>NC_132876.1:41774266-43024266 GCF_048164855.1 Canis lupus baileyi
GTGCTAGAAGTTTATCTATTTATGTTATTTTATTTTATTTTATTATTTTATTTTAAGATTTTATTTATTCATGAGAGAGAGAGACAGAGACAGAGACAGAGACAGAGACAGAGGCAGAGGCAGAGGCAGAGGGAGAAGCAGGCTCCATGAAGGGAGCCTGATGTGGAACTCGATTCCAGGACCCCAGAATCACACCCTGAGCCAAAGGCAGACGCTTAACCATTGAGCCACCCAGGCGTCCCTAAGTTTGTCAATTTTATCCATTTTTTTTAAAAATCATTTTTTTCATTGAATTTTTAGTCTCAATTTCATTGATTTATGCTCATATGTTTATTATGTTCCTTCTTCGGCTTGTTTTGCATTTGTTTTACACTTTTAGTTTCTTGAGGTGGGAGTTTAGATTATTGACTTGAGACTTTGCCTATTTTCAAATGTAAGCATTTAGTGCTATAAATATTCCTCTCATCATTGCTAAAGCTGTAGCTTACAAAACCTGATATGTCATTTTTATTCTTCAATGTATTTTTCTATTTCACTTGAGACTTATTCTTTGACCTGTGGATTATTTAGAAGTGTGTTGTTTAATTTCCAAGTGTCTGAAGATTTTCTTGTTATCATTCTGTTACTGATTTGTAATGTGGTCCCATTGTGTCAGAGAAAACACTTTGCATGACTTTAATTCTTTTAAATTTGTTGAAGTTTGTTTTATGATCCAGGTTATGGTCTATTTTGATACATGCTTTGTAGGCACTTGAAAAGTGTATGTATTCTACTATTGTCAGATAAAGTGTTCTACAGATGTCTCTAAGATCCTTTCAGCTTTGATGATATTGTTGAGTTCTTCTATATACTTATTTTCTGTCTAGTTGTTATATCAATTGCTGAAAGAATGATATTTAGGTTTCTTACTGTAATTATTAATTTTTATTAATAAATTTTATTTATTTCCCCTTGCAGTTCTATCAGTATCTGCCTCACATATTTTGCAGCTGTGTTATTTGGTGGCAATGCATTATGGATTGCTACATCTTCTTGGTGTATTGACCCATTAATTATATGATATCCTTCTACCTCTGGTAATATTCTGTGCTCTGAAGTCCACTTTATTTATCTACTCCTGCTTTAGTTTTATTAATATTCATATGATACATCATTTCTTGCTATTTTACTTTCTACCTGCTTATGTATTTATATTTGACATGATTTTATTTTATTTTTTTTTTGACATGATTTTATTTTAAACAGCAAATGATTTGGTCAGGTTTGAAAATCTAAATGGCCAATCCAAATAAATAAATAAATAATAAATAAATGGCCAATCCATATCTTTTAATTGGTGTCATTAGACCAATTTTACTTTTGATGCAAATATTATTATGGCTATCATTTGAATTATTTGTCCCATAGAGGCAAATTGTCATTTTTCTCTCGCTGTTATCCAATTTAATTTTGTCATTAACTTTCAGAAGTCTTACCATGAGGTTTTGGTGTAGATTCTGTGGGATTATCCTGTTTGAGACTTGAAACTCTTCTTGAATCTGCAGGTATGTCTTTTGCTAAATGTACAAGTTTTCAGCCACTATTAGTTGAAATATTTTTTCAGCACTGCTCTCTTTCTTGCTTCCTGGATTCCAGAGATATGAATCATAGAATTTTTCTTATTGTGTCCCCAGGACTCTGTTCAATTTCAAAATCTATTCTATTGTTCAAATTATGTAATTTTTTATTGTTCTAACTTCAATTTCACTATTTTTGTCACCCCGTTCTGTTCTTTAGCCTATCCATTGTGTATTTTATGTTGTCTATTGTAATTATTTTTAGCTCAAAAACTTTAATTTGGTTCTATCTCTGTCTATCTCTATCTATCTCTTTAATTATGATAAAATACACACAACAGAAATTTTACCATTAGTTATTTAGTTCATTAGCTATGTGCAACCATCACTGTCATGTAGTCCCAGAATATTTTCATGACCCCATGGAGGAATCCCTTACTCATTGAGCAGTCACTTAAAATTTTTCTCTCCACCAAGTCCCAGAAAACTACTAATACTCTTTCTATCTCTATGGATTTGCCTAAATAAATGGAATAATACAATATGCGATCTTTCGTGTCTGGCTTCTTTCACCTAGCATGTTTTTGAGGTTCATGTATGTTGTAGCATGAATCAGTACTTTGTTTTATTTTAATAGCTGAATAGTATTTCATTGTACGGATAGGTCAAATTTGGTTTATCCATTTTGATTATCCAAATTGATAATTTATAGACATGTGTGTTGTTTCTACGTTTTGGCTATTGTGAATAATACCGCTGTAAACATTTGTGTATATATATTTTTGAACAGCCATTTGTAATTCTTTTGGGAATATACTCAGGAGTGGAATGGCTAGATCATATAATAATTCCATGCTTAGTTTTTTTGAGGAATCACCAGTTTTCCACAGGAGCTTTACCTTTTTACATTGCTACCAGCAATGAATGAAGTTTTCAATATTCTCACATTGTCACAAACATTTATGTTCCTCTTTTTAAAATTGAAGTATAGTTGATGCACAATGTTACATTGGTTTCAAGTGTACAACAGAGGGATTCCACAACACTATATATTATGCTATGCTCACAACAAGCATATCTACCATTAGTCACCATACAACACTATTACAATATCATTGACTGTATTCCATTCCCTCTATAGTACCTTTCATCTCTGAATTATTCATTTCATAACTGTAATCCTATGCCTCCCACTGTCTTTGACACATTTTGCTCATTCCCCTTTCCTCCCACCCTGCCTTCTAGCAACCACGTTTGTTCTCTGTATTTATGGGTCTATTTCTGATTTGTTTGCTTGGTTGCTTTGTTTTTTTCAGATTCTACATATAAGTAAAATCATACAATATTTGCCGTTATCTGACTTATTTCACTTAGCATAATACCTTCTAGGTCCATCCATGTTGTTGCAAATGACAAGATCTAATTCTGTTTTAGAGTGAGTAATATTCCATTGTGTGGGTGTGTGTACATTTATCTGTTGATAGATCCCTTTGTTGCTCCCATATGTTGTCTATTGTAAATAATGCTGCAATTAATATAGGGCTGCATGTGTCTTTTTGAATGAGTGTTTTCATTTTCTTTGGGTAAATTCCAGTAGTGGAATTACTGGATTGTATGAAATTTTCATTTTAAATTTTTCAGGAAATTCTGGATGGCTTTCCACAGTAGCTGCACCAATTTGCACTCCCACCAACAGAGCACAAGAGTTCTTGCTCTCCACATCTTCAAAAACACTTCTTAGTACTTGATTACTTACATTTTGATACCAGCCATTCTGACAGATTTAAGTTGATATTTCATTGTGGTTTTGATTTTTTTATTTGTATTTCCTTGATGATTAGTGATGTGAGCATTTTTTCATGTGTCTGTTGGCCATGTGTATATCTTTTTGGGGAAAATATGTATTCTGGGCTTCTCATTTTTTAATAAGATTTTTTTTGGTGTTGAGTTATATAAATTCTTTATAAATTTTGGATATTAAACCTGTATCAGATATATCATTTGAAAATATCTTCTCCCATTCAGTAGGCTGATTTTCTCTTTTGTTGATGGTTTCTTTAACTGTACAAAAGCTTTTTATTTTGGTGTAGCCACAATACTTTATTTTTTGCTGTTGATTCCCTTGCCTGAGGAGACATATCTAGCAAAATGCTGCTAAAGCCAATGTCAACCAAGTTACTGCCTATATTTTCTTCTAGGAGTCTTATGATATCAAGTTTCATATTTAGGTCTTTAATACATTTCAAGTTTATCTTTGTGCATGGTGTAAGTGGTCTAGTTTTATTCTTTTGCATATAGATGTCCAGTTTTCTTAGAACCATTTATTGAAGAGATTGTCCATTCCTCATTGTATATTCTTGCCTCCTTTGTTGTATATTTTTTATTAAAATTTATTTATTTACAAGAGACAGAGAGAGAGAGACAGGCAGAGACATAGGCAGAAGGAGAAGCAGGCTCCTTGCAGGGAGTCCAATGTGGGACTCTATCCCGGATCCCAGGATCACACCCTGAGCCAAAGGCAGATGCTCAATCACTGAGCCACCTTAATTGAACATGTAAGAGTGGGTTAATTTCTGGGATCTCTATCCTGTTTCATTGATCTAAGTATCCATTTTTATGCTAGTACCATACACTTTTGATTATTATAGGTTTGTAGTAGATCTTGAAATCTGAGATTGGGATACCTCCAGCTTTGTTTTTCTTTCTCAAGAGGGCTTTGGCTATTTGTGGTCTTTTTTGGTTGCATATCAATTTTAGAATTATTTGATCTAGTTCTGTGAAAAATACCACTGGTGTTTTGTTTTGTTTTGTTTTACCACTGGTGTTTTGATAGAGATTGCATTGAATCTGTAGATTGTTTTGGGTACTATGTTCTTTTTAACAATGTTAATTCTTCAAATCCATGAGCATGGAATATCTTTCATTTGTGTCATCTTGAGTTTCTTTCATCAGTGCTTTATGGTTTTCAGAGTACAGGTCTTTAATCTCCTTGGTTAAGTTTATTCCTAGGTATTTTATTCTTTCAGGCATGATTGTAAATGGAACTGTTTTTTTTTTTCATTTCTCTTTCTGCTATGTCATTATTAGCATATAGAAATGCAACAGATTTCTGTATATTAATTTGTGTATCCTACAACTTTACTGAATTCATTTATTACTTAATAGTTTTTTGGTTGAGTCTTTAGAGTTTGCTATGTATAATATCATGCCATGTGCAAGTAGTGACAATTTTACTTCTTCCTTGACAATTCAGATACCTTTATTTCTTTTTCTTGTCTGATTGCTGTAGCTAGGTCTTCCAGTCCTATGTTGAATAAAACTAGTGAGAGTGGAAATCCTTGCCTTGTTCCTGATTTTAGACGGAAATCTCTGGTTTTTACTGTTGAGTATAATGTTAACTGTGGGTTTGTCATACCATAACAGTTAATATGGCCTTTATTATGTTGAGGTATATTCCCTTTAAATCCACTTTGTTGAGAGTTTTTATTATGAATGAATATTGAAGTTTGTCAAATACCTTTTCTTCATTATTGATATGATCATGTGATTTTTAAAATTTATTTATTCATGAGAGATACACACAGAGAGAGAAGCAGAGACACAGACAGGGAGAAGCAGGCTCCATGCAGGGATCCTGATGTGCGACTCAATCCTGAGACTCCGGAATTAATGCCCTGAGCCAAAGCCAGAGGCTCAATAGCTGAGCAACCCAAGCCTCCCTGACCATACGATTTTTATCTTTCATTTTGTTAATGTGGTTTATCATGTTGCTTTGTGAATATTGAACCATAGTTGTATCCTTGGAATAAATCCCACTTGGTTGTAGTGAATGATCCTTTTAATGCATTGTTGAATGTGGTTTGCTAATGTTCTGTTGAGAATTTTTGCATCTATTTTCGTCAAGGATATTGGCTTGTAGTTCTCTTTTTTGGTAGTGTCTTTGTTTGGTTTTGATATCAGGGTAGTGCTGGCCTTGTAAAATGTATATGAACACCTGTCTTCTACTTTTTGGAATATTTTGAGGAAAATGGGTATTGATGCTTTAAATATTTAATAAAATTCACCTGTGAATCCATTTGGTCCTGGAATTTTTTTTAATACTAATTTAATTATGTTACTAGTAATTGCCCTGTATAGATTTTCTGTTTCTTCCTGATTCAGTTTTTGAAGGTTATATGTTTCTAAGAATTTATCCATTTTTTCCAGGTTGTCCAATTTGTTGGCATATAATTCTTTTAGTAGTCTCAAAATCTTTTGTATTTCTGTGTTGCTAGTTGTCACTTCTACTCTTTTCTTCTATTTATTTGGGTCTTTTATACTTTTGTTGAGTCTGGTGAAAATATTAATTTTATCTTTTCAAAGAATCAGCTCTTGATTTCATTGATCCATGGATCTTTTCTTTTTTAAAAAAAATTATTTGTTTTAGAGAGAGAGAGTGAAGGTGGAGGGGCAGAAGGAGAGGGAGAGAGAGAGTCTTTTTTTTAAATTTTTATTTATTTATGATAGTCACACACACAGAGAGAGAGAGAGAGAGGCAGAGACATAGGCAGAGGGAGAAGCAGGCTCCATGCACCGAGAGCCCGACGTGGGACTCGATCCAGGGTCTCCAGAATGGCACCCTGGGCCAAAGGCGGGCGCTAAACCGCTGCGCCACCCAAGGATCCCCATACTTACCTGGCAGGGGAGATACCATGATCACGAGAGTCTTAAGAAGACTGTGTGCTGAGCATGAAGCCCAATGTGGGGCTTGATCTCATGACCCTGAGATCAATGACCTGAGGTGAAACCAAGAGTTGAGTACTTAACCGCCTGTGCCACCCAGGTCCCTCTCTTTGTTCTTTTCTATTGTTGTAAAATCTCTATTTCATTTATTTCCACTCTGATTGTTGTTCTTTCCTTCCTTCTCCTAACTTCAGGCTTTGTTCTTCTTTTCCTAGTTTTTTTAGGAGTAAGTTTGATTTTTTTTTTTTTTTTTTTAGATTTTTCTTGTTCCTAGAGTTAGGCCTATATTACTATAATTACTATAATCTTTTCCCTCCTAGAATTGCTTTCACTGTGTTTCAAAGATTTTGTAATGTTGTGTTTTCATTTTCTTTTGTCTCCATGTTTTTAATTTTTTCACTGACTTCTTTGTTGACCCATTGGTTGTTTAATAGTGTGTTATTTAACCTTCACATGTTTGCATTTTTTTTCAGTTTTTTTATTGTGATTGATTTCTAGTTTTAAACCATTCCAGTCAGAAAAGATGCCTTCTATGATTTCAGTCCTAAATTTATTGAGACTTGTTTTCTAGACTAACATGTCATCTATCCTGGAGAATGTTCCTTGTGTACTTGAAAAGAATGTGTATTCAGTTGTATTTGGATGGAATGTTGTGTATATATCTATTAAGTCCATCTGTTCTAATGTGTCATTCAAAGACATTATTTCCTAGATTTTCTGCCAATATGATATATTACATTGATCTAAGTGGGATGTTAATATCCCCTCTCTGACTATATTGCTATCAATTTCTCCCTATATGTATGCTAATATTTGATTTATATATTTAGGTGCTTCAATGTTGTATACATGGATATTTACAATTGTTATGTTATTTTCATTGGAATTATCCCTTTATCACATTATGTAGTGCCCCTCTTTGTCTCTTATATATATTCTTTGTTTTAAAGTCTATTTTGTCTAATATGGGTATTGCTATCTTGGATTTTCATTTTCACTTTATTTTTTAATAATAAATTTATTTTTTATTGGTGTTCAATTTGCCAACATACAGAATAACACCCAGTGCTCATCCTGTCAAGTGACCCTTCAGTGCCCGTCACCCATTCACCCCCACATCCCGCCCTCCTCCCCTTCCGCCACCCCTAGTTCGTTTCCCAGAGTTAGGAGTCTTTATGTTCGGCCTCCCTTTCTGATATTTCTCACACATTTCTTCTCCCTTCCCTTATATTCCCTTTCATTATTATTTATATTCCCCAAATGAATGAGAACATATAATGTTTGTCCTTCTCCGATTGACTTACTTCACTCAGCATAATACCCTCCAGTTCCATCCACGTTGAAGCAAATGGTGGGTATTTGTCGTTTCTAATGGCAGTAATATTCCATTGTATACATAAACCACATCTTCTTTATCCATTCATCTTTTGATGGACACCGAGGCTCTTTCCACAGTTTGGCTATTGTGGACATTGCTGCTATAAACATCGGGGTGCAGGTATCCTGGCATTTCATTGCATCTGAATCTTTGGGGTAAATCCCCAACAGTGCAATTGCTGGGTCGTAGGGCAGGTCTATTTTTAACTCTTTGAGGAACCTCCACACAGTTTTCCAGAGTGGCTGCACCAGTTCACATTCCCACCAACAGTGTAAGAGGGTTCCCTTTTCTCCGCATCCTCTCCAACATTTGTGGTTTCCTGCCTTGTTAATTTTCCCCATTCTCACTGGTGTGAGGTGGTATCTCATTGTGGTTTTGATTTGTATTTCTCTGATGGCAAGTGATGTAGAGCATTTTCTCATGTGCATGTTGGCCATGTCTATGTCTTCCTCTGTGAAGAGGCTTTAGAACAGATATCTGTAGACTCTTTCTTAAGAAATTTTCATTTTATTCTCACCATATACTCATAATTAGAGATAAGGAAAAGGAGACACGAAGTGTTAGACACTTGCCCATACCAAGTAGTGATTTATAATCAAATACAAGGAGTGAGCACAATTTTTCTAACCAATAACTTACAGTATTTCTATTAGATCACAACTGATAATCCAACCAAACTCTAGTCTTTTATGTACAGATAAATTATTTCATTGTAATAACAATGTCTGCATGCTATAACATACTATGGCAACATTGAGAATTCTTGAAGACCTAGAGAAACTTCAGCCATGGGCAACCTCAACCCATGTGTTATGATCAGATGGGATATAGCTTGGGTTCAGTAACATCTATTTCAGGGATGCATGTTACTAACATCAGGTAAATGACTTAAGGTAAATTTTCTGGTAAGAATTCCTAGTTAGTATATATTTTCCAAATATGATTCCTGGGGGCAAGTACATATCTTCAACCACAGGTAAATTTATAAATGTAAAGGTGAAAGTGGTCCCAGCTTTTTAAATGAATCCTGCTGCTTCTTAGAGCTAGAAAGCTGAAAGTTTTCCATCTGTGCTGGATGGAGAGAGCAAAATGAAACAGTAGCAATTAGATGTAGACAGATTGCATCTTGTTATATGACTTCTCAAACTGCCAAAGCTATCCATTATGATATGGGCTGTTTCTTTGGGTAGTGAGTCTTTATTACTGGATAACTTCAAGCCAAGGTATACTGTAGAATTAATTCTTGCACTCAGTGGGCACTTGGTCTAGATGAGTTTAGAAATCTTGACTTACTTTAAGTTTTTATCATGACTTCTTGGGTAAAATCAACTCGGCAATATCCTTTCTCTCCATGTTAGTCTGTTCAGATCGCCATCATAAAACACCATCAACTGGGTGACATAAACAACAGAAATTTATTTTCTCACAATTCTAGCAGTCTAAAATCAGGGTGCCAGCATGGTCAGATTCTGATGAGGGCTCTCTTCCTGGTTTGTAGACGGTCACCTTCTCACTGTCTGTGCATGGCCTTTTCTCCATGCATGTGCCAGGAGAGACAGGATTTCTTTTACTTACTCTTTTTTAAAAAAATATTTTATTTATTTGTTCATGAGAAACACACAGGGACAGAGAGAGGCAGAGACTTAGGCAAAGGGAGAAGCAGGCCCCATGCAGGGAGCCCGATGTGGGACTCTATCCCGGGACTCTGGGATCACGCCCTGAGCCAAAGGCAGACTCTCAACCGCTGAGCCACCCAGGTGTCCCATACTTCTTCTTTTTATAAGGACCACCCTTGTGACCTCTTCTAATCTCCTAAAAGCTCTATTTCCAAATATAGTCATGTTAGGGATTAGGACTTCAACATATGAATTTTGGGGCACATAACTGAGTCCATAGGTCTCTATCTGATTCCTGCTCAAATTGTGCATGTGTGTGTGTGTGTGTGGGGTGTCTGTGTGTCTGTGTGTATTCAAAACAATTCACTAGGATACAAGGTTACGGAGCTTATTACTTGACTGTCTGATTCATCTATGTAGTTCTCAAAGTAACTTGGTATAGTGCTTTTCACATAGTAGGTTCTCAATATATGTTGAATAAATGAATGAAGCACTTACACAGGTGGAATGAGATATTTTAGCCCTAACAGACAAACACTGTTTCCTTCAAAGGTTTAGTACTCACTAAAATGTCCTAACTCCAGAACATGGGTTCTAAAGTTCTTTATAGGGGATCCCTGAGTGGCTCAGTGGCTTAGCGCCTGCCTTCAGCTCAGGGAGTAATATTGGAGTCCCAGGATCGAGTCCCACATGGGGCTCCCTGCATGGGGCCTGTTTCTCCCTCTACCTGTCTCTGTCTGTCTCTCTCTCTCTGTGTGTTTCTCATAAATACATAAATAAAATCTTTAAAAAGTTCTTTATAATCTAGTTCCTCCCCACATTTTCTGCTTCATCTCCCACTTTCGATTCCTATCACCCAGAATCCAGCCACACCAAATTTCTTGCACTTCTCTGAACACATTAATTTCTTTCTTTCATACCTCCAAACTTCTGCCTGTTCACAAACCCCTTTTCTCAAAATTGTCTTTCTTATCTTTTCACCAGGCAACCCCTTCAGGACTCAATTCAAATGTCACAATCTTCATGAAGATTTTTCTGATTCCTCAAGAAAAAAATAACTTCATTATTTGGCGATTCCACAGAATTGTATTCATGCCTCTATAATAGCCCTTTTCACATAGCCTTGTTGTTACTTATATCTGTTGCCCCCAGCAGACAGCAAACTACTCAAGGACAGAAACCGTCATCTCTTTGTATGCCTAGCATGTACTAAATAGTACATAGTGGGTGTTCAGTAAATGTTGGAAACATATGTGCTTTTGAGCTGCACAATCTGATATTACCTTGGATACTCTTTTTATTTAGAAATGAAGTTTAGTTTTATTTAAGTTATCAATCGTATGAAAAGAAGATAAATGGCAGAATGAGGCATGTGATATTGCATTTATTTTAGATAGATAGATGATAGATAGATAGATAGATAGATAGATAGATAGATAGATGATAGATTATTTATAGGAAATTTTATGACATATGGAGATGGCTATGCCTGAAAAGCTAGTAAATTTGATGTGTCAAAAGTTGAATAGCCCGAAGAAATGCGTGTACATGCATACATAAATACTCATAGTTGTAATTTTCTTTTTCTGATTCAACATGATTTTGATTTTGGCATGTAGCCTTGTAAACTAATCAAATTAATACACACTACATCTAGAGAAAGGTAGTTAATTCAACTTTCCAGTTGAAATATTAAATCTGTGCATTTTTTCTAGACAGTCTCTATGTGGGCATATGTGAATAAGATCTGTTCCTACATTTCAGATGTGGTCATTTGGTAAAATTAGTTACTGAAGATGTTTTTCATCAAATTTTAAATTTCTAATATCAGTCCTGTAATCAAGATTGAGAGATATGGAACATTAAGGGAGCAGAGATTAAAGAGGATTTGGCATGGTTTTATACGCAGAAAAAAAGGAGATCCCCCCCAAAAAGATGAAAGAAATAGTTATCACTACATCTCTATCTACAGGAATTTGTCCGTGTGGGCTAAATGAAAATTGGAACAATATTTTGGCCGATATAGGCTGGAATAGGAGAATTATCTTTCTAGTCTCTATGCTCTAGATAAATGTTTCTCAGTATGGTCCCTGTACCAGCAGCATTGATATCACCTGATAGCTTAATAGACACTCAAATTCTTGGGTCCCACCAAAGATATGCTGAATCAGAAATTCTTGGGGTAGGGCTTAGCAGTCTGTGTTTCGAACAAACCCTGCAGGTGATTCTGATTGAATTCAAGTTTGAGAATGAAGTACTGCTGTACATTTCTGGACTTCGTAAATTTCCTGGATAATCACCTATCTTTCTTCCTCATTTTTTCCTTTATGGGGTTAATGATATATTGTTTTTTGGAGTTAACTATTATTTTTATATTATAAAGACTGTCCCAGCCCCCTTTGTCTATGTGCTTTATAATGCTTGTATTCCTCAGGTTGTCCAGAAGCCTCAGGTCATATTTCCATCCTTTGATCATTAACTTGGCTCTTCATTCTTAGAATATAAACTTTATCTTCCCAGCTTTAAAAACCTGGAAAATATACACTCAGATAATAGAAATCACATACACTGTTTTCAGGGAGTGTGGAATGGGTGTGAGAATTAAGTCTTCCTAACTAAAAGTCCTGTTATCCCACTTCTGGGACTCTGTATTAGATATAATAAAACAAAGGTGGCAGTAAATATCTACAGTTTTTCATTATAACCCTGGTTGTCATACTGAAAAATCGGATAGTTCTAATGTTTGTTTACAGGGATACAATCATATAAATTATATTAAATTCATTTTAGTGAATATATATCTGCTAAAAAATTTCTTAGCTCAGTACGTACTCATATGGAAAGATGTGTTGTAAAGTGATAAAAGTAAAATCAAGGTGCAAAACAGTATTGTGTATACATTCTCATCACTTGGGAGAAAAAGACCATTTGAGTTTACAGCATGAACATATTTTATATTTAAAATATAAAAGAAAACACAATCTGTATTTATTGACAACAAATGATAATCACAATATGGTTTTAACTACAAAAAGAGTACATTACAAAAGAACATGCAGCAAGAACTTTTGAAATAATGTGCCTGTCTCAATGGGGCATGCCTGTTGCATGGGTGTATGCATTTGTTAAAACTTATTAAGTGGTACCACTAAAATTTGTGTATTTCAGTGGATGTAAATTTTATCTGTGAATGAAACTGGACCTCTCAGTTCACCATATACAAAAACCAACTTGAGATAGCCTTGAATGTAATGCCTGAAACCATAAAACTCCTACAAGAAAACAGGGGATAAACTCCTCAACATTGGTTTTAGGAATGACTTTTTGGATTTGATACCAAAACCAAAGGAAATAAAAGCAAAACTGAACAAGTGGACTTACATCAAATTAAAAAGCTTCTGCTCATCAAAGGAAATCATGAATAAAATGAAAGGATAGCACAGAATGGATTAAAATATTTGCACACCATATGACTGATAAGGATTTAATATCTAAATTATATAAGAAACCTATACAACTCAATATAAAAAATGACCTAATTAAAATTGGTAAAAAGACATGGAAACAACCTAAATGTCCATTGATGGATGAGTGAAGTCGTGATATATACATATACATATACATATACATATACATATACATATACATATATATAGTATATATAGTATATGCATATATAATACATATGTATTACATATTAACTATGTTATATATAATATATGTAAATATTATACACATATATATTGTATATATATTTCAGCCCTAAAAAAATGAGGAAATTCTACCATTTAATGCAACAACATAGATGGGCCTCGAGAGTATTATGTAAGTGAAATAAGTCAGACAGAGAAAGACAAATATTGTATCATCTCACTTATATGTAAAATATAAAAACAAAAGAAACCCCACCAAACTCAGAGCAAAACAGATCAGATTTGTGATTACCAAAGGTGGAGGTATGGAATTGGAAAAAAATGGTCAAAAGGTACAAAATTCTAGTTATCAGACAAGTACTAGGAGTGAAATGTAGATTATGGTAGCTACAGTTAACACTACTTTATGATATATTAGGAAAGTTTTAAGAGAGTAGATCCTAGAGTTCACATCCCAAAGAGAAATTGTTACTCTTTTCTTTTTATTGTATCTATATGAGATGTTAGGTGTTAACTAAATCTATTGTGGTAACCATTTCACATTTCACCATCATATGTAAAATAAAACCATCATACTGCACACCTTAAACTCATACAGTGATATATGACAGTTATTTTTCAATTAAACTGGAAATAATCGGGATACCTGGGTGGCTCAGCGGTTTGGCACCTGCCTTAGGCCCAGGGTGTGATCCCGGGATCTGGGATCAAGTCCCACATCAGGCTCCCTGCATAGAGCTTGCTTCTCCCTCTGCCTGTGTCTGCCTCTCTCTCTGTGTCTCTCATGAATAAATAAATAAAATCTTTAAAAAAATAAAAAATAAAAATAAGTAAACTAGAAAAAAATGTCCTTTAAATAGACATTAAAAAAAAACTTACAAATGTTCAACAGGTACATGAAAAGATGCCCAACATCACTCATCATTAGGGAAATGCAAATCAAAACCATAATGAGCTCTCATCTCATGCCTGTTAGGATGGCTATTATCAAAAAGACAAGAGATAATAAATACTGGTGAGGCTATAGAGATAAAGGAACACTTGTGCACTGTTGATGGGAATGTAAATTAGTGCAGCAACTATGGAAAACAGTATGGAGGTTCCTCCAGAAATTAAAAATAGAATTACTATATGACCCAGCTGTTCCACTTCTGGGTATATATCCAAATTAAACCAAATCATTATCTTGAAAAGGTATCTGTACTCTGATCTTCACAGCAGCCTTATTCACAATAGCCAAGGCATGGAAACAACTTAGGTGTCTGCCCATCAGTAGATAAAAGGACAGATAGATAAATAAATAGATAATGATAATAAGCATAAAGATAATGTGATATATATGCATATATATATGCATCACAGAATATTATTCAACCTTAATGAAGTGTGAAACCCTGTCATTTCTAACAACATGGATGAACTTGGAGTGAATTAGGTTAAGTGAAATTAGCCAAAGACAAATACTACATGGTATCAGTTATATGTGGAATCTAAAAAAATAAAAGTTGAACTCACAGAAACAGAGAGAAGACAAGTGGTTGCCAAGGGCTGAGGGGTGGGGGAAATAGGGAGAAGTTGGTATCAGGGCACAAACTTTCAGTTATAAAATGTTTAAGGTCTTAGGATCTAATGTATAACATGGTGACTGTAGTTGGTGACACTGTGTTGTATAACTGTATAACTGAAATTTGCTAAATGGAACAGACAATGAGCAAGTCTCTTCCTACTTCAGCCTTGCAGTCTCCTTCTAACACTTGCTACTGGCAGAGCCTGATGTGAATCCAGTTGTCAAATGTAGAAATGTAGTTTTCTGACTCCCAGCCTCAGCATCACAAAGCATAGTATAGAAGAGTTGGTCCGAGTTAAGACACCATAACTCAATGACTGGCACATGTCATAAGTGCTTCTCCTGAATCACCTCTTACCTTGTCCAATAGGAGCTCTTCCCTGCACCAGAGTGATCTTTTCTGTACAATTTTAATGTTTTACAAGATTCATGTATATTCAGCAAAAATAGATAACTCCATTTAAAAATTTAATTAATTGATTTTAATGATGACAGATGGTATAATTTAGTGGGGGGATGAGAGCTTTCCAACTTTTGCTTGAATACCTCTGGGGTTCAGGTGCTACCTACTTTAAGAAACATCTGTTCACTCAGCATAATACCCTCCAGTTCCATCCACACAAACATTATATGTTCTCATTAATTTGGGGAATATAAATAATAGTGAAAGGGAATAGAAGGGAAGGGAGAAGAAGTGGGTAGGAAATATCAGAAAGGGAGACAGAACATAAAGACTCCTAACTCTGGGAAACGAACTAGGGGTGGTGGAAGGGGAGGAGCGTGGGGGGTGGGGGTGAATGGGTGGCAGGCACTGAGGGGGGCAGTTGATGGGATGAGCACTGGGTGTTATTCTGTATGTTGGCAAATTGAACACCAATAAAAAATAAATTTATTATTTAAAAAATAAATAGACACCATCCATTTACCTATAAAAAATAAAAGAAACAGTCTGTTCTATTGCTGGAAAGGCTCTGATTGTAAGAATGATTTTGCTTATAACAAACTGAAATCTGCCCATCTCAATTTTTATGTTACTGGGAAAACACTGAACAAGATGGCATTCTACTACATAGTGATCCCATAGTATAAAGGAAACTTAGGCAGCTAACTGTAGCACAAAGTGTTGATGATGACATAGACAGGGAGCACTGGTGATGGCTATAACAAGAGTTTTTGAAAAGAAGGCACAAAAACTTCGAAGGTATTTGACCCAGGCACTACCTGGAGTGAGAAATGACAAAGCCACAGAAACTCATCTGAGACCTTTCTGGGGTCCCCAGTTGTTCTCAGCTGGCCTGTGTGCATTATCTTGCAAGGGGCACTGTATTTCTGGTGATTCTGCATAGCAGGAACACCACTTGATGGTGCACACTAGGCCTGAAATAAACAGCCATGCCACTAGAAATGCTCAGCAATCAGAAAACAATGAAATTCTAATCAAACTATCAAGACGTTGATAGTTTAGGTATATAATTTTATTATGCCTGAGATATATATTTAAGGAAAAATTCCCAAGTTTGCAGATGATGCTAAATGATACAGGAGCTGCTAGTTCTTCTCAATAACAGAATTCAATTAAAAATGATTGTGACTAATTTGGGGGAAATGCCCCTTACAGAAACAGGATAAAACTTAAAACGGAAAAATACAAGTTGTTACTTCTGGGACGGACTGACAACTAGGTACCTGCGTAAAAAGGAAAATAGTGAGTAGAATGAAAAGGATCAGAATTTACCAGAATCTTTTTTTTTTAATTTATTTTTTATTGGTGTTCAATTTACTAACATACAGAATAACCCCCAGTGCCCGTCACCCATTCACTCCCACCCCCCGCCCTCCTCCCCTTCTACCACCCCTAGTTCGTTTCCCAGAGTTAGCAGTCTTTACGTTCTGTCTCCCTTTCTGATATTTCCCACACATTTCTTCCCCCTTCCCTTATATTCCTTTTCACTATTATTTATATTCCCCAAATGAATGAGAACATATAATGTTTGTCCTTCTCCGACTGGCTTACTTCACTCAGCATAATACCCTCCAGTTCCATCCACGTTGAAGCAAATGGTGGGTATTTGTCATTTCTAATAGCTGAGTAATATTCCATTGTATACATAAACCACATCTTCTTTATCCACTCATCTTTCGTTGGACACCGAGGCTCCTTCCACAGTTTGGCTATCGTGGCCATTGCTGCTAGAAACATCGGGGTGCAGGTGTCCCGGCGTTTCATTGCATTTGTATCTTTGGGGTAGATCCCCAACAGTGCAATTGCTGGGTCGTAGGGCAGGTATATTTTTAACTCTTTGAGGAACCTCCACACAGTTTTCCAGAGTGGCTGCACCAGTTCACATTCCCACCAACAGTGTAAGAGGGTTCCCTTTTCTCCGCATCCTCTCCAACATTTGTTGTTTCCTGCCTTGTTAATTTTCCCCATTCTCACTGGTGTGAGGTGGTATCTCATTGTGGTTTTGATTTGTATTTCCCTGATGGCAAGTGATGCAGAGCATTTTCTCATGTGCATGTTGGCCATGTCTATGTCTTCCTCTGTGAGATTTCTCTTCATGTCTTTTGCCCATTTCATGATTGGATTGTTTGTTTCTTTGGTGTTGAGTTTGATAAGTTCTTTATAGATCTTGGAAACTAGCCCTTTATCTGATATGTCATTTGCAAATATCTTCTCCCATTCTGTAGGTTGTCTTTGAGTTTTGTTGACTGTATCCTTTGCTGTGCAAAAGCTTCTTATCTTGATGAAGTCCCAATAGTTCATTTTTGCTTTTGTTTCTTTTGCCTTCGTGGATGTATCTTGCAAGAAGTTACTGTGGCCGAGTTCAAAAAGGGTGTTGCCTGTGTTCTTCTCTACGTTTAATTGGGGTTCCCGAGGGCGCCGAAAGGGACAGAGGGCCAGAATATGTATTTGAACAAATTCTAGCTGAAAACTTTCCTAATCTGGGAAGGGAAACAGGCATTCAGATCCAGGAAATAGAGAGATCCCCCCCTAAAATCAATAAAAACCGTTCAACACCTCGACATTTAATAGTGAAGCTTGCAAATTCCAAAGATAAGGAGAAGATCCTTAAAGCAGCAAGAGACAAGAAATCCCTGACTTTTATGGGGAGGAGTATTAGGGTAACAGCAGACCTCTCCACAGAGACCTGGCAGGCCAGAAAGGGCTGGCAGGATATATTCAGGGTCCTAAATGAAAAGAACATGCAACCAAGAATACTTTATCCAGCAAGGCTCTCATTCAAAATGGAAGGAGAGATAAAGAGCTTCCAAGACAGGCAGCAACTAAAAGAATATGTGACCTCCAAACCAGCTCTGCAAGAAATTTTAAGGGGGACTCTTAAAATTCCCCTTTAAGAAGAAGTTCAGTGGAACAGTCCACAAAAACAAGGACTGAATAGATATCATGATGACACTAAACTCATATCTCTCAATAGTAACTCTGAATGTGAACGGGCTTAATGACCCCATCAAAAGGCGCAGGGTTTCAGACTGGATAAAAAAGCAGGACCCATCTATTTGCTGTCTACAAGAGACTCATTTTAGACAGAAGGACACCTACAGCCTGAAAATAAAAGGTTGGAGAACCATTTACCATTCGAATGGTCCTCAAAAGAAAGCAGGGGTAGCCATCCTTATATCAGATAAACTAAAATTTACCCCAAAGACTGTAGTGAGAGATGAACAGGGACACTATATCATACTTAAAGGATCTATTCAACAAGAGGACTTAACAATCCTCAATATATATGCCCCGAATGTAGGAGCTGCCAAATATATCAATCAATTATTAACCAAAGTGAAGAAATACTTAGATAATAATACACTTATACTTGGTGACTTCAATCTAGCGCTTTCTATACTCGATAGGTCTTCTAAGCAAAACATCTCCAAAGAAACGAGAGCTTTAAATGATACACTGGACCAGATGGATTTCACAGATATCTACAGAACTTTACATCCAAACTCAACTGAATACACATTCTTCTCAAGCGCACATGGAACTTTCTCCAGAGTAGACCACATATTGGGTCACAAAGCGGGTCTGAACCGATACCAAAAGATTGGGATTGTCCCCTACATATTCTCGTACCATAATGCCTTGAAATTAGAACTAAATCACAACAAGAAGTTTGGAAGGACCTCAAACACGTGGAGGTTAAGGACCATCCTGCTAAAAGATAAAAGGGTCAACCAGGAAATTAAGGAAGAATTAAAAAGATTCATGGAAACTAATGAGAATGAAGATACAACTGTTCAAAATCTTTGGGATGCAGCAAAAGCACTCCTAAGGGGGAAATACATCGCAATACAAGCATCCATTCAAAAACTGGAAAGAACTCAAATACAAAAGCTAACCTTACACCTAAAGGAGCTAGAGAAAAAACAGCAAATAGATCCTACACCCAAGAGAAGAAGGGAGTTAATAAAGATTCGAGCAGAACTCAACGAAATCGAGACCAGAAGAACTGTGGAACAGATCAACAAAACCAGGAGTTGGTTCTTTGAAAGAATTAATAAGATAGATAAACCATTAGCCAGCCTTATTAAAAAGAAGAGAGAGAAGACTCAAATTAATAAAATCATGAATGAGAAAGGAGAGATCACTACCAACACCAAGGAAATACAAACGATTTTAAAAACATATTATGAACAGCTATACGCCAATAAATTAGGCAATCTAGAAGAAATGGACGCATTCCTGGAAAGCCACAAACTACCAAAACTGGAACAGGAAGAAATAGAAAACCTGAACAGGCCAATAACCAGGGAGGAAATTGAAGCAGTCATCAAAAACCTCCCAAGGCACAAGAGTCCCGGGCCAGATGGCTTCCCAGGGGAATTTTATCAAACGTTTAAAGAAGAAACCATACCTATTCTCCTAAAGCTGTTTGGAAAGATAGAAAGAGATGGAGTACTTCCAAATTCGTTCTATGAGGCCAGCATCACCTTAATTCCAAAACCAGACAAAGACCCCACCAAAAAGGAGAATTACAGACCAATATCCCTGATGAACATGGATGCAAAAATTCTCAACAAGATACTGGCCAATAGGATCCAACAATACATTAAGAAAATTATTCACCATGACCAAGTAGGATTTATCCCTGGGACACAAGGCTGGTTCAACACCCGTAAAACAATCAATGTGATTCATCATATCAGCAAGAGAAAAACCAAGAACCATATGATCCTCTCATTGGATGCAGAGAAAGCATTTGACAAAATACAGCATCCATTCCTGATCAAAACTCTTCAGAGTGTAGGGATAGAGGGAACATTCCTCGACATCTTAAAAGCCATCTATGAAAAGCCCACAGCAAATATCATTCTCAATGGGGAAGCACTGGGAGCCTTTCCCCTAAGATCAGGAACAAGACAGGGATGTCCACTCTCACCACTGCTGTTCAACATAGTACTGGAAGTCCTAGCCTCAGCAATCAGACAACAAAAAGACATTAAAGGCATTCAAATTGGCAAAGAAGGGATCCCTGGGTGGCGCAGCGGTTTAGCGCCTGCCTTTGGCCCAGGGCATGATCCTGGAGACCCGGGATCGAATCCCACGTCGGGCTCCCGGTGCATGGAGCCTGCTTCTCCCTCTGCCTGTGTCTCTGCCTCTCTCTCTCTCTCTCTGTGTGACTATCATAAATAAATAAAAATTAAAAAAAAAACAAAAAACAAATTGGCAAAGAAGAAGTCAAACTCTCCCTCTTCGCCGATGACATGATACTCTACATAGAAAACCCAAAAGTCTCCACCCCAAGATTGCTAGAACTCATACAGCAATTCGGTAGCGTGGCAGGATACAAAATCAATGCCCAGAAGTCAGTGGCATTTCTATACACTAACAATGAGAATGAAGAAAGAGAAATTAAGGAGTCAATCCCATTTACAATTGCACCCAAAAGCATAAGATACCTAGGAATAAACCTAACCAAAGATGTAAAGGATCTATACCCTCAAAACTATAGAACACTTCTGAAAGAAATTGAGGAAGACACAAAGAGATGGAAAAATATTCCATGCTCATGGATTGGCAGAATTAATATTGTGAAAATGTCAATGTTACCCAGTGCAATATACACGTTTAATGCAATCCCTATCAAAATACCATGGATTTTCTTCAGAGAGTTAGAACAAATTATTTTAAGATTTGTGTGGAATCAGAAAAGACCCTGAATAGCCAGGGGAATTTTAAAAAAGAAAACCATATCTGGGCGCATCACAATGCCAGATTTCAGGTTGTACTACAAAGCTGTGGTCATCAAGACAGTGTGGTACTGGCACAAAAACAGACACATAGATCAGTGGAACAGAATAGAGAATCCAGAAGTGGACCCTGAACTTTATGGGCAACTAATATTCGATAAAGGAGGAAAGACTATCCATTGGAAGAAAGACAGTCTCTTCAATAAATGGTGCTGGGAAAATTGGACATCCACATGCAGAAGAATGAAACTAGACCACTCTCTTTCACCATACACAAAGATAAACTCAAAATGGATGAAAGATCTAAATGTGAGACAAGATTCCATCAAAATCCTAGAGAAGAACACAGGCAACACCCTTTTTGAACTCGGCCACAGAATCTTTAAAAAAAAGAATTTACCAGAATCTATACCATAAAGTTCTTGTGGGGAAAGTATCCAACCAAAGCAGGCTAAAATTAAGATAAAATAGTTCTGGGAGATGAACTTTTACATTATAAATTTTCCAGAGCTCTCTCATTCACTTTCTCTCTCTGCCCTTTACCCATTTACTTATACCTCTCATTTTCCCAGAAAAATAGACATCTAATGACACATAAAATAAAATATAAGGTGAATTTAAAAATAGCAAAGGAGAGAGAAACAAGTATTGGGATATAAAAAGGCTGGAATGGGGCTCAAAATGCAAGTTGTAAAGAAATATGTTCTTCCTATTGGTGGAAAACAAATTTAGTTTTAAGCTTACTGGCTGCTAATTAAGAAGAGAAGAAAGAAAAAAAGCAGGCCAGCTACACAGATTAGAAGTGTATGGTGTGTCTAGTAGGCCACTATAGTACCAACATGTGTACAAAGTAGAAATGTGATTAAAGAAATTGAAATATCAGTCTTATGAGGAAGGGTTAAAGGAATTCAGACTATTTAGCTCAAAGAAGAGAAAGATAGTGAGTGACTTGGCTATTTTCAAATGTTTCAGTGGACTTTATGTGAGAGATTCAAAGCATTGGTTTCTGTGTCCATGGAGAATAATAAAAGGAAGTGGACTTTAAATAACAATCTGATAAAAAGTTTACAACACACATAACAATAAGGATCCATATCCATAATGTATAAAGCACTTCTACAAATTGGTTAGAATACTTAATAACAACTTAATAGAAAAATGGCCAATGACATGAACATGTAGGTTACAGAAGAAGAAGTACAAAAGACTGATACAAATGAAAAGATACTCAACCACACTAGCAATCAGAAAAAATACAAATTATATTAGCATCATTTTTTTTCCTTCATCAGACTGGAAAACTTAAAAAAAATGCTATTAACAATTGTTGAGAAAAATATGGGGAGATCACAGTCTGATAGTGGTATACTTTGGAGTATAATTTGGGAGTGTATATTAAAATGGGAAATGTGTATGTTCTGCAGCTCAGTTTTCTTGATTATTAGAGTAATTAGTGTTATTTGCTGTTAGTTTGCTTCACTTTCTGGACATACAGTAAGATTGCACTCAGTGGCTCTCTTATGGTTGCTTAGGACAGTATGTCTAATTTTGGCCAATGAGTTGTTCCTTCTGTGACACGTGGGAAAACCTGAAGAGCTTGCTTTCCTTATGCTATGAAAACTGTCTATGTTCAAAATAGTGACTGCTCCAGCAGCTTGGGTCCCTAAGTCCAATGAGCAGAGCTCTCTAACCCTCAATGGACATGCATCTTGAGCAAGAAATAATATCTTTTTTCAGTCATCAATCAATGTAGAGTGAAGTAAAAAAATTACTAGGTTAAAAACCATGCAAAATGATATACATAATATGATAACATTTATGTTAAAAGTTCAAACCACAAAGTAATGTATGTATCCTCTATAGTTACACTTAATGTATATTATTGCCAATGCACAGGAAAGAGTAAAAAAGAATACACATCGTAACATGCACACTCAAGATGGTGATTGCTTTGAGGACAGCACTGATTAGACCAGATTTGGGAATAGTGGGAAAAGAGGATTCAGCCTACTCTAATTTTTTTTAATTTTAAAAGAAGACTATATTAATTTTGAAAATAATTCAAAATGTTAAAATAATGTAGTGTAAGGAAGAGTTCTTTTGTGTGCAAGGGAAGAACTTGTTACCATTAGTTTTAAAATATCAATGGAGGGGGCACCTGAGTAGCTCAGTCGGTTAAGCATCTGCCTTTGGTTCAGGTCATGATCCCGGGGTCATGGGATCAAGCTTCGTATTAGGCACCCTGCTCAATAGGGAGCCTACTTTTCCCTTTCCTTCTGCCACTCCCCCTGATTGTTCTCTCTCTGTGTCAAATAAATAAATAAAATCATTAAAAATTTTAAAATTCAATAGAATGTAAACTCAGTGGAGAGTAAACTGGCCATATGTATCTATATAAAAATGCACACATCCTGTGATTCAGTATTCTAGAGGCACATGTGCATATAATGTATATACTAGGATGTTTGTTGCTGCACTGTTCGTAATAGGAAAAGACTGAAAAAAAAAAAACCCTTAACATCCTTCAGTAGGGGATTGGCTAAATTAGTTGTTTTACATTTATACAGTGGAGTACCTGGCAGTAGTTTAAAAGAAAGAAGCAGTTCTATATTATTGATATGGAAATATGTTCAAGATTGTTAAGTGAAATAAGCAATGTAGAGAATATTGTATATAGTATATAATCATTTATAGAAAGAAAAATTTAAAGATAACCTAGATGTAGCTCTTCTCTCCAAACCAACAAATACAGGAGCAGAATGATAACCTCACTGGACAAATTGTTCATCTTGTACAGAATAAGGAGGTGACAAAGGGCCTCAACATGCCTGTGAATTGGAAAGCATAGCCTATCCCAGCTAAAAAACATCAAAACAGTTTTTACTTTATCCTGAAACATTTAAAAGTATAATAATAGTAAAGAATGACTTTTGCAAGGATGCCTATACAGGACTAAACAAACCATGTCTGAGTAAGCAATGGCTACAGGGAGAAACAAAGTAAAAATGTAAGCATCAGAATCAACCAGGTAGTAGTAAAAAAAGGACCTGCATACAACTGGGAGATGCTGCAGGATCCCTGAGGGTGAGGAGGAAGATTTCAAGAGTATAGGTTCTACACTAGAGGAGACAATACAGGAGAATCTGGAACAGTGTTTTTAGAAGCCTTGTCCTGTGAAGGGGCAATTCATATGTAGGCAGCATCTAGGTAGTCTATAGAAAGTCTAGGAAGATATCTTGATGTGGAACAATAGGCTACTTCATGTTCCTCTATACCTGAGGCTCACAAACATCCAGTCATTCTCTGGCCTTAGACACCCCCACCATCGCAGGTGAGGAAATGAATGCACAGACTGTGTGCTGTATAGAGTCAGATTGTGGCCTCTAGGTACAATTGTACACTAGGGTGCTCATTCGCAGGGACCCAGAGTCGCTATTAGCTGAATGTAGGCAGTGTATTAAAAATATTAAAAAGGTCTCAAATAAGATTGAAATAAAAATGAAGACAAGCTGCCACCAGGCTCTCATGTCCATTTTTAAAGTTTTGCTTGTACTATTACCATTATTATGCAGTGATTCTTGATATACAGTCTTTGCCTTCAAGAGATTATTTTGTCTCCATCAGGGACTTTGCCCACAGTCTTATTCAATAATCACAGTACACCTTCACATTTTGAAAGACTGGGTCCTTGGGATGCCTCGGTGGCTCAGTGGTTGAGTATCTGCCTTTGGCTCAGGTCGTGACTCTGGGGTCCTGGGATGAGTCTCACCATCAGGCTCCCTGCAAGGATCCTGCTTCTCCCTCTGCCTCTGCCTCTCTCTCGGTGCCTCTCATGAATAAGTAAATAAAATCTTTTTTTAAAAAAAAGAAAGACTAGGTCCTTATGTAATCCAAAAAAAATGCCAAGATATTGTAATATGGCTTTCACTCAGATTTATCACAGCTATGAAGAAAGATAACACTAAAGATTTTGATAACCTATCTTCAAGCACAGTGGTAAGAGAAGATGCAATTTAAGGCTTTCTCTTAAAAAATGAAGCAATGAATAATGCCTAAAGATTTCAGTTATCGTTTGTAATCTGTTTTTCATACAGAAATGCAGTTGATAGTAATGATTATAAGATAATTTATCTGCTTTTAATTATTGATATGTTGTTTCTAGTCCTTCAAGATCAACTGCATTATCAATCATGACTACCCTAAAATAAAAATGTTTTTAGACAAAAAATAATAGAATTTATTTTGTTGTATACAAAACATGGGAAAACATAAAACTACTATCTTTTTATGTTTTCTCCAAAAGGTTCCATTTTCAGCAATATAAGAAACTGTGTGCCCAGAATGATCTTCCATCTGAAAAAAACAAAAATAATAGTCAAATACTTTTAGTGACTTTTGGGGTCTGAAAAAAAGGTGAAGAATAGTTTGGCTAAGTATTTAAAAATATGCCTTCCATATAGAATTGCTGAATAGCTGTACTGTACACCTGAAATTAATATAACACTGTATATTAACTATACTGGAATTAAAATTTTAAAACTTTAAAAAAATGGCTTCCCAGAAAGCTAAATAGAACACTGAAGCTTTCATCTTGATAATATTCACTAAATTGGGTAGAATTAAACATTACTTTTTACATATTTAAAGGATGCAGGGAACAGAATACAAAGCCCAGGGACTCGTCAGGTGTGGAATCCACCAAGAGGTCCTTATACAAATTTTGAACCTCCAATTTCTGAGGTCATTTAAGAGTAATCTAGAAAGAAATCTGCCTTTTCAATAACCAAAAGGAATATATTGCCTATCTTGAGCCTTGGAGCTGAACAATCATGGAAAAATAAAAGAGAATATAGAGAGGGAAACCACCTTACATAAAAAGAAGCAAGAATAAGAATTACATTGACTTCTTTACAGAAACTATATAGGAAGAAGAACGTGGATTAAAATATTAAAGTGTTAAAAAAAAAAACAAATCATTAACCCAGAATTCTGTGAACCCAGTGAAATGATTCTTCAAAAGTGAGAGTAATACTTTCTCAGACAAAACAAAATTGAGGGAATTTGTTACTACTAAATCTGTCTAGCAAGAAATGTTTCTAAAAGTTCTTCAGAAAGAAGAAAGATTATATGAATCAAAAATTCAGATTTATGCTATGAAAGGAAAAACATTAGAGGAGCATTAGGAATATATGAAGGTAAAATAAAATCTTTTATTTGTCTTATATTCAATCAAACAGGTAACATTTTGTTCAAAATAGTTGCAACAATGCATTCAGTAATATAACTCATGGATAGTGAAATGAATGACAACAATGCTATGAGGGATAAGAGGGAGGAAATAGGAATACTTTGTTATAAGCTACTTGTACTATCCATGTAGTAATGGACTATTATTTGAAAGTAGACTTGGATTAATTATAAATGTATATTGTAAATGAGTGGACAACCACTTAAAACAGAAATGCAATTGATATGCTAAGAAAGTAGAAAAAAATGAAATCCCGTAAAATACTCAAATCCAAAGAAGACAGAAAAAGAGTGGAAGACCAGAAAAAAATAATAAATAAAAAAGGCAATTAATAGAAAATAATAGGGACGCCTGGGTGGCTCAGTGGTTGGGTGTCTGCCTTTGGCTCGGGGCGTGATTCCAGGATCCAGGATTGAGTCCCACATCGGGCTCCCTGCATGGAGCCTGCTTCTCCCTCTGCCTATGTCTCTGCTTCTCTCTCTTCTCTCTCTGTGTCTCTCATGAATAAATAAATAAAATCTTTAAAAAAAATAGAAAATAACAAATGGTGGTTGATGTTACTACAACTATATCAACAATCACTTTAAATGTCAACAGATTAAATATACCAGTTAAAGACAGAGACTGTCAAAATGGATAAAAAAAAAACCAAGACCAACTGTATGTTGTCTACAAAAAAACAAAGACACTTTAAATGTAAAGACATATATAGATTAAAGGTAAAGGGACAGAGAAAGATATAACATGCCAACAGTAATCAAGAGAAAGCTAGAGTGGCTTTGTTAATATCAGACAAAGTAGACTTCGAACAAGGAAAATTATTAGGGATAGAGAAGGGCATTACATAATGATAAAAGTTCAATTCTCCAGGAAGACATAGCAATCCTTAATGTGTATGCATTAATGTGTCTGCATAATGCATATAGCAGTGTCTAAATATGTGAGGCAAAAACTGATAGAACTTCAAGGAGAAATAGATGAATCCACTATTATAGCTGGAGACTTCAACACTCCTCTACCAATAATTCATGATCCAGGGGCACCTGGCTGGCTGAGTCAGTAGAGCATGACTCTTGATCTTGGAGTTTTAAGTTTGAGCTCCACACTAGGGGTGGAGACTACTTAAAAATAAAAATAAAAATAAAATGAACAGACGCAACATGCTGAAAATTAATGACATTGTTGAATTGAACTGTACCAACAGTTAACTGGATCTAACTGATATCTATAGAATACATTATCTAACAACAGCAGAATGCACACTCTTCTCAAATTCATACAAAACATTCACCAATATGGACCATAGTCTTGGCCATAAAACACAGCTTAACAAAGTTAAAAGAAGAAAAGCCATACAGTATATGCTCTTAAACTACAATGGAATTAAACCAGAAATAAATAAGAAAGAGATAATTGAAAAAAAAATACAACATGCTTCTAAATAACATGTGGTTCAAAGAAGTCTCATGAGAAATTAAAACATATTTTGACTGATGAATGGATAAAGAAGTTGTGGTATATATATCTACAATGCAATATTGCCCAGCGATAAAAAGAATGAAATCTTACCATTTGCAATGACATAGAGTTAGAGTACATTATGCTAAGTGAAATAACTCAAAGAAAAACAAATACCATATGATTTCACTCATGTGGAATTGAAGAAACAGAACAGAAGGACATAGGGGGAAAAAGAGAGAGAGCGAGGCAAACCATAAAACAGACTCTTAACAATAGAGAACAAACTGAAGGTTGCTGAAGGGGAAGTGGGCAGGGAGATGAGCTAAGTGGATGATGGGTATTGGGAAGGGCACTTGTGATGAGCACTGGGTATTTTTTTTTAATTTTTATTTATTTATTTATGATAGTCACACAGAGAGAGAGAGAGGCAGAGACATAGGCAGAGGGAGAAGCAGGCTCCATGCACCGGGAGCCTGACGTGGGATTCGATCCCGGGTCTCCAGGATCACGCCCTGGGCCAAAGGCAGGCGCCAAACCACTGCGCCACCCAGGGATCCCGAGCACTGGGTATTATATGTAAGTGATGAATTACTGAATTCTACTTCTGAAACTAATATTACACTATTGGTTAACTAACTGGGTTTTAAGTAAAAACTAGATCCTACAAAAATATTTTAAACCAATTTAAAAATAAAATGATAAAAAAATAAAAAATAAAAAAAAATAAAAATAAAATGATAAAATATGTGGTATGCAGAAAAAGCAGTAATTAGAGGGAAATTTATTGCATTGGATATTAGAGAATAAAGACTTCAAATCGATAATTTAAGCTTCCACTTTAGGAAATGAGAAAAGGAGAACAAATGTTAAAATAAAAGAACAAGTTAAATACAAAATTAGCAGAAGAAATAATAAAAAGTAGAGCAGAAATCAATAAAATTGAAAACAAAAAATCAGTAGAGAAAAATCAACAAATCCAAAAGTTCGTTCTTTGAAGAGGTCAATAAAACAGATGAATTTGTAGTTAGGTTAAGTAAGTGAAAAAAGAGAACAGACACAAATTTGCTAAAACTAGAAATGAAATAAGGACCATCACTACTGATCCCATAGACATTAAAAGGATAATAAAAGAATAATAAGAACAACTCTCTGTTCCCAAATTAGATAACTTAGTTGAAATGGAACAATTCCTTGAAAGACTTAATTTACCAAAACTCACAAAAGAAGAAATAGACAATCTTAATAAGTCTGCATCTATTTAAAAAATTAAATCGATAATTAATGACATGACAAAACAGAAAGCAATAGGCTGAGATGGTGAATTCTACCAATGTAAAATCTACCAAACATTTAAGGAAATTATACTAAATCCATATAAGCTTATCTAGAAAATAGAAGTTGAGGTGATACTTCCTAACTCATTCTGAGGCTGGCATTACCCTAATACCAGAACCAAATATATTACAAGAGAGAGAAACTACAGACCAGTGTCTCTCATGAACATAGATGAAAAAATCCTTGAGAAAATATGAGCAAATTGAATACAAAAATGTATAAAGAGAATTATACATCATGACATTATGGGATTTATTCCAGATATGCAGGGCTGGTGTGACATCTGAAAGTCAATTAATGTAGTCCATCACAACAAGCTAAACAATACAAATCTTATGGTCATATGAAAAGATACAGAAAAAGCATTTGGCAGGCTTTCTGCTCTTCCCATTTAACAGATAGATGCATGTTCTTGTGCAATGCCAACCACATCCCTGAAACATGATAATGAAGGTCGAGTAAATGGATTTGCCTATATTGTGTGCTTGGCAAAGTGGATAATGCCTCTATCAATGACTCCATTGATTTCAATTACATGAGCTACATGTTCTAGTATGATTCCATCTATGGCAAATTCAGTGGTACAGGCAAGGCTGAGAATAGGAAACTTGTCATCAATGAAAAACCTATCTCCATCTCCTGAGAGTGAGCTCCTGCCGGCATCAGCACCCAAGTGATGTGGATGCTGAATGCATTGTGGAGCCCACTGGAGTCTTCACTACTATGGAGATGGCTGGGGAGTCACTTGAAGGTAGGGCCAAGAGGGTCATCATCTCTGTCCCTTCTGCTAATATCTGCATGTTTGTGATGAGCATGGACCATGAAAAGTATGACAACTCCCTAAGATTGTCAGCAATGACCCCTGCACAACCAATTGCTTGGCCTCTCTGGCCACAATCATCCATAACAACATTTGCATCATGGAGGGACTCATGACGACAGTCCATGCCATCACTTCCATGCAAAAGGTTATGGATGGCCCCTCTGAAAAGCTGTGGTGTGATGGCCAAGGGGCTGCCCTCAACATTATTCCTGCTTCTTTCTACTGGTGCTGCCAAGGCTGTGAGCGAGGTTATTCCTGAGCTGAATGGGAAGCTCACTGGCATGGCCTTACATGTACCCATCCCCAGTGTAAGAGTCATAGATATGACCTGCTGTGTGGAGAAAGCTTCCAAATACAATGCCATCAAGAATGTGGGCCACCTCAAGAACATCTTGGACTACACCGAGACTTTAACAGTGATGCTGGGGCTGCCATTGGTCTCAATAATCATTTCATCTATAGCTCATTTCTTAGTATGACAATGAATTTGGCTACAGGAACCAGGTGTTGGACTTTTTACGGTCCACATGGCCTCCAAGGAGTAAGAGACCCCTGGACTACCAGACCCAATGAAAGCACAAGAGGAAGAGAATTCTTCAGTTACTGGAGACTCCTAGCCCCAACCCATCCCTCAACACATTGAGACTCTCACAACCTCAATACAGTTTCAATCCCAGATCCCCTGTAGAAAAGGAGAAGCTTACAGAGCCCTACCTTGTCATGTATGATCAATAAAGTACACTGTACCCAGCCAGAAAAAAGGAAAAAGCATTTGATAAAATTCAACACCATTCATGATAGAAACTCATAGCAAAGTAGGAGTCAAGAGGAACTTCCTTAATTTGATAAAGAACCTCTACAAACAACCTATGTCTAACATATTCCATAATAGTAAGAAACTAGATGCTTTTTCCCTAGAATAAGAAACAAAGTCAGAATGTTCATCTCACCATTCAACATCATTATCTATTCAGCACCATACTGAAATCCTAGATAATGCAATATGGAAGAAAAGGTATACAGATTGGGAAGGAAGAAAATAAACTGTCTTTGTGCATAAATGATATGACTGTTTCTGCTGAAAAACCCAGAGAATCAGCCAAAAAACTCCTAAGAAGCAGCTATAGCACAGCACATTTACAGGATACTAGAATAATACACAAAAGTCAGTTGAAAAATTGGAATCTGGAAATGAAAACAATAATGAGGTGCCTGACTAGTCAGAAGAGCATGCAACTCCCGATCTCAGGGTCATGAGTTCAAGCCCCATGTTGCACATAGAACTTAATTAGAAGAAAACAGTATCATTACTGTACGTGGTATTATGCACTTTAAAATATGTTAAGATGATATATCCCATGTCAAATGTTCTGACCAAAAACAAAGCAAAACAGAAAAGAACACAATGAAAATTGGGGTGGGGGGTAATGGATATGTTTAATATCTTGGTTGTGATGCTAGTTATCACAAGTCTATTTATATGTCCAAATTCATCAAGATACACATATTTGATGTGTGTAATTTTTTGTATCAATAAACAAACTATAATGAGTGCTTAAAAAAGTATTATATTTTTTAAAGATTTTATTTATTTATTCATGATAGACACAGAAAGAGAGAGGCAGAGACACAAGCAGAGGGAGAAGCAGGCTCCATGCAGGGAGCCCAATATGGGATTCGATCCCCAGACCCCAGGATCACGCCCTGAGCCAAAAGCAGATGCCCAACTGCTGAGCCACCCAGCCATCCCTAAAAAAGTATTTTAACCACAATAACACTTATATTAGCACCAAGGAAATGAAATACTTCAGTATAAATCTGACAAAAGGGCAACCCTGGTGGCTCAGCGGTTTAGCGCCACCTTCAGCCCAGGGCCTGATCCTGGAGACCCAGGATCGAATCCCAGGTCAGGCTCCCTGCATGGAGCCTGCTTCTCCCTCTACCTGTGTCTCGGCCTCTCTGTGTGTGTGTGTGTGCGTGTCTCTCATCAATAAATAAATAAAATCTTTAAAAAAATAAATCTGACAAAATATGTACAAGATCTATATGAGGAAAGCTCTAAAACTCTGATGGAAAAAAAATCAAAGAATATTTAAATAAATGGGAAGATATTCCCTGTACACAGATAGGAAGAAACAATATTATCAAGATATTGGTTCTCTCCAACTTGATCTATATATTCAATGTAATCTCAATGAAAATCCCATCAGTTATTTCATGCATTTTGAAAAATTAACCCTAAAATTTATATGAAAATGTAAAAGTCACAGAATAGCCAAGACAGTATTGAAGGAGAACGAAGTCAGAGGACTGACACTACCTGGCTTCAAGACTTACTATAAAGCTGCTTTAATCAAGAAAGTGTTGTATTGGTGAAAGAAGAGACAAATAGATCAATGGAACATAATAGACCAGAAATTGACCTACACAAATATAATCAACTGGTCTTTGATAAAGGAGTGAAGGTAATTTTATGTAAAAATGATAATCTTGCCAACAAAGAGTACTGGAACAACTGGGATAGTCCAATGCAAAAACATTAATCTAGAAGCAAACTTTAAGCCTTTTTCAAAAATTAACCCCAAATGGATTATAAACCTAAATATAAAATGCAAAACTATAAAATTCCTAGAAGATAACAAGAGAAAACCTATATGGCTTTAGGTTTGGCAAATAACCTCTTAGACACAATACCAAAAGCACAATTCATAAAATAAAAAATTAATAAGTTAGACTTCATTAAAGTTAAAAACTTCTGCTCTACAATAGTCGCTGTTAAGATACAAGCCACAGACTGGGAGAAAATCTTTGTAAAACACATGTCAGATGAAGAACTGGTATCTAACATATATAAAGAACTCTTAAAATTCAACAACATGAAAACAACACAATTTTAATCAACTGACAAAATACGTACAAGAGATCTGAAGAGACAGATGGACAAAAGATCTGAAGAGACACCTCACCAAAGAAGATATACAGACAGCAATGAGTATAGGAAAAGATGCTCAACATCATACATCATTAGGAAAATGGAAATCAGAATGCTGAGATACCACTACACACCCATTAAAATGGCCAAAATTCACAACACTGACAACAGTAAATGCTACAGAAGATGTGGAGCATTAGGAATTCTCTTTCATTGCCAGTGGGAATGCAAAATGTTACAGCTATTTGGAAGACAGTTTCTTTCTTACAAAACTGAATATAATTTTACCATATTTTCCAGCAGTTGTACTCCTTTTTATTTTATCCAAATGTGTCGAAAACTTATATTTACACAAAAACCTGCACACAGGGGTCCCTAGCTGGCTCAGTTGGTAAAGCATGTGACTCTTGATCTCAGGGTTATAAGTTTGAGATCCACAATGGATGTAGAGATTATATTAAAAAAATTTAAAAACCTGCACACAAATGTTTATAGATTTATTAATAATTGTCAAAGTTGGAAACAACCAAGATATCCTTCAATAGATGAATGAGGGTAGCCCGGGTGGCTCAGCAGTTTAGCGCCACCTTCAGCCCCGGGCGTGATCCTGGAGACCCAGGATCGAGTCCCATGTCAGGCTCCCTGCATGCAGCCTGCTTCTCCCTCTGCCTGTGTCTCTGCCTCTCTCTTTCTCTCTCTGTGTCTTTCATGAATTAATAAATAAAATCTTAAAAAAATAGATGAATGAATAAACAAACTATAATGCATCCATACAATGGAATGTTATTCAGTAATAAAAAGAAATGAAATATCATGACATGAAAAGATCTGAAGGAACCTTAAATGCATATTGCTTATTGAGAGAAATCAACCTGAAAAGGCTGTATACTGTGTGATTCCACCATATGACATTCTGGAAAAGACAAAACTATTAAGGGAGCAAAAAGATCAGTGGTTGCCAGGAATTTGGAAGGGATGGGTGGATGAATAGTTTGAGCACAGGAGATTTTTAGGGCAGTGAATTTTCTGTATGACACTATAGTAATAGATACACATTAATATACATTTATCAGGGATCCCTGGGTGGCGCAGTGGTTTGGCGCCTGCCTTTGGCCCAGGGCGTGATCCTGGAGACCCGGGATCGAGTCCCACATCAGGCTCCCGGTGCATGGAGCCTGCTTCTCCCTCTGCCTGTGTCTCTGCCTCTCTCTCTCTCTCTGTGACTATCATAAATAAATAAAATTAAAAATATATATATATATACATTTATCAAAGCCTGCAGAATGTACAACAGAAAAAGGGAACCTTAATGTAAACTTTGGGCTTTGATAATAATGTATCAATATTGGCTCATCATTTGTAATAAATACATCACATGAATGCAAGATGTTAAAAATAAAGGAAATTGCCGGTAAGTGAGGAGCATATGGGAACTCTCTATACCTTTAGCTAGATTTTTTTTCTGTAAACCTATAACTTCTCAAAAAAGAGGTCTATTAATTATAATTTTTAAAAAAGTAATGAAGATCTCTGAACATTAGTTCTAGGATATACTGTTAAGTGGATAGAAGAAGTGAAATGTAAAAGTGTATTGTAAGTTTTTTTTTCGTGTAAGACAGAAGGATATATAAAAAAGATATATAAATTTTCATTTGTGCAAAAAGAAATATATGAAGTAAAAAGCAAAAATAATGAAATTTGTACCTATGGCAGGGTGAGGGTGCAGGGTAGAGAGGATGGTGTCGGGAAACGGGAATAGAGGATGAACGTAATTATACTTTTCTGAATATACTTTTGTCTATGGTTCTGACTTTGGAACCACGTCAATGTTTCACATACAAAAAAATTAAAATAAAAAGTATGGGTAAAAACACACAACAAAATGGAAACAGAGAGATCCCTGGGTGGCTCAGCAGTTTAGCGCTTGCCTTCGGCCCAGGGCGTGATCCTGGAGACCCGGGATCCAGTCCCATGTCAGGCTCCCTGCATGGAGCCTGCTTCTCCCTCTGCCTGTGTCTCTGCCTCTCTCTGTGTGTCTCTCATGAATAAGTAAATAAAATCTTTAAAATTTTTTCAAAATGGAACCAGAAACAAGTGAATCTAGCTCATAACAAAGCTGAAGGAGGGGATAGAATAAACCCAGATAATGTTTGAACATCGTGTTTTGACTGTATGTCCTCAGACCAAAGACAAAAAAAAAAAAGTAAGAAAATATCAAACTTGAGTTATAGGTTTGTGTTTCACAGTGAAATGGATTAGCAATCATAAAACTGCCTTGTGCATTCTGTGCATAGGATTGAGCAAATCAGTAAATATATTTTGGATATTGGAAGCCAGATTTCTCACTGTTGGAAAATGGGAAGGCTAGAGTCAACTCTGTGGTGTTAGACTAGAATTAGAAGTATCAGTGTGAATGCTCAGATTTTTACACATACATACTATTTCATACATAATAATATAATATGTAATTTAATACATATTTATTGTATGTATTAAATATGTATTTAATGTTATAAAATATAAAATAAAATAACAAATTTGCATTTTAGATCTTTCAATAACCATGGAAATACATAAATATAGCTTGGCCTATACACATACAGAGGGTCTAGAAGCAATGACACTGCAGTAGCAATGAACACATATATGACCCAGGACTCCTTGAAGAAATGGCTCATTCTAGAGCTGGAGTGAGGAAATTAAAAGATGAGTCTGGGGTATCTTTTAAAGTCAGAAAGTAAAAAAAAATAAATAAAAATAAATCAATAAATAAAAAAGTCAGAAAGTAAGGAAGTGCTCTAATAACAATAAGCACATGCCAAAAGGATATAAGTGTCTTAACAAAGGGCTTTAATTGGCCAACTCTTAGACTATTTGAGTATCAAAATAAATAATGATGGTAATAAATTATAACATCAAAATAGGAATACATGAATGCATACTACTACAAGTAAATAAATACATACATAAAAAATATCTTTTTATGTTGGAATTTAGACTAACAAATGTAGGATGAATTATGGAGTTAAAAAATCAAAGTCTGGGAACCAAACTATCATAATACTAATTGACTCAGGAAAGAATTTCCAGTGGATACTAAAAGAGACAGATAAAAGTTTGAGGAGTGGGATATTATATGTGCTGCCGAAGCGAATATCTCACAGGAGGAGTGAGATATTCACATAATTTCAAAGTTTCTCTCCTTAAGATACTTGTTACTTACAAATTGAAAAATTGGAAACTTACAGTAAAGAAACTTGGTAAATTCTACCTTAACCAGTAAATCAAAATTAATATCAACAGAAAGGGACAAATCAACATTGTTGACTCCTCATATAGTGTTCTGAGAAGGACACAATATTAATTCTGTGGTACTCCTACCAAAACGAGTAGTCTGAATCTAGTTATGGAAAAAACAAATAAACACAATTTGAGACTATTGTACAAAAATAACTGGGCTAAACTCTTTAAACGTATCGAGGTCATTAAAGACAAAGAAAGCATTAAGGAACTATTCTAGATTAAAGGAGACTAAAGAGACAACACAAGTAAATGTGATATGTGATCCTGATTTGGAATCTGGATCAGAAAACAAAGATCTTTTTCTATAAATGAGACTATTAACACAAATGGCAAAATTTGAATGGAGTTTGAAGATTAGATAATAGTAATGAGCCAATGTTAATTTCCTGATTTTTATAATTGCTCTGTGGTTATGTAAAAAAAAAAGTATTTAAGGATAATGAGTCATTATGTCTCCAATGTACTTCCAAACTGCTCCAACTATATATATCTTAAGAAGTTAGTAAAAGAACAGCAAAATAAACTCAGATAGGTTACACATAAGTGATAATGAGTAAAAGTATAGGTTAATGAAATAGACAAAAGCAAACAATAGAGAATGAATGAAGACAAAAGATAATTCTTTGAAAAGACCAATAAAACTAATGAAATTACTGTCAAGATTAAACAAAGAAAAATAAGATAGAAGACAGAAATAAACAATATTATGAATGAACTGGGGTACCTAATTATAGATACAGCAGACAACAAAACAAATATAAAGCCTATAATAAAATTATGCCAACAAATTGTATCAATCTGTATAAACCAAGGACAGATCAAAATTGAAGTGGAAAGAAATAGAAAAACTGAATAGTTTCATAACCTTTAAGTAAAAGAATGATTATTCAAAAATATGTCTACAGGGGCACCTGGGTGGCTCAGTCAATTAAGCGACTGACTCTTGGTTTCAGCTCAGGTTGTGACCTCAGGGTCATGAGATAGAGCCCTGTATCTGTCTCTGTGCTCAGCAGAGTCTGCTTGGGACTCTCTCTCCCTCTGCCCCTCCCCGCTGTGCTTTCTCTCTCTCAAATAAATAAATAAATCTTTTTAAAAAATATTTCTACAAAAAATTCTAGTTCCCACAAGATTTACCAGTGAATGATAACTCATATTCAGAGAATTCCAATCTCACATAAACTATGTTAAGCCAACCTCATTCATGAACCGAGACAAAAATAATTTTTAAAAATTAGCAAATCAAACATGGAAATATAGAAAAGATAGCAAATCATGCAAAAAAAGGTATTTATTCAAGGAGTAAAAATTTTGCCATTTTTATGTCTAATAATACTGTCTTATCTGCAATTTCACTTTCTGTACTTTCAGTTACCCATAGTCAACTACTGTCCAGAAGCAAATGCTCCTCCCTCTGATGTATCACAAGAAGGTCAATAGTAACCTAATGCCACATCACAATGCCTACACCATTCACCTCACTTCATCTCATCACACAGGTATTTTATCATCTCACATCATCACAAGAAGAAAGGTGAGTACAGTACAAGAAGATGTTGTAAGAAAGACATATTCACATAACTTTTATTACAGTATATTGTTAAAATTGTTCTATTTTATTATTAGTTATTATTGTTAATCTCTTACTGTGCCTGTTTTATACATTGAACTTTATCATAAGTGTATTAGTAGAGGAAAAACCTAGTATTTGCTACTAAATCTAGCATTTGGTGCTATCCACAATTTCAGGCATTAAGTGCTGGTCTTGGAATGTAACCCCCAAGGATAAGGGGGAACAGTTGTAACATAATTCACCACATCAAAGGTTTAAAAAGAAACACCAAATGATCATCTCAATAGATGTGGAAAGGATTTGATAAAATTCAACATCCACTTATAAGAAAAATTATTAGAAAACGAAAAGTAGAAGGAAGCCTCTTAACCTGATAAAGGGTATCTACAAAAATTCTTTGGAAATGAGTAGACCAATTCATAAAAAAATGAAGACATTCCCTATAAAATCATAAACAAGACAAAAACTACCCATTGTTACCAAATCTATCTGCCATTGTACTGAAAAACTTAGTCCAAATAAATAGACAAAAAATTTAAATAAAATAAAATGCATAAGGATTGAAAAGGAAGAGGCAAAGCTGTCATTATTCACAGATAATATAGTATATACCAAGAATATGCAAAAGAAACTATAAATAAATCCTTAGGATAAAGTAAATGGTTTAACAAGGTAGCTGAACATGAAATCTATAAAAATTAATTGTATTTATATAACTGGAAACAAACAATTGAATAATGTTTATTTTATTCTTATTTTGTAAGTAATCTGTACACCCAGTGTGGGGCTCAGACTCACAATCCCAAGATCAAGAGTCACGTGCTCTTCTAACTCAGTCAGCCAGGCACCCCTGTGTCCATCAACTGATGAAAAATGTTTTTAAATGCTGTTTCTAATGTATATAACAAAAGTTTCAAAAACTGGGATCATATTTTATAAAAGATGTGTAAAAGTTCTATGGTGAAAACTATAAAACATTGCTAATAGGCATAAATGAATTGAGTTGCATGATGTTCATGAACTGGAATTCTCAATGTTGTTAAGATATCAATTCTTCTCAAATTGAAATATGAATATATTTTAATCCAAATCAAATATCCAGGAAGACTTTTTGTGGAAATTGATAAGCTAATTTTAAAATTTATATAAAGATGCAAAGGATCTATATAACCAAGACAAACTTGAACAAAATCGGAAGATTTATAGTACTAGTTTTCAAGATTTACAATAAAGCTACAGTAATTAAGAGTGTTATTGGTAAGAAGACAAAGATCAATGGATGAGAATAGAATCCAAAAACAGACTACCTTGAAAACTATCTCACACCATAGAAAAATTAATTCAAAATGGATCATATTTCTAAATGTAAAATGAAACAAAAAAGCTCTAGAAGAACATACAAAATAATAAACTTCATGACAGTTAGAAAAATTCTTAAATAGGACACAAAACATACAAATAATTTAAAAATTACAAATTTGACTTTATTGACATCAAAAACCCCTATTCTGTTTGCCAAAGTATCATTATTAAAATCACCAAAAAATAAAAACCTTTGTGCATAAAAGAACACCATGAAGAAAGTGAAAAGACAATCCACGGAGTCAGAGAAATTAGTCACATATCACCTACCTGATGAGACACTTGTATTGAGAAGTCTAACTACTTACAACTCCATCAAAAAAAGAGAACCCAATTAAATATGGGCAAAGGATTTGAATACATATTTCTCCAAAGAATATATCCAAATGGTCAATAAGCATATGAAAAGATGCTCAACATCACTATTTGTATATCAGAGATATACAAATCAAATCCACAATAAGATGTCACTTCACACCCACTAGAATGGCTATAATAAAAAAAATACTGGACGATAACAAGTGTTAATGAAGATATAGAGAAACTGGAACACACATATATTGTTAGTGGAGATGTAAAAATGGTGCAGCCATTTTAGAAAATGCTCTGGCAGTTCCTTAGTAAAACACAGAGTTAAAATATGATCCAGCAACTTCACTCCTAGATATGTTCCCAAGAAAAATGAAAACATATGTCCATGCAAAATCATGTACTAGGAGTGTTCATAACAGTATTATTCATAATAGCCAAAGAATGGACACACCATAAATGTCCATCAGCAGATGAATGTATTACAAAAAGTGGTATATTCAAACAAGGGGTATTATTCAGCCATAATAAGGAATGAAGTACTGATACATACCATTTGGATCGACCTTCAAAACATTATCCTAAATGAAAGGAGCCAGTCACAAAAAACTACATGTTATATGATTGCATTTATATTAAAGTTCCAGAATAGGAAAACCTATAGAGACAGAAGCAGATTAGCATTTGCCAGAGGCTGAAGTTATTGAGGAACAGTGAGAAGTGTCTGCTAATGGGTAAGAGGTTTCTTTTCGGGGTAATAAAAATATTCTAAAATGTATTGTGTTAATGGTTGCACAACTCCAAAAGCTATTAAATTATACACTTTAAATGAGCAAACTGTGTGATCTGTGAATTATGTTTCAGTAAGGCTTTTAAAAATGCAACTTTAATAAAATGAAAAAGCAAGCTAGAAGATACCAAAAGGTTTTTGCAATGCGTAAATCTGACAAATGATTCACATCAAGTATGTATTTTTAAAAACCCTACAAATTAATAAGAGGAAACAATAAAAACATGGCAACAAACTTGAGACATTTTACAAAAAATGATATGCAAATGACAATTAGCATGTGAACAGGTGTTCATCAGTCCTCAGTGCAATACAAATTAATGCCACAGTGAAATACAACCCACCAGACTGGCTCTAATTAAAAATATTGATAATTCTAACTGTTGGAAAAGATGTGGAAGAACTGGAACTCTCATACACTCCTCCTGGAAATGCACAACTGTATAGCCACTATAGAAAACCAAGAGCATTTACCAGAGCTAACTATATGCCTACTCTGATCCATGATCTAGCCATTTCACTTGTGACCATATATCCCAAAATAATGTATGCATATATCCACAAAAAGACATGTACAAGATTTCTCCTAATAGCTTTATTTATAACAGCCTAAACTGAAATCAACCCAAATACTTATCATCGAAAAAATTGCCAAAAAATTGGCATATTCATGCAATGCAGTACTGTGGAAAAACAACAGAAAGACATACTAATGATATCAAAACAACATGAATGACTCTCAAAGATACAATTTTATGTTTTTAAGATTTTATTTATTTATTCATGAGAGACACAGAGAGAGGCAGAGACATAGGCAGAGGGAGAAGCAAGCTCCTTACAGGAAGTCCTATGCGGGACTCTATCCCAGGACCTTGGGATCACGCTCTGAGCTGAAGGCAGATGCTCAACTGCTGAGCAACCCAGGCGTCCTTCAAATATATAATTTTAAACAAAAGAAGCCAGACTCCAAGAGATTACATACTGTATGATGACTGCATTCATATGAACTTGAAAACACAGTCCAAACTAATCATTAATGGTAGAAATCAGTATAGTAGTTTCCTCTAAGGGAATTATAGACAGGGAAGGCTTTCCTGGAACGCATACAGAGTGCTGAAAAATACTTATTTTTAGCAGGATGATGGCTATCTGGGTGTATACATAAATTTCAAAAATCAGTGAGATGTGCAATAAATATGAGTGTACTTTATTTACTTTGTAGTATGTTATCTCTCAATATAAAACAATATCTTCAATGACATACAATAATTCAAGTGAAAGAAGACACAAAATACACACTTTTGAGTTCAGGTGTATGAAGTTCAAAAACAGGCAAAACTAAGCAATGTATTTTTAAGAATACATATTTTAAGTGCTAAAAACTTTAAAGAAAAGAAGGAGTTATTATCACAAAATTCAAATATTCATCTCTTGGGAAATGGGAGTGAAATATGTTAACAGAGGGTCGTGTATTGTGCTTTTGGGGTGTAGTAGTATCCTATTTCTTTTTTTTAGGATTTTTTATTTATTCATGAGAGACACAGAGAGAGGCAGTGACATAAGCAGAGGAAAAAACAGGGTCCCCGCAGGGAGCCCAATGGGGGACTCAATTCTGGACCCCAGGATCATGTCCTGAGCCGAAGGCAGACTCTCAACCACTGAGCCACCCAGGCGTCCCAGTAATATTCTATTTCTTAGACTTATTGGTACACACATGGATGTTGATTTTTACTTTTTCCATCAACTGTACACTTTTCCATACATTGTCTTGCATGAAAGCTAATTTTCAAAATTGAGAGAAATATTAAAAAGTAAAACTATTACCCAACAAAGGAAAATATATTAAAGTCTATCACATAAATTTGGTTTTCTGAGAATTTCACTCTTGTTCTAAGACTGGATAAAAACATTTTCTAAAAAGAAATACTCAGAATGTTATGTTTATAAAATATCTATCCAGGTATATCAAATATTTCCATAATTTAATAAAGAGTAATCAAATAAATTGTGTGTAGCACTGGAAAAGGAGTTTGAACTGATAATACACCAGAAAAGTGAACTATCTCAGTATTCTTTCAACATATTTCTTCTTTTTAAGTATTCATTGAAGTGTTGTTTATAATAGCAAAAACTGCAAGCAACTTATAACTACCAGTTAGGTATTGGCTAAATAAGTTACAGTGCATCCATTTGATTAAGTGTTCTATGAACTATTAAAATGAATGTGTAGGTATTATATACCTGTGTTGTCCAATATAGTAGCCACTAGGCATATGCAGCTGTGTAAATTTAAATTAAAGTTAAATAAAATTTAAGTCCAGTTCCTTAGTAAAACTACCACATGTGGTACATGACATAGCTACTGTACTGGGTAGAGCATAATAAAGCATTACCATCATTCCAAAAAAGTTCTACTGCATAGTGGTTTATTAGGCAAGGTGTATATGTTCTACAGTTAGGAAATAAGGGGCACCTGGGTGTTTCAGTGGTTGAGTGTCTGTCTTTGGCTCAGGTTGTGATCCTGCGGTCCTGGAATAGAGTCCCACATCAGGCTTCCCACAGGGAGCCTGCTTCTCCCTCTGCCTGTGTCTCTGCCTCTCTCTGTGTGTCTCTCATGAATAAATAAATAAAATCTTTTTAAAAAATAAGTTCTGGAGATCTAATGCACAGCATTGTGATTATAGCTAACAATACTGTATTATATACTTCAAAGTTACTGAGAGACTATACCTTAAATGTTCTCAACACACAAAAAAGGAAAGTGATAATTATATGACATGATGGAGGTGTTAGTATATTGCAAATATATAAATATATCAAATATATCAAATCAACACATTATCTTAAACTTGCATAATGTATGTCAATTACATCTCAACTTTTTAATAAAGAAGGGTAAGTATTAAGGATAGGTTCATTTTTAAATCTCTATTTGTATTTGGGGATCCCTGGGTGGCTCAGCGGTTTAACGCCTGCCTTTGGTCCAGGGCACGATCCTGGAGTCCCGGGATCGAGTCCCGCGTCCGGCTCCCAGCATGGAACCTACTTCTCCCTCCTCCTGTGTCTCTGACTCTCTCTCTCTCTCTCTCTCTCTCTCTCTGTCTATCATGAACAAATAAATAAATAAATCTTTTTAAAAATCTGTATTTGTATTTGTGAACATTTGTGGAAGGATATACCAAGATGTTAGCCTAGTGGTTATCTCTAGGACTAGGTTGTGGGATTGTGGGTGATTTTTACTTGCTTTCTCCTACTTTTTCACTACTTTCTGAAAATTTCTACAAGCATGTATTGCTTCTATAACCAGGAAAAACAATAGATTATTCCATTTTCTGGAAGAGAAATATACAAACTGTGCTCTTTGATATGTTTCTTGAAATGTATTCTAGGAGAATGATCACAGAGCTATCCGCTGCAACATTACTCATAATAAGGGAAAATTGGGGTGGGAATAACAGTATAAATCAAATAATAGTAACATAGTTACATAAATTTCTGGTTTGCTTCTATGATGAAATGTTATGTAGCTGTTAAAAATAAAATGATCTGATATTTTATCTTATTTTTTCCAGCTTTATTTAGGTATAATTGGGAAATAAAATTGTATATATTTAAAGTATACAATGTAATGATTTAATATATATTAATATTCACTTACATATACATTTAATAGGCAAATACATTATAAATATGTATAAATATATCATTGAAATATTACCACAACCAAGTTAATTAACACATCCATCACCTCACATAATTACATTTTTTGTGTCTCTGGTGAGAACACTTAGGATCTACTCAGAAAATTTTAAGCATACAATACAGTATTAGTAACTATAATCACTACGCTGTGCATTAGTTTACTCATTGTATAACTGAAAGTCTGTACCTTTTTTTTAAATATCTTAATTGAGAGAGAGGGAGAGATCACAAGCAGTGAGGAGGGGTAGAGGGAGATGCAGACTGCCCGCTGAGCAGGGAACCCAATGCGGGGCTGGATCCCAGGACCCTGAGATCATGACCTGAGCGGAAGGCAGACACTTAACCAATTGAGCCACCCAGGTTCCCGAAAGTTTGTACCCTTTGAGCAACATCTCTTCATTTCACACACCTCCCTACTGCTGCTCACCACCATTCTACTCTGGCTCTGAGTCTGATTTTTTTTTAAGATTTTATCTATTTATTCATGAGAGACACACAGAGAGAGAGAGAGGCAGAGACACAGGCAGAGGGAGAAGCAGGCTTCATGCAGGGAGCTCAAAGCAGGACTCGATCGCAGAACTCCAAGATCATGCCCTGAGCCAAAGGCAGACGCCCAACCACTGAGCCACCCAGGCATCCCATCTTGTCTTTCTTTTTAAAGATTTTATTTACTTACGAGAGAGAGAGAGAGAGAGAGAGAGAGAAAATGAGCAGGGGGAAGGTGCAGAGAGAGAGGGAGAAGCAGACTCCCCACTGAGCAGAGAGCCCAATGTGGGGCTCAAGCCCAAGACCCTAAGATCATGACCTGAGCCAAAGGCAGACACCCAGCTGACTGAGCCACACAGGTGCCCCTATTTCTTACCTTTTTAATAATAGTCATCCTAACATGCATGAGGTGACATCTCATTGTGGTTTTCCTGATGGATTTGCATTTCCCTGATGGTTAGTGTGGTTAAGCATATTTTCATATATCTGCTGGCCATTTGTATGTCTTATTTGGAAAAATGTCTATTCAGATTCTCTGCCCATTTTTAATCAGATTATTCGGGCTTTTTGCTATCAAGTTGTATGGGGTCCTTACATATTTTGGATATTGATCCCTTATCAGTGTATAGTCCGCAAATATTCTCTCATTTTTTAGGTTGACTTTTTGTTTTGTTTCCTTTGCTGTACAGAATGTGTCTTAGTCTGTTCAGGTTGCTGTAACAAAATACCGCAGACTGGGTAGCTTATACACAACAGAAATTTATTTCTCTCGGTTTTGGAGATCAAGATGTTAATATGGCAAGATCCTGGAGAAGGCTGGGCTGCATACAACTGACTTCTTGATGGGACTTCATATGCAGAAAGGGACCCAGTGGGTCTCTGGGTAGACAGGGATTCTCCTGGACTTCAGCTAAGTGAGGCTGGAGCCTGTTCATGGGTTGTTGCAAAATATGCATTCAGACTGAGATTGGTGGGCCTGCGTGTGGGAGCACTGAGAAGTATGTCTCCTGGTAGGTCCCTGAACAGGAAGAACCATGGCTAGGGAGGGAGGGCTGGAACTTGCCTACAGTAATGCTTCAAGTTCTGCAATTGGACTAGGAACTGTGGACCTACCTCTGGGAACACAGATAGGCATGTCTTCCAGTGGATCCCTGGAGTCAGGTCACTGGCCTCTTCAGGGTTTCAGCAGGACCAATGTTGGTATGCTTGTTACCTGAGATCTGGGCATGTATGACTCCTGCAAGGTCCCTTGGAAGATGGTAGCACATAGTGATAGGGCCAAGCTAAATGGGGGCTGTATCAGGGTCCATAGGGACACAGAGCTGTTGCCCGGTCTATAACCAGGGCCACGGTGGATAAGTCTGCTGTCTGGGCATGGGCCAGACTTCTCAGAATGGTCCTACTCAGTCTAGTCTCCACTAGGGTTTCACAGCCTACTACCTGGATTCCATATCTCCCACAAAGGAACTTTTGTCTGTGGATAGCTGCCTAATTATTGTTTCTAAGGGTGTACAAGAGTGGGTAACCTCCTATTGTGCCATTTTGGTAATGTCACTTTCTTAGAGTTAAAATAACGTGAGAAAATACTATATTTATACAAAGTTAAACAAAAAACAGAATTGTGGTTACAACATGTTCTTAAGAAAAATAGGAACATTTTTGAATTTATTATTTGTTGTTTACAATGGGGATGTATTACCCATATAATATGTTTAAGTTATGAACATAGACGATAAGTATTTCCCTATGAAGTCTTCCAGGATGCAAAATAAACTCCTAATGATAGAGGGCTTCCAAGCAAAGGTGAAAAATTAAATGCATACATTCATTTTTCTCCCTCCTGAAACCCCACTAAAGCAAGTAAGGGGAATTATGTGAAGCTATCAACTCAGAGAGGTCAAAAAAATAATGAAAGGGAAGATAAAATCAACAACATTTAGGTTAAGCAGGTGGACAAGTAGTAACTGCCAACTGTAAGGAAAGCCTTCTCTCCCAACTCAGTCATCAGGACATGGAAGCCAGGCCTAGGCCTCCTAGACAAGAAATTTAAAGATTCATTCAGATGAAGGAAACTTGCCACCTGCTCCAGAATACCCTTCAGAATCCCTTCCAATCTCTATCTGCTCCTTTATCACTTAGAAGTCAATACTACATTGATGTTTATGGTAAGTGTTGCCTTGACTTTCTTTCTAGTTTATTTTTTTAAGATTCTATTTATTTATTCATAAGAGACACAGAGAGAGAAGCAGAGACACAGGCAGAGGGAGAAGCAGGCTCCATGCAGGGAGCCTGACGTGGGACTCGATCCCAGGTCTCCAGGATCACGCCCTGGGCTGAAGGCGGCGCTAAACCGCTGAGCCACCCAGGCTACCCTCTTTCTAGTTTTACTACCTCAGTATGCATCCCTAAACATTACTGTTCAGTTTTGCCTGATTTTTTATATTTTATTTAAATAAAACCACATAGTATATGTTATATATAGCTTCTTACACTCAAAATTATATTTGTGAGATTCATCCAGGTTGTTGCATTTATTTTTGTTATCGTAGAACAGCAGTTCCCAAAAGTGAGAGTATATTGGAATCATCCAGTGGGCTTGTTAAAACACAGGTTTATAGGCCCATACACCTAGAGTTTCTGACTTGGTAGGTCTAAGATGAGGTTTAAGAATTTGAATTTTTCCCCAAAGATAGGTAGACAGATAGATTGGTTGATTGATTGATTGACTTGATAGAGAGCATGTGTAAAAGAACACAAACAGGGGAGTGGCAGAGGCAGAGGGAGAGGCAGAAGGAGGCTCCCCAAACTAAGCAGGCAGCCTGACTTAGGGCTTGATCCCAGGCCCCCAGGATCATGAATTGAGCTGAGGCAGACAGACACTTAACAGACTGGGCCACCCAGGCGCCCAAGAATTTGAATTTCTAACTGCATTTTCGATGATGCTGAGGCTGTGGCTCCAGAAACCACAATTTTAGACTCATTACTGTATAATATTCCATTGTATGAATCTGATTTCATTATCCATTCTACTATCAATAGACATTTGGGTTGTTTCCAATTTGGAACTATTTAGATTACACTGCTCTAAATACTCTTGTACATGCTTCTTCGTGCACATATGCACACATATCTACTAGGAATGTACTTTTGCTAGGTTGTAGGGTAAGGATATTTTTAAATTAGTGGATAGTGCCAAATAGTTTTTGCAAAGTGGTTGTACCACTATATACTTCCCTAAGCACTGTCGAGAGTTTTGGTTAACCTACATCCCTGCCAACACTTGGTATGAGCCATTTTACTGGATCGGTTATCTTATCACATGGTGGTTTTCATTTACTTTTTCCTTGAGACTAAGGAGGTTGAGCAAATTTTCATATGTTTATTGACCATTTGGATGTCCTCTTCTTGGAGGCTCATGGTTATGCTCATTTTTCTATAGATTTGTAGGTATTCTGGTTACAGGTTCTTTGTCAAACAGATATTTTGCAAATATGTTCCATAGCTTCACTTTCTCCTTTCTGAATACTTTGCTGAATAGATGTTCTGAATTTTATGTTATCAAATCTTTTCCTTTTAGTATTTTCTTAATCATATTTAAGAAATGATTCCTGGGAATCCTGGTTGGCTCAGTAGTTGGGCATCTGCCTTCTGTTAAGGTCTTGATCCCTGGGTCAAGTTCCGCATCGGGCTCCCTGCAGGGACCCTGCTTCTCCCTCTGCTTCTGCCTCTGCCATTCTCTGTGTGTCTCTCATGAATCAATAAATAAATCCTTTTTTAAAAAAGAAATGATTTCTTACTCTAAGATCACAAAAGTATTTTCTTATGTTACTTTCAAGAAGCTGTATTATTTTGCCTTTCACATGTAGACCTACACCCCTGGTGAAACCACTTTTTTTAATGTATGGTATAAAATAAGAATAAAATTTCATTTTTTCTTTCTAAATTGCTAATTGTCTCTGAACTATCTATTGAAATAAAAGCCCTTATCACTACAAATATTACCTCTGTCTCCTTCTCTCTCGTATTCTGAAATTGTAGTTACATAATATGTTAGACCTTCTCCATGCATTCTCTATGGTTCCATTCTCAGTGATTTTTACCTTTTGTTCATACTTCATTCTGGCTATTTTATTCTGACCTTTTAGCTCACCAAATTACTCTTCAGCTATGTTTAGCCTGATGTTAAAACACATCCACCAAATTCTTTTTTTAAAAAGATATTTATTTATTTATTTATTTATTTATTTATTTATTTATTTATGAGAGAGTGCCAAGTGGTGGCAGGGGCAGAGGGAGATAGAGAATCTTAAGCAGGCTCCCCACTGACAGTGAAGCCTGATGTGGGGCTCAATCCCAGGATTCTGAGATCATGAACTGAGCCAAAATCTAAAGTCAGACAATTAAATGCTGAAGCCACCCAGGCACCCCTCACCCATCAAATTCTTAATCTCAGTTATCATGGTTCTTCAATTCTAAAATGTTCATGTTATGATTTTTCAAATCTCTTATGTCTTTTTTAAAAAAGTTTTTAGTCTTCTACCAAAATACTCAGTCTTGTCTTATAGCCCCTTGACATGGTAAACATAGTTATTTTAAAATTCATGTGTGCATGCACCCCAACACTTATAGCGGCAATGTCCACAAGAGCCAAAATGTGGAAAGAGCCCAGATGTCCACTGACAGATGAATGGATATATATATATAGGAACATTACTCAGCCATCAAAAATAATGAAATCTTGCCTTTCACAATGATGTGGATAGAACTAGAGGTTATTATGCTAAGCGAAATAAGTCAGTCAGAGAAAGGCAAACACCATATGATTTCACTCATATGTGGAATTTAAGAAATTAAACAGATGAACATAGGATAAGGAAAAATAGACAAAAACAGAGAGGGAGATAAATCATAAGGAACTCAACTCTAGGAAACAAACTGAAGGATACTGAAGGGGTGGGGGATGGGGGATGGAGTAACTGGGTGATGGGCATTAAGGAGGGCACTTGATTGAATGAGCACTGGGTGTTATATGCAACTGATGAGTCACTAAATCCTACCCCTGAAACTAATAATACACCATATATTAATTAAATGAATTTAAATAAGAATTTGAAATATTAATTAATGTATGATTCTTCATATTTCTGAATCCCTTGTTGAAAGGTTGCTATTGCCTATTTTTTCCAGTAGTTCTTGTTTGTGTTAGATTTTTTATGATTTCAATTTTTTTTCTAATTTTTATTGTTGGGATGCCTGGGTGGCTCTGCCTTTGGCTCAGGGCATGATCCTGGGATCTGAGATCGAGTCCCACATCAGGCTCCTTGTGGGAAACCTGTTTCTCCCTCTGTCTATGTCTCTGCCTCTCTCTGTGTGTCTCTCATGAATAAATAAATAAAATATTTTTAAAAATAAATAAAATTTTTATTGTTGAAGTATAGTTATCATGCCATATTATATCAGTTTCAAGCACACAACATAATGATTTTACAATTCTATACATTATGCAGTATTCACCATAAAAATGTAGTCACTATAGAATATTATTACAATATTATTGACTGTATTCCTTATGCTGTACTTTCATCTCCATGACTTACTTATTTTATAACTGGAAGTTTGTACCTCTTAATTCCCTTTACCTATTTCACCATTTCTCCTCCCCTCTCCTCTATGGTAACCACCAATTTGTTCTATTTGAGTCTGTTTCTGTTTTTTCATTTGTTTATTCATTGGTTTTGGTTTTCAGATTCCACATATAAGTGAAATTATATGGTATTTATCCTTCTCTGTCTGACTGATTTCACTCAGCATAATACCCTCTTGGCCTGTCCATATTGTCGCAAATGGCAAGATCTCATTCTTTTTTATGGCTAAGATTCCATTGTATATATACCATACCTTCTTTATCCATTCATCTACTGATGGACACTTAAGCTGCTTGGATATCTTGGCTATTGTAAATAATGCTGCAATATTCACATTGTTTTGTCTTCTGCTGTGATTTTAGTGTATATTAAACATTTTAATTATAAGTGTTTATAAAAATAATTTGGAATTTAGAATGATATTATCTTCAGAGAAAACTTACACTAACTTTTGCCAAGCACCTATGGAAAACAACAATATGGAACCACTAGACTGTAATTTCAGGGACAGATATGATTGGAAGATGGGCTCTCATTTCTGCCAAAGTTAATCTAGTTTAAGGATATCCTTACTTCTATAGTGGAGCCTTAATCAAAAACATATGGGATTATTCATGCCTTCTGCCTCTTAGCATGTTTTGAATTCTTTTGCCCCTCTAGACGTATCTTTGCCATGTCTTGTGGAATTGACAACATCCAAGGGGAACAGCAACCCCAAAAGGGCAGTTCATGTTTCTTGATTTCTATCTTCCTCAATTCAATGCCAGAATTTCTTCACTATCTTTTTTATTCTCTAGTCCACTGATGATTTTAGGAAATACATCTTTTCTTGTGGTTGTCCTCAGTGGGAAGGTTAGTCCAATTTACCAAATCTGTAATTGCCAGAAGTAGAAGTCCTCAATCAACATTTTAGTTCCACAACCTTTAAAATGAGCCAACAACCAATAATAACCTGATAAGTTTCTTTTATGAAGTTAGCAACCAAAAGATATAGAAGAGATCAACTTAGAATAAACAGACTATGCAGTCTATTAAATAGCCTATAGATTCAACTTCATGTAAATAACATGTTACCTTCCTCTCCCTACCCCACCCTCAAAGCAACAAAACAGTGGAATAGATACAAGATAAAATACAATAGAAACTTCCATTCAAGCGAAGTAAGAATGAGAACATGAGGTAAACACTGCCCAGTAGCATTTGTCAAATCCTGCTAAGCATGATTGAGGTGATTCCTTCCCTACTTTAGAAGTGAAGGACTATACTTTGAAGGCTGTAGTTCAGATCTATGGTGACAATTCTCCTATCTATTTACTTCATATTCCCCTGGTTTATACGTTGATGGTTCTTTCTTGCCTATTTTCTTCAGTGGGTATATAGGAGGGTCTTAGATGAATAGTATGCTCTTCTTTGGGGGCTGGAGAATTTTATTTCCTGTGGGTGAAAATGTGGGTGTGCAGGAGAAAGATTAAAGAGTTAAATACAGGATATTTTTAGCTCCATTTCCTCCCTACTTTTTCTCTGCAGAATAGTTTAAAAAGAGTAATATTTACTCAGGTTTTTTTGAACACTTATAAATGGTTTTTAAAATGCATATAGCTGTGGAACCACCACCATAATCTAGCCTTTATGGTGCTCCTTTGTACTCAGCCCCTGAAAATTACTGATTTGTTATCTGACCCTAATGTTATCCTTTCCAGGATTCATATCAGTGAAATAATACAATACGTAGACTTCGAGTCTGGCTTTGTTCATTTAGCATAGTGAATTCATGCTTTCATTTACATCAATAGTTCATTCTCTCTTACTGCTGAGATGTATTCCATTGTATAGATAGGTGAAGGGTTTTTTTTTTCTTTACTCACCAATTTAAGGACATTTGGATTGTTTCCAGTAATCCTGAAAAACAAACTGCTATGAACATTCACATGCAAGTTTTTGAGTGAACGTAAGTTTCCATTCCCATGGTGAAATACCTATGAGTGGACAGCAATCTATGTATTTCTGTAAAACAATAATGAAGCAGCAGAAAGAGAAATCAAGTAATCAATGTCATTTACAATTGAACCAAAAACCATAAGACACCTTGGAATAAATCTAACCAAAGAGGTAAAAGAACTGTACTCTGAAAACTATAAAACACCGATTAAAGACATTAAAGATGACATAAGGAAATGGAAAAAATCCATGTTCATGGATTAGAACAAATATTGTTAAAATGTCTACATTACCCAAAGCAATCTACACATTTAATACAAATCCTACCAAAATACAACCAGCATTTTTCACAGAGCTAGAACAAACAACCCTAAAATATGTATGGAGCCTGAAAAGACCCCAAATAACCACAGCAATCTTGAAAAAGTAAAGCAAAGCTGAAGGCATCACAATATATATATATGATGATATATATATATATATTATATATATATATAATATATATATATATATAATGGAATATTACCCAGCCACAAAAAGTACAAAATCTTGCCATTTGCAATGACATGAGTGGGGCTAAAGAGTATTATGCTAAGTGAAATAAGCCAGCCAGAGAAAAGACAAATACTTTATGATTTCATTCATATATGGAAATTAAGAAACAAAACAAATGAAAAAGGGACAAAAAAAACCAGTGAGGCAACCATGAAACAGACTCTTAACTGTAAAGAACAACCTGATGGTCACCAGAGGGGAAGAGGGTGGGATCAGGGGGGAAATAGGTGATAGGGATGAAGGAGTGCACTTGCTATGATGAGCACTGGGTGATGTATGGAAGTTCTGAATCACTCTATTGTACATCTGAAACTAATATTACCCTGTATGTTAATTGGAATTTAATAATGCCATTTTGCATTTTCCCAGCAATGTATGAGTTTTCCAGTTTCTCTTCATCTTCTCCAGCACCTTGTGTGCCAATATTTTATTTTGGCCAATATTAAAAGCATGTAGTGGTATCTCATTGTGGTTTAAAATTGCATTTCACTAATGACTAAGATGCGAGCAGTTTTTTTTAAATATTTATTTATTTATTTATTCATGAGAGACACAGAGTGAGGCTCATGTGTTTCTTTGTCATTTGTTTATTTCCTTTGGTGAAGTATCCATCCAATGTTTTTATCCCTTTTATATTTGTATTTTTAAATTGAGTTTTAAGAATTCTTTGGATATTCTGGACACAGGTGCTTATTCAAGCATAAGCTCTGCAAATATTAACTCCCATTCTGTGTCTTGTCTTTTTATTAATGAAGTCAGATTTATCAGCATTTTCCTTTACCAATTGTGTACATGGCATCATATCTAAGAAAGTTTTGCCTAACTGAAGGTTAACAGAGATTTTCTTCTAGAAATATTACAGTTTTACATTTAGATCTATAGTCTATTTTGAATTAATTTTATATAGAATGTAAGGCATGGGTCAAGGGTCAAAACGGCTTTTTTTTCTTTTTTTATATTATTTTTAATTCAAATTCAATTTGCCAAGATATAGCATAACACCCAGTGCTCATTCCATCAAGTGACCTCCTCAGTGCCCATCACCCAGTTACCCCTCTTCCTACCTACTTCCCCTTCCGCAACTCTTTGTTTCCCAAAGTTAGGAGTCTCTCATGGTTTATCTCCCTAATTTTTCCCACTCAGTTCTCCTCCTTTCCCTTAAAATCCCTTTCACTATTTCTTATATTTTACATATGAGTGAAACCATATGATGATTGTCCTCCGATTGACTTATTTCACTCAGCATAATACCCCTTTTCTTCTCTTTTTGTGCATATAGATGTCCAGTATTTCCAGTACCATTTGTTGAAAAGGTTACCCTTTCTCCTTGCACTTTGTTTCTGGATCCCTTCTTTGGTCCCATTAATCCATAATCTGCCTTTCAGAAAAACCACACTGCCTTGATTTCTCTACCTTTAAAGAAAATTCTGAATTCAGGATGTGTGAGTACTCCTACTTTACTTTTTCCAACTTTTTTGGCTATTCTAATTATTTTGTTTACCATATAAATTCCAGATTTGGATTATTGATACTGACAAAAAAATCCGTTTGGATTTTGGCTGAGATTGCACTGAATCTAAGGATCAGTTTAGGGAGTATTGACATATTAAGAATATTGAGTCTTCCAATCCATGAATACAGATATTTCTTCATTTCTTTAGGTCTTTATCAATCTTTTATAGTTTTTAACATACAGATTCTGCACATATTTTGACTTTTAGCCAGTATTTCATGGATCTTCTTTGTATCACATGCTTTTGAAGCCTTGGTTTGTAGGGTTTTTTGGCAATTTGCTACTGTAAAAAATTTACAGGCTTTTACAGAAATAAACTTCCACATATACAGTTAACTGTGATTTTTAAGGGAGCCAAGAATACACAATGGGGAAAGGGTAGTCTCTTCAATAAATAGTGCTGGAAAAATTGGATAAACAAATGCAGGAAAATGAAATTGGATTCCTATCTTATACGATTCACAAAAATTAACTAGAAATTTCAGATTAAAGATTTAAACATAAGACCTGAAATCATAAAACTTTTAGAGAAAACAAAGGGAAAAATACTCTGTGACATAGGTATTGGGTGTGACACCAAAAGTACAAGCAACAAAAGCAAAAAAAAAAAAATCAGTAAATGAGACTACATCACACTAAAAGATTCTGAACAGAAAAAAAAAATCAACAAAACGAAAAGACAACTTCCAAAATCAGAGAAAATATGGGGTTTTGCAAACCACATATTTGCTAAAAGGTTAATGTACTATAATCATAAGAAACTCACAGAACTTAATCACAGAAAACCAAACAGTCTGATTTTTAAAATGGGCAGAAGTATTAAGGAGACTTTTTTTCCAAGAAAATATACAAATGGATACTAGTTACTTGAAAAATGCTTGACATCACTAATAATCAGGTTATTTTAAGGCCACAAGGACAAGATTGCACCCCTCTGAGGAGCAATATCAGAGGCTTAATACTGCACAGAGGAAAATAAAATAGACTTCACTAATATATTTCAACTAATAACTAAGCAAACAATCAAGCAAGAAACAAAAATAGGTCCAGAAAGGGTGGGGGACAAGGGGCAGGATAGTACTTAGAGCTGATTGTTATCTATGATGTCTAGTTTCTAGCAAAATGCTACAAGAAAAGTAAAACCAGACAGATGTGATCCACTCATGCTGGAAAAAAAAGAACAAAAACAGGCAAAATAAACTGGGAATAAAAGTAACCAGTATCATATTTGACAAAGATTTCAATGCAGATATTATAGCTACTTTTTAAAAATAGAAGAAATTATGATTAAATAAGCAAAGGGAAGATGACAATGTCACATCAAATAGAGAATATCAATACAAATATAGAACTTATTTTAAAAAGAACCAATAGGGGCAGCCCAGGTGGCTCAGCAGTTTAGCGCCGCCTTCAGCCCAGGGCGTGATCTTGGAGACCTGGGGTCGAGTCCCACATCAGGCTCCCTGAGTGGAGCCTGCTTCTTCCTCTGCCTGTGTCTCTGCCTCTCTCTCTCTCTCTCTCTCTCTCTCTCTCTCTGTTTCTCATGAATAAATAAATAAAATCTTTTTTAAAAAAAGAAAAGTTGTAGAGGATACTGAAAGTATATTACACTAGCCAGCTCACCTGTTAATTGCATTTACATGGTGAAAGCACTGTAAACACAGTATATTTATAATGGGAAAATGAAGGAGTGGAAAGAGTACATGTGTGGTATGGGTATGAGTGTGTGTGTGTGTGTATAAAAATTAAATACTGTATGATCTCACTTATACAAGAAATATACAACAACCAAACTCACAGAAACAGAGTAGAATGATGGTAACCAGGGACTGGGGGAGGGGGTGTTAGTCAAAGGGTACAAACTTCCAGTTAGAAAATGAAGTAAGTTCCAGGGTTTAATATACAGCATGGTGAATACAGTTTATAATACTGTATACTTAAAAGTTGGTAAGAGAGTAGATTTTAAGTGTTCTCACCTGAAAAAGAAATGCAATTATGAGACTGTAAAGGTGGCGTGATCTAATACCACCACAGTAATCCTATTGCAATACGTAAGTGTATCAAATCAACACATTTCACACCTTATAGGTACACAGTGTTATATGTCAACTATATCTCAATAAAGCTGGAAAACAAATAAACATCTACCAAAAAAAAAAAAAAACCTTCTAGGCTTCTTGTCTCATTACTTCTGATCAATCCCACAAGGGAATAAGCACATACAAAGATCTTTCCTAGACTTAGTTTTTAATCCTATTCTTGGTATTTTATTTATTGGCCTCTGTTTCCTGGCTTGACCCTTTCTATCTCAAGCTGATGGTGGATACCTGGAGGTTATTTAAAAATTGGTTTGAGTGGGAAGGAAATTCCCTTACTTTAATTTTTGTTGGATCCCACTGGCAGGAAGAAAAGTCTTAAACAGAGCCTCCTGAAAAATACTTGGAGGCAAAATTTTATCTCCTGCTAATGCCGTCTTATTGAGTACCACTACTTTCTCTTGGAATATTAATAGTTGTTGGTTTTCTTCAACACCGAAAGTTCTGTAAATTATAGGCATCTTAGAAAAATTAGATCATAAACCACAAGCACAGCATGCCTCCCTTTGGCTATCTCTGAACTGCACTCTCTCCCTTGTAAGGCAACTCAGTAGCTAAAAGCAGCACAAAGTGAAGGACATACCAACATTCTAAACTTTTTTTTTGTATTTTTTACTGGAGTTCAATTTGCCAACATATAGTTTAACACCCAGTGCTCATCCCGTCAAGTGCCATTCTGAACTTTTAAAACCATTTTCTGTAACATTGCAAGTTCAGTCAGCAATATGTTGCTTGCCTTCCAAGGTATCTTAAGTGACCGTTTCACCTTTAACAAAAGTCCGCCAGCTTTTCTGGTCTGAAAAATCTTCCCTTGTCACCTGCTGCCTAACCATTTCCACCTTTTGAAGATACTAGGAGGCAATGAATTTTCTCTGCCACATGCAGAGAGAATAATTATAACTATAATCAATATCCCCAGTAATATTAAAAAAGACATCACAACTATGAAATAATAGTATGTTATTTTAAATTTTTTTTAAATTTTATTTTTAATTGAGTATAGTTGACATATACTATATATAAATATTAGTATATTATATTATATTATATTATTATATTATATTATATATATTAGTGTCAACTATATGACTGCCTCTGGTGAGGAGCGAATGGGTGAAGAGGACTGCTGTGTTTATGACAAGCTTTGGAGGGAGATTTAATTTTTTTAGTTTCAGGTGTAGAACATCGTGTTTCAACAATTAAATTCATTATGAAATGCTGATCAGGATGGTATTTTAAGAAGAACATTTATTTATTTATTTATTTTAAAGATTTTATTTATTTATGAGAGAGAGAGAGAGAGAGAGAGAGAGAGAAGCAGGCTCCATACAGGGATACCAACGTGGGACTCGATCCTGGGTCTCCAGGATCAGGCCCTGGGCTGAAGGTGGCTCTAAACCGCTGAGCCACCCAGGCTACGCAAGAAGAACATTTAAAGAATGAAAAAAAAGAGCTCCTAGAAAAAATTGTAAATGAAAGGAGAATCAGAAAACTCAATAATAACAAAAAGTAAAAAATATGGAAAATGGAACAGCAAAGAAAATGCAAGGATTTCCTATATTGGAAAAAAATCAAAAGCATATTTAAAATCTAGTTGGGAAATATATGAGTGAGCTTTTTTTTTAGTTCGTTGAATTTATTCATAAACTCATCACTGGCACTATATTACATCCAGGAGATATTAGCACATTCACCAGAAATCAAATTTTTAAAAAAGGCAAGAGGAGAGAAGATTGGTCATAGAGAATTCAACAACAAGAAGAATAATTACTTAATTCCAAGGAAAATACAAAGTTGTAGAAGATAATGAAAGTATATTACACTAGCCAGCTCCCCTGTTAATTGCATTTACATAGTGAAAGCACTGTAAATACAGTATACTTATAACTGGAAAATGAAGAAGTGGAAAGAGTACATATGTGGTATGGGTACTAGTGTGTATGTGAAGAAAGCAAAATCTTCATATGCCATCGTGAGAAGAAGTCAACAGATGTCTAAAACTGAAAAAAAAAGACATAGCGAAAGACACACCTAGCTCAGAAACAAAGAGATAAGTATCAAAAGATAAAGATATAGGGGCACCTGGGTGGCTCAGTTGGTTTAGCATCTGACTCTTCATTTCGGCTCAAGTCATGATCTCAGGGTCATGAGATTGAGCCCCACCTCAGGCTCTGGGCTGAGCATGGAGCCTGCTTAAGATTCTCTCTCTCTCCTTCTGCCCCTCTTACCACCTCTACTTGCATGCATGCCGTCTCTCTCTCTCTCTCTCTCAAAAAAAAAAAAAAAGCTAAAGATACCAACGTTAAATATAACTGCCTCTGGTGAGGAGCGAATGGGTGAAGAGGACTGCTGTGTTTATAACAAGCTTTGTAGGGAGATTTAATTTTTTTAAAAGCATATTCCCAAATGCAATGATAGCAATAACATACATATAACCCTGCCAGGCTTCTACAACCTAAGAATAGTTCCAGATTACACAGAAGCGCTAGAATCTGGCACTCCATCTTTTTCCTGGCTATCAAACACAGACTGTTATGGAGACCCCAATAGCCTTTCAGACTTTTTCGTTAGTGTCTTCTCTATGAGTCTCATTTAACTTGAAATGGCAAGATAGAATCTTGGCAAAGTAAACAAGAAGGATGGATGAAAGCAGGCATACTGATCTTCAGAGAGGAAATAACAAACAAGGAGAACAGAAGCATTGCCAGGGCATTCTGAATTTAAAAGTAAAAAATAAACCTACGCAAAGAATGTAGCATTCTATGCTCAGCTGAGAAATCAAAGCAGCAGAAGGCACATCAGTTTGTTTTACGGGGCTATCAGAGATTGAATGACTGGTTCCAGGATAACACCGCTATAATCTGAAAAAAAATGATTATCATAAAGCTGTCAGCCATCTTCATATGTGTACTTGTTTTGTGTAACAGAGCCTTATAGTTCTAGACAAACATGAAGATGGCTACAGTTAATTCATATCAGGTATGACAGCATTAGTCATAAAGTGGCTTAATACTACATTTAAAACTAAATTGGCCAAAACTTTCTCAATGTTTTTGGGTGCTCAATGTCCCTAACCTCTTTCAACCTTGCCTCCAGAGTTGCACATTATTAAAAATAAAACATTTTAGAATGAAATGATGTGGCTGGTTACCTAGTAGGTAAACGTGCTTAATAACTATTTGTTAAAGGTGAAAAATAGGGGCAAGTAATGTAGTATTGGCCCCCAAATTAAAGTGGCGATGTTTCTAAAGAATACATTTTGAGATTTGAGTGATAATAGGAATAATAACAGGGGAATGAATATGAACAATACAGTCTTGCTGGAAATGACAAGGATTGCAGATTATGTTGATATACAGATTTATTTGTTTGAAATAATGTGAACTTAAAAATAACATCAAACAGGGGCGCCTGAGGGGCTCAGTGGGTTGAATGTCTGACCATTGACTTGGGCTTGGGTCATGATATCAGGGTCATGGGCTCAAGCCCCATGTCGAGCTCTGCATTGGGCTTGGAGTCTACTTACGATTCTCCCTCCCCCTCTGCCCCTTCTCCCTTCCCTCCCTCTCTAAAAAAAATAACATTGAAGAGTTCAAACATTCTGCTTCACTGATTATACTTATACAAAATCATATAAGCCTATACTAAAGGATGAGAAAAGAAACGAAGTCACATAGAGCTTCATGTTAAGTGGGTTCTATTTTCTGTAACAATGTTCGAATGTTTTTTAATTTTTATTTATTTATGATAGTCACACACAGAGAGAGAGAGAGAGGCGCAGAGATATAGGCAGAGGGAGAAGCAGGCTCCATGCACCAGGAGCCCGATTATGGGATTCGATCCCGGGTCTCCAGGATCGCGCCCTGGGCCAAAGGCAGGCGCCAAACCTCTGCGCCACCCAGGGATCCCACAATGTTCGAATTTATAATAACTCCACCTAGCCTCTTCATGCCAACCACTCAGGAGTTATCTTTGATTCAGTCCTGTTGCTCATGCCCTAAATTCAACCCTTCTGAAGCTTCAGTAGACTTTACCTCCATACCATAGCCCAACTTTGTCTTCGTATCTTTAATTCCACTACTATTACTGTTGTCTAAGCCACCTTTACCTGGAGCACTTCAAATATTCTCCTAGCTGGTCTCTCAGCTTCTACTTGTGGTCACCATCAATCCAACTGACCGCTGGAGTATCTGCTTTAAAATGCAAATCAGGGCAGCCCCGGTGGCTTATCGGTTTAGCGCCACCTTCAGCCCAGGGCGTGATCCTGGAGTCCCGGGATGTAGTCCCAGGTCGGGCTCCCTGCATGGAGCCTGCTTCTCCCTCTGCCTGTGTCTCTCATGAATAAATAAATAAAATCTTTTGGGATCCCTGAGTGGCTCAGTGGTTTAGCGCCTGCGTTCAGCCCAGGGCGTGATCCTGGAGTCCTCCGATCGAATCCCACATCAGGCTCCCTGCATAGAGCCTGCTTCTCTCTCTGCCTGTGTCTCTGCCTCTGTGTGTGTGTGTGTGTGTGTGTGTGTGTGTGTGTGTGTGTGTGTCTCTCATGAATAAATAAATAAAATATTAAAAAAATAAAATATTTAAAATAAATAAATAAGTAAATAAAAATAAAACATAGATCAAGGAGCAGTCCAGGTGGCTCAGCGATTTAGTGCCGCCTTCAGCTCAGGGCGTGATCCTGGAGTCCTGGGATGGAGTCCCAGGTCAGGCTCCCATATGGAGCCTGCTTCTCCCTCTGCCTGTGTCTCTGCCTCTATCTCTCTCTGTGTGTCTCTCATGAATAAATAAATAAATAAAACCTTTACAAAAATAAAATGTAAATCAAATCACATCACTCTCCAGCTTAAACCTCTCCGATGCTGCCCACTGCATCTAGAATAAACTCCACACTCCTTACCTTGACCTAAAAATCCCTCCCTGATGTGGCCCCTGACTCTCTGACCCCACTCTACTCCCATACATTGCCTTCTTGCTGTTCCTCCAATACTTCCAGCTCACGCCTGCTTATATGCCTTGTACTTTCCATTCCTCTACATGGCATTCCTTCCTTTGAGCTCCTCATGGCTACTACCTTCTTGGCATTGGCATCTCAGCACAAATGTCCTCTCCTTTGAGAGAGACCTTCTCAGACACTCAACACACTTACAGTCTCACTGGTTTCCATTTTTAAAATCGGACTTTCCACTCCCTGATATTTTCTTATGCCTTTATTTATTTGACTACCCCCTACTAGAATGTAAATGCCAAGAAAGTAAAAACACCATGTGTCTTATTCACTGTCGTATCTACAGTACCCAGATCATTATCTGGAAAAAAAACTGATTTGCAATAAACATTTTTTAAATATATGAATAAAAATAGGGATAAAGGTGCACCTGGCTGGCTCAGTCAGAAAAGCGTGGAACTCTTGATCTCAGGTTTGTGAGTTTGAGCCCCATGGTGAGGAGAGAGGTTACATATGTGCATGCATACTTTTTAAAAAAAAGGAGTTGAAAACAAATTTGTGTTTAATAATTTAAAAAGATGTTCACCTGCTAAGACATTTGTTCTTTTTTTTCTTAAGATTTTATTTATTTGACAGAAAGAGAGAGAGCACAAGCAGGGGGAGTGGCAGGCAGCAGGAGAAAGAGAAGCAGATTCCCTGCTGAGCAAGAGGCCAGATGGATGCAGAGCTATGTCTCAGGACCCCAGGATCATAACCTGAGTCACAAGTAGACACTTAACCCACTGAGCCACCCAGGAGCCCCAAGATGTTCGTTCTGAAGGCACAAGAGAGCTTTCCCTCTGTGTAAATATAAGGAGCAATCTGAATATACAAAAACTAGAAGGTATATGTTTGTCCTCTTTCTCCCTGTTTCAAAAACATTAGAAAACACTTATCTGTAACCTCTCATTTTTTAAAAGGATAAACAAAGATAAATAAGGGTAAATCATCAAACAGCTGGTATGTGGCAGAAATGGAACTAGAACCCACTGCTCTGGAGCTCCAGTACAGTATTCTTTCCACACTTCTCCTATGACTGAAAATCAATATTTTGTTCATTATCAAATACTGGTTCTATTCTATTATGGCATTACAAAAATTAAAAGGCAAAAATATTATTGAGAAGTGACAAATTAAAGTTTTATTTATGAATATGTGGTTTGCTATGGGTATTTGAAAGTGCAAAACAAAGATAAATCAAACAGGTACAATCCTTATGAACTCCTAACACCTAGCCAAAGCTGAATGATGACATCTAGAAGGTAAAGATGTATTGCAATACAGTTATTAAAGGTAATTTGTAGCATTGCAAAATGTCACAGATGATGATTAAATTTTAACATACTAGACTTTCAATTCACAGAAAGAATGTGTATAGTAAATCAGTTTCAATTTCAAGTATTAGAAATTTAAAGAAACATTTCTCAAATATTGGAGCATGTTTATGTTTCAGGCATAAACCTGTAGTTCTAGTAAATTGATAGAGCCTTTAAAAAATAACTTAGGGTTACAATGCCAAAAAATCAACTTAACCTGCTGTCAGAAAACTTTCAAAATTGATTTGTAGAATTAATAATACATTAAAAGATTTACACATCACACCATGCTTTCACATGTATATTTCCATCATTTTAATTGTGCAAACACCTTAAAACTCACAACTGATGGTTATAATCACCATTAGGCTGCCTCCAGATCATATGCATTATAATCGAGGAGACTGTGAGCCTTACATTCTCCAGCACTTTCTTTTGGGTATAAAACAGATGAGACAAAGGAGTCACAAGCTATCAGAATGTGACATGTATGCATTTGCAAATCAAGCGAAAGTATTAGGTGACTAACATAGAGTGAGGCCATGCAGGAAACACGAAAAACAATAGATTATCCCTGGCCTCAAGAAATTTACAATCCGGTTGATGAGAAACAAATTTACATTAAAAACCCCAACTATGTTGTACACACTGAAGGTGAAATAGTAGAAAACAGCCTTTTTAAGAAAAAAGTTAAGTCTTCCCTTTAAATCAGTTTGTACTATTAGGTGCTGTGAACAGCGTTCTCAGCTTACATGGCTCACTTTTTAGAGTGCTCTTAGTTTTGATTCTCTAACACCTCAAAGATTCCACAGAAGTACTGAACCATGTGCCAAAAGTCTTCAGGTGAACCTGGAAGCAATCTTTAAAGAATCTCTTTAGGTAGGCAAAAACGTTTTATTTTGCTTGAATTTTGTTTTTTTAATTCTGAAAGCAATTTTATTTTCCAAGGGACACCTCTTTTCAGATGCAAATGTAACTATTCCTTAAATGCTCTATTCAAATGTTAACATTATTCCTTTCTGAATGCTAATTAACAAAAGGAAGGGCTGATTTATATTTACTAGGGTCTGGATTTTGCATCAATGGGAAATATTGATATGTTTCCCTCTCGGACAATATGTTTCTTTAAGGTGGCTTTTATTTGATTAGAAAATATATCATATGTATAGACAAGTGTATAAAATACTTGTGTGCAGTTTAATAGTTACGTACTGAATGCCCATGTAACCATCACTCCGGTTAAGAAATAAGATCCCAGGTGTTTTCAATGCATTATCGCAGAAAGCAGGGAGCAGTTTCCTACCAGCCAGAGTCTAAATTTGCCTGTGGTTCCTTGATCAGAAATGAAAGTTTTCCCTCCTTATTTCTCATTTGACTTCTTAGCACCAAATTTGGAAAAGATCCTGAAGTAAAGAAGCACAAACAGCTTCCTTCCTAACCCCTAGACCCCAATTATTAACATAATAGTTCACAATACTCCCTCATGATGTATTTAAGGGGAAAATGGAATGTGTAATTAATGAAAATAAAGTATTTTAACCCTCTGCTGCTTCTTTGATAACTGTGATGTGCTCTCCCAGATTGTTGCTATTTTTAATAAAGCCCCATGTGAAAAAGTTTGGCAGGAAGGAGTAATAACGAAGCCTAAACAAAATGTGGTCTCTAACAAGACCCTCAAGTGCAGTGGCTCTAAATACGGAAGAGTGCAGTGACGGATGTCTCATCTTTTGCAAAATGTCATACATTATCTCTGGGGCTTATCACCTGATGTAGTATTTTGCATTTAGGTAAAATCCTTCTTTCAACAAGTAGTTCCTGAGTACAATGCGGTACTAGGCACCATGAAGGGATGAACAAAAGTGGAAAAAACATAATCCCTGCCTTGAGGGGGGCTTACAAAACACTGGGGAAGATAAAGCAGCCACTAATGAGACAACTGAAAAGTACTTACAATCCGTAAACAATTGTCTGACAGTAAAGCACAGACTGAATGCAGAAACTCACGAATCTAAAAATGGCTGTATTTCAAAAGCAGCTTGAGAGGCGGTTGTTTTGAACTTTGAACACATTTTACCCACAGAAATGCTGTTCGATAAGTGTTGACTGGATTTATAAGTTTGCCCAAAGAAACCCATTTAATTCACAATATATAGACAATCTGTATATTTGCTATGGAAATATCATAGAAAGCAAAAGTGCTGTCATACTAACCGTTAGATAAAAATTAGAAAACAAAAACAATTATGAAATGGGTTTATACAATATATCAGGACATATTTTGAATGCTGATGCTTAACAGCATTTTTTTATTTTTTTGAAGATTTTATTTATTTGGGAGAATGAGCAAGAGAGAGAGAGAGTACAAGCCAGGAGATGAGGCAGAGGGAGAGGGAGAAGCAGACACCCTGCTGAGCAGGGAGCCCATGCAGGAGTTCCACTAGATACTTAACCCACTGAGCCACCCAGTCACCACAGGAAAGAGCATGTTTAATTAAAGTAGGTAGATGAAGACAGAGATTCCGAAAAGGATCAAAATCAAGAGCACTCATGGACTATGGGGTATCTCTATTTTAACTTCAAAACACATATTTTTCATTTGCCTTCACTCGTTCTGGTTTTTATTGAGAATCTTTACTGTGTCAGGCACTGTCCTAGGCACAAGAAATACATGGAGCTGACATTCTAGTGTTTGTGGGGTGGGGGTGGAGAAACACAATGGAGTCAAGAAGTGGAAAGTGTGATCCTGGGATCACAGCCCAGTTCCACATCGGCCCCAGGGAGCCTGCTTCTCCCTCTCTTCCTCCTCTTTACTCTTTCTCTCCCTCCCTCTCTCTCTCAAGAATAAATAAATAAAATATCTTATAAAAAAAAGAAGTGGAAAAAAAAGAAGTGGAAAGTGCTTTTCTGCGATAGAGGTTTCGCAATCACCATGACTCTATGTTTAGGACCAGCATTAATTGTATATCCATCACCCTACATGATCAGAGTTGGAATTTCCCTTTGTTCCCAAATGGAACTAAAAAAATAGAGGGGCAAAAATAGGGTACAGACATTTTCTGAGGTTTCTGATAACAACAGTAAGATGGGAAAGATTACGTGTAGGGAAAAAGTTAGCTCAGCTATGATGAATGAGAGGACAAAATGGGCATGATTGCTTTGAGAAGGAAGACATGTTACATCAGGCAGAAGTCACCAAGCCTAGCTGGCACTCACTGAGAGCTTGGGCACTATTAAAAACAAAAACAGGGCAGCCCAGGGCAGCCCTGGTGGGTCAGTGGTTTAGCGCTGCCATCAGCCCAGGGCCTGATCCTGGGGACCTGGGATGGAGTCCCACGTCAGCCTCCCTGCATGGAGCCTGCTTCTCCCTCTGCCTATGTCTCTGCCTCTCTTTCTCTCTCTCTCTCTCTCTGCCTCTCACGAATAAATAAATAAAATATTAAAAAAAAAAACAAGAAATAACAAGCAGTGGCAAGGACAAGAACAACTGGTAACCCCCATGCACTGTGTGTGGGAAGGTAAACTGGTGCAGCCACCATGGAAGCAGTATGAAGGTTTCTCAAAAAATTAAAAATGGAGATACATGATCCAATAATTTACCCAAAGAAAGCTAAAACATCAATTTGAAAAGACATTTGCGGGATACCTGGGTGGCTCAGCGGTTGAGCCCCTGCCTTTGGCTCAGGGCGTGATCCTAGAGTCCTAGGATCAAGTCCTGGGATTGAGTCCCACGTCAGACTCCCTGCATGGAGCCTGCTTCTCCCTCTGCCTGTGTCTCTGCCTCTCTCTCTCTGTGTTTCTCATGAATAAATAAAATTTTTTTAAAAAGACATTTGCATCCTTATATTTATTGCAGCATTATTTACAATAGCCAAGATATGAAAGCAGCCCAAGGGTCCATTAACAGATGAATGGATTAATAAGATGCAATCCATGTAATAGAATATTATGCAGCCATAAGAAGGGATGAGAGCCCGCCATTTGTGAAAACACAGATGGACCTAAAGGATAGTACCCTAAAGGAAATAAGTCAGACAGAGAAAGACAAATGCCATGTAACTTCACTTTATGTGGAATCCAAAAAACCAATGAATAGACAAATAAGCTGAATCAGACTTATAAGTACAGAGAACAAACTGATGGTTGCTAGAGGGGAGGGGGTGTCGGATGGGCCAAATGGGGGAAAGGCAATGGGAGGTACAGGCTTCTAGTTGTGAAATGAAGTCATGGGAATCAAAGGTACAACACAGAGAATATAGTCAATGGCATTGTAATAGCATTGTGTGGTGATGGATGTTGGCCGCACTTGTGAGCACAGCATAATGTACAGAGCTTTGGAATCACTATGTTGTAGCCTGAAACGAATGTAACATTGTGTCAAATTTAAAAATTTTGAGGAGGAGGAAGCAGTCTGCACTGGCCATTTAAAGCTATATTAGACATTTCTCCTTTCCCCCCTTCCTCCTTTCCCCCTACCCCTCTTCTCTTCCTTTTCCTACCTTTATTCTTTCCGTGAGGCAAACAGGTATTGGCGATTTCCAGGCACCACACTAAGCATTAGGGATACAAAGCCATGGCCCGGTCCCTGTCCTAGCCTTGAAGGAGTTTATAGTCTCCAACAGTGTTCTAGCTCTGGGATTAGTGGTATCAGGGGTAGTCCTTTTAACTGCTTAAGAGCCTGAGTGTCACAAGCCTACCAATCAGAATGCACGTCAGTCAATGCTCTAGAATAGGGTCTTGGACATCTACTGCTGGGCCAGTAGCTAAGTTTGTAGTGGCTAGATATTGGAAATGTGGGAGGTCCTGAAAGAAGAGCTGAAGTAGCCAGGACAAATGGGTGAGTAAGAGCACTTGGGGAGGGGAGGTAGTTCTGGGGCAGAGGTGTGGTGAGGGGTAGCTACGTACCAAGCAGCAGAAAAGTATTAGTCATTGTAAGGGTGACTGTCACTTACCAATGATACGACTGTCTCAATACCAACTAAATCCTTAGCTCACCTCCATATCCAATGCTTAGGAAAATTAGGCACCAATTGTAGTGAGATAATGTGAGTGAGGGGAAGCTTTCCTGAATGACCCTTGAGCTTAGTCTTGAGGAAGGTGATGATTGGCATTCACAGGTAATTAGGAAGGGCAGGACATTTAGCCATGAGAGGTATCCTAACAGTGGAAATGGATAAATCATATACATAATGCCATAAAGAGAGCAACCTACCCGGTGGGGAGGGCAGTGAGAATGTACTATAACAGAATGGGGAGTAACTTAGGAAGAATGGGTTCTGTGCAGCCTGGGGATGAGAAAGAGGGTTGACTGTGATGTCAATCAGGAAGAGGAAATCTTTTAAGTTAGGAGTTCAGCTCCGATGGGCAGAGCAGAAAAGGGGAATGCTCTGTACATCCTTAAGCAAGGAACAGTGTGATGAAAGTGACATACAACAGAAAACACTCTGTTGACCATCTGGAGACTGAAAAAAAGGAGAAAGCCAGTTTAAGAGGCTGCTTCAGCAATGCTGGTAGAGTTGATTAGGGCCTGGACCAGGATGCTGACTATGGAAACAAAAGGAAGAGCTCCATCTGGCAGAGACTGCAGTCCCATGTGAGGAATGGAGAAAGAGGAATAAATGATGAGCATAATACAAATGACATCTTAAATAAGATAGAAGCAGGTGCACAAACATCCAAAAGAAAATGCATGGTCTCGAACACTAACCCTTTCCAAATGTCAGATTTCGCCATGTAACGGTGCTCTTTAATTTACAAAATCAAGAGTCCAACTTCGGAAACAAGGCAGTATGAGCCCATAATCTCATTGACACTCGTTACTGTAGGATGCCCATGAGGAATAGCATTAAGCAAAATGTTTTATTGTTCATTTATAGTTATGATTTTTAAAAGTACGGAGGGTAAAATCTTTGAAAGGGATGTGAAATCTACTAGATTTCATTGTTCTGATGTGTAGTTTACTTACTAAAAGTCATTTCCAAATGAGTTTTATCTTTCAAAGGCGGAGAGTAATGCTTGATTTTTAACTGAGTTAATTTTCAGTTGACTCCTAAGATAACAGGGAGGCTTTAGGAGCCTAATTAAACCATGCATTTGCTCTAATTACTTTAGCTGCCGAGTGCGAGGAAACAAAAGCAGCAAACAGACCTGTTCTGTGTGCAGCAGTCAGGCATTTGATGGTTGTTTGCTCCAGCAGAGTTTCTGAGTAGCACAGAAGTAACGAAGCTGAGGACTAAAGCCATCATCTGCAAGTGGTGGCCGCAGCCACAAATCAGGGGGCAGCCCTTACCCCTGCATAGTATAGAAAGGATCATTCATTGTGCATGGTTTCATTTATGTCCAAACACAGAGAAAACAATCATCCCTAGCACCCGTTTTTAATAGCAAGGGCAGCCCTATATTTTTATCAACATAATTGGACATTAGCTCACAAAGACTATGGAGTTAATACTTAGAGAAAAATTTATATATTAGGCAAGAATAACAGTGCTTTTCTACTGGTTACTTTTTCCTCTTAGGCTTTCTCCACTTGAACAATGCCCATATTTGATGCAACAGTTTAATTTTTAAGCTAAGTAAACCCACATTTCTATTATCCATTTTGATTTTAGCATAAGTGGAGTTTAGAATACTGATGATCATGTATGTGAGGGAAAAGGCTGATGAGTTTTTATTGTAGTGACTACTCAATTCACTCAAACAACTGCTTTCTGAAAACAGGATTCACAGGAAATTTCTTCTTAAGGCAAACCCCATTAAAGGCATATTTCTTCATTAGATAGAAAGTGTTTTAAAGGTACCTTGTCTGTGTTTCCCCATTTACCTTAGTATCTAGGTGTAAAATGCCAGCCAAAATGCTTGCATTTCTCCCTCCCTCAGCTAAACTGGAAAACAAGAAATATTAGCTGCTTTATTACATCTTACTCTGTTGTTTTAAAAATCTGTGTTTAAGAGTCTTGGTTCAGAATCCAGTCTTTACAGAAATTATACCTGGATATGAAAAACAATTTCTTTCTGGGGTAACATGTCATGAATATAAAAACAAAAACAACAGCAACAACAACAAAAAAGAGACAGGAATCTATAACCAAAAGGAGAGTAGAGCATTAAAGCAACCATCTGGTGAGTTCAAGCCAAATACAAAGTCTCTATTTTTTTCCTGAACCATCTAGATGTCTGTACCACCCCTCTGCTTTATTTTGCCTATGGAAACCTGACCTAAACTAAACAACTATCCTATATCATTAAGTTGTCCAGGAAGATGAAAGTTTAAATATATGTCAGACAAGCAGCAGCATCTGGTGCAATTCAGTAATGATGGTCTCTCCCAGAGAGCTTCAGTGTTGCAACAACTTTTAGAACTGAGGAGATCTGGTCGAGCTATGTAAAGAAAATAATGTTCTTCTAGCCACACATTCTCCCTGTTTACAAGTACTAATATTTGCTCCAAACTTCTCCCATTGTAGAAAACAAAGTAAAAATTCCTCCCCACACATCTCATTATATCTGTAACTCCATTTTGATGCAGCCAAGTAATATACTTTGGATACAAATCATCAGCATCGGTAACCTTTCACTGTTAATTGTTAAAGTTTTTTTTTTTTGTTCCATACTTCTTTTTTAGCGTGTTTATTATTAGTCCTAGGGATTTCCCCCAGAGTAGAGAAAATGCTTGGCAAAGTATTGTTTACAAGGACCACATAAAATTTAACAAGTTTAGACACTCTCTTATAGTCTATTGATAAGAGAACAAACTTAGTTGTCTCTTTAAAAGACCATATAAGCTTAGATATATGAGATCGTTCAGAAGAAGAAATGATCATGGTGATATTTGTGTGTCAATCGCTCTCTCCCGTGCTGCACTACAAACTTCACTGTACCAAATTTACACACCTCTCAAAACAGGATAGACTCAAGTTAAAGGCAATGTTTTTCATTAATAGACTGGGGGAAAAACTTGCAACAAATATGACAAAATTTTAATATCTTTATTATGTACACAAGTGGCACAAGATAAGGGAAAAAATGCTAAGAATCCAAGAGATAAAGCCAAGGGCACAAAAGACACTTTACAGAAAATAATCTATTGTCAGCAAATATATATAAAAGGTTTTTTTTATCTCGCCAGTAAACAAAAATGCAAATTAAAAGACCAGTCAAATACCAGTTCACCCATCTTATCTGTGATTTTTAAAAAAATAAGAATGTCCAATTCTTCCAATCAGTATGGTGACATGGTAAACTGATATAATATTTTTGAAAAATAAAGCATCGCACATTCATACCTTTCACCCAGTAATTCTACTCCTTGGTTTCCACCCCAAGGGACTAATTTTAACCATTAAAAAAAAGCTATAGGAATAAGATGTTTGTTGTAGCATTATATATAATATTACAAAATAAAGCAACTTAAATGGCTCGTAGCAAAAGGATTATTAAGTACATTAATATACAGCTGCCTAGAATACATTGCAGCATTTATACATGATGTTTAGGCAGATCCATAATAATACAGGAAAATGTTACTTTGCAACATCAAGTGAAAAGAACAAGATACGAAATGATATACATTGTAAGCCTACTACTCTATGATAAAACTCTGTAAGAACATGAGGATCAAAAAAAAAAAAAAAAAAAAAAAAAAAAAAAAAAAAAAAAAAAGAACATGAGGATCTAAAAATCGGTCATTTTCTGTATTTTTCAAATTTTACTCAGGATGCCATTTAATGTTTTTCAATACATTGTAAAATGTCATGTTTTTACTCACAGCACTTTCAAATGCATTGCCTTGTTTCCACATTTCTATCTAAAGTAAAACCCTATGCTTGCAAAGTCTTATGAAACATCATCATAATACTCATCATAAATTATACTAAAATTATTAGTATAAATATTCAAATTATTTAATTCATTATCATTTTGATTTTAAGTGTAGGAAATCTACATATGTGACCAGGCAGCTGAAACATGCAGGGAGCAGCTCCAGTTAGGGTTCTTTGAGCGTCCACACTCTCTGTCTCTGAGAGCCCCTTTCAGAAACCACCGCTGTTCCAAGCACCTGTGAATATGCTGTGCTTATAAGCCAGTGGCAGCAGAGGGGAATGTTCACGTTTCTAATATTTTGGAGACAACCAAAACCAATTTTTTTTCTCCCAAAGTGGGACCATCAAAACGGAGCCCTTCATCCACATATATTTACTCAGCTTGTAAGAGAGAACAAATTATTAAAAGGGCAGGGATAGGGTTTATTATTATGATGTATGCATTGTCTCCTTTACTATTAGGTTTTATAAATAATGCCTTTTGCAGCATCCACCGTCGGGGAAAGGTGAGCCAACATTCCATTCTTTAAGAGAGAAATATCATATGTCTCCCCCTATATTTGTCCCCAAATCCGTCTTCCCAATTGTGGTCACTCCTTTGACATTTTAATGTAATACCGACACATTTCCACAGTTAGCAAGCTGAAATCCTACTAAAAGACAGATAGACAAAGTCTGAGACGGAGGGGGGGTGGGGGAAGGGAAGGGGAGAGAGAGAGAAGGAAGAGACTTAAAGAGGTTGCACTTACACTCCAGCAGTTTTTCCAGAAACAAGGGAGGCAGTAGTTCTTATTTTTGTGATGTCAAACTGTAGACTGAAATTCAGCAAAAATCTTCTCTTGCCGCGAGGGATGTGAACTATATTCTAGGCTATGTATTCGGTGTGATCCTTTGTTCTAGGTACAAGCTTTTCTCTCTCTAAAGTTTTGCAGTCTCGCTCAAGGAAAGGGAAACAATATTATTTTGAAATTCCCTTAAAGGCGCCTTTCGGAGCATCCCTCACGGGAAGATACCACGACAGCCCATCTCTGGCGTAATTCAGTAAGAACCGAGTCCGAGTTTTCTCAACATGGCTGTGTACTTTTCAAGCCCCCAAATTCGTGCTTTTCGTAGACATCACTCAGCAAAGAGCCAGAAAATGCATCTCTAGCCACTCTGCGTTTGGTGGGGGACTTAGAAATGGGCTCTGATTAAAGGTCGTGTTCATTTTAAAGGCATGGCTGTCGTGCGGGTGCCTGAGAGTCGCGGGCTTTTGTCAGGGCTGAAGCGGGCTCGGGAGTGCATGCAGCATGGTGGGAGGCAGGTCTGAGGGCCCCGGTCGTTAACACGATTCCAGGGGGAGGGGGTGCCCACACTTTCTACCGAGACGTTCAGCTCCCGGCGCGCGGCGGGAGCTAGGGGACCCGCCTGTGACAGGAATAGAGAATTTCTGTGCGGGACAGGGAGGGAGGATATTAAAAAAAAAAAAAAAAAAAAGAGGGCGCCGGGCGCCGTCCCCAGGTCACCGCGGCTCAGGGACCCGCACGAGTTTAGCACTACCATTAACAGCTCCTTGCAGAGGGTGGTTTACCGCCCGTGAGCGCGACAACCACACAGCGGAGCCCACTCCGGGACCCAAGCCCCGCCCCCTCGCCCCTCTGTACCCCTCCTGCCCCCCGCACTAATTAATTCACGGCTGACTCCGTTGCCGGACACTCCCATTGGCTCCCATCCCGCCCAATGAGAACCTCGCAACAGTTTCACCTGGCTCCCACTTCCTAAATAAACAAACTGTCCCACGGCTGGGCCAGCTCTCCACCCTGGCGCCTACCAGGACGGGCCGCGCTCCGCCCTCGCCACCACCCCTCGACCCCTCCAGCCAATAGAGCCCCAGCCGTGGCGCCCCCGTCCGGCCCCGATCGCAGGCAGCTCTCTCCTCCGCCCCTCCCCGCCTCCTCCCTCCCCCTCGTGCCTTCGTGGACTCGCGGTTAGGACCAGCGTGGCCAGAGCGCCCCGCCTCCTCGTGTCGGTCCTCCCGAGGCCCACAGGCCCGGAGGTTCACCGAGCGCCTAGGCCAGGGCCAGGGGCAGCGGCCGGGCGGGGGATCGCGGCGGCGAGGAGGCGGGCCCGCCGCCCCTTCCCCTGCACACCTTTAGCTGGCGGCCGCTCGCGCCCCTCCACAGCTCCGGTAGCTGGAGCCACAGTGGCCGCCGCGTGAGGCAGCGGTCACGTGTTGTTTTGCCCGCAGCCGCGCGCTTTGAGTGGAGTGGGCGGGGGCGGGGCCGAGGCGGGAGGGGCTGGGGCGGGCGGACAGGGGTAGACGGCCTCTTCCCCCAACCCTCCCTTCCCCGAGGCCCCCCCCCCCCACCGCTCGCTCACCTTAAAACCATCGTGCATCACCATGGCGAGTTGCTCCTGCGCTCGCGACCAAGCGACCAGGAGGCTGAGCGCTGCAGCGGCGGCAACAGCGGCAGCTCTAGCTGTGGTGGCGACCACCCCACTTCTCCCCTTGGGCACCTCGACCGCACTCATTGGGACCGGGTCGTCTTGTCCGGGAGCCATGTGGCTCTCCACGGCCACTGGCTCCCGGTCAGACTCGGAGTCCGACGAGGAGGACCTCCCCGTCGGGGACGAAGTCTGCAAACGCGGCTACCTGCGGAAGCAGAAGCATGGGCACAGGCGCTACTTCGTGCTCAAACTCGAGACCGCCGACGCCCCGGCTCGGCTGGAATACTACGAAAATGCCAGGAAGTTCCGGCACAGTGTCCGCGCCGCGGCGGCTGCGGCTGCGGCGGCCGCCTCTGGCGCCGCGGTCCCCGCGCTCATCCCGCCGCGACGCGTGATCACCCTGTACCAGTGCTTCTCCGTGAGCCAGCGAGCCGATGCCAGGTACCGCCACCTCATCGCCCTCTTCACCCAGGACGAGTACTTCGCCATGGTGGCCGAGAACGAGTCGGAGCAGGAGAGCTGGTACTTGCTGCTCAGCCGCCTCATCCTCGAGAGCAAGCGCCGCCGCTGCGGCACGCCCGGCGCGCAGCCGGATGGAGAGCCGACCGCGCTGGCGGCTGCAGCGGCGGCGGAGCCACCCTTCTACAAAGATGTGTGGCAGGTAATAGTCAAGCCCAGGGGGCTGGGGCACCGAAAAGAGCTGAGCGGCGTGTTCCGGCTTTGTCTTACCGACGAGGAGGTGCTGTTCGTGAGGCTGAATACCGAGGTGGCCAGCGTGGTCGTCCAGCTCCTGAGCATCCGTCGCTGCGGGCACTCAGAGCAGTACTTCTTCTTGGAGGTCGGTAGGTCCACCGTCATTGGTCCCGGGGAGCTCTGGATGCAGGTCGATGACTGTGTAGTGGCCCAAAACATGCACGAGTTGTTTTTGGAGAAGATGAGAGCCCTGTGCGCAGACGAATACAGAGCCCGCTGCCGCAGCTACAGCATCAGCATCGGCGCCCACCTGTTAACCCTGCTGTCCACTAGGAGGCACCTGGACACGCTGCCGCGTGAGCCCGGTGGCTGGCTGAGAAGGTCCCGCTTTGAGCAGTTTTGCCACCTCAGGGCCATCGGGGACGGGGAAGACGAGATGCTCCTCGCCAGGCGCTACATGACACCCAGCGAACCTGTGCTCCCCTCCAGGCGAGGAAGACTGCACCTGCCCAGAGCGCGCCGCTCCAGGAGAGCGATTTCGGTTCCAGCCAGCCTTTGCCGCCGCCTCCCGCCCAGCCCGGTGCGTGTCCCGCATCCCGCCGAAGTCCCGAACGACAGAGCTTGCCTGTCTCCTGAAGCTTCTGGCTCTGGCAACTCTGGGGATGAAGGGAGTCCTCAGGGCCAAGAGGGACAGGAAGGAAACGGAGGTGACTACATGCCCATGAACAACTGGGGCTCGGGAAATGGCCGGGGCTCCGGAGGTGGCCAGGGCGCAAGTGGCCAAGGCTCCAGTAGCCAGAGTTCAGGGGGAAACCAGTGCTCAGGTGGGGGGCAGGGCTCTGGAGGTGGCCAGGACTCTAGCGGTGGCCAGGGCTCAGGGGGCCAGGGTATGGGAGGAAACCAACGTTCAGGAGCTGGCCAAGGCACTGCAGGTGGACACGGCTCTGGCGGCGGCCAGGGAGCCGGAGGTGGACACGGCTCAGGCGATGGGCAGGGACCGGGCGATGGCCATGGCTCCCGCCGTGGCAAGAACTCTGGAGGGGGCAAAGGCTCAGGAGGTGGGAAGACTTCCGATGGCAGTGGTGACCGTGGAAAATCTCTGAAGAAAAGATCCTACTTTGGCAAACTAACTCAAAGCAAGCAGCAGCAGATGCCACCACCTCCACCTACTCCACCCCCACCCCCACCAGCGGGAGCAACTGGTGGTAAAGGGAAGTCTGGGGGAAGGTTCCGACTTTATTTTTGTGCCGACAGAGGAGCCCAGAAAGATCGCAAGGAGGCCAAAGAGGTCAAGGACAAGGCAGACAGCCCAGAAGGTGCAGCTCGGGGCCCCCTCAGAGCCAGGGCTTTTGATGAAGATGAGGATGACCCCTATGTGCCAATGAGGCCAGGGGTGGCTGCCCCTCTTGCAAGCTCTAGCGATTATATGCCAATGGCTCCCCAAAACTTCTCTGCTTCAAAACACCACTCTCGATCACCTTTCGAAGATTCAAGGGGGTACATGATGATGTTTCCTAGGATGAGCCCACCACCAGCCCCAAGTGCCCAGAAAGAGCCAGATCCCGAGAAGGAGGATGAGTCAAAGGACAATGACAGTGAGAGTGACTATATGTTTATGGCTCCTGGAGCCGGTGCAATTCCAAAAAACCCCAGAAATCCTCAGGGCGGCTCTTCCTCTAAAAGCTGGAGCTCCTACTTCTCTCTGCCAAATCCTTTTCGGGGCTCCCCATTGGGACGGAGTGACCACAGTGAGTATGTACCAATGTTACCTGGAAAATTCTTGGGAAATAGCCTGGACAAGGCACCCACGTCTAACTGGGGCCCCAAACATGCAGTTTCAAAGCCTCCAGTCGAGGGGTCATTCTCAAAGCCTAGGGATGGGGGGACATGCTGGAAGCCTTCAGATAATGGGCCCCCCAAGAACAAGGCCAAAAGACCCAACCGTCTCTCTTTTATTACAAAAGGAAATAAAATCAAGCCCAAATCACAGAAGCCCACACGTGCGCAGAGAGAAGCTGACAGCTCTAGTGTCTACGTCAACATTGACTTCACTAAAAGCGGGAGCAATATGCCAGCCCCCTTTATTCAAGGACTGCCCGGTTCATGGGGGATCATGGCTGGCCCCAGACCGTCAGCCTTTTCTCACTATGTGAACGTTGAGTTCGAAGTGCTATTTCCACACCCGGCACAAAACTTCTCGCATCTTTTCAGAGCTATTCCAGGTGCCAACCCCCTTTTCCTGGAAGGTGCTAGGTGGCCACTCGTGCCTCTTCCTCCCAGCGCCACAGGTGGCAGTGCCAGTGAGGAAGAGGGTGACTACATCGAAGTGATTTTCAACCCAGCAATGACACCGGCCGTGCCTTTCGGTGACAGCGCCATCCGCTATGACGCGGAAACAGGTCGAATCTATGTGGTTGACCCCTTTTCCGAGTGCTGTATGGACATTTCTCTCTCCCCCAGCCGCTGCTCCGAACCGCCACCTGTAGCCAGGCTGCTGCAGGAAGAACAACAGCTGGAGCGGAGGCGCCCGCAAGACCGTTCGCAGAGTTTCTTTCCGTCCGCCCGGGCGGCGGTCTCGGCTTTCCCCACCGACAGTCTCGAGAGAGACCTCCCCGCCTCCCTTGCCTCGGCCGCCGCCGCCGCCGCCGCCGCCTCCGCCGCCGCGCCGGCCTTAGCTTTGGGCCGGGCGTTAGCCGCCGCCTCCGCCCTCGCCGCGGCCCCGGGCATCGGTGCAGCCGCCAGGGGCTTGGAGGCCGCTGCTGGGTTTGACTCCGCCTCCGTCCGCTGGTTCCAACCTGTTGCAGGCTCGGCAGCCGCCGCCGCCGCCGCGGTGCGGGGGACCCAAGCCGTGGCCGCTGGCTCGAACCCGAGAGCCCGGCACCCATCTGCAGACTTGGCTGGAGGTGAGAACTGGGCCACAGCGGCCGTCTCCCCGCCGCCGCCGCCACCGCCGCCTCGCCGCCCGGTGCCGAGTCCCCCTGAGCAACAGGTTTCTGACAACGACGACGACGACGACGACGATACCTACGTGAGAATGGACTTTGCCAGACCTGACAACAAGAAGTCTGACTCTCCCCGCAGAGGTGGGTGGTCTGAGAATTCACTTCCCCGCGTTAATGGTCATTGCTTAACGAGTCGAAGGCTAGGGCATTAGGAAGAAGTGGGTTAACATTTCATTAACCGGTGCCTGTTTAGCATGAAAAGCACATTTTCAATTTTCACGTTATACCTTGTGATCTTTGCAGGAATTTAAGTTTTGATCCAATCATCAGTTTTTCTGGGGGCAGGGCGGGGGGGGGTGGGAAGCCATGACTATCATTTAAACAACGGTGAGGCTTTTTAGGATATATATATATATAGAGAGAGAGAGAGAGAGCATGGGATGCTTTCAGACCTTCTCTAACACTTAATGACTTATGCAAACAAGACACCCTAGATTGGATCCCATCAACTCCTTTTCGAATCAACAGGTAAAAGCCACTTTGCTAGCAATGCCCATATTTTATTACAAGAATTTTGGTAAGAGCTCAGAATATTAAGCAGTGATAATCGACTGTAGCTTCTGGGGGAGGTAGACTTTCCTCTCAGCAAGTTACTTTTTAAAAAAGCAGTCATTGTTACTTTTTAAAAACTAGTCATGGTGATGCTAGTTTGCCCTGATTTCCCCCAGAAGATTCAATCTCTGTTGTTAGCCTGAAAGTCTGGAAGGGCACAGAACGTCAATAATCTGAAACAACAGGTGATTAAAAGAGACAGTGTTTGGCTCTGGAATGTGTTGTCCTGTTGATTTGTTTTGTTTTTACACAGGATACATTGCCAGAAACCTTGAGTGTCCGTTCCCTGTCACTAGTAGTGACAGGCAAGTCACCTTCACTGTGCCTCATTTTCTTCATGTATCTCGCCCCCCCCCAAAAAAAAAGGGAATGGTGACAACTTGATAATGGGCATGACTATTGCTTGAAAGGTTTAAAAAGCAATGAAAACTTCTAATTGGTGTGTCTTCTGGGAAATCCAGTAAAGCAAGATAATAAGGCTAGAGGACGACCTGACCCCAGGGGCAGCCTACCCTGGAACAGGGGAAGGTTCTTTTTTAAAGGGTTACTTGTCCAAAGGAAGCACTAAGGAAGAGTAGGAGCTGTCACACTTGAAAGGACAACTTTTGAGTAAATCTAACTGTGTACATTATGCAATGTTGATATCAACGCATCTGCACACATTCTCAAGAAATGATTTCTGAAGCTGATGTCTCCATAGTCTGTGCCTTCCCTTGTCAGTAGAATGAGCTGCTTTCCCACTGAAGGAAAGGGATGGACCCCAGCAGTTTTCATTCCAGTAGGTCAGTTTAGTGGAGATTTTTGCTTTGCTTGCTTTGTGGAATGCCTTTGTGATTGGATCTCTGCCCACTGTGCTTGATCAGGCAGAACAAGTCGGGGACTGATCACAACAGTCACCTAACAAGCTCCCTGTTTAGTGCAGGTGTAGCCACCCTCCCCCACTCCCCCTGCTTTAGAAAACTTGCCATACAAAAACACACATTTGCAGCAAGGACGCATTAGAGAGGGATCATTAAGAAGACACAGGGCTACTTTGGCTTGCCAGAGGATTCAGTTCAGATCTCCTTTAAATTTTGACCTCCCTAACACACACACACACGCACACACACACACACACACACACACACACACACAAATGAGATCACCACTACTGCCAGAGCCATGCACTCAAAATGTGTCATTCTGGTTTCAAGAATTTAATTCACAATCACCTTTTCAGGAACAGATCTGTTTTATTCTGTAAAAGGCATCTGAAAATTGGTCCCAAGCTATTGCTTGAACCCAATGGCTGAAGCTACAGCTTGTGATACTGATGGAAGTGTGCCAGAGCTGCCTATTTCCCTGTGGTTCTCTGGAAAGGACAAGTTTTCAGAGACATCTGCCTATACTTCTCCATACCCTTTGTTTAAACAGAGATTGCAATTAGCGAAATCTTGTTCCTGCAGCCAACCCTGACTTCCCAAGGATTATCTAGATCCAAGTATTATTTTAGCCTAGGTCACTGACTTAGAGATAACTTCAAATGCCTTTGTAGCTATGTTAGAGATTTCGTGTTTTCTAAATCTATTGCTCATTGAGGAAATTCCTGACTTTGTTGAGTAACTAGAGCAAGGAGGCTGTGTCTTACAGGAAGGTGCTTGGGTTAAAATAAGAGAATGGGCATGGAAGCATTGGGACCTGAGGGCACTTTACAAATATATTTTTATTTTGTGATTAGATTAACACTGGATCAAAGTTTCCACAGTTTAAACTGGTGATTTAGGTTCCTGCAAAAGTGATTGGTCCTGATGGTGACTCAGGCACATCATTTGTGGAGATCAGTATAAAAGGAAAGATATACAGAAAGAACATATTGCAGGAAATGACTTTGGTTTCCATTTTAATGGAAACTCATGTGGTAGAGTGTTGTCTGTGAAGTTCTGAGAATGGGTCAGATAATTCTGATAGGTTTGGGATTTTTGTTTCTTGTTGTTATTTTACTCTAAAGGTATAGAATAATTTTAACCCATTTCTGATCTCTCTTCATATTCATACCCATATTAAATATGAATGTATATATTTATCTCATATATATACATATATATGTCATGTTAGAGGAGAAAAAACTTTTCACAAAGGAACAAAGACATAGTCTTTATTGGGAGCTATGTATCTCAAAGGGTAGTTTTACTTGATGGCAAGCGCTTAGAACAGTGCCTGGCACCTAGTAAGTGTGGTACATGAATTATTAGATAAACATCATCGTTGTCACTGTTACTGTTTTTATTACTTGTAGAGGCACAAAATTCTATGTCTTTAAATCCCGCTTTTCCTGTTAGTGTTTACTTTCATTTAAAATGGTTTACGTGGTTGTTCAGGGTTGAGGTCTCTACAGTTGGGATCTGTTCATCACAAGTCACAGGAAGTGGGACAAGATAGCTTTATTCATGTAACACAAAATTAAGACACATTTTCATTTGCCTACAATTATATTGCACATGAGTAAGTACTTTGAAGCCATTTGTTCAAGACCATTAGAAATACCCAGAAATGTAACCTAGCCTTGACTTCTTAAATAAATTACATAATGTTCAAAGGGCAGAGTCCTCACATTTTAACAGCATGGGCTGTAAGCAGTTGCCTTTAGGAGGAGAATCTCCTTTTTTTTTTAACTTTTATTTTTTTAATTTATTTATTTATGAGACACACACACAGAGAGAGAGAGAGAGAAGCAGAGATACAGGCAGAGGGAGAAGCAGGCTCCATGTAGGGAGCCTGACGTGGGACTCGATCCCAGGACTCCAGGATCTGGCCCAGGGCTGAAAGTGGCGCTAAACCGCTGAGCCACCTGGGCTGCCCGAGAATCTCCTTTCTTATTTGGTTCTGACTCTTGACTCATGTTGCCTCTTTTACTGCTGCACCTGAGACAGAATTTGTAGTTTGAAGAATTCAGATTTTTCCACTCCAGAGATAGAAGGGTAAGAGCAACTCTAGAAGGGGTGAGAGAATCGATCAGGCAAATTAGTCATGTTAAGATAGCATTTGGTATTAGAAAGCAAAAATAAATTAATTAAATAAGTAAATAAATCCCTAGTAACTACCTTTGAAATGTTTGACACTGTTATTAACATGAAGGAGGTATAAGCATCTTTTCTTTTCAGTGTGCTACTGCCTAATCATCTTGCTATAAATTATAGGTGCTGAGAAGTAATTGCTTTTGTGGCATTGGACTTATTTACTATAAATTACTAGAATAAAATCTCCATACAGCAGAGATTTTTCAGTCACCATTGATGGGTCACTTATTTTAGGCAACATTTACCCCCACCCCCTGGAAAAAAAAATGGGACAGTCATTTGGAGTAGAGGTATGTGACCTATAACAATTAAAGGGGACTTTGCTCAATTAAAGTTAACTGAAGTCGTTGGCAGGGACTATGAGTTTACATTCATTCTAAGAGTGATGCTTCCAGGGTGAAAATTTCAGGCACTAGCAAACATCTTTAGACAAAGACTAGGACTTTAACACAGCAGAATATCACACGTGCATAAAGACATAAACAAGATCTCTTGCTTTCCTTTCCTCTCCCAGATTGCCAAAAATGAACCAGAATCCTCTACAGTCATCGGAAGGCAGCTGTTTGGGGGAACAAACTCAGGCTTCTTTAGAATGACACAAAAATCTTCATGTTAGGATAGATGAGAGTGACCAGTACATGGAGAAAACAATATTGTGTGTGATGTAAAAAAGAACGACTGTTGTTAACCTGTCAGCTTGTTGACTAAGGGAATGTTTAACAGTTGTATGCTGCCTTGTAATTTGCAAAACACATTCACATGGTGGGGAGGAGGATAGTAGGTACTGGAATTGAAGCTGCTGTTGAGAATTTTCCCATGGCCAAAGAGGTAAGTGACAGAGCTGAAAATCAAACCTTGTACATCTGATTTCGAGCCCAGTACTCCACCCAGCACATTACACTGTCCTTTCATCAGATGGTCAGTCTGTTTTTTCCTATTGATGAAAGATTATTATGTAGGCAAAGGTTGAAAAAATTACAAGTTTTCTTGAATTTAATAGTAGCATTTTTGGTGGTGGGGTGGTGGTGGGATGGTGGTGGGAGGTAGTAATTCATTCAGAGTGTTATAGCTGTGAACCATCTGCCAGAGCATGGGTAATTTTCATTGCATTGAACTGTTTGCCATAGCTCCTTGAATAAAAAAGAATTTGACCTGTACTGGAATTGAATGTTTTAAATCTGCTTTGGGGAGGAGTGTGCTAATCTTTACCTCCTCAACAGAAATAGCCTGTGTAGCTATTTGGATCCCACGGAAACCCTGAAAGGAAAGGAAAGAGAGGGGGGTGCATTCACTAAACTCCCACTAATAGTCATGTCCTTAACTGAAGTCAGATATCTTTGGTTTTCCTAACAATCCATTGGCATTTGCCAGTTACCACCAGAAATCTCTTAATTTCATTTTTCCATTTGTACCAAATCTGATTTTCTAATCTAAACCGTCACAGTGGGCAAAGGAGGATAAGGCGAGGCAGGTGGAAGCAAAAGGATGGTAGAAATAGGTACTCTTCATTTGTTTAAAAAGCAAATTTGCTTTTGGCAGTCAGGCAGATAGATTTTAGAAGCCCTGAAAATCAAATCCTCGGGACTTAAAAATCCCTGTTTAAAATTAAATTCATTTTCTTAGCACCTTTTTAAAAAAATGCTTTAAGACATGTAAAAATAGCCCAGACATTTTATTGGCAGTATTGGAAAATAGCTTTTGTAAAATGCTTAATTAAAGCCTGCAGTATGTTTTGTCTAAGAGGTGCTGCCAGGCTCTTAGATAGTTAGGATCATTCACTGAAAAACATTGCTTGGTCCTGAGTGAGAAATGAGAAATTAAAAAGGATATCTTTTATAATAGCGAAATGAATACATTGCAATACATTCAGCTTTTAACACGACTATCAGCTTGCTAATTTTAAAGCTATTGATAACATTACCAAGATACTGTGCTTGCCATATGAACTTAAAACATATTCTCCAGCAATTCTGCCTTGGTTATTGGTCATGTAGCTACAGGTCTATTTCCATCTTCTTCTGGAAATGGAGGCTGAACTCTGGAGAAATAGGAATTTTTAAAGAGTTTTTCAAAGGTAGACATCTATCCTATTGAAGGTAACATTCTTTTTGAGGATACCTTGTAATTTCTTTTTTTAAAGATTTTGAGAGAGAGAGAGAACAGGAGCAGGGGAGGGGCAGAGGGAGAGGGAGAAGCAGGGAGCCCTATGTGGGGGCTTGAGATCAAGACCAGAGCGAAATGCAGAAGCTTAACCAACTGAGCCTTATCCCCCATCCCACCCCACCCCACCCCACCCCCGGCCCAGGCACCCCAAGAGGGTACCTTACAATTTCTGGTTAAGAACTTAATTCCTTTTAGAATTACTGGAAAACATGTACTTAAATACTTAGTGAAATGAGAAAGTTACTATTTTTTCACTTGCTTCATGACACCCCTTTCTCATGGGCTACGGGTGCATCGGTTGTACTGTGTGGGTCTTGCCCTCACGTGCCTTTTGTGCCTTTTGCCATATCTGTATCCCTAATTTTAGGAGACCGTATCATTTCCTGATCTCTCTCTGGCTGAAAAGGTGAGGACCCCTCTGGGATTCTTGCAGGGCCCACAGAGGACTCACTCCTCCCCTGGATGTTGCTTGTTCGGGCTTACTTACAGGAACAGCCTTCCTTGAAGGGCTCCTTGTTTTGCAGGTCCAAGGCTGTGCTGCCCACTCTGCTCTCACTTGTTGGCACAGAGGCAGCTGGGCCAGCGTTTAAAGCTATTTTCATGGTTGGATTGACCACAATATGTCTGATGCTGGCCAGACCTTCTGGATTTACTGAATATCCAATTCCCCCTAAATTGTAGTCACTTTAGCTAGTTTTCACACTTTCTATAATTTGCCTTTCTGTCATTACTAATTTTCTACTTGTAGACCTGAACCTTAGAGAGAATATCAATGAGGTCTATCTCTAAACCCATCTGGAAAATTATTCACACATGCACCCCCGGGGCATTGGAAGTCTAACCAGTAAATATGATTTTTAACTCCTGATTTTTCAAAATTGCACCTCCAGCCTCAAAGGCATACCAGCACTGCCCTTACCTTCAGAGCCCACCTGCTTCCCAGTTATCCCAGCCACTTGGGCTTAGGGGGACACCCTTCCTATTGCCATGGTTTAGAAAGAGATTTTCCCCAGGGTCTTAAATGGAAGCTCCAAATATATCTGCCCATAGAAAAGAGGTTGTAAGTGATGGCTGGGTATAGGCAAAGCAGTTCTTCTGTTCCTTGAAGAACTGCATAGGTTAATATAGACATGTGCAGATGAACCTACAAACCTATCCACCATTTATTTATAATATGGCTTCTGTGGGATAATTTATTTTGAGTCTCAAACAATGAGCCTTGGAATATGTATGTCTCTTTTGTGAATTGGAGACCGCCTATATTAGAATTCTAGTAACTTGCATTCTTCAAGTCTGCAGTAACTAGGCAGCAAAGCGTGTGTTGGGAGGTAATAGAGAAGCTGACCTGAGATAAAAATCCCCAAATAGTTTGTATCCAGATAATCAAAACTAGAATGAACATGGATGCATGGTCCAGGGCCTGGAAGTGACTGGCAGGTGTGCAACGATCAAACTGTCCTTTGAGGAGATGAGAGGGTTACAAGTCTCATCACTTTCCCTTAGAGATTCTTTTGACTATTCTGTAACAAAACCATTGCCCCCATGGGGAGAAGCATTTGCTCTCCTAGTTTAGTAAGGAGACAATAGCCTGGTACGATTGGTGTTGCAAAGACTAGCAGCAGTTATTGCCAGTTTTTCACCCTTGAGGGATAACACTTAGCTTTTTTTTTTTTTAAATCAACTCCTAGAGAATCACCTTCCTGTATGCTCACAGCGCACAGAAAGGTGTGATGATCTGTTCTTATTGGGGAGGGAAAAAAAACTATATATAAGCCAGAGGCAACATTCAGCAAAAAAATATCATTGTATTATTGTACATTCATTTGGGGGGTATACGCCTCCATTTCTCTTAATTTCCTTTCATCTGTTTGCCTTGGACACTTTGCTTGGTGGCTCCTGTTTATGCAATCACCAGTTGATTGCAGGGATGGCATGTTGACTAATAAAGCAGAATGAGGAATTTCCTAAGAAGGTGGCAAATGGTTTTTTGAGTTCTAGGAAAAATTGGGGTTGAAAAGATAAGTGAAGCAATGAGATCGGGGAGAGTGGAAAGAGAAAGAGAGAATAACTGGATATATTGTTATAGTTTTGGCTTTCTCTGGACAGAGGAACCATTGGTGCTTTGGACTTCAAACCTTAATAGAGGCATGTTTATGATTCGTATAAAGAGGTCTGGAATGCCCTGGAGGAACTGCTTTCTTGGCTTGCCTGACAAATTTCCAGGGATATTGAAGTCATGTGTGCTTTATTAGTATATTAAAGATTAATGTTCAGGTTTATAGCATTATACAAATTGAAACAGAAAAGTTTACTTCATTTGTTTTCAAGAAGAAAAAATAACACTTGCCAGGTTTGGGAGGGGCAGGAGTTGGAAAATGTTTTGACCCATTGGAGTCCAATGAGCTTTTCTCCCTTTCAGAGAAAAAAAAATACTTGAAGGCCATACCTCCCATTAAAAGGGTGGAACTAACTCATCATCAAAAAAGATCGTTGATTAATGAGAAAGTAAGACGATCCAATAAGGTAATCATTTGTAACCTGTCAGTATCGAGTGGCAATAACATATCGAAAACATGCCACATTATTAAAAACTTCACCGGTTCCCTTTCTGGTGGTAAAATGACATCAAAATGAACAAGAGACCAAAGGGGAAAAAATGAACTAGAGACGGAATGAAGATTTTCAGCCCTTTGATACTCATTTCGCAGTGCTTCTGGTGGCGTTTTAATCCTGAATTGCTTTCCTTTGCCACCCAGCAAGATTCAGAGTTCCTTCCTTCTGCTGTTCTTTGGAATGTGCTCAGGGAATGTAAACTCATTTTAATATTGGCCTAAGTAAAACAGGATTATAAAGGTAAATCTGTGGCTCAAGTTCCCATAATGCATTTCAAAAGCAAATTTAAATTATTTTGGGATTATCTTGTTTTGGATAGCATTATTCATTTCTACTAGCATAGTTAATCAGGAGTTGACAAATACATTTATGATGTAAACTTGAAGTCCCACCATTATTTTCTAGGTTTTAGTATGTTATCAAGCATTCATTCAGTGCTGGTGTAGGTGTTACCAGAGCATATGAAATACGATTCAATTTTTTAGTCGAGTCTCGTTTAAACAAGAGCAAAGAAGAACATAGAACAACTTAAATAGTAACAAATGCCCCTAATTTCGGGCTTAGTATAATTGTTGATGTGGTAGTCATATGAGGCTTAATGTGGATGTTTCTAGAAAAGATATGAAATGTGGCGCATTATAATGGTTAGTAAGAAATCCCCTTTAAGTAATGCAGTGTGGAATATAGGAACATGTTTTTATATTAAAACAAAGTTGCAGACTAAATTAGGTGAGATCCTTTCGAGCCTTAAATTTCTGTTCAGAGTATCTAGCTGATATTTATGCAAAATGCACTGATGCCCATTTTGCAGCAGATAATTGCATGCTTATGTGCACTCTCATGGGTAACTTACATAGATGCCTTTCGTCTTGTGTAAACTTGATAGATCCATGGAGCCTAAAATTTCCTAAACTCAGTGCTGACTGGAAAACTTAATATCTTAGGGTATTTTTAAAACACCTTTCAATGTGGGTAAACAGCCCTATATAATGAGTTATGAGAAATAGCTACAAGTAGGTGGAAGGGGTGATGGAGACATTTGATGCTTCATCCACCTGCAAGTTTGTTACATTTTTAAAACCTCTGCTGGAAGAATAAATAGTTATATTGTATACTGCTGCTTTAATACCAGACCTTGTACTCCCAAGCCTACCCTGGGGGATGCTTTCCTCCAGATTCTTTGAGATTGGTTGTAATAAAACAATGTATAATCCTTTGATGTGGCCTGATCTTAAAGGAACACTAACATCCCGTCATCAGTTTCCTAATCATTTATCCCCATCCATCCCCTCTCCAGTCTAGTGCCTTCTTCAATGTACCAGACCCCCTTGCTCTTGCCTCAGTCCCATTAGGCACCCTCTCAATAAGCAGAAGGCCAAGAGAGTAATACCAGACCTGCTTTTTATTAGCCAGATGAGGATTTCCACCAGATCTCCTTTACAGATATGACTTTGCTCTTTTCGAAGAAATTCAGAGACCAAGCTTGGAGATTCTCACCAAGGCTACTCTTAAGTCCTTTGACTTGTGCCCCATAATCTGGTGAGGGCACAGTCAAGCATGCAGGCGAAGAAAAAAATTATCTTTGTCCGCCCAGTGCCCTTGGCTCACTTGCTGACCCCACGGGGAGGCAATAGAATAGGGCAGGCGCAAACAAAGTTGCCATCCACCAGAAATGTCATAGTGACAGCCTGAGGGCAAAAGGAGGACCGGTCCTTGCACTTTTGCGGGGGCTCGGAGCTAGTGTGCGTCAAAGGTGGCTGGCACAGTTGGGCATGTCCGCGCCAAGCCAGTCTCCTCCATGCAGCTCTCCAAAACCACCAGTTTGATTTTGTTTCATTTTAGAACGGGGCGGGGTGGGGGTGGGGGTGGGGGTGGGGGAAGCACTTTGCACTTTAATTCCGAAAGTAACTTTTTGTTTTGTCATCTTTTTTCCCCTCAGAGTGATTACATTGCCACAAAAAAACACATTTTAGAAGAAAAATGATGAGTTTCATCTTTGTCTACTCCAGATCTGCCGAAAAGAAAGAAAATTCACAGGCTTCTGAATAGAAAACAGCCTGAATTTCTAAAAGCCGACAAATGGATGCTGGCAGGTGAATGATCCTAACACTGATCATTCGTACTGCTGCCTTATGGATCAAGTAATTTTGAACCAAGAAATTCACACTATACTTTGTTTTTATTTTCTGCTTTCCTCTCCCCCAACCCGGCAAGTCTCTTTGAAAGGAAACAAACACTATAAAAGGAAGCCTCTCATAACTCTTTCCTTTCCCTTTTTTTAAAAAAAGTTACTTACATATGTGTAAATGTGGCCAACACCAGTTTTACCAACATATGATACTTAGATTTAGTTTCGAAGCTGAAAACCCTTTAAACAGGAGCAGAAAAAGAAAGAAGTTATGTTCATGAGAACATAGGTATGATCTGGAATCTTTCTTCTGAGTAGTACATACATAAAACATTTCTTGATCAAGGAGTTAAATGTTAACTGGACTGATACCTTGATGGGACATATTCAATATCTTAAAAAGACAGGACCAAAGGGCAGATTGTCTCAGTTTTTGCTCATTAACAAAACTATAACATTCTGTCCGCATTAAATGTCAACTGAACTTATATCTTGAATGAACATTTTCAACTCTTTAAAAAAGGCAGAACCAGGGAACAGATTATCTGCTCACACATAATACTGCAATGTTCTGCCTGCAAATCAATTGAGCATTTCCAAAACCATTTTTTTTTACTTTTGAAACCTACATTTTTCACCTTAAAGAAGCAAAGTTATTCCAAGCTTCCTCACAAAGCCTGTCTCTGCCTCTCTGGGCCTCCCCCTCCCCCTCTGCCCCGCCCCGAGTGACCTCCCCTCCCCCCCATTCTTCCCCTATCGCTGGCTCTCTGCTGGACCCATATTTTCCCTCCTATGCCCAGGGCTCCTATAAAGAAATCAGTTTCCCATATTCAAGAAATTAGTGTATATGCATCAATCAATATTCGGAGTAAAACAAGCCAAAAAGAACCTCTTATAAGGTCTTGTTTTCCTTTGGATAATGAGCCTCTATAAGATGTGTCAAAAATTTTTTTAAAAAATCAGAGCAAGCTTCCTCCTCCTGTTTTTGCTTGCCTCTGATGGAAACTGAATTAAGATTTTAGGAACCTGGACCTTTGAGAACATGACAATAACAGGTGGTGATCACAGAAGATAGGTACAAAGGTCTTGAAGCTTGCTTAGAGCTTTGTTACGTGGTGGCACACAACTCACCACTTGTGCCGTCACTGGCAAACCTCACCATATCACAGATGGGTGTGAGTGTCCATATAGTTGTGCAAGTGCTAGTGTGTGCGCGTGCACACATGCGTGTGGATGCACACCTTCGTGTACCTGTGTACATGTGATTGTAGGTGTACCTGTTGTCTGTAACTCTGTTAACAAAAAAAACAAATCGCTTCGCATTTAATGTGCCACTTTGCAGTAGTGTAATATTGACCTGAAGTTCTTTGCTACTCGATTTTGACATCTTTGAGTGTGTACTCCTATCTTCAAGCCGGCTTCTAGTACATGTGGCTACATTAACTTTTTTGCAGAACCGAGTTGACTTTTGTTGTTTTTCCTTGCCTACCAACCAGAGGGATGGAGGGGGCTCTTTTTTTCCCTTGAGAATGGCGCTGAGGAGAGGATGGAGCTGCAGTCCCCAGTCGATGAAGGAGTGCCTGGGGACTGCAAGAGCAGTGAGTTTCGTCAGTTCCTTTCAGACTCTTCTCTTTTCCCCACCTAACTGAATAATTCAGTGTGGCTTTTGTCCATTATGGTAACAGTGCACTCTCTACATAGGCAGCCTTTCTGCAAGCCTTCTGTCACCATTTTTATTTTCAAGTAAGTTTTAAGTCACAATCGTTCAGAATTGTGGGAAGAAAAGATGATTTGGGGGAAAATGCTATATTGCTTTTATTTGTATATTAGGTTCAGGGGCTGCCAGCAGACAGGGTACAGCACAGATGTTAACACTTGCTGAATAAATAAATGGGAAACCTCATACACAACAGTACACACAAGCAGTCACAGGTACAAATAGTCACAGGTACAGCATAACAAATATGCAGTTTCTTTGACACTACTTCTTAGTTTACAGACACAACTAATTTATTCAGTATTGTGCTGGAAGAATCCTTTTGGAATATGTGTACCAACATATCACGTACCTTCCAGCTGCCAGATTATGCTGCTGTTCAGGAAAAACAGTGATGGAACGATTTGTGTGTGTGTGTGTGAGAGAGAGAGAGAGTGACCTCTACATTTAATTTAGTATCAGACAAAGTCACTTGGTCAGTAAAAACTAAAACTTGACAGTTGCAGTGGCTCATTACATTTGCTGTTTCTGCTTTAAGATCTGCTTTTGAGTTGCTCTGGCTTTGTCTTCCGTTGTAAATACTCTTAGACTCTCATTTCCTTGTAAACATCTCATTTGCAGTTTTGGGAGACAAACTTGCAACTTTGTATAGTGTTTATATATATATATATACAGATATATCTGACTTGCCCTTCCATAGAGCTACTCGCAATAAATGTGTCCATGAAAGTTATGTGTGGAGACTCATTTTTCTTAATAGCGTCATCCCTACTCCATTTTAAGTGTATTTTTTTGTTCTGTGGCAGCACTGGCTGCATTTTTCAGGAAAAGTCATTGGAATAACTTTGGGTTTGGGCAAAAGTTATTAAGCTTAGAAAGTTTAGAAACAAAATGAGGCTTTCCAATGGTGTTAATACATTAACTCTTGATTCTCCAAATCTGGTGGTGGAATTAGTGTACAACTTATCAGAGTTTTCATGCTGACCATGATGTATGAATTATATACTGAATCGACTACTCAGTGAGGTGAGGTAATGATTTACAGTTTTCTTTTGTCCCCTTCCTTTGCCACTTACTCTTGCCCTTTCATCGACTCTTTTTATTTACAGTTGACCCTTGAACAACACAGGGCCCCAACACTCTGCACCGTCTAAAATCCACATATGACTTCTGACTTCCAGAAAGCTAACAGCTAATAGCCTACTGTTGACCGGAAGCCTCCCTGATGACATAAACAGTCCATTAACACATATTTTGTATGTTATATGTATTATATACTGTATCCTTAGAAAAGAAAATATTATTAAGAAACTCATAAAGAAGAGAAAACACATTTATGGTACTGTGGTGTACTTATTTTTAAAAAGAATCTGTGTAAAAAAAAAAGAATCTGTATAACTGGACCTGCCCAGTTCAGGCCTATTTTTCAAGGGTCAAATATACCTATTTTTAACCACGAGGAAGGCAAATGTGAGTATAAAGAAAATACACCAATGAACAGAAAACATTTTTGCACAAATGGAATAGACAAGTATGGGTGGATCGAATATCAAGAACATATTAGTAAATTGTTGGCCTTATCAGAAACCAAAGATTTAAAGGAACACTAGAAAAAAATAATTGCCTTCCTTGATTGTTTCCTTTACCAAATTGCCCTTGCCACACAGAAGGGTGGTGAAAGTTAGTAAGACTTTGGGACCAACACTTGACCAAGGATCAATGGGCATTGGAGGAGGGATCTGTGGAGTCAGATGGGGAACTGAGTAGGGAGTCAGTTCCCACATTATGTGCATAATCCACAAGCTATATTGTACATTTGCAGACAATTGAGTTCATTGTGCAACTTGACCGTACCGATATTCCAGAGTTGTGTTTAAGAATACCACAACAGGAGGGTGTAATTAGACTGCCTTTATCATAAGAAAGTGTCCACAACAGAGACCATCTTTTTTTATATAAAGATTTTTATTTATTTATTTATTTATTCATGAGAGACACACAGAGAGAGGCAGAGACATAGAGAGAGAAGCAGGCTCCATGCAGGGAGCCCCACATGGGACTCAATCCTGGGACTCCAGGACCACGCCCTGGGCCGAAGGCAGGCACTAAACCACTGAGCCATCCAGGGATCCCCAAGACCATCTTTAAAAACAATTTATAGGGGCGCCTGGGTGGCTCAGTGGGTTAACCACCTGCCTTTGGCTCAGGACGTGATCCCGGGCTCTCTGCTCAGTGGGGAGTCAGCTTCTCCCTCTCTCTCTGCACCTCCTGCTCCCCTCCCCTCCACTTATGCTTTCTCTCTCTCAAATAAATATATAAAATCTTTTAAAAATACATAAAAAACAATTTATATATTGGGGCATCTGGGTGGCTTAGTTTGTTGACCATCAGACTCTTGGTTTCAGCTCAGGTCATGATCTCATGCATGTGAGCTCAAGCCCCACCCCCATGACAATCATCAGGCTACTGCTCAATAGGGAGTCTGCTCTAAGATTCTCTCCCTCTGCCCCTCCCCCACTCACACATGTGCATGTGTGCACATTCTTTCTCTCAAATAAAGGATAAATCTAAAAACACCAATTTTATATATATTCATTTCCACATTTTAATGTCACAGATTATATATGAACTCTAACACTAGTTCTCACTTTAGGAGAGGCAATCTTTATTTGTCAGGACACAGCCAGAATGTATTTTATTAATCCCAAACAGTCCCTCAAAGACATGGACACATCTGTGCTTACCAAGAGTACATGATCTTTGTATACTTGTTTGGTGATTCACATCTTAATGAGACTTGAATTCCTCGAACAGTAGGCATAGTTAGTGTGGCTGCTTTAACAATAAGCAGAACTCATTATCTGGAAAGATCTACATTGTAAAGTGTCTGAACAGAACTTCAGCTGCTCCACTTCCCTGGTCTCATACATAGTACCCCCATGCTCACTATAGAATGTGAAGTGGTATGTTTCTTTAAAGCATAAAATCTATCCAGAAGACTTATCAGGTAAAACATGCCTAAGTATACACTAGTTAAGCACCTCCAGTGACTGCTTAGAAAAATATTACTAGGTGCTAATTGGAACCAAAAGGCATCTTGAAAACACACCTAAATGCTTTTTTTTAATGTTTTGAAAACAAAACTGCCCAAAGGCAGAACCTGGAAAATATGAGTACGAGAATTTGGTAAACCAGAGCAGAACCCCTAATTTATAAAATGTGCAAAATAGAAATTATGCCAAATCAGTGCACAAAATGAGGTTGAACTGTATTCTGTTTGAGAAAAACCAATTCATTTTTCTTCCAAGACATGCATGTTAATGGGCGCTGGTTTTCAGGCAGCTACCTTAAGTCCCATTTTGCTGCTTAAGTGTACTTCCGAGATAAGAAATGCAACTGAGCTGTACAAAATGAGACAACTTTCCTCCTGTCTCTTGTGCATGATAAATGCTAAAGCAATTAGGAACCACTGTTGCATGTTACATTGGAATTTGTCAGTAACATCAGTGGTGTGCTATATAAATGGAGGAAACTTATTTATAATAAAGTCCCAAGAACCTACAGAGGAGAACACTGGTTTAACTTACTATTAAAACATTTGGGTCCATAGAACTGAACTAGAAGCAATCCCCTCCTTGATTTTTCAATCTCAGAATATCCATTACAGTGTCTTCTATTTGGCAATAATCTGAATTAGCATTTTGATAACAAAAGGAGCAATGAAATATTGCAATGGAAAGCAGGTTCTTAAATGTCTACAGAAAAATGTGAGACTTACAGTTCATTCTGTAACTCCAAGAAGCTTTTCAACATCTTTGCACTTTTCTGCATCATTTTCAGGGAATTAAATACATGTAGGCCTATATTAGTGCTCATATTTTTGTTACTATTTCTTTTAACTTTCTCCAAAGCAGTTTAGGAATCATCTACCTGACCTTGCTTTTTTTATTCATTTTTTTCTTCTTTCTGTGAGTTAGGATTATGCTCATTCTAGGAAGATGGGCAATATTAGTGGTGGTGCTTAGATGGCGCTGGGAATTATAGTTAAATATATCACATGAGTTACACAGTAGTAATAACAACCCATGCAAGATGTAGATACTGCAAAAAACCTCTTTTGCAAGACTACCATGTCTTTTTATGAGGCTGTAAGAGTGCTACTTGGTGAATATTGGAGTTGTCAGGGTTTCTCATCTGGTTCCATAGCACCTTAGAAAACTATAGTTGACTCTTGGTTGGTATAGAGTTGACATTCTGGAATTGGGCTTAGAACTACAAGGGATCTTAGACATGGTGTAGATCAAGCCCTACCACGCTTCAAACTATTCATCTATTCACCCACTGCTCCTCTTGGAGAAATTATTTTAATCACCCTTCCTTGCTATTAAAGTGCTGATAAGGAGTCTGGTAGGAAGATAGGATAAAATGATTGGAAATATTTCTTCCTAGTCTAGAGTTTATGACCCATGATACTCCATGGAAAAATGAGAGTTTGCCACATGGGATTTGAAAAGAGGATCTTCTCTTCTCCCTCCATGTCCCACTCCACCAAGAAATTCTTATTAGGGGATCCCTGGGTGGCTCAGCAGTTTAGCACCTGCCTTCAGCCCAGAGCATGATCCTGGGGTCCCGATATCAAGTCCCACATAGGGCTCCCTGCATGGAGCCTACTTCTCCCTCTGCCTGTGTCTCTGTGTCTCTCTTTCATGAATCAATAAATAAAATATTTTTTTTAAAAAGAAATTCTCATTACACCAATGGTGCTCATGATATTTTGCTTTGTGGATCTAGAAATTTAAACCAATTTTCTACTTTCCCCACTTATGATAAAGTAATACTTTATCTTGCCAGAATTAATGAGAAAAAAATCTTATCCGAAAGTCCAATTTCTAAATCACAACTGAGACGAAAGACCAACTTATCCCAACACAAATGGCCATATTACAAAAGACATATCAGAAGACCCCACATTGAAAGCCTTATGTACCACATAGTAAACAAAATCCTCTAGAATGATTTTGATGTACTATTATAGTGAATATATACCTGGAGCTGGCACCAAATCATTATTACAAATGAGATATAAGACTTCCACTTTTGGCCAAGATAGACCAGATTTATTCTCCCATCTGAAAAAAAAAACCCCACAAAATAACGACCCTTCAAAATATGAAACAAGGGTTTTCAAGACACCAAACATTTACTACCCTGAGTACAATTTCAGGCCACGGTGCAGGCTGGGAAATCTAAGCCAATCCCCTGAATGAAAGAAATGGACCTCTAGGTACAAGGAGGCCGAGATAGCTAGAATTAATGAGCTGTAATCCCATAGAGGAAGGATCTTCACAGAGAACTCTAGAGATGTAGAGAGGGTCCTCCCTGAGCATTCAGCAGAATACTGATCACACCAAACCTAGGAGGGAATTATCAGAGGCCATTGAAAAAACCACCTGAAAGGATTAGAGGTAACAGTGCTTGGTACTTACAGGTGCAAAAGTAGGACATGTTCCTATCATCCAGAATGAAAAACCTCAAGATTTATGGGATACTGGATAGAATACTCAGAAGGATCTTGCCTCAGTATTGGGGAAAATAAGTCCTAAACTGAGCAATACTCAGACTTACCTAAGGAATCTTACAAACAAGATTTGAAAGGAACAGCTTTTGAATAATTCAACTGTGTTCTAGGATAAAAAAAACTAAAGAATGTTTATAAGATTACAAAATATCCAACATTCAACAAGCTATAATCACAATATCTGGAACCAAATAAAAAATTAGTAGGCATGCAAAAAAAAAAAAAAACAGAAATATGACCCATAATGAAGAGTAAAATTAATGGGAATCTATCCAGAAGTAACTCAGATGATACAATTAGTAGACATGGCCATTAAATAGTTTTTATAACTTATATTAAAAAGTTAATTAGAGAAAGGGAATATATATAAATGACACAAATGGAACTGCTAAACATTAAAATAATAATTTTGGAGATGAAAAAGCACACTGGATAGGATGAATGGCAAATAAGATATTGTAGAAGAAAAGATTGTTCAACTTGAAGTCATAGCAATAAAGCCAATTCAAAATAAGACAAGGAAGAGAAGTAACAAAAAAATTAACAGGGTATTAGTGAACTGTGGGACAATTTCAAATGTGTTACTATACGTGAGTTAAGTCCATGCAGGGATGGTGGTGGAAGGCGAAGATCAGAAAAATACTTTAAATAATAAGGGACAGGGCAGCCCGGATGGCTCAGTGGTTTAGCACTGCCTTTGGCCCAGGGTGCGATCCTGGAGCCCCGGGATCGAGTCCCACGTCGGGCTCCCTGCATGGAGCCTGCTTCTCCCTCTGCCTGTGTCTCTACCTCTCTCTCTGTTTCTCATGAATAAGTAAATAAAATATTTGAAAACAAAAAAAAGTAAATAATAAGGGACAAATTTTTTTTCAAATTTGGTGAAAACTATAAATCCACAGGTCCAAGAGCCTTAATAAATATAAAACCCAAGAAACACAAAGAAACTACACCAAAACACATCGTGATCACATTATATGTCAAGGAACAAAGATGACAGCAGCTTTCTCATTAGAAATCATGCAAGTGAGAAACATTTGAGCAACATCTTTACAGTTCTGATAGTATTTTTAAAAAGTCTATGCAGAATTCTAATCCCAGTGAAAACAGCTGTCAAAATCCATGGTGAGGGATTTCTGGGTGGCTCAGTGTTTGAGAGTCTGCCTTTGGCTCAGGTCATGATCCTGGGGTCCCAGGATCGAGTTCTGCATCAGGCTCCCTGCATGAAGCCTGCTTCTCCCTCTGTCTATGACTCTGCCTCTCATTCTGTGTCTCTCATGAATAAATACATAAAATCTTGTTTTTAAAAATCCCATGGTGAAATAAGACTTTTTCAGATATATAACAACTGAAGGAATTCGGTGCCAGTCGACTGCTCTTTAAAGAAAGGAAGTTTCTAAAAAAAATAAAATAAAATAAAGAAAGGAAGTTTCTAGTGCTTGGAAAATTAAAGATTGAAATAGAGATCTACACAGAAGAATGAAGGAATTAAAAAGGAAACTATATGAGTAAATGTATAAACTATTTTTCTTATTATTTATATGTCTTTAAAGGACACTTGAGGACATCAGTGGGAACATCAGGACCTCTGAAAATTCTTTCCCCTAAAAAAACCGAAGACAAGACTAACAAAAATGGTCAGAATCAACTTTTTAGAACTCTGGAAGTTAACCAAAGACTTGCAGCAATCTAGGAACTATTGACTCAAGAACAAAACAAAACAAAACCAACAAAAACCAATTGAATCTTGGTAAGAAAACTGACCTTTGTGGTGTTTTAGCTTGCCCTATTCCTACCTTTCCATGCCCAGTTCTGCGGTAGCCTGGAATACTAACAGCCCTCAATCACTGAAAACCAACCACTTGGTAGCCACTGGAGTGGGCAGAAAAGGGTAGGAGCTCCTTTAAAGCTTCCTTCGCAAATGACTGCTCTTATTGATCTGTTTGGTGGTTCCTGGGATTAACACGTTTTCAAAGCTTGTCTATATTTGACCTAACACAGAGGTGTACCAGTGCCAACAAACTTTTCCCTGGGGGCATTTGTTAAAACCAATCCGTATCAGTTGTTTAATATTGCAACTGCCTCAAGCTGTAGATAACAGTTGAGATAAACAATAAGCTTACTAAAAATCTTAAAATGAAAATCTGGAAGATGTGATGTCCATAGGCTTTAAAAAGCCCTTGGAATGTTTTTGTGGACCTAGAAGGAAACGAACAGGTATAGTGATGTGAGCATGCTCAAGGCTGTGCACATGCTCATGAAAGACCTAGAAGACTCAAAGTTCTCACTGCTGCCTGATTGGGAGGATTCTAGACAAGAAGCAAAAGAAGGCTAAGAGGTGGTTGTGAACTGCCTGGCTAAGAGTTGAAGCTGTACCCCAGTGAGCTCATAGAGCCACTCGGCGATGACTGGGAGATTACTGGCATTCAAGAAAATCTCTGTAAAGTAATTATCTGGACACTAAGTGAGGAGAGACTTTAGGGGCCACACATGATAAAAAATACAAATTTTTATAAATTTAGTACTGTAACATCATTAAACAAACAAATAAACAACAACAAAACCTTTAAAGGAGCATTTGATATGCAAAGCCCTCACATTATTAAATTTCCAATTTTCAAGAAAAAAATTATGAGACATACAAAGAAGCAAAAAAGTATGGCCTATATAAAGGAAAAGAAGTAGTCAACAGTAACAGTTCCTTGAGGAAGACTTGACTTTGGACTTAGGTAGACAGGTACTTTAAATCAGCAATTTCTGTTTTCTTAAAGGTAAAGGAAACCATGAGAATTATGCCTCATTAAAGAGTGAATGTTAATACAGAGATATAAAATATTTTAAAAAGAACCAATATGTGTGCTCCCTTTGGCAGTGCGTATACTAAAATTAGAATGATACAGAGAAGATTAGCATGGCCCCTGTGCAAGGATGACAAGCAAATTCATGAGGCATTCCATGTTTTTAACTGGAATTTAAATAAAAACTGGGTGTCATGCTATATGTTGGCAAATTGAACTCCAATAAAAAAAAAATTAGGAGGATCCCTGGGTGGCTCAGCAGTTTGGCGCCTGCCTTTGGCCCAGGGCGCGATCCTGGAGTCCTGGGATCGAGTCCTGCATCGGGCTCCAGGCATGGAGCCTGCTTCTCCCTCTGCCTGTGTCTCTGCCTCTCTCTCTCTCTCTCTCTCTATCTCTCTCTGTGTGTCTCTATGAATAAATAAAGTCTTTAAAAAAGAACTAGGAGAAAAAGAAGAAAAAGTACAGAAATACTTTCAAAAAAGGAAGAAGAGGGATCCCTGGGTGGCGCAGCGGTTTGGCGCCTGCCTTTGGCCCAGGGCGCGATCCTGGAGACCCGGGCGGGATCGAATCCCACATCAGGCTCCCGGTGCATGGAGCCTGCTTCTCCCTCTGCCTATGTCTCTGCCTCTCTCTCTTTCTCTCTCTGTGACTATCATAAATAAATAAAAAAAATTAAAAAAAAATAAATAAATAAAAATAAAAATTAAAAAAAAGAAGTCATTTTCAAAAAAGGAAGAAGAGCCAATAAGAATTACTGCAGTTAAAAAAGTAGAAAAACTGAAATGAAAAATTCACTAGTGGGGCTCAACAATTCATCTGAACTGGCAGAAGAAAGAAACAGCACACTCGAAGATTAGTCAAATCAGATTATCCAGTCTGCGGAATAGAAAGAAAAAAGAATGAAGAAAAATGAACAGAGCCATCTGAGAACTATGGAACATGGTCAAGTGAACCAATATACATAGTAACAGGAGTCTCACTGGGAAAAGTGAGAGACAAAAGGGCAGAAAGAATATTCAAAGAAATGGTAACAAAAGGTATCAAAATGTGATGAAATACATTTCTCTGCACATCTAACGAGTTCAATGAACTCCAAATAGAAATAGCTCAAAGAGAATCTCACCAAGATACATGAGAATCAAACTGTCCAAAGTCAAAGACAAAGAGTCTTCAAAGCAGCAAGGCAGAAGAAATTCATCCGGTACAAGGGATCCTTTATAATATTACTAGCCAATTTCCCATCAGAAAACAATGAAGCTAGAATTACTGGAACAATATATTCAAAGTGCTAAAAGAAAAAAAAAACTATCAACAAAGTATCCTATTCTCGTAGAGCTATCCTTCAAAAATGAATGAGAAAATATGACATCACCAGACCAACTGAGGTGATTCATCATATAGAAATATAAGAAATATATATATAATATAAGAAATATTAAAAGGAGTACTTTCAGCTGAAATGAAAGGACACTGGACAGTAACTTAAATCCACATGAAAAAATAAAGAATATTAGTATAGGTAACTGTATAGGTAAATACAAAAAAGAATACATAGGTATATTTTATTTCTAACTCTTTTTCCTCCTAATTTAAAGTTAGTTATAGTTACATAACGCAATAATTATAAATCCATGTTGATGGGCATGCAATACATAAAGATGTAATTTATATTGCAATAAAAGCACAAAGATGGACAGACAATGGAGCTATGTGGGAGCAAACTTTTTGTATACTATTGAAATTGAGTGGCCATTTATCTGAACTGGATTGTCATAAATTAAGATGTTTAATTGTAAACCACACAGCAAACAAGAAGAAAATAACTCCAAATAAATATAATTTTTAAAATGACGAGGGAATGGGGATCCCTGGGTGGCGCAGCGGTTTGGCGCCTGCCTTTGGCCCAGGGCGCGATCCTGGAGACCCGGGATCGAATCCCACAATGGACTCCTGGTGCATGGAGCCTGCTTCTCCCTCTGCCTGTGTCTCTGCCTCTCTCTCTCTCTCTCTCTCTCTGTGACTATCATAAATAAAAAAAACTAAAAAAAAAAACTTAAAAAAAATGACGAGGGAATGAAAATGCTATTTAACACAGGAGGGAAGTAATGGAGAAATGTAGGGAAAAAAAGACATAGGATATAAAAAACAAGGAGCAACTTAGCCGTCATAAGTCCTACATTATCAGTAGTTACATTAAATGTGAATGGATTCGGGGGTGCCTGGATGGCTCAAATGGTTAAACATCCAACTCTTGATTTCACCTCAGATCATGATCTCATGGTTGTGAAATTGAGCCCTGCATCGGACTCTGCACTGGGCCTGGAGCCTGCTCAGGATTCTGTTTCTCTCTCTGCCCTTCACTCCACTCTCTCCCTCTCAAAAAAAAAAAAAAAAAGTGTGAGTGGATTAAGCAATACCACCAAAAAAGAAGAGATTGGCAGAATGGATATAAAAATCATGGACTACCTATGTGCTGTACATAAGAGATACACTTTAGATTCAAAGACACAAATAGATTGAAAGTAAAGGGATAGAAAAAAAAAGGGATAGAAAAAATACACCATGCAATGAGTTACAGAAAGATTGACTGGCTATAGTGATATCAAACAAAATAAAATATATTTTTAAAAGATTTTATGTATTTATTCATGAGAGACACAGAGAGAGATAGAGGCAGAGACACAGGCAGAGGGAGAAGCAAGCTCCATGCAGAGAGCCCAATGTGGGACTCAGTTCCAGAACAGTGGGATCATGCCCTGAGCCAAAGGCACATGCTCAACTGCTGAGCCACCCAGGGGTCCCCAAACAAAATTAACTTAAGACAAAAGTTGCTAGTAGAGGGCAGCCTGGGTGGCTCAGCAGTTTAGCACTGCCTTTAGCCCAGGGCCTGATCCTGGGGACCCAGGATTGAGTCCCACGTCAGGCTCCCTGCATGGAGCCTGGTTTTCCCTCTGCCTGTGTCTCTGCCTCTCTCTCTGTGTGTGTGTTTCTCATGAATGAATGAATGAATAAATAAATAAATAAAATCTTTTAAAAATTTGCCAGTAGATATAAAGACATTTTATAAGAGCATATGAAAATATGTATGTATATATATATATATATATGTGTGTGTGTATATCACATCAGAGTCCCAAAATACATGAAGCAAAATCTGACAGAACTGATGAATAGACAATCCAACAATAATATTTAGATACTTAAATATGCGAATTTCAATAATGAATAGAACAACCAGGTATAAAATCAACAAGAAAATAGAAGACTTGAACAACACTATATAAATCAACTATATCTAATAAACTTCTATAGAATACTTCACCCAACACAGAATAGAGGTTGTTCTAAAGAGCACTTGAAACATTATTCAGGACAGACCATATGTTAACCCATAAAAAAGTCTTTATAAATTTTAAAGGACTGAAGTCCTACGAAGTCTGTTCTCTGACAACATCAGAATGAAATTAACAGCAGGAAATTTGGGAAATTCACAAATACGTGGAATTTGATAACACATCCTTAAATACCTAGTGGTTAACTGAAGACATAACAAAGTAAATTAGAACATACTTGAAAATAAATGAAAACCAAAACACTGCAAAACCCATGGGTTATGACTAAAGCAGTGTTTAGAGAAAAGTATATTGCTATAAAAGCTTATATTTTTAAAAAGCCTAAAAGATCCAAATAAATACCTAACCTAATACTTTAAAAAGATTACACAAAGGGGTGCCTGGCTTGGTCAATGGGCAGAGCATGTGACTCTTGGACTCCAGGTCATGAGCTCAACCCCACATTGGGTGCAGAGATTACTTTTAAAAAGTCTTCACGGGGTGAGGCAAGATGGCAGGGGAGTGGGTCTCCAAGTCACCTGTCCCCACCAACACACCTAGATAACTTTCAAATCATCCTGAAAGCCTACAAATTCAACCTGAGCTTTAAAGAGAGGACAGGTGGAACGCTACAGAGAAGAGTTTGCGCTTCTAACAAGTACAACCCATTTTTAGCCACTCTGCATTGACTAGAAAGGAGAACTCACCACAAAAGAAACAGAAACAGTACTTGCTGCCACAGAGTTACAGAATTTGGACTACAATTTGATATCAGAAAGCCAATTCAGAAGCACAATTATAAAGCTACTGGTGGCTCTGGAAAAAAGCATAAAGGATTAAAGAGACTTCATGACTGCAGAATTTAGATCTAATCAGGCCGAAATTAAAAATCAATTAAATGAGGGATCCCTGGGTGGCGCAGCGGTTTGGCGCCTGCCTTTGGCCCAGGGCGCGATCCTGGAGACCCGGGATCGAGTCCCACGTCGGGCTCCCGGTGCATAGAGCCTGCTTCTCGCTCTGCCTCTCTCTCTCTCTCTCTCTGTGACTATCATGAATAAATAAATAAAATCTTAAAAAAAATCAATTAAATGAGATGCAATCCAAACCGGAGGTCCTAACAATGAGGGTTAATGAGGTAGAAGAACGAGTGAGTGACATAGAAGACAAATTGAAGTCAAGGAAGGAAGCTGAGGGAAAAAGAGAAAAACAATTAAAACACCATGAGAAAAGGTTAAAGGAAATAAATAACAGCCTCAGAATGAAAAATCTATGTTTAATTGGGGTTCCAGAGGGTGCCAAGAGGAGAGAGGACCAGAAAGCATATTTGAACAAATAATGGCTGAGAACTTCCTTAATTTGGGGAGAGAAACAGGCATTCAGATCCAGGAGATACAGAGGTCCCCCCCTTAAATCAATAAAAACTGTTCAACACCTCAACGTTTAATAGTGAAACTTGCAAATTTGAAAGATAAAGAGGAAATCCTTAAAGCAGCAAGAGACAAGAGATCCCTAACATATCGGAGGAAATATTAGATTAACAGTAGAACTCTCCACAGAGACCTGGCAGGCCAGAAAGGGCTGGCAGGATATATTCAGGGTCCTAAATGAGAAGACAGATCATGCAGCCAAGAATACTCTAAACAGCAAGGCTCTCATTCAAAATAGGAGAGATAAAGAGCTTCCAAGATAGGCAGAAACTGAAAGAATATGTGACCACCAAACCAGCTCTGCAAGAAATATTAATGGGGACTCTGTAAAAGAAAGAGGATGCCCAAAGAAATAATCCACAAAAACAGGAACTGAATAGGTATTATGATGACACTAAATTCGTATCTTTCAATAGTAACTCTGAATGTGAATGGGCTTAATGACCCTATCAAAAGGCGCAGGGTTTCAGACAAGATAAAAAAGCAAGACCCATCTATTTGCTGTCTATAAGAGACTCATTTTAGACGTAAAGACACCTCCAGCCTGGAAATGAAAGGTTGGAGGACCATTTACCATTCAAATGGTCCTCAAAAAAAGCAGGGATAGCAATCTTCATATCAGATAAATTAAAGTTTATCCCAAAGACTGTAGTCAGAGATGAAGAGGGACACTATCATACTTAAAGGATCTATCCAACAAGAGGACCTAACAATAATGAATATTTAAGCCCCTAATGTGGGAGCTGCCAAGTATTTCAATCAATTAATAACCAAAGTAAAGACATAGATAATAATACACTAATACTGGGAGACTTCAACACATCACTTTCTGCAAATAACAGATATCCTGAGCACAACATCTCCAAAGAAACAAGAGCTTTAAATGATACACTGGACAAGATGGATTTCACAGATATTTACAGAATTTATATCCAAACGCAACTGAATACATTCTTTTCAAGTGCACCTGGAACTTTCTCTAGAATAGACTACATACTGGGTCACAAATCAGGTCTCAACCGATACCAAAAGATTGGGATTGTACCCTGCATATTTTCAGACCATAATGCTTTGAAACTTGAACTCAATCACAAGAAGAAATTGGGAAGAAACTCAAACATGTGGGTGTTAAAGACCATCCTGCTAAAAGATGAGTGGATTAACCAGGAAATTAGAGAAGAATTAAAAAGATTCATGGAAACTAATGAAAATGAAGATACAACCTTTCAAAATCTTTGGGATACAGCAAAAGCAGTCTTAAGAGGGAAATACATAGCAATAAATGCATCCCTCAAAAAATTTGGAAAAAACTCAAATGCATTAGCTAACCTTGCACCTAAAGGAACTGGAGAAAGAACAGCGAATAAAGCCTACATACAGCAGAAGAAGAGAGTTAATCAAGATTGGAGCAGAACTCAATGAAATAGAGACCAGAAGAATTGTAGAAGATCAACAAAACCAGGAGTTAGTTCTTTGAAAGAATTAATAAGATAGATAAACCATTAGCCAGCCTTATTAAAAACAAACGAGCAAAGACTCAAATTAATAAAATCATGAGTGAAAAAGGAGACATCACCACCAATACCAAGGAAATATAAACAATTTTAAAAACATATCATGAGCAGCTATATACCAATAAATTAGGCAATCTAGAAGAAATGGACGCATTTCTGGAAAATCACAAACTACCAAACCTATAACAGGAAGAAATAGAAAACCTGAACAGGCCATAACCAGGGAGGAAATTGGAGCAGTCATCAAAAAACTCCCAAGACAAAAAAGTCCAGGGCCAGATGGCTTCCCAGAATAATTCTATCAAACATTTAAAGAAGAAACCATACCTATTCTACTAAAGCCGTTCGGAAAGATAGAAAGGGATGGAATACTGCCAAACTCGTTCCATGAGGTCAGCATCACCTTAATTCCAAAACCAGACAAAGACCCCACCAAAAAGGAGAATTATAGACCAATATCCCTGATGAACACAGATGCAAAAATTCTCAACAAAATACTAGCCAATAGCATCTAACAGTACATTAAGAAGATTATTCACCATGAACAAGTGGAACTTATCCCTGGGATGCAAGGCTGGTTCAACACTCATAAAGCAATCAACGTGATAGATCATATCAACAAGAGAAAAACCAAGAACCATATGATCCTCTCAATAGATGCAGAGAAATCATTTCACAAAATACAGCATTCATTCCTGATCAAAACTCTTCAGAGGGGTTCCCTGGGTGGCACAGCTGTTTGGTGCCTGCCTTTTGCCTAGGGCGCGATCCTGGAGACTCGGGATCGAATCCCACATCGGGCTCCCGGTGCATGGAGCCTGCTTCTCCCTCTGCCTATGTCTCTGCCTCTCTCTCTCTCTCGTGACTATCATAAATAAATAAAAGTTAAAAAAAAACCTTCAGAGTGTAGGGATAGAGGGAACATTCCTCAGCATCTTAAAAGCCATCTACGAAAAGCTCACAGCAAATATCATTCTCAATGGGGAAACACTGGGAGCCTTTCCCCTAAGATCAGGAACACGACAGGGATGTCCACTCTCACCACTGCTATTCACCATAGTACTGGAAGTCCTAGCCTCACCAATCAGGCAAAAAAAAGAAATAAAAGGCATTCAAATTGGCAAAAAAGAAGGTAAACTCTCGCTTTTTGCAGATGAGACGATACTGTACTTAGAAAATCCAAAGACTCCACCCCAAGATTGTTAGAACTCATACAGCAATTAGGTAGCGTGGCAGGATACAAAAATCAATGCCCAGAAATCAGTGGCATTTCTATACACTCACAATGAAACTGAAGAAAGAGAAATTAAGGAGTCAATCCCATTTACAATTTCATCCCAAAGCATAAGATACCTAGGAATAAACCTAACCAAAGAGGTAAAGGATCTATACCCTAAGAGCTACAGAACACTTCTGAAAGAAATTGAGGAAGACACAAAGAGATGGAAAAATATTCCATGCTCAAGGTTTGGAAGAATTAATATTGTGAAAATGTCTATGCTACCCAGAGCAATTTACACATTTAATGCAATGCCTATCAAAATGCAATGGACTTTCTTCACAGAGTTGGAACAAATCATCTTAAGATTTGTGTGGCATCAGAAAAGACCCCAAATATCCAGGGGAATATTGAAAAAGAAAACCAATGGCGGAGGCATCACAATATCGGATTTCAAGTTGTACTACAAAGCTGTGGTCATCAAGACAGTGTGGTACTGGCACAAAAAGAGACACATAGATCGATGGAACAGAATAGAGAACCCAGAAATGGGCCCTCAACTCTATGGTCAACTCATTTTCAACAAAGCAGGAAAGAATATCCACTGGAAAAAAGGACAATCTCTTCAATAAATGGTGTTGGGAAAATTGGACAGCCACGTGCAGAAGATTGAAACTAGACCATTCTCTTACACCATACACGATGTCAAACTCAAAATGGGTGGAAGATCTAAATGTGAGACAAGAATCCATCAAAATCCTAGAGGAGAACACAGGCAATACCGTTTTTGAACTTGGCCACAGCAACTTCTTGCAAGATACATCTATGAAGGCAAGGAAAACAAAAGCAAAAATGAACTATTGGGACTTAATCAGGACAAAACACTTCTGCACAGCAAAAGAAACAGCCAACAAAACTAAAAGACAACCTACAGAATGGGAGAGGATATTTGCAAATGACATATGAGATACAGGGCTAGTATCCAAGATCTACAAAGAACTCAACATCCAAGAAACAAACAATCCAATCATGAAATGGGCAAAAGACATGAAGAGAAATTTCACAGAGGAAGACATAGACATGGCCAACAAGCACATGAAAAAATGCTCTTGTAGTGTCTTTATCTGCCTTTTGTATCTGCATATCACTGGTCTCATAGAATGACTTGGGAAATATTCCTTCCTCTTTAATTGTTTGGACATTTGAGCAGGATTGGTGTTCATTTTCCTTTAAATGTTTGGTCTAATTCACCAGTGAAGATATCTGGTCCTGTGCTTTTTATATGTTGCTTAATTAGATTTGCTAGTGGTTTCTTGTTGTTTTTTAAAAATCTTGCATCTATATTAATTGGAAATATTGATCTGTGGTTTTCTTTTCTTGTGATGCCTTTTTTATCTTTAAGATTTCATTTATTGATTCATAAGAGACACAGAGAGTGGCAGAGAAACAGGCAGAGGGAGGAGAAGCAGGCTCCCTGCAGAGCCTGATGCAGGACTCAATGCCAGGACCCTGGGATCAGGACCTGAGCCAAAGGTGCACCCTCAACCACTGAGCCACCCAGGTTCCCTCTCTTTTGATGCCTTTATCTGGTTTTGGTAACAAGATTTTGATATCCATGAAACATTGGCCTATTTGAATGAGTTGAGAAGTTTTGCCTCTTCCCATTTTTTGGAAAATTTTGTGCATGATTGATGTTCTTTAAACACTTGCTAGAATTCAACAGTTACCTGGTCCCAGGCTTTTATTTGTGGGGAAATTTTAATTATGTAATTTCTTTATTTGTTATATCTATTCAGTTTTTCCATTTCTTCTTGTCACTTTTGGTAGTTTGTGTCCTTCTGGAGATCTGTTCCATCTAGTGTGTCTAATTTGTCTATATACAGTTATTCATAGTATTCTTTTACAGCTATTTTTATTTCTGTAAAGTCAGTAGTAATGTTCCTCCTTTATACCTGATGTTAATAATTTAAGACTTCTCTCTCTCTCTTTTTGTCTTGGTCTGTCTAGCTAAAACTCTGTCAACTTTGTTAATTTTTTTCAAAGAAGCAACTTTTGATTTTGTTGATTTTTTAAAGATTTTATTTATTCGTGAGAGACAGAGAAAGAGATGCAGAGACACAGGCAGAGGGAGAACCAGGCTCCATGCAGGAAGCCCAACGCAGGGCTCAATTCCAGGATTCTAAGATCAGGACCTAAATGGAAAGTAGCACTCAACGCTGAGCCACCCAGGCTGCCCTGATTTTGTTGATTTTTTATATTGTTTTTCTACTCTCAACTTCATTGATTTCCACTCTAATCTTTAATAATAAAGATTATTATTTTATAATTTATCATTATAAATAATTGAATTTATATTTTAGAATTTATTTATAAAAAAGATCTTTCCTTCTGCTTGCGTTTGATTTAGTTTATTGTTTTTGAAGACTTTTTTATTTATTTTTTAAATTTATTTTTTAATGGAGTTCGATTTGCCAACATATAGCATAACACCCAGTGCTCATCCCATCAACTGCCCCCTCAGTGCCCATCACCCAGTCACTTCAACCCCACACCCACCTCCCTTTCCACCACCCCTTGTTCCTTTCCCAGAGTTAGGGATCTCTCGTGTTCTGTCACCCTCACTGATATTTCCCAATCATTTTCTCTCCTTTCCCCTATATTCCCTTTCACTATTTTTTTATATTCCCCAAATGAATGAAACCATATGATGTTTGTCCTTCTCCGATTGACTTACTTCACTCAGTATAATACCCTCCAGTTCCAACCACGTTGAAGCAAAGGGTGGGTATTTGTCGTTTCTAATGGCTGAGTAATATTCCATTGTATACATAGACCACATCTTCTTTATAAATTCATCTTTCGATGGACACTGAGGCTCCTTCCATAGTTTGGCTATTATGGACATTGCGGCTATAAACATTGGGGTGCAGATGTCCTACCATTTCACTGCATCTGTATCTTTGGGGTAAATCCCCAGCAGTGCAAGAGGGTTTTCCAGTTCACATTCCCACCAACAGTGCAAGAGGGTTCCCCTTTCTTTTTATTTATTTATTTATTTTTTAATTTTTATTTATTTACGATAGTCACAGAGAGAGAGAGGCAGAGACATAGGCAGAGGGAGAAGCAGGCTCCATGGAGAGCCCGACGTGGGATTCGATCCCGGGTCTCCAGGATCGCGCCCTGGGCCAAAGGCAGGCGCTAAACCGCTGCGCCACCCAGGGATCCCGAGGGTTCCCCTTTCTCCACATCCTCTCCAACATTTGTTGTTTCCTGTCTTGTTAAATTTCACCATTCTCACTGGTGTGAGGTGTTATCTCATTGTGGTTTTGATTTGTATTTCCCTGATGCAAGTGATGCAGAGCATTTTTTCATGTGCTTGTTGGCCATGTCTATGTCTTCCTCTGTGAAATTTCTCTTCATGTCTTTTGCCCATTTCATGATTGGATTGTTTGTTTCTTGGATGTTGAGTTCTTTGTAGATCTTGGATACTAGCCCTGTATCTCATATGTCATTTGCAAATATCCTCTCCCATTCTGTAGGTTGTCTTTTAGTTTTGTTGGCTGTTTCTTTTGCTGTGCAGAAGTGTTTTGTCCTGATTAAGTCCCAATAGTTCATTTTTGCTTTTGTTTTCCTTGCCTTCATAGATGTATCTTGCAAGAAGTTGCTGTGGCCAAGTTCAAAAACGGTATTGCCTGTGTTCTCCTCTAGGATTTTGATGGATTCTTGTCTCACATTTAGATCTTCCACCCATTTTGAGTTTGACATCATGTATGGTGTAAGAGAATGGTCTAGTTTCAATCTTCTGCACGTGGCTGTCCAATTTTCCCAACACCATTTATTGAAGAGATTGTCCTTTTTTCCAGTGGATATTCTTTCCTGCTTTGTTGAAAATGAGTTGACCATAGAGTTGAGGGCCCATTTCTGGGTTCTCTATTCTGTTCCATCGATCTATGTGTCTCTTTTTGTGCCAGTACCACACTGTCTTGATGACCACAGCTTTGTAGTACAACTTGAAATCCGATATTGTGATGCCTCCGCCATTGGTTTTCTTTTTCAATATTCCCCTGGATATTTGGGGTCTTTTCTGATGCCACACAAATCTTAAGATGATTTGTTCCAACTCTGTGAAGAAAGTCCATTGTATTTTGATAGGGATTGCATTAAATGTGTAAATTGCTCTGGGTAGCATAGACATTTTCACAATACTAATTCTTCCAAACCTTGAGCATGGAATATTTTTCCATCTCTTTGTGTCTTCCTCAATTTCTTTCAGAAGTGTTCTGTAGCTCTTAGGGTATAGATCCTTTACCTCTTTGGTTAGGTTTATTCCTAGGTATCTTATGCTTTGGGATGAAATTGTAAATGGGATTGACTCCTTAATTTCTCTTTCTTCATGGCCAGCAAGCACATGAGAAAATACTCTGCATCACTTGCCATAAGGGAAATGCAAATCAAAACCACATGTGATAATTCCTCACACCAGTGAGAATGGCAACATTTAACAAGACAGGTAACAACAAATGTTGGAGAGGATGCAGAGAAAGGGGAATACTCTTGCACTCTTTTTGGAAATGAAAACTGGTACAGACACTCTGGAAAATAGTGTGGAGGTTCCTCAAGAAGTTAAAAATAGAGCTACCCTACAACCCAGCAATTGCACTACTGGGTATTTACCCCAAATATACAGATGTAGTGAAATGCTGGGACACCTCCACCCCGATGTTCATAGCAGCAATGTCCACAATAGTCAAACTGTGGAAGGAGCCACGATGTCCTTCGACAGATGAATGGATAAAGAATATGTAATATATATATATATATATATATATATATATATATATATATATATAATATTACTCAGCAATCAGAAAAGACGAATACCCCCCATTTGCTTCAAGGTAGATGGAACTGGAGGGTATTATGTTGAGTGAAATAAGTCATTTGGAGAAGGACAATCATCATATGGTTTCACTCATAGGGAGAATATAAGAAATAGCGAAAGGGATTATAAGGGAAAGGAGGGGAACTGAGTGGGAAAAATTAGAGAAGGAGACAAACCATGAGAGACTCCTAACTCTGGGAAACAAAGAGTTGTGAAAGGGGAGGGCGGTGGGTGGATGGGGTAATTGGGTGATGGGCACTGAGGAGGGCACTTGCTGGGATGAGCACTGGGTGTTATACTATATGTTGGCAAATTGAATTTAAATTAAAAAATGTGAATAAAAAAAGACACTACAAGAAAACTCTGGATTCTTATCTTTTATAGTATTGATGGAAAAAATCCTCAACAAAATACTAGTGAAAGAAATTCAAAAAGTACATTAAAAAGATTATACACCTCAATTGAGATTTATACCAGAATATGACGTTCATTTAACATATTAAAAACAATCAATGTAATATACTTAATCAATAGAATGAAGAAAAAATACCCATGTGCTTATCTTTATGCATAAAAAGAATCTGACAATATCCAACAACCCTTCATGATTAAAACATTCAATGACTAGGAATAGAAGAACTAATACTGAACTTATGAGGTGAAAGCCTGAAACCTTCCCCCTTGTATTAGAAACAATTAAAAAATGTTTGCTCTCATCTTTTCTATTAAATATTGAGCTAGAGTTTCTGTCCTGATCAATTAGGCAAATAAAACGAAAGGCATGAAGATTGGAAAGAAAAAAGTATAACTATTTCTATTTGCAGATAACATGACTTTACATACAGAAAATCCCAATAAATCCACTAAAAATTATTAGAGCTAACAAATGCCTTCAGTATAGCTTTAAGCTATAAGATCAACATACAAAAAATATATTTGTACACAATAGCCATAAACAATATAAGAAAAGAATTAAGGTAAAAATTCCATTTATAGTAGCACTAGAAAGAATAGAATACCTAGGAATAAATGTTACGAAAGAAGTACAAGACTTGTAGACAGAAAACTATAATACATCATTGAAAAAAATTAAAGAAGACCTATATAACTGGAAAGACAACCAGTGTTTATGGCTTGGAAGGCTTTAATATTACTAAAATACAATATCCCCCAGTGATGCCAAGATTCAATGCAATCTATCAAAGTCCCAGCTGATTTTTTTTCTTGATGTGAGGAGCTGATCCTAAAATTCATATGGAATCACAAGGGACCCTGAATAGCCAATCATGAAAAAGAACAAAGCTGAAAGACTCACTCTTGACAATCTCAAAACTTACTGAAAAATTACAGTAATCAAGACTGTGTGGTACTGTCATAGAGACAGACAAATAGATCAGTGGAATAGAATTGAGAGTCCAGAAATAAGACCATATATCTATGGTCAATTGATTTTTCAAAGGATGCCAAAACAATTCAATGGGAGAAAAGAATAGTCTTTTCAACAAATGGTTCTGGAACAACTGGATAGTTACATGCAAAACAATAAAGTTGGATCCTCCCCTCAAACCATGTACAAACATTAATTTGAGTGAGTTAAAGAATTAAATGTAAGAGCTACAACTATAAAGATCCTAGAAGAAAACAGGGGCAAATCTTCATGACCTTGGTTTAGGCAATGGTTTCTTAGATATGACAACAACAGGAAGAACAATGAAAGGAAAAATAGATAAATGGAATTCCACCAAAATTACAATGTTTTAAAGGACAACATCAAGAAATTAATATGACAAGCCTCAGAATGGGAGAACATATTTGGAAATCATACATCTGATAAGGGACTAATATTCAGAATATATAAAGCACACTTACATTTCAATAATTAAGTGAAAAATAACAATTTAAAATTGGCAAAGTATCTGAATAGACATTTCTCTAAAGAAGATATACAAGTGGCCAGCAAGCACACAAAAAAATATTCAGTATCATTAATCATTAGGGAAATTAAAATCAAAACCACAATGAGACCACTTCACATACACTGGGTAGTTATAATTTAAAAATGGAAAAATAAGTTTCGGAAGGGATATGGAAAAATTAGAACATCTGTACTTCACTGGTGGGAATGTAAATGGTGAGTCTGCTGTTGGAATACAGTCTGACAAATTCTTCGATAAATTAAACATAGACTTACTATATGACCAAGCAAATGTACTCCTAGGTATATACTCAAAAGAACTGAAAACAGGAATTCAAATACTCATGCATGAATGTTCATAACAGCATGATTCACAATCACCAAAAGATGGAAATGGCCCAAATGTCAATAGATCAATAGGTAAACAAAACATGGTATATCCATGCAATAAATTATTATTAAACATAAAAAGGACTGAAGTACTCATATGTGGTATAATGTAGTTGAATCTTGAAAACACAATGCCAAATGAAAGTAGCCAGACTAATGATGTACTATATGTTGGCTAATTGAATTTAAATTAAAAAAGAACCCAGACCAAAAAAAAAAAAAAAAAGGCCAATACATATTGTATGATTCCATTTATATGAACATCCAGAATAAGTAAATCCATCAAGACAGAAAGTAGATTAGTGGCTGCCAGGGACTTTGGGGAGTGGGAAGTGATCGCTCAATGCATATGAAAATGTTTTGGAACTGGGATGCCTGGGTGGCTCAGCAGTTGAGTGCCTGCCTTTGGCTCAGGGCTGATCACAGGTCTGGGGATTGAGTCCTACATCCGGCTCCCTGCAGGGAGCCTGCTTCTCCCTCTGCCTAAGTCTCTGTGTCTCTCATGAATGAATAAATAAAATCTTTTTTAAAAAGAGAGAAAATGTTTTGGAACCAGATAGAGGTGGTGGCTGCACACATTGTGAATGTATTAAATGCCACTTAATTTGTTTGCTTTAAAATTGTTAGCTTTATGGTATGTGAATTTTGCCTCAACTTAAAAAAAATTAAGGAATGAAGTATTGACACATGCCACAGCATGAATGAGCCTTGAAAACATTATGGTAAGTGAAAAAATAGGCACAAAGGGCCATATACTATATGATTCCATTTCTATGAATTGTCCAGAGAAGGTAAATATTTATTTTATTTTATTTTCATTGAAGTATAGTTGACATGTAACTTTATATTAGTTTCAGGTGTACAACATAGTGGTTCAACAACTCTAAGTTATGCTGTGCTCACCACAAGTGTGGCTACCATTTGTCACCACATAATGCTGTTATAATACCATTGACTATATTCCCTATGCTGTACCTTTTATTCCCACGACTTATTCCATAACTGGAAGCCTGTACCTCCTACTCCCTTTCACCCATTTTCCCCATCCCCCCTAACTCTCCCACCCCTCTGGCAACCATCAATTTATTCAGAGTTTGCAAATCTTTAGGGACAGAAAGTAGATTACTGGTTTCCTGGGGCTGGAGAAGGAGGGAGAAGTAGAGGATGTGGGCGGGGAGGATAGGGAGTCACTGCTAAAGGGTATGGGTTTTTTTCTTGGGGGGATGATGATGTCCTGGAATGAGTGATGATTGCGCAGCTTTGTGGATATACTAAAAACCATTTAGTTCTATACTTTAAGAGAGTGAAGTTCATGGTATGTAAGTTATTCCAAATAAAAAAGAGAATGAACTGTTTAAACAAAAATAATAAGGAGGTAGTATGGGGTTTATAACATTAAAACTACAGTTATGAAAATAATAGCATAAAGCTCAGGAGAGGAGAATTGAAAGTGTACTATTGTAACATTCTTGAAGCATATGTGAGATGGTATATAACTTCAATGTAGATTGTGTTAAATTAAACTCTAAAGCAGTCCCTAAATTTATCAAAAAGAATATTAGTTAATATATCACAAAGAAGATATAATGAAATCAGAAAAAAGCACTCCATTAATACAAAACAAGGCATTGAAAAGTGAACAAAACACAAATGATACAAATAGAAAACAAATGAAAAAATTATAGATTTAAACTTAATCATTTCAATAACCACATTAAGTGTGGTCCACTAAAGGGCAAAGATTGTTAGATGTATAAAAAAAGCAAGATACAGCTATGTATTTGCTGCCTAAAAGAAATGTACTTCAAATAGAAAGAGAGAAAAAGATGAAAAATTAGGTGATTGGAAAAAATATACCACACTAACACTAACACAAAGAAAGCTGGGTGGCTATATTTCTACCAATGTAGATTTCAGAGCAGAGTATTAACATTTTCTCTACCATATTACTATTATCATAATGATAAAGGGATTATTTCATCAAAAGGACAGAACAATCGTAAATATCTATGCAGCTAATAACAAATCTTCAAAATCGATGAAGCAAACCCAATAGTTGCAAGGAAAAAAGCCGTAGCATATTGTCTACATTGTCTGCCTGTGGCTGTTACTGCTAGCTTGGAAAGGCTAGAAAAAACACATTGGTTCCTCAGACCAGGGGAAGGATGTTTTTTTTTGAGAATGGCTCTAGGCTGCTGTCTCTTTCCATTCCGTGGAGGGGGGAGTCTTCTGTGCTGCTGCTGGCCTTAAGGTGGGCAGCAGTTGCACATCTGAAAGTACCCTAACGTCAGTCCTGTCCTTCACTCTTGTATCCTGCTGGCGGCTTCCAACTGGTTGAACTCAACCAGAAGCCAGAGAGTACAAGAACCCTCGGGGGCAGAAAGTAGGGCAAAAATGCCATGCGAATCTGGAAGAGGAAAACAAAAGATAAAATGGTATAATGTCAGCAATTAGATCATGTATTGGGCATGCTATCCACTCATAGAGAGAAATAGAGTGTCAAGGTTACATATGTGCGATCTTAGCTTGTCTACATATTAGGGAATGGCTTGATGAGCCAGCTTCCTTTGGACAGGTACTGCTGGCAAAAAGCCTCATGATCTATTCTAGTCTTAACCTAGAATCAGCAAGATTTTGTAGCCAAGTTGGAAAAGCATACCTCTTCTTAGGAGTATAATATAGTGGCTACATTATCTTTCAGGTTGAAATGATTTTGGACTGTTGTTTGTCATCGGGTGCTACAGCTAATAAATATCTAATGAATGTTGTTGTGCAACTTGGAAGAACAGAGCTTTCCAGGTTTATTCCTTCAGTGTCCTAACTTATGAGTACTTCCACCATAGAAACCTTCCAAACATCCTGAATATATTCTAGAAACCACTGCTTTAAAAAAAAAAAAAAGAAACCACTGCTTTAAAATAAACGATGTATGATTTATAAATATTATTCAATTTATTTTGGAGCTGCCTAGGGATGAAGATATTTGTATAGTCCAACGTGAGAACAGAACTTCTCTGCTACAGAAGCCAACTGAAGTTTTGGCCAAACAAAAGTGATTGCTCTTTGCTTCTGTGTGGAGAGGCATGGGAAGTACGACCAGAGCCAATTCCTAATCAGGCTCTTAAGAAAATCTTTGATAGCAAAGCTGTCCCTCATTTTGGATGCAGGCTTTGGGAAACTGGGCCACCTCTTAAAATACTTGCTTTTGATCTTTATGAGGAAGAAAGAATACATGAACTTTATTGTTTTTGTTTTTTTTAATAAATTAAATTTTTATTGGTGTTCAATTTACCAACATACAGAATAATACCCAGTGCTCATCCTGTCAAGTGCCCCCCTCAGTGCCCGTCACCCATTCACCCCCACCCCCTGCCCTCCTCCCCTAGTTCATTTCCCCGAGTTTGGAGTACATGAAGCTTTAAAGAAGGAATCTGGAGGCAGAGCTTCAGACAACTTCACCATCAACGATCAACAATGAGTTCAACAAATCATGACACATGCTTATTTATTTTTATAGGCAATAGTGCCCTCTTGTGATTAACACATGAATAAACTTTATGATAGCTTGGTATAACCAGTGAGTTTTCAATTAACCATGCCAAATGAGGCAAAGAACTTCACGGACACCAGAAGAAATAGAAAGCATTCTTTAAATTTGGCCAAATAAGAAAATACACTGTAAAATAACAGAGTGTCCAGTAAAACCTCTTTGAAAGCTCAGAGTGTGACACCAAAAATATATGTATCACTTGGTTTGTTGATGCAGTAACTACTTGTGTCTGATTTAGTAAGAACAGCTCATTCATTGCCTGCTTCTGTGGGAAAACCATTAAGCATGTATGACTACAAAACTCTCTACAGGTAACTACGAGAGCAGTTACATCTAGTTACATCTAGAATAATCTTTGACCATTCAGTGGCAAGGGAGGGTCAACAACATTAAGGCCCTGGAATGGATTGAATTCGTGTACTTTAAACAACAAATCAGGACTGGTGATGGCTGGGAGTGGGGGGGCTGGCTAAGAAACACATGGACTAGCTGCATATGCAACTATTAAAATGTTAGGTTCTTTCTGAGGCAAGGTTTTCAACCAGATAAAAATGAGAAGGAAAGCTACAAACAGCAAAATCTCTGAAATTAGTGCTTGTGACTGTAACTCAAGGAACAACCTTCAAGTGTACACCATGTAGAAAAACCTATGTGATGTCATATAGTGATTTCATTTATGATTACCCATTAGTGTTTTCACTCATGTGGCTATATGGAAAAATAAAGCTAGAATTTGCACTTGGCTAGCTTTGAAATCAACAGTATTATTAAGAAATTATCATTGTTTAGAATCTAACTTCTACAACTAAAGACTCTAAGCTTTAGCTTTTGCATGGGTTCATATTATAGTCTAAAATGCTCAAAATTATTTTGGTTGTTTCATAGTTTAATTGAAATACAAATTTTATTATAGAGGCTTTTAATGCCTCTTATTTTTAGCAAGTTCTCAACTAGAGAGCTACATGTATTCAGTCTTAATCATTAGGAATATTAACTCACTAATCTGCTTTAAACATTATTAATGAATTTTTCCCTAAACAGAAAGTAGTTCTGCTTCCTTTCTCAGCCATCAACACAATAGTGTTAATAAATTTATTATCTCAAAAGTACTTTCCAATAGGTTGTTTTGTTTATTAGAAAAAGTTTACATTACTCTATATCTTCTATCAGCTATGAGAGTGATCAAAGTCTGCAGAAATCTCTTTGGAACTGCTCTAAATGATTCTCTGAGAAAGGACTACTTGTTGATGTGCAGATATATAGTCTACCTGTAAATGAGCAGATTTTTACACATAGTCGTAAGAGATACACAACAATCCATACTTACAACATAGGATATCTTTAATTAAATTGATATTGGTGAGTTAAACATTAAGTGAAAAGAGGACAACTAGGGAAATAAGGTATTCTATGACTATTTGTAATAAAATATTTAAAATAAAAAAAAAGGAAGAAACATCGATTGGCTTTGTAACTGAGGAGAGAAGACTAACCAAGAATTGTCTTCCCAGTCCTTGTACAAGCAGAGATCAAAGGAGAATAATTCTTACAGAAGAAGCACAGGGGATAAATCATCATTTTTTGCATATTTTTGTTTCTCAAAATTATTTGGGAGGACTTTGCCTAGGGATGAGCAAAAACAAGATGTAATAAACATTAAAAAGGGAGGGCATCTGGTATTAAGAATCTTGAAGAATACAGCAAAAGAGAAATTGTTCTATTAGATATTATAATTTGGTATGTTAACATGAACATTAAAATTCTCATTAAAGTGACTAAAATGACCTATTTTTTAAAAGTCAAATAAGAACTTAGGGGATGGAATGCAAAATAAATTTACTTTCAGTAGTAACTTGATGTAAGAATAGAAGTTCTTTCACTTTGATAAACATGGATACAAAATCTTGTCTGTATTCTAGGTTTGCCTACGTTGTCTGTAAAGGGTGATTCACGTCAGATCACATCTAAATGACAACATTTTGAGCTAAAAGTCTGTTTACACAATATACACATTCTTTACTTACAAAGAAAAATAAGCTTAACACTTTTATATTAAAATCCTGGGATACAGTGGGATTAGTAGCACCATGAAAAATAATTCTTCCCCCAAACTGCAGTCTTTTATTTTACTCAGTATGATTCTTCTCTTAATTGAATTTTTAATGTGCTGTTTTAGTCACTGGGCAAAATATGTCATCTTCATCTTATAATCCTTGGGGAAAGTCATTCTGGACCCAAAAAGTAAATTCGTTTTCTTATTTCACTCATAAAAAAATAATAGAGACCTTGCTCTGGCACATTGTTGAGGTACATCCGAATCTTCATGGTTACTAGTCAGCATGTTCTCTTGGTCATATATAGTAGCACCATTGGTGGCAGCAGTGGTAAAAGTTGGAAAGAGTGAGACGTTGCATCCTGGGAAATATATATATATATATATATATATATATATATATATATATCACATTTAAAAACACGCAAGGTTCTTCAAAATGTTATGTCCTCTTCATGCACACTTGACATCGGCTAATACGTGTCCTCAAGTCTCCTGCTTTCAGTGTTTCTGACTGAGGTTTGCTGGGAAATAAGAAACAAGATGATCAAATTAGCCTTTTCTGGTATTTCAATTCTATTATGGTTCAAATTCACAACCAAACATTCTTTTTGTGCTTAAGTAGCTCTCCTGTGACTTAATGATTAACTTTTGATCAATGTGATCTAGTGCAGTAACTGGTATGGCCAAAGAGCCATTACTGGTCATATTTATTTTTCTGACTCTTCCCTCTACCACTATTACCTTTATCTGCCTCTCCCTCTTTATTTCTTACACATTTTTATAACAGTCCTAGAATGAGGGACATCTGGGCAACTGATAATGAATAAATTATAAAACATATGCATACAAAGTGCAAACAAATAATTGTTAAGAAAAATATCGAGTAAGGGTAACTCAAAAGAAGCAATATATAAAAATTAATTTAAACCAGAAAAAATCCAATAGATTGAATTATCCTGAAGTACATATACTGTATGTGATCTTACTCACTCAAACACTTGGATGAAAGCATTGAAAACATCTTGGGAAAGGGATGCCTTGGTGGCTCAGTTGGTTAAGCATTCAACTCTTGATTTTGGCTCAAGTCATGATCTCAGGATCCTGAGACTGAGCCTCACAATGGGCTACATGCTGGGCATGGAACATACCTAAGATTCTCTCTCTCCCTCTCTTGCCTCTCCTGCTCCTCCTCTCCCCTCCCTGCTCACGCTGTCTCTCTCAAAAAAAGAAAGAAAGAAAGAAAGAAAGAAAGAAAGAAGAAAAGGAAAAATAAAAAAAAGGAAAGGAAAGGAAAAGAAAAGAAAAGAAAGAAGAAAGAAAAGAAAAGAAAGAAAAGAAAAGAAAAAAAAGAAAAGAAAAGAAAAGAAAAGAAAAGAAAAGAAAAGAAGAAAGCAAAGAAAAGAAAAGAAAAGAAAAGAAAAGGTCCTGGGAGAAGAGATCACTGGACTTGGTCAGGGATCACAGATCACAGCTTTGATCTTTACTTCCTGGCGTGGCCTCAGTCTAGTTGAACAGCTCACTTATTGTTGAGCAGATCACATAACCTTTTCTTGCTTTGTCTGTTTAGCTACTGAAGGATTACTACAACCAAACCATCTAAAAGCACACATACCTAACATTAGCCGGGTGTTTTTCTGTCTTGAGTCAGGTATATGAAAAGAACAAGCAAAAACAAAAAAACAAAAAACAAAACACAGTCAACTAAGTCTTTAACATTTGTTGGGTATAAATCATCCATGAATTGCTTCTCTCTTCCCTAGCACCTCTGAAGGAAGCTTAGGATCTAAACTGAACTAAAGCCATTAGTACCAAAAAAAAAAAAAGCCATAAGTACCTTACCTGAACATATCTGACACATCTACAGTTGCTAGCCAAAAGCTGTAGGAGTTGGCATAGTAGTTGCAGGTACCCCGCCCATGACATTCAATGAAAGGAGCTGAACGAAACTCTTCCAAGCAGGAACCAGGGGAGGCCAGGGCTTGACCTGAGCCCTCTGCTCCTGCGCTCGTGTGCTAGAAAAGATAAGAGAAAATGTGCCACTAGAACCTTCGTGAATACCCAACGATATGTCCTAAATTTGCCCAAAAATTCAAATCCAGTGAAGGAACTAGGGCAAGAGGTAAGAGAAAAGTCTCCACATCAAGGGTACTCAACAGAAGTAACAGACAGATTATGTAAATATATTCCAGAAAATATGTGAAGGGGAACTCAATATCTGGACAGAAGCTAATTGATGTTCAAGCTTCGTACTGGGCAAATGACAGGGATTCCTTGTCTTGGGTAAGATATACAATATGATGGACAGTCAGCTATGGTGACAAAGATAAGGAAGAGTATTTCATACCATCATGAAGGAATAGCCAATCCAGAGAGAATCCCATCCGTGAGGACAATGGGGAATCTGGATGGTCTGACTGTGAACTGCAATCACCACAGCTGGAGCTTCGCATACTGCACATCTGGTAAGGGAAAGGGAGGGGAACACAATCTACACAGTGAGTATGTGGGAACTAGCAGTTTCTCTTCTGTCAAAGCCTTCCTGGTATAGAAGCCCATTAAGGTGTCATCTATGCTCACAAAAGCAGAAGAAAAATGCACTTCAAGAATTGCTTTTTTATAAGCCCTGTCTCCCAATCTACTTAATAAAGTTATAAACAAAAACTGTAGGCTTTTTTCAAGAAACTATACTATAGTATATAGTATATCACTGCTATACCATTTTCATTTTCCATTCTTCCTTAAATTTGTATTCATACTTGCTATAGTCAATGCCATAATTGCTGTAAGAGTTTGGCTTCATGTATTGCACATACTACTTGCTGTCAAAGTGCCCAACTGTATGGTAGACATTTAGTAATGCTGAAAACTGTGGTAAGAACAGTGTCTGGTGAACTGGAAAAGATAAGAAACAGTATTTTCTCAATTCCCACCCATTATTTTTGGTCCAAAGGATATTTATTAACCATTTGGCCATATCTAGAGAAATACAGCATTTCCAGAATGCTGGGCAGCTACCCAGGCACGTAGAGATGTGGCTTAAATCTATAAAATCAAGTAAACCTTCAATAAAATAAACATAGCCAAGTCTACCATATCTTTAATAAATATTATGAAGGGACCTTCTGACTTATGACTGAATAAATTTGGTGAAGTTTATCTACAAAACAGGAAATAGGACCCTTTACTCCCAAGTGTTGGGACTGACAAAAATCACAAAAAATAAATTCCTCCCAAATCTGGGCAAATGTATTAAAAAAGGGCACCATGAATTTGTTACTGAGAGAAGTTGAACTAGGCTTAACCATTATATTCAATGTCAAAGAAACTAGACTAATGATTCATCCTTTGTGGTTAGTGGACTCTTAAATCAATTGGTCCATGATCAGAATGAAAATGGCAGTATCTAATAAGCCTAGGAGACTGAATTAAGCTAGGGTTCTAATGTGGCAAAACTCTAGGAAGTCTCTATTAATGGTACCACCCTCCTGCTAGTTACTCATGCTTTGAACGTCAGCTATCACTTCTTCCATCCCATAACTGATCCACTGCCAAATCCTATTCTATTAAAATGATACATGTTCCCCACTGACAGTTCCAATCCATTCCTACCAGGACTACAGCAAAACCTTCAGTTTAACTGGTCTCTCTATGTTAGGACTATCTCCTCTGTAATCCATGTTACATATGGATGGCTCTGTAATTTTTCCCTAAATGTAGCTCAAACACTCTTCATGGCTCCCCATTAATACCAGATTAATTCCAAAATAAAACCTGATGCTGAAAGCCTTCTACCATCTGAGTCCAAGTTAATTTTTTACTCTCTTCTTCCTATGGAACCTTTACAAACTACATTCTAGACACAGCAATCTTCTACCCATTCCCACGCCCTCCCCCCTTATAACTACCTGTGTCTCAAGTTCTTCCCATCCTTTAAGTACTAACCAGGTCAAAATACATTTCTTCCATATAGTCATCCCAGATTTATCCAGTTAAAATTAAACATTGTTTTCCTTATGCTTTCATAACGTTTTATTAGATCTATTGTAACACTTGGCCAAGCGTGCTAGATATTAGATTAATGTACATATATTTGCTTAATGATTAGTCTGATTTCTTTGTATACTATACTATACTATGTCTATCATAGGGTCTGGTCAAAAGCAAATCTCCAATTAATATGGCTTAAACTAAATACCTAATTGAATAGTATAAAGGCACCTCTGTTCGACCTAATGTGGGAAGAATATGATCGAATTATTAGCTTTAGACTCATTTCTGACTAGCTAAATTAATTGGGAATTGGTCAAAGTCAAAGCTACACCAATGTCTCACCGACTAATGAATGGCTGGATGCTCTGGCCCTTCAGGGGCTCCATGCTCATTGGCATGGGCTCTGGGGTAGACAGCCAGTAAGAATAATCATTTCTTGAAGCAAAGTTGCAAACATTGTTGATGTTGCAGAACATGAAAGGCATGGTACTGAAGCGACGAAGGCAACTGCCAGCCGTCCCTAGGAAGAATTGGGGAGAAAAAGATGAAGGACTGTACTATGATGATACTTTAATTTCTTTTGAAACCCTAACAACCTTTCAAGGAGAAACTTGTCTACATTTCTTAGACAATAAATATAATTCAGTTCTTTAACTATAAGATGCATGTTTACTTACATCTTTAACATTTCTAAAATCAGGATATAGCATATAATTTATGTAGACATTTATTGTTGTAGTTCATTATATATTTTTCTACAGTTTTTACACTGGTGATGCACTTATAAACAATGGTGTCTTATGGAGAATGTTTTGAGCAATTTATTGTGAACAAGTGAAGAACACACACAGAGTTCCTATAATATTTTTTAAAGGTCTTTTTTAATTTTTTAATTTTTATTTATTCATAGAGACACAGAGAGAGAGAGAGAGAGAGAGAGAGAGAGGCAGAGACACAGGCAGAGGGAGAAGCAGGCCCCATGCAGAGAGCCCAACGCAGGATTCGATTTAGGGTCCCCAGGATCACGTCCTAGGCTGCAGGCGGTGCTAAACCGCTGCACCATCAGGGCTGCCCCAGAGTTCCTATAATATCTTATTAGTACTTCTTCTCCAGGCAACTCTCTCTTCTTTGAAGACATCTCCAGTATGTATCTTATTTATTTTTGCAATCTCTTTAAGCCTAGGGACAACTGTAGTGCTGACCAATATGAACAGCAACCATGAACAGGTTTGGAGATGAATAATAAAAGTAAAAAGAGGGATCCCTGGGTGGCGCAGCGGTTCGGCGCCTGCCTTTGGCCCAGGGCGCGATCCTGGAGACCCGGGATCGAATCCCACGTCGGGCTCCCGGTGCATGGAGCCTGCTTCTCCCTCTGCCTATGTCTCTGCCTCTCTCTCTCTGTGTGTGACTATCATAAATAAATAAAAAATTTTTTAAAAATCTTAAAAAAAAGTAAAAAGAATAAGAGAGAAAGGAAAGATGCAAGGAGAATGAATTTCAGAACTGATAAGGGCAATAGGGGTTATCATTACCAGTGATCAGACCTTTTATTCTCATTTACTCACCAAAGAATAATGAAAAACGGTGCACCCTCTCACACTTTTTTCAGTTTAGATATATTTTTTAATCAGAATTTCAAATTGATACTATGCCAGTTATTAAGATATTTGTTATTGTCTCTTGGGTCCAAAGCTACCTTTCTATATATAATCCACCTTGTGATACTGGAGCTTGGGACTTTGCAAATCATGTTTCAAATGTTACCAGCTATCATGTCTAGTGTTTTGTGAATATTTATATTTAAAAACAAACTTTTTCTCTGTCTTTTAAATATATCTAACATAATGATTTGAAACCTAACAATAAACATTTTTAAAAGTACATAAATTCAGTCATTCAATGCTTCTTTTGCATCTGGAAATTATATGTCCATTCTACTTCTTTCACGCAGTTTGATCTTTTTTAAAAATTTTATTTATTTATTCATGAGAGACACACACACAGAGAGGCACAGACACAGGCAGAGGGAGAAGCAGGCTCCATTCCATGCAGGGAGCCTGACGTGGAACTCGATCCCGGGTCTCCAGGACCACACCCGGGACTGAAGGTGGCACTAAGCCACTGAGCCACCTGGGCTGCCCACACAGTTTGATCTTAATCGTGTTTTTATTTTTTGGTTTTTATTGATTGTCCTATCATATTTCTCTTAAACAAAAATGTAAAATAACTTTAAAAAACTATAAATAATAGTGAAAGGGAATATAAGGGAAGGGAGAAGAAATGAGTGGGAAATATCAGAAAGGGAGACAGAACGTAAAGACTGCTAACTCTGGGAAACGAACTAGGGGTGGTAGAAGGGGAGGAGGGCGGGGGGTGGGAGTGAATGGGTGACGGGCACTGGGGGTTATTCTGTATGTTAGTAAATTGAACACCAATAAAAAATAAATTAAAAAAAAACTTTCTATGATTATAAGACTTTATGTATTAAAGATTTTTGTGCATTGCCATCATTACATTGAGAATTTATAAAAATACAGATATGATAATTTTTGATAATTACTAAACAAAAAAGTAAACTTTTGTTGGAAATGCATTTTCTAATGAGATGGATCCAAAGTGAATTATAGAGCCTCAGTTAATGGAGGCTTTAACGAGACCATTATTTTGAGTTGTCCCTTTGATTTTGTCCTCCAGAGGTTTTCACACTTCAAGACAATATGTGATAGGATGATTCTTTCATAAAGTGGGAGATGGGTGATAGTGAAAGGGATGTGGGAAATGGGATTATTCAAAGCATATACACAGGCAGTTCAACTCCAGGAGAAAGTATATATGAAAGTTGAGTATTTGAAAATTGATTCCTTTGAAATTATGCCTGTGTAGTTCTTGGAAATTCCTCATGTATCCAAAGGGATACAGTTATCTCAGACTGAAGATGACTGAAAAAAGATCAACAATTCTTAAACCTAGTGGATCATCCTAATCATTGGAAATTTTTATAAAATAGGTTTGGGATGGGTCTAGGAATCTTTTCAGAAGATCCCCAGGTTGAAAATCACTGATTTAGCCTAATTAATTTTTTTCGGAGGAAAAAAATTGGATCAGAGAGAGGTTACTAACTCAAGGTCATGTGAGCATGAATGACAAATTGGCATAATTGAAAACAGATGGGTTTAGCATTGGTAGGTGTTGAATTCAGTTATCTCCATCATTGAGTGTGTGGGTTTGAATTAGTCATTTAAGCTCTTAGCCAGTTTTTTTTTTGTGTATGAAATATAAGAAAACAATACTTGTCCTATATTTTTCTTGATCGTAGTTGTGAAAATCAAATTAGAATGGAAATCAACGTGCTTTTTATTTATAAAGTAATTTAAAAATAAAACTCACATCAATGCTAATTGAGGACAAGGCTGGAAATAGCCCTGGTTTTGGAAAGAAAAGAAAAGGAAGACGTACATAAAAGGAAGGCCCACAATGATGAGGACAGAGGAGTTTGGTTGCATCTGTGCTTTAGGCTACCCACAATGATGCAGAATTCTGAATTTTCAGAGAAAATTTTGAAGAAAAATCTCATGAATTCTCAACGCTTCCTATATTCTAAAATTATAAGGCTTTAATAGACTAATGATTCTTAGTATTTTTTTTTGCTCCTATACAGAACGGTTTTAGTATTGCATCTGTGACCTCCACCTTCTTTTTTACACACCATAATCCTTTCACTAATCCAACACAGACTGTATTTATTGGATCATGTGATTGTTTCCTTAATAACATTAAAGCTATAGCTGTCTCCATTTTTTGCTTAGCCATCAAGCTCTCTTCAACTTGACCCCTGTGGGAGCCATAGAAGCGATTGCAATCTGGGATTACCCTTGGGATCTTAGGCCCTATATATATCATGGCTTTCCTATGTCTGAGGCTTATACTGTACCTTAGTCAGGGCCAGTTTGTAGCCTTCAAGTCTGAATACATAGTATGACAGCCCTTGTTTGATCAAAGACACGCATTTTGAAAGCTACGGTAATGTATTGGATAGCAGATTCCACTATCTCTTTTAATTGCATTTTTAAATTTCACGGTGCTCAAAAATTTCCAATGGTTCCCTGACTTCATAGGTCAGGGATTTAAAGTTTACAAGCTTGATTATAGGTATAAGTTAAGACTCTGATAGTGAAAAGAGAATGGCCTAAAAGGAGAACAATTTTATGGGAAGAAGACTAGAGAGATTTATGTAAAAGATAAGAATATTTTCACAGTGAAGATTTGTCAATTATAAAATTAGAAAAAGAAGATGTTACATAAAGAAAGTAAACAAAGTAAGGAAAAATAGTAGAGGAAAGATGAAAAGGAGACAAAGAAAAGTAGAAGTGGGAGAAGAAAGTTACTGGGCAAACTCCTACTTTATTTGGCTTCATAAAATGACCTGACCTGTGAGAAACTGGAAGCCCAGACTATCTTCTTAAATGTCTCTATAGAGACAAAGGGGATAATGATCCCCCAAATTGGCAGCCACAGATCAAATAAAAGGGTTTGAAATCCAAAGTCAAAATTCCACAAAAAGAAATGTTGAGGATTGAAAGAGGTCTTGAGAGTCATCCAGTCCAGCCTCATCCCATCAACCAATCTATCCACCACAGTACAGAAAAAATGAAAAAATGCCTGGGAACACAATTACATGAAGTGTATTTTATTTATTTATTTATTTATTTATTTATTTATTTATTTATTTATTTATTTATGATTTTATTTATTTATTCATGAGAGACACAGAGAGGCAGAGACACAACACAGCCAGAGGGAGAAGCATGCTCCACCAGGAAGCTGGATGTGGGACTTGATCCTGGGTCCCCAGGACCATGCCATGGGCCAAAGGTGGCGCTAAATCGCTGAGCCACCCACGCTGCCCTTGAAGTGTATTTTATATAGAAGTATGGTGTTTTTGTATGGCTTTAATCTACTCTGATAATACTTTACAAAGGTAAAACACTTAATTTAGGAACTATAAACTAGCATAATTAAGAAATGACTTTACTTTCATTAGTTTAGAAAAGCAAGATTGTCTTCAGAACTTTTAACTTGATGAAGACTAGTATCAGAGAAGAAAAAACTATGTCCAATGAATAAACACTGCCTATTTAAGCCACTGTTATACTGTAGAGGGACTCTATTTCCTTAATAATTAAGCTAAAAAAGTACATGTGGCCCTTCCCAAAATGTGCTGCTTTAGGCCAAGAATTGTACCTCATACTAGATAACTAAGGCATTTAAAGAAAAGTTATAATTTATGTAAAACTTACAGTGAATACATTTAGCTGCCCTTGACATGGTCTTCAATTTTCAAGCCCCAAAAGAATTAGAGAGATACACTTTGTCCAAGGCTACTCCAGAATCCAACAGGATTTTCAAAACAAAACAAAATGCACAGTAAAAAAAAATGCCAATTATCTCACCCAAGTCTTGACCGTGAGCTCTTTTATTTCCTTGGACATATAAGAGAGAAAAGCCTTCATAAATCTGGACAGTTCCATGTGGGCATTGTGGTGCATCTGTTGTCTGGCTGTGACGTGTGATGAGGAATCCATGGGCAATAGAGGAAGTTCCTGGAGGACCTGGAGGACCTTGCATTCCATCTGGTCCAGGGGGACCATCCAAACCACGGGTACCTATTTCCATGGAATCGTCAGTATATGAAATTTAAGTAAACTCTGATCCACTATTATGGCTACAGATAATACAGTATGACCTCATTTGATTCGTTAATATAGTCAATATTTATAGAGTGCCTATTAAGGTACTGTCAGATATGGATGTGGAGATAAATTAAATATGGTCCCTGCCCTCAAAGAGATTTAAATACATATTTTTCCTAATGGAATTGGTTGACAATATTAGGTACTAAATGAGTACTGGGCGATGGAACATTAGATGGGAAGAAGTGATTCTTATTTGGGAAGTCTGTGTGTTATCTAGTCTCTTGCTCTACTAAAGGAGTCCAAACCCCATGACAAAATTTCAGTCTGTTTTGTTCATCAGCAAAAAAGGAAGGGTGTGGTTGCCATCAGTCTGCCAGTTTCAGTGCTGAAAAACATTTCCTTTGAATCTGTCTGAGGAATTATTCTCAGGCATACCTTTTTGTTTAGAGAATAGGCAGGGCACTACTAAAGCAGCCTTTTCAAAATGTCTATTTTCAATTTACCACTTGTTCCCTTTCTCTGTTTAACTTACTGATTTGAACTTATTTTAAAATTCTCTTTATGTATGGGCCTTTTACCACTGTGTATATGCATTTTCATTTTGGGGAAACTCCACAGCAATGCCCATATGTGATGAAGATGACACTAACTTGTTTCTTCCCTGATATACAGTTAATAAAATGGCAATATTGGTTCCAGGAAGGCCATAGGTATTATCACTTTGCCTTACTGCCACTGATATTTTTTGCCAATAGATATTCTTTATGTTTATATTATTTAGTTATATTTATATTGTCTAGAGTTGCTAATACGTATTAAAAATCTACTAAGGTAATGATTTTTTGTTTTAGCAATCTTCAGTGTTTTTTTTATTTTAATTTTTTTATTGAAGTATAGTTAACAAAGTATTATATTTGTTTTAGGTATACAATATAGTGATTCAACAATCCTATACATTGCTTAGTACTCATTATGATAATGAGCACTGTTAATCCCCTTTTTCTATTTCACTCACCCACGGCCCACCTCCCCCCTCTGGCACCCACCAGTTTGTTCTCTGTATTTAAGAGGCTGGTTTTTTTGTTTGTCTCTTTTTTCCTTTGTTTGTTCATTTGTTTCTTAAATTTCACATATGAGTGAACTCATATGGTATTTATCTTTCTCTCTCTGACATTTCACTTAGTATTATACCCTTTAGGTCCCTCCATGTTGTTGTAAATGACAAGATCTCATTTATTTTTTATGGCTGAGTAATATTCCTGTGTGTGTGCATATGTGTGTGTATCTTCCATATCTTGGCTATTGTAAATGATGCTACAATAAACAAAGTGGTGGGTACATCTTTTTGAATTAGTGTTTTGTTTTCTTTGGGTAAATATCCACTAATGGAATTACTGGATCATACGGTAATTCTATTTTTAATGTTTTGAGGAATCTCTATACTGTTTTCCACAGTGGTTTGCATTATCATCAACAGTGCATAAGGGCTCCTTTTTCTCCACGTCCTTGCCAATACTTACTATTTCTTGTCTTTTTGATTCTAGTCATTCTGATGGGCATAAGGTGATATCTTGTTGTTTTGATTGCATTTCCCTGACAATTAGTGATTTTGAACATCTTTTCATGTGTCTGTTGCCATCTGTATGTCTTCTTTGGAAAAATGTCTATTAAGCTTCTCTGCCTGTATTTTTTATTGCAAGGTGATTCAGATTCTTTTTGTAAGTAGTTTGAGAACATATTGGAAATCTACTGGATATCAGATTCAATATTATCAGGAACACCTATTAATGAATGAACTAAAAACCTGAATATCAATTTGTCATCTCAGCATAAGATGCCACTCTGACTCTCAAGGTTCTAACGGGGAGCACTTTAAAAAGTGCTCTCTCAGACTTGAGACTACTATCAACAGCAGTGTTTCACTTGTCTTACCTGGCTGGCCTGGCAGACCTGGGTCTCCTTTGCGCCCTCCAGCGCCATCAAAGCCAGGGAGTCCGTTGCGTCCTGGATCTCCTGGAGGGCCAATTGGACCTACAGGAAAAAAAAAAGGGACTTCAAATATGGGTATGATAATTCCATATCTAGACAAATCTAGGAAATTTAAGGTCCTTGACTGTCACTAAATTCATAGTCTGGTCTTGTCTTTAATCCAGGCACACAAAGGAACAGCCTAAGCCTGGGACAAAAATTTACTTTTAGTTTTAGACAATCAGTTTGTCTCTGTGGAGATTCCCCTAATATAACAGTTGTGTTCTCTTTGCCTCAGAATTAAACAGGAGAGCAAAACCCAACTTTTGTTATCTTTCTCCCCATAGGTAAGGTTGTTACTGCCTGGTACACTTAGTTTATGGAAAGACTAACAACCAATCACTTAGTAAGCAAGAAAGACTGAAGTTAGTTTCTATCTTTCTTGTATCATCAAAATTGGCTACAAGCATAGAGTCAAATGGCCCACTAGACAAGAGTTAGTTTAAAAATCATGGGGTACTTGATGGGATGAGCACTGGGTGATATGCTATATGTTGGCAAATTGAACTCCAATTTAAAAAAAACCAATACTATATGATTCCACTTACATGAGATGCCTAGAGTAGTCAAACTCAGAGACATAGAATAGAATGGTGGCTAGCAGGAGCTGGGAGAACAGGAAGAGGGAAGTTACTGTTTGATGGGTACAGAGTGTCGGTTCACAAGATGATTTACATAAGTGGGTGGTGATGACGGTTGCATAACAATGTGGATGCAGCTAATGCCACTGAACTGTACATTTAAACATGTGTAAAATTAGAGTGGGGAAAATTAGAGAGGGTGACAAAACATGAGAGACTCCTAACTCTGGGAAATGAACAAAGGGTAGTGGAAGGGGAGGCGGGCGGGGGGATGGGGTGATTGGGTGATGGGCACTGAGGGGGGCATTTGACGGGATGAGCACTGGGTGTTATACTATATGTTGGCGAGTTGAACTTCAATAAATAAAATGGTTAAGATGGTAAAAAAAAAAATCATGGGGCATCATAGTGAGGAGTTGATGGCCCACCAAATTAGCTTTCTATCCTTCTGGTGGTTGGGATAGAGAAAGTACAAGATCTGAAATGCATGTTAATTTCATTATAAAGTTTTTAATAACATTAACCTAACCATTCAAATTAGAACAGCCAGAGGAACTAGCTAGAAGAAATTTGACTGGGCATAAAGGAAATTAGAGCATGAGAAAATTAACATTTTCAAGAAAAAAGGAAATGGGATCTGTGGTGGTCTGGTATTCTACTAGTTGTTGAGACTCCTCTTCTCAGAGAAAAACTATGACAAGTAAAAGGAGAACTAGGGAAATGTTCTCAGATAAGGCTTGGAAAGATGATCTGCAAATGTACCTGGTAAGCCCTGAGGTCCTGGTAGTCCTGGTAGACCTTTTAATCCAGGCTGGCCTGGGATCCCTGGTGGACCAACATCTCCTTTGATTATAATACTCTGTCCTGAAGGACCAGGTAGTCCAGGGGGACCTAAGATGCAAAACATACAAATTGGAAGGAAAGAAAGACAAAGGCCAGAAGGAATGGATGCCAAAGTGTCCTAAGGTCGAAATAAAAATTGGTGCAAAAGAAACAAATTACATGCATTGAAATGTTGGGAAATCTGTTAGGGAAAGCCATCATCTCACCCAGAAGACTAAAAGAAATAAAGAATTTCTTTACTGTCAATGGAAAAATTAGGCCTATTGTCCCTATTTTCTTTTTTTTTAATTTTTATTTATTTATGATAGGCACACAGTGAGAGAGAGAGAGAGAGAGAGAGAGAGAGAGAGAGAGAGGCAGAGACACAGGCAGAGGGAGAAGCAGGCCCAATGCAGGGAACCTGATGTGGGACTCGATCCAGGGACCCCAGAATCACACCCTGACCAAAAGCAGGCGCTAAACTGCTGAGCCACCCAGGGATCTCCTCCATTCTGATTCTAAAATCATTCTTAGTTACTGTTTGTTGTGCTTGTCAAGTGTCCCACTGAAGTGGTAAGGGAATTTAGTAGATGTCCTATTTCAGTTTATAGGACACTTCTATAAGTGTCCAGCAAAAAGAACTATTTTCATATTAAAAATATTTTCAATTAAAAACGACTTGCTCTTGTAATCTGTTCAACTGAATATGGGAAAGTTAGTATAAAAGCTAATAAAAATCTTAATGAAGCATTCTTGTTGGTCCTGCATCTATATTAAACTTAAAAGATCTGGACTCAAAATTTTCTTAACAAAAGCGAGAGGTTAAGACTTAAGTAAATAGAGGAAGAGTTTTGCCTACTTCCTTTCAGTTATTGGGGATTGAGACTCTAAAAGTTGAGTTCAGGCCTAATGCAAACTTTCAAGTTCTTCAATGTGCTTAAGTATCAGTTATAACTAACTCCTAGAATAAGTCTTACCTGGTGGGCCAACAAGTCCTGGATCCCCCTCAGGGCCAGCTGAACCTGGTACTCCACTGGGTCCCTTCATACCTGCAAAGAAGATGCATACAATGGCACAGCAAAGCAACAAAGTCATAGCATTTACCCAGTCAAATCAGAAAATGGGTATCTTATCCCAAAGGAGTTTAATATAAAAGGGGAACTTCAAAACATTCCTTCAAATACCTGGAAATCCTGGAACACCAGGGAGACCAGGATCTCCTTTCATTCCATTGAGACCTGGCCGGCCAGGATTACCCTGAGAAAACAAAATCATTAATTTTAGAAAAAAAAAATTGGAGGAGGGAGTGAGGTTATAAGTATTTATATTCATCTGTAGCACTTGCTCTAGGGTCATACTTCTAGGATTCAAATCCCAATTTTGCCCCTTACTAGCTTGTGTGACCTTGAGTTGATCATTTAACCTCTTTCATAGTTTTCTCACCTCTAACATAGAGAGATTAATAGTATCTACTTCATGGCTTTTTTGGTGAGGATTAAGTGAGATGGCTGCTATTAAGTACTTAGAAAACTGATTGGCTATATAGTATATACTTAATAAATGGCATCCATTACTTTACTATCATGAACAAAGACACTATTTTTAGTGTAGCACTGAGGTGATAAATGCTTCAGTTAAAATCACATGTGCAGAAATGATAAAGTCTGTAAGACTTAGCAAAAAATATAGCAGGGCCTATTACTTGGGTTTGAGGGCCAGGAAAACTATGGGAAGAAGAACAGTTGAGATTAAGTCTAGAATGTACCTAGAGGAAGAATAAGTATGGGACAATGAAACTTTATTAGTAGGAGTGTAAAAGGGGCAAACCCGGAACATATTATTACAACATGTAAGAAATGGCTAAAAAAATCAGGGCATGTTAGGATCCAGCTTGAAGAAGTTTCCAAATCCAGGATAATCTGAGCAGTGGAATAAACAATGATAGTTTACAAAATTATAAAAAAGAGAATTTATGAGTCCATACTAATAATAAACAGACAATACATGGAATAGAAGGGAGGCTTCGCCTATCAAAGGGCTGACTGGTAAATGTGGAATTAGGGTTAGAGGTAGAAAACTCATCATTTGCCACTATTCACTATATTCAACCACTACATTGTTTGGTTGAGGAAAATAAATAGATATTAAATATACAGGGAAATTTTGATGAGGAGCAGTATATTTGCATGATCTTAATGTATCTTTCCATAGTTTTGCTTATTAGTTACAAGGGGAAAGTAGTAACCACGCAGTGGAGAAACCAGATAACTTGCTGGAATGATCAAAATTAAGATCACCAATGAGGAAGAGATGAACATTGTGGGCCTAAATGTCTGATGGAGGACACAACATCACTCATGTAGTATTCCAGCTGGGGATGCATAACTAGAATGAAGAAATAGCAGACAAAAGAAGGAATATTCTGTTTTAAAAACTGGGGGGGGGGCCCTGTGAGACTCAGTCTTTTAAGCGCCCAACTCTTAATTTCGGGGTCAGTTCATAATGTCAGGGTTGTGAGATCGAGCCCTGCATCAGGCTTCATGCTCAGCACAGTCGGCTTGGGATTTTCGCTTTCCTTCTGCCCCTCCCCATTCAAATAAATAAATAAATGAATAAATAAATAAATAAATAAATAAATAAATAAATAAATCTATCTTTAAAAAACTAAAATAAAATAAAAAAATAGGAAGGGGATACAGTCCTTCAACAATGTAAAGATCATGAAATTTAGAAAAATAGTTTAGCAACTGTTTCAGATTGAGAGAGCATAGAGTGATATGACCGTTAGATGCAATGTATAATTTGGCCTATTTTAGAGGAAAACAATGCAATAAGGGACAATTACTAGGTCAACTGATATAATTATAGTATATAAAGTATAAATAAAAGTTTATATTGATGTTCAATTTCCTGAAGTTGATAACTGTGCTTTTATTGTATAAAAGAATATCTTTAATTTTAGGAAAATTTTTAAAAAGATTTTATTTATTTATTTATGAGAGACACACAGAGAGAGGCAGAGACACAGGCAGAAGGAGAAGCAGGCTCCCTGCAGGGAGCCTAATGCAGGACTTGATCTCAGGACCCTGGGATCATGACCTGAGCCAAAGGCAGACCCTCAACCACTGAGCCACCCAGGCATCCCTACTCTTAGGAAATCTCATGCACAGAAGTATTTAGTGCTAAAAAAGCATGATAGTTGCAACTTATTCTCAAATGTTTCTCTCTCCCTCCCCATATACAAATATATATATATATATATATATATATATATAAATTATATATGCATACATAACATATAGGGCAAAACATTAAAAACTAGTCCATCTGGGTAAATGATACATGAAAGTTTTTTTGTTTTTTTTTTACCATTCTTGAAATTTTTCTGTTTAGTATCATTTCCATTAAAAAATTAGAAAAGGTGCAAATATTAAGAACTTACACAAAATAAAATGAATAGAACTTTATAATATTAGATTTATAAAATTTTGGTATCAAGCATAGAGGCATATGAACTGGAAGCACCTGGGAAATGAATAAGGAGGGAGTAAATAGAGAATGAATAAAGAGAGGTCTCAAATTTTAAGAGTATGTGTCTAGAAGAATAGTAATGACATGAGGAAAAAAGGTTTGTTGTTGGAAAGTTTTAAGGACTACTATTTTAGATGTTTTTTTCTTTTTTTCTGCTATAAAGCAGTCATCAGAATTAAAAGATGAAGCCCAGGTTGTGCTGGTTGTGATATCTAACAACACTCCTCCTAAATGAATGCAAGCAGTGTTAATGATCCATAAAGAAGCATGTAACTTTCTGGGTCACTTAAGCCAATATGGAAAGTATATGAATGCAAATGTGGAGATATTATATTTCCTTTTTACAGGTGAAGACAGAAACCTAAAGTATCTATCTGCCTTCCTCATAGACACAAAGCAGAAGTGTTCAGTGGAGATGAAATTTGGCCCTAACTCTAATTTCAAAGTCTAAAATATCCCCACTCAGCTATAATTACTTCTGTATTAATGGTTTTATCCACATGCAATGCTCTAATATATTTGTCTTCTTTTATGAATTTGCTTTCACTGAAATGGAGGTTTCTCAAACTTAAGTAACATACATATCAATGACATCAAGTCAAATATCTTCTGAGGAACCCTTTAACTATAAAGTAGCAAAGTTCCTTTAGTTGGAAGAAGACAGAAAATCTGCCTTTTTCTTCCTTTGTAATTCACCGGTGAGGCATGCCTTAACCAGTAAATACTAATAAAAATAATGTAGCTTAGAATTCTCATTTTGTATGCAAATATCCACATCCCTTTCTCATCAAATTTTTACTCCCATTTTCTACCTGGATTCCTGGTGGTCCTTGATCTCCTTTCAAGCCAGGCAAACCAGGTTGCCCAGGTTGGCCTGGGTTTCCTCTCTCTCCTTTAATACCTCCATTTCCAGGGAGACCCCGGGGACCTTCTGGACCTGGTAGACCTTGACAATGCACAACAAATGGCCATATTTCAGTATAGCATAAGAGTAGTACAAAAGCCTGGCTTTTAAAATATCAGTAATCTAATCCTATTAGTTTGCAGAATAAGATACAGACTACATCAAAACATACAGACACGTGCTAACTCTCTAATATAAATTAGACTGTGTTCTTTTTGTTATTAACATTGGTTTGCAGTTCCTTTTAGCTTGCATTTTATTATATGTTAAATCTTTTTTTTATTATATGTTAAATCTAATAAGCTCATAATTAAAGATAGGACTACTCAGGACATTATAATAAAGACTGCTTCTGTAATGCTTAAGTGTTTCACTTAAATGAAAAGAAACAAATACCAGGGCAGCCCGGGTGGCTCAGTGGTCACTGTTCTCAAATTGGAGCATACATCAGAATCCCCAGGAGAGTTTGATAAAACAGATTCCTGGGCTCACCCCCAGAGTTTTGGATTCAGAAAGACTGGAACGGGGCCCGTGAATGAATATGCATTCTAACAAGTGCCCTGTAACTAAAGCTGCTGATTCCAGACCACACTTTAAGTAGTGTTTCTTAAAGGGATTCAATACATTTGTCTCATTGGGATTATCAGCAGATTGCTTTACTTATAAATAGTTATTTTATAAGTGGTATTTGTAAGTAGTTTTATTCAGCTTTTATTACTACACAAGTAAGATAATTACTTAGGCAAAGTAATTTTAATTTCATTTTAGTGACATGCTTATTAATATATGGTAATATTCTAGCATCAGAGATTTATTAATTCAACATAGTACCTTTGAATTTATTTTAAACATGTTTTCATATTATTTGCATTTCAAATATTTCTGAAGAAAAATTCTGCATATGTCTTGTGAATAAATACAATTATTTAAAATAGGATTTTGCTAAGCTATGTTTTTAACTTTTCATTCTAAAGATATCAGGTCCATTAAACAACCAAGATTTTATCAGTGGCCACATCTTTTGTCACTAGGTGGGAAGTAGCTGTTACTTGCTTGTTAAGCAGTGTCTGAAGCTAAAACCAACTAGTTCTGCCTTAAGAAACTAATTATGCATTAAATAATGAACAGGCAACAGACTTACACATTTTCTCCTTTGGTAATCTTAGTTTTTCATTGATTTCAACAAAAAACAAAGGTGTGTAGATTACTTTTGAAGGAAATATCGTAGGCAAATGAATTTAGAATACTTGAGTTCATGCTTACCAATGGACAAAGGGTCATCGTTTTGATCTGAGATAAAATTCAGACTTTAGTTCCCTTCCAATACTCTTAAAACCCAGAATCAGTGACTACATGCTAAAAAGGCAGCATGGCATATGGATTAAGAATGCTGGACTGGAGCTGGAAGGCTAGGTAATCCCAGCTCCAATAATCATTAGCTGTTAGACCTTAGGAAGTTTATTAATCTCTTTGGGCACAATTTCTTCCTCTTTAAAATGGAAATAAGAATAGTACCTACTTCATCAGGTTGATCCAGGGATTAAATATGTATAAATTACTTAACATAGTACCTGGTACATAGTAAGAATTATGTAAGAGGTTTTTAAAAAATTATTACTACTATTACCTTCATTATTAGTAAAACTGAAAGTAAGAACATACCTTTAAAATATGAGCCCATTTAAAAATTTTTAGCTATTTCTGTGTGATTATTCTATATGGCCATGAGAAAGAGGAAACAGGTCTACAACAGTACAATAATTGTTTTATCTTTAAATAGTTTAAATTATATAGTCTCCCAAGGCCAGCAACCAGGCAAGACACACTTAGAAATTCCTTTCCCAATCATAAAGAAAGGGTTGGAGTAGGTTGCACTAAAATTAACAAACAAAAGCAACTGCTGAGTTCACACCCCTGGATAGGGTTTTCTAAGCAAAATTATTAGTTTCATCCATAATGTATAATATGGACTAGAAAACAGGTAGCAAATCATCTTACTGGGGAAAAAATAAACTGTTAATCAGCCTAACAATGACAAAGTAAGAGTAAGATGGGGGAGAAAAGGGAATCTTTCATGATCCTCTTCCCAGTCTTAAAAGTTATCAGAATATTTGAAAAAAAAACTAGGCATATTATAGGAATTGTTCTTTCTGCTGTTAAAAGAAAATATTGGGAAATTTACATGTTATTAATTCAGACCTGCTGTTCTGGAGTCCCTCAAATTTAAATTAATGATTTGCTAATGATATAAGGGACATATACGTATTATTTTTAATAGTACTCAATAGTAACCCTCTTCCACTTTTGAAAATAGCCACATAAAGATATCAGAGCAATGTCAAGCAACAAAAATCAATATGCCAGATGCCTGTCTAAAAATCTTATTGCAGTCTTAAAGATAACAGTAAGTGTATATCCATTTAAAATTCAACATGTCTTCACATATGTATTACCTATTATAAATAACTGAAGCTACAAAGACCTAATGTCATTTCAAACTTGATTATAAACAAGTCACTTTACCTTCACCAATATGCTAAATACCAGAGCAGGTAGTATTTGAGGATAATAGCCCTCTTCAATGACTTCTGAGTTACAGCAAAAAAGTGCATTTCTCTTATCATACATACAAAACATAAAAAAAAAAAGAATTGACCAGTCTAACCTTGAAAACCTGGGAAGATCAGAGTTCACCAAAGCCCAAAGATCGATGTTAGCAGTATCAGACATCACACAGTACAAAATAAGATTATGAGTTAGAAGTGGTTCACATTATAGCACAAGTTAAACAATAAACCTCTTTGCCAGCATTTCTCATACCTACAGCATAATCAGTATGCAAACAGAACCATACAGAAGTATAGAGAGCCAAACATTTTCAAATAGAGCTTATTATAGGAAATAAGCTGCTAGTTTTCATTAATCCAAAAAATGGAAAACTCTACTAAAGATATCATGTTAACACTGCTACTATGGCTTTCCAAAAGTTAGCATCTCAAATATTAAAGTTGATAAGACAGTACCATTTCACTGGTTGCCTTCCATTCCTTTCACAAAGGGATAATATTGGATAAATGCTTACGTTTATCTTGGCCTCCACTTTCCTTTGGTAAAAACTCAAAAGTGCAAATTTCTGGATATGTTCAGACTACCTCAAAGAGGTACAGTTAAGTTTAAAGGCCTCATTAGACAAAAATACAAAGATCATAGGTAACTAAATGGAAAAATTAAAATACAAGTACACAATGGCCATTACCAACTATACTGCTATTTGCCTTCTTTGAAAATCATTATATAAAGCCACATTCTGATTTTTTTCATAACTCATCAAGAAGCTTTTTTCTGTGAATTATTACTTATAACAAGTTATTCAAAGAGAAAGAAACAATATGTATTTGTTCACCATTGAGTGTTAAAGAGCTCAATTTTCCAAAAATGTGAAGACCATCAGTGAAAGGGTACATTAAAATATTTTGACATGCGATATCCTACCCCAAACCACAGAAAATATCACATTTTCTTTATTATTATTCAATGCACATATTAAATCAGAGTATTAACTATTAAAAGAAGGATCATTAAAAAAGATAAAAAGACTATAAATAGGACAACTCTTGGTTAATGTTAATTAACTATAAACACAATTTCCTTTCCTTAGAAGTCTTGCTATGATTTATAAACTCTGAGGTTAGCAGAGAGAATAAATTGTGCTAGAGCCATGAATCCTAGGAATTAGAAGACCCGGGGTCCATTTTCAGTTCTACTGTTTACATCTATGGGACTATAGAGAATTCAATTTTCCTGAGCTTGTTTTCTCACCCACATAATGGCAACAATGTTATCTGCCCTAACCTCCCTCACAGAGTTGTATTAAAGATCAAATTTCATTTAAAAAATATAGACCTTGGGCAGCCCGTGTGGCTCAGTGGTTTAGCGCTGCCTTCGGTCAAGGGCATCCTGGATACCTGGGATCAAGTCCCACGTCGGGCTCCCTGCATGGACCCTGCTTCTCCCTCTGCCTATGTCTCTGCCTCTCTCTCTCTCTCTCTCTCTCTCTCTCTCTCATGAATAAATAAAATCTTTAAAAAACATATAGACCTCATATCTGCCATGTACAGGGTGCTACAGGGAACACAAAGATTAGCTAGACCCAAATTCTGCCTTCAAGGAGCTTTTAATAAAAGTACATTATATGATGTAAATGGTGGCATGTCACATAAATATAAAACATAACTGTTACAGCTAGGTAATAAAACTTTTAAAGAATTTGATAATTTGAAATTCAGAAGGCTAAAAATCAGCTTCTGTCTGTGTACATGGTTTCTAAACCACATAGAACAAACTGACTCAAGACAACAGTTTGAAAGAGTCTGGCCACGCAATTAGTTAAATAAAATAGAATTCCTACCTAAGGTAATTCCAAGTTTGAGTAAAGACATTTTATATATGTATTTGCTATAAAAGGATCAATAACTAGAATGCTTATAAAAGTATTAAAATATGTATTTTCATCTGAGAAAGTAACAAGGAAAAAACTTCAGATCATATCATAGCAAAACTTCTAAGATCATAACTTCTAAGAGTTAAAATTTTAATAAGTTATATGCCAAATCAATTTTGTACAGGAAGTTCTCAATCCATTATTTCTCAAATGTCCTAACAAAGTTTAACTGAAAAAATAAAATAAAAACCCTAAAGTATTGTACATAAGTGGTAATAACTAAAGGTAAGCTGATGAATTTATTGGCAAATTTTAAATACAGTTTCCACTGTATTTATTGGCAAATTTTAAATACAGTTTCCACTGTAGTTGTAGTTTCCAACAGTTTTCCAACTGTTGCGAAGAAAAGAACACCATAGACACCAGGTTCCAATAACTATGTAATTTAGAGTATATCTGGTAAATAAGATGTCAAATTGGTTTTAAAGTGGTATGAATACTAAAATCTGGAAGTGATCAAGGCCACAGACTTGTATGCAAGTCAGACAGGGGAGTACTCAAAATTACTTCAAAGAATGCCTGAAGTTTTCTCTTTATCATGGTGATAGTTAAATAGTATGCACTTGTCTTAATCTTTTTTATGACATCGATTTAGGAAAAACACAGGAAGCAGTTAATAGGGATTGATGGAACTTATAAGGTAACAGAAAACAAGAGAGTAGAGGTAAGGTCCAGTCTGCTATAACTAAGAGTCTCCTAAAATGGCAGAATAACTTTGCTTCATCACTTATTATAACTAGAATCAGAAGCCAGATCATAATCATTGATCCATACAACTGCCATTATCAAAGGATGATATATGTTACTAGTAAAACAGACACTTAACAGAGGACTGGAAAGCCCTAAGTCAGATTCCCAGCTAAAGAGTATGACCTTGAGTACGCTTCTTAACATCTTTGGGCCTTAGTTTTCTCATATGTGACAAAGATTCTCTCCTTGGATACACTTTAGACAGGCTCCTCTGAGCCTTCTCAACTAGGCCTCATTCTTGGGCCCTGTTTTTGGTAGGCTGAAGTCTAGTTCTAGCAAGAATTGTTTAGCAAGTCACTTTAGGGAGAGTCTTCCCACTGCTGATATCTGATCAAGTCCCTCATCCCCCAACCTAGATGTCTAAGTCTTTGGCCTGACTTTAGCAAGAATTCCATTGGGCCAGTTTAGCAAGAATATACCTGCCCTTGATGTTTCCTGCTAGTAATTTTTCATCCACTAACTCCCTCACTCCGCTGGTTGACTATAAATCCTCATTTACCCTTGAATTCAGAGTTGAGCTCAGTCTCTTTCCCCCATCACAACATCACAACTGTTTCTCCCCTACTGCAACAGTCTCAAATAAAACCTGTCTTGCCATCTTTAACAAGTGACTGGTGAGTAATATCTCTTTGAAAAGTGTAAAACTTAGGTCTCGGGATCCCTGGATGGCGCAGCAGTTTGGCGCCTGCCTTTGGCCCAGGGCGCGATCCTGGAGACCCAGGATCGAATCCCACATCGGGCTCCCGGTGCATGGAGCCTGCTTCTCCCTCTGCCTGTGTCTCTGCCTCTCTCTCTCTCTCTCTCTCTCTCTCTCTGTGACTATCATAAATAAATAAAAATAAGAATAAAATTTAAAAAAAAAATAAATAAATAAAACTTAGGTCTCTTCTAGATCAGATACTCTATGGCTCTATGAAATTATGGGTTTGTGGAAGGACTGAAGTAGGAGTAAGTAACTAGGGAATCCATTCAGATAGAAATAGATGGCTTCCAAGAAAGACTTTTGAGAAATTATGAATTTTAACTCATAAGAGAAAATTTCCTGCCATTCCCAATAGCCAGAACTCAGGAATATACTTTTAAATGAGATTAAGAGGCTTCTGATCTGTGTTGGTTGTATAGATTTTTTTATTCTGTACCTATTCATCCATTTTCATAGCAGGAGAATTTAGAACTTTGTGACAACCCAAAATAAGAAGATGGAATGGTTTAAAAATTATAAGAGTTGTGGCAAGTCAAGAATTGAATATTTGCAGGATCTGATAATACATATTATAGTTTTAAAAAGAGTATCTTTTCAAGGATGTGGGGAAAAGGGAACCCTCCTGCACTACTGGTGGGAATGCAAACTGATGCAGCCACTGTGGAAAACAGTATGGGGGTTCCTCAAAAAGTTAAAACTAGAACTACCCTATGATCCAACAGTTTCACCCTATTTACCCAAAGGATACAAAAATACTAATTTAAAGGGATACATGCACCCTGATGTTTAATAGCAGCATTATCTACAATAGCCAGATTATGGAAACAGCCCAAATGTTCATTGACTGATGAGTAAAGAAAATGTAGTATATACATGCAATGGAATATTACTGAGCCATAAAAAGAAAGAAATCTTGCTATTTGCAACAATGTGGATAGAGCTAGAGAGTATTATGGTAAGTGAAATATGTCAGAGAAAGACAAATACCATATGACTTCACTCATATGTGGAATTTAAGAAACAGAACAAATGAGCATAGGGGAAAAAAGACAGAGGCAAACCAAGAAACAGATTCTTAATTATAGAGAACTGATGGTTACTAGATGGGAGGTGGGAGGGGAGATGGATGAAACAGGTATCAGGGATTAAGGAGTACACTTTTTGTGATGAGCATCGGGTATTGTTTGCAAGTGTTGAATCACTAAATTGTAATTGAAACTAATATTAAACTGTATGTTAACTAACTGGAATTTAAATAAAAAGTTAAAAAAACAATGCCTTTTTGAAGGATAGTTTGATTTCATTTACATTAAGAGATATAAGACAAAAATAACTTTCAACACTGAAAGTAAAGGTAAAATATTATTCAAATACATTTTTGGGTACTATAAATTTTTTACTACAAATGACAAAGATACATGAATTTTAAAATGTTAAACTAGTTTTCCTAACTAGGTAATTTTGGGTTATTCTAATAGACAGAAACATTGGACTCTACAGTTCTTTCAACTTTCAGAGATAGACCAACATGTAAGAATTGAATTGGCATATATGCTCTTAAAATATATTCAAGCACTTGAAAATATTAGGTACAGGTATATATATGTATATATATGGAGAGATAGAATTATATATAAGATGATATATATACACATATATACATATATGTATGCATATATATGTATAACTATATATACACACAAACATATATATATATATATATAAATATAAGGAAAGTTTCAAGGTTCATGCAGTTACTACTTTGGAGTTAAGGAGCTAACCTGTAGGACCTGGATAGGGATCAAAGTTCACCAAGGCCCAATGTCATCATTAACAAAAAGGAAAAATATCAAAATTGTTAGCAATACCAAGAAACTAAAGCATTACACTAACTTCTTTCAAGTTAAACTTTAATTCAATAAAAGAATACTCTGGAAGTTCATATTCATGCACCTTTAGATAAACCAAATTATTACCACTTAGCATCAGCACTAAAATAAAGACAGCACATGTAATATTTTAAAAAGCAAAAAAACACATTTTTATAAAAATCATTACCACAAACTCAAAAACAACCAATTCTAAGACAATTGGGTTTCAAACTCCATTTTAATTTGTAGTTTATGAACAAACTGAGAAGTCACAAACTACTCTTCAGGGAGGTGTTCTTCCTACTGTTTAGAAACAGAAATTTTTTAAAGCATTTTTGTGACTAATGTCTTTACATTAACACATTAACACATTTCACAAAGATGTTCCACAGTGAGCTCCATTACTAGTAAAGAACAAATAACCAGAGTGCTGATTAAAATATAAAAAATGATAATAGTTTGGTTTATTTTATAACTATTGCATGCACAACCAAGCAAGACATTGGTGTCATTTCTTTACATGCAAGAGTTAATATGGCTGAGGAGGTTTTCACTGGTTTTTCAATAGTAAAAAGAGGTAAAATTCTAAATACCCTCTATAAACAGTCAAGTCAGATTAGATAAAATCTGGTTTTGAAAATGATCCTCTGAACAAAGTATGTGATCCCATTTGATTCATGTTTTCAGAGCATATCTTATTAAAATTAACTCAATTACTTCAGAGTCTATGGTAATTTAAATGGAACCTTTCATTTTTAAATACATTCAAAAAACAAGTCAGAGACTTTCAAAGGTTGAAAGGACAATTTTGTTTCTTTAACCTTAGATTTCTCTTATTATTTTAAATCAGTGAAGGCCAAATTTTAAGTTACTCAAAATATAAAAATTGAATATGAAGTCCCAAAAATCTCTTAATAATCTATCACCAGTGATTGTGCTCAGCAACATTAATCCTGGATGAAAACAAGCATTTCCAAACTTAGCAAAATGAAGTGACATAGCACATACACAAAATGAAAAGTGAACATTGGATGCAAAATTGAGACTACAAGAGCAGTTAACACGAGACAAATGAGGTATAGACATGAAGCTGGTATGAAGAAATCGCTATTCAATTTAATCATGCTGTGATGCTGAAGATAAATTTGATTGCCTAGTTCCTAGAGAAGATAAAATGTTTTTATTGTGCTTGGTGACATTTGCTGATCATGTCATGCTATGACAGAACCATAGCAACACTTTTGGTATGGACCACAAGCATCTATGGGGTGATCACTAAAATGATTTCTGTGATGACATGCTGAGAAGCTCACATTAAAAATGCAGATGGCATTTTGCTGCCAGGTTATCAGTATAGTTTTATGTTTAATAAAAAGACCAATAAATCCACTATTTCCTTTTTTCCTCCAAGTTGGTTTTAGTTCAATTTTAAGTGATGAAAGTCATTATTGAAAAGAATTATTAGGTGCCACAGAAATGGATGGAGCTAGGTATAAACCAAGCTATTTTACTTGTAAGAGCTTCTTAGATTATAGAGTCTAAAGTCCTAAAAACTGAATAACCTGCCAGCAAAATGAAATAAATTAATGAATAAATAGACCATTCCCCTACTGCTCATGTACATACCTGGTCTCCCAGGAGGACCCTGAGGCCCAGGGTTGCCTTTAGGGCCTTCCAGAGCTGGACCTGGAGAGCCAGGAGGGCCTGGGGGACCCTGGACACCAGGGAAACCCTGAAAGCCTGGTTCTCCTTTTGGACCAGGAAGGCCAGGGTTTCCTGGAATGCCAGGTAATCCTCCATCACCCTTTTGACCTATAAAATATAAAAGCAAAGTGACATTAGGGAACACATTAAATGATACTGCCTGTATTAGGCTTGCCTGTAAGGCTAAATCTATTCATTCTTGTTAGAACAAGTGATGGGATTCAATAGGATCATTTCTATCTCCCACCAAATCCCTAACCCATCCAAAAAAAATTCTTATTAAATATATTCATCTAAAAAAAATAAAAAATAAATAAATAAATATATTCATCTATTATCAGAAATATTTATTAGAGTACATATAGAAATAGAAAAAGAATAATAGCTTGGATCATGAAAGATACCCTTTGTATTAGGACACAGAGCAATGATCACATGATCAGTGGCTGCAAGAAAATAAAAAATAGAAAAATAGAAAAATTTAAAGTATTGGCATGAACAGGTTAGAGATGGCTGGAGGAAATTCCTTGAATATTTTGAGACGAATGAAGATAGGCATCTTCAGTGTTTGCTGGATATCCCTGAAGACCATTCTGTTCAAGATTTAGAACTCAATCCAGAGAAACTATTCTCAACATTTTTTCTATACCACCAATATGGCTGAAAGTGATATAACAGTGGCACATTAAAGTAATAATTTTCACATTAGGATCATTGGAAGGTTATCAATATGCCTGTGGTTTGAAAAAAGCTTCCATAGAATAGCTAACGGTCATTTCAGAACATAAACAGGCATATCTGTACACACATTCAGTCATTCAATTAACTATTTGGTGCTTACAATGAAAGTAAGAACAAGTGAGGGCAAGTTTATGTGTATGAGCACATATCCCCTCAAAATAATGCAAGCTGTATCTTTATACGGAGTTTTCCATTTTTATTATCAGTACATATTTCTGCAGTTTCCTCATATTACCTTGGTTTTGTTTCCATGTGGAGAAAAGAGTATTTTTCTGGCTGAAAGACTTTTTAAAAATTTAGTGAAATCTACCCATTTCTACATATTAGCTTTCTTTCCTCAGCAGTTATTTATGAAATTAGTGAAGAGATAGTTTTATGTAAATTTCTTTAAGAATGCATTTTTATATAGCACGACACTTTTTACTGAATTGTTAATTAAGAACTGCTTTAAGGGGTGCCTGGGTGGCTCAGTCGGTTAAGCATCCGACTCTTGATTTCGGCTCAGGTCATGATCTCAGGATCTTGTAATCAAGCCCAATGTCAGGCTCCATGCTCAGTGGGGAATCTGCTTCTCTTCCTCTCTTTCCCTCTGCCCCAACCCTCGCTCCCACTCTCTCTCTCTCTAAAATAAATAAATATATCTTTTTTAAAAAAGAACTGCTTTAAAAAAAAAAAAAGAACTGCTTTTAGATATAACTTTAGATTTGAGTTTTCTGGGGTTGCATGTGCATTTTATAACAGTAAATGGTAAATGGAAAAATAAATGTACTGGAGCACGTTCCTTTTATATTGACTGATCTGCATGTTTTATTACCAGAAAGTCCTGGGAGTCCAGGGGGTCCTGGGATTCCAAAGCCTGGTTGACCTGTCAGAGCATAAACCAAAACTCTCAAATAGATAAAATAAATATATCTTTATACACATATAGATATATAAGTGGAATGTAGATTACATGTAGAATGTGAAATAAGGTCATCTAGAGAAGATGAAAACAGCTGGGTAACTTCTTTACATGAAAAACTGGGAAAGAAAGAATATGGAGTTCTTTTATAAGAAGGAGGCAACCTAATTGATCAATATGAAGTAATATTCTCAGTACAAAGTGCAAGAAGGTACTTAGGAAGGGAAAAGTGTATAGTAGCTTAAAGGTTAAGAAAGAATACATAATTTAATTGTGGTAAAAAAGGGCAAAAGTTAAAAAAGACAAGGAATGAATTAGAAAATTAGGAACAATTAAAAAATATAGCACCTGGTTCACCCTTCTGTCCAGCTGGTCCAGGAATACCATCTTGACCTGGGTTTCCTTTTTCACCTGGAGGCCCTGGTGGCCCAGGATGCCCTCCACCACCTAAAGCACAGGGCACAGCAGGTTATACCTATCTTCCCAATTTCCTTTCCTTCCAAATTACCCATTCTTTCCATACTAGCTTCAAATAGTTCTATCCAAATGACACAAAGTACTTCTGAGACACCCCTTTAAATCACAAAATCTTGTAAAAAAGCATAAAAGGAACAAAGGCTAATGAGATTAAGGAAGAACCTTATCTTCCTCCACTCAGTATCCAAAATCTTTCAGTTTCTCATTTTAATCTAGCTTTAGAATATCAAGTAGAGTAAGGAATGTGGGTGGAATGGGGTGCATTATAGGCCTCATATATGGGGCCAAGAGCTTTCTAAAAAATACCAGAGCTTCCACTAATTGTAGGATACTTGAAATAACTGTCCTTGGAAAGAGCCCCCAAAATAAGGTTCCAAAGTAGTAATTTTAAGTAATTTTTATTAAGAGTTGTTCACTTTGAAAAAACGAGTTGGTCACTTGTACCTAACAAGTAGTACTAAGTGAATGATCACCATGTTTTCTCATCTTAAAAATGTTCACAGCTCCCAGAAATGATTTGACTTTCCCAAAATGAATATGAGCTGTAGTTTTACAGAACAACAAACCCTTAGGTTTCATGCTTACCTACGGGACCAGGTTCTCCTGGAAGGCCAGGGTTCCCAGGAGGACCATTAATACCTTTTGGTCCAGGAAGTCCTGGGGTTCCTAGAATTCGAAGAGCTCAATTTAATAATAAAAGAAAAACTGTATTGCTTTAAGAGTTACAACTCAAGCTTATAATTTATAGTGCTGACACAGAAACAGTGAAGAATAGAGAAAAAATCCAAGAAAGATGCTAATATTTGCTGAATATTTTAAAGAATAATTTTAAGTCTTTAAAGTTATTTACCCAAAGGCTGGCATTATTATAGATTCATAATAAAAATAATCACCACAATATTACACTGGAAGAATTGGTAGGATTCCATTGTATGTATATACCAATTTTTTAATACATTCATCTATTGTTGGACATTTGGGTCACTGTTGGGTTTTCAGTGCTATGAATATCTATTTTATTCATGGAAACCTGTTCTACTCCCAGTTTTTAGCTATTATGAATAATGTTGCTAAGGAATATTTCTGCACCAGTATTTTTGTGGACATATGTCTTACTTTATCTTGGATAAATACCTAGATAGGAATGGAACTGATGAGTCAGAAGAGGTGTATGGTGTATATTATTAAAAAAAAAAAAACCCTGCCAAACCATTTGACACTCACAACGTTTCAGAATTCCAGTTGCTCCATATTCTTGTACAACATATGGTGATTATCAGTTGTTTTAGTAATAACATTCTGGTAGGAATGTAATGCTACTTCACTGTGGTATTAATTTGCATTTCTCTGATGGCTAATAATATTGATCACCTTTTCATGTGCTTATCCATAAATCATCTTGGCCATCCATATATCATCTTTTGTGAAACATCTGTTCAAAGTTTTCCCCATTTAAAAAAGTGGATTGTATATCTTGTTATTATTGAATTGTAGAAGTTGCTTATATATCCCAGATATCAGTCATTTGTCAGATACTTGTTTTGCAAGTATTTTCTCCTAGTCTGCAGCTTCCCTATTCATTTCCTTAATGATGTCTTTTGATGAGAAGAACAGAAGATCTCAGGTTCTTTAAAAAAAAAAAAAAAGCGTGGAGCAACTGAATATCTGTATGAAAAAAAACGAACCTTGGCCCCTACTTCAAACCATAAAAATATTTTTATTCAAGACAAATCATAAACCTAAATATAAAAGCTTAACATTAAACATTGTAGGAAAATAGAAGAATATTTCCATAAACTTGAGTAGGCAAAGATTTTGTGAATGGGACACAAAAAGCACTAACTATGAAAGAAAATGAACTAGACTTTATCAAAATTAACTTTTGAAAAAAAACAACTTTTGTTCACACAATAGCATTAAGAAATGTCATCACACAACAGCATTAGGAATAAAAGGCGAATTTGAGACAGAAAGAACATATTTATAGTACATGTATCTGACAGACTCATATCCAGAATATATAAAGAAATGTTTTGAATTAATAAGAAAAAAAAGGGCAAACAACTCAATAAATGTGAGCAATAAAACATGGAGCAGGCATTTCAAAAAGATGCTATCCAAATGACCAGTAAGTATATGAGGGATGCCTGGGTGGCTCAGCGGTTGAGCGTCTGCCTTCGGCTCAGGGCGTGATCCTGGGGTCCTGAAATCAAGTCCTGCATTGGGCTCCCTGTGTGGAGCCTGCTTCTCCCTCTGCCTATGTCTCTGCCTCTCTCTCTCTCTCTCTGTGTGTGTCTCTCATGAATAAATAAAATCTTTTTTAAAAAGTATATGGAAAGGTGTTTAATATTGTCATTCATTTAAAAAAAGTAAATTCATTTAAAAAAAGTAAATTAAAATGTTAATGATACACTTCAATGTACCCACCAGAACACCTAAAATTAAAGATTGACAACACCAAATGAGGTAAGGACATAGGCAACTGGTCATTTCACAATACAAAGTACTGACCACAGTATAATTACGAGCTACCAGGAGCCACTTAAGAACATTTCATACATTGCATGTGAGATTGTAATTTATAAAGCCACTTTCAAAAATTGGCACCATGCACTAAAGTTAGATGTATATCTCTGCTATGATTCAATAATTCTATTACCAAGTTATTGTCTAAGAGAAAGGAGTATGTATGTCCACCAAAGGCATGTCAAAGAATGTTAATACCATCTTTTTTAATAGTCTTAAACTGGAAACAACCCACAAGTCCATCAAAAGGTGAATGGTAATTGATTATTATGTATTTCTTCAATGGAATATTACAATGCAATTATTAAAAAAACCAAACTATTGACACATGCAATAAGATAAATGAAGCTTACAGACATGAGTGAAAGAAGCCAGACAGGAGGATATAAAATGTATGATTCCATTTATATGAATTTCAAAAACAGGTGAAATTACTTGATGGTGATAGAAATCATAGTAGTGATTACTTTGGGGGGCAGATTCACTGTGAAGGGGCATGGTTAAAACTTTATGGGGCAAGGGAACTATTTTATATCTTGATATATGTGGTAAGTACACAGATATATACATGGGTGAAAACTCATCTCCTAGTCTTGTACATTTTACTCTACATCATACTTCAATAAAATGTTAAGGAAAAGATAATCAAAGGCCCACTCTATCCTTGCCACTGTGCAATTCAAAAGACATATGAACAAATTAAATACATGCATAACAGAGGAGGTAGTATAATAATCTAGTTCAGGCTACCTACTTGACTATAGTGCTAAGTCTCTTTGCTTGCATGACTCAGTCCTTGTCATATAAATGAACTGAACAACTGTCCTACCAACAGTCACCGAAATGTGTACCTGAGCACAACTTTCTAAAAGAATCAGCAGCAGGCTAAGGTTTGGTAGTGTATACTATCACCTACAAAAATAGTAAGGCCTCTTTTTTAAAAAAAGATTTTATTTATTTATTCATAGAGACACAGAGAAAGAGAGGCAGAGACACAGGGAGAGGGAGAAGCAGGCTCCATGCAGGGAGCCCGACGTGGGACTCGATCCCAGGTCTCCAGGATCACACCCTGGGCTGCAGGTGGCGCTAAACAGCTGCGCCACTGGGGCTGCCCTTTTTTTTTTTTTTTTTTTCATTAAACTTTTGTTTTAATGGGTCTCAAAATTCTGTGACAGATTTTTGGTCAAGTTGTTTCCATTAAAAAGTACTGATTTTAAAAACTAATAACTTAAAACTGCCACACACCCACAAAAAAAAAAGGTCCACAAAACATTCTCCTTTTCTTCTGAAGGTTTTACGATGCATTGTTATCATTAACCAGTCTTTTACTATTAAATGGCCAATTGACACAAACAGTTCTGAGACTGTTCTTCCACCACTGATTAAGACTGGGGTGGCAGGTATTGGGGATAATATTCATTTAGCCTTCTGAGCTTTCTGGGCAGACTTGGTGACTTTGCCAGCTCCAGCTGCCTTCTTGTCCACTGCTTTGATGACACCCACAGCAACCGTCTATCTCATGTCACGAACAGCAAAACGGCCCAGAGGAGGATAGTCAGAGAAGCTCTCAACACACATAGGTTTGCCAGGAACCATATCAACAATGGCAGCATCCCCAGATTTCAAGAACTTGGGACCATCTGCCAGCTTCTTTCCAGAACGACGATCTATCTTTTCCTTCAGCTCAGCAAACTTGTAAGCAATGTGAGCTGTGTGACAATCCAGCACAGGTGCATATCCAGCACTGATTTGGCCTGGATGGTTCAGGATAATCACCTGAGCTGTGAAGCCAGCTGCTTCCATTGGTGGGTCATTTTTGCTGTCACCAGCCACGTTGCCACGACGAACATCTTTGACAGAAACGTTCTTTTTTTTTAATTTTTTTAAAGATTTTATTTATTTGTTCATGAGAGACAGATAGAGAGAGAGAGAGGCAGAGACACAGGCAGAGGGAGAAACAGGCTCCATGCAGGGAGCCTGATATGGGACTTGATCCTGGGACTCCAGGATCACGCCCTGGGCCAAAGGCAGGCACCAGACCGCTGAGCCACACAGGCATCCCCGACAGATACGTTCTTGACATTGAAGCCCACATTGTCCCCAGGAAGAGCCTCACTCAAAGCTTCATGGTGCATTTCAACAGACTTTACTTCAGTTGTAACATTGACTGGAGCAAAGGTGACCACCATACCAGGCTTAAGAACACCAGTCTCCACTCGACCCACTGGTACAGTACAGTACAATAAGGCCTCTTAATTGACTTGTGGCTAGCAGTTAAAGATTGAAAAATGCTCTACCAAGCAGGTTTTGTGTTTTTTTTTCCCCCACAGGTTATTGTTCTGCTGAGCTGGTAATACTGATTCTCATTTTATACAGAAAGAAATTTGGGCAAATAAAAGCTAAAGAGCTGGATCAAGATTATGTTGCTAGTCAGTATCTGACTGGGAAGTAGAAGTCTACCAAATAAGAAGTTGCTCTATGGTATGGGTTAGAGTAGACAGGAAGGAAAGAAGGAAGCATTAAATAAAAAGAATTTTACCGGGGAATCCAGGAAGGCCTGGTTGTCCTTTTGCTCCAGGGGTCCCTGGTAATCCAGGCAAACCAGTATCTCCCATAGAACCTTTGATTCCAGGGTTTCCTGGGTATCCAGGAAGACCAGCTTCACCCTAAAATCATGAATAGAAAGATAAAACTAAGTCTCTATATGACTTTAGATTGTATAACAACATAGCATTATCTTCAGAGCATTTATTTTAGGTCAGGAATTCTGCTAAGTGCTTTACATAATATGCTTTGTTTAATCACTTGTAGAAATTTAACTTGAAAATGCTTTGTTTAATCATCACAACAGCTCTTTGAGTTAGGCTTTATCATCTCTATTTATAAATGAGAAAACTGAATCTTGAAGAATTCAAGTGCCTAATGGCTCTAGTAACTGGCAGAATCAGAATTTGAACCAAGGTCTGTCATACTCCAGAGTTCATGCTACTTCAACAATATGTAGGTGTATTATCTCATTAATCCTTAACAACTCGATAAGAAATGAGTATTGTTATCCCACTTTACAGTGTTGCAACTAATAAGTTGTAGAGTCTGCATTTGGATCCAGATAGTCTGAATTAAACTTGTGATTGTTATTCCTGGTGTGCAACAATGAAATTCACTGCTTATAATAATTATGTCAAACAATAGTTATAGTAGGTTCTACTGCAAAAAGTATATTTAATTTTAACATGAATAAGCTTATCAATTCTTCAGTGAACATCTCAAATCCCATATACTGCATGAAGCATTCCAGGACCAAGAAAGCTTATGCTAAGATGTAGGGTAGGTTCTTATTCTGTCAAGTCAATAATGGTTTCATATATGCATGTCTTGACTCTTTAACAACTTTGAACACTCCTTTGGGGTCAGAGACAATACATAAATAACATTTTTACTCAGAGAAATTTTGCATTATGTTTCCTTCTAATAGAGCCTTAGAATGCATACCCACTTGAACAATTAAAACAAGTTTTCCTCAATAACAATGAAAACACGCTCTAACTCTGAATCTACTGGTGTCCAACTGCTTTGCTCATGAGGATCATGACTTCTCCAACAGTGTCAGTATTCAACATCATCTAATGAATACCTCCTTTTCTATTTAGTGCTTATGCTTGTCTAGGTGAACAAGATCATCTATTTGTGACTCAAATGATTCTGCATTATGGTAAAAGTTTTTTCAGCTAAATCCTTTTCTCCCTCTATCCCATTGGGCTGGGAATATATATATTTTGGTCCAAAACCTTACAAATCAAAGATTTAGCACATTCTTACACACATAATAGGTATAGGATTATATTTTGGATTGAACTGGTTCCATCTTATATATTTACACAAAAAGCTTTGGATAGACTATCATAATTCTTGTTATTTATGAACCAATGCCATTTATATATCAAAATGAAAAACAAGAACAAAATGCCAATAGTCTGGCAAACCTGAAAGGCAATAAGCAAGCTTCTGATGATTTATGATAAAGTATGTTAAGTTCTATAAACTACACCAATCTGAATTTCAACCAGAACTTGGTTCCCCACTACACTTCTTACTACTCTATGGCCCTACTCTAAATTGTAAAAAGAAAGTATTTCACCAGGGCTTCAGAAAAGGACTAATGCTTGCTAGTTTAAATTTCATCTGAGATACAGATGTAGTGAAACACCGGGACACCTGCACCTCAATGTTTATAGCAGCAATGTCCACAATAGCCAAACGGTGGAAGGAGCCACGATGTCCTCTGACAGATGAATGGATAAAGAAGATGTGGTATATATATATATATACAATGGAATATTACTCAGTCATCAGAAAGGACGAATACCCACCAATTGCATTGACGTGGATGGAACTGGAGGGTATTATGCTGAGTATAAGTCAATCGGAGAAGGACAATCATCATATGGTTTCACTCATGCATGGAATATAAGAAATAGTGAAAGGGATTATAAGGGAAAGGAGGGGAACTGAGTGGGAAAAATTAGAGAGGGAGACAAACCATGAGAGACTCCTAACTCTGGGAAACAAACAAAGGGTTGTGGAAGGGGAGGTGGGCAGGGGGTTGGGGTAACTGGGTGATGGGCACAGAGGAAGGCACTTGATAGGATGAGCACTGGGTGTTATACTATATGTTGGCAAATTGAACTTCAATAAAAACAAAAATTCTAAGTTTTTATTATTTATACACTTGCAGAGAGAACAATGAGCTTCTGAAAAGGTAAATAAGAAGAAATAAAAAAAGAAGAGAGTACTCAGTACTTCAACACACTGGCCAGAAATCTTGTAAACCACTCTGAGAAAGGAAAATTCTATTTACAAAGGAAAAGCTTGACATGACTTCAATAGACTTAAGCCACAAATATCTACATTTGTTCAAATGTCAATCTTTGATATAATTCTTTTTTTAGTTATGTAAAATTGACATATACAATTAGTTTCAGGTGTACAATACAATTTTATATTTGTATATATTGTGAAATGATCACTACAATAAATCTAGTTAACATCGATCACCACACATAGTTACAGAATTTTTAATTTTGTGATAAAAACTTTTAAAATTTACTCTTTTAGCAACCTTCAATATATGACACAGTATTAACTAAAATCACCACACTGTACATTACATCCTGATGACCTATTTAACTGATGGCTGCACGTCTGTATTTTTAATCTTCTTCACTGATTTCACCCACCCTTCAATGTGTTCCACCCCCATCTCTGGCAACCACAACTTTGTTCTCTGTATCTATTAGCTCATTCTTTAAATTGTTTTGTCTATTTATTTATTTTTAGATTCCATATATAAGTTAGAACAAATGATATTTGTCTTTCCCTAACTTATTTCACTTAGCATAATGCCGTCAAGGTCCATCCATGTTGTCAGAATGGTAAGATTTTATTCTTTTGTATGGCTCAATAATATATATATATATATATATATATATATATATACACACACACACACACATATATATACACACACACATATATATATACACACACACATATATATATATAAATCTCACATTTTAAAAAATTTTATTTATTTATTCATTAGTGACACAGAGAGAAGGCAGAGACATAGGCAGAGGGAGAAGCAGGCTCCATGCAGAGAGCCCAATGTGGGACTTGATCCCGGAACTCATATCCATTCATATACCATGAACACATGGGTTACTCCCACATCTTAGCTATTGTGAAAATACTAAAATGTATATGGGAACATGTATATCTTTTCAAGTTAGTTTTTTCATTTTCTTTAGATAAATATTCAGGAGTAGAATTGATGGATCATACGATATTTCTATTTTAATTTTTTAAGGACTCTCCATGCTATTTTTCATAATAGCTGTATTAATTTACATTCTCACCAACAGTGCACAAGGGTTCCCATTTCTCACCATCTTTGCCAACACTTGCTAAAACTTGTCTTTTTGATAATAGCCATTTTAAGAGGTATGAAGTGATATCTCATTGTGGTTTGATTTGCATTTCCCCGATGATTAGTGATGTAAAGTACCTTTTCATGTATCTGTTGGCCATTAATATGCATTCTTTGAAAAATGTCTATTTATTTTCGCTGCCCATTTTTAATTGGATTCTTTGTTTCACTTTTTAAAAAGATTTTATTTATTTATTCATGAGAGACACACAGAGAGAGGCAGAGACACAGGCAGAGGGAGAAGCAGGCTCCACACAGGGAACCCGATGCAGGACTCAATCCCGGGTCTCCAGGATCACGCCCTGAGCCAAAGACAGACACTCAACCGCTGAGCCACCCAGGTGTCCCTTTTGCTTCACTTTTAATATTGATTGTATAAGTTCTTTGCGTATTTTGGATATTAACTCCTTATTGGTATATAATTTGCAAATATTTTCTCCCATTCAGTAGGTTGTCTTTTCACTTGATAACTTCTTTGGTTGTACAGATTAGTTTGATGTAGTTCCACTTGTTTATTATGCTTTTGTTGCCTTTGTTTCTGGAGACACATCCAGAAAAACATCGCCAAGATCAATGTCAAGGAGCTTACTACTTGTTTTCTTCTGGGATTTTTATGGTTTCAGGTCTTACATTTAAATCTTCTATCCAAAACAAAACAAAACAAAACAAAACAAAACAAAAAATAAATCTTCTATCCAATTTGAGTTAATTTTTGTGCATAAAATAGTAGTCTAGTTTCATTCTTTTGCCTGTGTCTGTAACTTTTCCCAACAGCATTTATTAAAGTGACTATCTTTCCCCATTGTATAGTCTTGCTTCCTTTGTCATAAATTGACTATATTTGTGTGAGTTTATTTCTGGGCTATCTATTCTATTACATTGATCTCTGTTTGTTTTAATGCCAATATTATATTATGTTGATTACTATAGTTGGCTGTGTAATATAGTTTGAAATTAGGGAGTAGGATACCTCCAGCCTTGTTCCTCTTTCTCAAGATTGCTTTTGGCTATTCAGAATCTTTTGTGGTTCCATAAAAATCTTAAGATTGTTTGTTATGTTTCTTTGAAAAATACCATTGGGATTTTGATGAGGATTGCAATGAATCAGTATATTGCTCTGGGTAATATTGACATTTTAACAATATTAATTCTTCCAATCCATGAGCATTGAGTATCTTCACTTTTTTTGTGTCTTCTTCAATCTCTTTCATCAATGTCATAGTTTTCATAGTATAAGTCTTTCATCTCCTCAGTTAAATTTATTCCTAAGTATTTTATTTATTTTGATGTAATTGTAAATGTGAGTGTTTCCTCAATTTCTCTTTCCGATAGTTCGTTGTTAGTATATAGAAGTGCAACAGATTTCTAAATGTTGATTATGTACCCAACGACTTTCCTGAATTTTTTTTATTCACTCTAACAGTTTTTGGTGGAGTATTTAGGGCTTTTTACAAATATAAGTATAAAGTATAAATATAGATACATATATACACATATATTTGTCTGAAAAGAGTGAGTTTTTACTCTTTCTTTTGCAGTTTGAATGCCTTTCATTTCTTTTTCTTGCCTAATTGCTCTGGCTAGCATTTCCAATGCTATGTTGAATAAAAGTGGAAAAAGTGGCCATCCTTGTTTTGTTTCTAATCTCAGAGGGAAAATCTTTCAGCTTTTCACCATTGCGTATGATATTAGCTGTGGGCTTCTCATATATGTCCTTTATGTTGTGATACATTCCTTCTATACCCACTTTGTTGAGATTTTTATCATAAATGGATGAATTATGTCAAATAAATTTTTTGCATCTATTGAAATTATCATATGATTTTCATCCTTTATATTGGTAATGGACAATATATCATATTGATTGATTTATAGATGTAAACCCTCTGTGCATCTCTGGAATAAATTTCACTTGATTGTGATATATAATCCTTTTAATTGTTATATTGTTTAATTTGGCTTGCTAATATTTTGTTGAGTATTTTTCATGTATTTTCATCAGGGAAACTGGCCTGTAATTTTCTTTTTTGTGTGGCATCTTGACTGTTTAGGTATCACTGCAATGCTGGGTCAATAAGGTGAGTTCAATGTGTACTCTCTTCTTCAATTTTCTGGAAAAGTTTGAGAAGCACACATATTCAGTCTTTAAATGTTTGGTAGAATTCACCAGTGAAGTTGTCTAGTTCTGGACTTTCGTTTATTGTGAGGTTTTTTTTGATTACTGATTCAATCTGTTTACTAGTAACTGGTCTTTTCAGATGTTCTATTCCTTCATAATCCAATCTTGGAAGAGTGTATGTTTCTAGGAATTTATTCATTGCTTCTAGGCTCTCCAATTTGTTGGCATATAATTATTTATAATAGCCTTTCATTATTGTTGTATTTCTGTGGTGTCAGTTTTAAATCCTTCTCTTTCATTTCTGATTTAATTTAATTTTTAATTTGAGCCCTCTCTTGATAAGTCTACCTAAAAGTCCGTCAATTTTACTTATCTTTTCAAAGAACCAGCTCTTAGTTTCACTGATATTTTCTATGCTTTTTTAGTCTCTATTTTATTTATTTCTATGTTGCCATTTTTTTATTTCCTTCCTTCTACTAACTTTGGGGTTCATTTGTTTTTCTTCTTCCTGTTCCTTTAGTTGTAAATTTAGTTTGAGACTTTACTTGTTCTTTGAGGAAGGCCTATATCATTACAAAGTTCCCTTTTAGAACAGCTTTTGCTTCATACCATAGATTTTGGCAAATTGTATTTCAATTTTCATTCTTCTCAAGCTAATTTTTATTTTCTCCTTTGATTTCTTCATTGGCCCACTGATTGTTCAGTAGCATGTTATTTAATCTCCCGTATTTGTGTTTTGTTTTGTTTTGTTTTTAGTTTCTCCTTGTAGTTGATTTTTAGTTTCATGCCACTGTGGTCAGAAAAAGATGCTTGATATGATTTTAATCTTCTTAAACTTACTGAGACTTGGTTTGTGGCCCAACATGTGAACTATCCTGGAGAATGTTCTATGTGGATTTAAGAAGACTGTATTCCACTGCTTTTGGATGGAAAGTTCTGTATACATTAAGTTCATCTAGTCTAATGTGTCATTTAAGGTAGATGTTTCTTTATTGATTTTCTGTCTGGATGACCTATCCATTGATGTAAGTGGGATATTAAAATCCCCTACCATTATTGTATTGCTGTCAATTTCTCCCTTTAGGTTTGTTAATATTTGCTTTATTTATTTAGGCGATTCTATGTTGGGTGCATTAATATTTACAAATGTTATCCTCTTGTTAGATCGATCCCTTTATCACTATGTAACACCCCTGTCTTTTATTTTTTTTATTTTTTATTTTTTTAAAGATTTTATTTATTTATTCATAGACACAGAGAGAGAGGCAGAGACACAGGGAGAGGGAGAAGCAGGTTCCATGCAGGGAGCCCGATGTGGGACTTGATCCCGGGTCTCCAGGATCACACCCCAGGCTGCAGGCGGCACCAAACCGCTGCGCCACCGGGGCTGCCCACACCCCTGTCTTTTAATACTGTCTTTATCTTGGGCAGCCCAGGTGGCTCGGTGGTTTAGCACCACCTTCAGCCCAGGGTGTGATCCTGGTGACCCTCCCTGCATGGAGCCTGCTTCTCCCTCTGCCTCTGTCTGTGCCTCTCTCTCTCTCTCTCTCTCTGTGTCTCTCATGAATAATTTTTTTTAAAAAAATACTGTATCTTAGAACGTAAAGACTGCTAACTCTGGGAAACGAACTAGGGGTGGTAGAAGGGGAGGAGGGCGGGGGGTGGGAGTGAATGGGTGACGGGCACTGGGGGTTATTCTGTATGTTAGTAAATTGAACACCAATAAAAAAAATACTGTATCTTAAAGACTATTTTGAGTGACACAAGTATTGCTACCCCAGCTTTCTTTTGGTTTTCATTTGTGTGGAATATCTTTTCCCAGCCCTTTACTTTCAGTCTGTGTGTGTCCTTATACCTGAAATGAGTTTCTTTTAGGTAGCTCACAGCCTATAACAAGCCTATAACTTGTCTTTCTAAAAATCTAGTCAGTCATGCAATGTCTTTTGACTGAAGAATTTAGTCCATTTACACTTAAAAAGTAATTATTGATAGGTATGTACCTATTGTCCTTTTGTTAATTGTTTTCTGGCTGTCTTGTGGTTCCTGTCTGTTCTTTCTTCTTTTCTTGCTCTCTTATGTTGTGGTTTAATAACTTTCTTTAGTGTTACTATATTCTTTTTTACTATCTTTTGTATCTATACTATAGGTTTTTGCTTTGTGGCTACCAAGAGGCTCGCAGATAACAGTCTAGATATATTAAAATGTATTTTAAGTTGATAGCAACTGACCTTTGAACACATTAGAAAATTCTACATTTTTTGCTCCCCTCTCATTTTATATTTTTGATGTCACATTTTACATCTCATTTTGTCCATCCCTTACCTGATAATTGTAGTTTGAGTTACTTTTAGTTCTATTGTCTTTTAACTTTCACACTAGATTTATAAATGATTAATCCACTACCTTTACTATATATTTACTTTTACCTTTAAGATTTAAACACTCATGTTTCTTTGTCACTAACTAATGCACTTTCTTTTCAGCTTAAAGAAGTCCCTTTATAATGTTTCCTGTTAGGCCAGTTTGGTGGTAATGAGCTCTTTTAGCTTTTGATTGTCTGTAAAAGTCTTTCTCCATCAACCCTGAATGATAACCTTGCTGGGGAGGGTATTCTTGCTTAGAAGTTTCTTTCTTTCAGAATTTTGAATATATTGCCCCACTGTGTCTGGCCTACAAAATTTCTGCTGAAAAATCTGCTTACAGTTTCATTAGAGTTCCCTTGTACAAAACAATGGGTTTTTCTCTTGCTGCTTTTAAGAGTCTATCTTTGGACAGTTTACTTATATCTTAGTGTTGATCTTTTTGGGTTCATCTTACTTGGGCTCTTATGGCCTTTCTTGATCTGAATGCTTCCTTCTTAGATTAGGGAGGTTTTCAGCCATTATTTCTTTAAATATGTTTCCTTCTCCTTTATCTCTCTCTTCTCCTTCTGGGACCCACTATAATTAAAGTATTATTGAGATTTATGTTATCTCATAGGTCCCTTAAGCTATCTTTATTTTTAAATTTTTCCTTTTTGATTTTCTGTTTGGGTGAGTTCCACTCTTGTCTTCTATATCACTTTCTTCTGCTTCATGTAGCCTCCTTTTCAACCTTTCCTGTTTATTTTTCCACTCAGTTATTGTATTCTTCAGCAAAACAGCTACTTCCCCCAGTCTTGAAGGAGTAGCCTTGTGTAAAAGATATAACTTATCCATCAACCTAAGACCTAGTTCCTTGTCTCTCAAACCTTTGTAATTATTTAAGCAGCCTAATTTATTATTATGTCCCAGCTGTTGAAGGTGTGCCAAGACCTGTCAGTGTTCTAAAGAGAGGAATCTCAGTCAGCACCTACTTTCAGGTTGATTGGAAGACACATCCTTAGGCAGCAGTTTAAAAGTATGCAAATTAATATAAACTCCTGTGGTACCACAATAGTAAACCCTACTGGCCTGTAGACTAAGTGGATCTGGGGGTGTTGCAAAAATTGGGGGTTCAAAAAATGTATCAGGTCCTTTTTGGGAGGTACCAGCAGGCTGTATCAAGGCTGAGGAGGAATACAAAGATGGCATCCTCCAGCCTGCATTCCCTGAGAGTACCCATGTAGCCTCTACATGTATGCCAGACTTTAAGTCTACCCCTCAGACTGAAGCTCCAAGACAAAAAACAGGCCTTTTTCGCAGACTGGGGATTTGTTTCAGTCCATTGTCTGCATAGTGCTCTGGAGGTTGGTAGCATGCCAAGAACTGTGTCTCTGATTGTTACAATCTTGTGGTATTTAGGAATATGAGTCCCCTGGCCACCAGAGCCAGATGGTTACAGAGTGACCCCAGTAAGGACTACGTGCATCTGCTGGCTTTTGCAGGGACCACTGGAGAGCACAGAACTGGTATATTCCACTTCTACATGGCTGCAGGAGAATCTAGGGCTGGTGCTTGCCTGCCATCTTTAGTGGGGCAATGGGAGAGTGCAGGGCTGGTCACACTTGCCAACACTATCAAGGGAGAGGGAGAGTACAAAAGTCATGCCTGTCAGCACTTCCAAACTTAAAGAGAATTCTAAAATACTCCTGCCCCTCTGGTAGATGCTTTAATATTAGCAAATGAATCTCTTTCACATATAATGCTGGCACTTTTTAAATTGCTGCTTTTGCACTGTTTTCTGAGGTGGATGAGTCTGCATGGAAACCCTTCAAGAAATGTATCTCAGTTCTTCAGTCCCTTGGATGTAAGCCCCTTTAGTTTTCAAAGCTAGATGTTTTGGAGGATTGTCTTTCTGTTGCAAGTCTCAGAGGTTAGGGTGCTTGAAATGGGGCATGAACCTCTAACTCCTCAGTGAGAAGGTCCAGATTCATAAGATCCCTTCTGATTGTAAGTCACTATAGCAGGGGTAGGATTTTGAATGAGACTATCTCTGCCTCTGCTACCTGTTGATGTGGCCCTTTTACTACCTGCTGTGAAGGAAGCTGTTCAGTTAGTTTTCCGGTGTTTTTCAGAGGGAAATAATTGCTCCCTATGTAGCTACAGATTTGCTGTGTCTACAGAAAGAGGTATGTTCAGGATCTTCCTATGCTATAATCTTGGACTGCCCCACCACTATTCTTAACAACTCACTAATTATAGAATTTTTTCTTATGCTTGACATCCCCCAATCATAGTATTATGTCTCCTGAATCTTTAATTCTACTCTCTTTTTAATATAGGAAGTCTCACTTTGCATAATCATACGGAACTATAATAATTAAGATGCAAACTAAACCACCTAAAAGGGATCTTTATTAATGAGAAAAGTACGATTGTTCCATGACGTTTAAGAGTTTTTCCCACAACTTTATCTCTCTTCATGTAGGTTATATATGTATAGAGAAAAGTCATATATTGCTAAATCTGCTTTCACTAACTTCCTTGTCTGCATCTCTCAAGTCTCTCAATGGTAGCAATATCAACATTCCTATGGCTCGCTATTTTCTCTGTAATCCTATTTGTATTAGATTTTAATGTCATTTCCGGTGTTATCACTTCCCATTTTTGCTGCACTTTTATCTCTATTGGTTAATTTTCTCTTTTAAGTACCCATATTTTTAAAATTTCATAGTGGTTTATCAGTGAGAGACAGATGCAATACAACCACATGCTTTGCTATTAGGGCATTAAGGGAATAATAAATTCACAGTGACTAATCACTGACAGAATTTGAAAGAAGTGAAATAACCATTCACTGATCATGACATTCAACTGTTATTTATATATTGATTTATGAATTGAAGTGCTAATATGCCATGGTAACTTTAGTTTGAACTATGTTGTTGTGGACTAATGTTATATAACTAAGTTGTGGTAACAAATTTGTGCATATCAGAACTGTGCAAAGTAAGGACTGCCTGTGCCTAGTAGAACTGAACTATAAAATCTTCTTTTTTCAATGTGTCACCATTATATGACAAAACAATACCATCTGAAAGAAACAACAGACTACTTCAAATACATGACTTCTTTGTTTTATTAGCTTTGGAAATATCTAAGTTTAGTGTAGAATTTGTTTACTGAAATATACTTGAAGGCTGCACAGAGAAAGAAACTAAGTCAGCTTCTTGCTTGAAGAGTTGAATATACTGTGAATATTTGCTAATCAAAACATGTTTTTTTCTGTAGACCTTCATTATAAATTCAGATACGACCTATGGTAATTTAGTTCCATTATATAAATGTTAACATTTGTTCAGTCCAGAAAAAATATATATGAAAAAATTTAGAAAAAAATTTTAAATGGAATTTCAAATCAATGAGTAAAGGATGGAATCTATAACAAATGGGGTTGGGTTACCTGGATATTTATTTTAAAAACATTAAGATATTCCCTCACCTCACATAATATAGAGAAAAAGCCAATGGATTAAATATGTAAATATACGGAACAAAATCATGAAAGTACTGGAAGAAAATATGCGTCTATTTTTATAATATTAGGATATAGAAATTTTTATAACAATCAGAAAATTATGCTCCTGATCTTTCCCACCAAATCTGCTTCCCCAAATCTCTCTTATCTCAGTATGTAGCAACTCTATTTTCCTACTTGCTCAGAATAAAAACTTGAGAGTCATCCATGATATCTTTCCTTTCATAGTCCATGATATCTCTCCTCTAATATTCCATAAGCAAATTTTTCTGGCTTGACCTGGAAAATATATTCAGATTCTGAATGTTTCTTATCACTTCCACTGCTACCACCCTGAACCACGCCAAAAAGATCTCTGGTCTGTATTATTTAAATAGTATCATAAGTGGTCTCACTCTTTTCATCCTTATTCCTTTATGATCTACTTCCAAAATAGGAGCTATGATATATATATTTTTATTTTTGATTATTAAAATTTTTTAAAGATATTATTTATTTATTCATGAGAGACACAGAGAGAGGTAGAGACATAGGCAGAGGGAGAAGCAGGCTCCATGCAGGAAGCTGGATATGGGACTTGATCTGGGGACTCCAGGATCATGCCCTAAGCCAAAGGCAGACACTCAACAGCTGAGTGACCCAGGCATCCTGAGCTATGATATATTTTTAAATTTCAGTACAATCATGTTACTCCATCCAGTCACTCCCCATTTCACTCAGGTATAAAATCCTTAACTATGATCTACAAGGCTCTAGATAATTTATCTTCCGTTACCAATCTGATCTCATCTTATTCTTAGTTTCACCTCACTCACTCTGTTTAATCCACACTAGCCACCTTCATGTTCTTCAGACATGTCTTTATGCTCTTATCTCAGAGTGTTTGAATGACTCATTCCCTCAATGCATGTGAGATCAACTGTTATCAGAACAGCTTTCACTTATTACTTTATTTCAAAATATAGCAATTCTCAGCAATTCCTATCCCCAAGCCTCACTTAACTTTTGCCATACCTTCTAACACACCATAAATGTATTTATTTTGTTTATTGACTAGATGCAAGATCCACACAAGCAATGAGTTTGTTTCATTCATTTTCTATCTCTAGCACTTAAAACAGTACCTGGCATCACACACGCTCATTAGGTATGTTTTAAATGAATGAATAAATAACATTTGCCTGTGTAAAAATTTTATACTTTACATGATAAATGCACAGTAAACAGGGTTCTACGACAAACAAATGACTGGGAGAAAATATTTGCAAGATATATAAATAGGCAATGGATGCATCTTTGTGAAGTACTTCCATAAATCAACAGGAAATACACAACCAAATCCCCTCCTGAAAATGAGGCAAGGGTGTGAATAGATAATTTGTAGAGGAGATATAAGTATAAGAAATCTCATTCATAATTAGGAAAATTCAAAATTAAACAATGATACTCTACTTTTCACCCACTAGACTGACAAAATTAAAATGACTAATAACACCCAACATTTGTAAAAAGAAAAAACTAGAAAATTTCTTACACTGATCAATATAGTATAAAATAGTAGAGATATTTAAGAGAAAAATTTGTGATCATCAATATTAAAAAGGCATATAATATGATGGGTTCCAGCAACTCTACTCAGAATTGATTCTATGGCAATATTTACCAAGTAATCTTAAGATATATATGTAAGATATGGGTAAGAATCTTCAGAGCAACATATATTTGTAATCATGAAAATATAGAAACAACTCAGTGTTCATAATTGGTTAAACTATTTATAGTTAACCCATATACAAAATACTATATAATTATGAAAATGAGTGAGGCATTTATTTATGGGCTGATAAAGAAAATTTGCTAAGACTTACTAAGTTATGATAGCTAGGTCCAGACCAGATATATAGTATGATTTTATGTATGTAAATAAAAACAAAAGATACCTATATTTGGAAGATGCAGCATCATTTCATGAATCAGGAACTGAGGAAAAATGCTTCCAATTATAGTTGTAAGATGCACCTCAATATGAGAGATTTTGAATGTAAAAAATTAAGTCTTAAAATTGATGAAATATCTATCATATATTCATGTTTATATACACATAAAATGTCTTTTGTGGATGACTACTAAAAATGGTTATCTTGGGGAAGAAATATGAATTTAAGGTATGTAAATATGTGGAAAGAAGAATTCTCATTTTACATTGTTTCATAATGGTTGTTTTTTAAAATCAAGTTTCTTGGTTACTATTAATATAAAAACTTTGAAAGACAAGAATCTAAATGTATTTATCTTTTGACCTGGATATTTAACGTTTAAGAATCTATACAATATAAATAATTAAACATGTGTCTAGATATGTGTCTAAGAATATTCATTATGAAATTATTTGCAGCAACACAATGTCATGCAACTATTAAAAATAATGTACAGTGACAAAGAAAATTGTCTAAGATATATTTAAAAAGAAAGATTTAAAGATATGTGATAAAGCAAATACAGAATAGTGTGTATTCTATGATTCTACACATATGTAGAAAACCCCAAATTTTGTATATGTACATAAAAATATGTAAGGCAAAGGATTCAAATTTACACACCATTATCAGTGGATCTCTATAGAGAAGGGAATGGAATAAAGAAGATATGTTATGAAGGAGATTTTCACTTTTACCCTTGATATGTCTATATTATCATTTTTTTAATGTAGCCATGTTATTACTGGTAAGATTTCAACAGAACAGAAAATATTCAACATCATGTCAATAGACTTTACACTGTTAATTTGAAGTTAATAAAGCAGAAATTTCTCTTGATTATCTCTTACAATAAGTTGATTGACTACACAAACAAAAGTTTTTTGTATATTATTAAAAAGAAATTACCTTTAAAACATTATTCAAATTTCACATGAGTGAAATCGTTGAACAAGAAAAAAGAGACAAAGCAAGAACGGACTCAATGATAGTGAACATCCTGATGATTACTAGAGGGAAGGTGGGTGGAGAGATGGGTTAAATAGATTATGGGGATTAAGGGGTGCAGTTGCTGTGAATACTGAGTATGGTATAAAAGTGTTGAATCACTATATTGTACACCTGAAACTAATATAACCTTGTATGTTAATTATACTAGAATTAAAATTAAAATAAAAATTTTTCAAAAGTTAAAAAGGGCAGCTTAAAAGGAAAAAAACACATTATTCAGTACATTCTTATCTCAGTGTGAATTTTCTTTTTTTAAAAAAGATTTATTTATTTATTTATGATAGACATAGAGAGAGAGAGAGGCAGAGACACAGGAGGAGGGAGATGCGGGCTCCATGCCGGGAGCCTGACGTGGGACTCGATCCCGGGACTCCAGGATTGCGCCCTGGGCCAAAGGCAGGCGCTAAACCGCTGAGCCACCCAGGGATCCCTCAGTGTGAATTTTCATTAATTCCATGGAAAGTTAGTAACACTATACTTTTTCTAATACTTCCTAGTTTTGTGGTCTGACTGAATGATTAAAAACAATATTATAAGACAAATGATTGACTAAGAGAAAATATTTGCAACATATATAATAGGCAATGGATGCATCTCTGCTAGTTAAAAATTACTTCCACAAATCAGTAGGACTTGTTACCTTTTTTTTTTAATTTTTATTTATTTATGATAGTCACACAGAGAGAGCGAGAGAGGCAGAGACACAGGCAGAGGGAGAAACAGGCTCCATGCACCGGGAGCCCGATGTGGGATTCGACCCCGGGTCTCCAGGATCGCGCCCTGGGCCAAAGGCAGGCGCTAAACCGCTGCGCCACCCAGGGATCCCGACTTGTTACCTTTTTACATGGAATTAAGCAGCTATCAAATATTTGTTGAGTTTAATGATTCTAAGATACAGTCTAAATTTAAAAATATTTTATTTATTCATGTATTTGAGAGAGAGAGAAAGAGAGAGAGAGCATAAGCAGAGGCAGTGGCAGAACGAGAGGGAGAAACATACAGGGAGTCTGCAGGGCTCTATCCAAGACCCCAGGATCATGACCTGAGCTGAAGGCAGACACTTAACCTACTGAGCCATCACTTAGGTACCCCAGATACGTTCTAAATCTGATTGATTGAGAAACACTACCAGAATTCTCACACTGACTAGGGGCATAGAGGGAGATGTAAAACTGTTTTAAGAGAATACCTCAGATATACAGTTAGGAATACTACTGAACTTTCATTAATTGCATGTTACTTTGTTTAGGAAATAGATCAACAATTCCACCACTAAGAAGGGAAAAGAAAACCAGAACCACACAGAAATATACCTCTGGTTTACTGAAATATACTCAAGAGATTAAGATAAAGGGAAAGCTAAGAAATCAGAATATTTCCCCCCTCATACCTTTTTGGATTGGCTACAAACCCTAAGACATATCTCCTTACAATATAAGAGAAAACGGGAGGAATGAATTTCCAGAATATATCATATCATTGTATAGTTCGTTTAATGAAGAATTAAGAATGAACACAGTATTTGAAAAAAAAAATCACACTTGCTAAGGTACATGCCTGGAGTAGAATTACCTTTGGGCCAGGAAGACCTGGAAGACCAATGCCTGAAACACCAGGATCACCTTTTTCACCTTTTTGTCCAGGTAATCCTGGGGAGCCAGGTTGTCCAGGAACTCCAGGAGGTCCAGGAGACCCTTTCACACCCTGAGGACCTGTTGAAAACATGTAACATGCATTTTTTCAAAATATTCTTTATTCATGGCATATCTATGATGCTTATGACTAAGGGAAAAGTTTTTTTAAAAAAAGAACTCAGCAAATTCTGAATTATATAATAATCTTTTACAATTAGGATTATTTAAAAGTCTATTTTTCAAGAAAGTTTAAGTGAAAGGGTACAGCTAGAGAAAAGATTTATGTTTGTGGATTCTTACTCTTAAGTTTTCTAAAACTCTGTCCCTTAATTCCCACTTTAAATATTTGTGAGATGAGAGAGCTCTATTCACTGTATACCTTAGTTATTGTCTCAGTTTGATTCTATCAACACCAGTCTCTATTTTGTTAACAAAGATAGTGAACCATCTGCCATTAATTGTATTAAATATTTGGGAGATGTTCATCACTTACCTGGAAAACCCATATCACCTATGCTTCCTTTAAGCCCAGGAGGTCCTGTAAGCCCTGGTTTCCCAGGGAGGCCGGGGTTACCTTTGGGACCTATAAAAGTTAAACTGGTTAAATTAAGACAAGTCCACAATATTGAAGTTGCCTGATTTCTTGGCGTAGGTTATAATTACAATGTAAAGCATGGGATTAGACGGATCAAATCTTAATATATGATTAAATTCCACAGATCTAACTCAGCATAAAACAGGCAAGAGGTACCTAAGAAATCTTAGGGACATATGACATTATAAACATATATGTAACAGAGGTACAGAGATAACAGAGGTAACAGAGGTCTCCTAATACAAATTAGTTTTTAAAATGCAAAAATTTTGCCAGGACACCTTGTTTCTTGCCCTAAAACAATTCCAATAACCTGAAGTCCTATTTGCTGTATGTGTATAACTACCCTTACTGTATTTGTCACAGATAAATGATACAATGAATCCGCTTTTAAAAATGGAGGAGTGGTTTTCCCATGTAAATCTGATTATATAAAAACAGTAAATGGAAAGTGGTATCCTGTTATGATATAGTCCCAGTAGATTAGGCCAGGGATAGATAAAGTTTGAAGGAGAAATACTGTACTGTCACCCCCAACTGTCACGGCTGCTGTGTTTATACATTCTTCCTAGAGCTGTGTGATATTACCTAGGGATTTCCTAAAGACCTCCATGTTGCCTTAAACATTTTTCTTTCACAATGACTTCCATCTTGGAGAAGAGAATGCAGAAGATGTGAAGGATAGGATGGAGCTATATCAATGCAATGTAGTACAGAGTCTAGAGCAGAATAACTGACCTGAAGGACTCCTATGAGGATGGAGACCAGCTCTTTATTCCTTTGGGGCCTAACTAAAAGAAAATGGCTTAAGAAGCAGCAAGAGTTTTATTAGAAATTAGAAAAAAAACCATGTTGACTCTAAGGGTGATTAATGCTGAAATAGACTACCAAGGTAGGTTGTGAAATTTTAGTCCTTAGAAACTTTAAAAAATAGAATCAGCAGCCATTTTTTACATGGTTTAATGACTGACTTGTCTGAAGGCAATAACTAAAAAAAGGTAAATTTTTCAGCATCTACCAGATAATTGTCTCATTTATATATGTTGAAATGTATGAAAATAACACACACCATCTTATTTGGATATACTTCTCATTCTGTATATATCCTCACTCCCACAAAAAAGAAGAAACTGAGCAAAGCAAAATATACTACAAATCTTGTCAGTTGACAGCTGGGCCAAATGGCAACATTTCTGCCAAAAAAAAGAGCTCCATATCTCAGTAGCTACCCAAGCATACTGGCATCATATGTCATGACCAGATCCAAAACATCATCACACATGGTAAGTACATAATTACTTTTTTAGGATTTAGGATCAGCCATTTAATTGCTACAGGTAGTCTGTATACCTACCTGATGGTCCTGGTAATCCAGGTTGTCCACTCAGTCCAGGTTGCCCTGGGTCTCCAGGCAAACCCTGGTAACCTTTTGGCCCTGAAACTCCAGGAATACCTTCCAAGGATGAGTATAAGGAAGACAAGTTAGGTTGATATCATTAATCCTTTAAAAATAAATTGGGAAAGCTAGCAACCCAAATTCTGAACTGTGAATGAAATATAGGAACCATGATATTCTCATGTAGTATGAACTAATAGCAGTGGACACATGTTAAACCCCTCCACTTTTTATTTAGCTACCATTAGGAAATTCAAAGCACTCAATAACTAAGTCATTTTCCTCTTTGGGCCTCAGTTTCTTACATTGTAAAACAAAGGAATTGGGGTAGATTATCTTTAATCTATCTCTTAGATTCTACAACTACCTTTAATAGTCCCATTATAATAGAGATTACTGCCTCTATTTTACAGAAGGCATAATTGAAAGAGAAGACTTGTAAGGAGTAATTCAAGAAAGATATGTCATTTTGACAATAATAAAAACATAGGTGGCCCTGCCTCTTTTATGATGATATATAAAACTACAATAATGTCTTTTTTGAAGAAAAATCCTACCAAGTCCTGATCATAGAGAAACATAATATCTGTACACACATATGCCCACACACACTCACATGCACACATAGACTGAAAATATTAATGGTTACGACACCAAAAAATCCACAAACTTCACTATAAGCTGCAAATAAATATAGTTGGTTTTAAAGTTCCATGTTGTTTTAGAGGCTATTCTATATAGATTGGATTATAAGCACTTTATTAATTTGTGCTTATCTGCATTTTCTGATGTCTTATTAGATGTTATACTTTTATAAAAAGAAAAATGAACTTTTTATTTAAAAAGTCAGTGTGATACTTCATATCTTATTTGTTTCTAATAAAGTAACTAGAGTAACACAGTTGTACACTAAACCTACTTTCAGCAACTTCTAGGGCTGAGCTCGGCTGTTCACAGTCCAATACTTGTTTATTCTGCTAAAGCGAAATAACAATGAACTGCATTTTTTTAAGAAAATCTTTTTTTTAAACTTTTATTTATTTATTTATGATAGTCACACACAGAGAGAGAAGAGAGAGAGGCAGAGACACAGGCAGAGGGAGAAGCAGGCAGAGGGAGAAGCATGCTCCATGCACCGGGAGCCCGACGTGGGATTCGATCCTGGGTCTCCAGGATCACGCCCTGGGCCAAAGGCAGGCGCCAAACCGCTGCGCCACCCAGGGATCCCTTAGTGAACTGCATTTAATAGCCAAGCATGATGTGTATATCCTAACACTGCAGGGCAACAATGTACTAGTTATCTCATTGGGTTTCAAGGGAAAAAAATTTAAAGGACCAGCAAATTTCCCAAACACTGAAATCTGTTTTCCAAGTGATTCTGGCTATATATCCATTTTTCTCAACCACATCCTATATTGCTTTCTAGAAAGCCTGAAGATGACTACCTTAAGTCTATTTTTTAAGAGTTCATAGTTCGTGACTGATTAAACTACAAAGAAAATAAATAAAAGTAGATCACTTGGGGCAGCCCAGGTGGCTCAGCAGTTTAGCGCTGCCTTCAGCCCAGGGCCTGATCCTGGAGACCCGGGATGGAGTCCCACGTCAGGCTCCCTGCATGGAGCCTGCTTCTCCCTCTGCCCGTGCCTCTGCCTCTCTCTCTCTCTCTCTCTCTCTCTCTCTCTCTGTCTCTCATGAATAAATAAATAAAATCTTTAAAAAAGAAGCTGATCACGCAAACAATACAAATCAGGTTAAAAATATTCATTACCAAAAATGTGATATATCTAAGTGCCTTTTGTTGGTGACTACTACACTACAAGTCACTTTTCATGCTATTAAAAATTAAACTTCAGATATACCAGTTAACACATTCACAAATAAATGCATTACTCACCTGGTAAGCCAGGGTCCCCCTTCTCTCCTTTTGAGCCCAACAGATCTGGATCCACTGGTCCAGGAGGGCCTGGAAGGCCAGGCTCTCCTTTACCACCTTTTTCTCCTTCAGGGCCAGGAGGTCCTGGCTGACCCTGCAAACCATTATCACCTAACACCAACATGAGTGTGGGGAGAACACAACAGATCAGACTCATCCTTCCAGGATTAATGCATGTAAAGATTATTCACATGTTCCATAATTTAGTAGGCCACTGACCATACAAAATGCTTATGCACTATGGTTATTGTTTATGAGTAACTTGAACTCACACAGATTTTTACACTCAACACTCCCTCTATTTTCTGGGGTTCTTTGACAATTATAGAAACTAAAAAAATCAAAATTTAATCCCTGTATTTTGTTATTTTGAGCTGAGCATTTAGCACATTTCATGGTATCCAAACTATGCATGCCACCAAATTGAAAATAGAACGTACTTAAATGCCATGTCATATAAGAGATGAATCACTGAATTCTACTCCTGAAAGCAATGTTACACTATATGCTAAATAACTAGAATTTAAATAAAAACTTGAAAAATGCCATGTCACATAGAAACAAAATATAAGTAAGCATTGCTCGTTTTAAAGCACTAAAAATATTCTGTATTAACATAAAACAATGTTAATTTTCTCCCTTACATGTATCTTCCAGCCAACTTTGAATATTACCTTTTAGACCAGGAATACCACTCCTGCCAGGAATTCCCAAAGGTCCTGGAGGGCCGGGAGGTCCCATCATACCCATTTCACCTTTGGCACCTTTGAAGAATACCAATAATTAACTTTTACCTTTCCTTGACCTTCGAAAGATAAAAGATAACTTTTAAGATGTCAACTGGAAGACTATTGAGTGTTGGGAAGAAGGCACTAAGTTTTATCCGTTTTCAACTTTTGCAACCTTAGTGAACACTTCTGCTGATTCTATGAAAAAAAGACTCTGGGGTGCCTGGGGTGCTCAATCAGTTAAGCATCTGACTCTTGATTTTGGCTCAGGTCAGGATCTCAGGGTCATGGGATCAAGCCATCCTGGAAGTATATCATTCATCCCAACCACTCCAGTTGGTGCCACGTGGATCAAAGATAAATGACCCAATCAAATCGTGCCTTAATTTCTGACCCACAAAATCCTGAACAAAATAAAAAGGTTGATTTAAACCATTAAATTGTGGGATCTTTTTTTATACAGCAATACCTGACCAGAAATCTCAGAGAAAAAGCGTAACGAAAATAGCAAAGTGAGTTTCCTGCAAAGACATTTAATACTTTTCCTTAAGGGATAGTGTCAATCCAGAAAAATACAACAAGAAAATAATATATCAGAATCATGTTAGTTTTAATTTCCTGAATCCAAAAGCAGAGAAAACTTTAAATAAATTACCTGGAAATCCAGAGGCTCCTGCTTTTCCTGGAAGCCCTGGTGTTCCTGGGGGTCCCATAGGACCAGGTGCTCCAGGAATCCCTGGACTGCCTCTCTCACCAGGGGGTCCTAGAACGTCAAACCCAGGAGGCCCTGGATCTCCCTTCTCTCCTGGTATTCCGTGTAGGCCTAGTTAATACAACATCAATATTAACAAGTTTTGAAGTAGTTTTAAGATATGTATCTGATTATTTTTCTAGCAAAAAAATGATAGATTCCTGTGTATAACAAATCTAACCGTGAGTCAGAGATACTTTTGGTATTATGGATATAAAATGACCTAACAATCAAACTTTAGATTTTCAAGCATATTCCTCTATGAAAGTGCTTCTAAAATTATTTCCAGTGAAAGACTAATGTTTTCTTAATTCCTGGTCCATCGTGGACTAATGTTTTCATAAAACAATAAAAATTACTAAAAAAACTAAAATAAACTAAAGATGTACAAAATACATGACTACATTTTGGTTATTATATTCAACAAATGCAATTACACTGTCAAATTACTATATAAGTTTCTAAATGTTTATTCTCAATTTCTTCTAATTCCAATGCAGACTGGTAATAAGCAGTTTGTGACTTGACATTGGTCCATTGACTGCATTTGGATTTGCACTGCTCTAAGGTACTATGGATTATTGGGATATTATTTCTATAATCTATAAAAATGATTAATTACTGAATAAGTCAATTATGTGGACCTTTTTTACTTTGTTTTACATGTTATTTTAATAATATATTACCATCAGTTTTTGTTGTTAAATTTTGTTTCTCAGTATTCCAACCAGGATTTTACAGAAAAAATATGACACTGCAGAAATATTTAACCTTAGTAAATTTTGTAAGACTGAACTATTCCAAAAGACAAAATGGTTAAGAAAGAATATATTTTGGGGAAAGAATTACTCTACAAACAAAGCAAGTTCCCACTCTAATCCCTAACAGGTATGTGACTTAGTGAGTTACTTAATATTGTTGATCTACAGCTGTTAAGTGGGGATACAACTGAATGGAAGCTGGAGGCTGAGCCGGGTGACTGTTCTCAGTGTCCCTTCAACAATAAGACCCAATTGTATTGTTGAAGATTCACAAGTAATTATTTTTATAATAGCAAGACGCCGGGATTTTAAGATCTGTTTGATGTCATATACCAACATGTCCTTAGACCAATAAAATTCACTTTGAAAATTAGAGAATTCCATTTAGTTGGCACAGTGGTAATGGTTCCAATGCTGTCATTTCACAGAAAATATTATAAAGAGGGGAAAGATATTTTACATTATTATATTTGTGACATATGATGAGATACCTAATGATGAGCACTATTACAGCTCCCTGTACAGATTACTGCCTACTGTTACAGTATAGTTCAACTAGTTTTTGATAGCTAAGTTTTTAAGATAACCAATTTGTCCTTTGAAAGACGCTCTACAAAATAACAAAAAAAAAACCCTCAAAGTATTATTAAACCTGGACAAATCTTGTTTGTTTTTCATGTTTAAAGCTTTAAGATTCAGCTTTTGAGAAAGAACTACAGTACTTGGCAGACCTGAAGTTCAAAAGGCAGGAGTTACAGTTCAGCAGCAAGATGAACCACCCAAGCAGAAGCAAAGTTGCAAAAAGATTAATTAGGTTAGGAAACAAAGCTAAGCATGTAAAGATGAGAACAAAAAAGTCAACAAATAGAAGTTATTAGATACAGATTCACAACTATCATATATTAGTAATGAGTAAAGAAACTTATCTTAGGCATTCATTCAGATGTTCATATAGTATATTGTATAAGTGAAATGTATTTGCCAATAGAGATACAATAAAATATTTACATTCACAAAAATAATGCTCTTTGATAAAGATCAGCTTCATATTCTTATCTCTGATCCTTAGATTGCTTTGAATAATCCTCTTGGAACTTAAGTTCCTAAAGATAAGTTAGAATTTAAAACTAAATTTGATTTATACTGTAATAGCTTAGGTACAGAGAACTCAATAATCATTAGCAGATGAGTATGACTAAACAACCTGCATGTACTAGCAAAGATTCTTTTCATTGTTATTTGTTATAGTAACAGATATTATGCTGTACTTTTCACAGTATAGATCTTTTCCATGAATACTGTCAAAAATAGGCATCCTGGTAAGGTCAAGAATGAAGGCAGTCAACATAAATTCAAAAGCTCTGCCGAATTTCCTCATATAATAACAGGAATTATATGGCTATATCTATAGAGGATAAGTACATTAAGGGTATAGAGATGCTTTAAATTTATTGGCAGCCAAATGGAACCAGTGAAAAAAAAAAGGAAAATTTCAAAAACACATATTATCTGTGAGAACTTTACACAAACACACACACACACTCCAATGATTTGATAGCTGAAAAAAAAAGTTAGAAAACTTCATAAATAAAGTGGGCTATGAAACTTCATCTATGAAATGGCAGGACTAATTCCTTGTTTCTTTGTTTCACGTAAGTAGAGATGAGGTTGAACTGATTCAGCTACACACTTTTTCCTGAGACTCAGCAAGGATTACAATACATTTGGCTCAGGTTAGGGTATGATTTATGGACATGGAATTGAGTATATTTAACTGACCTCTTAAAAATTCACTAAAGCAGCAATCTTCTAGCTAATAGCCAGATCAAATAATAAGAATCAACATTTCCATTTCTGCCTGGATTAGTAGGGCATGGAATGAAAAGCATTTTGCTTCTTATCCTTTGGCATTTTTTTTCTTTTATTTCCCTGCCGTCAAATGAGGACTTGATATTCAACAGTTCCTTAATTTATAAACATGCATTAAACTGTGTATCCTGTCTTGGAAAAGAGAATGACAAATAGTAAAGCTTAATTAAATTACAGCAGAAAACTGGAGTCTAAAAAGCTTAAAAAGCATAATGCAAACATTTTATGCTGGGGAAATGACAATATAGAATACTTTGCATTAAGTTTTCTATTGCAAAATGAAACATAGCAAGTATATTAAATAAGCTTATTTAAAAAAATTGGTAGTTAGAATTTCAGCCATGCAGTGCAAGTCAGATGTATCAAGATATTAGAAACCGTCTTGCTAATCACCCTTTCATTGAGATGTATGAACAGAAATTATAATGTTTTGAAATGGGCTAATATAATATTCTGCTTTGGTGATATAAATAAATTTATATAAAAAGTGAGTACATGTAGCTAGTATTAAATATAAAGTGTGGTCTATCTCGTAGTAAAAAAATTGTAATTTGATAATGTATCTTTATTAATAAGCATGCATTCGATACATTTTCATGCCAACTGCTATTAACTTCATTTGTTGAACCATATTAGTTGAGATCTTGAATTTTATGGCAAAGTATATATTTATGGAAGAATGAGATGAGATTAAATTCAGCACAATTATTTTTCCGTCTATCCTAACTAGACTTTATAAATTAATATACCTATATATCTATCAGTTAAAAAGAAGGTTAGATGAATGTAACATTGAGAGTACTAGCTAAATTTGAAAAACCAGAAAGCACAAATAAATGTATTGGTGTTGTTTTTGTTCAGATTGGTATTAACAGTAGTCTTTTCATTCTTGCTTAGCTATGACTTAAGAATTTAAAATCCTTTCAAAATCTCATGCAATTTTGGGAAATAAAAGAAATGACAAAACATAACAGAAATGATAAATTCATTTTAGCCATTTTGTGAAACAGTAGGCCAAGATTATAATGACCAAACCGAAAAACTGTTTTTTCTCAAGAACCCTGTGCTATGCTAGTTGAACAGAATGGTTTCTTCATGAGTGTTGATGCAGCTACTTTTTAACAACCCAGTTCAAAGCAACACAGCAAGTTTTCTCAGTTTTAAATCAGTAGTGACATGTTAGGGGCCATTTAAAAAAGGAACAATGGGCCATAAACATAAAATGTTTAAAAAGAACATAAGCAAAAATTACCTTTACTTTCTAGGCTTTTTTATTATTAACTGGTGTTTCCAGATTTTTGGCATAATAACTAACAAAACATTTATTGCCATTTAAGGTCAGAAAATATATTTCTACTGTTTCAAAGTACATCTGTGTATTTAAGCCCTCTGACATATTCATGTAAATTAAGGAATGATTAAGTTTTCCATATTTTTTGAACTTTATGAATTATTACACTGCTTTGCAATGACATGCCAGCCCAAGGGTGGCCCTTAATGTGCCTTACCAGATGGCTCAGAATCCACAAAACTCAAATAAGTTCTCACACAAATATAGAGAAACTATATGATTCTCTATTAGGTTACAAGCAGACAAAACTTGTTTTGCATATCTTGCTTGTTTTCATTTTGCATGTATGTATAAAAAAGTTTGCGGTGCTTATAAGTTGCAAAATGATTGCTGACTTAGGGGTGAGAGAGGAAATTCACCTCACTTGTTTTATTAAAAAAAGAAATGAGAATGCCTAAAATATATTTTTGACATGTTTTTAAGTCTAGTTCTTGTTTGCTAAGAAATGTTAATAGATTCCTCGATGGTCTATTAATTCTATACAGCTACTCAGGTCTGAAATAATCAGCACTAGAAGTTTTTAGCTCTGTGATTCCAAGTCTGTGACTGGTTCAATGATTATATGCTGAGGCAACATACTGCAATTGTGAAACTGCATTATTGTTAATAGATCGATTTTAAATGAACAGGGAGGGAAAGTATCACAGATTAAAGTAGCTCTTATGCTGTGACCTGTACTTTTTCAGTTTTACAAAATTATACAAGTAGACATGTAACCTCTCAAATCTGTATTCTGGAAAACTATTACATAGTTTGCAGTTTACTGATGAACTAGCCAAGCTCTATATAATGAGTGCTACAAAATGCACATTTATTTACTCCAATCTTACCAGGTTCACCTACTGGTCCAGGAATCCCTGGTGGCCCTGGTGGTCCCTGAACACCTATTCCTGGAAGCCCAGGAGGTCCCATTGTCCCAGGTTGTCCTTTTGGCCCAACATCACCTTTAAGAAATAAATATAGTTTAGATATTAAAAACAATAGCTGAGTCACTAGTCGTTAAGAACCACAATACCCATGTGAAAAGACACATCAAGTTGGGATCTTGAAAAGCTATCCAATCACTGAGCAAGAAAAGTATACACAAGTACCCAGAGCAGATGACAGGAAATGCATTAAAAGTTACAGACAGGGCAGCCCGGGTGGCTCAGCGGTTTAGCGCCACCTTCGGCCCAGGTCCTGGTCCTGGAGACCTAGGATAGAGTCCCACATCAGGCACCCTGCATGGAGCCTGCTTCTCCCTCTGCCTGTGTCTCTACCTCTGTGTGTGTGTGTGTGTCTCTCATGAATAAATAAATGAAATTTTTTAAAAATGCTTTAAAAAAAGTTACAGACATATAACTTATGCTGAACACTCAACTTTACTACTTAGATCAAACTCACAAAATAGTACATAATATTATGAACCACACATTTCCTTTACTTGTAACTCATCTTGGGCAAATATCTCTATGTTTAAAATATATTTTCAAAAAAATAGATAACCTTTAACATCTTCCTATTTACTAGCTTCCTATAAAAATGCTAAAGCCTCTCCTATCATCAGTAAAATGCCTTTTTGACCATAGGCACTTCACTCTCCATCTTCTCTCTTTTACTTAAAAAAACATTACATACACTAAAATTCTTTTTCTAGTGTACTTTGATGAGTTTTGACAAATTTATAGTCATATAATCACCACCAAAATCAAGATAAGTGAGATACATATATAGTCCAACAAACCAAAAGGCTTCCTGTACCTAGTTGTAGTCAACCCCTCTCCACACTCTAATGCTCGGGCAACTACTTGATCTGTTTTGCCTTAGAGTTTTTCCTTTTCTAGAATGGCATGTAAATACATTTATATAATATGTAGCCTTTTGAGTATATACTATATAAAAGACATATACTATATATGTCTCCTTTCTTCTAACATAATGCATTCAGATTAATCCACATTGATGTACCTATTAGCAGTTGACTTTTTATTGCTGAATAGTATTCCATTATGCAAACATGCCATAATTTGTTCATCTATTCACCAGCTGAATATATATATATATAATATATATATATATATATTTTATTGAGGTTTGATTTGCCAACATATAGTATAGTACCCAGTGCTCACCCTGTCAAGTGCCCTCCTCAGTGCCTGTCACCCAGTCACCCCATCCCCCCACCTGCCTCCCCTCCCCTCTGGTATTCATTTACCAGAGTTAGGAGTCTTTCATGTTTTGTCACCCTAATTTTCCCTCCCTTCCCCTATATAATCCCTTTCACTATTTCTTATATTCCCCGTATGAGTGAAACCATATAATGATTGTCCTCCGACTGACTTACTTCGCTCAGCATAATACCCTCCAGTTCCATCCATGTTGAGGCAAATGGTGGGTATTCATCCCTTCTAATGGCTGAGTAGTATTCCATTGTATATGTATACCACATATTCTTTATCCATTGACAGATGAATGGATAATGGCTATTTCTAATTCTTGGTGATTATGAACAAAGCTGCTTTAAACATTGATCTACAGGTTTTTGGTAAAGTTTCTCATTTTTCTTGGATAAATAAGAGTGGGATTGCTGGGTCATGTGGTAAAGGTATGGTTATATGAAGCTTTCCATTTTTCTTTTTTTTAAGGTTTTATTTTTTTTTAAATTTTTATTTATTTATGATAGTCACACAGAGAGAGAGAGAGAGAGAGAGAGAGAGAGAGAGAGGCAGAGGGAGAAGCAGGCTCCATGCACCAGGAGCCTGACGTGGGATTCGATCCCGGGTCTCCAGGATCGCGCCCTGGGCCAAAGGCAGGCGCCAAACCGCTGCGCCACCCAGGGTTCCCTTTTTTAAGGTTTTAATTTAAATTCCAGTTGGTTAACATACAGTGTGATATTAGTTTCAGGTGAGAATATAGTGATTCAACACTTCCATACAATACCTGGCACTCATCACAACAAGGGTACTCCTTTAATCCCCATCAGCTGATTCACCTATCCCCTCAACCACCTCCTCTTGTAATCCTCTTGTAATCGTTAGTTCTCTATAGGTAAGAGTTTGTTTCTTGGTTTGCCTCTCTTTTTAATCCCCACTATGTTCCTTTATTTTGTTTCTTAAATTCCACATATGAATGAAATCATATGGTATTTTTCTCTACTGACTTATTTTGCTTAACATAATACTCTCTAGTTCTATCCATGTCATTGCAAATGGCAAGATTTCATTCTTTTTATGGCTAATATTCCATTGTGTGTGTGTATATATATATATATACATATATGTATATTTGTGAAATTATAAATTATGGAAACACCCCAAGTGTCCATTGACTGATGAATAAAGAATATTCATGTTCAGAATTATGGGTGTTTCCATAATTTCACAATTATAGATGATGCTGCTATAAACACTGGGGTGCATGTATCCCTTGAATTAGTATTTTTGTATTCTTTGAGTAAATACCTAGTAGTGCAATTGCTGGATCATGGGGTAGTCCTATTTTTAACTTTCTGAGGAACCTCCATACTGTTTTCCACAGCAGCTGCACCAGTTTGCATTCCCACCAATAGTGCAAGAGGGTTCCCCCTTCTCCACATCCTCACCAACCCGTTTTGTCTTGTGTTGTTAATTTTAACCATTCTGACAGGTGTAAGGTGATAGGTCATTGTAATTTTGATTTGTATTTCCCTAACGATCAGTGAGGTTGAGCATCTTTTTATGTGTCTGTTGGCCATTTATATGTCTTCTTTGGAAAAATGTCTATTCATGTCTTCTGCCCATTTCTTAATTAGAAAATTTATTTTGAGGTGTTGAATTGTATAAGTTCTTTATATATTCTGGATAATAATCCCTTATCAGATATATCACTTGCAAGTATTTTCTCCCAAATTGTTTTCCAAGTGGGTCTACCATTTTGAATTCTAACTAGTAATGTATGAGAGTTCTTAGTTATGATGCATCTTTGGCATCACTTGGTATTGTCAATTTTCCTTCTTTTTTGAAGCCTATTCTGACAGGATATGTTATCTCATTGTAGTTTTGATTTGCATTTCCTAGATGACTGATTGTATTGAGAATCTTTATATGTGCGTACTAGCTAATCAGATATCTTCTTTGGTAAAGTATCTGTTCAAATGTTTTGCCCATGTTTCCAAATTTAAATTTGGTTGTTTCCTTGTTATTGATTTTTGAGAATTCTGTATGTATTCTGGCTAGAAGTCCTTTTGTCAGATAAATGATATGAAAGTACATGTCATCTTATGAAGTCCAATTTATCCATTTTTATATTTTTAAGATTTTATTTATTTATTCATGAGAGACACAAACAGAGAGAGACAGAGACAGAGACATAGGCAGAGGGAGAAGCAGGCCCCCTACAGGGAGCCTGATGTGGGACTCGATCCTAGGATCACACCCTGAGCCAAAGGCAGACATTCAACTGCTGAACCACCCAGGCGTCCCTCAATTTATCCATTTTTAAATATATTTTTGTTTTGGTGTTTTATCTAACAACTTTGCCGAACCTACAATCACAAAGATTTTCTTCTGTGCTTTCATCTAAAACAAGGGATAATGAAAGTACTGTCTATGGGCTAAATTTGGCTTACAGGCTAAATTTTTGAACTGCCTGTGAGCTAAGAATAATTTCTACATTATTGAAGGCCGTTAAAAAAGAAAAAATATTATATGAAAGAAACCATAAGTGGCCCATAAAATAAAATAAAAAAAATATTGGGATGCCTAGATGGCTCAGTTTATTAAGTGTCTGCCTTTGGCTCAGGTCATAACGGGATCAAGCCCCAGGTCAGGTTCCCTGCTCAGTGTAGAGCCTGCTTATCCCTCTCCCCCTGCTCATGCTCTCTCTTGCTATCTTTCTCTCTCAAATAAATAAATAAAATCTTAAAAAAAAAGAAAATATTTACTATTGGGCCCTTCATAGAAAATGTTTGCCTGCCTCTGTTCCAATTTTTTTTATCATTTTATGTTATACATTTAGATCTATGATCCATTCTGAGTTAATTTCTGTACAATGTGTGAAGCATGGTTTGGGGTTCATCTTTTGTTTTGTTTTACACACAGATGATGAATTGATTTACCACTATTTATTGAAAAGACTGATTCTTCTATTGAAATTGCCTTTGCAACTTTGTCAAAAATCAAATTGTATATTTCTATTCTTGGGTCTCTATTACATTCCATTGTTCTATATGTGTCTATCTTCTCACATATACTACACTATCTTAATCACTGTGGCTTTATATTAAGTTTAGAAGTTAAGTACTATGAATCCTCCAACTCTGTACTCTTTCTCAAATTATTTTGGCTTTTCTAGGTCCTTTCCTTTTCCAAATAAATTTTTTGAATAAAAAACTACTGCAGGGATGCCTGGGTGGCTCAGCGGTTGAGCATCTGCCTTTGACCCAGGCCGTGATCCTGGAGTCCTGGGATCGAGTCCCACATCAGGCTTTCTGCATGGAGCCTGCTTCTCCCTCTGCCTTTGTCTCTCCCTCTCTATCTGTGTCACTCATGAATAAATAAATAAATAAATAATCTTAAAAAAAAAAGAAACTACTGCAGAGTTTTGCTAGGGAACATGTTCAATCTATGAATAAAGCTGGAAAAAACTGTTTATGTTAACAATATTGAGCCCTCCAACTCATGAAGACAAAATATCTTCCCATTTGACTGGATGTGTGATTTCTGTCGTAAGTGGTTTTACGGTTTTCCACATACAGATCTTGCACATATTTTGTTAGAACTATACCTAAGTATTTCATGTTATTTGATGTCATTTCAATTAATACTGTTTTTGTTTTAATTTTTATTTCTAGTTGTTTGTTACTAACATATAGAAACACAATTTATTTTTGTATATTTGCCTTGTATTCTATGACCCTACTAAATTTAAATTCAATTCTTCATTTTAGGAGTATTTTGTAGATTTTCAATTTTCTATGTAGAAAAATCAGGTCACCTAAATGACAGCTTTATTTCTGCCTTTCCAATGTGTGTGCCTTTTACTTCTATTTGGGGAGAGGGGTGTTATTTTGTCAGGAGTTTTTTTTTTATTTGAACATAGTTGACACATAATGTTACGTTAGTTTCAGGTGTACAACATAGTGATTCAACTTCTCTATATGTTACGCTATGTTCACCACAAGTGTAGTTGCCATCTGTCATCATATTATTTCTATTTCTTGCTTTATAGCATTTCATTGCTTTACAGGACTCACAGTATAATAATGAAAAGGAGTGGTAAGAAAGCATATATTTGCACTGTTCCATATATTTAGGAAAAAGCAGTCAGTTTTTCACCACTAAATATAATGGATCAAGTTTTTTGGTAAATATTCTTTATCATGCAAAAGAGTTCCCTTTTATCCCTAATTTTGTGAGAGTAGTTTTTCAGAATAAATGTTAAATTATGACAAATAATTTTCATCATCTATTAAGATGTTAATATAGTTGAATTTTTCTTCAGACTGTTGATAAGGCAAATCACCCTGATCTTCAAATCAGCCTTGTAGGGGACGGAGTGGCCAACAGCCTGCAGAGCAATATGCTTAAGTTTTATTGTGACTACTGTGACACATACCTCACCCATGACTCTCCATCTGTGAGAAAGACACACTGCAGTGGTAGGAAACACAAAGAGAATATGAAAGACTACTATCAGAAATGGATGGAAGAGCAGGCTCAGAGACTGATCGACAAAACAACTGCTGCATTTCAACAAGGAAAGATACCTCCTACTCCATTCTCTGCTCCTCCTCCTGCAGAGGCAATGATCCCACCTCCCCCCAGTCTCCCGGGTCCTCCTCGCCCTGGTATGATGCCAGCCCCCCATAAGGGGGGCCCTCCAATGATGCCAATGATGGGCCCTCCTCCTCCTGGGATGATGCCAGTGGGACCTGCTCCTGGAATGAGGCCACCTATGGGAGGCCACATGCCAATGATGCCTGGGCCCCCAATGATGAGACCTCCTGCTCGTCCCATGATGGTGCCCACTCGGCCAGGAATGACTCAACCAGACAGATAAGGAGAGATAGGAACCTCTTTATATTCAGTTTATATTACTTGTTCTTACTTCACCAGGAGATCATGGTGCTGTGACTTTGGGTGTTTTCTAAAAGCACGACAAGGAAGACTTGCTTCCCCTTCCTATCAAAGAGAGAATAGTTTTTGCAGGGGAGTAGTGGGACAAAGGCAATTTTCACTTGTATTGTGAAACGTGAAAATAAAATTGTCAACTGTTTTAGTTAAAAAAAAAAAACAAAGAAAACAAATCAGCCTTGTATTCGGAGGACAAGCCTTGCTTGGTTGTAGCATATAACCTTATATTGTTGGATTTGATTTGCTAATTTTTTCTTTTAATGGTTTTTATTTATTTGAGAGAGAGAACTATCGAGAGAGAGAGAGAGCACAAGTCAGGGGAGAGGCAGAGGGAGAATCAGACTCCCCACTAAGTGGAGTTTATTTATTGATTTTATTTATTTATTTATTCATGAGAGACAGAGAGAGAGAGAGAGAGGCAGAGACGTAGACAGAGGGAGAAGCAGACTCCACACAGGGAGCCCGATGTGGGACTCGATCCTGGGACCCCAGGATCACACCCTGGGCCGAAGGCAGGCTCCAAACCACTGAGCCACCCAGGGATCCCCAATAAAATCTTTTATTAAAAAAAGCTTTCATACATGAATTTTCTTTTAATCACTTCTTTATCTGCATCCTACAAATTTGATATGTTTTATTTTCATTTTTATTAAATTCAAAGCACTTTCTAGTTTTCCTGGCGATTTCCCTTTTGATTCATAGGTTATTTAAAGGGTTTTGGTTATTTTCTGAATATGTCAGGATTTTCCCAGATAGCTTTCTATTACTGATTTCTTCTTAAATCTAGTATGGTGAAATAATCTACTGTATGATTTCAATATTTTTAATTTGCCAAAGTTTGTTTTAGGGCCTAGAATAATGGTCTATTATGATAAATGTTCCATGTGCCCTTTACAAGAATGTGTTTTCTTCTTTTATAAGGTGGAATATTCTGTAGATGTCAATATTGAGGAGTTATATTGATGAGAAACTCCTAACACTACCCTACTAGAATACTGTACATCCTATCTTTGTAACCTTCTACATGAAACCAATGCAAAGTATGGCCCATGGTAGTTGAAGAAGTATGATAAGTCTAGCTGGTCTGAAGACAACCTGACGTTGGGCCTTACAGTATCCCAATTTTCTATTTGTAATTTTGTATTCTCTTTATTAAAGAGTCTTGCCAAAATTGTATATTAAGATGATACAAAAATCTTTCTGTCTTCCACATTTCTTATATTTTAAAAATTTTACTTTTATATTTATGATTTTAATTCATTTTTAACATAACATGCATCAGAAATTTATTTATTTGAGACCATTTACTCAATACCAACTTTTAAGAATCTATTTTCTCCCTACTAATTGATGACATTTCTGTGAAATATCAAGTTACTACAGAGACATGAGTGTGTGTGCATGTGTGTGTATTTGTATTCCATATATACGTTTCTTTTTTTTTAACTTTTTTTATGATAGTCACACACAGAGAGAGAGAGAGGCAGAGACATAGGCAGAGGGAGAAGCAGGCTCCATGCACCAGGAACCCGACGTGGGACTCGATCCCGGTCTCCAGGATCGCGCCCTGGGCCAAAGGCAGGCGCTAAACCACTGCGCCACCCAGGGATCCCTTTATATACATGTTTCTTAACTCTGTTATATTGGTCCCCTTGTCTATTCCAGCACTGGTTCACAATACTGTAATTACAAGGATTTTGAAATACATTTTAGTATATGTTTGATAAATGTTAAGTTTCAGAATTAGTTATGACAAGTGCTTACAAAAAACACCAACTTGAATTCTCATTGAAAATGCATTATATTTGGGAGCCTGATATGGGACTCATATCACAGAGCCTGCTTCTCCCTTTGCCCGTGTCTCTGCCCCTCTCTGTCTCTCATGAATAAATAAATAAAATATTTAAAAATAGATTTTTTTTGCAATTTATATTTTATTTCTTTCAATATTTCCATTTCTGTGCCATTCTATTTGTCACAATACTTTTGCATGTTATTCCTGCTACCCAGAACATCCTTCCATCAGGATACAGATCAAGTGTCACCTCCTATATGAAGCCTACCAAGGCACCTTAGATGAGGCCTTGAACCAAAGTAATATGAGGCAAACTGAATGTTTCCAAAGTCATCTTCTTTTTATCTTTTTTGTTTAATGTGATTCTAATGTTGAGTCTTCATCCTCATATCATTCTTTCCTGATAGATGATAGATGTTACCCTAACTAATTTATTATTGGTCACTATTTTGCTTTGAAAGTGCTGTATCAATCTCTCCTATTAGGAGAGATCACCAAGTTCTAATGCCCAGCCACTGGTATATGTGTGTCTGGTAGGTGAACTTTTATTGTGATCTGCTTACTGAATTCTGACTGTGGTTTAGTGACCCAAAACATTAGTGATACATTTTCATAAAAGTTCCAGATGAAATAACCATTATCATAGTGATACTACCTAGATTTTCTTACAGTAGTTAGAGAACAGACTCTATGCCTTTGTGTTCCTAGTGACTCAAGCAGTACCTGGCACAGAAGAAGAACATAATGTTTGAAGAATGAAGGAATTACATGGTAGAATATCCAAAATTCTTTTTCTTCTACCACCTTAGGAACTGTACTGGGGCTTTTATATTTCAGAATGAGTCTTATTAGGATATTAGAATTCCTATACTTCCTTTCAAAGATTAGGAAAATAAATGCCTGTTAAGACACTAATGTTTAAAATAGGCTTCAACTCATTTCTTCCTAACCCTTCTCAAAGACATTTTAATAAACAAAGTATCATGAGTGAGTAATTTCCATATGGAGACTGCTTGCCACATAGCTTATCATTTGGAATGTGTCTATCTCCAATTTTGGGGGTCACATGTCTAAGCTGCGGTAGATAATTGGTGGGAAACACAATGTGTAACTTTGAGTGTTAGTGTTTACAGCTGGCCAGAACTGTTTAGTTGAAGACAAATAGGTATTTTTAAAAGGGCTTATCTAAGAAGAATTTGTATTGGGCTAGTTTGGGGGCTTTTGCTCACAGAATCTATGCTGGCTAAATTAGTCTATGCTGTCATATTGCTTTAATGAGAATCAATCCAACATGTTTAGAAGTACAAAGCTGTTTAGATTATTCTCTGGGGGCCAAAATATTGACCAGGAGAGTCCTGTTCCTTGAAAACCAGTAAGGAAAACACAATTGCCAAATCTATTCCTATTTATAATAAGGGGAATCAGAATCAAGAGGGTAGAAGAAACCAATGGTGAAATAAGCAAAGGCCATAAGCAGTTCACAGGAAAAATATGTCCTTTAAGCATATGAAAAGATGTTCAATTTTATTCATAATAATGGAAATACAAATTTAAAGACCCTGAGAATAAAGGCAAAGGATACTGTATATCCAAAGAATTTTTAAAAAAAGAATAAAGTTGATAAAGTTGGAGGACTTACATTACCTGATATCAAGTCTTATTATAAAGCTACAGTAATATAAACAGTTGGTATTGACTTAAGGCTAGTAAAATAGATAAGTAGGAATGATAGCACAAAATAGACCTACACATTATATTGCCATCTAATTTTTGACACAGATGCCAAAGTAATCCAATGGGGAGAGATCATTTTGAACAAATGGTGTTTAATAAAATTATTTGAGATGGATGATAATCTTAAACATAAATGCTAAAATTATAAAATTTATAAAATAAAAGTTATATTTGCAACCTTGGGAAAGGTTTCTTAGATATAACACAGACAATAATTACATAAAAAATAGATAAATGAAACATCAATAAAACCAAAACTTTTATCATTAAAATACGCTGATTAAAAACAGGCAAACCAGATGGGGATAAAATACTCATAGATCTCTATTTCACAAAAGACCAGTATGTAGAATATATAAACATCACTTCCCACTTAACAATAAAAACATAAATTTTAAAATGCGAAAAATATCTGAATGTGAAAAATAATCCACCAGGACACAAAAGAGTTCAACATCATTAGTCATCATCAGGGAAATGAAAACTCAGACCAAAATATGTCACCAACGCACCTACTAAAACTCAAAAATGAAAAGACTGATGACACCAAATGTTGGAGAGAATGTGGAACAATTGAAACTTTCATACCATATTGGTTTGAGTTTAAAATGGTAAAACAATTTTGGAAAAAGGTCTAGTAGCTTCTCATACAACTAACATATACCTACTATTTGACCCAACAATTCTACTTGTAGGTATTTAACCAAGCAAAATGAAAGCACATATCCACAAAAAGATTTGTAAAAGAATGTTCTTACCAGCTTCACTCATAATAGCCAAAAACTTAACACAGTACAGGTGTCCATCAACAGAGAATGGACTAAAAAACTTTGGTATATTTATACAATGAAATACTCAATAATAAAAAATAAAACTCTTGATAAATACACATGAATGGATCTCAAAAATAGTATTCTGAGTGAAAGAAGCCTTACAAAGAATGTACCCACTGTGTGACTCCATACGGAGTTCTAGAACAGGTAGAATTAATTTACAAGGAAAAATCATAACTATACAGATGCCACTGTGGATGTTGGTGTACGGACTGAGAAGGGGGAAAAGGGAAATTTCCGGAATTATATCTTGATAGGGGATTAGTTACACAGGTATATGTATTTGTCGAAATCCAGCAAATGTCTCTGTGTATGTCATTTAATGTGAATTTTGTCAAAAGAAAAAAAAAACAACCACAGAATTGTAGTTATAATATACATGCTAAAGTACTTAGTGAGAAGTGTACTGTTGTTATAGTTTACTTCGAAATGCATCAAAAAATAAGTCAATGGATAAAGAAAGGGATGAACTGATATGTGACAAATCATGTAGAGTAAAATGTTGATAATAGAATATCAATAATGGGTATATAGTAGTCACTGAAAAATTCTACTTTGCTGATTATATGAAATTTTAAAAAAGAAAATGTTGGCAGAGATAAAATGTTAATTGTAGAATCTTGATGGTAGATATAGAAGTTTTCACTGTACCATTCTCTTAATTTTGTGTTTGAAAATTTTCACAATAAAATGTTTATAAAACTCTACCAATACCTACTTCTATCAGATTGGTGAAAATTAAAGAATTTGTCAACATACTCAATTACCAAAGCTATGGAGAAACAAGTACACTCATTCATTGCTGATAGGAATGTGTGTATGGTAAAAGAGAGAGGAAACTGACAATATCTAGAGATGCATTTAGCCTTTAATTTAGAAAATGTATTTTTATTACTCTATTCTACTGTTACAACTATACATATATGAAATAGCATAAATGCAAGACAATTCACTGTGACATTATTTCTAATTAAGAACAGATTGTCAAAAACCCAACCTAGGGCAGCCCGGGTGGCTCAGCGGTTTAGTGCCGTCTTCAGCCCAGGGCGTGATCCTTGGGATCGAGTCCCATGTCAGGCTCCCTGCATGGAGCCTGTTTCTCCCTCTGCCTGTGTCTCTGCCTCTCTCCCTCCCCTCTGTCTCTCAAGAATAAATAAATAAAATAAATAAAATCTTAAAAAAACAACCCAATCTAGAAACTAGCAACTGGCAGAACAAGCTACAATAAACTCAAGCAGTTTATTACTAGGTAGCTATTTTTTAAAAAATCAGGATTTTGAAGTACTGACATAAGGTGATCTCTAGGATATAAAATTAAGCAAAATAATTAACAGCAAAAAGTCAAAAGGTAGTATTCTAGCTTTTAAGAAAGTTAGGAAATACAAATATATATGTTATTGGCTTGAATTTGTATGAAGAAATATTGGAACAATAAATTACTCAAAAATTGGCTACATATGGGATGGGGAAAACAGAGTGGATGGAGATGGGGTAAAAGGAAGACTTCTCAGTTCGACTTTCATACGTATATGATTGTATCATCTATTCAATAAAATAAAATGTAAAAAACATCAATGAAAGATGAAAAAAAGCAGTGACAGAGTGGGAGCATAGACTTTCATTTAATTGGACTTATAACCCATAAACTTTCCTAACAGTTTCAATTTCTATAAAAGTTAAAAGCAAACTGAAAAATAGCTATAACTTCTTTACCTTTTGGTCCAGGGAGCCCATCCAAGCCAGTACGTCCGGGAAGACCTGGAGGTCCTGGGAAACCACGATCTCCTTTTGGACCAAGTGTTCCTTTGAAACCTGGGAGTCCTGGGGGTCCAGGTGGCCCAGGCAGCCCAAGTCCTGGTTCTCCCTTAGGCATACACATGAGAAAACATACAAAAACTCCAATGATTTTCTTGGTGTTTATTGTTTACCATGAAGAATGTAAAGCAGAAAATACAAAGTAGTAATTTTTTTTCCCTATGGGAGAAGGAATAGGATAACTAAATGAAAAATAATTGGCAAATTGGAGAGAACATCTGGAAGGATGAGAAACAAATTAAAGAATTTGGGGGCAGCCCTGGTGGCTCAGCAGTTTAGCACTGCCTTTGGCCCAGGGTGCGATCCTGGAGACCTGGGATCGAGTCCCACGTCAGGCTCCCGGGATGGAGCCTGCTTCTCCCTCTGCCTGTGTCTCTGCCTTTCTCTCTCTGTGTCTCTCTTGAATAAATAAATAAAATCTTTAAAAATTTTGGTTATAAGATAAGAAAGAGATAACTGAGAGCATGAGATTAAAGGACCCAACTGAGGAACTGTGATTACAGACTTTGTATTAGATAATTATTTTAAATTTGATTAAGTATGATAATGACATTGTGGTTTTTGTATGAAAAGCCCACTTACTTAGAGATGAATATTGAAGTATTTATAGGTAAAATAATACGATTTTGAGATTTGTGTTAAAATACTTTAGCAAAGAAAAAGGGAATAGATGAAATAAATGTGATGAAATCTTGATCATTTGGAATCTGAGTAATGGATATATGAAACTTCATTGTATTACTCTTTTTACTTTTGTGTTCATTTTAAAGGTTCATAATAAAATAAGAACAATTAGACAATAGAGAAGTGGTTTCTCATGAGACCTGTGGTCATGGTCAATTGTTCTTCCCATGGAAGAAATAGCAATGATGAAAACACAAAAGTTTAAATTAATTAAATACAGTGAAAATTCAAGAACATTCAGGAAAATTATAAACTACAGCAGTTTGCTGAAGGTTGACTAAGGGCAATTGTAAATTAGCTAAGATATAATAAAAAGAATAGAAAGAAACTCAAACACAGTACTTTATTATTATTATTATTATATTACTATTATTATTAAGCTAATAATAGTGGCTTGCATTGTGTAAGTGGGATGGAATTGGGACTGGGAAACAATATGGGAAGTTCTAAACATGATATTCAACCAGTCATCACATAGTCATGGACAGAGATTAAATGGTATGTTGATACTATAGAGAAGTATAAGGGGAGCTGATTGTATTCTCTCACCTAATCTCATCTCATCAGGTAACCTTTCACTCCAAAACAATTTCAGAAACTTTGTTGCTTCAAATATGACCTCTTGAACAATGAAAGACTGTTTTGGGTTAAACATGGGGCTCAAACTCACGACCTATGATCAAGACCTGAGCTGAGGGGATTCCTGAGTGGCTCAGCAGTTTAGCACCTCCCTCGGCTCAGGTTGTGATCCTGGCGTCCTGGGATCGAGTCCACGTCGGGCTCCTTTTTTTTTTTTATGATAGTCATACAGAGAGAGAGCGAGAGAGGCAGAGACATAGGCAGAGGGAGAAGCAGGCTCCATCCACCGGGAGCCCGACGTGGGATTCTATCCGGGTCTCCAAGATCGCACCCTGGGCCAAAGGCAGGCGCCAAACCGCTGCGCCACCCAGGGATCCCTCACGTCGGGCTCCTGCATGGAGTCTGCTTCTCCCTCTGCCTGTGTCTCTGTGTTTCTCATGAATAAAAAAATAAAATCTTAAAAAAAAAGACATGAGCTGAGATCAAGAGTTGGATGCCTAACCGACTCAGCCACCCAGGTGCTCCAGGTAAAATATTTTTAAGTGAAAATATAATCAGATAACTGTATTTATATAGTGAAGATTTGGGATAAGACTTTGTCTACATCAAAATAGAAACCTAGGGCTAATAAGAGAAATAGGAAAAGGGGAAAGAATAAAGTAAAATGTCTCAGACCTTTGGTCCTGGAAAGCCTGGTGGCCCAGAAGGGCCTTCTAGACCAATTCTTCCAGGTGTCCCAGGTGCTCCTGGAGGTCCTTGAATTCCAGGAAAACCTGTGGGACATGATCAGTTATTTTTTAATCTCCAAAGAGAAGATACCTTAAAAAAGATACCCAAACTCCCAAACCCATATTTTTACCCTGTCCAATCATGCTTAATTAGTGACTAGAGTGAGATGTTAAAAGTACACTGATGTTCTAGATGACTTCTCAGGATCAAGCCTTATAAATACCTGATATTCCCTCTCAATCACCTTATGGTCCTGTCATTTTCATATAGGGCTAATATGTGTGGAAGATATACTCTTCTAAAGGAAAATAAGAGTTATTGCTAATGAGATAGAACGAAACATAAGGAATGACTCCCACACAAACATGCAGAAAAGCTTTGTTCTGCTTATATCTGAATATAGTATGATAAAAGGCCTACTATATATTTCTGGAAATAAGCTAAAAAGAATTATAAATATTATACACAAATATAAATATATAGTCAAATCTGACTCTTTAGAAGTCATTTAGTATAAATGAGCAAGGCCATGTTTAAGCACTGTTCTCAGACCAATGCATGCTTGACATTCATGAGAATAAATTCTAAGAGGAAAAAAACAGAACTGAAGCAATAGCCTTACAAAATTTCAGTAAATCAAGAGAATATGATTTAGGATAAAATGTTACTTGGATACATGTGTGAAATAAGTATGTTTTCTACTTAACACAATCCATTCATTCAACAAGTATCTATTGAGTGCTTACTATGTGCCAGGAACTTTTCTAAACCCTAGAAATACAATGGTGAACATAAAAGACAATAATTCTGTAATTTTAAAAGCTTATATATCATTTTTGCATATCTATGATTTAGTTATTTTTTTTGCCTGGACTGTTTTAGATAAAAACAATAAAATAATATTGCATATACACTGTGACTTTTTACTTACATTATTTATGGTACCTAGAAAAGAGGCACAATTAATATATTTTATTTGTTGAGGGAATTATATCAAAGAATAATGTCATATTAACTAGTTAACTAGCCTGCATGCTGCCCAGTCCCACATACCTTTGGGACCAGGTGGTCCAGGAAGCCCAATTCCAGGGATACCTGGTTCTCCTTTATTACCGGGTATTCCTGGCAAGCCCGGCGGGCCGGGAAGTCCAGGGTCACCTATGGAGAAACAGTTTTTTTTTAAAGGGATACTTTAAAAGAAAGAAGCTAATAAGTAATAAAGACATGGCCAAATAAATTCCTCACATACCCGGAAGCCCTACTTCACCATGTCTGCCTGGATTACCAGGCAGGCCAGGCTTCCCTGGCTGGGTTATGGTCTGACCTGGATCACCTTTAGGACCTACGAATAAGAGGGAATCAAAAGTGGGTGAGAAGTGTTCAGTTGACTAAAGATCTCTTTAATTAAAAACAGAACAAGAAAGTATCGATAATCTTTTGAAAATGCACACTAACAAGAACCCACAAGAAACATAACCCCGTATTATATATTCAAGGAATATACCAAACAGAAGGATAAACTTTCAAAAAGAAAAAGTAGATGACAGTTTTAAGAGCTTCCAGGATTGAAGACAGCATCTACAAAAATACTTTAAAATATAGGTCAAAGGAGCCTAACAAAACTCAAACTGCAGTAAAAAAGAAATATTCTTTTTGGTTAACTAATGGTAACTTAAGGTGGTATTGTGCAAAGTCCAAGTGCACCTACTTGCCATTAACTAAAATAAGAACTGGAAGTATGCTCAGGATAAAGATGGATCTCTAAAATCTGACATAAAAAGCACTAACCATGAGAGAAAAGATTGATACATTTGACTACATTCAAATTAGGTTTTGTTGATTAAAGACACCATATAGAGAGTGAAAATAGCAAGCTGTAAAGAGTGAAAATTTTGCAGAACAGATAACAACTAATACACAGAATATATATATATATATATATTTAAAAAAAAACTAAATCAGTAAGAAAAATAAACAATCCAGTAGAAAAATGGTAAAAAAAAAAAACACTTGAATGGGAATTTCACAAATGGAAATTGAAACAGTCAAACATATGAAAAGGTGCTAAATTTTAATGTTATCAGGGGAATGCAAAATAAAACTGTTATGAGATAAATCACACTCAGCAAACTGACAAAAATGTAAAATGTCTGACAATACAAAATACACATACAATAAGATACTATACAGCAATGAAAATGAATGTATTATAGCTATACACAAAGTTAATATAAAGAATACTTACCCTATGATTCCATTATTATGAAGTTCAAAAAGAAGTATAATTAAGGTACTTTATTTAGAGATCCATATCTAGGTGATAAAACTAAGGGGTAAATGGAAGGAAATTAGGCAAAAGTCAGGACAGTGGTTACCTCTAGAGAATGGAAGGGGATTATGATCACAAAAGGACAGAGAGGAAGATGGGGGTTTCTAGGATGATGGCAGTGTTCTGTTTTTTGACATATGTGGTAGGTACATGTGTGTTCCTATTATAATTACTTGTTAAACCTTATGTACAATGTACTTAAAGACAAAAAACAGTAACAAAGAAGACAGAAGAAATTTAAAGAAGGAACCTCCCCCTTTAGAGGAAACACAGACACTGTGCTCCCTTGGTATGAAGCTCTTAAAAGCCCAAATATAAACAGCAAGGGAAACACATCTCTTATGCAAGGAAGCCAAGAATAGCCAAAAGATACTATATTTCTGCTTTTAAGTGCCAAATTAAAACCAAAACAACTGTAGTAAACTCACCTGGTATTCCCGGCTGGCCTGGATTTCCTGCCACACCTTGTATGCCTTTTTCACCTACTGGGCCTGGAGGGCCAAAACCCACAGGGCCCATAGGCCCCCTATTCCCTGGGAGACCTGGCAAGCCTGGATTCCCAGGGGGACCTCTTTCACCCTTAAAAGCAATTCCACCCTAAAAAGGGAAACATTTAATATAGAAACATACAGATATAGGTTGGTATGTTGGTATTACTGAATACAACTAAAGAAATGATACAGCCATAAAAAGTTCTTCTTAGAACTGTATAAGTGTGTGTTATTATGGGATATGATGTGTGATCATTCCCCTTATTCATTAATTCCTTCAACAAATGTTTTTTAGTTCCTAATATGTATCAGGAGCTGGTGATACAGCAAAGAGCAAAAATAGACAAAAATCTCTGCCTTCACAAAGCTTACATTCTAGCAATAAGTCAAGAAGTTTGTAGTCCAGCTAACACATGGCCATCTACTCACACTAATCTCTAAGCTTACTATATATAAAATCAAGTTAGACTTTTGTTCTCAGATCAAAAAAAAAAATGAGACAACGATACGTAGTACAAGAGAAGGGGAGCCTCGTACTAATCCATAAGCATCTTAACCTCCTGCTCATCTGTTCACAGCCAGTATTACTCAATATATTAATAGGTTAAGAAGAAGGAATTTATAAAACTGAGAGAAAAGAGTGGTAAAGAAACCCCATATAGTCAATAACAATATACCATTACTACAGTCACATTCTTTTAAGCACTAATTGGGTATTCATCTTAGCACAAAGCCCATCCTAGGAAACATCCCTAAGTAACAATTTGATATCACAGAACCAAGAATATCAAACCAACTCACAGGTTCTCCTTTGGGGCCAGGAAGCCCTGGCAGTCCATCCTGTCCAGGGGTTCCAGGTAAACCAGGAAGCCCAGGGGCTCCAGGGTAACCCAACTCTCCTTTGTCACCCTTCATTCCTGGAAAAGTGAGGACGTCACCAGGTTCACCTTTAGATCCAGGAAAGCCTGGAGGACCTGGAGCTCCCGGTATGCCCTTAGGGAAGGAAAAGAAAGAAAGGGAAAAAGAAGAAGAGAAAAAGTCAGATTCTTTCTTTCCAACACATTTCTTTTTCCAGTTTGTCCTATCAACCCACCCAATAAGATTTAGTGTACAAAGCTATGAACAAAGTGAGGCATGTGAGCCAGGGAGAGTCAAGGTATAAAAAACAACACAAATTAATAAAAAACTAAATTTCTTTTATTATGTATATCCACAAGAGAAAACCAAAGTGTAAATGGATTTCTTCCAGGTTTTTTTTTTTTTTTTTTTTTGTTCTATAATATACTCAAAACTTACTGTTAATCCTTTGGGACCTGTTAGACCAGCATGTCCTTTTTCTCCCTTCTGTCCAGGGAAACCAAGAGATCCTAATACATGCACATACACACACACAAAATAATGTGAACTTTGACCCTGAGTCCCTAACAAAGCTCATATAAAAAGCATCAAGTCAGGAAGTCAAGTTTTAAAATAAGAACCCCATTCAATCGCATTTAACAAATCATATTTTAATGTTCCTGTCTTATGCTCTCAAAATGAGCAAATCATCCTTTCTCTTAGATTAATCTTTCATATTACATACAATATTGTATCCTTAGGTGCTTCCAACTACAAAGCCTGTCAGAGCTCACAGCTACCAATTGCTAGGCACAGAGGTGCTAAGGTCCCTACAACCATCCTCTTGCCAAAGGGAGAAAGAGATAAGGATACAGTCTGATATCTTTCTTTGCAACAGTTTTCACAGATCCTTATCAGTCCTTTCTTTGGTTTATCACTTTGTAAAATTTGGTTTATGAGGAACATTTGGTACTCAAAGACTAGAGGAAATATTACTAAAGAAGTAGTTCCCAAAATTGGTCACTCAATAAACTGTATAACATCACCTTGGTACTGGTTAGATATCCTAATTCGTGGGCCCTCACCCCATATCTACTGAATCAGAAACTTTTGGGGTAGAACCCAGCAATATGGGTTTTTAACAAGTCCTCCAGATAACTCTGACCTACTCCCAAATTTGAAAACCAACAGACTGGAGGTTCAAAGCTAAATTATTAATTTCCAGTGGCAGCTATAAGACCTGCTAAAAATCTATTTCCAAGCGCTAAATGAATTAGTTTCTTTGGAAGACATACCAGACAGAAAGGTAAGAGATCTGTCTGCTCTCAGTCCTGACACAAACAAAGTGTCATTTTAAGAGTCTATAATACTGGAATATCCCAAGAGGCAGTTGGGAGACAGTTGTCGGTCTGATGGATATCAAATATAATTTTGATTGGAAACAGGGAAGGAGGAGTTATATTAGAAAGAGGAATATGGGTAGTTGGTTGCCAAACTACAGTGGAAGCTCTGTCCCTTAATGACAACATGTGATACATCTTCAAAGACTCAAAGCTCTGCCACTGGAAACTATACTCAAGGGCCAGGCATTATGAACTTTTTCCCCAGCTTTTTGGAAGGAAGAAGTTTGACTCTGTAAGAGTTATTTTCTCCACCATATGGAAAACAGGGAAGATATATTTCCTAGAATAATATTGTCAAAATGCTTTAATAGAAAATATTGGTAGCTTTCAGGTATTAGAAACAAGAGCATAATTTATTTCATAGCAGATACAGGCATTTCATATTTAATTATTTATGGATATGAGAGACTTGCTATAAAGTGAGAAGCTGGCATCACTATAAAACTATGAGCTCACTAAAATATAGCCAAGAAATACTTTACAAAGATTGCCTGGAGGCAGAATGTTTTACCTGGAGGACCTGGAAGACCTGGGAGACCAGGTTGACCTCGAGGCCCTGAAACGCCAGTTCCAATACAGTTGAAGCAGGTATCACCTTTGTCACCTAGAGAAAACCATAATGAGAAATAAATTTTACTTAAAGGGGTATGTCTATCTCCTTTAGATAGGTTCTAAAGAAGTTAGGACCAAGGGGCAACATTCCTACCCAACAGTATAGTTTAGAAAAGCCTATATTAGTATCAATTCATTTGATAAATATTTGCTATTATTTGCCAAGTAATTTTCCAGGTGTCTATGATATACTGGTACACAAACAGACAAAACAAAACAGGCAAAACAAAACAGGCAAAAATCTATGCCTTCATGGTGTTTACATTCTGTCAGTGGAAAGGGATAATAAACACTGAAGGTAGCACATTATTAACATATATATGTCACATATATATATATATAAATATATAAAAGTGTTATATTTATATATGTCAGATATATATAAAGGTGTTATAATATTTCCAGGGGGCAAGATGGTGGAGGAGTAGGGGTCCTCAACTCACCTGGTCCCACCAACTTACCTAGATAACTTTCAAATCATCCTGAACACCTACGAATTCAACCTGAGATTTAAAGAGAGAACAGCCGGAACACTACAGAGAGAAGGGTTTTCGCATCTAGCAAGGTAGGAAGGCGGAAAAAAATAAAAGAATCAAGTGGGGAAGGGGCACCATGAGGAGCTGGGCTAATGCCGGGCAGAAGCCTCCAGGATAGGAAAGCCCAGCCTCTGAGAAACAGGAATTTTAAAAATACGCACCGGATTCTTCCCAGATGGAAAAGTTCTTAGGGAAATTGGGCAGAAACGCAGGAGGGGCAGCGAAGGCTCCAGTTTCCCGGAGTCACTAATAGAGGAAGTGCGCCCGAAGGAGAGCACGCCACAAACTGTGGACGGATCTCGGTAAAGGGCTGAAGCATGAACCAGGCGGGCCTCGGGGAGAAGCCAGTCAGTTAGACGGGTGACTCGGGACAGAGGGGTCTGCACCCTGCTGCCTTCGGGAGCTGCGCCCCGCCCCCCGACAGTGAGATTCCAGAGCGGACACAGCCCATGATCCTGCACTGCCCCCAGGGACAGGCAGAAGTGGGGAGGACACAGGACGGCAAGGACTCTCCTACCGCTGGGCGCCCACAAGCGGCGCAGATCAGCGCAACAGCGCTGCCAGGGAGCATCTAGGTCAGTGCGGACTGGAAGACCGTGGTAGTTATTGTGGGGAGCTGACTCCAGGGATGGAGACCTAGCTGCCACCAGTGTGGTTGTTCCTCCTTATTTCACCCTGTGCCTGGGAGGGGTGGGGACTCCAGGGAACTGAGGCCTCATGGGGTAAACAGCTCCCACTGAGCTCGGTACCCGCAGGGGGCGGGGCAGCTCCCTCAGGTGCACACACCTGAGAATCAGCACAGTAGGCCCGCCACCAGAAGATCAGCTGGAAGAACCAGGGAAGATAAAGTTCTTCACCAAGCAGCACTGGAAAGCTCCAGGGGAATTCAAGGACTTTATAGTATATAGACCTAGAGGGTACCCCCCTTTTCTCCCCCTTTTCCAGTACAACTATTTTTATATCAGACTAAAAATTTCTTTTTTTTAAAATTTTATTTATTTATTCATAGAGATGCAGAGAGAGAGAGAGAGAGAGAGAGAGAGAGAGAGGCAGAGACACAGGCAGAGGGAGAAGCAGGCTCCATGCAGGGATCCTGACGTGGGACTCGATCCAGGGTCTCCAGGATCTCGCCCTGGGCTGCAGGCGGCGCCAAACCGCTGCGCCACCGGGGCTGCCCCAGACTAAAAATTTCTAATATTTTTCTCATTTCCCGCCTCAACACAATGTTTTACCACCTCTACATTTTTAAGTTTCTCCTTTTTTGACTTTCATATTACTACAATTACATGTCTTAGGCATATTTTCCACTTCTAGATTCCCTTCAACATACTCAATTTAATTTTGGGAGATACACGAGATATGTTTTTTTTTATTTGTGTTTTTTGTTTTCTCTGCCTCATTTTGCTCTACAATGGTGGAAGTTAATACCTTCTAAAACATGACCAGCATGAACCCAAAACCAAGTGGAATACTGTGCTGGTTAATTCTGTGAGATTATATTCTCTCTTCATTCCCATTCTGCCTCCCTCTTTTATCCCGTTTGTGTTTTGGTGGTCAATGGTGGGGCTTTCTACAAGTATTGCTGCTTTATATAGATTTGGGACTGAGCATCTTCTAACATACAGAACTTAATACACTCAGAACCAAGAAGATAACCCTCTACATTCTCTCTCCAACTTCTTCACCATCATCTTCTTCTTCACCATCATTATGTCCTAGTCCCACCCCTTGTCTTCTCTTTTCTTTTTCTTTTTCCTCCTCTTTACTTTTGCTTTTTTCACTTCTTTTTCTTTTTTTTTCTTCTCTTTTGGGATTCTTGGCCTTTTATTTTTTACTACTCTTTTTTAAATTTATTTTTCACTTTGGTAGTCCTTTTATTTTGTTCTGATCTTTATTTTCATTTTCTGGTCTCTGGCATCCTCAGAATCATCTAGGGTGAAGTTTACTTAGGTTGTGGTTGATATTCTTAACTCATCCCTCTCATACAGCCACTCTGCACTGAGCAAAAATGACCAGAAGGAAGAAATCACCACAAAAGAAAGAATCAGAAACAGTACACTCTGCCACAGAGTTACAGAACATGGATTACAATTCGATATCAGAAAGCCAATACAGAGGCACAATTATAAAGCTACTGGTGGCTCTGGAAAAAAGCATACAGGATTCAAGAGATTTCATGACTGCAGAATTTAGATCTAATCAGGACAAAATTAAAAATCAATTAAATGAGATGCAATCCAAACTGGAGGTCCTAATGATGAGGGATAAAGAGGTGGAAGAAAGAGTGAGTAACATAGAAGACAAGTTGATGGCAAGGAAGAAAGCTGAGGAAAAAAGAGAAAACCACTTAAAAGACCATGAAGAAATGTTAAGGGAAATAAATGATAGCCTCAGAAGGAAAAATCTATATATAATTGGGGTTCCAGAAAACGCTGAGAGGGACAGAGGGCCAGAATGCATATTTGAATATTATAGCTGAATACTTCCCTAATTTGGGGATGGAAAGAGGCATTCAGATCCAGGAGGTAGAGAGGTACCTCCCCAAAAATCAATAGAAACCATTCAACACCTCAGAATTTAATAGTTAAACTTGCAAATTCCAAAGATAAAATCCTTAAAGCAGCAAGAGACAAGAGAGTCTTAACTTCTATGGGGAGAAATACTAGATTAACAGAAGACCTCTCCATAGAGACCTGGCAGGCCAGAAAGGGCTGACAGGATATACTCAGGGTATTAAATGATAAAAACATTCAGCCAAGAATACTTTATCCAGCAAGGCTCTCATTCAGAATAGAAGGAGAGATAGAAAGCTTCCAAGATAGGCAGAAACTGAAAGAATATGTGACCACCAAACCAGCTCTGCAAGAAATATTAAGAGGGACCTGTAAAAGAAAGAGGAAGCCTGGGCAGCCTGGGTGACTCAGCGGTTTAGTGGCACCTTCCGCCCAGGGCATGATCCTGGAGTCCCGGGATCGAGTCCCATGTCGGGCTCCCTGCATGGAGCCTGTTTCTCCCTCTGCCTGTGTCTCTGCCTCTCTGTCTCTGTGTGTCTCTCATGAATAAATAAATAAAATCTTTAAAAAGGGAAAGAAAGAGGAAGCCCAAAGAAATAATCTAAATAACAATCAGGGACTGAATAGGTATTAAGATGACACTAAATTCATATCTTTCAATAGTAACTCTGAATGTGTTGGGCTAAATGATCCCATCAAAAGACACACGGTTTCAGACTGGATAAAAAAGCAAGACCCATCTATTTACTGTCTAAAAGAGACTCATTTTAGATCAAAGACACCTCCAACCTGGAAATGAAAGGATCGAGAGCCATTTACCATTCAAATGGTCCTCAAGAGAAGCCTGGGGTAGCAATCCTGGTATCAGATAAATTAAAGTTTATCCCAAGGACTATAGTAAGAGATGAAGAAGGACACTATATCATACTTAAAGGGTCTATCTAACAAGAAGACCTAACAATCATGACTATTCATGCCCCTAACGTGGGAGCTACAAAGTATATCAATCAATTAATAACCAAAGTAAAGACATACTTAGATAATAATACACTAATAGTAGGAGACTTCAACCTGGCACGTGCTGCAAATGACAGATATTCCAAGCATAAAATCACCAAAGAAACAAGGGCTTTAAATGATACACTGGACCAGATGGATTTCATAGATATTTACAGAACTTTACATCCAAAGGCAACTGAATACACATTCAAGTGCACAAGGAACTTTCTCCAGAATAGTCCACATACTGGATCACAAATCAGGTCTCAACCAATAGCAAAAGATTGGGATTGTCCCCTGCATATTTTCAGACCACAATGCTTTGAAACTGGAACTCAATCACAAGAAGAAATTTGGAAGAAACTCAAACACGGGAGGTAAAAGAGCATCCTACTAAAAGATGAATGGGTCAACCATGAAATTAGAGAAGAATTAAAAAGATCCATGGAAACTAATGAGAATGAAGATACAACGGTTCAAAATCTTTGGGATGCAGCAAAAGCAGTCCTAAGAGGGAAATATACTGCAATAAAACATCCCTCAAAATACTAGAAAAAAACTCAAATACACACGATAACCTCGCACCTAAAGGAAATGGACAAAAAAACAGCAAATAAAACCAACACCAAGCAGAAGAGGGAAAAAAATAAAGATTCGAGCAGAACTCAATGAAATAGAGACCAGAAGAACTATAGAACAGATCAACAAAACCAGGATTTGGTTCTTTGAAAGAATTTATAAGATAGATAAACCATTACCAGCCTTATTGAAAAAAGACTCAAATTAATAAAGTTATGATTGAAAGAGGAGAGATTATAACCGATACCAAGGAAATACAAACAATTTTAAAAACGTATTACAGCAGCTATATGCCAATAAATTAGGCAATCTAGAAGAAATGGATGCATTTCTGGAAAACCACAAACTACCACAACTGGAACAGGAAGAAATAGAAAACCTGAACAGGCCTATAACCAGGGAGGAAATTGAGGCAGTCATCAAAAACCTCCCAATACACAATAGTCCAGGGCCAGATGTCTTCCCAGGGGAATTCTATCAAATGTTTGAGGAAGAAATAATACCTATTCTACTAAAGCTGTTCCAAAGAATAGAAAGGGACAGAATACTTCCAAACTCTTTTTATGAGGCGGCCAGCATCACCTTAATTCCAAAACCAAAGACTCCACCAAAAAGGAGAATTATAGACCAATATCCTTGATGAATATGGATGCAAAAATTCTCAGCAAGATACTAGCCAATAGGATTCAATAGTACATTAAGATTATTGACCATGCCCAAGTGGGATTTAACCCCAGGATGCAAGAGTGGTTCAACATTCATAAAACAATTAACGTGATAGATCACATCAACAAGAGAAAAAAACAAGAACCATATGATCCTCTCAATAGATGCAGAGAAAGCATTTGACAAAATACGTCATCCATTCCTGATCAAAACTCTCCAGAGTGTAGGGGTAGAGGCAACATTCCTCAGCATCTTAAAGGTCATCTATTGGAAGCCCACAGCAAATATCATTCTCAATGGGGAAAAACTGAGAGCCTTTCCCCTAAGATCAGGAACACAACAGGGATGTCCACTCTCACCAGTGCTATTCAACATAGTATTAGAAGTCCTAGCCTCAGCAATCAGACAACAAAAAGAAATAAAAGGCATTCAAATAGGTAAACAAGAAGTCAAACTCCTCCCTCTTCACAGATGACATGATACTGTACATAGAAAACCAAAAAGACTCCACTCCAAGATTACTAGAACTCATACAACAATTCGGCAGTGTGGCAGAATACAAAATCAATGCCCAGAAATCAGTGGCATTTTTCTACACTAACAATGACACTGAAAAAAGAGAAATTAAGGAGTCAATCCCATTTACAATTATACCCCAAACCATAAGATACCTAGGAATAAACCTAACCAAAGAGGTAATGGATCTACACCCTAAAAACTACAGAACACTTCTGAAAGAAACTGAGGAAGACACAAAGAGATCAAAAATATTCCATGCTCATGGATTGGAAGGATTAATATTGTGAAAATGTCTCTGCTACCTAGGGAAATTTACACATTCAATGCAATCCCTATCAAAATACCATGGACTTGGGACGCCCGGGTGGCTCAGTGGTTAAGTGTCTGCCTTCGGCCTAGGGCATGACCCTGGAGTCCCGGGATCGAGTCCCACATCTGGCTCCCTGCCTGGAGCCCGCTTCTCCCTCTGCCTGTGTCTCTGCCTCTCTGTGTGTCTTTCATGAATAAATAAATAAAATATTTTAAAAAAATACCATGGACTTTCTTCAGAGAGTTGAAACAAATAATCTTAAAATTTGTGTGGAATCAGAAAGACCCTGAATAGCCAGGGGAATATTGAAAAAGAAAACCAGAGCCAGGGGCATCATAATGTCAGATTTCAAGTTGTACTACAAAGCTGTGATCATTAAGACATTGTGGTACTAACACAAAAACAGACACATATCAATGGAGCAGAATAGAGAACCCAGAAATGGGCCCTCAACTCTTTGGTCAACTAACATTTGACAAAGCTTGAAAGACTATCCACTGGAAAAAGTCTCTTCAATAAATGGTGTTGGGAAAACTGGACAGCCACATGCAGAAGAATTAAGCTAGACCATTCTCTTACACCATACACAAAGATAAATTCAAAATGGATGAAAAACCTAAATGTGTGTCAAGAATCCATCAAAATCCTAGAGGAGAACACAGGGAACACCATTTTTTACCTTGGCCACATCAACTTCTTGCAAGATACATCTATGAAGGCAAGGGAAAAAAGCAAAAATGAACTATTGGGACTTCACCGAGATAAAAAGCTTCTGCACAGCAAAAGAAACAGTCAACAAAACTAAAAGACAATCTACAGAATGGGAGAAGATATTTACAAATGACATATCTGATAAAGGGCTAGTGTCCAAGATCTATAAAGAACTTACCAAACTCAACACCCAAGAAACCAACAATCCAATAATGAAATGGGCAGAAGACACGAACAAAAATCTCACCAAAGAAGACATAGACATGGCCAACAAGCATAGGAGAAAATGCTTTGCATCACTTGCCATAAGGAAAATACAAACCAAAGCCTCAATGTGATACCACTTCACACCAGTGAGAATGGTGAAAATTAACAAGACAGGAAATAACAAATGTTGGAGAAGATGTGGAGAAAGGGGAACCCTCTTGCACTGTTAATGGGAATGTGAACAGGTGAAGCCACTCTGGAAAACTGTGTGGAGGTTCCTCAAAGAGTTAAAAATAGAGCTACCCTATGACCCAGCAATTGTGCTACTGGGGATCTACCCCAAAGATACAGATGCAGTGAAAAGCTGAGACACTTGCACTCCAATGTTTATAGCAGCCATGTCCAAAATAGCCAAAATGTGGAAGGAGCCTTGCTGTCCATTTTTAGATGACTGAATAAAGAAGAAGTGGTCTATATATACGATGGAATATTACTCAGCCATTAGAAATGATCAATACCCACCATTTGTTTCAACTTGGATGGAACTGGAGGGTATTATGCTGAGTGAAGTAAGTCAATCGGAGAGGGACAATCATATGGTTTCACTCATATGGGGAATATAAAAAATAGTGAAAAGGATCATAGGGGAAAGCAGAAAAAATGAGTGGGAAAAATCAGAGAGCGTAACAAAACATGAGAGATTCCTAACTCTTGGAAGCGAACAAGGGGTTAGTGGAAGGGGAGGTGGGTGAGGGGATGGGGTCACTGGGTGATAGGCACTGAGAGGGGCACTTGACGGGATGAGCACTGGGTGACATACTATATGTTGGAAATTTTGAACTCCAAAAATGTATACAAAAAAAAATAAAGAGACAGTGTGGTTCTGTCACAAAAACAGACACATAGATCAGTGGAACAGAATAGAGAATCCAGAAGTGGACCCTCAACTTTATGGTCAACTAATATTTGACAAAGGAGGAAAGACTATCCACTGGAAAAGACAGTCTCTTCAATAAATGGTGTTGGGAAAATTGGACATCCACATGCAGAAGAATTAAGCTAGACCATTCTCTTACGCCATACACAGAGATAAACTCAAAATGGATGAAAGATCTAAAAGTTAGACAAGATTCCATCAAAATCCTAGAGGAAAACACAGGCAACACCCTTTTTGAACTTGGCACAGCAGTTCCTTGCAAGATACATCCATGAAGGCAAGAGAAACAAAAGCAAAAATGAATTATTGGGACTTCATCAAGATAAAAAGCTTCTGCACAGCAAAAGAAACAGTCAACAAAACTAAAAGACAACCTACAGAATGGGAGAAGATATTTGCAAATGACCTATCAGATAAAGGGCTAGTATCAAGATCTATAAAGAACTTATTAAACTCAGCAAATAAACAAACAATCCAATCATGATATGGACAAAAGACATAAACAGAAATTTCACAGAGGATGACATAGACATGGCCAACAAGCACATGAGAAAATGCTCCGCATCACTGGCCATCAGGTAAAACCACAATGAGATACCACCTCACACCAGTGAAAATGGTGAACATTAACAAGACAGGAAACAACAAATGTTGGAGAGGATGTGGAGAAAGGGGAACCCTCTTGCACTGTTGGTGGGAATGTGAACTGGTATAGCCACTCTGGAAAACTGTGTGGAGGTTCCTCAAAGAGTTAATAGATCTGCCCTATGACCCAGCAATTGCACTGCTGGGGATTTACCCCAAAGGTACAGACACAGTGAAACGCCGGGACACCTGCACCCCGATGTTTATAGCAGCAATGTCCACAATAGCCAAACTGTGGAAGGAGCCTTGGTGTCCATCAAAAGATGAATGGATAAAGAAGCTGTGGTCTATGTATACAATGGAATATTACTCAGCCATTAGAAATGACAAATACCCACCATTTGCTTCGATGTGGATGGACCTGGAGGGTATTATGCTGAGTGAAATAAGTCAATTGGAAAAGGACAAACATTATATGGTCTCATTCATTTGGGGAATATAAAAATTAGTGAAAGGGAATAAAGGGAAAGGAGAGAAAATAAGTGAAAATAACAGTGAGGGTGACAGAACATGAAAGACAGCTAACTCTGGGAAATGAACAAGAGGTAGTGGAAGGGGAGGAGGGTGGGGGGTTGGTGTGACTGGGTGATGGGCACTGAGGGGGGCACTTGGCGGGGTGAGCACTGGGTGTTATGCTATATGTTGGTAAATTGAACTCCAATAAAATAATTTTAAAAAAAGAAAAAAATAAAGATTGTTATATTTATAGAAAACTACACCTGGTTAAATGCAAATGGACATACTAAGGATGGGTAGCAGTTTGCGATTTTAACAGTGTGGTCAAATGAGATGATGATATATGATTAAAAAAAAAAAAACTTAACGCAAGGGCATGTACCTAATGAGTATAGAGTATCCTAAGAAGAAAGAATGGTCATGTGTGGCATATTTAAGAAACATCAAGGATACCACATTGTTTAAGTAGAGAGAGGAAGGGGAAGCAGGTCAGAGAGTTCACAGGTTAGTGATTGGAAGTATAATAAAATGTCACATAGGCCACCATAAATCCTGGTTTTTACTATGAGTGAAATGAGAATCCAATAGAATAGGTAAACAGAAAAGCAAGATGATATGACTTAAGTTTAAAAGGATGTCTCTGGCTGCTATATTGAGAATAGAATGGAAATGCAATGATTGAAATAGGGTAACCATTTAAGTGGCTATTGCTGTAGTAATCTTGGAAAGATGATGGCTAATCCCAGAGTGATGGAAATGAAGAAGACGGGAACTGGTTAGATTCTGGATATATCTGAAAATAGAGCTAATGGGATTTTCTCATGGATCATACATGGAATGCAAAAGAAGAGAATCAAAGATGACTCCAATGTATTTTTAGCCCAAGCAACCAAAAGGCTAGGGAGGCCTGCATTTAAAAAAGGGAAGACATAAGTGGTAAAATTATGGGGGAGAGGTAGCAGAGATCAGGACTTTAGCTTGATCAAGATGTCAAGTTTAAAATGTTAGGTAGATAGTTGGATATACTAATATAGAGGAAAAGAGTTATATTTTGACAGGAGACATAAATTTGAAAGTCATTGGCAAATAGGTGGTATTTAAAGTCATGTGACTGAGTGAGTTCGAATACAGAGGAGGAACAAGGACTAAAATGCTCAGGGCTTCCAAAATTAAAAGTTGGATAGATAAATTTAAAATACATATGGAAATGGAAAGTAAGCCAAGACTTAGTATAAAGCTACAAAATTCATATAGTCTAGCACTGGTGCAAGGAGAAACAAATAGAACAATGAACAAAATAGGTCAGAAATAGACACATATATAGTCTCGTAAGATTTATAACAGTGCTAATGTAATTCATTGGAGAAATGATGGTCTTTTGTACTACAATACTGAGTCAATTGGATATATGGGAATATGGATCAAATAGATATACGGTACTGGGTCATATGGATATATGGGGAAAAAACTGATGCCTGCTTCAAACTATACACGAAAATTACTTGACACTTCGAAGATCAAACTGTAAAAGTCAAAATGATAAAGCTTCTAGAAGAAAATACACAGAAATATCATCAGGTTCTTGGGATAAGCAAAGATTTCTAAAACAGAATATAAACAACACTAGCCATGAAAGAAGACATTAATGACTGGATTTCTTTTAATTAATAACTTATGCAAAAAAAAGAGTAAAAAACCAGGTCACAGAATGGGAGAAGATAGCTGTGATACATATATCCAACAACGCAATTAAAAATAGGAAAAAAGCATTTTACAAAGAAAATATATGAACTATAAGAAAAGATGTTCAATATCAGTAAGTCATAAGGTAACAGGAAACTAAAACCACTTTGGAAAATGGTTGGTGATATCTATGGAAACAAAACCTGCACCTACCCCTAGAACCCAGCAATTCCATTCCCAGGTATATACACAACAGAAATGAATGCTTATATCCTACAAAAAATATATATAAGAACGTTCAGGTTTACTTATAATAGCCTTAGACCAAATATCCATTGACATTAGAATGAATATTTAGACATATAAATACAATAAATACCAAAGAGCATTGAAAAAGATTGCTACAAACAAAAATATAGGTATATCCTACAGACATAATATTCAGTAAAAGAACCAGACACAAAAGAGCCTATACGGTATGATTCCATTTATACAAAGTTCAAGATTAGGCAAATTACTGTATGACAGAGGATAAAATGATGGTTACCTTTATGAGTGCTGACTAGGGAACATAAGAGTCTTCTAAAGTCTTGGAAAAGTTATATATTTTGTTTTAGATGGCAATTGCATGGGAGATTATATAGATAAATTGATATACATATAAAGAGAATGAAATATATAGAGAGACAAATATATAACGGGCTATCGATATCTATATATCCGTATCTATATCAATCTAGATAGATAGATGATTAGATAGATAGATAGATAGATAGATAGATAGATAGATAGATAGATGATAGATAATGTAGACATGTCAATCTCTATCACTACCTCTATATCTAATAGATGTAATATTCCAAGGAGGTATAAAAAAAATCAGAACAAGTGAAGAAGGTGTCAAAAAATGGAAAAATATAGTAAAAAACTGGATACTCTGGATTAGCAGAGTATAGGCTGCTGGTCACTTGGAAAAAATAGCATCTATGGAGTGGTGGATTAGGGCAGTAAAGTCTTGATTGAAGTGAATAGTATCCAGAGACAAAGAGTAGAAAATTCTGGAGTTTTGCTGCAATGGGAGCAGAGAAATAGAGCAGGATTTGGCAGGGGAAGTAGGATTATGATAAGGTATTTTTTATATAGCTGAAAAAAGGTATATTTGTATGCTCCTGGAAGTGACCCAGTAAAAGGGAAAAACTGATGATGTGGGAGAGGCAGGAATTTCTGGAATGAAATCCTTGGGAAAACAAGAGGGAATGGAATTTATTGTACAAATAGAAGAATTGGTTTTAGATTGGAATAGTAACAGTAATAGGCAGGAAGGTAGAATATATGTGCATAGATACATGTAGGTAGGTGAATGTGGTAGTGGCAATCTGTGAAAATTCTGTTATTTTTTCAGTTGGTCAATGAAAGAGGAAGCAGGTCACAATCTTAAAATGAGAATGGAAGAGGAGGTATTAAAAATTTGAGGAGGAAAGAGCAGGTGTAGGGTTAGAAGATGTGGTAATCTAGAAGTACCAAAACCAGGCTTTTGTTCCAAGTGTGTATAATGAAGTGAGAAGAGAGCAAAGGAGGCAAGGTTTTATGTTTGGGATTGTTTACAATGATTGATCATGCATTTATAGGTTAAGAGGGAAGAAAGGACATCAAAAGGTTGAAGGAGAGTCAAAGTTGGCAGGTATCAGTGAGGTTGAAGTAATATTGGAGTCAGGTTATAGGTAGTGAGCTAGAAAGGATAAAGTGGTCAGAAAATGGTATTCATGAAATCAAGATTATGGAAGTATGCACTACTGGTAATGAGATGGTCTTATGAGTAAGACCATGAGAGTGAGTGGATGAGGTAGAGTGGAAGATATGTGGCATTTGGCTGAAGATCTGAAGGAATGAAGGAATGACTGCGGGGGAGCAGGGAGAGCCAAACCTTTCACTCCTTGTTCTCCTTGGAGTCCTCTATCACCTGGAGATCCGGGAGGGCCTGGAGGGCCTGTTTCACATATCTCATCACCTAAGATAAAGGATAGCAAGCTAATTGTTGCGAAATATCCAGAAGACTAAGCAAAAAGAAAGTTGACAGGCTAGAAAAAAGATCTATTTTCAGTTACTTCTCTGCAGTAATACAACTACCTATAAGCAAAAAGAAGATATAATATTGGTGATAATATGAAGAGAAAATCTAAGCATCAAAGAATTACCAAAAATCAAAAGTAGAAGAAGCAGTGGAATAATGCCAATCTTCAGCTGGATCTATTTACAAATGAAAACAAAACAAAAACCACAGAATTTAGGGAAAAAGTATAGCTTACTAGGAGAGATGTGAGGGCCAGGAGGGCCAGGAGGCCCTCGAAGTCCAGGAGCCCCAGGCTGCCCATCAAGTCCGGGAAATCCAGGAATAGATATTCCAGGTGGGCCTTCATCACCTTTCTGGCCCCTTTCTCCAGGAAAGCCAGGGGGGCCAGGAGGACCCATAACTGCAGTCCCTAAGATTAAAAAAAATTAAGGTGATCAAAATGATCTTATTTTAGAGATACTACTTTAGTTCTCAATGAGACATAAATAATAGGATCTTCCTTTAATGTATAATTCCAGTTATGTTTCTATATTTTCTATGAGAATCAACATCTGGAAAAGCATGAAAAGTTTTAAATAATGTAAGTACCAGTTTGAGTGTAAGAAAGAATAATTTAAGGTAGCTTTACTACTTTTGGAAGTGTACTAATAACCCTCTACCTGCTCTTATTTGATCGTATGATTTTTTTTTGAGGCTATGATCTTTTTTAATCTAAGAAATACTAGAAAGGCATTAGCAAGAGAAAAATAGGCACCTCAAAGTTCTCATGTAAACATGGCTCTATTTCTGGACATTCTTCTGTTCCACTATCTATTCTTATACCATGAACATATCTTTTTATAATAATAAAAATAACTATATAATTATATATAATTTGAGTAACATTTTCTTTTTTTTTTAATTTATTTTTTATTGGTGTTCAATTTACTAACATACAGAATAACCCCCAGTGCCCATCACCCATTCACTCCCACCCCCCGCCCTCCTCCCCTTCTACCACCCCTATTTGAGTAACATTTTCAAAACTGTTAAGGAAAATATACCCATCTTTGTTCTTTTTAAAAACCATATTTACTAGACTCAGAAATTTATCTTCTAAATGCATTTTAGAATCAGTTTGTCACTTTCACTTTAAAGCAACACTGGAGGGCAGCCCCGGTGGCTCAGCCATTTAGCGCCACATTCGGCACAGGGTGTGATCCTGGAGACAAGGGATCGAGTCCTATGTCAGGCTCCCTGCATGAAGCCTGCTTCTTTCTCTGCCTGTGTCTCTGCCTCTCTCTCTCTCTCTCTCTCTCTCGTCTCTCATGAATAAATAAATAAAAATCTTAAAAAATAAAACAACACTGGAATTTTGAATGAGACAATTTTGAATTTAAAGATTAAATTTTGGGGCACCTGGATGGCTCAGTGGTTGAGCGTCTGCCTTTGGCTCAGATCATGATCCTTGTGTCCTGGGATCAAGTCCCGCATCAGGCTCCCCATAGGGAGCCTGCTTCTACCTCTGCCTGTGTCTCTGACTCTGTGTCTCTCATGAGCAAATAAATAACATCTTTTAAAGAAAATAGATTCAATTTTGGAAGAATCACCTGTTTATAATATTGAGTTCTCATATCAAGAAATTAAACATATCATTCCATTTATTTATTAATTTTATATTATTTAATGATATTTTACAGAATTCTGAAAAAAGGTCTTATACATCTTTGGTTTATTCATGGGTTTATTTGATTACCCCAATGAATTTTACTGCTATTACTATTGTTAACTGGATTTTTTTCTCTTATTTTTTATTGCTGGTGAAGAGAAAGGCAAATTATTTAAGTATTCAACTATCATATCTGGCCACTTTGCAAACGTTTGAAATTCTGGTAATTTGTCATTTGATTCTTTTAGATTTTCTAGCTAGATTATAATAAAGTTTGTGAATAACTAAAGCTTGTGGTTTTGTTCCATCCTTACACCTCTTTTTTCTTCCAGACCTAGTGTACTGGCTGGTCTCTCCAGTTCAAGGACAAACACTATAGGCAACTCTGAGTACATGTATCTTATTTTTGACTTGAATGGGAATGTTCCTGATGTTTCACCACAAAATTATGACAAAGTATGACATTCCCTGTACAGTCCTGTACTTCCTGTATGAAGCAGACAGCTTCATCAAGTTCCCTTTTAAACTTAGTTTGATAACTTCTTTACCTTTTAAAAATGAATGCGTATTGAATTTTATTGACTGTTTTCTTTGCAAATATTGGCCTATTCTCTTTTAATCTGTCAATGTAGGCAGTTATAGTAATGTTGAACCATCCTTGAAATCTTAGGGTAAAATCTACTTGGTCATATCATCATATTATTTAATATACTTCTGAATTGATTTGCTAATATTTTATTTAGGATACTTGTTTCTACACTTATAAATGAGATTGAACTATAGTTATTTCTAGTGTTATCTCCTTGGTGGTTTGGTATCAATGCTATTAAATTAAATGTTCTTCTAAAAAAAAAGTTCTGAAAAAGTCTGTAAAAAATCAGAATTATTCACCCAATAACTTAGTAGAATTCACGGGCAGCCCTGGTGGCTCAGCGGTTTAGTGCTGCATGCAGCCCAGGGTGGGATCCTGGCGTCCCGGGATCGAGTCCCACGTTGAGCTCCCTGCATGGAGCCTGCTTCTCCCTCTGCCTGTGTCTCTGCCTATCTCTCTCTCTGTGTCTCTCATGAATAAATAAATAAAATCTTTTTTTTTAAATTTTTATTTATTTATGATAGTCACAGAGAGAGAGAGAGGCGCAGAGACACAGGCAGAGGGAGAAGCAGGCTCCATGCACCGGGAGCCCGATGTGGGATTCGATCCCGGGTCTCCAGGATCACGCCCTGGGCCAAAGGCAGGCGCCAAACCGCTGCGCCACCCAGGGATCCCTAAATAAAATCTTTTAAAAAAAACTTAGTAGAATTCACCCACAAATTATATAACCATTCATTTAATTCTTTTTCATGGAATTCTTTAACATTTCCAAGTCTTCCATGGTAAGTAATCTACTTTTTCCTTTTTTTAAAAAAAAGATTTTATTTATTTATTCATAAGAGACAGAGAGAGAGAAAGAGAGAGAGAGAGGCAGAGACACAGGCAGAGGGAGAAGCAGGCTCCATGCAGGGAGCCCGACGTGGGACTCGATCCCAGGATGCCAGGATCACGCCCTGGGCTGAAGGCAGGCGCTAAACCATTGAGCCACCCAGGCATTCCCGTTTTTTACTTTCTCAGGAAAATTTTAGTAATGTGTGTTTTCTGTTTCATGAGGAATGCATATTTCATTTAGAATTTCCAATATATTGATAGGGTTTTATAGTTTTCTTGTAATTTAAAAAAATTAATTGTAGCTATGATTAAAATATTTTGTTGGTATTATTTATGCCTTCTCTTGCTTTCCTCTTGATCATATTTTATTCTTATTTTTACCTTTATCAAGTTTCTCCTTCTATTTTGTTTATGCTTATTTCAGTTATTATTTTTTCAAATTAGCTCATTTATTTTAGTATCTTTAATTTTGTGATAAATTAAGGGTACCTTGGGGAATATAAATAATAGTGAAAGGGAATATAAGGGAAGGGAGAAGAAATGTGTGGGAAATATCAGAAAGGGAGACAGAACGTAAAGACTGCTAACTCTGGGAAACGAACTAGGGGTGGTGGAAGGGGAGAAGGGCGGGGGGTGGGAGTGAATGGGTGACGGGCACTGGGGGTTAGTCTGTATGTTAGTAAATTGAACACCAATAAAAAATAAATTAAAAAAATTAAGGGTACCACTTTCGCTATGTTTAATAAGTTTTGATATAAGGTTGCTTAGCATTCAGTCATTTCCATTTCTGTTCTTCCTTACCTCTAGAGTTGTTTACACATGTCTATGTTAATATACAAATGTAAAGATATTTGGGGCCTTCTGTTGTTAATTTCTAACTTCATATCACTATGGTCACAGAGCATGGCCTGCATATAATTTAAAAAAAAAATTTTAAGAGAGGGGGCATTTCAGTGGCTCAGTTGTTTAAGCATCCAACACTTGGTTTCAACTCAGGTTGTGATCTAATGGGTCATAGGATCCAGCTACACACCAGGCTCATGATCAGTGGTAAGTCAGTTGGAATCTGCTCAAAGATTTTCCTTATGCCCCTCCCCAACTTGCACGTGCTCTCTCTTAACAATAAATAAATCTTTTTTAAAAAAATAAAATATGCTGAGTGAAATAAGTCAATCAGAGAAGGACAAACATTATATGGTCTCATTCATTTGGGGAATATAAAAAATAGTGAAAGGGAATAAAGGGGAAAGGAGAAAAAATGAGTGGGAAATATCAGAAAGGGAGACAGAACATGAGAGACTCCTAACTCTGGGAAACGAACTAGGGGTGATGGAAGGGGAGGTGGGTGGAGGGTGGGGTGACTGAGTGACGGGCACTGAGGTGGGCACTTGACGGGATGAGCACTGGGTGTTATTCTATATGTTGGCAAATTGAACACCAATAAAAAATAAATTAAAAAATAAAAAGAAAAAATATATATTTTTTCTGATCTAATAGAGTCAATTTTTGTAAATGTTTCATTTAAGTTTGAAAAGAACGCATATTCTCTGCTGCACAAAGCTTTTCTTTCTCCCACATACACAGCTTGATTGTGCTGCTCAAATCATTTATATCCTGATTTGTTTTTTATTTCCTTAATATGTTAAGGATTTACCAATTTGTCACTTGCAGTTTATCAGTTTTCACTCTATTCATTCAAAGCTGTATTTTTAGATGTATGAAGTCTCATGACTTTTACACCATTGTGGCATAATTTATCTATATCTGTCCAAATGAAATGTCTTTATGAAATGTCTCCTTTTTAATATATTTCTTGAATTGAATTCTATTTCATATTAGAAGTGTTAAATCAGCTATCTCTTAGATAGCATTTGCCTAATATCTTTCAACTGCTTTATTAAAAAATTTTTTATGTTCTTTTACTTTTTAAAAATTTTTTACTTATTTATTTGACAGAGAGAACACAAGCAGGAGGTGCAGGATAGGAAGAAGTAGGCTCCCCACTGAGCAGAGAGCCCAATGCTGGGCTCAATTCTAATTCCAGGGTCCTGGAATCATGACCTGAGCCTAAGGCAGATGCTTAACCAACTAAGGTGCCCCGTCCTTTTACTTTAAATAGGCCTATTACGCACAGTATATATTTTTATTTCAATTTTATTTTAGTTTTTATCTTTTAATCAGTACTTAGTCCTTTCACATTTTTGGGGAGTTACTGATTTGTTTTTGACTTTTTCTTGTCATCTTATATTTTATTTTTCTATTTACCAAAGTTTATCTGTGTCTGTTTTGTCCCAATTCTAACTCATATGATGGAGATCAAGATTTTTGGTCATTTTCTTTCTTTCAAAGGATGTGTAAGTCATGTATTTTATTTATATTCTTCTCTAGTGGTTATTACCTAAATTCTAACCTATGTACTTAAACTTCTATTTTTCTAAAAACATAAGGTTAATAGTATTAGTATTCTCTCTAATAAGACAAAAAAACTTACATTGACTCCCCTCTCTTCTCTCTGCATTCCTACATCCTATAGCAATAATGCATATAATTATAGTTCCACGAAATACCTTTCCCAACTGTTGGTTCTTGCAGTTTACCAATTCCCACCCCCAGGTTCATCCTGAATTCATTCCCTTCTTAGCCTAAACCCTCCAGTAACTATTTCAGAGAAGTCCTGGAGGTAGTCAACTTTCTAAGCATTACATCTTCATACTAGGATGACAGTTTGATGTAATACAGAATCCCAAATTCATAGTTACTTTGCTTTATCACTTTGAAAATTCTCCATTATATTCTTCTGACTCTCGCTGCTTTGTAGGTAATCTGCCTTTTCCCTCAGAGAGTTTTTAAAACTTTCTTTTTATCCTTAAATTCTAAAATGTCCCTACAATATGTCATTATGTATTTGTGTATTATCATTATTTTATTCTTGCTTGGTAATTCATATACCATTTCATAGGGACTCATGTTTTCTTTCAATAAACAGACGTTCTCAGTCATTAATTTCACAAATATTGCCTGTTGTCCCATTCTTTCCTTCTTGAAATCTTCCACGGTAAATTTTGGAACTTCTAGGTTTATCCTTTATGTCTCTTAATTTTTCTTTCATATGATCTAATTCTATAACTTTTTTGCTGCATCTTGGGAGAATTTCTTATCTGAATTTTCTAAACATAGTAGGTGTTTAGTGTACTATCTTGAAATTAGAAATTCAAAGTGTATACTTAGAATGAAATGAAACCCACATTTATTATTTCCCCTTGGGGGGATCACTGAGTGTCACTCATCATGTTAATAATTCATAAGTCACATTTTTGAAGGGTAAGGAACAATAATTTATTAAACATGTATGTTTGCCAGGTGCTATGCTAGATGCCTTTTCATATTTTACATAAATCCATACCATCACTTCTTTTTAGAAAACATTCAAATAAACATGCTAGACAAGAGTAGTACTTAGTCCATGGCCAAAACAGAAATGCTCTACTATGTTGTGTATCTTCAACAAGGGAATGATATAATGCTCACTCCTGAGCCCTCAAATTTTATTACAAAGCAAAATCACTATGGGGATTTTTAAGTAGATATTTCTGGATTTTTAAGTGAATAGCGCCATTTACTATTTTAATACAGTAAATCTTATAAAAATAGGCATTAGAATAGCATCCCTTTCCATAGCAGCATGAAAAACTTAATGATTAATTTTTGAATCACAGAAACATTGCACTTTATTAGTAACAAAAGGTAGAAATGACTAGGCTTTTTTTAAAAAGTAGAAATGAGAAGTTTGGTGAGAAAATCTATATAAGATTTGAGAAGTTTCTGTCAACTAAAAAATACTCATGTCCTCTACTGCCATGCTCATCCTGGAACTAGTATGATAATACTGGACATGTGGATTAGTAAAGATGCCATAAACACAAGAACATTAAGTACAGTCTCCTTTACCTGGAGGTCCAGGAAGGCCAGGTGGACCCTGTATTCCAGGAAATCCTCGCTCTCCTTTTTCTCCAGGCAAGCCAGGTAACCCCATGTTTCCTTTCTCTCCTACAGTTACACCGGTCCCAGGCCTAGGAATTACCTTTATTATGAAAGAAAAAAATAAATGAACTCAAAGAGGAAAAGCCCTGTTCTCCTAAAAATAACCTAGCGGCTACATACAATTACAGTGCCATCATTTTCACAAAGCTCTCAAATGCAAAATCATTAAGACTGCTTCACAGATTATGAGTCACATTCTGTATCACTCCTATCCTTCAACTGATTATAAACTATTTAATACTAGTAATAATATTACCACCCTCCTGAGCCCCAGGCTTACAGAGCTAGAATTATTTTTGATGTCTCTTACCACATTCAATTCATTCCAAATACATAAGCCTGATAATTCTTTACTGAAAATGTCTCTCTAATTTGCTTCCTTCTTTCCTGTTGCCACAGCTACTATCTCCATCTCACACTTGGACTAGCAGAAGCACCTCTGAGCTTCTCCCCTTAAATCCAAATCTACTGCTAGGATATACTTCCCCAAAAATCAATTTCTTTGTGTTAGCTATCCTATTTAAGGACTCAAAATTGCTCACTACTTCTTACTATGTCTGATGCTACTTTTCACCCTGGACTTTGTCAAATCTCGTCTCACTTCCAATACCTCTCTCACCTATTTCACCTCCTGTTATTTCTAGCAGTGAATTTTTAGGAGAGTGAGGTCTGTCTGATTCTAACCGCTTCATGTATCTTGCACATGTATCTTCTGCTCTGAATATGCCATTTCAGATATCTATAATGCCTTCTTCCAATCTTTCCCTTTATCAACCCATACTTCTTTCTTCCTCGAAAACAAAATGAAACAAACTCATCACTTTCAGGAGGGCTTTATTGATTAGAATCAACTAACTTATTCCTTTTCTCTTGGTCTTCTTAGAATCTTAGTGCCTAAAGACGTTCATATTAAATAATTGAAATATAAAGAAATTAATCTCATAGAGCTATAATGATAATTAAGCTTTAGATTTAAAAGCCTGTTGGACTGAAGTACAAAGCAACACCTACTGGAAAAGTGCAATGTTTCATCCAGGCTCTATTGGATATAAGAAATATTCAGACAAAAGGAGACTGGAAGTTGTGGGACCTAGAATGGAGATATAGTTCAAAAGGGATAGTGAGGCTGCTGGATAGGACTGCACTCTCAAAATTTCCACTTCTGATAGTTATCAAAATGTTATTATCTCATTTTATAAAGAAACTATTTCTTAGAGATCTAGTATTTGATTTTAAAATGAAAGTGAGTAAAAATTAAATAAGGTCTCTAAGTATATCCTCATTAGATCTGTTAATTACTAAGTATCAATACCTGAGACTATGGACAGAAAGAATTAATGTTACTCAAATGTCTGAACATACAGACTTTATGACATTTGCATCTTTGTAGATTCAATGCAGTATAGAACCAAGAGTCTTACCAAATTTCAACCAAAAATATGACAAAATGTAGCAATAATATTTTATTCTTATTAACACTGGAAATATATTTGACCTAAATTTCATGGTGAATGCAAACATGACAAAATCTGCAAACCTCCTAATTATTCTTTCATAGAACAGTTTCCAACATTTGATTAAGAGCCCCTAAAAGCACATACCCAGGGAAGAAAGAGGTATGAATCAGACAATTACAATTGGAAAAATCTATTGAGACCAAATCCATCTTTCCAGAGCTCTGCAGGGCCAATCCTTAGCTCCCAAAATTTCTTTTATTGAAACTTTATAAGCAACACTTGCACCACCTGCTGGTTACTTGAGAAATAATTTGGCATTCATGATGCAAAACAACCCAATGCCACAATTTTGGATCTTTACTATGGAGAAGTAATAGGAAGAACAATAAAAAGACTTTGAAGTCAACATTACTGAAGTTTTTAGATGTAGGCTTTTAAGCCAGTAAAAGTTACTAATTAATGACTTGGAATTTTGTATTCTATGAGGAAAAGGAACAGAGTATATCAAGGCACAAAAATAAAAATACATCCATACATTTGATAAATGAAGACTAAAATAAAAACTTACAAGTCCAGGAGGCCCAGTTGAGCCAATGTCACCTTTTTGGCCCTGTTTAATAAAAGTGTAAAGTAGATTAGTAAAAACTACACCAAAATATCCATTTCCTTAAAACATAACATAACTTTCGTGAAGACCAAGGAATCGATAATAAAATATCTCAAAGAGAAATTCAACTCAAGGTAATGAGACAGTACTGAAATAAGTCTAGGAAACCCGTGATGTTGTCTTAGATTTACTAGCTATATGATTTTGATCAAATCAATTAACTTATCTGCCTTCTATATAGACCAGACTTCTAAGGTATTTCTAGATGCAACATCCTTTGATTTAAAGATTCCTATTTTCTAGTAAATTATGAATACTCTATAAAGAAGATACTGAATAAAAAAATTGGCACCACTAGAATCAGTGAAAACCATTATATTTTTAACTTGTAGCCATATTTTTTTTTCATAAAACTTGTCGAGGGCATAAATTTAGTGTTATTTACGTTAGTGGCAGATATTTTAGAGCTGATGGACTTAACTATAATCAGGAACAGCTAATTAATTATAATTGCTTTTGAGAGCTCTCAGAAACCAATGAAAGACAAATTCAGAGACAAAAACTGTTACTCTTAACCAGTAACTACAACAGCATGAAAAACACAGTATGCAACTGTTATTCTACTGGCCAAGACCTAAGGATAGATGTTTCTCTCAGCCCTCAGTTCTTGTTCTAGACTTGTTCATAGGAACTTTTCATCTATCTAAAAGCTTCTTTTACTTTAAAGAGTTATTCAGTCCTATCACTTTATTTACTACTTGAAAAAAAGTCCTACTCTTTGAGTATTTATTATCTTCCTTAATTCTAGCTGTGTCACTTAGTCCAAGCTTGAAGTTGGATCTAATTTAGAAATAAGCCATCATTAAAATATACACCCTCTGGGTACATTCAGGTTTGCAACACCTTTTCCTCCCTGCCTGCAAAACAAAGCTTTTCAGTATTGGTTTTCATATAAAGCAATTAAAGACCACAGAGATTGGAAAACCGGATATTTTGTGCTCTGCTATAAATAAGGGAAATGTGTGCTTCATACATTCTTTCAAAGTCACTTTTAAAATAGATAACTAAATAAGTGACTTCCAGTCAGGCTGTATAGCCAAATGAAAAAAAAATTGACAAAAAATTAGCCACAGCCTTTCAGACAATAATTGCACAGAGAATGGAAATTTTTAGTGGAGACATCCTAAATTCACAGGTACAAGCCTTTTTAGTATGAGGACCTCACTAAAATAGTGCTGAAACCACTTTCTGGAGAATAAAAGTCTTGCCGATACATGCTCAAAATAAAAGCACCAACTTTTCACAATTGAAATGCTAAAGTTAAACAATTCTTCATGTATTTCCACCACATGGATTGTGATTTAGGACAATGAATGAAAATTTAGAGGAACCGGTACAAAAGAAAAAGGAGCAACACCAAAAGATGAATAAAGAATGTATGCTTTGAATACAAAAGCTAGTTATTTAGAATTTTTTAATTTAGAGCTCAACCTTGGGAGAGAAAAGGATTATGTTTAGAATAAAACCAGTCACTTCAAAGTATTAAAATTCTTACCTTTTCTCCATCCCTTCCTGGTTCACCAGGGTAACCAGGATCACCAGGTAAACCCTTTAAAACATAGAGATTAGGGTGACATCAGCAAAAATGGTGGAGTAAGGAAGTCCAAACATCCTCACCTCCATAAAAGCGACAAAGAACATTGGCAAAAATGGTCAGAGTCAACTTTTTTAGAACACTAGAAATTAATCAAAGAGTTGTAGCAATCCAGGAAGTATTTGTTGGGGAAAAGAAAATGACTGAATCTTGATAAGAACACAGAACTTAGTAGCATTTTAACTTGCTTTAGTCCTATCACCCTTCCTCAGCTCTATGGTATCCTTGAAAACCCAACAGCTCACAATCAAGGTGAAAATCAGCAGACTCACAGCAAATGGAAGGGATAGAACTGGGCTGGAGCTTTCTCAAAGACCCATTCCCAAACAGTTGTCATTATTTGACCTGTCTGGTGACTATCTTTATTTGACCTGACTTGAGTTCTCCCAGTGAAAACAAAGAACAGTCTTTCCACTGAAGATACCTGTCAAAAACACTCAGAGGAAATTATTGACCATCACAGCTGCCTAAATCATGAAACAAAGACCAACTGTTCCCCCAAAAGCCAGGAACTAATGCCCTGAATTTACCTCCCCTTAAACTATTTAATGTTAAATTAATTTGTGATTCTAGAGTTTACAAATTGAGGACTGCCTATTTAGCAAAATCACCTGGAAACCAATTTATCTGATTTTATTACTTCCAAATTCCAGTTTTGTTAAGAATTATCCCTTCAAAATGGTCTCCAAAATTTCATCAAATTTTCTGGCCTTGAAAACCTCTTTTAACATCTCTGTGCATACTCTTGTTACTGAGTCTGCCTGGAATAATATTCCTAGCCTTGCAGGTTTTTATTTTCCTCTTTATTTTGTAGTAATTAGAATGATCTGTCATAACTTTTATTTAAAAATGTATGTTCAGGGATCCCTGGGTGGCTCAGCGGTTTGGCGCCTGCCTTTGGCCCAAGGTGCAATCCTGGAGTCCCGGGATCAAGTCCCACATCAGGCTCCCAGCATGGAGCCTGCTTCTCCCTCCTCCTGTGTCTCTGCCTCTCTCTCTCTTTCTCTCTATCATCAATCAATCAATCTTAAAAATGTATGTTCACACAAAATATTGTATGTGAATGTTTTAAGCAGTTTTATTCATAATGGCCCAAATCAGAAACAACCAAAATATCCTCCAGTGGATAAATGTATAAACAAATCTTGGTACATCTCTATAATCAAATACTACTCAGCAATAAAGGAAATGAACTATCAATTTATTATAGTAGCATAATATTATTATGCTATGTGAAAGAATCCTGAATCAAAAAACTATATACAATATTACTCCATTTAAATGACATTCTAGAATAGGGAATATCATAGGGATGGAGAACAGATCAATTGTTGCCAAGGGCTTTGGATGGTAGGGAGGGAAGAAAATAAATACAAAAGAACACTGGGGGAACTTTTGAGGGTGATGGAACTTTTTATTTTAAAGCTGTTTTTTTTAAAGATTTATTTATTCATGAGAGACAGGAGAGAGAGAGAGAGAGAGAGAGAGGGAGAGAGAAACAGAGACACAGGCTCCCTGCATGGAGCCTGACCTGGGACTTGATCCGGGGTCTCCAGGATCACACCCTGGGCTGTAGGCAGCACTAAACTGCTGAGCCACCCGGGCTGCCCTTAAAGCTGGTTTTACAACTGTAAGTGTTTGTCAAAACATAGAACTTTACATTGAAAATGGTCCATTTTACTGTATACAAGTTGTATCTCAATAAATCGGACTTAAGGTCTGAACTTCATTTTTTTAACAAAGAAATTTTAAATTCATATTCAAAAGAGATAGTATCACTTCCATTTATAGTAACTATTTCCAACCCCGAGCCTGTTTGCCATCCTGCTTCTCTCCACCACATAAAAGTGTTGCTATTTGGGGGGGTTAGGTGAGGGGATGAGCTTTATCTACTCACTGGAATTCCTGGTTGGCCATTCTCTCCATCTTTGCCCGGTTTACCCTGTAAGATTCAAATAATTGCAAGAATATAAATTTGTTATTTAGGATGTATGAGATTAAAGAATATAACAAGCTTTATTCCTGCCTTGGATTATTAAGTATACATTTCAGACTTCAATATTATAATAAATAAATGATATTACATTTTGAGACAAAGAAAGTAGGATTTAAGAGGAAAGAATAAAGTACACGAGCACGCTCACAAACGTTTAAAATCTTTTCCAAAGAAAATTAGTAGTCATAACACTTACTCTTTTGCCAGGCTCTCCTTGTTCACCCTTCTCACCTTTCATACCACCTGGAGGACCCTGTACACACACAAAAGTAGTTTTACACTGGTTCATGGAGTGCTATGTATCAATACCAATTTACATTAAATGATACTAAAGAATTTTAGGTTACTTACTGGAGGACCACGTATCCCTGGAGGTCCAGGAGGCCCTCGGTCACCAGGAAGTCCCTATGCAGTAGTAGGGGAAAGGAAAGCAACATTAATACTAGAGCTAGCTAAAGACGCTGTTAACAAGCTGAACTATAGACTCATGCAGGATAACCAAAGATAATAGGATGTGATGTTTCTAATTCAAAGTTGAAATCTTCTGGGCTAAAGAATTTGGAGCTATCTTTTCTTCAGTTATTTTCTAATGTATGCACAAGCTGAGTTTTAAGATAAGTAAAAAGACAACATTTAAAAGGAAATTATTATTTTTTATAATAAATTTATTTTTTATTGGTGTTCAATTTGCCAACATACAGAATAACACCCAGTGCTCATCCCATCAAGTGCCCCCTCAGTGCCCGTCATGCAGTCACCCCCACCCCCCGCCCTCCTCCCCTTTCACCACCCCTAGTTCGTTTCTGAGTTAGGAGTCTTTAATGATATGTTGTTAAAAAAAGCAAGAATACCTAAAACTAGGAGATATAGGGGTTACATAACACACATACATTTTGGCAGAGAATTAAATGACCCAATCCATATTGATGGTAGAATTTCAGTACAATGTGTTCTTTATTCTTAAGTTTCTAGTTAGCATTTCAGTGAAACAACAATGTACACACTTTGTTCAAGGTGGTCTCCTATGCTATAAAAGATATGTATGATCTCATCTACCCTAGGTATCAGATAATTATTTCTAAACACGACAAGGGTTTATAGAATAATACCATCTTTCGCTTTGTATATCAGTGAAATATAGAGAAGACGGTCATCAGGACAATGACAATAGACCTTACCATGACCTAATTTCATACATGAATGCATTATTCATAACAGCCAAAAATGCAAACAATCCAAATATCCATCAACTGATAAATGGATAAATAATACGTGGTATATTCATACAAGGGAACATTATTTAGCCACAAAATGAAATGAAGTACTGATACATGCTATAATATAGATAAACCTGAAAACAAACTAAGTACAAGAAGTCAGACACAGAAGACCATATATCATATGATTCTACTTATGTGAATTGATCAGAGTAGACAAATCTACAGAGCCAAATTAGATTAGTGGTTGCCTAAGGCTAAGAGTTTGGAGAGAAATGAAGAGTGACAACAAATAGGTATGGGGTTTTGGAGGGTGGCTGATGACAATGTTTTAAATTAGATTATAGTCATGGTTTCACTACCCTGTGAATATACCAAAAAAAATGGAATTGTATACTTTAAATGGGTGAATTGTATGGCATGTAAATTATATCTCAATAAGGCTCTTTGAAAAATTTAATTACCTCAAATCTTTGTTATTTTTTTTAAGATTATTTATTTATTCATGAGAGACATAGAGAGAGAGAGGCAGAGATACAGGCAGAGGGAGAAGCAGGCTCCATGCAGGGAGCCTGATATGGGACTCGATTCCGGGTCTCCGGAATCCGGCCCTGGGCTGAAGGTGGCACTAAACTGCTGAGCCACCAGGGCTGCCCAAATCTTTGTTATTTTTAAAAATACCTTCACATATAATTATATTCCAGCTTGTAGTGCATGTTAATGGAATGCCACTTTTTAGCAAAATGTTCATTGATTTCCTCTCTATATACTCACCTGATCTCCTTTCTGAAACTCTACATCAATTGGTCTTTTCTGTTCACTGATCTGCCCAGGAGGACCAGGGGGACCCTGAAGACCTTGCTCACCCTGTTTGCAAGATTTAACAAGTAAGTAATATTTCATAGTTTACACAGACAATAATATAAAATATAAGCTAAGTCAGTTGCAAGGACCAAAAATATGAGTTCAAATGATGAGGAAAGGAAAAAACTGAGGGCTGAATAATCAATTTCTTTCTTTACTCACCTTTTCACCTTTGGGTCCCTGGAAATTTAAGCCCATATTCCCCTGAAGAGAGAGGTTTTAGTTTAAAATCTCATTGACACTAACAAAAAGAAGTCACACCAAATAAAAAATATAAAGAAAAAGAAAATTACCTTTGGTCCTGGAAGTCCTGGTGGACCAGGAGGGCCCTAAGAATAGAAGACACAGAAAAGGAAACAGGGATACACTAATAAGTTTATTTAAAAATTATTCGGTTTCCAAAAAAATATTTGGTTTCACAAAAAGCAAGGACTGAAAAATCCCCTCAAAATAATATTTTCCTGGTTTTTTCTCACATCTGAATTGATTTTAACAAACTAGATGAATGTGGAGACTTCTGTGACAGCGTACAAGTGGACAGGGGAAGAAATGCAAGGGTGAATAGAGGCAGAGGGGTGACACCAGTACCAAAAATCAATACAAGAGTTAATCCCAACAAACATCAAATTTCTCATATCAGAATTATAGGTAAATAATTTAGGTATCATAAAGCAATTAACACTCTAGCTCTAAAAAACATGTGTTTACTTTTTTAGTTCAGTTTTATTTTTATGTGACCTGACTCTGTATGAGAGTGTTTCAAGGCTTGAAAAGTTATATAGGCATTTGTTTGCACAAGTATATCAAGTCTTTGATCTCAATGGATGTATTTATTTACACATTGTACCCTGGTGGCATTTCTAAGACTTTGCTTCACATTTTGAATCAGGGTTAATTGAAGGAACATTCCAAAGTGCTGAGTGAATCAGTTATACAGCCACACGAGTTGAGGACATTTAAGATGTAACAACACACCTAGGGTAGTCTGATATAACAACAAAATTAGGAAAAAGTGCGATAGTCCAGAATCTCATGCTTTGCAGGACATCTACAACTAAAATAGACTAAACAAAAGGGTTTTCTATTTCTAATCCTCTTGTAGATATTTCCAGGAAAGCAGAAATCATGATCTTTTCTGGTATATTCTTTTAGTATTTACCAAATGTTATTTCCTTCATTCAAGAATAGAGGACCAATCGTCACAAGCAAAATTGTACAATCTCTAAAGGTATAATGAAAACTGTCACTTAAATATATGGTAGATGAGAGATAGAGTGGCACATGAGAAATTACTTTGACTGAAGTACAATTTTCTGCTTTTTAAAGAGGGCAATAGCAAAGCTCTAAGTCCAAAACATGACTTGAATGAAATCTAAGTATTTCAGGGGCAAAAATACTCAGAATTTAATTACAGTAGAAAATATGAGTGACTATAAAAGTAGTAAAGTAAGAGAACTGGCTACACAGTCAAAGTCTTTAGAAGTTTTTGCTTCTTCCCTGAAGTACAAAAATCCTTATCCCATTGCAGATTGATTCACTACCCTCACCAACCCTACGGTTTTGTCACATGGTGGCCCCTTAGAAATGAGAGACAATATATTGTTGTGAATACCTGCTTTTGTTCTTCTTAAACAGAAAACTGCAGTTTGAAGAAACATGTTTCATAAAGTGACTAGAGAACTGCCTTAAAAGACTTTATGCAACGGCCAGGATCAACTTCAACACTGACACATCAAGAGATAACCAACACAATATTTTGTTTTAAATCTTTCCTTTTGTGTACCTCATTCTCCTCCATCTATAAAATGAAGCCATTATTTAGCACATATTTTGTTCACCATAGCATTGTAAAATATACTGTAAATAAAAAAATAGATATAGGGGTGCCTGGGTGGCTCATTCCATTAAGTATCTGCCTTGGGCTCAGGTCAGGATACTGGACTCCTGGGAGTCAGGCTCCCTGCTCAGCAGGGAGTCTGCTTCTCCCTCTACCTCTGCCCCTCACCCCACTTGTGCACATGTGCTCCCCCGTCAAATAAATAAATAATCTTTAAAAAATAAAAATAAAAAATATAGGGGGTATCCCTGGGTGGCTGAGCGGTTTGGCGCCTGCCTTTGGCCTAGGGCGTAATCCTGAGGTTCCAGGATGGAGTCCCGCGTCGGGCTCCCGACATGGGGCCTGCTTCTCCCTCCTCCTGTGTCTCTGCCCCCCATCTCTCTATCATAAAAATAAATAAATAAATCTTAAAAAAATAAAAAATAAAAAATATATAGATTGTAAACATTGAAAATGTATTATACTTTCAAGTAGTAGAAATAATATTACTATTCCTGAATTTTTTTCAAGTAAGAAAAATACAATTATAGAAGCAAGCTTACCATCAAACCAGGTGGTCCTGGGGGACCAATTGGCCCTGGTAAACCAGTGGGACCAGCTGGGCCCTGTTATAAAGGAAGAGAAAGATAAAAAAAAAAAACCTCTCACTATATCACACAAAGAACTAAATGAATGAAATTTTAACTTAAGCAATTGCCAAATTTGGTTACACAATTCTACAATTCTGCAGTATTATAAACAGAATTTTAAAATGTATAAGAATAAAAGGATTAAGTAACTATAAAGAAATTTAACTAAAAAGAATGGCTACAGCTTTTAGAAAACTTATGTTTTACAGTGGTAGGTAACAAATGTAGGACAAATACATAGTACGGAAGTTTTACAAAATAAAATTATAAAGATGGGCATTTAGTGGGGCTTTTATGGTAGAAGTGAAAAGTGGCTTCTCTAAAGTAAAAACTACGTATTTATCCAAAGAAAATGAAAACACTAATTTGAAAAGGTATATGCACCCCTGTGTTTATTGTAGCATTATTTATAATAGCCAAGACATGGAAGTAACTCACATGTCCATCCATAGACGAATGGATAAAGAAGATGTGGTGTGTACACACACACACACCACAATGGAATATCAGCCATAAAAAAGAATGAAATCTTGCCATTTGCAACTCAGATCGATCTAGAGGGAATAGTGCTAAGTGAAATAAGTCAAGTCAAAGATAAATACCACAGGATTTCAGTCATATGTGGAATTTAAGAATCAAAACAAACAAATTAAGGAAACAAACAAACAAAAAGAACAGATTCTTACATAAAGCGAACAAACTGGTGGTGCCAGAGGGGAGAGAGATGAAATGGGTGAAATAAGTGAAGGGGATCAAGAGTGCACTTATTGTGATGAACACTGAATAATGTACAGAATTGTGAAATCATTATATTGTACACCTGGAACTAATATAATGTACGTTAATTATACCAAAATAAAAACTTTAATTTTAAAAGATACAAAAAATAATTAAATTAAATTAAAATAAATAAGAGTATAGACAAAGAAGAAAGTGAGAATAACTGGGACAACAGACAAGGAAATGATGCAACTATTTTGGCACCCAATTTGGCATCTTAAAAAGCTGAAAATTTGACATCAATGAAATCCAGCAATTCTCTATCTAGGTATAAATCCTGCATTATTTTGTAATTAAAAGATTAAAAACAACCAAATATTCAATAATAGGAGATCAGAGAAACAAACTGTAGTATGTAGTATGTTCACACAACGGAATGTTACATAGAAGTGAAACTGAATGAACTACAGCCACATGCAAGAATATGGATGTATCTTAATATATTAAGTAGAAAACTACATAAATGTTATGTTATTTTAAAAGCAAAATTAAAAACTCTGGTTTAGAGATACATGTATATATAACAAAAGTATAAGAAGCAATAGAAAACTCAAAATGGTACTTATTATCTTGGTAGAATGCAGAAGGATGTGACTGCCAAGGAAACCCCAAGTTGATTCAAAATTATTTGAAATGTTCTACTTCTTAAATGGTATTTTGGATCCATAAGTGTTCAATTGATGGTTATGCTTCAAAACATACATATATTTTGCATGTATTCTGCTGCATTTTCAAATATTACATAACAACAAATTATAAGGGATAAAGGGCAAGATTAAGAGTACTTAAGGGGACACCTGGGTGGCTCAGCGGTTTAGCACCTGCCTTTGGCCCAGGGGGTGATCCTGGAGTCCTGGGATCAAGTCCCATCTTGGGCTCCTTGCATGGAGCCTGCTTCTCCCTCTGCCTGTGTCTGTGTCTCTGCCTCTCTCTCTCTCTCTCTCTCTCTGCATCTCTCATGAATAAAAAAATAAAATACTTTTTAAAAAGAGTACTTAAGAACAAATGGATGGGTGTTATCAAGCATGGAATGAGTTGGTAGTTAATAAAAAATTCCCCAACATTGCACCTTAGTCGTCAAATACTAGAAAGTACTGATTTTTTTTTTTTTTTGGTAAAGGGATCAATCTTTGTGAAATATAAACTTCAAGAAATTGACAAAAAAAAAAAAAAAAGAAATTGACTACCTGATCAACAGATAATGCTGTCTCTAGGGATGTTATCTACAGACTAACATAACTTTTTTTTCTTAAGATTATACCTGATGTTCACCATGCATAAATTTTATTCCCTCAGCCTTCAAAATATATCCATATGTTATACATAACTAACAGTGTTACAAATGATGTCTTCTAATATCTTAAATGGGAGACCTTCAATTTTTATTTTTAATCAGACTATTTACAATTATCATGACTACTCCTACCACCTACTAATCCTCATAGCACAAGAATAAGAATATAGAAGCATATTTCTGCTGCCAAACCCCAAAACAAAAATTTCCATGGAAACTAGATAGAAAGATAAAAGAACAAAGAAGTCCTTTGTAAATTCTTCCTGGTCCAGACTGCTTTTATTTTCAGGTATGAGGTACCTGCAATGTCTATCAAACTTCAAATAATAATTTCTGTAACTAAAATAGAGTGTATTAAAAAACTGAAGGGAAAAAGGTGATGCTGTGATCTGATTTAATCAATATAGTAAAGAAGAAAATCACTGGATGCTTACTTGTATTCCAGGAGGACCTGGATATCCTGGATTACCCTTTGGTCCTGGCAGTGATGACATAATTATACTACCTGGTTCTCCCTGAAAGAAATCATCAGTGGAAGTTTTAAGTTACAGTTATGACACACAAAATAGTCAAGCGCATAAAAAATGATCTCAGAATTAAATCTGTCATATAAATGTCCTAAAGATTAGGAGAGCTCAGTAATTACCATGAATAAATTTACCTTTTAAAGGGAAATGGGGAAATGGCCACAATACACTGAATTACAATCAATTTATTAAGAGACTGTGGTACCTTCCATTACTCATTCATTAAAAACCAGTTATTAAATATTACTATTTGCCAAGAACTGTGTTAGGCTCTGGTTACTCAGCAGTGAAGGAGATAAACAAGGCCTCTGTCCTCATTGTGCTAACAATGTACTGGATTTGAAATGCAGATTATAACATGTAAACAAGTAAGACAACAAAAGTTCTGTTAAAAGCTATGGAGAAAAGCAACACGGTACATGATAAAGAAATAGTGGAAGACTAAAAAGAAGTGATAATTATATGACATGATAGAGGTGCTAATTATTGTTACAATGGCAATCATAATATATAAATATATCAAAGTAACATGTTAAATACCTTAAATTTATACAATGCTTTACATCAAATATATTTCAGTTAAAAAAAGAAATAGTGGAGGAATTAGTTTGGGTAGTCAAAAAAGGCAATCCTTGAAGGCAACATTCAGGCTGAGATTTAAAAGATAATGAGTCAGCCAGGTAAAAATGGGTTAAGAGTAGTCAGTAGTTAGAGACACCTGGGTAGCTCAGTGGTTTAGCATCTGCCTTTAGCTCAGGGCATGATCCCAGGTCCCGGGATGGAGTCCCACATTAGGCTCCTTGCAGGGATACTGCTTCTCCCTCTGACTATGTCTCTGCCTCTCTCTCTCTGTGTTTCTCATGAATAAATAAATAAAATCTTTAAAAAAAGAGTAGTAGGTAGTTGAAGTAACATATACAAAGGATCCAAAAAATGAAGAGTTTGGTACATTCAAATAACTTAATTCAGACCAGTGTGATCAGCAAGCCAAAGGAAAAGTGGTTTAAAGATAAGTCTGGACCAACACAATGTGGAATATCCATGCAATAGAGTATTCTTTAGCCACAGAAAGGAATGAAGTGGATGAACCTTAAACAGTAAAGAATGAAGTCGATCCATGGATGAACCTTAAAACAATATGCTCAATGAAAGAAGCCAAACACAAAAGGTCACATATTGTATGGTTCTACTTCTATGAAATATCAAAGTAGGCCAATCCATAGAGGCAGAAAGTAGATCCACGGCTCCAGGGGCTGGAGGAAGGAGGAGACAGGGAGTGACTACTAATGGGTATGGGTTTTCTATATGGGGTGATGGGAAAGTTCTGAGGCAGTGATGGGTCCACAACCTTGTGACTCTATCTTTATTAAATGGTTAAAATGGTCAAAAAAAAAGATAAGTCTGGAAATGTAGGCATGGACCAAAATATGCAGGTCTTACAGGCCTTGAAAGAGAATGTGGACTTTATCTTAGATGAAGTGGGAAGCCCTTGAAAGTTTATAAATAGTGATATTAAATTAGAATTATGTTTTTAAAAGATCATTCTTGGCTACCTAATCTAGAATAAGTCAGGCTGGGAGGTGAGGAGATAGTAGTGAAGAGAAAAAGACTTATTTAGAAGAAGCTATTACAATAGTCCAGATGAGACATTATGGTTAGTGTGGTGGCAGTGGATATGGAGAAAGTGGATGATTTTAAGATAATTTTATAAGCAAAACTCACAGTATTAGTGACAGAATGGAGTGAGGAGGTGTGAAGGGGTAGAAAATATAAATGCTAACTCTAAGTTTTTAGGGGTCTGGGTAAACTTTGAACATGTTAATCTGAATGCCTCAGAGATATCTGAGTAGAGCTGTCAAGGGAGGCAGTTTAATACATGCATTTAACTCAGAAGAAAAGTCTATTTTAGAGATATAAATACAGGTATTCAGTAGCTGGACAGTAAGCAATACCATGAGCTATAACAATTCTGCTAGGCATAGAAGAGAAAAAAGGGTCAGAACTGTGTCCTCATACCTGCTTGTATGGGAGACTGGGTGATCAGATAGAATAAAAATCATGAAAGGGTAGTGTCACAGAAGTCAGGGAAAAAAAGCATTTCTAGAGGTATCAGATGGCCAACTATATCAAAATATAATGGGAACTGAAAGTATTAGAAAAGAAACTTGAGAAGCATCTTGATGGCTTAGTAGGTTGAGCATCTGATTTTGGCTCAGGTCATGATCTCAGGGTCCTGGGATTGAGCATCGCCCAGTCAAGTTACGCTCTCTACTCAGCAGGGAATCTGCTTCTCCTTCTACCTCACTCCCTGCTCATTCTCTCTCTCTCTCTCTCTCTAATAAAATCTTTAAAGAAAAAAGAAACTTGAATCTTATATGCATATTTACAAACATATCAGCACACAGAAGATACTTAAAGCCATGGGCATAAAGGAGATTACTTAAGGAAGACTTGTGGGTACCTGCATAACTTCTGGAAGTATCTATTTTAAGGCAGAATTCAGAGACATTATCTGATCAAAGTTGCAAGTTTTCCAAATATCTTATTCAAAATGTTTACTTTCCTAGCATGAGATGCTTACCTTCATACCTGGGATCCCAGGAGGTCCCTATTATTAAAAAGAAAAAGATTATTTTATATATATGAGAGGGGTGAGAGCAAAACAACACACTGCTTTCTAAATGGAGTCAATTATATAGACTACTGTAAGGTCATTCTAAGTAAAAAGTATCTTAGGATACTTAGAGATGACATTTATATTAAATACAATAGAATCCTTGCTTTTACCCAGCACAGAGCCATACTACCGACTTCTTTTTTAAAAAAAAAATATTTTTATACTTTACTAGTTTAAAATGTACTACTTTGCTCCACATGAATGCACTGAGTTCACTTTCTACACTTCTGCTTCTTCTGTCAATTCCTGTATTCATTATAATCCCAACTGTATAACTTACCGGAGGACCCTCTAGACCAGGAAAACCAGGACTGCCTGGAAATCCACGTTCTCCCTAGAAGGAGTTAAAAATAAGAGTTTGGAAGAACAAGAAAGAAAGCATAGGTATACCAACAAACAATAACTTATTGAAAAGATTTCTGTAAAAGCCATTCTGAAACTTGCCAGGTTGCCAAAAATTCATTAGCCTTCACTTTCCAATTATTTCAATATCAACTGCCCATACCAATTCAGCCTTCTAAGATACCTTTATCCCTAGTCATCAATCCTAATCAGAAATAAAGAAAAAAATCTTCTATCCCAGTCATTTTCTTCTGACAAATTCATTTTGAGGCAATCACACCATAGATTCCTGGTCATCATCATAATTAATGATTTGTCTCAATTTCCGGCCCATGCATTATATAGATTCTTATTTTAACTGCCCTATTGCGTTTTTCTTTTATTGTAAACTATTGCAAATTATTTTTGTAAAGAGGAAAAGATGGTAAGAAAGAATGCCATTAATATCACCAAGAGGACAATAATAGCAATAGTTCTAGCAACTGCAGGTCATTATGTTTTTCTAGGTACCCAATTTTTCTCACTCACTATTGTAAAATACCAATATGGACATTTGGTCTAGAAAACAAAGGCTAAAATTGCTGCAGAAGAACCCCAATGCAACCTCCTTTCTAATACCTACATGCCATAGTAATCCTAGAGATATCCATGTCAGAAGCTTGAAAGAGTATGATTATTGCAGCTGTGTGTCTTTGAGTTGTTTTGTCCAGTACTCCTGTCTCCATCACTTTTTACATATGGAAAAAATAGGCCCAGAGAGAAAGGATATAGTCTTGTACATCAGGTTTAGAAGACAGAAAACAAAAGAACACATATATTCTGATTCCATTTCTAGGGCTCATTCTATTAGTTACATAGTAAGAAATATTTTTTAAAAAATATTTAATCTGAAAGTATACATAATAAATCCCATTCAAAAAGTTGATGCTCACATAATTGGGGGCTTCAAACATAAACTAATCATGAGATCTGCTAAGGTGCTGCTTTACAAAAAGAAAGAAAAAGATCCCTTCCATCATATGGCATACTATACACATTGTGGATACGTTAGTCTTCAAATTTAAAACTTTGGCTAGTGGTCTTTTTGTTGCTTAAGGCATGCTGGCAAATAAATAAACAAATAACCAGAATAGGCACAAGAATGTTGCCCACATTAAAACGCAATGTTCCAGGCAAACTACTCCACATTGGTCCTATCACTAGAAGTCTGCCCCAGCTGAAATGAAGAACTCAAGTAAGCCTCACAAATCGAAGGTAAAAAACTTGTTGTTGGCAAGGGTCACACTGACCTGGAGAAATAATGGAGGTTAAAATAATTTTATTGTCATAAAGTATATAGTACAATAATTAACACGAAATATATAGCCTTCATAATACAAAATAGTTTGTTCAAGTTATTTTAAATATATATACTAATATAAAATCTGACACATGCCATTAGTTAGATGGATTGTAGATATTTCGTGAACAGTTTCACAGAATATCATGTGTTTTTTTTTTTTTTTTTAATTTTTTTTTTAAATTTTTATTTATTTATGATAGTCACAGAGAGAGAGAGAGAGAGGCAGAGACACAGGCAGAGGGAGAAGCAGGCTCCATGCACCGGGAGCCTGATGTGGGATTCGATCCTGGGTCTCCAGGATCGCGCCCTGGGCCAAAGGCAGGCGCCAAACCGCTGCGCCACCCAGGGATCCCAGAATATCATGTGTTGAATGGAAAACACCAAAAGGATATACAGAAAATAATAACATATTGCATTAATAGAAAGGAAAAGGAGAAAAGTGAAGGAATAAGAACAGAGGCTAGGAAAAACAGTCAAAAAAGTAAATTTTCCTCATCTTTTTTTCCTTGCTATCACTTTATAATAAATCCAAAGGGTTGATGAAAGACAAGAAAAGTGGTCTGGGAAAAAATTTTTCATGTGTAAAGTTTTATTTTTTTTAAACTGTTAAATTAATCATTTTTGCTGATGAAGAAAAGTTTCCATTTTCATACTAAAGTATATAGTAAAAATTAATGTCCTGTATTACAAGTAGATTTTTAAGATTTTTCTTAAGAAGCTATTAGGCAAGGTAAAAAAATTTCAAAAACATAACTTTTTGAAAACTTACATTGAACCTAGTTTTAGAAAGGGCAAAGCTAATGAATGACATTCATAAGTATTACTCTTAACAACTGATGTAATATTTGAAACATATACATCCTAATTCCTTTTAACTTTCATCCTACTTTACACTAAAATCAAAATAGGATTTAATAAATATCCTTCAATCCAATGCATATCCCAGCTGATTACATGTTTAAAGAATCATTGATCTTTTAAATATATTGAAAGTGTTAACTCAGAACATATTCTATGTATCTCTTAGACACGAAGCTACTATATCTCTAATGTTCTTCATATTGATTTGTTTAAATTTTAAAATCTATTATTATCAAGCATATTGCCTAAGATTAAGTTGAAAAAAATCTCACCTTGGTTCCATTGCATCCAGGGATACCTTGAGGTCCTGGGGCCCCATCATGGCCTGGCATTCCCTTTGAAAAAGGATATAACACATGTATAATATTTCTTTGATTACTTTTTTTTAATGATAGTCACACACAGAGAGAGAGAGAGAGAGAGAGAGAGAGAGAGAGGCAGAGACATAGGCAGAGAGAGAGGCAGGCTCCATGCGCCGGGAGCCCGACGTGGGATTCGATCCCGGGTCTCCAGGATCGCGCCCTGGGCCAAAGGCAGGCGCCAAACCGCTGCGCCACCCAGGGATCCCTTAAAGCCAAATTCTACTTACAGGAAGACCCGGTGTCCCTGGAAATCCAGGAAGTCCAGGAGGACCCTATAATGAGAAATAAACTCCTTGAATCAAACAATAATCAGTGAGAATAAAATTATATCCTATGTAAGAGAATTATGAAAATTACATTTAGAATATCAATGGACAAATGTGTCTCATTGATTATTACCAAACATTCTCTCTATAGAAAAAAACCTCCCACAACAGTGTTTAAATCTCTTTTATAGGAAACTATAGAAGAAACTCCTATTGGAGGGAGCACTATCTTCATTGCACTTAGCAGAAGCAGGCAAATTAGTGGAAGTGGCCCTTCCTAAAAGATAAAGTGGTTCTCCCAGGTCTGTAATGAATACTGAATTTAGCAGGGGATGGGTAAGTGGCAAATATATCTGCTCCTGAGAACATAAATGTGATCACTCCAAAAATTCTTCAATCAAATTTTCCTGTCAGAATTGGCAAAATACAAGTTTGACAATATTCTCTATAGGTGAGGCTCTAGGAAAAATGTACTCTTGTACACAGCTAATGAGATTCAAACACCATAGAGAGAAATTTGAAATATCTAGCAAAATTACATATTTTTACCCTTTGAAGCAACTCGTTTCTAAGAACCTATTCCAAAGGTACACTAGAAATTATGAAACGAAATCTGAATTTCAAGGTTATTGACTGCAGCATTTTATAACTAAAGACCATATAACCACAATTACAGCTAAACACTAGAAACAATAGGGACATGTCTAAATAAATTATGGTACATCCACATAATGTAAACCTATACAGCCCTTTAAAAGAATGAGAAAAATATCTGTGTACTGAAATATGTAGTAATCTGTAGGACATAAAGTTAAGTAAAAGGAACAAAATGTAAGCAGTGAATATATTATATTACACTTTTATAAGAAGGGGAGTGATACAAAACAAAAATAGGGGGAAAGCAAGAATGGATGGGAAGCATCTCTGACCATACTGCTGTTAGAGAACAATGTAAATATTTTAAATAATTAAAAATTAAGAAGAGGTAAAAAAAGATAATAATGGCATTTAAGAATTTTATTATTACTATTAAAATTGAAATTGTTATTTTGTTCACTTGCAAATTGCTATTTTGAAGCTATCACGGGTATACTGTAGGATAAAGAACATAAATTATATTAATGTCATTAGGAATTAAGATTTTCAGTGTAGGGAGGGATAGGAGGCAGGGAAGAGAGAGAGTAAACATACAAACCTCTTTTGATTTTAAATTTCAATTGGAAGTAATATAAACTCATGATATTTTTTCTCTTAAAAAGATCTGTATTTTCTAATTCTGTCAACTGAAAGACATCAAAACAATTGACTACCAGTAGCTATGAAAACCCCTAACATTAGACTATGGTACTTCAATCACAAAAAAAAGAACCTAGAATCAGATATATGGCCAATTTCAGATCTGGAGAGGGAATGTACAAGACAAGCCTGATGAGTCTTTTGTGAGAAAGCAAGTTTTCAAAGATCGATATAGTTTTGTCAAAAGAACACAGGATGGGGGCCAATTTACAAGGCCTCCCATAAGCCAATAACAGGTTAATTTTGGCTTCAAAAAGAATAATGAGTACAACTGATTGCATCACATAAATTCTATGTGTTTATAATGATAACAAATTCTAAAAATCTTCCTATCACTCAAAGTTGCTGGTGTACTAACTCATTACCCTATTAGAATTCCAGCTGATAAATCAGAATTCTACCTGATAAATGAAGGATTTATAAAATTTTAAAAATCACCACTCTGCAACTCTGAACAAAAAATGGACCTAGGCAATGATCATCAATGAATATTAAACCATTAGGTGAAAGTTCATGGGGAAATTCTGATGGCAAAATTAAGATCATATACCTGAGACCAATGATAAAGCCCAAAATAAAAAAAAGTGGGGTAACAGATATTTGTGCCGTAAGATGTAATTCAATAGTTAAGTACGTAGCACTATGTATATTCTTTTTAATTTTAATTTTTTGCAGTATAATTTATATACAGTATAATACACAAATCTTAAGTATAGAGCGCTTCCTACATCCCCAGAAAGTTCTCTAGTGCCTCTTGTAAGGCAACCTCCAGTCTGTAGGAAATATGGAGGACAGAGGAACAATTTAAATGACATTATGAAGAAACAGTCAGATACAGAATGTAGAATGCAGTACAATACAAATGACCCAGTTTCTCCTATAGCATAATAGAAGAGGCTTGAGAAACATAGCAACCAAATGTAAATAATATGTGGAATTTGCTTGGATTCTGGTTTGAACAAACCAATTGTAAAAAGACACCATTGTGGAAATCTGAATAAGGACTGTTTTAAGGTATATCTGAAAGATTGCTAATTTTTTGAGGTGTTATAATGGTAGAGTGGCTATCAGTTAGAGAGACATATTGAAGTATTCATTGGTGAAATGAATGATATGAAGGATTTACCTAAAAATATTCCCCCCAAATAGTGGTGGGGTATAGATGAAACAAACTTGTCAAAATGTTGCTAACTTTGAAGCTGAATGATGTATACATGGGGGTTCATTGTACTATATTCTCTGTAAATTTAGGAATGTTTAAAATCTTCCATAATAATAAGTCTTTTAAAATTTGCATGTCAAGAGTTTCCTCTGGGCTGAGACATAAAGATGCTGGAACTATCAGGCTACCTATTCCTAGGTACTTCTGAAGTTCTAGTTGAGGCACTCCCAGACACTTGCAAATAGGAATTGAGAGAATGGACATTTTTTTAGTCTCAGCAGTCCTTGCAACCTAGTTAATGGTAGTTATAGCTATTATGAGATACATTATGATTCTTATGAAAGCTTTAACAATATATTGATATCCATTTATTACAAAATAACATAAAGACGTGCTAATAAAAACCAAGGGTTTTGAGTTTCTTTCCTGCATCTCCAGGTCCCTACAAATACCAGGTGTGAGTAGTACATGTAAGCTACATGTTGTTAAGAAGTATATAGCAAACAGAGTGTTTTTAATGTTTATGTAAAATTTTTACATCTACTAAATTTCTGGAGATCAAGGGATTACAATGTTTAACTCTGTCACACAAATAAACATAATTTGTCATCACTTGTATATTTTATACTTGTATTATGGAGTCTCATCAATCTATGAACACAGAATTTTAGAGCTAAAAGGCACCCGGGAGATTGTATTGCTTGACTCTTTAATTTAACAAATGAAGAAACTGAGGCTCAGAAAAGTTAAATATGATTTTTCAAAAGCCAGGATTATTTTTAAACTCTAGTTCCCTCAAAAACAAAAATCAAAAAACAAAAAAACTCTAGTTCCCTCCCAATTATAAAACACATTGAAAGATATAGATCAACCTAAAAGCTTTTCAGAAAAATTACGCTAAATGTGCACTTCCATTTTGAGACAAATCCTGGTTTTCAGAACATTAAAATGAAAATATTATACATCTTAGAAATGAGAAGATGTTGTATACTTCCAAAGTAGCTACATTTTACTATCGTGGTTTAAATTAGTGCTTCCCAAACTGGCTCTCTTCAAAATACACAAAGAAAATTATAATATTTGTGTGTGGTATACTGGGAAGGGTATATAATGTGAGGTAATTGGCCCTCTGAACCCAGAGGACTGAGATGGTCACATGGTTGGGAAGTTCTGATTGAAAATAATTTGTATGATACCTATTTGTAATATACTAACAAATTGTTAGAATTTAGCACTTTTGTACTTCTTATCCATAAACTAATTTAAAACCTTCTTAAATTAGTTTAAATAGATATCTGGATATATAAAGATAACTACCAAAGTACTAAAGAAAGGCTAATTGTAGACATATATCTACTCTTACACTTAACTTTTTAAAGATTGTATTTTTCTTTTTGTATTTTAATATGAGTCTTTTTCAGTTATCTCATAATACTTCATTTGCTTTTTCTCTGTTTTGACCAACAAAAAACATTTGATATACAGCAAATATCACTTACTCTGATCCCTTTTGGTCCTGGTGGCCCTCGAATTCCATCATCACCCTGAAAAATAAAACACATTTAGCTCTTGTTCCTCCAAAAATCACCTTCAAATAACTAATTTTATTTTACATTTGTTTTTATTTAAGTTCGATTTGCCCAACATATAGTTTAACACCCAGTGTTCATCCCATCAAGTGCCCTCCTCAGTGCCCATCACCCAGTTACCCCATCCCCCCCGCACACCTCCTTACTAATTTTACATTATAACAATAAGAGACTTAAATTTTTGTGAATCTCTGTGAGAGTGAGAAACTTCCAAACCCAAGGCAGAAGTATTTGTCATTGAGACTGAAAGCACTGAGGAAAGTTATATGATAAAAAAATAAGAAAGGTCTTTATTTACTGAGAAGAAAACTGCTAACATGCAGCAAAAACTTTGTACCTAAAAAGTGAACTATGAAAATCATACAAAACAAAGATGAAATAGTAGTACTGATACTCTTCAAGTCATTTATAGATAAGCCAAATATAAGCTGAAATTCTGGGCAGTTTCTATATTGTGTCAATCTGCTTGCCACGCTGGTAATAAATAGCATCATTTCTGAGCCCAAATATGTGCTGCTCTTGATTCTGCTGTTTTAAACCTTTGCTTTGCTTTATAAGGCACTCTCTACTGGCAGAGCTCAGGAAAGAAAAGAAAGAACCACAGACTTTCCTTTCTAAGTTTCTTCTGTAGACTCCATGCAAAAGAGGCTGCCCACATGTGTGTTAATCTATGTGCCATGTCTAAGTTACAGTCACATTGTTGAGAATTTTTTAAGTTTTGCCTCACTGTTTTTATAAACTAGTTTTTAAAAAATGGAGTAAAGAAAACCTAATTCTGCTCCAAAAGATGGGAATTTCAGTGGACCATACAGCTAGTAGACTACCACCTGAGGCTTTATTTGTTTTAAGATTTTATTTATTTATCCATGAGAGACACACAGAAAGAGGCAGAGACACAGGCAGACGAAGAAGCAGGCTTCTCACGGGGAGCCCGATGTATGTGGGACTCAATCCCAGGACTGGGATCATACCCTGAGCCAAAGATAGATGCTCAACCGCTGAGCCACCTAGGCATCCCAACCACCTGAGGCTTTAGATAGGTTTTATTAAGCTGGGACATCTTGCTTTATACAGGTGATTTCTAAATTACACAATTCATAACCTTAGAAGTTCCACTGGACTTTCCTTGAAACCTATGTCACAGCCCTCCTTCCATCAATGCAGCTCTATTTTTATGTTTTATGTGGGGCTTCCGTGAAAATTTTCATTTGGTACAAGGGTTACCTGATATATTAGTTTTTATGCTGCTGTTATAAATTACTACAAATTTAGTGGCTTAAAACAACACAATCTTACAGTTCTGGAAGTCAGAAGTATGACAGTGGTCTCAGCTGAAAAACCCTGATGTTTTTTGGAGGTTCTAGGAGGAGAATCCATTTCCTTTTTTCCAGCTTCTAAAGCAGCCAGCATTCCTCATCTCATGGCCTTCAACCTTCAAAGCTAGCAATAGTTGAAGAAATCTAACATTGCATCACTCTGATATTGACTCTTCTGCCTCCGTCTTCCACACTTAAAAGACTCTTGTGATTACATCAGGTCCACCCAGATAATTCAGAATAATCTCCTTACTTTAAGACCAGCTGATTAGCAAATTTAATTCATCTTAGTTTTGCTTGTCTCTATAATCTAACATATTCACAAGTCCTGAGGATTACATCATAAACATCATTGGGGGTGGGCCTACTACACCTTAGTTTTTATAAAAAGTTTAATAATCTACTCTTTCCACACAGATGCATTAGAAAACATAATGGAAGAAAATATGTAATTTACAGCAGCAAAAAAGGTAAAATATTTAGGAATAAACTTAATAAGAAATGTACAAGATTCATAAGAAAAGTTAACATTTCTGAAGTTCAAAAAGGAAGAACAACAAATGGAAAGGCATTTCATGTTCTTGGATAATAGGAGTCAACATAAAAAATAGGGCAGCCCGGGTGGCTCAGCGGTTTAGCACCGCCGTTAGCCCAGGGCATAATCTTGGAGAGGCTGGACCAAATCCCATGTCGGGCTCCCTGTGTGGAGCCTGCTTCTCCCTCTGCCTGTGTCTCTGCCTCTCTGCCTCTGCCTCTCTCTCTCTCTCTCTCCCTCTCTGTCTCTGTCTCTCTCTCTCTCCCTCTGTGTGTCTCATGAATAAATAAATAAAATCTTTCTTAAAAAAGAAGTCAACATAAAAAATAGTCAATTCTCAACAAATTTAGTTAAAATTTGACATAATAAAAATATAAATAACATGAGTTACTTTTTTAACTAAGTAACGTGACTCTAAAATTCGTATGGAAAAATAAACAAGCAAGAACATTGAGGAAAATTCTGGAAAAAAAGAACAGTAAGGGGAACACTAGCTCTGTCAGATACAAAAATACAGAATACATCATCGAAAGAGTATGGAAGGTCTAAAAACAAGTCCATATAGTCACATGAATTTGGTTTATACTGGAAGTAGCACTGTAAATCAATGGGTAAATTTACATTGGGATACATTTGTGAGGACATCTGGGAAAAAATTAAGGTGGAACTTATATAACAAACTACACAGCAGGATGAATTAGAAATAGATAAAATATTACATAAAGAAATGAAACTATTAAAATAGTAGAAGAAAAAAATAGGACAATTACTTTATAATCTTATAGTGGCATTTCCTACTCAAAATTCAAATGCTATAAAGGACCTCTTGAAAAACACACAGACACACAAATACACAAACACACACACATACACACATACACATATTCAGCAAGGACACTACAAGTAGGGGAAATAATTGCAACTCACAACACAAAGAGTAATCACCCTAATATATAAATAGCTCATTAACACATAAAACCACCTATAATACTATAGAAAAATGGGCAAATTAAATGTCATATATGACAGCTCATAGAAAACACAACTGATTCTTGGGCCTGTGAAAAGATCCTTAATCTCACTCTTGAGAAATGCAAACTAAAGGCATTGAGAGACCATTTTTCACGTATTAGCTTGATAAAAAGCCAAGTTTCATAATAGGGCTGGTAAAGCTACAGGGAAATTGATCTTCTTGTATATTGCTGAACCAAGGATAAATTATACAACTTCTTAAGGGGCAATTTGGCAATATCCATAAAAATATATAAATACATGTACCCTCTGAGCTAGTAATATCACTTCTAGTAACTTTACAGAGATAATTTCTTATTGAGGAACGAAAGTCTATTAAAATTGTACAGCTTTAGTGGGAAATATCAGAAAGGAAGACAGAACATGAAAGACTCCTAACTTTGGGAAAAGAACTAGGGGTGGTGGAAGGGGAGGTGGGTGGGGGGTGGGGGTGACTGGGTGATGGGCACTGAGGTGGGCACTTGATGGGATGAGCACTGGGTGTTATTCTGTATGTTGGCAAATTGAACACCAATAAAAAATAAATTTATAAAAAAAAGAAAAAAATTGTACATCTTTACAGCATTGTTTATAGAAGAAAAAAATTGAAAATTATCTAAATGATCCTCAACAGGGGACTGGCTTTAAACATTGTGATTTATATGCACAATGGAATACAATGCAGTTATAAAAGATAATGAAGAAGTTCTGTGTATACTGATATGAGATATCTACAATGTGTATTAAGTGAAAAACAAAGGTCAAACATGTTGAATATGCTACCACTTTATAAACAAAGGGAGGCAAAAGTGTGTCTGTGTGTATATAAGCATGTATGTGCAAGTGTATATTTGTATCTGTGTGCATATACAAAAAAATCATTGAACATATTCACAAGGAAGTATTAGAAATTGGTACCTATCAGGGATATGCAGAACTCAGTGGCTAACGGATACAGGTAGAAAGGAAATATTTCTCACTATACATCTTCTTATGTTAATTTATTTTCAATAAAGTGAATATATTATCTATCAAAAATTAAATTTTATTTTTAAGAATAAATAAATCTTTTGGAAAATTTTAGATACACATTCCTATTATGTACTTGTTTTATATAGCTTTACTTTCTTTTTTTAAGATTTATTTATTTATTCATGAGAGACACAGAGAGAGAGAGGGAGAGACACAGGCGGAGGGAGAAGCAGGCTCCGCACAGGGAGCCTGATGCAGGATTCGATCCCGGATCCCGGGAACATGACCTGAGCCAAAGGCAGACGCCCAACCGCTGAGCCACCCAGGTGTCCTAGCTTTACTTTCGTATATAAGAATATACAAATTAAAGAACAATCCTACAAAATTTTTGACTGAGCATATATATTAACATATATATGCATGTATTAGAATACCCAATCACATAAAAAGTATAAATTCAGCTATTCTGGAAAGCATGAAGTCATACTTGAGATAGAGGCACAAAGTGTTTCAAATTTAGAATCCCAAAAGTTTAGAAAGCAGTGTAGCCTTCTCATTATACAGAGATTGACATGGAATCACAGCAAAAGATGGGACTACTTTCTAAATTTAAAATTCATACCATCACACTTTTAAAAACTAGTGCACAATAATTTTTGTACAATACTCTAGTACAATAGTCCTAGTTAATGCTAAATCATTTCAAAGAGATTCATATGTATTTAACTTTTTAAAAATCTGCCACAAATCTGGGGTATCTGGGTGGCTCAGCAGTTGAGCATCTGCCTTCGGCTCAGGGCATGATCCTGGAGTTCTGGTATCGAGTCCCACATTGGGCTCCTTGCATGGAGCCCACTTCTCCCTACGCCTATGTCTGCCTCTCTCTTTCTGTGTCTATCAGGAATAAATAAAATCTTAAAACAAATAATCTGTCACAAAGCTTTATTAAAAGTGCTACCCCTCAGCAAGCATGGTGCACAAGAAAGTTGGTCCCAATCCTGGGTAAACTCAGGTGCAAGAAATGTAACTTTACTTTCCTATGGTTCAGCTTAATTTCTGTTTCAAAATACCTACTTCACTAACATGACTGAAATTTAATTTCAGTCAACAGGAGTCCCCATCTCATTTTCATAAGACTGTGTCTAAATTACGGAGAGCTTAAGAATTCCAAGTTGTTGAGGGGTGGGATAGTCCCGTCCACACTAGAATTAACTGAGATGTCCCGCACCAGTAGTTTACATGGATTACTGCTGACTTAGTGCTCAATTCCATCACACACAAAGAGTCACAAATATTGACTCTTTCAGATCTCTCTGCTACTCTGTGCCACTCCTGGGTGCACAAGAAACATTCTGCTATTTTACACCTCATTAGACATAAGAAATTCTGTTAAATGTCCCATCTACTTAACTTCTATGCAGTCATTTAGAGTCTTGCTTTCTCCTTAGCATACAAGTTCTGCTCAGGAAATTTAGCACAGGTCCCTTCTGCCCCTGAATCTAACAAAACTACCATGATGTACTGTCACCTCCTCAGAGATCATGCCCAAGCACACCCCCCACAATCTATGCTCTGATATAGTTAAGTGTTTAAAAGTACTTATGTATTTAAATTAATTTCCTCCTTTATTGGAAAAACTACCTGATGAGTATCCATTTGATCTCCTTAATAATCTAATGGCATAATGTACCACTATTACATGAAATAAAATTAGGGAAAAAAAAGGTTTTAAACTACTTTTTTCTTTCTAGGCAAATGAACAGAACTGGCCCTTTCATTATCAGCTCATCAGTCTACCTAATACAGATGGCAAAGGGCAACCAATCAAAAGAAATATTTTTAGAAAACCAAGAAAGTTCTCTGAATCTTCACATTCACTATTATCTACTCCCATTCCCTATCTTAACATACACCTAAGATGTTGTTCTTGTTTATAGTCTAGGAGAGACTGTGTGCACTGCAGTCAATGGGGAAAAGTCTTCCCAACTGATAGGACCACAGCACCTTTGGATCTATGAACCTGGGTATAGAAAAGAAAGGCTGTATGGATCTATCATCTCATCTTTCTCTCCCAGAGAACAGCCTATGTGACTGCTACCTCACCCAATTCACTGATAGACCTGTCCCAGCAAATTGCCACCACTCTGAATTTGACAAACTGCTCAATATGTCATCCACCATCCAATCCCATAGATAAATACCTGACTGCTATACCACTGAATACAACGAATGGACATTTCTCTAAACACAGAACTTTTTAGTACTTCAGATACCTCAACTTTATTACACTGGGCCTGATGTGTTCCCACTGTTGGACTCTGACACTACAGAAAGAAAATGCCTCCTCACAGGTCAAACTGCTCCTGTCTGAGATGGGATTAAGAGAAGCATCTGGCAAAAGGGAAATGGGATCTGCCACTGGGCCTATTTTGACCTCAATAGTGCTGGCCTCCTGCCTCCAATACCAGTGCACACCTTACACAAACTTTCCAATTCTACTCAAGTACTCTACCCACCAGAAGGGACTCCTGGCTAGTTGACCCCATGGTAATCACTAGCTTTTATACTACCAGCACTGTGTGTGTGTCTCCCTAGGGTTATTATTTATTTTCTATAAGCCAGGCCTTCAACATTCTTACCAATGTAACATATACATATGGGGCATTGATAAGAGACTGTCAAATATTCAAGATAGCCCTTCCTATTGAGCACATCAAGCTAAACAGAGTAAGAATTCCAAAACCATGGGACGTGTGGGTGGCTCAGCAGTTAAGCATCTGCTTTCCGCTCGGGGAGTGATCCTGGAGTTCTGGGATCGAGTCCCACATCGGGCTCCCTGCATGGAGCCTGCTTCTCCCTCTGCCTATGTCTCTGCCTCTCTCTGTGTCTCTCATGAATAAATAAATAAAATCTTTAAAAACAAAAAACAAAACAAAAAAAAAACCAGGTACTCTAGTTACTGAGGCAAACTGTCATGTGGTATTACTGATTCTACTCATGTGCATGCTCCAGCCAACTTTTCTCACTCAGGGTCATCCAATTCCAAAAAGTTGTTTGCAATATGTCTTTGACTTTTACTTAACTCATTAATGACACTACTTCAGTTTTGGAAGCTGAAGAGACTAGCCTCAAATTCCTTGGCCCAAATACTGTTGGATAACAGCACAGCCCTTACCTTCTTGCTGGCCAACCAAGGCAAGGTCCTCACTGGTACTGTTCCATAGGGAAAATGGAACAGTGGGGAAGTTGGTGCTTTTTCTGGTTAAACATTTTGCTTATTATACTGCCACAGTAAATGGCTTGACCATTCTTTCATTTTGGCTTGTTCTCTTAATCAGCTACTCTGACACCTGGCAGTTTAGCTCTCTCCAGCTCAGCTGAGCTCCTCACAAAACTTAATTTTTGTTAAGGATCCCAATAACCATATCCAACTAACAGCATCTTCCAAAAACATCTGAATATGGCAGCAATATTCAGGTTTTTTTTAGCCAACAATAAAATACAGACTCTTAGCTATTCTATTGTTTTTTTTCTATATTAATTTCTGGCTATAACTCAGTAACCTCTTAGTTGATTTGACACCTAGTCCCACATTTAGCATGGCCTAATGCTTCTAGTATTACTGGCTGACAACCTGGAACATACCTTTTGTCCCCGAGGCCCTGGAGGCCCTTCTGGACCTGGAAATCCAGGCAAACCTGGATGGCCTTCCAAACCCGGAAATCCTCTCTCCCCCTGCAATTGAACAAGAGTTAATGTCATTTTTGATGAAGTTATTTGTGAATTTTCAAGCACGGACATGGTTGAGATTCAAAAAGACCAAAAGCCTATCTAAAGAGCATTAATTTAATGATACTAAATTCATAGTATCTGCTAACATGAGAAAACCTACATGATCTAAGTGGGAAAACTGCAAAACATTCTGAATTTATACCATATACAGTAATATAGTTTCTTGCTTTCTTGTAAAAGTAAAAGGCATATCAGAGATAGAGTGAGGTTTTAAACATATTGACATCAAGAGTTTAACAAGGAAGATGGCAATAAGTCCAGGAAACCAGGTCTGTAAGGGTTACATTAAGTAAGTTTGGTGCAGGGATGAAGTGTAAAAGAAAACCATCTGAGAAGTTTTCAGATTTGTTGCAGAATAGGAAGTTGCGGGATTATCCAGAATGGAAATTCATTAGCTGACTGCAGATAAATTAGTCAGAAAAGGGCTCTAGAACATCAAAAAATTTTATATTTCTTCTGATTGTAAAAATACTACAAAAAGGAATACATGGTTATTGTAGAAGACTAAAAAACATACAAAGAAAAAAACTACCAGTAATTCCTCTATTCATAATTACTAATTGAACTATAATGTCACTCAAGTCCTAGTTCTGACCACAGCACTTATCAACACTAGCACAGGAGGACTGCCAACCTACCAGTAAGGTTTCACCAAATTTTATCAGCATCTATGCAATAAGGTTGCCTGATGTGCACATCTGTACAGACAGATATATGGGAGTAGTAGACCTGCCATCTATACTAATATATCATTATATAACATGTTAGGCTTAGTTAACTTGCACATAGCCAATTATAGAAAGAGTGTGAACCCCAACACCCCTAGGAGATACAATCACAGAAAGCAAATTCACCACTATTAAGTTTAAGAACCCTGAGGGCTCACAGCTCCATGGCATGTGCTCCCAATTGCAGGGTTGTAAGAAATTCTTCGATTTTTCTAAGGCTTGAGGGCTGAGTCTCTGGCCAGAGGCTCTGGACCTCATTGTAGGAATGCTTGCTTTCACTAGATCCTAACCACAGTGACAGCCTAAGTAGCACCTGCAAAAGAGAAAGCATCCATATCTATAAAGCAACTAACTAATGGGCCATTGGAAGTGCATATCCCTAGAGGTTAAGGTAGGCTTTTATTATACCCCCAGTGTGTGTGTGTGTGTGGGGGGGGATGAGTGTGTGGTACTAAGTTTAGTCTAGACAATTTAGATAATTTTGTATTAAATAATTCCTTGTTGTGTTAAGTCATAACAACTATAAGTACTTTGAAAAGACTACTTATGGTCAGTTTCCACTCATTACTTCAAAGCAAATGAAGCAAATGTTAGATAATTAATAGTAGGTTGAAACATTCCCATAGTCTTGGCAACAATTATTATTGATATATTAACATGCTTCCTATTTGTTATAAATATTTCTTTGTTGTTTTAATTAGTCATATAATTATGATAACTTAGTATTAATGTCATCAATTACTTTGAAGGGAATAGAGCAAGAGCGGAAAAATAAAAAGTTCAAAATTTCTAGATCTGGATTGTCTCATATTACTACACAGCTCACTTCTGGCAGAGTTGGTAGTAGAAATCTGATTGCAAGCACAAGTCAGAAAGGAAGCTAAAAGGAAAAAAAAAAATCTATTTCAAGTAGATTTCCGTAAGTGGAAAACAGAGCTACATTCTGGGATCTCCACTGGTATTTAAAGCGTTTCTCTGCCAAAACTTGAGTATAATGTTTGAAGAGAGCTATATTTTCTCAGAAGCAAAATTGCTGTTTGGGCAATAGATAAGAGAGGAATAAACCAGAAATTCCAAGTAGAGAGTGCTAGAAAGCTTAATGTGTTTTTATTAATATAACCGTAGACCTATAAATTATATATCCTTAAATCTCCTCATAATATAGTCAAATAATGTTGTGGGCCTATCTAGCTGACTGACTGACATTATACCAAGGAAGAGAGAAGGGTACCTACTGGACAGTAGCAAAATAATTGCAAGCACAATCCCCAGCCTTTAAAGGGTAGAAAGTTTCCTGCAGTAGAAACTATAGAAACCTGCCATGAGGTAGGGTGAGGGAGTCTTCTACCTAATTCCCGCAGATGGTATGAAGGTTGACATTTGTTGTTTGCCTACTGTTTGCTACTGGTGGCAAGGCAATCATCCACTCCTTAAAACTCATCTGCAGGGATCCCCTGTATTGAGCTATTCTAAACTATTTCCATGTTTTATTTATTTAATTCTCCCAATGACAATATAAGGTAAATATTACTATTATTTCCATTCTACAGATGAAGAGTTGGGACACAGACGAATTGTGTAATTTTCCTAAGGCGAATTTAACATAAGAAACGCTGAGTTCACTACCTTTATACCATCTTCCCTATTTCAGGAAATAGCACAACCTAGACCAGAAATTTGAAATAATCTTGCCTCTACTCTTTCCATTACTCTTTCATCTAGTCAATCATGCTATCTCCATCATTTCATTCTTAGTACCCAGTAAAACAAATACAAAATATCCATTCAATGAATGAACTTCCTTAATGGATTATATAACACTTATGGCATATATTTTTGCCCCAAATACAGAAAAAATATAAGTTAGGGTTAGGAGAAATTATACAAAGGATAACTTTTTATGATAAAGGTTTCTTGGGCAGCCCTCGTGGCCCAGCGGTTTGGTGCTGCCTTCGGCCTGGGGCCTGACAGGGTCGAGTCCCACGTCGGGCTCCCTGCATGGAGCCTGCTTCTCCCTCTGCCTGTGTCTCTGCCTCTCTCTCTCTCTCTCTGTGTGTGTGTGTGTGTGTGTGTGTCTCATGAATAAATAAATAAAATCTTTAAAAAGGTCTCTTAGGGATCCCTGGGTGGCGCAGCGGTTTAGCACCTCCCTTTGGCCCGGGGCGCGATCCTGGAGACCCGAGATCGAATCCCACGTCGGGCTCCCGGTGCATGGAGCCTGCTTCTCCCTCTGCCTATGTCTCTGCCTCTGCCTATGTCTCTGCCTCTCTCTCTCTCTCTCCCTCTCTCTCTGTGTGACTATCATAAATAAATAAATATTTTTTTAAAAAAAGAAAAAAAAAGGTCTCTTATATACCACAAGCTAGTATTAAAAAGAATAACAGACTGACTTACTTAGAAGGAAAATCTACATTATGAGCCAAAGGTACCCATAATAATGTTACAATTTTACATGAAGGGCACTTTATAATCACAGTAAGAAAATTACATGATTATGGGATTGAAAAAAGATTTTAAGAATAGTTTCTTAAGAAAGATACAAAATTAACAGGAAAAACACTGGATTTCTTTTTTTTAAGATTTTATTTATTTGAGAAAAAGAGTGAGCAAAGTGGAGCACAAGTAGAGGCAGAGGGAGTAGTAGATTCCCCCCTGAGCAGGGAGCCCGATGTGTGGCTCGATCCCAGGACCCTGGGATCATGACCTGAGCTGAAGGCAGATGCTTAACTAACTGAGCCACCCAGGCACCAAACACTGGATTTCTGCAGTCAGAAAAAAATTAAAAGTGGTACAAACTGCTATAATGACCATTGAGATTAAAATTATTTTGGGATTATAGTATCGCAAAAATGTAAAAATTATATAAACATTTGGGCAAGACAATACCATAATGGACTAATGAAAATAATGAACTGAAAAAATGCAATTATGGGCAATTTTGTCTTCTTTTTGAATAATTTCTATGTTGTTTTTGTAATTATATAGTACAAAGATATATTTGATGTAATATAGTTAGGAGAACAAGAATATGGATCTTTGACAACTGCCAAATGGAGATAATGTAGGTCAGATGATCTCAAACCTTAGCTTCCATCAAAACTGCTTGGACAACTTGTTAAAACACAGATTACCTGGTTAGAGTTAGATTGAGTAGGTCTGCTAGGAGCCTCAGAACCTGCATTTCTAATAAGCTCCCAGAAAATGTTGATGCCACTGGTAGGAACACCTTGTTTAGGTAATGTTTGAGTGTGACATTGATTTTATTTTACTTTATAATTTTTACTGAAGTATAGTTGACATACAATGTTATACTAGTTTCAGATGTACAACATAGTGAATTGACAATTCTATACATGTTCACCATGATAAGCAGTTACTATCTATGTGACATGAATTTTTGTTGTCAGATGGTTAATTTCTTGTCATCAGGAGTCTAGCAAGTTTTGTTTTTGGCAATGTGCACTTGGACACATTTCTTTGGCAGAATTGACATATTTTATTATTTGTGTGTTAAACTTACTTTTTAGAAGCAGTTTTATTGAGGTACAATTAATATACAATAAATTGCACATATTTAAAGCATACGATTTGAATTTTTTTACATCTGTAACAACCAAAATAATGAACATAGCCACCACTCACAAGAATCTCCTTTTTTTTTCAACAAATGTCGCTCCAACAAGTAGACATCCATATGCAAAAAAAGAATATAGACAGAAACCTCACACTCTTCATAAAAATCAACTCAAAATGGATCATACACCTAAATACAAAACTATAAAACTCCTAGAAGACAGTATAGGAGAAAATCTAGATGACTTTGGGTATGGTGATAATTTTTCAGATACAGCAAAGGCACAATCCTTGAAAAAAATAACTAATAAGCTGGACTTTATTAATGACTTCTACTCTGTAAAAGACAGCATTAATGAGAATGAGAAGACAAGCCACAGACAGGGAGAAAATATTTGCAAAGGAAACATCTTGATAAAGAACTAGTATCTGAAATATACAAAGAACTCTTAAAGCTCAATAATAAGAAAACAAACACCCTGATTTAAAAATGGGCCAAGACTTCTTTAACAGATACTCACCAAAGAAGATATACAGGGTGATGGGCATTAAGGAGGGCACGTGATGTAATGAGCACTGAGCATAATATACAATTAGGCGTTATATACAACTGAAGTTTACCTCTGAAACTAATAATGCACTACGTATTAATTGAATTTAAATTAAAAAAGAAGATATACAGATGGTAAATAAGCATATGAAAATATGTTCCATGTAATACATCATCAGGGAAATGTAAACTTAAATAACAATTATATACTGCTACATACCCATTAGAATGGCCAAAACAAAAAACCCACCAAATGAGGGCAAAGATATGGAGCAACAGGAACCCTCATTCACTGTTGGTGGGAAGGCAAAATGATACAGCCACTTTGAAAGACAGTTTGGCAGTTTCCTGCAAAACTAAATATACTCATATGATCCAGCAACGATGTTGCTTGATATTTATCCAAAAGAGTTTAAAATTTATATCGCCACACACACAAAACAGCATGTGGATGCTTATAGCAGATTTATTCATCATTGCTAAAACTTGGAAGCAACCAACATGCCCTTCAGTAGAAGAAGAGATAAAGAAACTGGTACATCCAGACAATGGAATATCATTCAGCACTAAAAAGAAATGAACTATTAAGTAATGAAAAGGCATGGAGGAACTTTAAACGTGTATTACTAAGAGAAAAAAGCCAATCTGGAAAGGCTACATACTGTATGATTTTAACTATATGATATTCTAGAACAGACAAAATTATGGAGGCAGTAAAAAGATCACTGGTTGCCAGGGATGGGAATGGTAGATGAACAGATGGAACACAAAAGAGTTTTAGGGCAGTGAAAATACTCAAATGATAATGATGGATACATGTCATTATACATTTGCCCAAATCCACAGAATGTACAACACCAAGAGTGAGCTCTAAGTTAAACTACAAACTTTGGGTGATAATGATGTATTAATGTAGGTTCATCAATTGCAACAAATGTAACACTCTGGTGGAGGAATTGATAGTTAGGGAAGCTATGCCTGTATGCATGTGTGGGGCCAGGGGTATATGCAAAATTTCTGTATCTTTCTTGCAATTTTGCTGGGTGCCTAAAACAGCTCTAAAGAATAAGTATCTAATTAATAACAATATTGAAGTGAACATTATAAATATAAAAATTTTTTTGGGATCCCTGGGTGGCGCAGCGGTTTGGTGCCTGCCTTTGGCCCAGGGCACGATCCTGGAGACCCGGGATCGAATCCCACATCAGGCTCCCGGTGCATGGAGCCTGCTTCTCCCTCTGCCTATGTCTCTGCCTCTCTCTCTCTGTGACTATCATAAATAAATAAAAATTTAAAAAATTTTTTCTGTGTTCCCTTTTATATAATATTTTCCTCATGCTTCTATTCATCCTCCCCCAAGGTGATGACTGACTTACTGTCATTATAAATTAATTTTATTTTTCTAGAACTTATATACATGGAATTATACAGAATGAACTCTTTTGTCTAACTTTTCATTCAGCATAATTATTTGAGATTTAGACATGTTATGGTACATGTTAATAGTTCTTTCCTTCTTATTGCTGAGTAGTATTCCACTGTATAAATTATATTACACTTTGTTGATTCATCCACCTGTGAACAGCAATTGAGTTGTTTCCTGTTTCTGGTTATTACAAATAAAGCTACCATGAACTTATGTACTAGTTTTGTACAGACATATGCTTTCACTTCTCCTAGGTAAATGCCTAGGAAAAGACAATCATCTGATAGGTTTATGCTTATCTTTTAAAGAAACTGTCAAATTTATTAATATGGGTTTTCATTTTATATTTGTATCAGCAATCTATAATAGTTCCAGTTGATCCACATCCTCATCTATATTAATATGGATATATTTTAATATTTAGATATTCTAGGAAGTTTATGGTAGTATCTTATTATGGTTTTTTATGCATTTCCCTATTTAATGATGTTGAGTAACTTTTCATGTGTTTATTTTCCATCTACATATCTTATTTTGTGAAGTGCTTTAAAATATTTTGCCACTTTGTTTCTAGTTTAATTTTATTTTGGGATGTTTGTTTTATTATTGAGTTTTGAAATTTCTTTACATATTCTGTATATAAGTCTTTTTATGATTATGTAATTTGCAAATGTTTTTTCCCAGACTGCATTTTTTCATTCTCTGAATAAGGTCTTCAGAAAAGAATAAGTTCTGGGCAGCCCCAGTGGCACAGCGGTTTAGCGCTGCCTGCAGCCCAGGACGTGATCCTGGAGACCTGGGATCGAGTCCCACGTCGGGGTCCCTGCATGGAGCCTGCTTCTCCCTCTGCCTGTGTCTCTGCCTCTCTCTCTCGCTCTGTATCTCTCATGAGTAAATAAAATAAAATCCTTAAAAAAAGAGAAAAGAATAAGTTCTTATTACTGATGAAAAATAATTTATCAATCTTTGTTTTATAGATTATGATTTTGGTATTCTAAGAAATATCTGCCTAACCCAAGATCATAAGGAATTCCTCCTATGTTTTCTTCTAAAATATTTATAGATTTAGGTTTTATATTTAAGCCTATAATCTATTATGAGTTAATTTTTGTGTACAGTGCAAGCAATGAGTCAAAGTCCATTTTTGTGTGTATGCATATATAATTGTTCCAGTACTATTTGTTGAAAGACTGCCTTTTCTCCACCTAACTGCCTCTGCATTTTTGTAAAAAAAACATCAATTCATTTTACATCTGTGAGTCTATTTATGGACTCTTCTGTTCCATTAATCTATATGTCTATTCTTTTGCTATTAATATACTATCATATTTATTATATAGTTTTATACTGTCTTGGAATTGTATATTTTATATTTCCTTCTTTTTTTATTTTAAATTTGATTTACTTGTCCTTTTCTAGCTTCTTAAATGGAAAATGTGGGTCACTGATTTTAAATCTTTCTTCTTTTCTAACATAGGTATTTAAAGCAATTTTCCACTAAGCCCTGCTCTACCTCCATCCCACAATCCTCAGGATACTGCAGTTTAATCATTATGCAATTTAGTGTATTTTCTAATTTTCTTAGTGATTTCTTCTTTGGTATATCAGTTATTTAGAATAGTGTTTTCTAATTTCAAAATAGTTGGGAATTTTCTACATATATTATTATTGTTGATTTCATATGTGGTCAAAGAATATACACTGATGTTTCCAATCTTTGGGTATTTATAGGGTATCTTTTATGGCACATCATGTGGTCTACCTTGGAGAAAATTCCATCTGCCTTTGAAGAAAAACACATTCTGTAATTGGATGTAGGACTTCATATATGTCAATTAGGTCTAAGTTGTTAATGAAATTCATATCATCTCTGCCTTTACTGATTTTTTTCTAGTTGTTCTGTCAATGACTAAGACAGGTGTGTTAGGGTCTATCAAATATGATTGTGGATTTGTCTATGTATCCCTTTAATTCTGTCACTGTTGCTTCATGCATTTTGAAGTTCCATTGTTATGCTTTAAACAGTCTTCTGTCCATCACACGAGATCCCAAATAGCCAAAGTAATCTTGAAAAAGAAAAACAAAGCTGGAGGCATCACAATTCCAGACTTCAAGTTATTATTTTTCAGGCTTCAAGTTATATTACAAAGCCATAGTAGCCAAAACAGTATGGTACTAGCACAAAAATAGACATGTAGATCAAGAGAAAAAACAGAAAACTCAGAAATAAATCCAAAACTATATGGCCAAGTAATCTTTGACAAAACAGGAAAGAATATCCAATGGAAAAGGACAGTCTCTTCAGCAAACAGTGATGGGAAAACTGGACAGTGATATGCAGAAGAATGAAACTGGACCACTTTCTTACACTATACAAAAAATAAATTCAAAATGGATGAAAGACCTAAATGTGAGACAGGAAACCATCAAAATCCTAGAGGAGAATACAGGCAGCAACCTCTTTGACCTCAGCCACAGTAACATCTTGCTAGACACATCTCCAGAGGCAAAGGAAACAAAAGCAAAAATGAACTATTGGAACTTCATCAATATAAAAAGCTTCTGTACACTGATGGAAACAATCAACAAAATAAAAGATAACTGATAGATGGGAGACGATATTTGCAAATGATATAAAGGGCTAGTATCTAGAACCTATAAAGAACTCATCAAAATCAACACCCAAAAAATAAATAATCCAGTTAAGAAATGGTCAGAAAACATGAACAGACATTTCTCCAAAGAAGTCATAGAGGGATCCTGGGAGGCTCAGTTGGTTAAGCATCTGCTTCCCAGGGTTCTGGGATCAAGTCCCATGTCCAGCTCCGTGCTCCGCAGGGAGTCGGCCTCAATCTGTGCTATTCCTCCCTGCTCATGCTCTCTCTTTCAAATAAATAAATAAAAGCTTAAAAAAAAAACAAAGAAGATATACAAATGGCTAACAGACACATGAAAAAATGTTCAACATCACTCATCTCCGGGGAAAAAGAAATCAAGACCACAATAAGAGGAGGGGCAAGACGGCGGAAGAGTAGGGTCCCCAAATCACCTGTCCCCAACAAATTACCTAGATAACCTTCAAATCATCCTGAAAATCTACGAATTCGGCCTGAGATTTAAAGAGAGAACAGCTGGAACGCTACAGTGAGAAGAGTTCGCGCTTCTCTCAAGGTAGGAAGACGGGGGGGGGGGGGGGAATAAAGAAACAAAAGGCATCCAAGGGGGAGGGGCTCCGCAAGGAGCCGGGCTAAGGCCGAGGCAAGTGCCCCCAGGACAGGAGAGCCCCACCCCGGAGAAGCAGGAGCTGCACCAATCTTCCCGGGTGGAAAGGCGCCCGCAGGGAGTTAGAGCAGGACCCCAGGAGGGCGGGGATGCCCTCGGGCTCCCTGGGACACTAACAGACACCTGCGCCCCAGGGAGAGTGCGCCGAGCTCCCTAAGAGCTGAGGCGCACACGCATTGACCCGGGAGCAGCTCGGAGGGGCTCGGGCAGAGGAAGAAGCTCCGTGCTGAGGGGGCTGCGCGGGTCCCGGGAGCAACTCGGTGGCGGCTCCGGCAGAGGAAGAGGCTCCGTGCGGAGGAGGCTGAGCGGCATCGGGAGCAGCTTGGAGGGGCTCGGGGGCGGCTCCGCGGAGGGGACTGCGCGGCAGGGAGCACGAATCCAACAGTGCCGGCCGGGAGCACAGGGCGCCGGGACACAGCCCAGGATTCGACATCCCCCCGGAAAGGCAGAGGCCGGGAGGGCCCAGGACAGCAAGGACACTCCCGCCCCGAGCTGAGCAGATCAGCGGCCCCGCTCCCGGAGCCTCCAGGCCCTGCAGGCTGAGAGCTCCTAAGTTACTGTGGGAGCTGAATCCAGGGCTCCAGAGCTGGCCCGGGCACTGTGGTTGTTCCTCCTAGGGCCTCACCGGGTAAACAACTCCCACTGAGCCCTGCACCAGGCAGGGGGCAGAGGAGCTCCCCCAAGTGCTAACACCTGAAAATCAGCAGAACAGGCCCCTCCCCCAGAAGACCAGCTAGACGGACAACTTCCAGGGGAAGTCAAAGGACTTAAAAGTATGCAGACACAGAAGATACTCCCCCGTGTTTTTTTTTTTTTTGCTTTTTGATTTGTTTCCTTCCCCCACCCCTTTTTTCCTTTCTTTCTCTTTTTCTTTTTTCTTTTTTTCTTCCTTTTTTCTTTTTCTCTTTTCCTTCCTTCTTTCTCTCCTCTCCTTTGCTCCTTTTTCCAATAAAACTTGTTTTTGGCCACCCTGCACTGAGCAAAATGACTAGAAGGAAAACCTCACCTCAAAAGAAAGAATCAGAAACAGTCCTCACTCCCACAGAGTTACAAAATCTGGATTACAATTCAATGTCAGAAAGCCAATTCAGAAGCACTATTATACAGCTACTGGTGGCTCTAGAAAAAAGCATAAAGGACTCAAGAGACTTCATGACTGCAGGATTTAGATCCAATCAGGCAGAAATTAAAAATCAATTGAATGAGATGCAATCCAAACTAGAAGTCCTAATGACGAGGGTTAACGAGGTGGAAGACGAGTGAGTGACATAGAAGACAAGTGGATGGCAAAGAGGGAAACAGGGAAAAAGAGACAAACAATTAAAAGACCATGAAGATAGATTACGGGAAATAAACGACGGCCTGAGGAAGAAAAACCTACATTTAATAGGGGTTCCCGAGGGCGCCAAGAGGGATAGAGGGCCAGAATATGTATTTGAACAAATCATAGCTGAAAACTTTCCTAATCTGGGAAGGGAAACAGGCATTCAGATCCAGGAAATAGAGACACCCCCCTAAAATCAATAAAAACCATCCAACACCTCGACATTTAATAGTGAAGCTTGCAAATTCCAAAGATAAAGAGAAGATCCTTAAAGCAGCAAGAGACAAGAAATCCCTGACTTTTATGGGGAGGAGTATTAGGGTAACAGCAGACCTCTCCACAGAGACCTGACAGGCCAGAAAGGGCTGGCAGGATATATTCAGACTCCTAAATGAGAACAACATGCAACCAAGAATACTTTATCCAGCAAGGCTCTCATTCAAAATGGAAGGAGAGAAAAAGAGGTTCCAAGACAGGCAGAAACTGAAAGAATATGTGACCTCCATACCAGCTGTGCAAGAAATTTTAAGCGGGACTCTTAAAATTCCCCTTTAAGAAGAAATCCAGTGGAACAATCCACAAAAACAAGGACTGAATAGATATCATGATGACACTAAATTCATATCTTTCAATAGTAACTCTGAACGTGAATGGGCTTAATGACCCCATCAAAAGGCACAGGGTGTCAGACTGGATAAAAAAAGCAGGACCCATCTATTTGCTGTCTACTAGAGACTCATTTTAGACAGAAGGACACCTACAGCCTGAAAATAAAAGGTTGGAGAACCATTTACCATTCAAATGGTCCTCAAAAGAAAGCAGGAGTAGCAATCCTTATATCAGATAAACTAACATTTACCCCGAAGACTGTAGTGAGAGATGAAGAAGGACACTATCTCATACTTAAAGGATCTATCCAACAAGAGGACTAAACAATCCTCAATATATATGCCCCGAATGTGGGAGCTGCCAAATATTTAAATCAATTAATAACCAAAGTGAAGAAATACTTAGATAATAATACACTTATACTTGGTGACTTCAATCTAGCTCTTTCTATTCTAGATAAGTCTTTTATGCACAACATCTCCAAAGAAACGAGAGCTTTAAACGATACACAGGACCACGTGGATTTCACAGACATTTACAGAACTTTACATCCAAACTCAACTGAATACACATTCTTCTCAAGTGCACATGGAACTTTCTCCAGAACAGACCACATACTGGGTCACAAATCCGGTCTGAACCGATATCAAAAGATTGGGATCATCCCCTGCATATTCTCAGACCATAATGCCTTGAAATTAGAACTAAATCACAAGAAGAAGTTTGGAAGGACCTCAAACACGTGGAGGTTAAGGACCATCATGCTAAAAGATGAAAGGGTCCACCACGAAATTAAGGAAGAATTAAAAAGATTCATGGAAACTAATGAGAATAAAGATACAACTGTTCGAAATCTTTGTGATGCAGCAAAAGCAGTCCTAAGGGGGAAATACATCGCAATACAAGCATCCATTCAAAAACTGGAAAGAACTCAAATACAAAAGCTAACCTTACACATAAAGCAGCTAGAGAAAAAACAGCAAATAGATCCTACACCCAACAGAAGAAGAGAGTTAATTAAGATTTGAGCAGAAATAAACGAAATTGAGACCAGAACTGTGGAACAGATCAACAAAACCAGGAGTTGGTTCTTTGAAAGAATTAATAAGATAGATAAACCATTAGCCGGCCTTATTAAAAAGAAGAGAGAGAAGACTCCAATTAATAAAATCATGAATGAGAAAGGAGAGATCACTACCAACACCAAGGAAATACAAACGATTTTAAAAACATATTATGAACAGCTATATGCCAATAAATTAGGCAATCTAGGAGAAATGGACGCATTCCTGGAAAGCCACAAACTACCAAAACTGGAACAGGACGAAATAGAAAACCTGAACAGGCCAATAACCTGGGAGGAAATTGAAGTAGTCATCAAAAACCTCCCAAGACACAAAAGTCCAGGGCCAGATGGCTTCCCTGGGGAATTCTATCAAACGTTTATTTTTTTTTTTTATTTTTTTATTTTTTTTTTTTTTCTATCAAACGTTTAAAGAAGAAACCATACCTATTCTCCTAAAGCTGTTTGGAAAGATAGAAAGAGATGGAGTACTTCCAACTTCATTCTATGAGGCCAGCATCACCTTAATTCCAAAACCAGACAAAGACCCCACCAAAAAGGAGAATTCCGGACCAATATCCCTGATGAACATGGATGCAAAAATTCTGAACAAGATACTAGCCAATAGGATCCAACAATACATTAAGAAAATTATTCACCATGACCAAGTATATTTATCCCCGGGACACAAGGCTGGTTCAACACTCGTAAAACAATCAATGTGATTCATCATATCAGTAAGAGAAAAACCAAGAATCATATGATCCTCTCATTAGATACAAAGAAAGCATTTGACAAAATACAGCATCCATTCCTGATCAAAACTCTTCAGAGTGTAGGGATAGAGGGAACTTTCCTCGACATCTTAAAAGTCATCTACGAAAAGCCCACAGCAAATATCATTCTCAATGGGGAAGCACTGGGAGCCTTTCCCCTAAGATCAGGAACAAGACAGGGATGTCCACTCTCACCACTGCTGTTCAACATAGTACTGGAAGCCCTTGCCTCAGCAGTCAGACAACAAAAAGACATTAAAGGCATTCAAATTGGCAAATAAGAAGTCAAACTCTCCCTCTTCGCCGATGACATGATACTGTACATAGAAAACCCAAAAGCCTCCACCCCAAGATTGCTAGAACTCATACAGCAATTCGGTAGCGTGGCAGGATACAAAATCAATGCCTAGAAATCAGTGGCATTTCTATACACTAACAATGAGACTGAAGAAAGAGAAATTAAGGAGTCAATCCCATTAACAATTGCACCCCAAAGCATAAGATACCTAGGAATAAACCTAACCAAAGAGGTAAAGGATCTATACCCTCAAAACTATAGAACACTTCTGAAAGAAATTGAGGAAGACACAAAGAGATGGAAAAATATTCCATGCTCATGGATTGGCAGAATTAATGTTGTGAAAATGTCAATGTTACCCAGGGCAATTTACACGTTTAACACAATCCCTATGAAAATACCATGGACTTTCTTCAGAGAGTTAGAACAAATTATTTTAAGATTTGTGTGGAATCAGAAAAGACCCCAAATAGCCAGGGGAATTTTAAAAAAGAAAACCATATCTGGGGGCATCACAATGCCAGATTTCAGATTGTACTACAAAGCTGTGGTCATCAAGACAGTGTGGTACTGGCACAAAAACAGACACATAGATCAATGGAACAGAAATAGAGAACCGAGAAGTTGACCCTGAGCTTCATGGTCAACTAATATTCGATAAAGGAGGAAAGACTATCCATTGGAAGAAAGACAGTCTCTTCAATAAATGGTGCTGGGAAAATTGGACATCCACATGCAGAAGAATGAAACTAGACCACTCTCTTTCACTATACACAAAGATAAACTCAAAATGGATGAAAGATCTAAATGTGAGACAAGATTCCATCAAAATCCTAGAGGAGAACACAGGCAACACCCTTTTTGAACTCGGCCACAGTAACTTCTTGCAAGATACATCCACGAAGGCAAAAGAAACAAAAGCAAAAATGAACTATTGGGACTTCATCAAGATAAGAAGCTTTTGCACAGCAAAGGATATAGTCAACAAAGCTAAAAGACAACCTACAGAATGGGAGAAGATATTTGCAAATGACATATCAGATAAAGGGTTAGTTTCCAAGATCTATAAAGAACTTTTTAAACTCTACACCAAAGAAACAAACAATCCAATCATGAAATGGGCAAAAGACATGAACAGAAATCTCACAGAGGAAGACATAGACATGGCCACATGCACATGAGAAAATGCTCTGCATCACTTGCCATCAGGGAAATACAAATCAAAACCACAATGAGATACCACCTCACACCAGTGAGAATGGGGAAAATTAACAAGGCAGGAAACCACAAATGTTGGAGAGGATGTGGAGAAAGGGGAACCCTCTTACACTGTTGGTAGGAATGTGAACTGGTGCAGCCACTCTGGAAAACTGTGTGGAGGTTGCTCAAAGAGTTAAAAATAGATGTGCCCTACGACCCAGCGATTGCACTGTTGGGGATTTACCCCAAAGATTCAGATGCAATGAAATGCCGGGACACTTGCACCCCGATGTTTATAGCAGCAATGTCCACAATAGCCAAACTGTGGAAGGAGCCTCGGTGTCCATCAAAAGATGAATGGATAAAGAAGATGTGGTTTATGTATACAATGGAATATTACTCAGCCATTAGAAATGACAAATACCCACCATTTGCTTCAACGTGGATGGAACTGGAGGGTATTATGCTGAGTGAAGTACGTCAATTGGAGAAGGACAGTGTATGTTCTCATTCATTTGGGGAATATAAATAATAGTGAAAGGGAATATAAGGGAAGGGAGAAGAAATGTGTGGGAAATATCAGAAAGGGAGACAGAACATAAAGACTGCTAACTCTGGGAAACGAAGTAGGGGTGGTGGAAGGGGAGGAGGGTGGGCGGTGGGGGTGAATGGGTGATGGGTACTGAGGGGGGCACTTGACGGGATGAGCACTGGGTGTTATTCTGTATGTTGGTAAATTGAACTCCAATAAAAAATAAATTTATTTAAAAAAAGACCACAATAAGATACCACCTCACATCTGTCAGAATGGCTAAAATTAACAACTCAGGAAAAAACAGATATTGGAAAGAATGCAGAGAAAGGAGAACCCTCTTACAATGTTGGGGAGAATGCAAGCTGGTGCAGCTACTCTGGAAAACAATATGGAGGTTCCTCAAAAACTTACATATAGAACTATCCTATGACCCAGCAATTTCACTACTAGGTAATTACCAAAAGGATACAAAAATGCTGATTTAAAGGAGGCACGTGTCAAAGTATGATCCCAGTAGGGAATCCTGAACAATTCTGATTGTCCCATGATCTATTCTAAATAACCACTTAATGTTTCATTTATTTTCTTTTATCTGGTGATCTCTTTGAGGCATGCTTCAGAGTTAGACATGCAACATGAAAATAATAGGAAAAGCATTGATGAAGTGTGGGTGGAAACCTTGTTAAATATCTGAGAGTGAAGTTTGAGTTAAAAGACATTTGAACTTGGGATTGACTGGGAGGCCAAAGAATTAAAGAAGAGAAGATTCTCTCAAGACATGAGTAAGTTGTGTGTTAATGGTGTGTGCTTTGTGTGTATGAATGGGAATTATAAATGATGTTGAATTCTAGGTGAATTCATGGCTCCAACCATCAATGTCGACAGAAGATCAAGCTGCAAATATTTATGTTTTAAAACTTAAATTATAACGCTAGTTAAATCTAACAACTAGTTTTAATGTTCATGAGTAAATTTTATGTAAGTTACCTTTTACATTCCGTATGAAAAGACTAATGTTAAGTACAGACTGGAGATTGGGAATCAATTTGGGGAAGATATTTTGTGGTTTCTTTCATCATACAAAAGAAAAAAATTAGACATCTGGGGAATTGGACTAATTTTCTTATCTAGTTTTTAATACTAGAATGCTAAAAAACAAAAATATGAAAGAAATTAAAAACCCTTATTATTAAATTGATCTGTGAAAACACTGCTACTGGAAATTGAGTGGGACTGGAGGCCTTTCTTCCAGAAAACAAGGACTTGATTGTCAGGCCTATATTAGGTTCTGAACCTTAATGCCATGTATTTGTACTTGTTAAAAATTGTTTCAATGAAAAATAGATTAGAAATATGAAGTTCTGGTTTAGTTGGGAGTTCTTCCATTTGCTTTTTTTATTGGAGTTCAATTTGCCAACATTTAGCATTACACCCAATGCTCATCCCATCAAGTGCCCCCCCTCAGTGCCCATCACCCAGTCACCCCAACCCCCTGCCAACCTCCCTTTCCACTACCCTTGTTCATTTCCCAGAGTTAGGTGTCTCTCATGTTTTGTCACCCTCACTGATATTTTCACTCAATTTCCCTCATTTCCCTTTATTCCCTTTCACTAATTTTTATATTCCCCAAATGAATGAGACCATATAATGTTTGTCTTTTTCCAATGGACTTATTTCACTAAGCATAATACCCTCCAGGTCCATCCACGTCAAAGCAAATGGTGGGTATTTGTCGTTTCTAACGGATGAGTAATCCATTGTACACATATACCACATCTTTATCCATTCATCTTTTGATGGACACCGTTTCCACAGTTTGGCTATTGTGGACATTGCTGCTATAAACATCGGGGTGCAGGTGTCCTGGCGTTTCACTGCCTCTGTACCTTTGAGGTAAATCCCCAGCAGGGCAATTGCTGGGTCGTAGGGCAGTTCTATTTTTAACTCTTTAAGGAACCTCCACACAATTTCCAGAGTGGCTATACCAGTTCACATTCCCACCAACAGTGCAAGAGGGTTCCCCTTTCTCCACATCCTCTCCAACATTTGTTGTTTCCTGTCTTGGTAATGTTCACCATTCTCACTGGTGTGAGGTGGTATCTCATTGTGGTTTTGATTTGTATTTCACTGATGGCCAGTGATGCGGAGCATTTTCTCATGTGCTTCTTGGCCATGTCTATGTCTTCCTTTATGAAATTTCTGTTCATGTCTTTTACCCAATTCATGATTCAATTGTTTGTTTCTTTGCTGTTGAGTTTAGTAAGTTCTTTATAGATCTTGGATACTAGCCCTTTTTCTGATACATCATTTGCAAATATCTTCTCCCATTCTCTAGGTTGTCTTTAGTTTTGTTGACTGTTTCTTTTGCTGTGCAGAAGCTTTTTATCTTGATAAAGTCCCAATAATTCATTTTTGATTTTGTTTCTCTTGCCTTCATGGATGTATCTTGCAAGAAACTGCTGTGGCAAAGTTCAAAAAGGGTGTTGCCTGTGTTCTCCTCTAGGGTTTTGATGGAATCTTGTCTCACATTAAGATCTTTCATCCATTTGAGTTTATCTTTGTGTATGGTGAAAGAGAGTGGTCTAATTTCATTCTTCTGCATGTGGATGTCCAATTTTCCCAGCACCATTTATTGAAGAGACTGTCTTTTTTCCAGTGGATAGTCTTTCCTCCTTTATCGAATATTAGTTGACCATAAAGTTCAGGGTCCACTTCTGGGTTCTCTATTCTGTTCCATTGATCTATGTGTCTGTTTCTGTGACAGTACCACACTGTCTTGATGGCCACAGCTTTGTAGTACAACCTGAAATCTGGCATTGTGATGCCCCCGGCTATGGTTTTCTTTTTTAATATTCCCCTGGCTATTCTGGGTCTTTTCTGATTCCACACAAATCTTAACATGATTTGTTCCAACTCTCTGAAGAACGTCCATGGTATTTTTTTTTAAGATTTTATTTATTTATTCATGATAGTAAGAGAGAGAGAGAGAGAGAGAGAGGCAGAGACACAGGCAGAGAGAGAAGCAGGCTCCATGCAGGGAGCGTCCATGGTATTTTGATACGGATTGCATTAAACACGTACTTTGCCCTGGGTAACACTGACATTTTCACAATATTAATTCTTTCAATCCATGAGCATGGAATATTTTTCCATCTCTTTGTGTCTCCCTCAATGTCTTTCAGAAGTGTTCTGTAGTTTTTAGGTTATAGATCCTTTACCTCTTTGGTTAGGTTTATTCCTAGGTATCTTATGCTTTTGGGTGCCATTGTAAATGGGATTGGCTCCTTAATTTCTCTTTCTTCATTCTCGTTGTTAGTGTATAGAAATGCCACTGATTTCTGGGCATTGATTTTGTATCCTGCTACATTGCCAAATTGCTGTATGAACTCTAGCAATCTTGGGGTAGAGTCTTTTGGGTTTCCTATGTAGAGTATCATGTCATCAGCGAAGAGGGAGAGTTTGACTTCTTCTTTTCCAATTTGAATGCCTTTTATTTCTTTTTGTTGCCTGATTGCTAAGGCTAGAACTTCTAGTACTATGTTGAATAGCAGTGGTGAGAGTGGACATCCCTGTCTTGTTCCTGATCTTAGGGGAAAGGCTCCCAGTGTTTCCCCATTGAGAATGATATTTGCTGTGGGCTCTTCGTAGATGGCTTTTTTTTGTTTTTTTGTTTTTTTTTTTTCGTAGATGGCTTTTAAGATGCTGAGGAATGTTCCCTCTATCCTTATACTCTGAAGAGTTTTGATCAGGAATGGATGCTGTATTTTGTCAAATGCTTTCTCTGTATCTACTGAGAGGATCATATGGTTCTTGTTTTTTTCTCTTGTTGATATGATCTACCACATTGATTGCTTTAGGAGCGTTGAACCAGCCTTGCATCCTGGGGATAAATCCCACTTGGTCATGGTGAATAATTTTCTTAATATACTGTTGCATCCTATTGGCTAGTATCTTGTTGAGAATTTTTCATCTGTGTTCATCAGGGATATTGGTCTATAATTCTCCTTTTTGGTGGGGTCTTTGGTTTTGGAATTAAGGTGATGCTGGCCTCATAGAATGATTTTCGAAGTACTCCATCTCTTTATATCATTCTGAACAGGTTTAGCAGAATAGGCATGTATTCTTCTTTAAACGTTTGATAGAATTCCCTTTAAACATTTGATAGAATTCACCTGGGAAGCTATCTGGCCCTGGACTTTTGTGTCTTGGGAGATTTTTGATGACTGTTTCAATTTCCTCCTTGGTTATAGGCCTGTTCAGGTTTTCTATTTCTTCCTGTTCCAGTTTTCATATTTTGTGGTTTTCCAGAAATGCATCCATTTCTTTTAGATTGCCTAATTTATTAGCGTATAGCTGCTCATAATAAGTTTTCAAAATCGTTTGTATTTCCTTGGTATTGGGAGTGATCTCTCCTTTCTCACTCATGATTTTATTAATTAGAGTCTTTTCTATCTTCTTTTTAATAAGCTGGCTAATGGTTTATCCTTCTTATTAATTCTTTCAAAGTACGAACTCCTGGTTTTGTTAATCTGTTCCACAATTCTTCTGGCCTCTATTTCATTGAGTTCTGCTGAAATCTTTATTAATTGTCTTCTTCTGCATGGTGAAGGTTTAATTTGCTGTTCCTTCTCCAGCTCCTTTAGGTGCAAGGTTAGCTTTTGCATTTGAGTTCTTTCCAGTTTTTGGATGCATACTTGTTTTGAGATATATTTTCCCCTCAGGATTGCTTTTGCTGTATCCCAAAGTTTTTGAATGGTTGTATCTTCATTCTCATTAGTTTCCATGAATCTTTTGAATTCTTCTCTGATTTCCTGGTTGACCTTTTCATCTTTTAACAGGATGGTCCTTAACCTCCATGTATTTGAAATCTTTCTAAACTTCTCCTTGTGGTTTAGTTCTAGTTTCAAAGCATTATGGTCCGAAAATATGCAGGGTACGGTCCCAATCTTTTGGTATTGATTAAGACCTGATTTGTGACCCAGTATGTGGTCTATTCTGGAGAAAGTTCCATGTGCACTTGAGAAGTATGTGTATTCAGTTGTGTCTGGATATAAAGTCGTCTAAATATCTGTGAAATCCATCTGGTCTAGTGTATCATTTAAAGCTCTTGTTTCTTTGGAGATTTGTGCTTAGAAGATCTATTGATTGTAGAAAGCGCTGTGTTCAAGTCTCCAAGTATAAGTGTATTATTATCTAAGTATATCTTAACTTTGGTTCTTAATTGGTTGATATACTTTGCAACTACCACATTCAGTGCATAGTCATGATTGTTAGGTCCTCTTGTTGGATAGACTCTTTAAGTATGATATAGTGTCCCTCTTCATCTCTGACTACAGTCTTTGGGATAAACTTTAATTTATTTGATATGAAGATTGCTGCCCCTGCTTTCCTTTGAGGACTATTTGAATGGTAAATGGTTCTCCAACCTTTTATTTTCAGGCTGGAGGTGTCCTTCTGTCTAAAATGAGTCTCTTATAGAGAGCAAATAGGAGGGACTTGCTTTTTTATCCAGTAGAAACTCTGCGCCTTTGATGGGATCATTAAGCCCATTCACGTTCAGAGTTACTATTGAAAGATATGAATTTAGTGTCATCATGATATCTATTCAGTCCCTGTTTTTGTGGATTGTTTCCTTGGACTTCTTCTTTCTTTAACAGAGTCCCCCTTTAATATTTCTTGCAGAGCCGGTTTGGTGGTCACATATTCTTTCAGTTTCTGCCTATCTTGGAAGCTCTTTATCTCTCTTTCTATTCTGAATGAGAGCCTTGCTAGATAAAGTATTCTTGGCTGCAGGTTCTTCTCATTTAGGACCCTGAATATATCCTGCCAGCCCTCTCTGGCCTGCCAGGTCTGTGTAGAAGTCTGCTGTTAACCTAATACTTCTCCCCATAAAGGTTAGGGATCTCTTGCTGCTTTAAGGATCTTCTATCTTTGGAATTTGCAAGTTTCACTATTAAATGTCGAGGTGTTGAATGGTTTTTATTAATTTTAGGGGGGGAATCTCTCTATCTCCTGAATCTGAATGCCTGTTTCCCTCCCCAAATTAGGGGAGTTCTCAGCTATGATTTGTTCAAATACATATTCTGAACCTCTGTACCTTTTGGCGCCCTCTGAAACCCCAATTAAATGTAGATTTTTTCCTTCTGAGGCTTTTATTTCCCTTAATCTATCCTCATGATATTTTAATTGTTTTTCTCTTTTTTCATCAGCTTCCTTCCTTGCCATCAACTTGTCTTCTATGTCACTCATTTGTTCTTCTACCTTGTTAACCCTCGTCGTTAGGACCTCCAGTTTGGATTGGATCTCATTTAATTGATTTTTAATTTTGGCCTGATTAGATATAAATTCTGTAGTCATGAAATCTCTTGAATCCTTTATGCTTTTTTCTAGAGCTACCAGTAGCTTTATAATTGTGCTACTGAGTTGGCTTTCTGACATTGAATTGTAATCCAAATTTTGTAACTCTGTGGCAGAGAGTACTGTTTCTGATTCTTTCTTTTGTGGTGAGTTTTTCCTTCTAGTCATTTTGCTCAATGCAGAGGGTCTAAAAACAAGTTGTACTGGAAAAAGGAGAAAAAGAGAGAGAAAAAAAGGTGGGTGGGAACAAACAGAAAACAAAAAACAAGGGGAGGTATCCTCTGATTCTATATACTGTAAATCTCTCTACTTCCCCTGGAACTTTCCAGTGCTGCTTGTTCAATAACTTGCTTTTCCCCTGTCCTTCCAGCTGGTCTTCTGGGGGAGCAGCCTGCTGTGCTGATTCTCGGGTGTGTGCACCTGGGGGAGCTGCCCAACCCCCTGCCAGGTCTATGGCTCAGTGGGAGCTGTTTATCCTGTGAGGCTCCTGCTCCCTGGTGGCCCTGCTCAGTCCCAGGCACAAGGTGACACCAGGAGGAACAACACTGGTGGTGGCCAGCTCTCCAGCCCTGGAGTCAGCTCCTGCAGTAGCTACCGCAGCTCCCAATCTGCAGGGGCCTGGATGCTTTGGGGGGTGGGGGCGCTGATCTGCATAGCTCAGGGCCGCCCGGTGGCAGGAGCTTCCTTGCTGTCCTGTGTCCTCCTGGCCTCCGGGGTAGTGCCGGATCTTGGTCTGTGTCCCCCAGCGCCCTGGGCTCTGGGGCCTGCACTGCTGGAATTGCCGCTCCCAGGGCCACGCATCCCCCTCCGCGCAGTGCTGCTGCCTGAGCAGCCACCTGAGCTGCTCCCAGGCCCTGCCTGGCATGAATTCCAGCCCTTTAGGGAGCTTTGCCCTCGGTGTGTGGCACGCTCTTCCCTGGGGTGTAGTTCCTCTGTTAGTGCCCCTGGGAGCCTGGGGGCATCACTGCCCCTCCTGGAATCCTGCCTTTCCGTCTGGGAAGATTGGTGAAGCTCCTGCTTCTCCAGGGCTGGGCTTTCTTGTCCTGGGGGCACTCGCCAACCGGCATTAGCCTGGCTCCTCGTGGGGGCCCCTCCCCCTTAGATGCTTTATTATTTCTTTTTTTTTTCCCATCTTCCCACCTTGATAGAAGCACGAACTCTTCTCACTGTAGCATTCCATCTGTTCTCTCTTTAAATCTCAGGCCGAATTCTTAGGTTTTCAGGGTGCTTTGAAAGTTACCTAGGTAAGTTGGTGGGGACAGGTGACTTGGGGATCCTACTCTTCTGTCATCTTGCCCCGTCTCTCAAATTCTTCCATTTGAAAAATGTGATATTTGCATGGAACTGTTTGAATCTTTGTTTTCTCAGTTTCCCCTCCACTGGATAGAATTGAAACTAGAATTTTTCCTTTTGTTAAAGGAATAAAAAGTGAATATGTTATTTGTAAATTGATGTTTAGTAACTAGAGATGAACTTGAAATACTAGAATACATTATAAGCCTAATCCTAGGTAGTCTTATGAAAATGTATCTGTTTTTATCTTTTGAACCTATCTATATTCACATTACTCTTCAAGATATCTTAAGTTGTATTTTTTCCTCTTTTCAGAGCTGCTTCTTTGGGGGCTTTTTATTGAGGTGCAATTCATAAGGGGCTATTTTTCTGATAAGGCTTCTTATAACTATGGCTGGGTGTTTTGTTCTAGCCTTCAAAGTAGGGCCATTTTATCTTTTAGAGTCACTTCTAAAGTCATGTGGTCTTTAACTTTGGGGACTATTTTGCATATAAGTGCTAATGCAAATAAATTTAAACCCAAGTAGACCTCATCACATATCACCCCATGAATGTTGACAATGGAAGGAATACCTTGCTTGTAGTATAGTATCAGTTCTGGACTGAAAAGCTGGGGAAGAAAATTTTCTTTTTTGCATAAACCAGAAAAACCGCTAGTGTGCAGTTTCCTTATTGACCTCAGCAGATAAACTGAGCTGATAGTGTTATTTCAGATTTGCGAAATTATCTGAATCTTGGTTTGTGTAGACTTGCAATCTACATGCAATTTTAACTAAATCAGATAGCTTTTACATTTTCAATTTGTACATAGGCTCTCCCCACCCTTTCCAACATCCATTAGGTAATTGATCTTTGTAAACTGGCATTGAAACATTACAGCAATGTTTTTTTGCACCAATTTTATAAACTTTTACAGTGGAATACATGTTATTTTTCCGAGACAAATGAAAGGTTAACTTCTCAAGTTTCTTGCTGCCTGCTTTACCAGAATTTGAAGGGACGATCTTTTATATACATTTGTAATAGATGAAAAATAAACTAGACTGCAAATCCTTTTTATAAAAAAACCTTAAACCATGTACCAAGTTTTTGGTCCAAATTGTGTAGGATAGGTTAAACTTAAATTGCATTCTATTAAACAATATAAGTGTACTTCTGTAAGCATAGTTATGTTGAAATAAACTTTTAAAAATCAAAATAATAATAATAATAATAATAATAATAATAAATAAAGGAGGCACATGCACCTCAATGTTTATAGCAGCATTATAAATAATAGCCAGATTATGGAAAAGGCCTAAATGTCCACCAGCTGATGAATGGATTATATTATTATATTATATATACTTATGTATTATGCATAGTATATATACACATATACATATGTATACATATAATGGAATATTACTCAGCCATCAAAAAGAATGAAATCTTGCCACTTGCACCAACAGGGATGGGATTAGAGGGTATTATTCTAAGTGAAATAAGTCAGTCAGAGAAAGACAAATGATTTCACTCATGTGGAATTTAAGAAACAAAACAGATGACTAGGGGAAGGGAAGGAAAAATAAAATGAGATAAAAACATAGAGAGAGGCAAAACATAAAGGACTGTATAGTTAAGAGAACAAACTGAGAGTTGATGAAGGGGACATAGATGGGAGGATGAAATGAATAGGTGGGCAGCCTGGGTGGCTCAGCAGTTTAGCACTGCCTTCAGCCCAGGGCCTGATGTTGGAGACCCAGGATCGAGTCCCATGTCAGGCTCACTGCATGGAGCCTGTTTCTCCCTCTGCCTGTGTCTCTGCCTCTCTCTCTTTCTGTGAATAAATAAAATCTTTAAAAAAATAAAAGCATGATTGGCATTAAAGAGGACACCTGTTGGGTTGAAAAATAAATAAATAAAATTAGCTGATACTTTAAAAAATGGGCAGAAGACATGAACAGACATTTCTCCAACAACATCCAGATGGCCAAAAGACACATGAAAAGATGTTCATAATTACTTACCATCAGAGAAATGCAAATCAAAACTACAATGAGCTATTACCTCACACCTGTCAGAATTGTTAAAATCAACAGCACAAGAAACAAAGGTGTTGGCAAAGATGTGGAAAAAAATGGATCCCTCTTGGACTGTTCATGGGAATGCAAACTGGTACAGCCACTCTGGAAAACAGTATGGATATTCCTCAAAAAGTTAAATATAGAACTATCCTAAATCTACCCTAGCAACCACACTACTGAGTATTTACCCAAAGAATACAAAAGCACCAATTCAAAGGGATACATGTACTCCTATGTTTATAGCAGCATAATTTACAACAGCCAAAATATGGAAGCAACACACATGCCCATTGGTTGATGAATGGATAAAGAGGTTGGTGTGTGTGTGTGTGTGTGTGTGTGTGTATTAGAGTATTATTCAGCCATAAAAATGAATGAAATCTTGCCATTTGCAATGATACAGATGATACAGATAAAGCTAGAGACTATCAAGCTAAGCAAAATAAGTCAGGAAAAGACAAATACCATATGATTTCACTCACATGTGGAATTTAAGCAACAAGACAAATGAACAAGGGAAGAAAGAGAGAGACATCAAGATACAGACTCATTATATTAGGTAACAAACTAATGGTTACCAGAGGGGAGGAGTGTGTGGGGCATGGGTGAAATGGGTGATAGGGATTAAGGAGTGCAATTGTCATAATGAGCAATGGGTGATGTATGAAATTGCTGAATCATTATATTGTACACTTCAAACTAATATAACACTGTATGTTAACTAACTGGAACTAAAACTTAAAAAAAAAATAAAATAGTACGATTCCTAAAAAATTAAAGTTTTATGTCTTTTAAATGAGAGGTAAAAAGATACTAGCTTTTATATGTACCCACATATATCAGTTTTTTGACATATATACCATTTCTAGTGCTTTTAATTCCTTCCTGGAAATTCACATTTCTGCCTAGTAACATTTCCTTTAGCCTGAAGAAATTTCTATTTTTTTACAAGATTTTATCTATTTATTCATGAGAGACACACACAGAGAGAGAGAAAGGCAGAGACATAGCCAAAGGGAGAAGCAGGCTCCATGCAGGGAGCCCAATGTGGGACTCGATCCTGGGACTCTAGGATCACTCCCTGGGCGAAAGGCAGGTGCTAAACCGCTGAGCCACCCAAGGATCCCCAAAAAATTTCTTTATATTTCTTTTAGTGCAAATATGCTGATGAAGAATTATCTCATTTTATTAATGTCATAAATTTGACTTTATTTTTAAATTTTTAATTTTTAATTTTTAATTAATTTTTAATTAAAAATTTTAATTTTTAAAATTTGAAGTATAATTGACATACAATGTTATAGTAGTTTCAAGTGTACAGTATACTGGTTCAACTATTCTATACACTACTCAATGTTTACCCTAAGTGAAGTCACCATCTGTGAGCAATACATTATCACATTATTGTTGACTATATTCCCTAGTCTGTACTTTTCATTTCTACAATTTGTTTATTTTATAACTGGAAATTTGAACATCTTAATCCCCTTCAATTATTTAAACACTTCCCTGTCTCCCCATCCTCCCTTCTGGCAGACACCAGTTTCTCCTCTGTAATTAAAAGTCTGGTTTTTGAGGGCGGGGCAAGATGGCAGAAGACTAGGGGTCCTCAACTCACCTGGACTCACCAACTTACCTAGATAACTTTGAAATCATCCTGAACACCTATGAATTCAACCAGAGATTTAAAGAGAAAACAACCAGAATGCTACAGAGAGAAGGGTTTTCGCTTCTAGCAAGTTTCTTCCTTTTTGACTTTCATATTTCTACAATTACATGTCTTACATATATGTTCCACTTCTAGATTCCCTTCAACATGCTCAATTTAATTGGGAGATATATGAGATTTGTTTTGTTTTGTTTTGTTTTGTTTTGTGTTTTTTCTGCCTCATTTTGTTCTACAATGGCGGAATTTTTTTTTTCCCTCCTGAACCAGTTTTATTTTTATTTTTTTTATAAAAAATTTATTTTTTATTGGTGTTCAATTTACCAACATACAGAATAACACCCAGTGCTCATCCCGTCAAGTGCCCCCCTCAGTGCCCGTCACCCATTCACCCCCACCCCCCCTGCCCTCCTCCCCTTCCACCACCCCTAGTTCGTTTCAATGGTGGAAGTTAATACCTTCTAAAACATGACCAGCATGCACCCAGAACCAAGTGGTATACTGTGCTCGTTCATTCTGTGAGATTATATTCTCTCTTCATTCCCATTCTACCCCCCTCTTTGATCTCGTTTATGTTTTGGTGGCCAATGTTGGGGCTTTCTAACTATTACTGTTTTATAAAAATTTGGGACCAAGCACCTTCTAACATACAGAACTTAGTACACTCAGAACCAAGAGGATCATCCTCTAGAACCCCTCAGAATCATCTAGGGTGAAATTTCTGTAAGTTGTGCTTGATATTCTTGACTCAGCCCACTCATACAGCCACTCTGCACTGAGTAAAATGACCAGAAGGAAGAAATCACCACAATAGAAAGAATCAGAAACAGTACTCTCTGCCACAGAGTTACAGAATATGGATTACAATTCAATATCAGAAAGCCAATTCATAAGCACAATTATAAAGCTACTTGTGGCTCTGGAAAAAGCATAAAGGATTCAAGAGATTTCATTACTGCAGAATTTAGATCTGATCAGGCCAAAATTAAAAATCAATTAAGTGAGATGCAATCCAAACTGGAGGTCCTAATGACGAGGGATAAAGAAGTGGAAGAAGGAGTGAGCGACATAGAAGACAAGTTGATGGCAAGGAAGGAAGCTGAGGAAAAAAGAGAAAACCAATTAAAAGACCATGAAGAAAGGTTAAAGGAAATAAATAATAGCCTCAGAAGGGAGAATCTATATATAATTGGGGTTCCAGAAAGCACCAAGAGGGACAGAGGGACAGGAAGCATATTTGAAAAATCATAGCTGAATACTTCCCTAATTTGGGGAGTGAAACAGGCATTCAGATCCAGGATATAGAGAGCTGCCCCCCAAAAAATCAATAAAACCCTTGACATTTAATAGTGAAACTTGCAAATTCCAAAGATAAAATCTTTAAAGCAGCAAGAGACAAGAGATTCTTAACTTATATGGGGAGAAATATTAGATTCACAGGAGACCTCTCCACAGAGACCTGGCAGGCCAGAAAGGGTGGACAGGATATATTCAGAGTACTAAATGAGAAGAACATGCAGCCAAGAATACTTTATGCATCAAGGCTCTCATTCAGAATAGAAGGAAAGATAAAGAGCTTCCAAGATAGGCAGAAACTGAAAGAATATGTGACCACCAAACCAGCTCTGCAAGAAATATTAAGGGGACCCTGTAAAAGAAAGAGGAACCCCAAAGAAATAATCAACAAAACAGGGACTGAATAGGTATCACGATGACACTAAATTAATATCTTTCAATAGTTACTCTGAATGTGTTGCTAAATGATCCCATCAACACGGTTTCAGACTGGATAAAAAAGCAAGACCCATCTATTTACTGTCTAAACGAGACTCATTTTAGACCTAAGGACACCTCCAGCCTGAAAATGAAAGGTTGGAGAACCATTTACCATTCCAATGGTCCTCAAAAGAAAGTTGGGGTAGCAATCCTGGAATCAGATAAATTAAAGTTTATCCCAAGGACTATAGTAAGAGATGAAGAGGGATACTATATCATCCATAAAGTGTCTATACAACAAGAAGACCTAACAATCATGAATATTTATGCTTCTAATGTGGGAGGTGAGAAGTATATCAATCAATTAATAACCAAAGTAAAGACATACCTAGATAATAATACACTAATAGTAGGAGACTTCAACTTGGCACTTTCTGCAAATGAGAGATCTTCTAAGCATAAAATCACCAAAGAAACAAGGGCTTTAAATGATACACTGGACCAGATGGATTTCATAGATATTTATACAGAATTTTACATCCAAAGACAGCTGAATACACATTCAAATGCACAAGGAACTTTCTCCAGAATAGTCCACATACTGGGTCACAAATCAGGTCTCAACCAATAGCAAAAGATTGGGATTGTCTCCTGCATATTTTCAGACCACAATGCTTTGAAACTAGAACTCAATCACAAGAAGAAATTTGGAAGAAACTCAAACACGTGGAGGTTAAAGAGCATCCTACTAAAAGATGAATGGGTCAACCATGAAATTAGAGAAGAATTAAAAAGATCCAAGGAAACTAATGAGAATGAAGATGCAACAGTTCAAAATCTTTGGGATACAGCAAAAGCGGTCCTAAGAGGGAAATGCATCACAATACAAGCATCCCTCAAAATATTGGAAAATGCTCCGTTCCTCAAATACACACGCTAACCTTGCCTAAAGGAAATGGAGAAAGAACAGCAAATAAAACGTACACCAAGCAGAATAAGAGAGAAAATAAAGATTTGAGCAGAACTCAATGAAATAGAGAGCAGAAGAATTGTAGAACAGATTAACAAAACCAGGAGTTTGTTCTTCGAAAGAAATAATAAGATAGATAAACCATTAGCCAGCCGTATTAAAAAGAAAACAGACTCAAATAAAATCATGAATGAAAGAGGAGAGATCACAACCAATACCAAGGAAATGCAAACAATTTAAAAAATATATTATGAGCAGCTGTCACATGGCCAACAAGCACATGAGAAAATGCTCCGCATCACTGGCCATCAGGGAAATACAAATCAAAACCACAATGAGATACCACCTCACACCAGTGAGAATGCTGAAAATTAACAAGACAGGAAACAACAAATGTTGGAGAGGATGTGGAGAAAGGGGAACCCTCTTGCACTGTTGGTGGGAATGTGAACTGGTATAGCCACTCTGGAAAACTGTGTGGAGGTTCCTCAAAGAGTTAATAATAGAGCTACCCTAAGACCCAGCAGTTGCACTACTGAGGATTTACCTCAAAGATACAGATGCAGTGAAAAGCTGAGACTCCTGCACCCCAATGTTTATAGCAGCAATGTCCAGAATAGCCAAACTATGGAAACACTTGGTGTCCATCGAAAGATGAATGGATAAAGAAGATGTGGTATATGTATATAATGGAATATTACTCAGCCACTAGAAATGATGAATAGCCACCATTTGCTTCGATGTGGATGGAACTGGAGGGTATTATGCTGAGTGTAGTAAGTCAATCAGAAAAGGACAATCATTATATGGTTTCACTCATATGAGGAATATAAAAAATAGAGAAAGGGATCATAGGGGAAAGGAGAAAAAATAGTGGGAAAAATCAGAGAGGGTGTCGAAACATGAGAGACTCCTAACTCTTGGAAATGAGCAAGGGTAGTGGAAGGGGAGGTGGGTGGAGAGATGGGGTGACTGGGTGATGGGCACTGAGGGGGACACTTGACGGGATGAGCACTGGGTGTTATACTATATGTTGGCAGGTCAATCTCCAATAAAAAATATACAAAAAAGTGCGGTTTTTTTATTGTCTTTATTTTTATGTACATTTTCATTATATGTAATGATTATGTTTGCAGAGTTTTCAACTCTCTAATGATGTGTTTACAGTATTGTATAATATCCATTCTCTTGGATTGGAAGCCCATCATCATTCATATCATTGAGCTCCTGTATGTAATAGGTATTTTTTCTCTGGCTTCTTTCAAGATTTTATTTTAATCTCTGTTTTTCAGTGGATTCATTATGATGTGCCTCGGTATAGTCTTATTTTTATTCTGCTTGTGGTGTGCTGAGTTTCTTATATCTGTAAATTTATACTTTTTATCAAGTGTGAGAAATTCTTGTCATTACTACTGTCCCGTTAATTATCATTCATTTTTCTTTCCTGTTTTCTTCTCTCCTGTAAATGGAGCTCCATTTACATTTGCATTAAACCATTTGAGAATATCCCCACCCCCTCAGTGAGGCCCTATCTTTTTGTTTCCTTTTTTTCTCTTTTCTTTCTTCAGACTGGATCTTTCTTCTGATTCATCTTTACATTCATTGACCCTTTCTTACATTGTGATGATTCTGCTGTTAAAAGTCCAAGTGGTTAAATGTTCTTTCTTATAAATCTAGATTTTCTTCGTTTTAGTTTCTAGTGCTCTATTGTGATTCTATATTTTTTCATTCATAGAAGTACATTTCCCTTTAAATCATTCATAGAAGTACATTTCCTTTTAAATCAACATATATATTTATCCTATCTCCTTTAAATCTTTGTGTATAAATTCTTATATCTCTGTTATTTCAGAGTTAGTTTGCATTCATGAGTCGTCTTCTTAACTATGGATCACTTTTACCTGTTACTTTTTATGCCTAGTAAGTTCTAATAGCGTATTAGACATTGTATATTATAGTCATCCTAGATTCTTTTATCTTTATCAAAGAGTATTGAACTTTGTTTTCAAAAATAGTTAACTCAAGTGAACTAAAACTTAAAGCTTTGTTTTCCCTTCAATGGACAGCAGTTAAATCTATATTCAGTTATTGCAGCCTTCCAGCTGTTCCTTCTGGTGGGAGGTATGAATCTTTCCCTATACATACAAAGTTCAGACAATGGAGAATAGAGTATGAACCTGTTTTTCCTAGCATAATTTTCTTTAGGCCACAATTCAGTATCCCTTTTTAATCTTCTAATTTCACTATCAGTCACTGACTCAGAGTGGCTCGGTTTATGCTATTTAATCCTCACCAATACTTACTTTGTAATTATCACATATATACAATAGGGGTTCTGCTATGGGAAAAGTGAGATAAAAATAAGGATTCACCAAACATTAACTTACATGGACTAGATAAAAATATATGAAATTGCTTAGCATGCTACCCAACACAGATTAGTAGCCTGATGTTAGGTTCCTTCTTAAGTGTTTTTCCCTTCTTTTGCCTCTTAAGTCAGTGAGTTCAACAAGATTGATCATAGGTTGACAGACTATAGCTCTCAGACCAAATGCAATAAGAAATCTGTTTTGTATAGTCTAAGAGCCAAGAAATTTTTTTATACTCTTAAAGAGCTATTTTAAACAATGAGAGAAAAATGTATGACACAAACCTTATGTGGTCCACAAAGCCTAAAATATTTATTCTATAGTCTTTTACAGAATATGTTTGCTAATCCCTGAGATATAGTCTAATCCTTACAGCTATCTAAAATAAGCAGTATGCTGGAATTCATTTTATTTACTTAGTCGCTGAGGTAGAAGCTCTATTTTGTTTAAAAAAATATTAAAACACTATTTTACTAGTTTTACTAAATTTTCAAAAGCTTGTCTAAAGTCTTACTTTAAAAAAAAATAAATAAAGTCTTACCTTTTCTCCTTTTACACCACTACAGTCACATTTTGATCCTGGAGAACACCCATAGCAAGCCTATAAGGACGAATAAAAGGGAGGAAAATTATTTAATAATGATAATAATATTTTGAGCCTGAAAACTAATCTGACTTACTTCTCAACTAAACAATCCAGACTTAAAAACCAAATAGCACAAAAATACCTGAAAGAATATATACCAAAAGGCAAACAATGGTTACCTCTGGGGAAGCTTTCACCTTTTATGGTACACACTTCCATTTGATCTTCTTACAATAAGCAGATGTAATTTTTATAATTTTAAAGTGAAAAAATATCTTTTTAAAAAGATATGAAAAATTAAAAAGTAATTCAAACAACTTCCCAGTAATATGATTTGCCACTTGTCCAAGCTCTTAGGAACTCCTCTTTTTGTCCTAACATCACATGCAAGAAATGATCTTTCAATCTATATTAGGAATGACCTTGGACTAACCAAAGATGTCTACTGGCTGAAGTTGCTTGTATCTTGACATTTATGAGCAATCACAGGCATAAAATACATAGTACTATCTTTTACCAACTTTTTAAAATTTGCTTCCACTCTCTCATCACTAGTAGCTCAGTCTATAATGACTCCCAACAGTTTTGCCACAAATTTTCCCACAGCCTAGATATTCTAAGGAACCACTACTAATAAGTTAATTAACTCATATTAAGAATTGAGATCTTGAAGCCAAAAAAATATCCTGCTCTCAAATAATATCCCACAAGAGGGGCACCTTGGTGGCTCAGTCAGGGGAGCATGCGACTCCTGGTTTTGAGGTTGTGAGTCTGAGCCTCATGCTGGGTGTAGAGATTACTAAAAAATTAAAATCTTTAAAATAAAATAAAATAAAATAAAATAAAATAAAATAAAATAATAACATAAAATAAGAACCCATAAGAGAAGAAGACAATAGATGACTTCTGCCATCCAGATCTACCTCATACTCTGGCATAAAGCTGAAATGCTTAGAAAAACAAAAAGTAATTATTTTAACATATGTAGATAGCTCACCATTTATGTGCAATATAGTATAATGCTTCTCATTAAATAAGAGAAACTTTTATGTGATGTAAATACCAAATAATGTGTATCAATGCTTGGCCTTGGAAGACTGTGACTTAAAAAGTACTTTAGCCTCCTTCCCAACATTCCATGTGTTCCTGTACTCCAACCACTACTAGAATACTTTCCCACTCTGGAAAACTGTGTGGAGGTTCCTCAAAGAGTTAATAATAGAGCTACCCTAAGACCCAGCAGTTGCACTACTGAGGATTTACCTCAAAGATACAGATGCAGTGAAAAGCTGAGACTCCTGCACCCCAATGTTTATAGCAGCAATGTCCATGTGTTCCTGTACTCCAACCACTACCAGAATACTTTCCCCAATACTTATCAAGCTATTGACCTCATCCTTCTACTCATAACTCCTAACCCACTCAGCTGCAACTAGAAGCCAGCCACATGCTCGCATTCCTTTTCCTGATAAAAGCAAACAAAGTAGCTTGATGTTGGGAGTCAACCTCTTACACTGCAATATGTTGTTCCAACAAAAAAATGCTCCTGATGTCTCTAATCGAAAGTCTATTATGCAGCTATTATTTGTCATACATACGTGATAATACACTGGTTTTAATATTATACAGCAACTACATTACAAGTTAAATGGATTTATACAGACTCCCTCATCAAACATGAATTGAGCATTGTTAGAGGCCAGAAAACTCGTTAGCTGCTACAGATGAATAAGACTCAGCTCCTTCCAACATATAAAACTAATTCAACAAATACTTACTGATCACCAGTTATGTGCCAGCCACTGTTAATGTTAGGTGCAGGTAGAAGATACAAAGACAGTACATTTTTGCTCTCTAATGGTAGGGATAACTCCATACAGAAAAACTACATTAAACTGTGTCAGGAACAAAGGTTAATTTAAGAGATGCAATATTGTTTTTGCGTAAACATGAATTCTAGACTTCAAAGTACAAATTTACAAATTTTAGAGGATACTGATTCACAAGTTAAGAATTGTCAATGGTCATACTCACTGAATCAGATTGTATATATTATCAATAATCAGTTACAAGTATTAATGGAGGAGTAAAGGATAATGATGCTCCAAAATGGTTGTTTATCTAAAAATAACATTTGACTTTGGAATGTATGTTTATACTTTAAATGTAAATATATGAGCATCGTTTTCTGGTGTTACAAGTAAAAGATGGTATAACTCTCCATTTTCATCTTTCACTAAGAAATCTTTCTTTTTAAAATATAAATTAAGTTCCTGAGAATAATGCAAAGTAATAGAAAGAGAGGATTTGGTTAATATAAAGACGACACTATGTGAATTTTCTTTATAATTACATTTCTGGTTTCTTAGTATCCAACAAAATCCTCCAACTCCTAATATAATTTGTAAACAAACAACATAACTTTAAATATGTGTGCATGTCATTTTGGAAGTAATTTTATACAGTATTTTTCTTTAAAATTAGTAATGTCTTTTTGCACTTCTTTATTACTTAACATGTAGCTATACTTTAAAGAGGTCGCTACTTAAAACAAATGATATATGGTTTGAATTCAATTTTAAAATTTAATTTGTATTCTATTTAGTCCTCCTACATAATGATAATGACACTGGTTGAGGGAAGGTAGAGGGTGTTTAAAGACATTGTAATACACAAACTGACCACTAGATGCCACTTTCCATACAGTTATAACAGTGATGCCCACAAGGAAAGAGTCCCAATTTGACATTTGGATAATGAAGCAACTTGTTTTTTACCAACAGCCACTTTTAATTAGGTGCCCAATAAGCACAAAGCACAGTATTAGGGCTATTAGTCATACTAAAAAATGTGTAGACATGAGTGCTACCTTTAAGAAACTTCCATTCTAGTTTTTTTTTTTTTTAAATCAAGGCTTTTAAAAAAAAACCCTATGCCTAAGTAAATACAATGAAATAATGATGTAGGAGACAATGGTAATAGAATGAATGCTAAAATATAAGAAATACATTCTGAGTTTACCTCAATAATTGAATCATTAGGAGACTATAATTGAATCGTTCACATACCCTAGGTCTTAGTTTTTTCTCTTTGGTAAAATGACAAAGATGGACAATATAATCTCTTTAGGATGCATCCAGGTTTTAGTCTGTGATTCAGTAGGATTTACCAAGTAAAAAGCAGTAGTATAGTCAATAATTGCTGTCAAAATTGAGAAAGAGAGTTCCCTTGAGCCTGGGAGTGTTCATAATAGATCTGTAGAGAAAGAAGGTAAAAAACTTGACTTCAACTCTGAAGGATGGAGAGAAAGATATCTAGAGGAAAAATGGCCACGACAAGTACTAAGATTAAAACACAAAATTTTTGTAGGCAGAGAGCCAGGTAAAGTAAACATTAAGTACTTCAGTCTAAGGGCTTCTTAAGTCCATATGAAAAAAGTATAGTAGGAGATAAGGCCAAAAAAAAGTCTTTTTAAAAACTGGAAAAACTATTTAATTCTGCAAAGTCACTGAACACTGTTAAAGAAAATGATGTAACCATAGTAATTTTTAGGGTGAAAATAGTAAAAAGTATAGAAGATTTTTTATTATGACATAGTAAAACACATCATGAAACTACAGTAATTAAAACAGTATGGTATCATTCAAAGAACAGACAGCTTGATGAACCATAATAGAAAGGCCAGAAACATACACACACACACACACATTTACTATATGATAAAAGTTGGCATATCAAATAAATATGAAAATAATGGATTGTTCAACATACGGTGCTAGGGAAAGTATAGAAAACAGTAACTTCAGATCTTAGGCTCCTACAATAAAAAAAACAGCTATGAGAATTAAAAGTAAAAATAAGAACAAACTTCTATATGCATTGTGATCACTCAAAGAACCTCACAAAAATTCAGGTACTTGGACTCCATCTCGGAGATGCTGTTTCAGTAAGCTTGAAATTGGCTAAAGGATTCTGAAAATTTGGCAAACATCTCTAGGTAATTCTGATTCAGTGATTGAAAATATATACACTACAAAATAATGACATAGAAAATGCTAAAAAAAATGCCAAAAAAAAAGAAATATTCCAATGTGTGGCTAGTTAAGTATCCCAACTGATATGACTGGGGCTTTTTTAAAGATTTTATTTATTTATTCATGAGAGACAAAGAGAGAGGGGCAGAGACACAGGCAGAGGGAGACGCCTACTCCATGCAGGAAGCTCAACGTGGGACTTGATCCTGGAACTCCAGGATCATACCCTGAGCCGAAGGCATACACTCAACCACTGAGCCACTCAGGCACCCCTATTAGGACTGTTTTATTTTTTATTTATTTATTTTATTAGGACTGCTTTAAAAAAAAACTAAAAATGCTTTAAAAATGTGAAATTATCTTAAAGCATCAGAGAGAAGCACAATAGGATTTATCAGGCCAAACCCTAGAGAAAAAAACAAACAAACAGTAAACCGACTAATGAAACTACTTTTGTCCTAAGGGCATTTACCAAACTGAGATTTTGAGATTCTTGTTTCACAACTTCTTCAGTGTAAAGGTGTTTCATACATTAAAAAGTACCCCAAGATTGCATCCCCAGGAACCTTTAATAAAGATTATCTTGGCACTCAGCAGAGAAATACATAGGAAAAACATCTCTGAGAGCGAATAACCACAAACTGGCCTTCATACAAATTTGCAATCCAAATTATCATTTAGCTGGGTGGCCCAGGAACCTCAAAATGCAAATTTGCTTAGAGTAGACTCAATTTGCTTTAACCTCCCAGAGGCTGGGTAGAAATACACACAAATCCTATGTAGAAGAATACCTTCATAGTAAACTTCAAAGAATTCTAAAAAAAATTTTTTGGAGGCCCCATGGGTAGTTCAGTGGTTGAGCATCTGCTTTTGGGCTCCCTGCAGGGAACCTCCTTCTCCCTCTGCCTATGTCTCTGCCTTTGCTCTGTGTCTCTCATGAATAAATAAATTAAAACTTTAAAAAAAATTTTTGACAGGAAAATAAGATATGCTACTCAAAAATCACTAAGCATACAAGGAAGCAAAATATCATAAGCAAAAAACAAGAGGAACACCTGACAGCAGAAACTGCTTGACAAAAATTTCAGATATCAAAATTACTAGACACAAAATATATAACTATTTTTACAATTATGAAAGACATTTTTAAAATCTAAAAACAAATGAACCAAGAAATTGTAAAAAAAAAAAAGTACTGTGGCTGAACTGAAATAAAATATAAATTTTAGAAGTAAAACTTATGAAATTTAAAACTCAGTGGATGAGCTTCACAGTAGACTAAATACAGCTAAAGAGAGACAGTGAAGTTTAAAACATGACAAAGTTAATAGAAATTGTCTATAATAGGGATGCCTGGTGGCTCAAGTGGTTGAGCATCTGCCTTTGGCTCAGGTCGTGATCCCAGGGTCCTGGGATCGAGTCCCACATCAGGCTCCCTGCAGGGAGGCTGCTTCTCCCTCTGCTTGTGTCTGCCTCTGTCTCTGTGTCTTTCATGAATAAATAAATAAAATCTTAAAAAAGAAATTGTCTATAATATACTATAGATATAAAACTCTATACAAAATGTGAAAATGTGAAATAATAGTTAAGAAGCATAGAAGAAAAAGTGAGGAAGTGTATAGCATACAGGTAATTAGATTTACAGAAGAGGTAAAAGAGGGAATGGGATAGGGACAAGAGTTAGAAATGATGGCAAAGAGTTTTCAAGAAATAAAGATATCTGTAATTCGGGCAGCCCATGTGGCTCAGCAGGTTAGCGCTGCCTTCGGCCCAGGGCGTGATCCTGGAGACCCAGGATTGAGTCCCAGGTCGGGCTCCCAGCATGGAGTCTGCTTCTCCCTCTGCCTTTGTCTCTGCCTCTCTCTGTGTCTCTCATGAATAGATAAATAAAATCTTTAAAAAAAAGATATCTGTAATTCAAGAAGTCTAACAGATCCAATGGAAGAAAAATCAAACCTCAAACTAGACACAAAATAGTATAACCTCAGAACCTAAAACAAAGACAAGACTTTAAAAGTATCAAGAAAGACAAGAAGGATTGTGTTTAAGGGAATGACAATTAATTTATAGATTAGTTCTCAGAAGTACAATGGAAGCTAGAAGACTAGAATGACATCCTTTAATATACTGAGAGAAAACTGTCAAATTTTATTTCTTACACAGTAAAAATACCTTTCAAAAACAAGGTAAAAATATAGACATTTTTTAGACAAATAAAAACTGAGAAAGTATGCCTCCAGCAAGACTACACAAAAGGAAATCCAAATCTTTTGAGTATCTTCTTTTTTATGAAAGAAATGAAATTGAAATGTAAGGTATAAAATATCAAAAGTAATGGGGAAAAAAGTGGTAAATTTGTGGATGAATTTGAACAAATAGCAACTATAAAACACAATTATAAAAAGAGATGCAGTGTTCAAAAAAATAGAACTAAAAGAAAAACAATGATAATACAATGTAAGTTAGGGGAGGATGAGTGAATGTATTGTAAGATCACTGTAATTGTGTAGAAATTGGGTATGAGTATTGATTACTTTAGACTTTGATAAAGTATACAGCTTAGATATTCTAATTCCTAGAGTAAACCTTAGAGGAAGATAAGTGAGGTGTTAATTCCAAAGGAGTGGAGGGGACAATATTCAATAAATCCAAAAATGGCAAAAGAAAGAAAGAAAGTGGTATCTTAGATAAGGCAGGATAAGTAAAAGAAGTATGTCAGTAATTATGTCAAGTATAGGGTACCTGGGTGACTCAACAGTTGAGTGTCTGCCTTTGGCTCAGGTCACAGATCCTGGGGTCCTGGGATTGAGTCCCACATTGGGCTCCCCACAGGGAGCCTGCTTCTCCCTCTGCCTCTCTCTGTGTATCTCTCATGAATAGATGAATACAATCTTTAAAAAATTATCTCAAGTATAATTAACTGTGAAATGACATGGTATAAGGAAATAATCAGACAAATGTGGAATGTGGGCCATAGGAAGCACAACTACCTTGGACTCTTCAAAAAATCAATGCCATGCTGAGGCTTTGTGAATGACAGCTTGAAGACCTCTGTGGATGGTCTCACTAGCAAAACAACAATAGCTGGTAACACTTAGAAAAAATAAAATTTATGTCTCTGGGTATTGGCCTAAGAACCTACAGCTAAATCTCAGTATGAACAGCAAGAATCTATGGCATTGTAGCCATGACCCACTCCCTTCTTTCTCCCTTCCCCGTTTAGCTTGACAAAAGCTCCACACAAGGTAGAAGCAGACATGAACCCAGAGCTCTTTCTCCCTCCAGTTCCTAGCTGAGCACTATAGCATCTCACTGGAAAAGGTCACCAGCATTTCTCACTCTCCCTCTTTCCGAGTTCCAAGTTGTAGAAGCTCTATTCAAACCTAAAACAGCTGAGAATTCTAAGGCTTTTGTTTTCCACACAACCTCAATTCATAGGAAAAAGGCTCTACCTCAGGCATGGCGATGGAGTACCTTAACCACAGCCTAACCACAGCTCATCCACAGAGCATAGGGTTGATGATAGCAGAAACAAGCTGAGGAGACCAAATGTTGCTGTCCTTCCCTGTGACCCTGCTCATAAAGGAGAGTGTCACTTCAAAAGAAGCAGGCCACTGTTCCTGCCCCTGCACTTGACTCTGGAACACTGTCACAGAGGTTTAATCAGGGTAGTGGTGGGGGAGAACCATAAAACCAGAGAGCTTTGAAGCTCTCCCTAAGGGATCTGAGTTTATTGGGGACATTCTAATTGTAACAACGTATTTCTGAGTTTGTAACATATATAGATGTAATATGTATAAAAATAATAGCATTAAAAGGAGAATAGGTGAATAGAGCTTCAGAGGAGTAGTATTTCTATATCTTACTGGAATTAAGTTGCTATAAATCTTAGGTAGATTCTGACAGGTTATGATATCCATGGTAAGCACTAGTGCAACTAAAAATATACAGTGGAGAAAATCATTAAAGGAATTATAACATTTAACTAGAAAATATTCACTTAATAATAAAGAAGACCATAAAGAAGGAATAGAAGAACCAAAAATGCATGAGAAATATAGAAAACAGAAAAAGGCAGACAAAAATTCAATTATATCAATGATAACACTGAATGTGACTGCATTAAACAAGCCAGTCGAAATGCAGATTTTCAGACTATCTGTAAGATCAAATGATGTCTATAGAACATATTAGGTTAAAATATACAAAAAGTTTGAAAATAAAAGAATGGAAATAATAGTCATGTAAATAGCAACAGTAATAGACTAAATAAATGTTCATCCCCAGCAACCCAACTCCTGCAAAATTCATATGATGAAATCTTTTTTTTAAGATTTTATTATTTATTTATTCAAGAGACAGAGAGAGAGAGAGAGGCAGAGACACAGGCAGAGAGAGAAGCAGACTCTTCGCAGGGAGCCCGATGTGGGACTTGATCCCGGATCTCAGGATCATGCCTTGAGCTGAAGGCAGATGCTCAACTGCTGAGCCACCCAGATGTCCCCATATGCTGAAATCTTAATCCCAATTTTATGGTATTTGGAGGCGGAGTCTTTGGGAGGTAACTTGATCATGATGGTATGGCCCTCAGAGCTGGATTAGTGTCCTTATGAGAAAAGGTCAAAAAGTTACTTATCTCTCTTTCTGGCATGTAAAGAGATACAAGAAATCAGTAGTATGCAAGCCAGAAGAGGGTTCCCACCAGAACCTGACCATTCTGGCAGCCTGATATTAGAGTTCTGGTCTCCAGAATTGTGAGGAATACATTTCTGTTTTATATAAACCACCAGATTTGTGGTACTTTGTGATAGCACAATGAAGTGACTAAGATAGCACCACAGGAAAGCTGGAGTAGATATACTAGTAACAGACAAAATACATGCAAAACAAAAGCATTACTAGACATAAAGAAGAACACTTTATAATGATAACAGAGTCAAATCATCAGGAAGACATAACAAGTATAAACACAGACATACCTAACAAGACAGCCCCAAATATATGAAGGAAAAACTGAATTAAAGTGAGAAATAGACAACTCAACAACAATACTTGGTGACTTCAATACCCAACTTTCAATAATGAGTAGAACAGCAAGTCAGAAGAACAACAAGGAAATAGAGAATTTGAACCATAGTATAAAACAACTACACCTAACAGGCATCTATTCAACACTCTACCCAAAAATCGCATAATATACATTTTTCTCAAGATTTTATAGAACATTATATATGATGGATCATAAAGTAAATCTTAATAAACTTAGAAAGGATTAAAATCATACAAAGTATATTTTCCTATGACTGTGGAATGAAATTAGAAATAACAAATAGGAAGAAATTTGGGATATTCACAAGTATGTAAAAAATAAACAATTTAGTCCTAATTAACCTTTGGGTCAAACGAGAAATCACAAGGTATATTAGAAATTTTTTGAGAAAAAATGAAACTAAACCCACAAAATACCAAAAGCTATGGGAACCATTTAAAGTATTGCTTAAATTTATAGTAGTAAACGCCTGTTTTAAAAAAATGTCAAGTCAATAAACTAACCTTTTACCTTTAGACATTAGAAATGAGAACAAGCTAACCTAAAGCAAACAGAAGAAAATAATAAATACGTGAGTTGCAATTAAGTGGAAAATAGAAAAATAGACAAAATAAAAAAAAAAAACAGAAGTTGCTTCTTAGAAAAGATTGACAAAATTGACAAGCCACTAAGAAAAAGAGACACTCAAGTTAATGAGTTTTGATGATAAGACTCAAATTGTTAAAATCAGGAATGAAAGAGGGGACATTACTATCAAAATAAGTAGGATAGCAGGGAACTTCCTCAGGCTGATAAAAAGCATCTACAGGGATCCCTGGGTGGCGCAGCGGTTTGGCGCCTGCCTTTGGCCCAGGGCGCGATCCTGGAGACCCGGGATCGAATCCCACGTCGGGCTCCCGGTGCATGGAGCCTGCTCCTCCCTCTGCCTGTGTCTCTGCCTCTCTCTCTCTCTCTCTCTGTGTGACTATCATAAATAAATAAAAATTCAAAAAAAAAATTCTGTACTTTAAAAAAAAAAAAAAAAGCATCTACAAAAAACCCTTGACTAACATTGGTGAAATAATTAATGGTGAAAGACTGAATCATTTCCCTACATATCAGGAACAAAACAAGGCAAGGATGTTTCATCTGTTACTTCCTTTGAACACCATCCTAGAGGTTCTAACCAGGGTAATTAGACAGGAAGATGAGCCATTCATATTAAAAAGGAAGAAGTAAAGCTATCTCTATTCACATATAACATAGTCTTTTACATAGAAAATCATTAAAGCTAATAAGTTCATAAGGTTATAAGGCACATCAATATACAAAAAAATCAATTGTATTTCTATACACTAGCATGAAATTAAGTAAAAAATCCTCTACAACAGTGTGAAGAATAATAAAATACTCATGAATAAAGATAACTAATGATATACAAAACTTTTACTCTAAAAACTATAAAATATTATTGAAAGAATTTAGAGAAGACCTAAATAAATGGAAAATAACTTATGTTCACAGATCAGAAGACATAATATTGCAAAGATAGTAATACTTCTGATTTTTTTCAGATTCAAAGCAATCTTTATTAATATTCAGCTGCCTTTTTTGCAGAAATGAACAAGCTGACTCTAAAATTGATAGGGGATTTATATGAAATTGCAAGGTACATCAAAAGTCAAAACAGTTTTGACAAAGAACCAAGTTGGAGAATTCAGATTTCTCATTTTCTAAACTTACTACAAATCTACAGTAATCAAACCGGTGTGGTACCAGCATAGGGACAGACATTTAAATCAACAGAATAGACATGAAACTCCAAAACTAAATCCATGCATCTATGATGAATTTGTTTTTATAAGGGGGTCAAAAACAGTTACTAAAGGAAAAGAACAGGTTTTTCAGCAAATGGTGCTGAGACAACTGGATATTCACATGCAAATGAATGAATTTGGACTTCCTCCTCATATGATACATAAAAATTAAACCAAAATAGAGGATAGATTAAGTGCAAAAGCTAAAATCATAAAACCCTTAAAAGAAAATGTAAGTAAATCTTCCTGACCTTTGATTAGTCAAAGCCTTGTAGATATGTTATCAAGCAAAAATGACAAAAGAAAAAAATAGGTATGTTTTAAATCTCATAAAAATTTATTTATTTATGATTTTATTTATTTGAGAAAGATCACAAGCAGGGGGGAGGAGGACAGGGAGAAGCAGACTCCCCACCGAGCAGGGAGCCTAATGTGGGACTCCATTCCAGGACCCTGGGATCATGACCTGAGCCGAAGGCAGATGCTTAACCAACTGAGCCACCCAGGCACCTCCAAAATTCATTTTTTAAAATTTTCATCAAGTTAAAAAAATTATGCTTCAAAAAACACTATCAATATAGTGAAAGACAACCTATAAAGTGGGAAAACATTTGTAAATCATGTGCATAATAAGGGGCCTATATCCAGAATATATAAAGAACTCTTATTAACTTACTGACAAATAACCCAATTTAAAAATGGGCAAAGGAAGCAACCAGTGTCCATCAATAGATGAATAGAAAAAAGTGTAATATATACACATAATGGAGTATGTGTATATATAAAGCCATTAAAAAGAATCAGAAGATCTTGCCATTTGCAATGACATGAATGGACCTAGAGGTTATAATGCTAAGTGAAATAAGTCAAACAGAGAAAGAGAAATACTATATGATTTCCCTCATACGTGCAATTTAAGAAACAAAACAAATGCACAAAGAAAATAGAATAAAACATACCCAAAAAAATCCCAGACTTTTTTAAAAAATATTTTATTTATTTATTTGAGAGAAAGAGAGAGAAAGAGCAGGAGTTGGGGGGCGGGGGGTGGGGAGAGGCAGGAACCTTGATGCAAGGCTTAATCCTTGGATCCTGGGATCATGACTTGAGCCAACTGCAGACACTTAACAGACTGAGCCACTCAGGCCACCCCCCCCCCAGACTCTTAAATACAGAAAACAAACAGGTGGTTGCTAGAGGGGAGGTGGGTTGGGGGCTGGGTGTCATAGATAAAGGGGATTAAAAGATACAAACTTTTAGTTACAAAATAAGTAAGTCACGGAGATGAAAATATTTGTACAGCATAGGGAATATGGTCAATAATATTGTACAAATGTTGTTTGGTGACAGATGATGACTATACTTAATATGGAGGCACAGTATAATGTACAGAATTGTTGAATCATTATGTTGTACACCTGAAATTAATACAACCCTGTATGTTAATTATACTTCTACATAAACAGGTAAATAAATGAGAAGAGAAAAAAATTAAAAAGTTTAGAATTATTGGTAATTAAATCAATTCAATTTTGAAACAGTTCTTAAATATATAAAGAATGGCAAAGATGAAAAAAAAACCTAGTGGTAGGGTAAGAAAGAAAATGCAATGTCATATGCTGGTCTTAGGAAAATGAATTTGTGTATCTTTATATGTGAGTTTGGAAGTATTTTAATACTTATATCCAATGAGGAGGATAATTAAGAAACTGAGTTAAAAATTAGTGATGTGATGAAGAAGGTTTTCTTAATGATAAAAAGAAAAATAAAGACAAAATCTTCAGGAAAAAAATCTATGAAAGAAAGTCATGGTCCAAATAGGAAAAAAACCAAATGAATCTATAAGACTACATTTGACTATAATTCAGGATTCTTCTTTGAGCTCCAAAGGCTTTGTGGCTTATAATTATAAAATTTTTGTCTGAGTCCAATCATAATATGAAGTTCTAAGTGTGACTGATACATACATAATTATATTGCTATCCATTTTTTTTTGCTATCCATTTTTTATCAAATTTTAGATTAACTCTGAAGGCAAATTCTAGGAGAATTAATTATCATGATAGAACAGCATGTAAGAGTTATGATCTCTGATAACAAAATAATGACATAGCTGAGAGAAACTGGTAGGAGGAGAATGTAGGAAAGTAATATAGGAACCTTTTTACCATAAGAAAATAAAATTAAAATAAAAATGGGCAAAGGAATATGAATTGACATTTCTCCAAAAAGATAGACAAATGTCCAGTTAGCACATAAAAAGATGCTCAAGATCATTAGCAGTCAGAAAAAATGCCGATCAAAACTACAATGAAATATAACTTCACACACAGAATAGCTATAATAAAAAAATGACAATAGCAAGTATTAATAAGGATTCCAAAGCAATTAGATCCCTCATATATTTCTGATGGGAATGCAAAATGGTACAACTGCTTTAGAAAAAAATCTGGTAGTTTTTCAAATAAAAATATGACCCAGTAAATCTGTAATTCCACACCTCAGTATATACATAAGTAAAATAGAAACATATATCCACACAAAAACATATACATGAATGTTCATAGTATCATTATCCAGAGCCGCCTAAAAAAGGATAAAACAACCAAAATGTCCATCAACTGGTAGACTGACAAGCAAAATGTAGTATATGCATGCAAAGGAATATTATTCACCAATAAAGAGGAATGAAGTACTGATTCACACTATAACATGGATGAACCTTGAAAACATTACACTAAGTGCAAAAAAACAGACACAAAATAACTACTTTTTTTTAAAAAAAAGATTTTATTTATTTATTCATGAGAGATGCAGAGAGAGAGGCAGAGACATAGGCAGAGGGAGAAGCAGGCTCCATGCAGGGAGACCAATGTGGGACTCGACCCCAAGACTCCGGGATCACGCCCTGAGCTGAAGGTAGATGCTCAACCGCTGAGCCACCCAAAGCATCCCAAAATACTACATGTTGAATGATTCAATTTACATGAAATGTTCAGAATAGTCAAACTTATAGAGACAACAACTAGATTGGTGGTTGCCTAGGGCTGGGGAGTTGGGGAGAAATAAGAAATAAGAAAGCTAAGGGTTTCTTTTGGGAGTTGATTAAAATGTTCAAAAATTAGTATTGGTGATGGTTGTACAAGTCTGTAAATATCCTAAAAAGTATTAAATTTTGAACTTTAGGTGGGTGAGTTGTATGTAAATTACATCTCAATGAAGCTGTTAAAAAAATCAGTGTCATGAAAAAGTTGTAGGATGACCATTCTGTCAAGAATAGTCAAGTTTCTGAGATTTTTCCCTAGTTGGAAGCTAACAAGTTAGCCTGCCGTAGATTCCTGGATACTGGCAGAAAATACAAGACATTTTGACCAGACAATAATTTATTATTCATAGCAATAGCCCTGGTTTCCCTGATCCACAGTTCCCACGGGGTGACATGAAGAAGACAAAGTAATGCCTTCTGATACACATTACTGTTAGAGTAGATAAACTAAATGTTTAGAAAACCCACATATTTTATAATGGGCATTAAGCTTGCTTGACCTTTGCTCTGAGATATTATCTTTATTATACTGGACAGTAAACAAACCTCGTTTTTCCTCCAAAAAGAATTACTATTTCTATTTTCCAAGTTGTTCACTACACAAACACCCTTAAAAAATAGTACAGATCAAACATTATTTTCTCATTCATTTGGGGAATATAAATAATAGTGAAAGGGAATATAAGGGAAAGGAGAAGAAATGTGTGGGAAATATCAGAAAGGGAGACAGAACATAAAGACTGCTAAGTCTGGGAAACGAACTAGGGGTGGTAGAAGGGGAGGAGGGCGGGGGGTGGGAGTGAATGGGCACTGGGGGTTATTCTGTATGTTGGTAAATTGAACACCAATAAAAAATAAATTAAAAAAAATATTACAGATCAAAGAGCCAACACAACTCCTCTCAAGACATACAGAGATATGAGAGATCTATTGTAAATTTTCTTCCAACATACTCTAGATTTTTAAAAATTTAAGAAAGCAAAAAAAAAATGTAGTACATGAACTACTATAAAAGACTTTTAAGGACCATCAGGGACATCTAAATATGACTTGAATATTAAATTATACTTTAAAATCATTGTTGGGGCACCTGGGTGGCTTAGTCAGTTAAGCGTCTGCTTTTGGCTCAGATCATGGTCCTGGGATTAAGCCTAGTGTCAGGCTACCTGCTCAATGGGAAGCCTGCTTCTTCCTCTCACTCTGCCCCTCCCCACACTTGTGATTTTTCTCTCAAAGAAATAAAATCTTAAAAATAAAATAAAATCACTTAATTTTTTCAAGTGCGATAACAATAGGTTTACATAGTATAATATCCTTTTCTTTTGGTGAGGCATCATGTTGGGGTATTCAGGTATAAAACATATGTGATGTCTGCAAATTACTTTTAAATGGCTTAGGAAAAACAAAATGTATATATACACACAAGTACTTAATCATTAAACTTGCACACAAAGACACTGGAGAGCAAGAGACATAAAAATATAAAGCAAATGGGATCCCTGGGTGGCGCAGTGGTTTAGCGCCTGCCTTTGGCCCAGGGCGCGATCCTGGAGACTCGGGATCGAATCCCACGTCAGGCTCCCGGTGCATGGAGCCTGCTTCTCCCTCTGCCTGTGTCTCTGCCTCTCTCTCTCTCTCTGTGACTATCATAAATAAATAAAAATTAAAAAAAAATTAAAAAAAAATATAAAGCAAATATGGCAAAATGCTAATAAGTATTGAATTTAGCGGGAAAATATAGTGGTGTTCATATCTTCTTTCAATTTTTGAAAATATTGTCACTAAAAAATTAGGTAGGTAATTACATTGATAAAAGTGTTTAAGAGGCAAGTATCCTCAGACTGCAAAAATGGGTCAAATTGCAACATGTATGTTATTTACCAGAGAGAACAAAAGCGTAAGGTTACATGAAAAGGTTTAAATAAAAGATGAAAAAGCATTATAAATGATAAAATAGCATCACCTCAAAATGAAAAAAGGTTTGGTTCACAAGAAATACACTTTAAAAACACCTAAAGTTGTATCCACTAGTAATATCTTCAAATGTGCACAGTTTAAAGTACCAGATCTACAAGGAGAAACAGATAAATCCACAGTCTTAGCTGCAAATTTTAAGCAGATCTCTGATTACTGATACAATATGGAGACAAAATGATCTGTAAAGATGTATAAGATTTAAACATGATTAGAAATTTGTCTTAGTGAACATACATAAAACAATGTACTCATCAAATGAAGAACAGACATTTAGATCAGGCACACCTTGGATATTTATAAAAACTGACCATACATACACTGGGCTTCATGGTTAGTCTAAGCAAACCTCAAAGGATAGAATTCACGCAGAACATGATCTCTGACCATAATGCAATTAAGTTAGAACAAACAATTTAAATATAATCAAACTCTTCCAGAAAGCAGAAGAGGAGGAATAAAATTAACATAACCATGATACCAAATCTAAATAGGACTGAGTACAAATGGAAAATCAGAGATCAATCTTAACAATGAATGTAAGTGCAAAAACTCTAAATAAAATGTGACAGAGTTGGATTTAACCTAGGCCCTAGCCATCATTGAAAGGAAAGAAAAGGTTTGAAAAAGAAACAAAAATGTCATTCACAGATGATATGATTGCATAAAAAGATAATTTAAAAGAATATATATATATAGAAATAATGAAATTGGGGTGCCTAGGTGGCTCAGTCAGTTAAGCCTCTGCCTTCAGACTCAGGTCATGACCCCAGGGTCCTGGGATAGAGCCCGCATCAGGCTACCTGCTCAGTGGAGTCTGCTTCTCCCTCTGCCTCTGCTGCTCCCTCTCTCACTGTCCCTCTCCCCCAGCTTATGCTCTTTTTCTTTCTCTCAAATAAATAAAGTATTTTAAAAAAAAGAAATAACAAAGTTTAGCAAAGTTGTTGGATATTAAAGTGAAGTACATTTTTATATACCATCAGAGAATCAAAAATTAAAATTAAAAAAAAGACAATGGTGTCCCTAGTACAGTCTCCCAGGAAAAAAAAAAGAAACTAAATATGATGGGCATTTCAAGAAAACAAAGTGTATGAGAAATGCATGTTAAGAATAGGTGAAATGTAGGGCATCTGGGTGGCTCAGTGGTTGAGTGTCTGCCTTCGGCTCAGATTGTGATCTCAGGGTCCTAGGATGATTCCCACATTGGGCTCCCTACAGGGAGCCTGCTTCTCCCTCTGCCTGTGTCTCTGCCTCCCTCCCTCTCTCTCTCTCTCTCTCTCTCTCTGTGTGTGTCTCTCATGAACAAAGAAATAAAATCTTTTTTAAAAGAGAACAGATGAAAAAAATAAAAATAAAAATAAAAAAAGAACAGATGAAATGTAATTAGAGACTCTGGGGAAAAGATCAACACCAAAAAAAAAAAAAAAAAAAAACAAACGAAAGAAAGAAAGAAAGAAAGAAAGAAAGGTAATCATAGAGTTTTTATCTGGTTCTACAATAAGCAACATATTCATAATATTCATATTTGCCAAATTTTGAAACATTGCTTAGTGATTTAACTGAAGACAGCATGACATACAATGAGGAGGTAGAAGATATAAGGGTGGTAGCAGAAAGAGCTCTTCATCTGTCCTAACACAAAGTAGATAATGTGTTGATAAAAAAAAAAAACTTATTGCAAGTTTTTATACTTAAGGAACTGATCTAGGAAGTCAAAGGGGATGAGGAAAGCAACATGTTTTTTACTATAAGTTGTATTTTTTAAGCCATATACATACAATATAATACTATGTCATATTATTACACAATGGCTACTCTTGTGAGTCTCACAAATTCTTGGAAGATACTAATTTAAATTAACATTTCAAAACAGAAGTCATCTTTAACCTGCCAACTCTTAACACAGAACCTCTGATTTGGACGGCATGAATTTACCATCCTTTAACAGTCCAAGGCTAAAACATATCTTTTGTTACATCCTTTATTTCATATCCTATCACAATCCATAAATAGATCATGCTATTTTTCCTAATAAATGTTATCAATAAAAGAATACTCGCAGAGTCTTTTCCAAAGATTTTATTTATTTATTCATGAGAGGCACAGAGAAAGAGGCAGAGACAAAAGCAGAGAGAAAAACAGGCCCCCTGTGGGGAGCCCTATGGGGGGGACTCAATCCCAGAATCCTGGGATTATGCCCCCAGTCAAAGTCAGACATTCAACCACTGAGCCTCCCTTCTCCATGCTCTTCTGATCCCATCCTGTTGCTTTGTCATGAGTGCAATCAGTGTGTTGTTTCTGACTCCCCTGAGGGTGTTCAAGGGGCTCCTTACTAGCCGAGTTTAAAGAAATCTTAGAAATCACCTAATCTATTCCCCTCATTTTATTTATTTTTAAATGTTTTATTTATTTATTCATGAGAGACACACACAGAGAGAGAGAGAGAGAGAGAGAGAGAGGCAGAGACACAGGCAGAGGGAGAAGCAGGCTCCATGCAGGGAGCCTGATGTGGGACTCAATCCTGGGACTCCAGGATCACACCCTGGGCCGAAGGCGGCACTGAACTGCTGAGCCACCTGGGCTGCCCCTATTCCCCTCATTTTAAAAAAGAAATAGAGGACCAGTCAATGACAGCCAGAGCTAGAATGAGATTTTTTTTGAATTTCCAATATTTTAAACTGATTCCTATTCACTTCCCAAATCTGAACAAAAGCCAAGATATTTTGCCAGATTTTCTACAAAGAGGAAACATTTTCTTCTATCATAAAAGCATTTCTTAAAAATCAAATTATAGATGAACACATTAATCAGTTTGAAAGCCTTGTAACCAAAGCAGCAGCTACCACTTTCTACAGAACTTAAAATATGAGGAGGCTCAATAAATTATGACTACAACATGTTGTTATTCACCAATACTAACATGTTAATGATTTTTTCCTTGATTAAAAACATAACGGTTTTCAAGATAACTAAAGAATAAAGATACATTCATTTCGTTTTCAAGAACCTATCTTTTTTCAGTTGGGATAGAAGAAGGTTGGGGAAAGGAGGTAACAGGTCTAAATAAAAACAAAGAGATGTATGCTGGACTTTAAGTTTATACTTATAAACTAACACTGTTCAAAATGAGTACAAAGATTTAAAGTCATCAGTTATCAGACACTGGTATCTAATCTGGACAAATTACCAAACATGTCATTATCATTAAGTACTGCAACATTAAAAATCCATACATGAGTAACTCAGATTAGCTCTAGTGATTTTACATTTAGGATGAGGAAGCAATGCTTATTTTGGGTAAATTCTTTATTTCCAAGTACTTCTGGATACCATTTGAAAATATGTGAAATGGAGAGCTTTTGAAAATTTGTTTTAAAGATTTTATTTATTTATCCATGAGAGACACAGAGAGATGCAGAGAGAGAGGCAGAGACACAAACAGAGGGAGTAGCAGCCTCCATGCAGAGCTTTTTAAATAATTGAGTTACTAGATGTTTTTAATGCCATTTGTGTAAATGGGGTTTTTACATTAGAAAGTTATCCTAAACCAGAATGGCATTTGTTAAGAGTACTTTCTATGACTGCCAGATAAGAAAGAAATAAAGTATAAGCTACACTAAACAGGAGCAATTTTACCCCAATTTTAGGTGCAAGTAACCAAAACTTAATTGAGTTTTTATTGAGTCTGGCTCTGTACAAATTAAATGGGATATACGGAGATTATTAAATATCTTATCTCCCTGGAAAATTTTATAACCTAAAATGAGTAATTAGAGAAATAAGCAAATAGTATTTATTAGACAGAATGAAATAAATGACATAAGATGAACATAAAGCATTCATTTTTTTTAACATAAAGCATTCAAAAGAGAAAAAGTGTTTAGAAAGCTGGTAACAAACACAAAATGTATTATTTTTCACATGCTACTCTAGTAGATTTTCCCTAGTAAGAATTTCCAAAGCTTTTAAGTGGGATAAGCAATATTTGAAGGAAATAAGCATATAGACACATTAATTACCTAAATTTGAGAATAAACACAAATAAAGATCACAACATAGCCCAATTAGAAGCTTTCAGTCCTCAGCTCTATATGATCTATGATATCCACCAAAAACATTTCTAGCCATCCAGTCTCACCTAGGTTATACCTCTAGCGATGATGAACTCAAAAGGTAGCCTATGATACTAAGGTTTAAGATACTTTTGCATTAAGATTTAACCTGTTTAAATCCCTTACAAAGAAAATTCAGCAATGAGAACTCAAGCAAATAACAGATTAAAATCATCTTAAAATGATATCAACCCAACCCCAATCACTTTATATTGTTTCTTTAAAAATATAACCAGCAAAAGAAACATTTAATTTCTGTATTTAAATTGAAGGCAGTTATTTTACTTTAGGGGTATAGGGAGATGGGCAGGGCTTTATACGTAAATGGTTTCTGTTGTAATGGTTATTATTCATTTTTAATACGAAGCTTTGTTAAGAAAATCTAGTGATACACACGTTTTCATCAATAAAATGAAACATACATTCTCAAGTGACACCATCATATCTAACCTGCAACTAAGGGATTATATACATGCCATAGATATATTAAAGATTTAGAGATAAAAGGGCTGCAAAACAATAAAAATGATGCACAGCATTTGTGTAGCTCTTTACAATTTACAAACAGTATAACATATATTATATTTGGTCCTCTCAGTAATAATGCTGTGATATATGCAGGTATATTTATGCTTTCAGATGTAGATATTGAGGTTTAGAGAGCTTAAATGACTTGAATTAGGACCATTTAGTAAGCTAACACTTGAACTCAGATTTTTGTCTTTTGCCTCTAAATGCCATTCTTTCCACTACTAACTCTAGAAGTAAAGTATCCAAAACTTCCAACTAAAAATTAGTGGTTCAGAATGATGAGATGATAAACATGAATAACACAATAAAATCACTGGGTTTAAAGTTATAACTTACTTCTGTGTATTGTGAAAACTTCCAACACCACTTAAAATGGTTTATTTTCTGTTAAATAAGTTAATCACAGCTATGGGTTCAATGAGAAAAGAATACTTGATTTTGTGGCAAGAAGGTTTTATGGACTGGCTACTAACAGCACTGTGACTTTCCATTCTACCAGGCCTGTACAGACATATCCTGAGTTTCAACATCTTTCTTTGGATGGCAGTAATGCAGTTCCATAAATGTAAAGATAATAGCACAGGTTGAACTTATCTGTAGTTATTTGTTTTAACTTGGCCTTGGAAAAGTACTAACATCACAGATAAAAGAAACAAACAAAAAGACCACAGCACCATGATAATAAGAATAAAAATTTCAGAGTTGTGCTGAGCATAAATATGTCTGGAATGTCTCCTATAAAGCAGTCAATCTGTGTTCTAAGTGCATTTAAGATTCAGTGAGTACAACTCCAGGGCTCTATGCCAGTGCAAAAATGCACTAACATGCCCTAGGCCTCCCTGTTGTCTGCTGGCAGGGAGGTAAGAAGAAGAAATTGTTTTTTTGTTCTTCACTGAGTAGACCGACATTTCCTGTGCATTTCTAACAGAATTACTGGCTGATCATCTCAGCAGCTGGTATTCATGGTAGGAGAAGCTAATATGATCTTTATTTCACAGGCAGCAAAGCAGGAAACCCTACTACCACTTTCAGTAAAGCAAGTGTTCTGTATGAAAGCGTCCATGGTATTTTCCAGCATGGGCAGAAATCAGGAAAATCCTAGTTTAGTATAATCACAAAAAGCAGGAATGCTTCAGTTATGGCTGTGTTTCACCTATAATCAACAGGAAAAAAAGACCCACAATGCTCTCTTAATAATGTTTTTGATTATGGGACACTGATTACATAAAATCCCTTACCAAAGGTGGGAAATAGTAAACCATAACCACCACAGCCCCTTACAAATCATAAGAGCTCTAAATCATTGCAGCTCTGTGCAATAGTCTGGTAATTGTGCAGTCAATATTTAGAAAACTTCCAACTTCCTCTAATATTAAAGCTGGCAGTACTTTTTCAATATTTGTCACTCAAATACAGCAGTTATGTCCAAAGCAGCTTCAATTTATATACTACTCAAAATACATTGTTACTTTATGCTCCTGTCATGACAAAAATCTGTCCTTAACTTAGCCTCATTTTAGGGAGATTATAGGTGAGAAAGGAAGATTTAACAAACATCTGGGAGATGAAGACAGAAAACCTTCTACAAGCATAAAGTGTCCACAATATACCTTTCATACATAGTTAATCAATTAGCATTTTAATAAAAATAGCAACAACCTGGCAATGTGCTATTTAATCAAATTTGTTAACAAGGGATTATACCTGAGTTCTATCACCAGCCCATTTCTAGTGAGTGAAGAGTAGAGTGCTGGATGAAAAGCTTTAAGAAGCATACATAAACTAGCAAAAATAATTTTAAAAACCAAAGTCTATCAGGCTAGTCTTCTACACACATAATTCAAGGCAACACTGAATTTGAAACAAAAAGAATAAAATAAATATTGCATACCAGAAAATCATAAAAGGACATTCAAGTGGTACATCTAGTAGAACAAGAGCTACACATATGTGAGTAGACCAAATCAAAACAGAATGTACGCTATCTAGATTTGTGGCTAGAGTTTTGAAAATAGAACCTCTCTTTATTATTGAGGGAATACCAACCACATTCCTGGTTACTAACCCTCTGCAGTATGTGGGTACATCAAGAGATGCAGCTCAATTCCATAAACATTTATTGCATGCTTTACTATACAAAGAGAACTGCTGGGGATGAGGAAAGATGGTACAAGGATGAATACTGGTACACAGGATCTGCTTTCAGAGACCTGGCAATTTAGTTGGAGAAACACACAAAGCAAATCAATTATTACAATATAATAAAAACAATAGGAAATAAAAATACTATGATGGAAGTATAAATAAAGTACTATAAAAAGATAAAGGATTAATTCTAATCAGATATCAAAGGAAAATAATATGAACAATTATTTACTTGGACCTGCTCTGTCCAATACAGTCACCACTAGCCACATGTGCCTACTGAACACTTAAAATGTGGCCAGTCCAAATTGAGATGTTCTATAAATGTAAAATACATATCGGCTTTCAAAGACTATAAATACCTCATTAGTAAATTATATATTTATTATATATAACATGTTAAAATGACATTATTTTGGATACAATGGATTAAAGAACACATTACTAAAGTTCATTTCACCTGTTTTTTATGCTTTCTTAATCTCACTTCTAGAAAATCTAAAATGATACACATGACATGCTGTGACTTTTCTATTGAATAAAGTTGATCTAGAAAGCAAAAATAATGACAACTGTGGTGGTTACTTGAAAGATATATTTGGGCTGTAAGCGCAAAGAGTTATTCTTCTAGAGAATAAAATATTCTTAGGCAAGACAGAGGACCAAGGAAAAAAGAATAATTTGAAGAGTGGGTGGAAAAAACTATCTCATGGTTAAGTGGAGATATTAAGAAGATGGTAATGAATAAACAAAAATAAATCTTCTCATCACCTGGGCAACAGAAAAAGTTCTGCACAGCTTCTTTTTCCACTATAATAGTAGTCCTAAATCTGACTGCCTTGTCCACAATCCAGACCAATGAAGTCTAATGTGCATCCAGGGCTGAGAACCAATGTGTTTAAAAAATTTGGGAAGACTCATAGCCTTGAGAAGATGGTTGAAATCAGATTATTTCCAACAAAAGCATTTTGGACTTTAAGCCTGAGGAACAGAGTTGAATTGATTGACATCTGGCAGTAAAAGGAACCTAAGGATGAAAAACTATAATGTCAGATTGGAGTGGTTAATAATAAGGGAAGAGAAAGCTGAGTACACTTAACTTCATACCCTGTACACTAAAAAATCAATTTCTGAAAGTTCAAAACTATAACTATGATTTCATGAGCAAAGACTCTAATAGGAAAGTGATTATGTGCAATTCTAAAAAAGTAAAATTCATCAAACAAGTATGAGAACTCAAGGAGAAAGAAAATAGAGATGTGGGAATAAACCAGGGGTACAACACAGCAGACTCTCCAACCAAATCAGACTTTTAAAACATGTGAAAGATGAATAAAGGGGAAAACAAAATGAAGACAGGCACAAATGAGTAATGTAAACAGGTAAGAACAATCACAAGAAAACTAAAACCTGAAAGGAACCAAAGCTCAGGGGGGAAAAATGCTTAGAAAAGAACAAAAGTAGCAGAGGAGTGGTTCCTCTGCTATTTGGGAAACATTTGGTTTTCTTCATCTCCAACAAGAAAGGTGGTCTCAAACTAGAAGGAATAGAAGTTGAGACTCTACTTAAGGGCAGGCAACATCATAATTGCTGAATATATTCATGTTTCCAGGGGTAAAATAAATGATGCACTGAGCTAATGCAAACTTTCTCATAACCACTGTTAGGAAAAATTTTAAATGTACAGAAAGTAGTTAAGATGACTCAAATGGGAAAATTTTCAGTATTGTTAAAAAAGAATTACAGGAAATACAGAAAAGTTAATAGGACAAACTAAGAGAATAGTTTTTAGATAAGGGAAATGGAATACCATAGTGATTTGAATTTCAGCAAGATGTTTAACACAATATACTTACAGCTAAAATGGCAAAATATGCTTAGATGAAATCTGAATTTAGTCACATGGATTCCATGAAGTCCTGTCCACAGACCACAATATCTGACTCCCCTCCTACCTTTCTGACCTTATTTCTTGCACTGTCCTATTGCCTAACTTCACGTTCTGCCTCAAATGTGTCAAAGAGTGTTCATGTTCAAGCTTTGGGGCTTTTGCTTTTGCTGTTGCCTCTGGCTGGAATGCCCCAAATTCCATATATGCATATGCCTGGCTCACTCACTGACTCCAATCAGGTTTCAGGTCAAATATTATCTCTTCAGAGAATTCTGCTCTGATAATTCTACCTAAAAAGGCAAAACCATCATTTTCTATTTCATATTTTTCTTTGTATTTATAACCATGTGATGTGTGTGTGTGTGTATGTGTGTGTGTGTGTGGTGAAGAGAGACCACGGCTCATCCAACCAACCTCTGTCTTCTAAGTTGCCCCTCAGGAATACAGGGCCATAGGCACCAGGCACTGACAAATTGCTCCCAAATCATGAAGTGGATGTGCACAACACATGAAAATATAGGGTCATGGTTGATATACAGCCCAACAACATGCTCAGAACAAGGCTATGCTTTACCCAGGCTGCTCCCAATGATTGAACATACAGGAATTCTAGTACAGACCCATTCCTATAGAACAGGGGCCTCCACTAAGAGGTGACTGGCTCAAGGACTCTCCATTGGCCTGGCTAAAATTTGTTAGAACTGCACTGCAGTCTGACATGCTTCCTACTCAGCTTTCTCTTCCTCCTGTTCTTTCACAGATGTCAGACCTTCAATGCAATCTGAAGTTGCTCCCTGCTTTTTTTTTTTGCTTCTCTGTAGTTTATGATACCTCTATGACTAGACAAGTATTAAAACTGAGCTGCCTACTAAAGGCTCTAACATTCTCAGAAAAAAACAATGACAATTCTAAAACAAAATTAATAAAGATTGCCAGGTAAAATCTGTAATGAAAACATAAAAAATGTGAATTACCATTTCAAAGAGACTTTCATGATTTAGAGAAAATAAATAAACCAAAGTATATGTGAGTCAACTATTTTTTCACTAAAGTGCTATTAATCTACTTAATTCAGTCTAATTTCTTGAACACACACATAATAAGATGGCTAGTTCCTTTAAATTGTGTTTATATTTACTCTAATACCAGATCTGTTATTTATATCATCAAGATAATTACTATCAAAGAGTGTGAACTCTTTATTTTCATTGCTCTTCACTTTAAGCAGCCAAATCATTACTGTTGTACTGAAAACCAGCATGACGCTATTACCTGCAATGCTATCACTGAATACATTTGCAATAAACCTCCATAGTTTCAGATGACCTGCCAAAACATCTAATGAAGAGAAAAATAGGTAACAACAGTAACAAAAGTAAGCAAATTGCTCTACCTTCTCCCACTTACATAATAGGAACAAATGACAAGTTTTAAATTTTGAACCATTAGGAGAAAGCCATAGTTTCTGATTGAGGTTATTAGGCAGATATCAACCTTTACAGCACACCTTTTAGTTATTGGAATATGGAAAGGAATTGGAAGAAATGGAGAAATAAAGGAAATATTTGTAAATGTATATGCAGAACTGTACTTTATTCACTACATTAAGTTTAACTAGATAGATGTTAGCAACCTCAAATATATATGGTTATAAATAAATCTATCTTGGGACACTTGAGTAGCTTAGCGGTTGGGCGTTGCCTTTAGCTCAGGGTGTGATCCTGAGGTATCGGGATTGAGTCCCACATTGGGCTCCCTGAGTGGAGCCTGCTTCTCCCTCTGCTTCTGTCTCTGCCTCTCTCTGTGTCTCTCATGAATAAATAAATAAAATCTTTTAATTAATTAATTATTTAATTAATCCTATATACAGGATCCCCAATGGTCAAATCAGAGACACAATAATCGGGAGACAATTAAGACAACTATTAATTGCTTTAGAGGCAAAAAAAAGTTCAAAGGATTATAAACATAGAGTTTCCACTTTGATGTGTAGCACAATACTCTTTTTTAACCACCATAACTTCTCAAAGTCCCAATTTTAAAAAGCAACATAACAGCATTATATGCTAGATTTCACCTTTAGGGACTGTGGGTAGAAGAAGCAGAGATGTGAATGGAATGAACTCTGGTCATCTTATTTACATACCCTGTAGCCAGAGAAAGTCTACTTTTATCGGCTTTATTTCTTTTTCAATTAAAGATTTTACTTATTTGAGAGAAAGAAAGAAAGCACAAGCAGCAGGAGGAGGAGGGGCAGAGGGAGAAGCAGGTTCCCCACTGGGGAGGGAGCTCCACATGAGGCTAAATCAGGAGCTGCATCACAAGCTGAACTGAAGGAAGACTCCAAGGACTGAGCTACTCAGGTGCCCCTATTTGTTCTATTTCTTTGAGACTTTTAAAATAAAATGATTGAACCTGTCACTTCTAGTATATCTAAAGGATACCAGACGTGTGAGGACCTGCCATTTACACCACATTTATTTCTCTTATCTCTTTTCTGTATCTTTCCTCTCTGTTCTAATTAATCTCTTTCTTGCTTTTACTATTGTACCAATAATGCCACTGTAAATGGCGTCCCCAGGAGGTGAACAATGCAAAAGTAGTGCAGCGGCCCTAGATGTCTGAGTCCGACTAAGATTTCCAGGAAAGGTTAATAATGCTGGGTTCAAATATTCCCAAATATCATGCCCCAAATTACACATATCATTAGTTTCCCTAATAAACAGTAGTGAGTTTTTTTAAGATTTTATTTATTTATTAGAGAGAGAGAGAGAGAGAGAGAAGCAGAGGCAGAAGCAGGCTCCATGCAGGGAGCTGGATGTGGGACTCAATCCCGGGTCTCCAGGATCAAGAGAGAGAGAGAGACAGAGAGACAGAGAGACAGAGAGAGAGAGAGAGAGAGGGAGAGAGAGGGAGAAGCAGAGGCAGAAGCAGGCTCCATGCAGGGAGCTTGATGTGGGACTCAATCCCGGGTCTCCAGGATCACACCCTGGGCTGAAGGCAGCGCTAAACCGCTAAGCCACTGGGGCTGTCCATAGTAGTGACTTTCTGAAAATTATAATGGTTTATTTAACCAAGTTGAAAATACTCAAAGTGAATCATTATTTATATCAGGAAAGGACATTCATCCTTAGTTAAAATCTTGCTTTTCTTTATTTAGATCTTTTGCTTAGTCTTTGTAGGGGCAGAGACGCCTGGATGGCTTGGCGGTTTGGCGCCTGCCTTCAGCCCAGGGAATGATCCTGGAGTCCCAGGATTGAGTCCCACGTCAGGCTCCCTGTGTGGAGCCTGCTTCTCCCTCTGTCTCTGTCTCTGTCTCTGTCTCTGTGTCTCTCATGAATAAATAAATAAAATCTTGAAAAAATCTTTGTAGGGGTGTTCACAAACGTGACTTTAAGACCTAGTATACATGTACAATAATTAAGACAGTGTGGTAAAAAAAAAAGTGTGGTATCATCATCATAATTAACAAATAAATCAATAAAACAGAATGTAGTATATTTGATTTTCAATAAAGGTGTCAAAGCAATTTAATAGGGAAAATATCTGCAAAAATGGTACTAAGATAACTGAATATCACTATGGGAAAAAAATTAGCATCAATCCCTACCCCATACCAAACATAAAAATTAGTTGAAATGGATCATGGACAAAAACACAAAATGCTAAAAACCACAAATTGTTATGGGGTGAAGTTAGGCAAAGATTTTTTTTTAGACGGGACCAAGAAAAGAACAACCACAAAGAGAAAAAACTGACAAGAGTTCATCAAAACTCAGAGTGCGCCGAGCTCCCTAAAGGGCTGCAGCGTGCGCAAGGCTGGACCCGGGAGCAGCTCGGAGGAGCTCGGGCGGCGGCTCCGGCGGAGGGGGGTGCGGGGTGGGAGCAGCTCGGGGGGGCTCGGGCGGCTACACGGAGAGAGGGCTGCACGGCAGGATGCGGGAATCCAACAGCGCAGGCCCGGGAGCACAGGGAGCCAGGACACAGCCCAGGATCCGACCTCCCCCGGGACAGACAGAGGCCAGGAGTGCCCGGGACAGCAAGGACGCTCCTGCCCCGAGCTGAGCATATCAGCGGCCCCGCCCCGGAGCCTCCAGGCCCTGCAGACGGAGTAGTTCCTGCAGGTGCTGAATCCAGGTTTCCAGAGCTGCCGCAGCCACTGGGGTTGTTCCTCCTGGGGCCTCACGGGGTAAACAACCCCCACTGAGCCCTGCACCAGGCAGGGGGCAGAGCAGCTCTCCCAAGTGCTAACACCTGAAAATCAGCACAACAGGCCCCTCCCCCAGAAGACCAGCTAGACGGGCAAGTTCCAGGGGAAATCAAGGGACTTAAAGTATACAGAATCAGAAGATACTCCCCCCTGTTTTTTTTTTTTGGCTTTTGATTTCTGTTTGCTTCCCCCACCCTTTTTTCCCTTTCTTTCTTTTTCTTTCTTTTTTCTTTTTCTCTTTTCTTTCCTTCTTTCTCTCCTCTCTTTTTCTCCTTTTCCCAATGCAACTTGTTTTTGGCCACTCTGCACTGAGCAAAATGACTAGAAGGAAAACCTCACCTCCAAAGAAAGAATCAGAAACAGTCCTCTGTCCCACAGAGTTACAAAATCTGGATTACAATTCAATGTCAGAAAGCCAATTCAGAAGCACTATTATACAGCTACTGGTAGCTCTAGAAAAAAGCATAAAGGACTCAAGAGACTTCATGACTGCAGGATTTAGATCCAATCAGGCAGAAATTAAAAATTAATTGAATGAGATGCAATCCAAACTAGAAGTCCTAACGGCGAGGGTTCATGAAGTGGAAAAACGAGTCAGTGACATAGAAGACAAGTTGATGGCAAAGAGGGAAACTGAGGAAAAAAGAGACAAACAATTAAAAGATCATGAAGATAGATTACGGGAAATAAACGACAGCCTGAGGAAGAAAAACTTACATTTAATTGGGGTTCCCGAGGGCGCCGAAAGGGACAGAGGGCCAGAATATGTATTTGAACAAATCACAGCTGAAAACTTCCCTAATCTGGGAAGGGAAACAGGCATTCAGATCCAGGAAATAGAGAGAACCCCCCCCCAAATCAATAAAAACGGTTCAACACCTTGACATTTAATAGTGAAGCTTGCAAATTCCAAAGATAAAGAGAAGATCCTTAAAGCAGCAAGAGACAAGAAATCCCTGACTTTTATGGGGAGGAGTATTAGGGTAACAGCAGACCTCTCCACAGAGACCTGACAGGCCAGAAAGGGCTGGCAGGATATATTCAGGGTCCTAAATGAGAACAACATGCAACCAAGAATACTTTATCCAGCAAGGCTCTCATTCAAAATGGAAGGAGAGATAAAGAGGTTCCAAGACAGGCAGAAACTGAAAGAATATGTGACCTCCAAACCAGCTCTGCAAGAAATTTTAAGGGGGACTCTTAAAATTCCCCTTTAAGAAGAAGTTCAGTGGAACAGTCCACAAAAACAAGGACTGAATAGATATCATGATGACACTAAATTCATATCTTTCAATAGTAACTCTGAACGTGAACGGGCTTAATGACCCCATCAAAAGGCACAGGGTGTCAGATTGGATAAAAAAAAGCAGAAACCATCTATTTGCTGTCTACAAGAGACTCATTTTAGACAGAAGGTCACCTATAGCCTGAAAATAAAAGGTTGGAGAACCATTTACCATTCAAATGGTCCTCAAAAGAAAGCAGGGTAGCCATCCTTATATCAGATAAACTAACATTTACCCCGAAGACTGTAGTGAGAGATGAAGAGGGACACTATCTCATACTTAAAGGATCTATCCAACAAGAGGACTTAACAATCCTCAATATATATGCCCCGAATGTGGGAGCGGCCAACCATATCAATCAATAACCAAAGTTAAGACATACTTAGATAATAATACACTTATACTTGGTGACTTCAATCTAGCGCTTTCTACACTCGATAGGTCTTCTAAACACAACATATCCAAAGAAACGAGAGCTTTAAATGATACACTGGACCAGATGGATTTCAGATATTTAGAGAACTTTACATCCAAACTCAACTGAATACACATTCCTCTCTAGTGCACGTGAAACTTTCTCCAGAATAGACCACATACTGGGTCACAAATCGGGTCTGAACCGATACCAAACATTGGGATCGTCCCCTGCATATTCTCAGACCATAATGCCTTGAAATTAGAACTAAATCACAACAAGAAGTTTGGAAGGACTTCAAACACGTGGAGGATAAGGACCATCCTGCTAAAAGATGAAAGGGTCAACCAGGAAATTAAGGAAGAATTAAAAAGATTCATGGAAATTAATGAGAATGAAGATACAACTGTTCAAAATCTTTGGGATGCAGCAAAAGCAGTCCTGAGGGGGAAATACATCGCAATACAAGCATCCATTCAAAAACCGGAAAGAACTCAAATACAAAAGCTAACCTTACACCTCAAGGAGCTAGAGAAAAAACAGAAAATAGATTCTACACCCAGCGGAAGAAGAGAGTTAATAAAGATTCGAGCAGAACTCAAAGAAATTGAGAGCAGAAGAACTATGGAACAGATCAACAGAACCAGGAGTTGGTTCTTTGAAAGAATTATTAAGAGAGATAAACCATTAGCCAGACTTATTGAAAAGAAGAGAGAGAAGACTCAAATTAATAAAATCATGAATGAGAAAGGAGAGATCACTACCAACACCAAGGAAATACAAACGATTTTAAAAACATATTATGAGGGGATCCCTGGGTGGCGCAGCGGTTTGGCGCCTGCCTTTGGCCCAGGGCGCGATCCTGGAGACCCGGGATCGAATCCCACATCAGGCTCCCGGTGCATGGAGCCTGCTTCTCCCTCTGCCTATGTCTCTGCCTCTCTCTCTCTCTCTCTCTCTCTCTCTGTGACTATCATAAATAAAAAAAAAATTAAAAACATATTATGAACAGCTATACGCCAATAAATTAGGCAATCTAGAAGAAATGGACGCATTCCTGGAAAGCCAAAACCTACCAAAACTGGGACAGAAAGAAATAGAAAACCTGAACAGGCCAATAACCAGGGAGGAAATTGAAGCAGTCATCAAAAACCTCCCAAGACACAAGAGTCCAGGGCCAGATGGCTTCCCTGGGGAATTCTATCAAACGTTTAAAGAAGAAACCATACCTATTCTACTAAGCTGTTCGGAAAGATAGAAAGAGATGGAGTACTTTCAAATTCATTCTATGAGGCCAGCATCACCTTAATTCCAAAACCAGACAAAGACCCCACCAAAAAGGAGAATTATAGACCAATATCCCTGATGAACTAGGATGCAAAAATTCTCAACAAGATACTAGCCAATAGGATCCAACAGTACATTAAGAAAATTATTCACCATGACCAAGTAGGATTTATCCCCAGGACACAAAGCTGGTTCAACACTCGTAAAACAATCAATGTGATTCATCATATCAGCAAGAGAAAAACCAAGAACCATATGATCCTCTCATTAGATGCAAAGAAAGCATTTGACAAAATACAGCATCCATTCCTGATCAAAACTCTTCAGAGTGTAGGGATAGAGGGAACTTTCCTCGACATCTTAAAAGCCATCTACGAAAAGCCCACAGCAAATATCATTCTCAATGGGGAAGCACTGGGAGCCTTTCCCTAAGATCAGGAACAAGACAGGGATGTCCACTCTCACCACTGCTATTCAACATAGTACTGGAAGTCCTAGCCTCAGCAATCAGACAACAAAAAGACATTAAAGGCATTCATATTGGCAAAATAGAAGTCAAACTCTCCCTCTTCGCACATGACATGATACTCTACTTAGAAAACCCAAAAGCCTCCATCCCAAGATTGCTAGAACTCATACAGCAATTTGGCAGTGTGGCAGAATACAAAATCAATGCCCAGAAGTCAGTGGCATTTCTTTTTTTTTTTTTTGTCAGTGGCATTTCTATACACTAACAATGAGACTGAAGAAAGAGAAATTAAGGAGTCAATCCCATTTACAATTGCACCCAAAAGCATAAGATACCTAGGAATAAACCTAACCAAAGAGGTAAAGGATCTATACCCTAAAAACTATAGAACACTTCTGAAAGAAACTGAGGAAGACACAAAGAGATGGAAAAATATTCCATGCTCATGGATTGGGAGAATTAATATTGTGAAAATGTCAATGTTACCCAGGGCAATTTACACGTTTAATGCAATCCCTATCAAAATACCATGGACTTTCTTCAGAGAGTTAGAACAAATTATTTTAAGATTTGTGTGGAATCAGAAAAGACCCCAAATAGCCAGGGGAATTTTAAAAAAGAAAACCATATCTGGGGGCATCACAATGCCAGATTTCAGGTTGTACTACAAAGCTGTGGTCATCAAGACAGTGTGGTACTGGCACAAAAACAGATACCTAGATCAATGGAACAGAATAGAGAACTGAGAAATGGGCCCTCAACTCTATGGTCAACTAATATTTGACAAAGGAGGAGAGACTATCCACTGGAAGAAAGACAGTCTCTTCAATAAATGGTGCTGGGAAAATTGGACATCCACATGCAGAAGAATGAAACTAGACCACTCTCTTTCACCATACACAAAGATAAACTCAAAATGGATGAAAGATCGAAATGTGAGACAAGAGTCCATCAAAATCCTAGAGGAGAACACAGGCAACACCCTTTTTGAACTCGGCCACAGTAACTTCTTGCAAGATACATCCACGAAGGCAAAAGAAACAAAAGCAAAAATGAACTATTGGGTCTTCATCAAGATAAGAAGCTTTTGCACAGCAAAGGATACAGTCAACAAAACTAAAAGACAACCTACAGAATGGGAGAAGATATTTGCAAATGACCTATCAGATAAAGGGCTAGTTTCCAAGATCTATAAAGAACTTCTTAAACTCAACACCCAGGAAACAAACAAACCAATCATGAAATGGGCAAAAGACATGAACAGAAATCTCACAGAGGAAGACATAGACATGGCCAACACACACATGACAAAATGCTCCGTATCACTTGCCATCAGGGAATTACAAATCAAAACCACAATGAGATACCACCTCACACCAGTGAGAATGGGGAAAATTAACAAGGCAGGAAACCACAAATGTTGGAGAGGATGGGGAGAAAAGGGAACCCTCTTACACTGTTGGTGGGAATGTGAACTGGTGCAGTCACTCTGGAAATCTGTGTGGAGGTTCCTCAAAGAGTTAAAAATAGACCTGCCCTACGACCCAGCAATTGCACTGCTGGGAATTTACCCCAAAGATACAGATGCAATGAAACGCCTGGACACCTGCACCCTGATGCTTATAGCAGCAATGTCCACAATAGCCAAACTGTGGAAGGAGCCTCGGTGTGCATCAAAAGATGAATGGATAAAGATGATGTGGTTTATGTATACAATGGAATATTACTCAGCCATTAGAAATGGCAAATACCCACCATTTGCTTCAACATGGATGGAACTGGAGGGTATTAAGCTGAGTGAAATAAATGAATCAGAGAAGGACAAACATTATATGTTCTCATTTATTTGGGGAATACAAATAATAGTGAAAGGGAATAGAAGGGAACGGAGAAGAAATGGGTAGGAAATATCAGAAAGGGAGACAGAACGTAAAGACTCCTAACTCTGGGAAATGAATTAGAGGTGGTGGAAGGGGAGGAGGGCGAGGGGTGGGGGTGAATGGGTGACAGGCACTGAGGGGGGCAGTTGATGGGATGAGCACTGGGTGTTATTCTGTATGTTTCAAATTGAACACCAAGTAAAAATAAATTTATTATTTAAAAAAAGAGTTCATGAAAACTCAAAATGTAAAACAAAAACAAAAGAAAACTCAAAATGTCTATTCTTTGAAAGACATCATTATCAGTATGAATAAGCAAGCCAGGGAATGGAAGAAGATATACTATATTTGACAAAGAGCTGATATCTTGAATATAAAAAGATACCTACAACTCAATAAAAATATTAAATAAGTAAGTAAATAAATAAATAAATAAATAAATAAATAAAAACAACCTAATGGAAACAGAGGCACAAGATTTGAACAGACATTTTACAAAATAAGACATACAAATGGCCAATAAGGACATGAAAAAGTGACCAACATCATTCATTATCATTGAAATGCAAATTAAAAGCACAATGAGGTACCACTGTACAATCAGCAGAATGACTAAAAAGACTGACAACATGAAATACTGGAGGCGTTGCGAAAGAACTGAAACTCTTTTTTTTTTAAGATTTTATTTATTGATTCATGAGACACACACAGAGAGAGGCAGAGACACAGGCAGAGGGAGAAGCAGGCTCCATGCAGGGAGCTCGACGAGGGACTGGATCCCGGGCCTCCAGGATCAGGGCCTGAGCCGAAGGGGGCGCTAAACCGCTGAGCCACCCAGGCTGCCCTGAAACTCTCATATACTATTGATAGTAATGTAAAATGGCATAAGCATTTTGGAAAAACTGGTAGCTTTTTATGAAGGTAATCGTGCATCTTCCCTATGACCCCAAAATTCCCTTCCTAGGCATTTATCCAAGAGAAATAATAAAAACATAGGTTCACAAAAAGGCTTGTGATATGTTTGTGGCAGCTTCATTCATAATATCAAGACACTGGAAAGAGGTTAGGTATGTATCATGATAATGAATAAACAACCTTTGATTAATTCATATAATGTAGTACAAGTCAGCCATAAAAAGAATACAACATGGATTATTCTCAAAAAAGGCATACTGAGTGAAAATCTTACACCAAACAGTACCTATGTGATGCCATTTATATATAAAAATAGTAAAAGAGGCAAAATGATTCTGTGGTAGAAAAAATCTGAACAAAGTATGCCTCTCATAGGGTGTAAGAGAAAAGGGAACTTTCTAGGGGTGATGTTAATATTCTATTACATGATAGGAGAATGGGTTACACAGGTGTATGCATCTGTCAAAATTCAGTGAATGCACACTTAAGATTTATGCATTTCACTTTATATACTTTTATACAAAATATGTAAATACTGACTTCTGAATATATATTAATAATATATGTTGAAATGTTTAGAAGGAAATGTACTTATTTCCGCAATTTACTTGTTTTTCTCCAACAGCTTATTGAGCCATAGTTTCTGTACAGCTCAATGATTTTTAGTATATTCATAGAGTTTTACAACCATCAGCACAATAAATTTTAGAATATTTTTATCATCCCAAAAAGAAATCCTGTACTCATTAGTCACTCTCTATTTTCTTCCAACCCCCTCCCAGCCCTAGACAACCACTAATTTACTTTGTCTATTCGAATTTGTCTATTCTTTGCATTTCATATACAAAACCCATTTTTGAATTAAATTTTCTACATAGTGGTGGTAGGGCTCCAACCTTATTCTTTTGCATGCAGACCCAAGACCATTAGTTGAAAAGCCTATTCTTTCCTCCATCTAATTGTCTTGGCACCCCTGTCAAAAATCAACTGACTATAAAAATGAGGGTTTATTTCTGGACTCTGAATTCTATTCCACTAATCTATATGTCTCTCCTTATGTCAATACCATAGTCTTGATTACCACAACTTGGTAAGTTTTGAAATTGGGAAGTCTGAATCCTCCAAATTTGTTCTTCTTTTTCAAGATTATTCTGGCTATTCTGGGTCTCTTGTATTTTCATATGAATTTTATGTCAGCTTCTCAATTTCTGCAAAGAAGTCAGCAGCAATTTTTATGGAGACAACACTGGATTTTTAGATCAATTTGTGCAGTACTGCCATCTTAACAATATTAATTTTTCTGATGCACAATCATAAGATGTAAATCCACAATTTACAATTAAATACATCGAATAATTAGTATGAATTAACGGACAGGTAATGAAATGAATAAAATGACAGAGATAAAACAATTATAGCAAAATTTAATGGTAAAATCTAGGTAGTGGCTACATGAGTGGTCACTGTAAAACCCTTTCAACTTTACTCCAATCCCACTGTCAGACCTATCACGTTGACTTGGATTTTTGCACATTGCCTCCTACCAGCTACCTTGGTTCTTGTACTCAACTCATCTGTAAGCATTACCTACCACACTCAACCATGCTGTCTATACAGGTAACTGAACTAACAAACTGCCTACTGCTAAAACCTGCTTCCTCTCCTGGTTCTGGTCTATATTCTCTAAGTCCTATCCATGTTCATCACACATCTTACTACAAACACACTTACACACACACACACACACACACACACGTGATACTTCAATTTGTCCCACCATAGGAGCTCCAGTTCCTTCTCCTTTGGTCTCCTACCTTTCAAATAATCAAATATGGAAACACAAATAACCCAACAAGACTTTGATCACTGGGGATCCTTGGATGGCTCAGCGGTTTAGCGCCTGCCTTTGGCCCAGGGCGTGATCCTGGAATACTGGGATCGAGTCCTGCGTCGGGCTCCCGGCATGGAGCCTGCTTCTCCCTCTGCCCGTGTCTCTGCCCTCTATCTCTCTCTCTCTATGTCTATAATAAATAAATAAATAAATAAATAAATAAATAAATAAATACATACATACATACATACATACATACATCTTTAAAAAAAAAGACTTTGATCACTGCCTAAATGGGGAAAAAAGAGAAGACAGGTAGAATGCTTTCATAAATTTTCAAATGCTTTCCATAAATCTTCAAACTACCAAATCCTCAAATTACAAAAAGCACTACGATATGTAATGTTCCAAACAAATTGCAGTATTATGTAACTGGAAGTTCATTTACACAACTATGTCATGATCAAAGGTAACTTTTTCACACTACTTCACTTCTATCACAATCATTCACAGATAGCTTTCTGGGTAGGTTCATTCTGACTAAAAATGCATACATATATACATATATACATACATTCATACCATTTATAACTTGACCACAAAGTGTACCTCATAATGAGCAGAAGAAATAAGCCAGAATATAGCTGTCCAGCAGGCAGTTGCCTAGGCTCATTTACAAACTAAGTGACCTGCTCTGTACTGGCTAAAGGTGCATTACTCAATTTGGCACCTCAACAAAACAGTGAACAGCTATAAATAGTGTACTTTTAGTTCAGTACTGAAAAAAGGAGTGATAAGACAAAACAAATTTGAAATTAGTGACATCTATTCCAGATGAAGGAAATGATCCACATATGTGTTTAAGGGGACAGGGTGATGGGGTAGAAGAGGAAGGGGGTTATGGATTAGGACAAAATGAGAACAAATCAGCCTTTTACACTAGATAGCAGTGGTTCTCAAACCTTCCTGTTCTTCATCATTTTAATAGCCTGATTATTTGTTCCTAGCATCATTTAAATCTAGGTTGATGCAAAAATAACATACTTCAGACATTCTGGAATCATACAAATTTGGGAATGTAAAAAAACAAACACCTTCCTCACCCTATGCCCAGTACCCTTCCAGATTTTTCTCTACTTCATTTCTAGTATTTCTCTTGAACTCCCAACCAACTCTCATTCTTCTTTGGTCCCATTCCTCCTGCTATACTCATCCCTCAAGGTTGCTCTGAACAACCTAAATAATCTTAGACTTCTAATGATTTTATCTTTCTTTCCCCAATTTTGTTGAAAGGGAAGGGTTAGTACTGGATCTCTGCTTCTATACATGCACCTTTTAAAACACCCTCTAGTTTTCATTCTCTCAATATTTCTTCTAAAACTTATAAGCTGTCACTTCCCAAATAATCAGTCAAGGAGTTTAGGTAACACCTTTAAACTGTCACCCCCTAATCATTCTACCTGCACCTGATGAAGTAACCATATGTTTTTTCTCCAATATTTCTTGAGAGAGAGCAATAAAGTTTATTTCTTAATTATCCTGAAACACTACATCAGTCGCAATGAATTACATGTTCTAAAACTTTTACTTTATCCTATCATTGGTCACATTAAACCAATTGCCTGGATAATTCTTCAAAATGATTCCTAATCTCTCTGTTCCCCTTCTCAAACAACTTTAAAACTTCAAGTCAATTCTCTGGTGTCTCCTAACATTGTGTAGCCTTCAACACTATAAACCAAATGGAACAACAACAATAAGAAAACACCTTTGCTTTGAATATTTTCTTTTTTTTTTTTTTTTTTTGCTTTGAATATTTTCATCTCTTTAAGACTTTGAAGAAGAAGAAAAAATAAAAGCTGGACCTATTCCCAAAGAGCAAAAGTACCCTCTTAATCATTTGGCAATTCCCATGGGAGCCTGAAATACTATACCAACTTAGATATCATTTAACATTCGAATGTTGGGGGGAAAAAATCTCAAATGTGAACATTGCCAGAATTTGATTTACTATATAGTATGTTAGTAATTTCTCAACCTGTAATAGCTTAAGAAATCCCTTATTTTTTAATTCCCAAGAATAAGAACAGTCTAGGTTTTTTTCCTTCCTAATAAAAAACTGACTTTGACAGTCTGGAAAAAAATATTGAAATACTGAAAACTATGAAAAGAGCACAAGAAGTTCCTGAACTCTCAACATCTAACGTTGGACTGTGTTAACATTCCAATGTATCTAATACCAGAGTCTGTCAATCGTCCTATCTCTCTCAGCATGTGTGTGTGCATACACATGCATGCATATACACATATATTTATTATGTACATACACAATGTGTACAATATACTCTACTATATAGTTTTATATAGTATATAATGTAATATAAATATTCATACACATAGATGTATGTTTTAGAGAAATAAGCATCATAATTTGTTTTACTGTTTCATAATAAGAGATCAATAAGGGAATATATTTAACAACCAAAATATTCAAATGCAGGGGACTAATTACATCCATTACAGTATATTTAGTCAAATAATTATACAACTGAAAAAATTTTGATTCTTGAAAAATATTTAATGAAAAAGGAAAGTTCTCATGACATAATGTTCATTAAATAAGCACAATTTAAAACTGTATGATAACACAAAGAAAAATATAGGCCCAGATGGCTTCATTAGTGAATCTGATCAAATATTTAAGTAAAAAAATAATATCAATGCTACAAACACTTCCAGAAAATGCAGTAAGAGAAAATATTCATTTAGAAGACCTCTATTACATCCTGATACAAAGCTAGACAAATGAATTATAAGAAATTATAATTGAAGACAAATATCCTTCAAGAACATATGAACAATAGAATATCCTTCATTTCACACATGTGAAAATATTTAATAAAATATTACCAAATCAAATACAGTAACATATAAAAAGGATACTGCATCTTGTTCAAATAGGGTTTGATTCCCAAAATGCAAGATTGGCTTTGCAATAAAAAAAATCAGTAAATACAACCCTATTCATTAACAGATTAAAGGAATAAAATTATATGGTTATTGAACAAAATTCAACACCATTCCTAATAAAAATTGTCTCCTGGGACAATTGGGAACTTCCTCAACCTGATGATTTGCATGTAAAAAAATACATATCTAACAGTATAGTTAATGAAATATCAGGGATGCCTGGGTGGCTTAGCAGTTGTGCGTCTGCCTTCTGCTCAGTGCATAATCCCAGGTCTGGGGATCGAGTTCCACATCGGGCTCCCTGTGAGGAGCATGCTTCTTACTCTGTCTGTGTCTCTGCCTCTCATTCCATGTCTCTCATGAATAAATAAGTAAAATCTTTTAAAAAAATAATGAAATATCAAAGACGTTTCTTCTTATGATTAGGAACAGATACAAATGCCATCTCTTATCACTTCTACTCAACATTCTGCCATTGTGTCTAGACATTGTAATAAGAAAATAAATTAAGAAGCAAAGTAATAGAAAGGGGAAAAATAGCATGGTCTTTATTTGAAGATAACATAATTGTTAAAATGTTAGAAAATTCCAAGTCATCTGTAAAACAACTATGAAAACTAAGTGAATTTTGTAACATCACAGTATAAAAAGTAATTATATACATACATCAAATTAGCACTAAATGCTAATCATTTAGTGATCACTTAATTATTATAAAATGAAAAAATTTTAAATAATATCATTTGCAATGGCTTCTAAAATCATAATTAATTAGAGACAAAGTTAATGAAAGATGTACAAGACCTGTACAGCGAAAATAATAAAACATTGCTGAGAACAATTAAAGGGTCCTTAAACAAAGGGAAATATGTGCTAGCTTCCTATATTGGAATCTAAATACTGTTATCAATCTTCCCAAAATTAATCTATAGATTCAACTGAACCCCCATCAAAATCCTAGGAGTCTTTGTTGTAGAAATGGACAAACTAATTCTAAAACTTATATGGATAAATAAATAAAATATTTTTTAAAAAATTTAAAAATAAAATAAAACTTATATGGAAATAGAAAGGACATAAACTATCTAAAAATATTGAAAAGAGGAAGAAAGTTGTCAAAATTATCCTACTAATTTTAGACTCATTCACTATAATGCTACAGTATGGTGTTAGTGAGTGGATAGATCAGTCGAACAAAATGGAGAACCCAAAATTAGACACACACACACAAAGTAAAATGATTTACAAAAATTGTACCAGAAAAGTTCAAGATCAAAAATGCCCTTAAATATATATTATTTTAAGGCTTCTAGAAAGATACTGTAAATATCTTTGTGACCTAGGCATAGGAAAATATTTGTTAGGTTACAGAAAGTATAAACAATAAAAGAAAAAACAGTAAGCTAGATTTCACTAAAACTGAAAAATTCTGGGGGATCCCTGGGTGGCTCAGTGGTTTGGTGCCTGCCTTCGGCCCGGGGCATTGTCTGGAGTCCTGGGATCGAGTCCCACATCAGGCTTACTGCATGGAGCCTGCTTCTCCCTCTGCCTGTGTCTCTGCCTCTCTCTCATGAATAAATAAATAAAATCTTTAAAACAACCTTGAAAACGTCTGTTCGTCAAAAAACACCATTAAGAAAATGAACAGGCAAGCAACAGACTAAAAGAAAATTTTTGCAAAACATTTATAATAAAGGACTGGTATCCACAATATATAAAGAACAGCTAAAGCTCAACACTAAATGGCATTTTAAGCTTGAAGATATAGAAAACTAGAAAGACATTAGTCCTAAACTTGCAACAAGTAAAAAGCTAAGCAACCTGTAGATTAAGAACTTTTCTTGGAACTATCACAGATAATAGAGATCACAGGACAAACAGCAAGCCCAAATCTCTACAAAGAAACAAGTTTAAGGCATTTGCTTTACCTGGGGAAGACAATACTGAATGCCACATAAGGCAGGAAGAGGATTAAATTAGAAATTTTAACTAAATGCTGAAGGCCAAGCATACTAGTAGCATAAGTATGAAAACTCTGGGAGCTAGCAACATAGAGGAGCTCACATTCTCTAACAGCCTTCTCCAGGAATCCTGCCAGATACTGGTGGGAATGTAAAATGATGCAATCACTTTAGAAAACAGAATGTTAGTCCTCCAAATAATTAAACATAGAGTACCACGTCACTTGGAAATTCAACTTCTAGTTTATGTCAAAGATAAACAAAAACGGGCACCTGGGCGATGCAGTTGGTTAAGCATCTGACTCTGGGTTTCGGCTCAGGTCATGATCTCAGAATCCTGAGACTGAGCCCCACACTGGGCTCCCCACTTAGAGTGGAGTCAGCTTGAGATTCTCTCCCTCTCCTTCTCCTGTCATGCTGCATGTTCTCTCTCTCAGTAAACCAATCTTCTTTAAAAAGATAAATGAAAATACACATCTACACGAAAAGTTTTAGACAAATGTTCATATTAACATTATCTATAATAACCAAAATGAGAAAACCACCAAGATGTGCATCAACTGATGAAGTGATAAGCAAAATGAGTTGTATCCATATAATGGAAAATGATTCAATGATGGAAAGGAATGAGGTACTGATTTATGCTACAACATGGCTGAGCCTTGTAAACATTGTTAACAAATTCAGTCACAAAAGACCACATACAGGGATGCCTGGGTGTCTCAGTGATTGAGCACCTGCCTTTGTTTCAGGGCGTGATCTCAGGGTCCTGGGATGGAGCCCCACATCAGGCTCCCCACAGGGAGCCTGCTTCTCCCTCTGTCTATGTCTCTGCCTCTCTCTGTGTGTTTCTAATGAATAAGTAAATAAAAATCTTAAAAAAATAAAAAACCCAAAAGACCACATATTGTATGATTTCATTTATATGAAACATCCAGAATAGGGAAATCTATGGAGACAGAAGTAGCTTAATGGTTGCTAGGTCTAGGGGACTAGGGGAGAACAGAGTTAACTTCCAACTCATATGGGGTTTCTTTAGGAGGCAATGAAAAATTTCCCAAAGTAGATTGTGGATATAAATGTATGACAATCTGTGAATACACTAAAAAGCATTGATTTGCATGTTCTAAGTCAGTCAATTACAGCAGCTCAATAAAGTTTTTTATTTTAATAAAGTAATGACTCATCAAAAAATAAAGTTCCAGCAGCAATATTAAATTTTGACATCAAAGTCTCCAGGATAAGAAATATTATCAGAGATAAAGAGGAGCACTACATAATAATAAATAATCAATTATCCAAGAGAACATAACATTTCAGCATGTATACAAATAACAACAGTGGTTCAAAACACATGAGGCAAAACTTGATATAACTGAGAGGAAAAATGAGCAAATCCACAATTTTATTTTGAGACTTCATCAGTCCTCTCCTCAGTAATTGATAGAACAAACATGAAGAAATCAAGTAAGGATATTTATAAACTATATATTTATAAAATATTTCATCTAACAACAGCAAGATACATGCTCTCAAGTGTACATGGTACACTGACCAAGACAGAACAAATTTTGGGCAATGAAAAAGTATATATTTAAAAGAATAACAATCACACAAAGTTATCTGGCCACAACACAATGAAATCGAAATCAGAAACAGGGCAGCCCGGGTGGCTCAGGGTAGTTTAGCGGGGCCTTCAGCCCAGGGCCTGATCCTGGAAACTCAAGATCAGATCCCACATCGGGCTCCGTGCATGGAGCCTGCTTCTCTCTCTACCTGTCTCTCTCTGTGACTCTCATGAATAAATAAATAAAATCTTTAAAAAAAAGAAATCAGAAACAAAGATACTAGAAAACTCTCCAAATGTTTGGAATGAAACAAAACACTACTAAGTAACCTATGGATCAAAGTAGAATTCTTGAAAAAATAAAAAAAATATCTTGAGTAAATGAAAATAAAAACACAACATGTCAAAAATGGGTGGAGTATAGCTAAAACACTTCTTAGAGGGAAAATTACAGCATTAAATGCAGGCATTAGAAATAAAGGTCTTCAGGTGCCTGGCACGCAACTCTTGATCTAGGGGTCATGAGTTTGAGCCCCACGTTGGTTGTAGTGATTACTTATAAAAATAAAATTCTAAAAAGAGAAAAAACCCTCAAATCAATACAAATGTAACATTTATCTTAAGAAGTTAAAAATAGAAAATGCAAAATAAAGCCAAAGCAAGCAAAAAGAAAAGACTAGAACAGAAATCATTGAAACTGAAAATACAAACATCGAGAAAAACAATGAAAACAAAAGCTGGTTCATTGAAAACACCAATATAATTGATAAACCTCTACCCAGGATGACTACAAAAAAAAAAAAAAAAACCACACACCTAAATGATCAGTATCAGAAATGAAAGAGGAGAAATCATTATGAATCCAAGAGACCTTAACATGAGAAAAAGGGAACACTATGAATAACTCTATGTTCATAAACTTGACAATGTAGATGAAATGGAACCAATTCCTAAAAGTCTACATACTATAAAATTCTCCGCAAATGAAACACATAACTTGAATTGTCCTTAAAGAAATTCAATTCACTATTTAAACCTCCTGAAAAAAATCACTAAGCCCAGATACTTTCATTGGCAAATTCTATAAATATTTGAAGAAGTAATAATACCAATTCTATATAATCTCTTCTGAGAAATAGAATATGGAACACTTCCCAACCTATTTTAAGAGGCCAACATTAGGCTAAGACCAAAACCACACTAAGTACAAAAAGAGAAAACTACAGTCCAATATATCCCTCATGAAAATAAATGCAATAATCCTCAATAAAAATATTAGTAGACTGAAGCCAGAAATAAAGGATAATATATCAGAACTAAATGGGGTATGTCTCAGGAATGCATGACTGATTCAGTATTTGAAAATCGATCAATATAATCCTACAAACTAATAGTCTGAAGAATAAAAACATCAGGTACTAAAAGCATTTAACAAAATTCAATACTCATTCATAATAAAAACAATGAGTTAGAAATGTAAAACTAATTCTTCAACCTAATAAAAAGCACCCATGAAAAGTGCATATGTAGTGGCAAAAGTTTGAATGTTTTTGGAAAGAAGAATATCTCTCACTCAAGTCGTAGCCAGAGTAGAGAAGAAAGAAAAATATAAACCCTACGATAGATGAGTGGATAAAGAAGATGTGGTTTATGTATACAATGGAATATTACTCAGCTATTAGAAATGACAAATACCCACCATTTGCTTCAATGTAGATGGAACTGGAGGGTATTATGCTGAGTGAAGTAAGTCAGTCGGAGAAGGGCAAACATTATATGCTCGCATTCATTTGGAGAATATAAATAGTAGTGAAAGGGAATATAAGGGAAGGGAGAAGAAATGTGTGGGAAATATCAGAAAGGGAGACAGAACGTAAAGACTGCTAACTCTGGGAAACGAACTAGGGGTGGTGGAAGGGGAGGAGGGCGGGGGGTGGGGGTGAGTGGGTGACGGGCACTGGGGGTTATTCTGTATGTTGGTAAATTGAACACCAATAAAAAATAAATTAAAAAAATAAATAAACCCTACGATATTGGAAAAGGAGAAATAAGAATGTCTCGATTCACAGATTAGGATTTTCTACATAAAAAATTCCAGAGAATCTACAAAACATCTAGAATTAGTAAGTGAATGTATCAAGTTGTAGCACAAAAGAATAACATGCAAAAATCAATTTAAATCAAATGTATTCCTTTATGCTAGCAAGGTGCAACTGAAAACTGAAACTAAAAAAAAGAGACATCATTAACAACTAACAGATAAAATAGCTTAATATAAATTAACAAAATGAGATGTTTTATATGATTTTTATCATTTTTACAATAAAATGCTCATACTGGAAATTAAAGACAATATAAATGGAAATGCAAACTGTAGACTGAAAGACGCAATAAAGATGTCAATTCTACTCAAAATGATATTACACTTGGTATAATTCCAATCACAATCATAGCAGGAACTTTTGTAGACATAGAAAGGTTAGCATTAAAATTTATATGGAAAAACAATATAAGTAGAATAGCTAAAACATTGTAATGCAATAATGTGTAAGAAACCCATTAAAGGATTTCAAGACTTAATGGTAAAGCTACAGTAATCAACACAGAGTGGTACTGATGAAGGGATATACACATAGATTAATATAAAAGAAAGGAAATAAAACCTTGCAAATATGGTCAAGAAATTTTTACCAAAGGTACAAAAGCAATTCAATGGAGAAAGAATCATCTTTTAAACAAATGGTATTCAAACTGGAAGTCCTTAGAAATATGAACCTTAAATGAAATTCCAAATCTTATGCAAAAATTAACACAAAATGGAAAATACAGGAAAAAATCTTCCTTAGACAAAAAATTCTTAGAAAATAAAATTTATCTAACACACACAAATCCTTAGAGACATGACAAAGAAATCACATTCTATAGAAGAGAAAAATGATTAACTGAACTTCATCAACTTTTTATCTTGAAAAACACCATGAAGTGAATGAAAAGAAAAACTATAAACTGGGAGAAAACATTGAAAATCACACATTAAACAAAGTACTTGTATTCCAAGCATACAGAGAAATCTGAAGAGTTAGCAGTAAATAAATGTCCCCATTTAAAAATGGGCAAAGAACTTGAATAGATACTTCACAAAACAACAATAGAAGTTATACATATAAGCATATGAAAAGACATTCAATGTCATGAACTATAAGAAAATAAAAATTAAAACCATGATGAAATAGCACTACAAAGGAGAAATAATATATGAATAATTCAGTTTCTCTACATACTTGTCATTTGGTAGTGTCACTATTTTTTATTTTAACTATTCTTAGAGGTATGTAGTATCTTACTGTGGTTTTAATTTGCATTTCCCTAATGGCTCATGATGCTAAACATAATTTTATAACATCTGTGTATCCTTTTACATGAAATGTATGTTCATATCTTTTACTCCTTTTCTAATGGGATTTTTCTCCTAATGATGAGTTTTGGGTTTTTATATATTTTAGATATGAACCCTTTGTGGGATATGTGTTTTGCAAAAACATAAATATTGTATAAATAAAAAATTAATAAAACTTTTAGAAAAAAAATAAGAAAATCCCCAGTACCTAGTGCTAGGTGGAGTTCTTGCACTTGATACCAAATACTAATTATGAGAGGAAATACAAATAATTTGAACTTCTTCCAAATTAAAAATATTTGTTTTGTGAAAGTCTCTGTAAAGAGGTTGAAAATACAAGCACAAATATTTTTAATTTGGATGAAGTTCAAATTATTTGTATTTCCTCTCATAATTAGTATTTGGTATCAAGTGCAAGAACTCCACCTAGCACTAGGTACTGGGGATTTTCTTATTTTTTTTCTAAAAGTTTTATTAATTTTTTATTTTTACAATTATGTCCATGATCCATTTGAGTTGTTTTAAAAGTGTAAAGTTTGGGTCTAAGGTTCAACTTTTTGGCTATGGATATCCAACTGCTCCAACATCATTTGTTGAAAAAGTTACCCTTCCCTCATCGAACTGCTTTTGTTTCTGTTACAAATTAACTGCGTATATTTATGCAGGTTTATCTTCTGATTCTCTATTCTGTTTCATTAATCCATGTGTCTACCATTCTACCAATACCACAGCTAGGCTAACTAACTGTAGCTATATAGCAGGACTTAATATCAGGTAGTGTGATTACCCCACCCTTATTCTTTTTAAAGACTCACAACTGGGATGCCTGGGTGGCTCAGCGATTGAGAGTCTGCCTTTGGCTCAGGGCTTGATCCTGGAATCCCGGGATCAAGTCCTGCATCGGGCTCTCTACATGGAGCCTGCTTCTCTTCCCTTTGCCTCTCTCATGAATAAATTAATAAAATCTTTTTTTAAAAAAAGACTCACAACTGAGTTTCTAAGCATCTTCCTCTAACCCAGAATCTGAACACATCAACTGTATGTCTACGTACTCAACGTCTAAGTAAGTACTCATCGCCAAAGATGTGAAATTCAATCATGAGGATAGAGAGGATGAGAGAATGGAAAAGCTTAATTTTATGTTAATTATTACAAAATCAACATTATTTCTGCAGTATAGAATCTGTCATGCATGTATCTTAATACATATAAGTCATTTTGAGAACATGTTGGTGACTCATTGGATGAATATAAAAACAATCATTTCCGGGACACCTGGGTGGCTCAGCGATTGAGCATCTGCCTTTGGCCCAGGGCGTGATCCCAGGATGCTGGAATCGAGTCCCACATCGGGCTTCCTGCACGGAGCCTGCTTCTCCATCTGCCTATGTCTCTGCCTCTCTCTCTCTGTGTCTCTCATGAATAAATAAATAAAATCTTTAAAAAAAAACAATCATTTCCACATCAACCTCTCTCTATATTATCTATGCTATAAAATGCACTGAAAAACACATCTGAAAAGACATGTGTTTAATTTATAACGACAGACCAAAGTCCTTCTGGAAGTACATGCTTATTGAATGCTGAAATACAAATTAAGAAAATAGCATAAATATATTGAAACTAGAATATTTTCTTGTGTATAAAAGATTTAGCATGTGTCAAAATAAAAGAACCAGATATCCTCTTACATCCTGCCCATTGTACTTACTAACTGAAGCTGATTGCATCTTTACTTATGGATCTTTCCTCCTATTTTGCCCTTCCTATCACCCATCTGCCATAAGGATCCCTTATATAAAATGTTGTCTTATAAGAAAATCCATGTGTAAAAGTGAAATATTTTTCTAGAGTAATAATTTCCAGCAATTCAATAATGGGTCCTGCTATACCTTGAAGCAGTTTCTTTTATGCAGTCTCCATAGTGCTGTATCTGTTTGGATTTGCAGAGAAATTCTGCAAAACTACACAGAGATCTCAGTATTATCATTGTTTCAGTCAAAAACAGCCTTAAATATAAGCCTTCTGCTTAAAAATTAATTTACAAAAACAAGAAAGAAGTATTGTAGACTTAAAGAGCTGCAATCTATTTTCTTATTGAGATTTTTTTTATTATTTTCTGAGCACCAGGCAATTATCAAAATAAATTACAATGTAAACAAAGCATAGTCATAATTTAACATTGTATTTTAAGGTGCTTCAGTTACATCTTTATCCTATTCCTGGAAAAATAATAATTTACAAAACAATTAAAGTGAAAGTTGATTACAATATCAAAGAACACTTACATGATACAATTCATTGCATCAGTTCTTTTATGTTGGAGATATAAGGTAAAATCTATAAATGCTGGTTAATCCTCCCCTGCACTCCGGAAACTCCCTCTAGTGAAATATGGTACTTTATTTGATGGATATGTAGACTCAAGTATTAGGTCCCTCTAATCCCCGGATAACAGAGAAATCATACTGTACACACATTTAGTTTTTAAGAAAATCAGAACTAGAGTTATACAACAGTATATATATAATATCTATTGCCATACGATTTCTACTGATGATGTCACTCACCAACATGGAGTATATAAACAAAAACCAACATAAAAAAACAATACATAAAAAGCAGCCTACTCACTAATTTCAACTCTTCCAAAGATGGCTTACTTAATAAAAAACTTTAACTCATCTATAGGTTATACCAGTACATTTCCTAAATGCTCACTATTTGAGTTAGCAATTTATGAAGTAAAATTGTTACTCTCCTCTTTGACATCATTTTCCCTCTGAATTCATTCTACTCAAATTGATTCATATGCACTAAATACATTAAGTTAATAAATCAAGAGTCTTTTTCCCTTGTGTTCTATATGTAGAAACATATCATAATAAATAGAATAAAATTTATTTATAGGGTATAATGTTATAAAAATGGCCATTTTTAGAATAGTTTTCAATCTCTATAAAAGTGTATTTTACTAATACACAGGAATCCCTCTAGTTGTGTTAAATATTTTACTTGTCCTTTTAACTTGTCCAATTAGCTATGTATAACAGGTTAAACCTCTCCCACTCTACCATTTCCATACTTCCTTTTCATCTTTAATGATGAATGTTACATTTAAAAAAATTAAAAATAAAATAAAATAAAAAAATTAAAACAAACTCAAAATGGAAAAAAAAACTCAAAATGGGCCAAAGACCTGAACATAAGAACTAAAACCCTAAAAACTCTTAGAAAAAAACATAAAATAAAATCTTCATGAATTACATTGGATTTAGCAATGATTTCTTGGATAAGACACCAAAAGCACAGGCAGCAAAAGTAAAAATATATAAATTGGACTATATCAAATGTAATAGCTTGTGTGCATTAAAGGACACAATCAACAAAGTGAAAATGCAACCAAAATATGTGCAAATTTAATCTGATATAAGATTAAAATCCAAAATATATTTTAAAGCACTTCTACAGCTCAACAACAAACAATGTGATTAAAAATAAGACAAAAGATTTGAATAGATATTTCTCCAAAGGAGATATAGAAATGGCCAAGAAGTACATGAAAAAATTCTCAACATCACTGATCATTATGGAATTACAAATTAAAAACCACAATGAGGGATCCCTGGGTGGCGCAGCGGTTTGGCGCCTGCCTTTGGCCCAGGGCGCGATCCTGGAGACCCGGGATCGAATCCCACATCAGGCTCCCGGTGCATGGAGCCTGCTTCTCCCTCTGCCTGTGTCTCTGCCTCTCTCGCTCTCTCTCTCTCTCTCTCTCTCTCTCTGTGACTGTCATGAATAAATTTAAAAAAAAATTTAAAAAAAAATTAAAAATAAAAACCACAATGAGACAGCATCTCTCACACCAATTAGGATGAGTACTAGGAAAAAATAATATGTTTTGGTGAGGATGTGGAAAAATTGGAGCCCTTGAACACTGTTGGTGGAAATGTGAAATGGTGTAGCTTCTATGGGAAACAATATGGTAGTTCCTCAAAAAATTAAAAATAGAATCACTATATGATCCAACAATTTCACTTCTGAGTACTCAAAAGAATTAAAAGCAGAGCCTCAAAGAGATACCTATACACTCAAATATTATTTTCAGTTGATCTTATTGTTTGTATGTTATTCCTTGCCCTGGGAGGCAGTGGTTAATATATTTGTCTTTAAGTGTTTTCCACAAGTGCCCCCCAAGTAGCTGCCTCGGTCTTCGGAGAGTTATGAGTCAGGCAAAATAAGGGCAAATCTTTTGAGCTAGTCCTTCAGGGACCCACCATACTGGTCAAAATAAACCACCACAGTTCTTTAAGAATGAGGCCACTGCAAAGCTTCTGCCAAACTAGAGAGCAAGGGAATGGAAACTAAGTTAAAATGCCACAAAGCTCTTTCACTGAGTTTCAACTGCCTTTTCCCTAATTAAGCATTTGCCTGGTTGCTTTTTATTTTTTATTAGTTTCCAAAATGCCAATAAGTTGATTCTGAGAATATTTGCTAGTTTACTTGCTGCTTTTGTGGAAAGATGAATTTTTGGCATTATCTACTCTGCCATGTTCATTGGAATCAAGCCTGATTACATCTAAACACATTTTCAAGCCAAAGAAATCAGCATAGCATCTATTAGTTAAAAACATGAAAAACAATGAATGAAGTGCCACACTTTGATATGGACAAGGGGGCCCCATAATTTAGCAGACTCCGCTCTAGCCATTATTCAGCTGCTCCCAGTTCGCTCTAGCCGTTATTCAGCTGCTCCCAGTTCTAGGACAGAAGAGTCTGTGGGGCCAAAAGGAAAAAGCCATCAGAAGCCTGTGCCTCCCCCTTTCTAGATCATAATTTGAGTACCCAAGATCTGAAAATTCCCGTCCAAATATCCCCAAGCCAATTTCATGAGCCCACGCAAAAATTCTCCTTCAGGTCTACTCTCCACCAGCCTTTTTCAGCCCACTAGCCTTTCTTAAACCCTAAAGAAAATTATTCATGTAACCATTTTCCCCATTCTCTCAAATATGGTACAAGACTAGTAACACTTTATTATTTTTATCCAATGAATGCCTTAGGGTTTGATGGTTTAATTCTCTTTTGGAACTCACTTTGAAGTGTTGTTTTGGAGGGAGGATCTTGCTATCTATGTGCCCACTGTTAGGTCCAAAGGGTTGTCAAAGCAAACTGGGGGTACGGACCATGGACAGAGCTTGAATGCATAAACTGGAGGGAAACATACATTTTTAGAGTGAGGCCCCCCATGCAAGACAGAGTCGAATATCAAAAGAGGAGGCCAGTCAAGCACTAGAAGTCATATTTTCCAGGGCAATCATATTCCTGTGTTAAACTATGTGGAGTTGGAGGATTCTAAACTGGAATTTAACTTTCCAGTTTATTATAAAGGCATATGTCAAAATATGAGGATACAACATTATTTGATAGTTTGTTAACTTGGTTTAAATTAAAGTTTTACACATATGGTATGTACAGTTGCATTTGTATTCTTGGCTCAGTCTACACAAATGTTGACACAGGCCTGAATAGATAAGCCAAAACAATCAGTTATCTCTGCAAAGTCAATGAGGTTCAAACTAGATAATGAACAAATGGTAGATTTATACTTTATTATATTTACACAATATACGTAAATATTGTAAGATGGAGATCTGAAATTTTTCCGTTTCTCCAAGAGTAATAGGTGCAATGTAAATGTTAGGGTATTAGCAAATTTATAAAAACAAGACCTAAGACAACTCCAAATCAACATTACACCACAGATAACTCTAACACAGTATAGATATTCTTTCTAAAAAAATGGCTTTTAGGCCTACATAAACCAACTTAAAGGTAGCATATTTTCATAAATTACTCTTTATTATTAATCATAGTGACAACTAAAGTCCTTGCTAAGTAAAATGGCCTGCCCACAGTCCCTACACAAGGACAGCCGCAAGCAGTCATGTTTTATACTACATGATCCAGAATACTCATACATGATTATAGGTAATCATAAAACATGAAGGAGCAAGGTAATTCAAAATTTGGTTGGCCAGTAGACAAGGAGGCGGCCAGCATGAAAAAAATAAACATACCAAACAGATTGATTAAATTTTCTCCCATTTATTTGAACTAGAAAACAAAAAAAAAAAAAAAAGAACTAGAAAACAGCAAGAGATTAACCTAGGTAGCAATGGGAATGAAACCAAGAGGTCATGATACAGAATGGCCTCAAAGGCTATGTTGGCCACGTGCAAGCCAATATTAAGAGGAAACTAAAAGTATGAGGACAAGAAGAAAGAACAAAATAAATACATATAGATAAATGAAATCTTGAAGCTCAAAAACAAGTTATCTTCTCTCTGCTGGCTCACTATTTGAATGTTCTATAGTTCCATTCTTCAATAACCAACCCATTCATATCCTGGGATAGACTGGATATCTAGATCTCATAATCCAGAGTATCCCTACTATTTCCTAAAATAAACAGACTGTTTCTCTAATCAATATTCAAACATATCAGGGCACCTGGGTGACTCAGTCTGTTAAGTTTCTGACTTCAGCTTAGGTCATGATCTGAGGGTCCTGGGATAAGGTCCTGCATTGGGCTCCCAGGTCAGTGGGAAGTCTGCCTGTCCCTCTCCCCTTTCCCCCACTTGTGCTCTCTCTCTCAAATAAATAAAATCTTTATATATATATATATAAAAGATCCATGGGGCTCCTGGGTAGCTCAGTCAGTTAAGCATCTGTTTTTGGCTCAGGTAATGATCCAGGGGTCCTAGGATGGAGCCCCTTGTTGAGCTCCCTGCTCGGCAGGGAGTCAGCTTCTCCCTCTGCCTCTGCACCTCCTCCTGCTTGTGCTTTCTCTCTTGCTCACTCTCTTTCAAATAAATAAAATCTTTTTAAAAAAAGATTCAAACAAATCACATGGCATTCATTATTTTGTTTGAAAGAGATTATAAATGTTTTGGGGCACCTGGGTGGCTCAGTCAGAAGCATCTGACTCTTGGTTTCAGTTAAGATCACAATGTCAGGGTCTTGAGATCAAGCCCAACAGTGGCTCTGCCACTCAGCACAGAGTCTGCTTGAGATTCTCTCCCTCTCCTTCTGCCCCTCCTCCCACTCCTATGCTCTCATGCTCTCTTTAAAATAAAACAAATAAATATTTTTTAAAACTAAAAAATAAAACTGAAAAATGTTTGTGCTCTAACAAATGAATTATACAAAGAAATCAATGGTTTGAAATATATAGTTTCAAATATTCCTATTAACATGTCAGTCTACAACATATCTTAAAATGGGTTTCAACTGTAACGTGTCAGGAAGCATGCTTATTTTGCTTGCCAGGATACCTATTTTTAAAAGATTTTATTTATTCAGAAGAGACAGAGAGAGAGAGGCAGAGACATAGGCAGAGGGAGAAGTATGATTCCTGCAGGGACCCCGATGCAGGACTCAATCCCTGAACCAGGGATCACTACCTGAGCCTAAAGCAGAGCTCAACTGCTGAGCCACCCAGGCATCCGTCCCATCCAGGATGTCTATTTTAATATGAACTTTACACAGGCTTCTATAGACTCTTTGGTCTCTTATGAATCTGAAGGAAAATACAATGCAACTCATATTTTTAATATTATCAGCCATTTATTTATATCAAATTTCTCATACCAAAGGTTGTACATGCCTTTCTTTTTTTTATTAAAAGATTTATTTACTTATTTACTTTTACAGAGACAGAGCATGCACGCACAGATGTACAGGTCGGAGTAGACCTAGAGGGAAAGAAATCTCAAGCAGACCCCTGCTGAGCAGGGAACCTGATGTGGGGCTTGATCTCAGGATCCTGAGAACATGACCTGAGCTGAAATCAAGAGTCGGATGCTTAAAATACTGAGCCATGCAGGCACCCCATGCCTTTCTATTTGACGTATATTTTCAATTCACCAAATATATTTAAAATGCTGGGTATTAAAGGCTCAGAAAACACCTATTTAAGTCATAATTAATTCATTTGCCAATCAAATCAGTAACTTCAGATATGTAGATTCCAAAACCTTAAAATATAGTAAAATCAGAAATATCCCCGAATCTTATCTATCCCCTGTGATATACAAGGTTGGTATTCCTTTTTGTACTGGCCACTAATATCTGTAAATAGGCCCATTCAAATAATAAATATATCATGCCATTTACCTGTTGGAAAAACATCTATAGATGCTGTTATTGCTATATTATATATCATATTACATTATAAATTCCATGAACTCAAGGATCCTATATTTTTTAGCTTTTTTAAAGATTTTATTTATTTATTCATGAGAGACACAGAGAGAGAGAGAGAGAGGCAGAGACACAGGTAGAGGGAGAAGCAGGCTCCACGCAGGGAGCCGGATGCAGGACTTGATCCCGGGTCCCCAGGATTAGGCCCTGGGCCAAAGGCAGGCGCCAAACTGCTGAGCCACCCAGGCTGCCCCTATTTTTTAGCTTTTTAAACTGCTTTATTGATTTCATGTTATGAAAAAAATAGTTTTTCCTAAAACTGGGTGAAATTGCCCTACTGGACAGAAAGTTTTACATAACTGAGACAAAACAGTGTTTGATTACAAACTTCTAAGTGGAAATATCAAAAAGGTTACAGAAAAAGTAACTTACAAAACTACATGCTTGTAGAGTAGAGGCCACATTATTAACCTCAGGGAAAACCTTAGGATTCAAGGTATAAGGCAAAAGTCATAATGATTATCAGGTTCAGGAGTTTAGAAGCACTTATGATGCCTCATTTGCTGCTCTTTAGTCTTTCTCCTGATTCCCATCATCTGCCCTATGAACTTTTCCACATCATCTCCCACTTCATTGTGGTCAATATGTCTGTTAGGTATGGCTCATTGAAAATTAGAGACAAGCCGCCTCATTCACCTCAGCCTGACATTTCCTCCAGGCTTCTGGCGTTCACCCCTCTCTCCAATCTCATGATTTCTTTGCATTCTGCACGAGGCCCTGTTCTTCTCTTTCATTTTCCTGCTGAGCATTTTCCACATTGAGATTTTTCACTGCTTGTTTCTCTTTGGACATCATCACTTCTGGGCCTATCCATGCATTCTCCTCCTCCCAAATATCTCCAAGAATGCACTGCCAAGACACTTAGACCTATACACCTGATCCCTCTCTGCCTCCTATTCTTTAGGGCCACCCCTGGCTCACATGCCCTCAGGGCTACAGGGAGCAGGTACTGAGAAGAGAGCCAGTGAATGCTGGGTCTTTAGATACTGACTTTTTAACAGCTATATATTGACAGGCCCCAGGAAAATGCAGGGAAAGTAGTCGGGGCTCCAAAAATACTTGTTGAATGAATAATTAAGAAAACTCAAGCAAAATAAATATTCCTATTTCAAGGAAGAGTTATAAGCTTACCTAAATGTTTCCATTTCTCCATAAAGAGATCTCTCTAGTACAGCTCTTAAATTTCTACTCTCTCCTAAATCATCACTTACTTGTACCTCCTGAGTTGACTCACTCCATACCCTCAATTTCTTTTGAATATGGGGTTAAAATAGCCAAATAAGAAATTTTTCAGAGTACACCCTCCCTCTAATAAGTCCTATTCTGTTAGTAATCCCTCCCTCTGCCCATCATATTTACTTAGTGCCAGAGATAAAAATCTTTACAGTAAATGTCATTACAAAAATTCCTTAGTTTATAGTAATGTCCTTCCTTTACTACACAGCGAATTTCTCACATATTTACAGGGTTATTTAAAATCAATATTAATACTGCAAACAAAATATTATCTGTTAATTGCAATGGAGCAAGATAAATATACCTGCATTATGAATGAGTGAATGAATAAGTAAACAAATAATAAATGAATATTAATGAGTTTTATCATTCTCAGCAAGCCTAAAAATTGGAAATCCAGATTAATGCATGCAATCTCATCTGACATCAAAGCAAGAAAAACACAAAAGAGACTATTCTAGGTAGAAAAATTTCTAAATAATAAATGTCATACCAAAAAAAAAAAAAAAGTCATACCATGCTCATGGATTGGAAGACTCTACATACTAAATATGCCAGTTCTCCCAAATGGATCTATAGGTTTATTTTCGTTCTTTCTTTTGTTAAAGATTTTATTTATTCATTCATGAGAGACAGAGAGAGAGAGAGAGAGAGAGAGAGAGGCAGAGACACAGGCAGAGGGAGAAGCAGGCTCCATGTAGGAAGCCCGATATGGTGCTCGATCCCAGGACTCCAGGATCACGCCCTGAGCCGAAGGCAGACGCTTAACTGCTGAGCCACCCAGGTGTCCCTCTAAGTTTCTTTTCATTTTTTTTTTTTAAGTTTATTTTCAATTAAAATTCCAGCAAGGATCTATAGACACAAATAAATTATAAAATTTATATAACATGGGCTCTAGAATACCTAAAACTACATTGAGAAAAATGAATAAAGTAGGAGGAATCAGCCTCCTTAATATTAAGGCTTACTATAAGCTATAGTAATCAAGACAGTATTTTATTGGTGAAAAAACAGACACCTAGATCAATGGGACAGAGTAAAGAACTCAGAAATAGATCCACACAAATAAATTCAGGTGATTTTTTTTTTTTTAGAAAAGTATAAAGAGCACTTCAATAGAGAAAAGACAGCCTTTTCAATAAACAGTGCTAGAGAAATTAAAAATGGATCATGGACTTAAAATGGTAGAGATGAAACTATAAAGCTTTCAAAAAATCTTTAGTATCTAGGGCTAGGTGAAGAATTCTTAGATGACAACAAAAGCACAACTCATAAAAAGAAAATATTGAATAACTGGACTTCATCAAATTTTAAATCTTTTGCTCTGCAAAAGATCTTGTTTACAGGATGAGAAAACAAGCTACGGATTGGGAAAAAATTATTTACAAACCACATATTCAACAAAGGACTAGAATCTAAAATATATAAAAAACTCAAAAACTCAATAGTAAAAAGAAACAAACAGTCCAAATAGAAAATGGGCAAGAGACAATGAAGAGCCATTTCACTGAAGAGGATACAAAGATGGCAAACAAGCACATCAAAAGATGTTCAACATCATTAGCCCTTAGAGAATCACAAACTGAAACCAAATTGAGCTCTCTACACATCTATAAGAACAGCTAAAATAAAAAAAAATAGTGACAACTGTATATGCCAATTGAGGGTGAGGAGAAACTGGATCATTCATTTAGGATAAGAAAACTACTATGTAACAGTTTGATAATATCTTAGAAAAGTAAACATGCAACTACAATATGACCCAGCAATTATACACTTGGTCATTTAGCCCAAGAAATGAAAATTTCTACTTACACAAAAACCTGTACAGTAATATTCAAAGCAGCTTTATTTGTAATAGCCCCAAACTAGAATCAGCCCAGATTTCCTTCAATATGTGAATGATTCAACAAACTGTGATACATACATAACATGGAATATTCCTCATCAATAAAAAGGAATAAACTATTGATAATCAGAAAAACTTGGATATATTTCCAGGGAATTATGCTGATCAAAATGCTAATCACATAAAGTTATGTACCATATTATTCCATTTACAACATTTTTGAAAGGACAAAATTTTAGAAATAAAATTTTTAAAATTTTTAAAAACTCATGGATTGCCATGAGTTAAGTTAGTGGGGGTGGGGCATGGGGCTGTCTGTGGTTATAAAAGCATAATACAGATATCCTTGTGGTATTGGAACTGTTCAGCAATTTAACTGTGGTAGAGGATACATGAATCTATATATGTAATAAAATTGTATAGAACTAAAACACACAAATGAACACAAGTAAACATGGAATATGAATAGACTAGTATTTTGTTTTAATATTAATATCCTGGTTGTGATATTATACAATAGTTTTGCAAGATATCACTACTGAGAGAAAATAGGTATCCTGTACAAAGGATCTCACCATATTATTTCTTAGTATTGCATGTGAATCCACAATTATTTTAATAAATATTAAAATTTTAAAAAGCCATTTGAAAAGCTGCTTACTCTGTTATAGAATCTTCTTAAATTACTTAATATCAGCAATGACTATAACTTTTATTGCACATTTCAAATTGCCTACATAAATTGGGAATCTTAGTGAGATGAATCTATGAATATACCTTAACACAGTGTCCAATCTACCCACCACTGCACAGTAATATTTATTTATTTTTTAAAAAAGATTTTTTATTTACTTGTTCATGAAAGACACACACACACACACACACACACACAGAGAGGCAGAGACACAGGCAGAGGGAGAAGCAGGCTCCATGCATAAGGAGCCCGATGTGGGACTCGATCCCAGGACTCCAGGATCACGCCCTGGGCTGAAGGCAGGCACTCAACTGCTGAGCCACCTAGGCATCTCTGCCCAGTAATATTTAGAAGTGACTGGGGTTAGAACTAAAACAGGACTTTGAAGGAAGAAAATGAAGAACAGTAAGGAAATAGGTACAATTAAAAAAAAACTACCTCTTCAATGCTATTATTAGAGAAGCACTTTGCATAATTCTTTTCAATACAAAGTCAATAATATTAGCAGAAAGCAAACTCCAGCAGCATTAGAATAAGACATTACATAAAAATGAAATAAAAAATATGTGGAAAAGTATTTTTAAAAATGCAAACTCAGAATCTCAATGTAAATATGATTCAATACAATTCAACAAACATTTTATGAGTATGGAGTTTATGCAAAGCTCTAAGCTAGTGATAAAGGGGAATGCAAATTATATTCTCTAGAAGTTCACAATCTAGTGAGAAAAGCAGACACATAAATAACTAATGATGATACACGGCAGACATTGATAAGTGCTATAACAGAAGTCATATACAATGCCATAGACAAAGCTCTGTGAACAATTTGTTGTATGATGCAAAAGTCCAGAGCTATTTATGAATCAGCCAACACATTTAACTATACACTAAACTTCTAACCTTCCTATAATGTGTCTTAGGCATTGAGAAAGGAAACTGCAAATACATATTTCAAATGAGAAATATCATAATTTTAAGTAATTCCATGTAAATCCTAACAGTGATGTTTCTAAGAAAAGAATAATTTTATTTTTCTTAAGATATAAAAAAATTAAAGTACAATATACACTAAGAAGTAACAAAATATTGACTTAAATTTCTTATGAGTGATTTAAGTCATTTAAAATTGGGCAGCCCCGGTGGCGCAGCGGTTTAGCGCCGCCTGCAGCCCAGGGTGTGATCTGGAGACCATGGATCGAGTCCCACGTCAGGCTCTCTGCATGGAGCCTGCTTCTCTCCCTCTGCCTGTGTCTCTGCCTCTCTCTCTCTCTCTCTCTCTGCATCTCTATGAATTAATAAATAAAATCTTTTAAAAAATAAAAAATAAAATAAAATTACTAGGGCAGGGGGATCCCTGGGTGGCTCAATGGTTTAATGCCTGCCTTCTGCCCAGGGCATGATCCTGGGGTCCTGGGATCGAGTCCTACAGTGGGCTCCCTGCATGGAACCTGCTTCTCCTTCTGCCTGTGTTTCTGCCTCTCTCTGTGTCTCTCATGAATAAATTAAAAAATAAATAAATAAAATAAAATAAATAAAATTACTAGGGGATGTTGGTTCAGTTGTTTGTCAACTATGTTAGCTGTATAATGAGTTAACTGTAAAAAGCTAGTGATTTTTAAAAACACATAAAATGTTCTGGCTTAGGGTTTATTTGACCTAAGGGTGCTCTTTGGAATTACCCTAGTTCTCTTATGTAAAAAAAACATGCCCATATGTATAAGCTAAGGAGAAAAGATATTATGCCATCTATCCAGTAGCATCCCAAACATCATAAAAAGGGAATTATATTTTATAAATATCACAGGGTTTTAAATATATGAAAAGATGCTCAACCTTATTCAGAACATAAATGAAAATTAAAACCACAATGAGATACCATTTTTCACCTATCATATTAGCAGAGATACAATGTTTGATAGCACAATGTGTTGGTGAGGGTTGGGGAAACAAGCACTTTTATCTATTGCCTGTGTGAGTATAAATTGGTACAACCTCTATGGAGGACAATTTGGCAATTTCCATCACAATGACAAAGGCACATACCATCCAACCCAGCAATTCCCTTCTAGAAATTTATCCTACAGATAGTACACATCTGAAATGACCTATCACAAGGCTATTCGTTGCAGAAATGTAATAGCAAAAGTCAGGAAACAAGCTACATATTTTTCAATAGAGGATTGGTTAAATAATCATGCCATATCCATACAACTGAATAATACTGCAGAGCCATAGCTCTTTATGTACTAATATGGAATGATCTTAAGCAAAGTACAGAAATTGTGTAAATATAAGGAAACATAAGTAAGTGTGTGTATGTTTGCAAATGCCCATTCTTAAATATGCATGAAATAGCTCTAAAAGTAAAAACAATGAAAGTTAACACAGGGTGCCTCTGTGAAGGAGAACTATGAGGCTGACCACAAAGAGTGGGAAACTTTTAATTGTATAGACTTTTATGACTATCAAAATTTGAACCTGAATGTATTACCTAATCAAAAATAAATGTAAGCAGAGGTGAGGGGGCAGGGGAAGAAAAACAATCCAAAGCAGCACAGCACATCTTCCAAAGCAAATTACTACAGCTAATTTCTACTGTCTAAAAAACACCTTGGGGTAGGGTAAGAACCAAGGGAACCAATTTATTTCAGTTACAAAATCAGCAGTTAATCAGGCTGATGTTTATTTCATGGTATTATAATTTTTCAAGTTATTATAATTATTGTTAAGTACTGTAAGTATTTCTCCACTGAAGTTTCCCAATTAGCTATATGAGCACCTTACCTTCAGCAGATTCTCCAGATCCTAAAGAGAATACCTGGTCAGAGAATTGACATTTTGGAATAAATAAATCAATACTGTGGACATACAGTGGAACTGTATTACAACACTGTGAGGGTGATTAGTTTCGAATTAGTGTATATGGAATAAACAACTTTGATTTACTTATTTTTCCTTTGAAGACTATCAGTTAACTCTCTTTTCTCTCTCTCTCATTCACACCCTCCCTTAGTCCCTCCCTCTTTCTCTGCCACTGTCTTACACACACACACACACACACACACACACACACAGTTTTAGAACTCAATAAAAATAAATATTTTGTTCTGTATCCTATGTACAATTCCATTATTGCACTCATCATCTATACTGTAATTTGTCTCTCAACAGAACCGTGGGCTCTTTCAGGGTGAGGAGACTATGTACTAGTCAATCTTGCATACATAGTGGAAGGCAAATGCTTGATGAGTGTCTCACAAGCCATCTCTCCAAACACTTTCTAATGTAATGATCATTTGCTTATTCCAATTAAATCAGAAAAAATAACAGTGGTATCATATCCTTCCAAACTTTCTTGTTTTCAAAACTTTGGGAAATCCTAGTCTATCTGAACATTTGCATATTGGACTATTTAGATTTGGCATTTAAACCAATGGACATTAAAATGAAAATATTTTCAAGGTATCCTTTTTGAAAGCATAAATAAAAAATTTTCTTGGTCCAGTCACTCTGGAGATTCCCCAAAAAAATTAAAAATAGAATAACCCTATGATCTAGCAATTGCACTACTAGGTATTTACCCAAAGGGTACAAAAATACTGGTTTGAAGGGAATGTATCCCAATATTTACAGCAGCATCATCAACAATAGTCAAACTGTGGAGGGAGCCCAAATGTCCATCAACAGAAGAATGGATAAAGATGTGGTATGTATATATAATGGAATATTACTCAGCCACCAAAAAGAATGGATTCTGGCCATTTGCAGTGGTGTAGATGGTGCTTGAGTGTATTATACTAAGTGAAATAAGTCAGTCAGCAAAAGACAAATACCATATATCACTCATATGTGGAATATAGGAAAGAAAACAGATGAGCATATGGGAAGGGGATAAAGGAGAGAGAGAAACAAACCATAAGAGACTCAATGATAGAGAACAAACTGAGGGTTGCTGGAGAGAGGTGGGTGGGGGCTTGGCTATATGGGTGATGGGTATTAAAGAGGGCACTTGTTGTGGGGCACCTGGGTTGCTCAGTCTGTTAAACATCTGACTCTTGATTTCAGCTCAGGTCATGACCTCAGGGTTGTGAGATTGAGCCCTGCATTGGACTCTGCACTGAGTGTGGAGCCTGCTTAAGAGTTTCCTTCTCTAACCCCCACCTCAAAAAAAAGAGGGAGGGCACTTGTTGTGACGAGCACTGGGTATTGTATGTGATGAATCACTGAATACTACTACTCAGAAACAAATATTGCACTGTATGTTAACTAAGTAAAATTTAAATTAAAATAAATTTCTTATGCATAGTGTACTGGTTTGAATAGTCATCCCAAAATTCATGTCCATGCAGACCCTCAAAATGTGACCTTATTTGGAAGTAGGGTCTTTGCAGATGTAATCAAGTTAAAACCAAGTCATATTACATAGTATTTTCCAGCCCAATTGTAATGAGATAATCAACAAAGGCATAAAAATTATTTTCAACATTTCCCAATGTGACACTCTGAGCCAGTTTACTCACATAGATTCCAAATAAATCAAGTGCATTTCCATGACCCAGATTTTGAGGCAAGATCCAAATCCAGTTTTCTGTGAACCATAGAGGGGCCTTCACCAGGCACTGGCTCTGTGAGTACATTGATCTTGGATTTTCCAGCCTCTAGAACTGAGAAATAAATTTCTCCCCCAGTCTATATTTTGTTACAGCAACCTGAATGGACTAAGATAGTAATTCACTCTATAAATACAATAAAGGAGAAAATACTATATAATTATCCCTGTAGATGCAGAATTTTAGTAGCCATTTTTGATTAAAGCTCACCAAGCTAAGAATAAAAGGTAACTTCTTTAATCTGATAAAAGGCAGCCCATAAAACCCACAACTAATACAGGGTTTCTCAGCAGTGACATTATTGACATCTTTGCCTGGATAATTCTTTGTCATGCAGACTACACGGGTTGGGGGTACTGTGCATTATAGGATGCTTAGCAACATCTCTGTCTGATCATTACCCACTAGATGCCAATATCAGCCCCCAATTATGACAACCAAGAGTGTCTCCAGACATTGCCAATTGTCTTCTGTGGGCAATTTCCCCACCTTTTCGGAACCATTGAATCACCATCACATTTAATGGTAACAGACTGAATGCTTTCCCCCTAATAAGTGGAACAAAGCAGAGATGACTAATGTTAACACTTTGATCTCTCTGCTTCTATTGAATATTGTACTGGAGGTCCTATCCAGAACAGACAAAGTTAAACAATTAATAGGCAGAGAGAATGAAAAAAGTAAAACTGTCTGTTTTCAAAAATGGCATATAAAAAATCCTAAAGAATATATAGAAAGTAACTACTAAAATAATAAAACTGGTACACTTAAATATATGTCATTGCCAAAAAAATTAAATACCTAAAATACAATTAATTATACCATTGAAACGTAAAGAAAGATCCAAAAACATTAATGTCAATTAGTCTATAGTTGAAATACAATCCAAACTTGCACTGCCTGATTGCAAGCCTTATCACAGAGCTACAATTATCAAGACAGTGTGTTATTACTGTAAGGACTGGCAAAAAGACTAGCCAAACAGACTAGTGGGTCCAGAAAGTGAAAAGTAATTCACAATAGGGAAAGGATTATTTCCCAAAAAACAGTGAAAGAATAACTGGATTTTCATATTAAACAAATTTTTTGACATTAATGAAATGGTGTAGGAAACTCTAAGCACCTGTCCCTCTGCAGAAACATCAAGAAGGAACTGTCAAAACCAAATCTGTCAGAACTCCGGAAACTGATCCAAAGTTGCAAACAACCAAACAAATGTTGAATCAAGAAAAATACAAACTAAAAGTGGTTGAAAAGGTGCTCTTGCTTGTCCTTACCCAACTGCCTCCCTGGCTCAGTGGCACTTTTCAAGAAATTAACCACATTCACACTGTGGGACCCTTGTCCCTGGTACCAGAGGCAACAGAGTTGATTTCGTTCACAAAGAATTGTTTGTCTGGGCTAACCTATCTGGGGACCACCTGAAGGACCAATGCAAGGCATTTATCTTTGTCTCACCTAACTTGGAAAAGACTCAGGACAGTAGAGCTGTAGGCACTGTGAATAAACACTGTAGGCTGAACAAACAGCCCACAATTGCCTGGGGCAAAAGATCGAAGGTGAGGCATATGGATAAGGTGCCAAAAGCCTGGGAGGAAAAGCAGTGGAGCTTTTTGGGAAAAAATGGACATTGAAAAATGTCCATATATACTGAGGAATTTAAAAAGACAGGTATATGCCCAGGGGAGGACCCGTTCTCAGGAAAGACCTAAGAAAAACTGAAGCTTTCACTCTAGCTTGTCTCCAAGCACAATATAACCAGGAAGTGAAAGCTAAGGCAGAGTTGCAAATGTCCTGGCAAATTTTTGAAGGAATGTCATACCACAGAACCAATGCACAGAGACAGGAGATTTTTTTTTTCTTCCCTCCTTTTTTTTTTTGTTTTCCCTTTCTCTCTCTCTTTCATGGTTCCTGTCATTCAGAGATATATCTATCCAAATACTATCTGAACACAAGTTAAAGGAACACAGATTTCAGTACCACATATGACAAGGGATAGAGTTTCTACATAAATAGGTTGTAAAAGTCATTAAACAAGAAAAAGAGGAAACTGGTAAATGGCAAAGTCTGATTTTTTAGTTACTACACTTAATCAAATTTTGTTTTCAACCAAATATTACAAATTAAAAGGAAAGTGTAGTCTTTTTAAGTAAAAAAAAATAAATAATTGACAGAAATGATCACTGAGGAAGTCCAGATGCTGGTTATCAGACAAAAACTTTATTTTTTTTCTCATTAAACTTTTATTTTAATAGGTCTCAAAATTCTGTGACAGATTTTTGATCAAGTTGTTTCCATTACAAAGTACTGGTTGTAAAAACTAATAATTTAAAACTGCCAATCACACATACACACACAAAACAAATGGCCCACAAAAAAATCCTCCTTTCCTTCTAAGGTTTTCCTATGCATTGTTATCATTAACCAGTCTTTTACTATTAAACATAAATGGCCACTTGACACCAACAGTTCTGAGACCGTTCTTCCACCACTGATTAAGACTGGGGTGGCAACTGGAAAAAAGACAGTCTCTTCAATAAATGGTGCTGGGAAAATTGGACATCCACATGCAGAAGAATGAAACTAGACCATTCTCTTACACCATACACAAAGATAAACTCAAAATGGATGAAAGATCTAAATGTGAGACAAGGCTCCATCAAAATCCTAGAGAAGAACACAGGCAACACCCTTTTTGAACTTAGCCACAGTAACTTCTTGCAAGATACATCCATGAAGGCAAGAGAAACAAAAGCAAAAATGAACTATTGGGACTTCATCAAGATAAGAAGCTTTTGCACAGCAAAAGATACCTTCAACAAAACTCAAAGACAACCTATAGAATGGGAGAAGATATTTGCAAATGACCTATCAGATAAAGGGCTAGTTTCCAAGATCTATAAAGAACTTATTAAACTCAACACCCAAGAAACAAACAATCCAATCATGAAATGGGCAAAAGACATGAACAGAAATCTCACAGAGGAAGACATAGACATGGCCAACAAGCCCATGAGAAAATGCTCTGCATCACTTGCCATCAGGGAAATACAAATCAAAACTACAATGAGATACCACCTCACACCAGTGAGAATGGTAAAAATTAACAAGGCAGGAAACCACAAATGTTGGAGAGGATGCAGAGAAAAAGGAACCCTCTTACACTGTTGGTGGGAATGTGAACTGGTGCAGCCACTCTGGAAAACTGTGTGGAGGTTCCTCAAAGAGTTAAAAATAAATCTGCCCTACCACCCAGCAATTGCACTGCTGGGGATTTACCCCAAAGATACAGATGCAGTGAAACGCCAGGACACCTGCACCCCGATGTTTATAGCAGCAATGTCCACAATAGCCAAACTGTGGAAGGAGCCTCGCTGTCCATACAAAGATGAATGAATACAGAAGATGTGGTCTATGTATACAATGTAATATTACTCAGCCATTAAAAACGACAAATACCGACCATTTGCTTCAATGTGGATGGAACTGGTGGGTATTATGCTGAGTGAAATAAGTCCATCGGAGAAGGACAAACATATGGTCTCATTCATTTGGGGAATATAAAAAATAGTGAAAGGAAAAAAAATAGTGAAAGGGAATAAAGGGGAAAGGAGAAAAAATGAGTGGGAAATATCAGAAATGGAGACAGAACATGAAAGACTCCTAACTCTGGGAAACGAACAAGGTGTGGTAGAAAGGGAGGTGGGCGGGGGGTGGTGGGGGTGACTGGGTGACAGGCACTGAGGGGGGCACTTGATGGGATGAGCACTGGGTGTTATGCTATATGTTGGCAAATGGAACTCCAATAAAAATTTTTTTAAAAATGTTTAAATCTTAAAGAACTAAAAAAAGAAAAAAAAAGAATGGGGTGGCAGGTATTGGGGATAACATCCATTTAGCCTTCTGAGCTTTCTAGGCAGACTTGATGACCTTGCCCGCTCCAGCTGCCTTCCTCCTGTCCACTGCTTTCATGACACCCATAGCCACCATCTGTCTCATGTTACCTATAGCAAAATGGCCCACAGGAGGATAGTCAGAGAAGCTCTCAACACACATAAGATTGCCAGGAGTCATATTAACAATGGCAGCATGACCAGATTTCAAGAATTTGAGATGACCATCTTCCAGCTTCTTTCCAGAATAACTAATCTATCTTCCCCTACAGCTCAGCAAACTTGCAAGCAATGTGAGCTGTGTGACAATCTCACACAGGTGCATATCCAGCATTGATTTCGCCTCCATGATTCGGGATGATTACCTAAGCCATGAAGCCAGCTGCTTACATTGGTGGGTCATTTTTGCTGTCACAAGCCACATTGCCACAACGGACATCTCTGACAGATACATTCTTGACACTGAAACCCACAATGTCCCCAGGAAGACCCTCTCTGAAGACTTTATGGTGTATTTCATCAGACTTTACTTCTGTTGCAATGCTGACTGGAGCAAAGGTGACTACCATGCCAGGTTTATGAACACCAGTCTCCACTCAGCTCACAGTACCAATACCACCAATTTTGTAGACATCCTGCAGGGGCAGACACAAAGGCTTGTGAGTTAGATGAGTTGGTCGCAGAATGCAATCCAGAGATTCAAGCAGTGTGGTTCCACTGGCATTGCCATCTGAATGAGGGACTTTACTTTTTTTTAAGATTTTATTTATTTATTCATGAGAGACACAAAGAGAGGCAGAGACATAGGCAGAGAGAGAAGCAGGTTCCCTGCAGGAAACCCGATGTAGGACCCAATCCCGGGACCCCAGGATCATGCCCTGAGCTGAAGGCAGATACTCAACCACTAAACCATGCAAGTGTTCCAATGGGTAACTTTCCATCCCTTGAAACAAGGCTTGTTAGCACTTGGCTGCGGCATGTTGTCACCATTCCAGTCAGAAATTGACACAAATGGTACCTGTGTCAGGTGTATAGCCAATTTTCCTCATATAGGTGTTGACTTCTTTAACAATTTATTCATATTGCTTCTGGCTACAGGGTGGCTCAGCAAAATCCATTTAACACCAATTAAAATTGCTGTACACCCAGTGAGTAAGCCAGAGGGGCATGTTCATGGGTCTGCCCATTCTTAGAGATCCCTGCTTCAAATTCACCAACACCAGTAGCAAAAATCAGGACAGCACAATCAGCCTGATATGTGCCTGTAATCATGTTTTCATTAAAATCTTTGTATCCTCAAATATTTTGATAGTTCTTTTGTCAATCCCACCACATTTGTAGATCAGATGACCAGTAGTGGTAGACACCCAAATCTATGTGTCCAATGATGACAATGTTGATATGAGTCTTTTCCTTTCCCATTTTGGTTTAGGTTTAGTGGGGGTTTTCATGACACCTGTGTTCTGGTGGCAAACTCATTGTGAAAAAGCTAGGCAAAGACTTCAAAACAACTATTTTAAACATACTCAAAAAGCTAAAGAAAACTCTGGGCCAAGAACTAAAGGGAACCAGAAAAACAACATGTGAACAAAAGGAAAATATCAACAAAGACATAGATGTACAAAATGGAACCAGGTAGAATTTCTAGAACTAAAAAGCACAATATTGGGAGGAGCAAGATGGCGAAGGAGTAGGGTCCCCAAATCACCTGTCTCCACCAAATTACCTAGAAAACCTTCCAATCATCCTGAAAATCTATGAATTCGGCCTGAGAATTAAAGAGAGACCAGCTGGAATGCAACAGTGAGAAGAGTTCGCGCTTCTATCAAGGTAGGAAGACGGGGAAAAAGAAATAAAGAAACAAAAGGCATCCAAGGGGGAGGGGCCCCGCGAGGAGCCGGGCTGAGGCCGGGGCGAGTGTCCCCAGGACAGGAGAGCCCCGTCCCGGAGACACAGGAGCTGCACCGACCTTCCCAGGCGGAGAGGGGCTCGCGGGGAGTTGGAGCAGGACCCAGGGGGGCGGGGATGCCCTCGGGCTCCCCGGGACAGTAACAGACACCTGCGCCCCGGGAGAGTGCGCCGAGCTCCCTAAGGGCTGCAGCGCGCACGGCGGGACCGGCGGGACCCGGAGCAGCTCGGAGGGGCTCGGGCAGAGGAAGAGGCTCCGTGCGGAGGGGGCTGCGCGGTTCCAGGAGCAGCTCGGAGGGGCTCGGGCGGCGGCTCCGCGGAGGGGGCTGCATGGCCCCGGGAGCAGCTCGGAGGGGCTCGGGCAGAGGAGGAGGCTCCGTGCGGAGGGGGCTGCGCGGTTCCAGGAGCAGCTCGGAGGGGCTCGGGCGGCAGCTCCGCGGAGGGGGTTGCGCGGCCCGGGAGCGCGAATCCAACAGCGCAGGCCCCAGAGCACAGGGCGCCGGGACACAGCCCAGGATCCCGCCTCCCCCGGGACAGGCAGAGGCCGGGAGGGCCCAGGACAGCAAGGACGCTCCTGCCCTGAGCTGAGCAGATCAGCGGCCCCGCCCGGAGCCTCCAGGCCCTGCAGACGGAGTTCCTGCCGGAGCTGAATCCAGGTTTCCAGAGCTGCCCCGCCACTGGGGCTGTTCCTCCTGCGGCCTCACGGGGTAAACAACCCCCACTGAGCCCTGCACCAGGCAGGGGCACAGCAGCTCCCCCAACTGCTAACACCTGAAAATCAGCACAACAGGCCCCTCCCCCAGAAGACCAGCTACACGGACCAGTTCCAGGGGAAGTCAAGGGACTTAAAGTACACAGAATCAGAAGATACTCCCCCGTGGTTCTTTTTTTGTTTTGTTTTGTTTTGTTTTGCTTTTTGATTTGTTTCCTTCCCCCACCCCCTTTTTTTTCTCCTTTCTTTTTCTTCTCTTTTTTTTTTCGTTTTTTTTCTTCCCTTTTTTTTCTCTTTCTCTTTTCTTTCCTTCTTTCTCTCCTCTCTTTTTCTCTTTTTCCCAATACAACTTGATTTTGGCCACTCTGCACTGAGCAAAATGACTAGAAGGAAAACCTCACCTCAAAAGAAAGAATCAGAAACAGTCCTCTCTCCCACAGAGTTACAAAATCTGGATTACAATTCAATGTCAGAAAGCCAATTCAGAAGCACTATTATACAGCTACTGGTGGCTCTAGAAAAAAGCATAAAGGACTCAAGAGACTTCATGACTGCAGAATTTAGAGCTAATCAGGCAGAAATTAAAAATCAATTGAATGAGATGCAATCCAAACTAGAAGTCCTAACGACGAGGGTTAACGAGGTGGAAGAACGAGTGAGTGACCTAGAAGACAAGTTGATAGCAAAGAGGGAAACTGAGGAAAAAAGAGACAAACAATTAAAAGACCATGAGGATAGATTAAGGGAAATAAACGACAGCCTGAGAAAGAAAAACCTACGTTTAATTGGGGTTCCCGAGGGCGCCGAAAGGGACAGAGGGCCAGAATATGTATTTGAACAAATTCTAGCTGAAAACTTTCCTAATCTGGGAAGGGAAACAGGCATTCAGATCCAGGAAATAGAGAGATCCCCCCCTAAAATCAATAAAAACCGTTCAACACCTCGACATTTAATAGTGAAGCTTGCAAATTCCAAAGATAAAGAGAAGATCCTTAAAGCAGCAAGAGACAAGAAATCCCTGACTTTTATGGGGAGGAGTATTAGGGTAACAGCAGACCTCTCCACAGAGACCTGGCAGGCCAGAAAGGGCTGGCAGGATATATTCAGGGTCCTAAATGAGAAGAACATGCAACCAAGAATCCTTTATCCAGCAAGGCTCTCATTCAAAATGGAAGGAGAGATAAAGAGCTTCCAAGACAGGCAGCAACTAAAAGAATATGTGACCTCCAAACCAGCTCTGCAAGAAATTTTAAGGGGGACTCTTAAAATTCCCCTTTAAGAAGAAGTTCAGTGGAACAATCCACAAAAACAAGGACTGAATAGATATCATGGTGACACTAAACTCATATCTCTCAATAGTAACTCTGAATGTGAACGGGCTTAATGACCCCATCAAAAGGCGCAGGGTTTCAGACTGGATGAAAAAGCAGGACCCATCTATTTGCTGTCTACAAGAGACTCATTTTACACAGAAGGACACCTACAGCCTGAAAATAAAAGGTTGGAGAACCATTTACCATTCGAATGGTCCTCAAAAGAAAGCAGGGGTAGCCATCCTTATATCAGATAAACTAAAATTTACCCCAAAGACTGTAGTGAGAGATGAAGAGGGACACTATATCATACTTAAAGGATCTATTCAACAAGAGGACTTAACAATCCTCAATATATATGCTCCGAATGTGGGAGCTGCCAAATATATCAATCAATTAATAACCAAAGTGAAGAAATACTTAGATAATAATACACTTATACTTGGTGACTTCAATCTAGCTCTTTCTATACTCGATAGGTCTTCTAAGCACAACATCTCCAAAGAAACGAGAGCTTTAAATGATACACTGGACCAGATGGATTTCACAGATATCTACAGAACTTTACATCCAAACTCAACTGAATACACATTCTTCTCAAGCGCACATGGAACTTTCTCCAGAATAGACCACATATTGGGTCACAAATTGGGTCTGAACCGATACCAAAAGATTGGGATCGTCCCCTGCATATTCTCAGACCATAATGCCTTGAAATTAGAACTAAATCACAACAAGAAGTTTGGAAGGACCTCAAACACGTGGAGGTTAAGGACCATCCTGCTAAAAGATGAAAGGGTCAACCAGGAAATTAAGGAAGAATTAAAAAGATTCATGGAAACTAATGAGAATGAAGATACAACCGTTCAAAATCTTTGGGATGCAGCAAAAGCAGTCCTAAGGGGGAAATACATCGCAACACAAGCATCCATTCAAAAACTGGAAAGAACTCAAATACAAAAGCTAACCTTACACATAAAGGAGCTAGAGAAAAAACAGCAAATAGATCCTACACCCAAGAGAAGAAGGGAGTTAATAAAGATTCGAGCAGAACTCAACGAAATCGAGACCAGAAGAACTGTGGAACAGATCAACAGAACCAGGAGTTGGTTCTTTGAAAGAATTAATAAGATAGATAAACCATTAGCCAGCCTTATTAAAAAGAAGAGAGAGAAGACTCAAATTAATAAAATCATGAATGAGAAAGGAGAGATCACTACCAACACCAAGGAAATACAAACGATTTTAAAAACATATTATGAACAGCTATACGCCAATAAATTAGGCAATCTAGAAGAAATGGACGCATTCCTGGAAAGCCACAAACTACCAAAACTGGAACAGGAAGAAATAGAAAACCTGAACAGGCCAATAACCAGGGAGGAAATTGAAGCAGTCATCAAAAACCTCCCAAGACACAAGAGTCCAGGGCCAGATGGCTACCCAGGGGAATTTTATCAAACGTTTAAAGAAGAAACCATACCTATTCTCCTAAAGCTGTTTGGAAAGATAGAAAGAGATGGAGTACTTCCAAATTCGTTCTATGAGGCCAGCATCACCTTAATTCCAAAACCAGACAAAGACCCCACCAAAAAGGAGAATTACAGACCAATATCCCTGATGAACATGCATGCAAAAATTCTCAACAAGATACTGGCCAATAGGATCCAACAGTACATTAAGAAAATTATTCACCATGACCAAGTAGGATTTATCCCTGGGACACAAGGCTGGTTCAACACCCGTAAAACAATCAATGTGATTCATCATATCAGCAAGAGAAAAACCAAGAACCATATGATCCTCTCATTGGATGCAGAGAAAGCATTTGACAAAATACAGCATCCATTCCTGATCAAAACTCTTCAGAGTGTAGGGATAGAGGGAACATTCCTCGACATCTTAAAAGCCATCTATGAAAAGCCCACAGCAAATATCATTCTCAATGGGGAAGCACTGGGAGCCTTTCCCCTAAGATCAGGAACAAGACAGGGATGTCCACTCTCACCACTGCTGTTCAACATAGTACTGGAAGTCCTAGCCTCAGCAATCAGACAACAAAAAGACATTAAAGGCATTCAAATTGGCAAAGAAGAAGTCAAACTCTCCCTCTTCGCTGATGACATGATACTCTACATAGAAAACCCAAAAGTCTCCACCCCAAGATTGCTAGAACTCATACAGCAATTCGGTAGCGTGGCAGGATACAAAATCAATGCCCAGAAGTCAGTGGCATTTATATACACTAACAATGAGACTGAAGAAAGAGAAATTAAGGAGTCAATCCCATTTACAATTGCACCCAAAAGCATATGATACCTAGGAATAAACCTAACCAAAGATGTAAAGGATCTATACCCTCAAAACTATAGAACACTTCTGAAAGAAATTGAGGAAGACACAAAGAGATGGAAAAATATTCCATGCTCATGGATTGGCAGAATTAATATTGTGAAAATGTCAATGTTACCCAGGGCAATATACACGTTTAATGCAATCCCTATTAAACTACCATGGACTTTCTTCAGAGAGTTAGAACAAATTATTTTAAGATTTGTGTGGAATCAGAAAAGACCCCGAATAGCCAGGGGAATTTTAAAAAAGAAAACCATATCTGGGGGCATCACAATGCCAGATTTCAGGTTGTAATACAAAGCTGTGGTCATCAAGACAGTGTGGTACTGGCACAAAAACAGACACATAGATCACTGGAACAGAATAGAGAATCCAGAAGTGGACCCTGAACTTTATGGGCAACTAATATTCGATAAAGGAGGAAAGACTATCCATTGGAAGAAGGACAGTCTCTTCAATAAATGGTGCTGGGAAAATTGGACATCCACATGCAGAAGAATGAAACTAGACCACTCTCTTTCACCATACACAAAGATAAACTCAAAATGGATGAAAGATCTAAATGTGAGACAAGATTCCATCAAAATCCTAGAGAATAACACAGGCAACACCCTTTTTGAACTCGGCCATAGTAACTTCTTGCAAGATACATCCACGAAGGCAAAAGAAACAAAAGCAAAAATGAACTATTGGGACTTAATCAAGATAAGAAGCTTTTGCACAGCAAAGGATACAGTCAACAAAACTCAAAGACAACCTACAGAATGGGAGAAGAGATTTGCAAATGACATATCAGATAAAGGGCTAGTTTCCAAGATCTATAAAGAACTTCTTAAACTCAACACCAAAGAAACAAACAATCCAATCATGAAATGGGCAAAAGACATGAACAGAAATCTCACAGAGGAAGACATAGACATGGCCAACATGCACATGAGAAAATGCTCTGCATCACTTGCCATCAGGGAAATACAAATCAAAACCACAATGAGATACCACCTCACACCAGTGAGAATGGGGAAAATTCACAAGGCAGGAAACAACAAATGTTGGAGAGGATGTGGAGAAAAGGGAACCCTCATACACTGTTGGTGGGAATGTGAACTGGTGCAGCCACTCTGGAAAACTGTGTGGAGGTTCCTCAAACAGTTAAAAATAGACCTGCCCTACGACCCAGCAATTGCACTGTTGGGGATTTACCCCAAAGATACAGATGCAGTGAAACGCCGGGACACCTGCACCCCGATGTTTATAGCAGCAATGGCCACGATAGCCAAACTGTGGAAGGAGCCTCGGTGTCAACGAAAGATGAATGGATAAAGAAGATGTGGTTTATGTATACAATGGAATATTACTCAGCTATTAGAAATGACAAATACCCACCATTTGCTTCAACGTGGATGGAACTGGAGGGTATTATGCTGAGTGAAGTAAGCCAGTCGGAGAAGGACAAACATTATATGTTCTCATTCATTTGGGGAATATAAATAATAGTGAAAGGGAATATAAGGGAAGGGGGAAGAAATGTGTGGGAAATATCAGAAAGGGAGACAGAACGTAAAGACTGCTAACTCTGGGAAACGAACTAGGGCTGTTGGAAGGGGAGGAGGGCGGGGGGTGGGAGTGAATGGGTGACGGGCACTGGGGGTTATTCTGTATGTTAGTAAATTGAACACCAATAAAAAATAAATAAATAAATAAATAAAATAAAATAAAAAAATAAAAAGCACAATATTTGAAATGAAAACCTCAGCAGAGGTGTTTAACATCAGATATCAGCAGGCAGAAGAAAAAAATCAATAAACTTAAAGATACAACAATTGAAATTATCCAGTCTAAGTGGCAGAAAAAAAAGAAGAGAGACAAACAAGCAGAGCCAGGAGACCTGTGGAACACCACCAATTTGAACAAAATACTACATTTTAGAAGTACCAAAGAAAACAGAAAAGAATATTTAAATATTTTTTAAAAAATGTTTTTACTTACTAAATTTGAGATAGAGAAAGGGTGCACGTCAAGAGGGTACAGAGGGAAAATGGGAGAGAGGGAGGGAGAATCTCAAGCAGGTTCCACGCTCAGTCCAGAGCCTGATGTGGGGCTGAATCTCACGACACTGAGATCATGACCTGAGCCAAAATCAAGAGTTGGACATTAAGCAACCGATCTACCCAGGTGCCCCTAACTATTCTTTCTAAGAATATTTTTTAAACAGTAGCTGAAAACTTCCCAAGTTTGATTATACATGAATCTAAACATTCAAGAAGTTCAATGGACTCCAGGTAGGATAACTCAAAGAGATCCAAGACACATTCTAATCAAACTGCCAAATACAAATACAAAGAATGTGTAAAGCAGTAAGAGAGAAGCAACTCAACACTAAGAAAAGATTTTCAATAAGTTAACAGTTGACTTCTCATCAAAAACCATGGAGGCCAAAAGGCAATGTAATGACATATTAAAGTACTAAAAGTAAAGTAATGCTGAAAGTCAAGAATTCCCTATCTAGCAAAAACCATCCTTCAAAAATGGAGGTAAAATTAAGACATGCTTAAGTAAATAAAATCTGAGGCTATTCATTGCCAACAGAACTGCCTTACAAGAAATGCTAAAGAAATTTCTTCAAGCTGAAATGAAAGGATACAAGACAGCAACCCAGAGCCTGATGAAGAAATAAAGATCTCTGGTAAAGGTAGTTATGCAGGTAAATATAAAAGCCAGTATATAGGGGCAACCCAGGTGGCTCAGTGGTTTAGTGCTGCCTTCAGCCCAGGGCATGATCCTGGAGACCCAGGATGGAGTCCCACGTCAGGCTCCCTGCATGGGGCCTGCTTCTCCCCCTGTCTGTGTCTCTGCCTCTCTCTCTTTCTGTGTCTCTCATGAATAAATCAAGTCTTTGGAAAAAAAAAGCCAGTACATAATATTATCAGTTTGTAACTCCTCTTTTTATTTCCTATATAATTCAAAAATCAAATGCATAAAAAGATAATTATAAATATATGTTAAAGGATACACAATGTACAAAGATACAACTTATGAGAAGAACAATATAATGTCCACTCAAATCAGATTTTGTAAATTTAGTACATTGATTTTATTCCCCAGGGTAACTACTAAGAAAATATGTAAAATGAATAAATAAAAGGAAATGATAAGAGAATAAAATAGTACAATACAAAAAAATCTATCAAACACAAAAGAAGAAATGAATGGAGAAAAAGAAAGGCAAAAGGGGTGTAAGACATACAGAAAATAAACAGCAAAACAGCAACAGTAAATCCTTTTTTTAAAAAGATTTTATTTATTTATTCATGAAAGACACAGAGAGAGAACAGCAGAGACGTAGGCAGAGGGAGAAGCAAGCTCCTGGCAGGGAGCCTGATGTGGGACTAGTTTATGAGACCGCGGATCACGCCCTGAGCGAGGGGAAGGTGCTCAACCACTGAGCCACCCAGGCATCCTTAAAAGTAATTATTTTAAATGTAAATGGATTAAACTCTCTATCAAAAGGCAGAGGTTGGCAAAAGGAACTGAAAGTTATAGAAAGAAAAAGGATATTTCCTCCAAATAACGACCAAAAAAAAGCTAGAGTATCTAGCTATAACATTAGACAAACTAGAATTTAATCCAAAACCTGCTACAAGAAAGAAACAATGGCATTACATACACATATTTCTTACATTAATGCATAAATAATTTATAAATTATAAACATACACACAAAACAATAGAGCCCCATATATACGAAGCAAACATTGACAGGCTAAAAGACAGAATTAGACAGTTGTACAATAATAGCTGAAGAGTTTAATAACCAAGTTTCAAAAATGTACAAAACATCTAGAAAAAAGATTAATAAGAAAATAGAGGTCTTGAACAATATCTTAAACCTAGACCTAAAAGACAAATATAGGACACTTCACTCTAGAGCAATTACACATTCTTCTCAAGTGCACATGGAACATTCTTCAAGACAGAACCTATACAGACCACAAAACCAGCCTCAATAAATTAAAAAATATTGAAATCCTATGAAGTACATTCTCTAAGTACAATGGAATGAAGCTAGATTTCAATAAAAGAAGAAAAACTGGACATGAAAATTAAACAATGCACTCTTAAACAACCAAAGTTCAAAGAAAAAAATCACAAAGGAAATTAGAAAACAGAGAATGAATATGAAAACACAACAGGAACACATGGGAGGCTCAGTGGTTGAGCATCTGCCTTAGGCTCAGAGCATGATCCTGGGGTCCCAGGATCCGGGATCTGGCCCCACTTCGGGCTCCTACAAAGAGCCTGCTTTTCCCTCTGCCTATGTCTTTGCCTTTCTCTGTGTGTCTCACATGAATAAATGAACAAAATCTTTAAAAAAAGGAGGAAAGGTCTCAAACAGTAACCTACCTTTATACCTTAGAAATATCAGAAAAGAAGAGCAAACTAAATGCAAAGCTAGCAGAAGGAAGTAAGTTCTAAAAATTAGAGTGGAGATATGTTATATAGAAAATAGAAAAAACGATGGAGCGTAACAGCGAAACCAAAATTGACTCCTTAGAAACATCAACAAAATCAAACAAACTTTATTTAGACTGAAAAATTAGAGAAGATGTAAATAACTGAAATTAATGGAAGATGAAACATTATTACCAACTTTACAGAAATAAAAAAGGTCATAAAAGAATATTATAAATACTTGTACACCCAAAAAATTAGCCAACTTAGATCAAATGAACAAATTCTTAACACAGACTACCAAAACTAACTCAAAAAGAAATTGAGATGGAGCTAGAAAGTATTATGCTAAGTGAAATATGTCAGAGAAAGACAAATACCATATGATTTCACTCATATGTGGAATCTAAGAAACAAAAGAAATGAAGAGAGTGGGGAATAAGAGAGAGAGGCAAACCAAGAAACAGGCTCTTAACTCTAGAGAACAAACTAATGATTATCAGACGGGAGGTGGATGGGGAAGTGGGTGAAATAGGTGATGGGAATTAAGGAATACACTTGTGATGAGCACTGGGTATTGTACAGAAGTGTTGGATCACTATATTGTATAACTGAAACTAGTATTACACTGAATGCTAAATAACTATAATTTAAATAAAAACTTAAAAAATAGTTGAACAGATAAAGAAGATGTGGTATAGAGAATTAAAAATTAGCCATTCCCACCAACAGTTCAAGAAGGTTCTCCTTTCTCCACATCCTCTCCAACACTTGTTGTTTCCTATCCTATTAATTTTCACCATTCTCACTGGTGTGAGGTGGTATCTCATTGTGGTTTTGATTTGTATTTCCCTGATGGCAAGTGATGCAGAGCATTTTCTCATGGGCTTGTTGGCCATGTGTAGGTGTTCTTTGGTGAATTTTCTGTTCATGTCTTCTGCCCATTTCGTGATTGGATTGTTTGTTTCTTGGGTGTTGAGTTTAAGAAGTTCTTTACAGATCTTGGATACTAGCCCTTTATCTGACATGTCATTTGCAAATATCTTCTCCCATCCTGTAGGTTGTCTTTTAGTTTTGTTGACTATTTCTTCTGCTATGCAAAAGCTTTTTATCCTGATTAAGTCCCAATAGTTCATTTTTGCTTTTGTTTCCTTTGCCTTCACAGATGTATCATGCAAGAAGTTACTATGGCCAAGTTCAAAAAGGGTGTTGCCTGTGTTCTCCTCTAGGATTTTGATGGATTCTTGTCTCACATTTAGATCTTTTATCCATTTTGAGTTTATCTCTGTGTATGGTGTAAGAGAATGGTCTAGTTTTATTCTTCTGCATGTGGCTGTCCAATTTTCCCAGCACCATTTATCGAAGAGGCTGTCCTTTTTCCAGGGGATATTCTCTCCTCCTTTGTCAAATATTAGTTGACCATAGAGTTGAGGGCCCATTTCTCAGTTCTCTATTCTGTTCCATTGCTCTAGGTGTCTGTTTTTGTGCCAGTACCACACTGTCTTGATGACCACAGCTTTATAGTACAACTTGAAATCCAGCATTGTGATGCCCCCAGCTCTGGTTTTCTTTTTCAATATTCCCCTGGCTATTTGGGGTCTTTTCTGATTCCACACAAATCTTAGATTATTTGTTCCAACTCTCTGAAGAAAGTCCATGGTATTTTGACAGGGATTGCAGTGAATATGTAAATTGCCGTAGGTAGCAGAGACATTTTCACAATATTAATTCTTCCAATCCATGAGCATGGAATATTTTTTCATCTCTTTGTGTCTTCCTCAATTTCTTTCAAAAGTGTTCTGTAGTTTTTAGGCTATAGATCTTTTACCTCTTTGGTTGGGTTTATTCCTAGGTACCCTATGTTTTTGGGTGCAATTGTAAATAGGACTGATTCCTTAATTTCTCTTTCTTCAGTATCATTGTTAGTGTAAAGAAATGCCACTGATTTCTGGGCATTGATTTTGTACTCTGCCACATTGCTGAATTGCTGTATGAGTACTAGGAATCTTGTGGTGGAGTCTTTTGGGTTTTCTATGTACAGTGTCATGTCATCTGCAAAGAGGGAGAGTTTGACTTCTTCTTTGCCAATTTGAATCCTTTTTATTTCTTTTTGTTGTCTAATGCTGAGGCTATGACTTCTAGTACTATGTTGAATGTCAGTGATGAGAGTGGACATCCCTGTTGTGTTCCTAATCTTAGGGGAAAGGCTCTCAGGTTTTCCCCACTGAGAATAGTATTTGCTGTGGGCTTTTCATAGATGGCTTTTAGGATACTAAGAAATGTTCCCTCTATCCCTATACTCTGAAGAGTTTTGATCAGGAATGCAAACTGGTACAGCCAGTCTGGAAAGCTGTGTGGAGGTTCTTCAAAGAGTTAAAAATAGAGCTACCCTGTGACCCAGCAATTGCACTACTGGGGACTTACCCCAAATATACAGATGTAGGGAAACATCAGGACACTTGCACCCCAATGTTTATATAGCAGCAATGTCCACAATAGCCAAACTGTGGAAGGAGCCTCAATGTCCTTCAACAGATGAATAGATAAAGAAGATATATATATATATACACACACACAATGGAATATTATTCAGCCATTAGAAAGGACGAATACCTACCATTTGTTTCGACTTGAATGGAACTGGAGGGTATAATGCTGAGTGAAGTAAGTCAATTGGAGGACAATGATCATATGGTTTCATTCATACAGGGAATATAAGAAATAGTGAAAGGGGTTTTAAGGTAAAGGAGGGGAAATGAGTGGGAAAAATTAGAGAGGTAGTGGAAGGGGAAGTGGGCGGGAGGATGGGGTAACTGGGTGATGGGCACTGAGAAGGGCACTTGATGAGATGAGCACCGGGTGTTATAATATATGTTGGCAAACGGAACTTGAATTTTAAAAAAATAATAAATAAATAAATAAATAAATAAATAAATAAATAAATAAATAACTAGGGCAGCCCGGGTGGCTCAGTGGTTTAGCGCCGCCTTCAGCCCAGGGCCTGATCCTGGAGATCCGGGATCGAGTCCCATGTCGGGCTCCCTGCATGGAGCCTGCTTCTCCCTCTGCCTGTGTCTCTGCCTCTCTCTCTCTCTCTCTCTGTGTGTGTGTGTCTCATGAATAAATAGATGAAATCTTTAAATAAATAAATAAATAGATAACAGCCATAAAAAAGAATGAGATCTTGCCATTTGCACCAATGTGTATGGACCTAGGAGTAATTATGCTAAGTGAAATAAGTCAAAGAAAGATAAATACCATATGATTTTACTTATACATGGAATCTAAAAAACAGAGAAGAAACTAGCGGTTGCCAAAGGGGAGGTGGAAGATGAGCAAAATAGATAAAGGAGATTTAAACATACAAACTTAAGAGTTATAACATACATAAATCTCAGAGATGAAAATAAGCATAAGGAATATAGTCAATAATACTATAATAATGTATGGTAACAGATGGTGACTACACTTATTCTGGTGAACACTGAATATATATAACATTGTGGAATCACTATGTTGTACACCTGAAACTAAGATAACTTCATATGTGAATTATATTTCAATACTTAAAGAAAAAGAAAAAAGAAATAGAGAATCTGAACAAGATTTTAACAAGAAACTGAATTAGTCATAAAAAATAACTCACAAAAAAGTAAAATCTATAATCAGATAGCTTCATTGGCAAATTCTACCAAATATTTAAAGAAAACTTTAACACCAATTCTTCTCAAACTCTTCCAAAAGTAGAAGATGAGGTCACACAACCTAATTCATTCTATGAAGCCAATATTATCCTGATACCAAAACCAGACAAAGACAAACAAGAAAACTACAGACCAATACTCCCTATAAAAAACAGATGCAAAAAAATCTCAACAAAATACTGGCAAACTAAATCCAATAGTATACTAAAAGGATTATACACCATGACGTGGTGAAATTTATCCCAGGAATGCAAGAATGGTTCAACATAAGAAAATTAATTGATATAACAGGCCACATTAACAGAACAAGAAGCAAAAGCCATGTGATCATCTTAATTGTTATACAAAATACATATGACAAAGTCCAACACCCTTTCATGATAAATGCATTCAGAAATTAGGAATAGAAAGAAAACTTTCTTAACATGATAAAAATTATTTATGAAAAACTCACACCTAACTCAATACTCAATGGTGAAAGATTAAAAGCTCTTCCTCCAAGATCAGGTAGAAGATAAGAATGTTTGCTTTCATCACTTCTATTCAACTTGGTACCAGAAGCCAATGCCAGAGTAATCAGGTAAGGAAAAGAAATAAAATGCATCCAAATTTGAAAGGAAGAAAAAAAATTATGTCTGTTTCAGATGATGTGATCCTCTATATAAAGTCTTGAAGAATCTACAAATAAAATATTAGAGCTAATAAATGAGGTCAGCAAAGTCTTAGGGTACAAGATGAACAAAAAAAATTGTTTCTATATAATCATAATGAACAATCTGAAAAGGAAATTAGTAAAACAATTTATAATACCATCCAAAATAATAAAATGTCTAGGAATAAATTTAACCAAGTAAATGAAAGACATGTACGTAGACAACATTGATGAAGGAAATTTAAAAAGACCTAAATAGGGATGCTTGGCTTTGTTGGTAAAGCATGTAACTCTTGATCTCAGGGTCATGAGTTCAAGCCCCACATTGAGGGTAGAGTTTATTTTTAAAAATAAAAGGGAAAAAAGATCTAAATAAATGGAAAGACAACTTGTGTTCCCGAATTGGAAGACTCAACAATATCGTGATGGCATTGCCACGTAAAGCAATCTACAGACTCAGTAAAATCCTTAACAAAATTTCAACAGCCTTTTGAGCAAAAATGGAAAAGTTGATCCTCAAATTCATATGAAATTACAAGGGGCCCCAAATAGCCAAAATATTCTAGAAAAGGTAAAGAAAGTTGAAGGACTCACACATCCCAGTTTCAAAACTTACTATAAAGCTATGGTTGGTACTGGCATAAGGACAAACTAATAGCTAGTGGAATAGAATTGAGAATCCAGAAGTAAACCCATACATCTATGATGAATTTATTTTTGACAATGGTGCCTAGACCATCTAATGGGAAAATAACAGTTTCTTCGACAAATAGTACTGGGACAACTGTATATCTACATGCAAAGGAATAAAGTTGTATCTCTACCTCATGACATTTACAAAAACTAATTCAAAATGGATCAATGACCTAAATACAAAATCTAAAACTATAAAAATCTTGTAAAAAATCATGGGAGTAAATCTTCATGATGTTGGATTTAACAATGGAATCTTAGATATGACACCAAAAGTATGAGCAACAACACCAAAAAGTAGACAAATTGGACTTCATGAAAATTAAAAACTTTTGTGCATAATAGGATATTATTAAGAAAGTGAAAAGATGACCTACAGAACGGGAGAAAATATTTGCAAATCATGTATTTGTTTAGTATCCAGAATATATACAGAAGTCTTATAACTCAGCAAGGAAAAGACTAACAATCCAATCAAAAAATAGGCAAAGGCCTTGAATAGATAATTTCCCAAAGAAGATATGCAAACAGGGAACAATCACATGAAAAGATGTTCAACATCACTGGTGATTAAAGAAAATGTAAATCAAAAAAAAAAAACTACAATGAAGAATTTCTTCATGAACAAAATAAGATGGCCATAGTAATAATAATAGATGGCAATAAAACAAAATTTAAAAAAGATGGAGGAATTGGGATGCTCATGCATTGCTGATAAGAATGTAAAATGGTTCAGCCCTGTAAAAAACAGCTTGGTGGCCTCTCAAAAAGACAGGATTACCATATGGCCCAGTAATTCTACTCTTAGGTATATAACCCAAAGTATTGGAAACAAGTATTCTCTCTCTCTCTACACACACACACACACACACACACACACACACACAATGTTCATAGCAGTATTATTCACAATTGCTTAAGGGAAAACAGCCCAAATGTCCATCAGTAGATGTATGGATAAATAAAATGTAGTATATTCATAAATGCAATATTATTCAAATATAAAAATGAAGTGGTGGTAGATGATATGATGGGGATGAACCTCAAAAACATCATTCTAAATGAAAGAAATCTGTGAAAGAAGAAATGAAAACACCTTTTTAAGTGAAAGAAGCTAGACACAAAAGGTCACGTAATGTAGGATTCCATTTATATGAAATATCTGGAATAGGTTAATAGGCTCTGTCTCCACAGAGAAAAAATGCAGATTGGCGGTTTCTAGAGGCTGGAGGGGAGGGGTGGAAATAGGGAGAAACTGCTCAAGTATGAGGTTCTATTTTGGAACATTAAAAATGTCTGGATCCAGATAAAGGTGGTGGTTGCATAGCATGGTGAATGTACTACATGTCACTGAATTATTCATGTTAAATGGTTAATTTTATATTATGTGAATTGTATAGTTATGTGAATTTTACATTATGTGAATGTAACAATAAATTCACGTAATACATGAAATTTGTGAATGAAATTCACAACAAATTTTTTAAAGAATTGAACCAGAATCCTATGTGCTGTACACAAAATAACTCTAAATGGTTCAAAAGCTAAACGTATCAAATATATAGAAGAAAATAAGTGAAACTGAGAACTTGCATGTAGTTAAAGGCTTCTTATACATGACCAAAAAGCAATAATAATAAAAGACAAAATTGTTAAACTCAACTTCATCAAAAATTTTAAATACCTGAATTGAAACATACTGTTAAGGAAAATAAAATACAACCCACAGAATTATAAAACTACTGTGTGTGTGTGTGTGTGTGTGTGTGTGTGTGTGTGTGTACACATTTGACAAAGAATATGTATCCAGAATACAAAATTTTTTAATTTATGAAGATAATACACTTTTTTAAATAGGAGAAGATTACAGAAGACACTTCACAAAAGAAGATATCTGAACGGCCAACAACTACATGAACATATGTTCAGCATCAGGAAAATCAAAATAAAACAAGGTACTCCAACATATCCACTAGGATGGCTATGATTAAAAAGATCCAATACACTGCTGGTGGGAATGTAAAATAGTATAATTACTTTGACAAATATTTCAGCAGTTTCTTGTGAAGTTAAACACATTATACACTCCATTCCTCTATATCTACCCAAAAGAAATGAAAATTATGGGTATAAAATGACTTGTACACAAATGTTCATAGTGAAAGATAGCAGATCAGTGGCTTCCAGGGTACCAAGACAGGGCAAGATTTTACTGGAAAGGGACAGAGGTGAACTTTTGGGGGGTAATGAAACTATTCAATACCTTACCTATTGTCGGTGTATACATTTGTCAAAATTCAGGAACTGTACACTTAAAATGGATGCAGTTTATTGTATGTAAAGTATTTTACATACAATAAATATATTGAAATATAAATTGAAATTTTGAAATAAAAATTTTGAAATAAAAATATTTCAAAAAAATTTGATTTAAAAAAAAAATAGAAGGGAGGGCAGCCTGATTTGGGACTTGGACCTCTTCAGTAAGATTTCCACAGGCAACTCCCATGAGGGACGCTTCACTGAGGTCCCTGTTTGCGCCAAGGAATGCGGAGGCAAAACATTGTTGGAATAGCTAAGTTATTCACTTGTTCCCTTAAATTTACTAAATGGCATGCTGTATTTCCTGAAATATTCAAAGTATTTATTTAAATTTCCTTTGGGTAGAAATTAGTTTAGAAATAATAAACTTACATATATGTAACATATGCATACCAATATACATACACATACTGTAATTATCAAAATATTTAGTTTTAACCCAATAAATAATTTAATATTTAAAAACCTTAAGAAGCTTCCTAGGAAATCAAAGTGCTCAAAGCAGTTTTAACAGTTCTCCCCTATGACTACAGATAAACTTGCTTTCTTGTTTATGCATTACTTTTAATTTTTCCTTTATAACTACTTCCATTTCCCCATTTTCCCGTCTCTTTTGGTCCATTTCATCTCTAGTCAGATCACACTATTTAAGGAATTGTATCTGTTTTTTAAATATACCAAATATTGGTGTATGCATATTTAACTGACATAGGTCTAGCCAATACCTTTAGAAATAGACTAAAAAAGTTCTTTTATCTTTCTACTTTGTGGTAAAGACCAAAGATGAAGAAAAATAATCAAAAAGGAAAAACAAATTACTATGCTTAAGGAAAAGCAATTAGATTTCACTGAATTGTATTAAAAGAGACTACAGATCCTGTGGAAAATTAGAGTTATCAATTATTTAACACTTACTATGTGGTACATATTAAGACACTTTAGGTTAGCATTATTAGCCTAATTAGTAGGTGGAAAAGTTATGACTTAAACCAAGCCTGATGTCAATGGCCATGCTCTAAAACAAATCATTACACTCTTCTACTAGAGTAACTTTAGAACCAACTATTGAAGGGGCTCTGTACTGCCATTAAAAGAGAAGAATTTGTCCTGCTTACTGCAAACACTAAAATGCTAAAGTAGTCTATCATTCCAACTCCAGGCCCCTTGGTGTCCAGGCTAAACTATTGCAGCATTCTCTCTTTACCCCAATTCTGAAATGTAACCTAACTTCCAAATTCTGCTCCTTCCACTAATTTGCTGTGATAAAGTGCTACATTAAAGCAACAATGAGAAGGAGCTAAACGTACCTCCCACACTACTCTTTGACTACCTGACAAAGGAATGGCTTTAAAGGGATCCCTGGGTGGCGCAGCGGTTTGGCGCCTGCCTTTGGCCCAGGGCGCGATCCTGGAGACCCGGGATCGAATCCCACGTCGGGCTCCCGGTGCATGGAGCCTGCTTCTCCCTCTGCCTGTGTCTCTGCGCCTCTCTCTCTCTCTCTCTGTGACTATCATAAATAAATAAAAAAATTAAAAAAAAAAAGAGGATGCAGAATCTTTAAAGAGGATGGATGTAACATGTCTAATGGCATGCCACCCTCACTGTACCTAACTGCAATCACCTATACCATCTTCTAAACAAAATCAGAAAAATCTCCATCCTCTCAGTAATACAAACCCTAAGAGTGTACCTCCCTTCTACAACTCCGTCTCTTTCAGCTAGGTTGGAGTCAACTCTCAACCACTGAGGCTGACACAATTTTCTTCTTTTTCAAATTATAACTTGGGGGTAGGTATCGGGACAGCAACAGGAAATATGATTCAATATTTCCAATCAATATTGGGATAAAAAGCATAAACTACTTAAAATGATTTTATTAAGTCTTTGGAATAAATTATAAAACTCACAAGTAATTAAAAACTAAGACACATTTTTGAAGCGTTTAGTAAAGAGTAACTACATGTTTTACAAATCCTGAATATCCTAATTCAACTACAAAACACTCAATTAAAACATAAAGATTTAAAATTCTTTTTTTTAAGTAGGCTCCACACCCAATGTGGAGCCCAATGTGGGGCTGAGATACAACCCTGAGATAAAGACCTGAGCTGACATCAAGAGTCAGACACTCAACCAACGGAGCCACTCAGGCACCCCTGAAATTCCTTTTTTTCTTAACCAGGAAGGAATTTGTATTTTATAGCAACTTTGGTGTCAATTTATCTAAAGATTTTGGATACATTCACAAGAACCTAAAATAAAATCATAGGTTTCATACATATATTACATATTTTGCTCCAAATATAAGTGAAAAAGTTGGATCCAGTATTCAAAATATCACTTTTTTTAGCATTGACAAAGTAAAAATGGAAAGGTGTTTGTTACTCAGTGGAGGGAAAAGATAAGGAGAATACATGTTACACTTTACATGAAAGAGTACAAAGTAAAGATGACTCCTCTTCATTGTGTTCAATGACAGAATTATTACTGGTTTTAGGTTATTCTGTCAGCCTCTGGAATTTTCTACTTAAAAACCCACTGAAGTTCTATTCTAGAAAAGCAGGTAAAGGAAAACTCTAAAATTAATATGAAATGTTTATTAAAATAATAAAATCTTGTTTTAGTTTCATTAATTCACCTAGCCTTTTTTCCTTTAATAATGATGGTATAAAAATAGTTAACTCTAAAATATGTTAACCTGTTTAAATCCAAAAATGTTAAAATATACAGTAGTAAACTAATATTCAATATTTTTAAAACATTTTTATTGCAAAAGTAATAAACATTTACTATAGATAGCTGAGGAAATACAGGTAAAAAAAATCCTGTAATTTCACTGTCATACTCTAAGTCTTTTTTTCTCTATTAATTTGGAATAAACATTTATCATGGAGATGAAATGTTAGGCCCTCAAGTATCCTACCCAAAATGAACCAAGTTAATGTTCCTAGTAGTACACATTTCTATTAATTGTGATGTAAACAGAACCTATTTCTAGACTCTTGTTTTCCAAAATAATTTACATTTCTATTAATGTTTAAACCCAATAAAAATCTTTATAGAATTTTTAAGTACTATGAGGTAAGAATACAGATGGAAAAGTAGACAGGTTAAGAAAAATTAAGAAAAGGTTATAATCTGAAATGATTTAATCCCTTCCACCTCTTGAATATTTTCAGTTTTATTCAGATTAAATCAGGACCTGATTTTAAAACTTTCAGTTTTATTCAGATTAAATCAGGACCTGATTTTAAAACAAAGCCAGGAAAAAATAAAATATAAAATAAAATAAAATAAAGCCCGGGAACGCTAAGTGAAATAAATTGGACAAAGATAAATACTACGTGATTTCACTTATATCTGTTACCTATAAAACAAAACATGAATAAACAAACAAAAAGCAGAATCAGACCTATAAATACAAAGATGAAACTGATGGATGCTAGAGGAGAAGAGGGTAGGGGAATGGGCAAAATGGGTGAAGGGGGGTAGGAGATGCAGGCTTCCAGTTATAGAATGAATAAGTCATTGGAAGAAAAGGTACAGCATATGGAATATAGTCAATGGTGTTGCAGTAGTGTTGTATGGTAACAGATGGCAGCTACACTTGTGAGCAGAGCATAACCATAAGAGTTATTGAATCCCTATGTTGTATACCTGAAACAAATGTAACATTATATGTCAACTCTACTCAAATAAAAACAAACAAAACCTGGGTAAATAATGTTTACAATGTCTCTTGAAAATCAGAAAGACCTGATTTTGAACTCACCATTGTTTTTTAGCATACTGACAAATTCAAATTGTAATGATTTAACCATTTGGAGAAAAAAATATTTCCCTTTTCTTACGTGTGTATCATGAAGTAGAGGGGAAAAATGAGAATATCGGTGCGAAAATCTATTAAGAAACAGGTAAGTTTATAAGACAATGTTTTTTACATAAATGTTGTCAGTCTATAAATTAAAATATGTCAGTCAAATTAGTCAGGAAAACAAATCCAAGCCCCTGAAGATGAAACTCTTTTCCAATCTCTAAGAAAGGTGACCTTTTTCAGTTTAGTCTCATTTGTTATTTTTAAAACATTAGTTTGTGGTTTTTTCCATTATACAGTATACACAAATGAAGGCATGAAGGCAGTGATAAGGTCTAATAAGCTTGTGACATTACAAAAAGAAGTCTACTGCAACTGTGGAGAAAAATGAAATGCCCAAACAGGCTGTAAAAGATAAGCAAGCAAATAGAATTGAGAGAGCAAGAAATGAATTTATCCACTATTAACCAAATTACTATAAATTGAGTATACTCATTCTGAAATAAAATCATCTTTAAAAATTAAAAACCCGGGAATTCAACTGACCATAAGAACTAGGGGAAAAAAGCTGTTATTTTCCTTCTTCCAAAATGTATCCAGTATATCTTCAGGGAGTGAGGGGAATGGAAGATGGGGAAATCCACAACCTATGGAGATAGATTTTACCAGATAGTGGAAACTTTCAACATACCCACATGTGAAGAAAGTATACAGCTTATTTTACAAATCACAACATAATAAGAATTGACTCTTTCACTTTGAAAAAAAAAAAAACAATGAAAATTAACATGACCTCAAAGCCAGGGCAAATTGGCTCATTAACAGCCAGCTAGGAAAACTACTCAGAAGGGATACCAAAGCTTAATAAATGCTTCACATTTCAAAAGACTTCCTGAAACTAAATTAACTCAGAATGGGTAAGGCCATTTTAAATAGGGTCATTGTTCAAGCATTTCTCCTACAAAGTCAAAATGAAAGAAGGTAGAAAAAGAGTCTTCCTCATTTCAAAATAATTGTATTTTTAAAATATTTTTATCAATGGCCAAATCTGGGACCTCTTATAGCTGAATTCTTTGTTTCCTACAATATTATCAAATAAGACAGTTAAATAAACAGAAAATAAAAACTATCATAATTATCCTAATTTCTCATCCCTTAAACTTCACAGGAAAGATAAGAAATAGCTCTATATTATTATTAAAGGGATAGTATGAGTATGACAAAATTAATTAATCCTAAAGACTTTACTTTCCATTAATTATATGAAAGGCTTTCTGCTAGATGATGTGAAGTATAGAAGTAGAAAATGATCACTGCTCTGAGATAACTCTTATATTGTAGATTTAGATAGATAAATGGATGGATAGATACATAGGTAGAGACATAGGTAAATAGATGACAAAATCTAGTTTTAGAAGTCTTTGCAAAGGAAATAATCTGAAATTCAAATATTTTTGTTCAAAAATTTTGACAGCTGTGTTAAAAAATAAAAGCAGGCTATGGGTAGCCCTGGTGGCGCAGCGGTTTAGCGCCGCCTGCAGCCCAGGGTGTGATCCTGGAGACCCGGGATGGAGTCCCACATTGGGCTTCCTGCATGGAGCCTGCTTCTCCCTCTGCCTGTGTCTCTGCCTCTCTCTCGCTCTCTCTGAATGAATAAATAAATAAATCTTTAAAAAAAATAAAAAAATAAAAGCAGGCTATGTTGGATCGTTATTGGACTTACCCTCTTGCCATAAACTACCAGAAAACTGCAAAATATGTGGAACAAATATTTTCAGACATTGGGAAAAGTTAGCAAAGACTGTGGTCTCAATATTTATTTTAAACTTTCTCCTGAAGGCCCTAACAATAAGATAGAGGAGAAAAAAGAGTGCAGAGTAGAATAAAAGAAGTAAATACATCCTAATTCACAAAATACATAAGGACATTTTCAGATAATTCTAAGTAATCCATAAAAGAGCTACCAGAAATAGTAAAATAATTTAGCAAGGTCACAGCATACAAGTCAATAAAAACATCAATTGTATTTCTATATACTATCAATAAACAACTGAAAAAAGAAAAAAAATGCCATGAATAATACTATTCAAACACTTGAATTCTAGGGATGAATTTAACAAAGTATATATAAGACCTACACACTGAAAAATACAAAACATTAGAGAGAGAAATTAAAGAAGACCTTAATGAACAAACATATATAATGTTCATTCATTAGAATGCTGAATACTATTAAGACATCAATTTTCCCCCCAAATGATCTGCAGATTAAACACGATAACATTCAAAATTCCAGTTTTATTTGTATGAATTGAAAAGCTAATTATAAAAGTTATATAGAAATGCAAAAGAAGATTAGGAAGAAAAGGAGGAAGAGGAAGAGAAGATGGAGGAGAAGGAAATGAACCAAAAATTTGAAAAAGAGCGAATCTGGAGAATTTGCACTGCTAATCCTTATTATAAAACTATAGTAATGAAGATAGTGTGGTATTAAGAATATAGACATAAGTTGATAGAACAGATTAGAGTCCAAAAATAGTCTCATACATATATGGTTTGTTAATTTTCAACAAAGGTACCAAGGTAATTCAATGTGGGAAGGGATCATCTTTTCAATAAATGGTGCTGGAACTAGCTAAACAAATGGGAAAAAAGGGATCCCTGGGTGGCGCAGCGGTTTGGTACCTGCCTTTGGCCCAGGGCGCGATCCTGGAGACCCGGGATCGAATCCCACGTCAGGCTCCCGGTGCATGGAGCCTGCTTCTCCCTCTGCCTGTGTCTCTGCCTCTGTCTCTCACTCTGTGATTATCATGAATAAATAAAAAATTTAAAAAAAACAAATGGGAAAAAAATAACTGAACTAGTTTTCTTATCAAATTCCATACAGAAAATTACTAAATGTGTCAAAAGTTAAAATTATAAAAGCAACTTTTAGAAGCAAACATGGGAGAAAATCTTGATTACTCTGAGGGCAGCCAAAGATTTCTTAAAGGACCCAGAAAGCCATAACCATAAAAAGGTGATAAACTGGACTGTGCCAAAATTAAACATTTACTCTCTGAAAATACCAGTTACAAAATTGAAAAGGCAGCCACTAAGTAGAACATATCCACAAAATGTGTATGTATTAGTTTAGACAAGATGTTGTATCCAGAATACATAAAGAGCTCTTACTATGCACCTATAAGAAAAAAAAAGAAATGGCCTACAGAACACAACATGGATGAAACACAAATGTATAATGTTAATGAGAAAAAATCTAGACTCAAAAGGTTACATACTGGATGATTCAATCTATATGACATAATGAAAAAAAAGGTACAATCATAGGAAGAGAAAATAGATGAGTGATTGCCAGGAACTGAGAGTAGATTGGAGGAAGGGGCTTATTATAAAGGGGCCACATAAGGACATATTTTGAGGTGATGAAACCTCTCTGAATCTTGATTATGATGGTAGTTACATGATTGTATGCTTTTATCAAAATTCACAGAATAGTACACCAAATATAGTAAATTTTATAAATATAAATAAGATAACTACAATAAAACTACCAGGTGATTGCAATACTCAGATATCAAAATGGTTAAAAATACAAAGTAACTATAATAATAGCAAATGCAGGCAAGGATGAGGAAAAACTAGAACTTTCATACACTGGTGGAATGTACAATGGTACATTGTAGACTTATGTAGACTTATGATACAACCCAGCAACTACATTACTTGATTATTTATCCAAGAAAATAAAAGCACATGTCCACACAAACACTTGTTGCCACATTCATAAGCAGAGAAGTGGGGAAACTTTGAAGATGCTTTTCTCCATTCTGACTCAATATTCAGTACTTTTCCACTCCTAGTCTTTCTTCTGCCCCGGCCCCTAGGTCCATAAAACTGTGGGAGCTTTTGTTTGAGGCTTCTTCATCAGTGAGATGACCTGACCCTCAAGTTCATGCTTATCCACAGGATCTGGAGCCATCTCGTTGAGAAAAATGTAAATGGGAGGGAAGCGGAGTAGGTACTGTTCCTGGTTTAGTCTCTTGCTTATACAAATAATAGTAAGCAATTAAAGACTTGACTGTAACTTTCATTTTGACTTGTTTTAGTTGGTTACTCAAACTTAAAAGCTCAGCTGAGCTCCTAATTTGATCATTTGAATAGGTGCAAATTATTTCTTGTTAAAATTCAACATTTTTTTAAATCTCAGGATATAGGAATGGAAAAGGACCTCCTCAATCTGTAAGTATGAAAAATTTAAAGCAAACATAAGGGCAAAATACTGAATATCTTCCCCAAAAGACGGAGTATAAAACTACATGCCTTCTTAGCATTTCTATTAAAGTTGTACTGGAAGTCCTAGCCAGTTCAATAAGGCAGTCAGCCCAAAATGGCATAGGAATTGAAAAGGAAAAATTATACCTCTCTTTATTTGCCTATAATATAATTATGTACATGGAAGATACAAAGTAACTACTAGAACTAATGAATAAATTCAACAACACTGTTTTATAACTTGATTATATATTACACTTACACTATTGTATTGATTATCGAAACTCACAGAACTGTGTGTAAAATGGGTGAATTTCACAATATGTAAATCAAATCCTAGAAAAAAGAAAAAATTAGTAGTATCTTAGGATAATAAGATCAATATAAAAGTGAATTATATGTATCTTAGCAACAAGCAACTTAAAATACAATTTTTAAGCAACAGCACTTACTCTAAAAACAATCAAATGCATGGGAAGAAACTGAGCAAATACTGTGCATGATTCTATGATGACCCAGTTAAAGAATATCTAAATTAATCTAGAGATGTACTGTGTTTATTGGAAAATTCACAGATTTTAAGATTTCAATGAGCACTGGGTGCTATGCTATATGTTGGCAAATTGAACTCCAATTTAAAAGAATATGTAAAAAAATAAATAAAATATTTAAAAAAAGAATAAAAAAGATTTCAATTCTTCCTATATTGATCCACAGATTTGTTCCTATCAAAATCTTAAAAAAAATTTTTTAGTAGGAATTGGTAAGATGAATCTAAAATTTATATGGAATTAAGAAACAAATGAGATGAATGGGGAGGGGGTAGAAAAAGACAAACCATAAAACAGACTCTTAACTTGAAAACAAACTGAGGGTTGCTGGAGGGGAGATGGGTGGTAGGGTGAGTTAGGTGATGGGTATTAAGGAGCACACTTGTGATGAGTGCTGGGTGAGGAATCTCTAAACTCTAATCCTGAAACTAATATTACACTATATGCTACATAACTGGAATTTAAGAACTTGAAACAAAAAAAATACTAAAAAATAATAGTAATAAAAATTTAATATTAAAGATCAAAAAATAAAAATAAATAAAATTTATATGGTATCAATAACCAAGACACTAGTCAAGATAATCATGAAGAACAAATTCAAAGGAGTCACACTACAAGGGTTAAAAAGTTGTTAAAATGCCAAAATAATTAAGACAATAGGATATTGGCATAAGGATATACAAAAAGATCAACAGAACAGACTAATGAGTTCCAACCAAGACATGTACATACATATTCAACTGATTTTCAATAAAGTCATCAAAGTAAATAAAAAAAAATGAGGTCTTTTTCAATATATGGTACTGGAATAAATGGTTATCTATATAGAAAAAAATGGGCCTAAAGACAAAATCTGAAACTATAAAGATTGTAGAAGAAAACATATGATAATATTACTATAATCTTGGAGTTTAAGATTTCTTAGAGAAGACACAAACACCAAAAGGCAAGGGGTATGAGGAAGGTAGGGGTAATGGAAAAGTTCTATATCTTGCCCTGGTTGGTGGTTACCGCATACGCAATTGTTAAAAAAAAAAAAAAAATCAAGCTGTTCACCTTAGATCAGTGCATATAACTTTTTGTAAATTACACTTCAATAAAACAAGGGTTAAAATGCAAACATTAAAATGTTCGCTGCAGCTTCACCTGTAAAAGCCAACAACCCAAATGTCCATTAATAGGAAACAGAAAAACAAAGTATGGCATATGCATAGGATGGAACACTACATAGCAAGAAAATAATGATCTATGGATACATACCACAACATGGACAACTCTCAAATGCTGAGAGAAAAAAGACAGAACAAAGAATGTGTACATACTATATGATTCCATTTATATAAACTCTAGAAAATGAAACAAATGTAAAAAAGCAGATCAGTGGTTACTTAGGGGTGAAGAATGGAAGTAGGAAGTGAGTGAGGATCTACAAAGAGGTATGGAAATCTTATATATGTTTATATATCAGTGATATAAACATATATACTATTTATAATGTATATAAATATACATTATATTTAATGTGTGAATGGTTTCACAGGCATTTACATAGCTCACAACTACTCAAATTGTACACTTTAAATATGTGCACTTTATTGTATGTCAGTTATACCTCAAAGTTGCTTAAAAACTATAGAGGTGCAGATTTGAGCTTAATAAGAAAGAACTTTCCTTCTAACAATCAGAACAATAGAATTTTAGAGTTAAAAGACACTTAACGGGTATTGCTGACAGGGTAGCATACATTCCCTATTTGAGCACTTTTAGTAATGGGGCATTTCCATTATTAAATAGTTTAATTGCTAGAAAATTATTAATACGAAGAGCTCCTGTAACTCAATCCATTGATTCTAGGTATTGTCTCTGGTGCTAAATCTACCTACCCCCAAATTCAAAATGCATTCAACAACTAGCTACAGAGAACCAACTATATATAAGCAACCACTCTATATGCTGTGGTGGGTGAATACAAAGATATGTGAGACAAGGACCCTGATTTCATGGATTTTCCAATTTTGTACCTAAAAATAAATAACTCTAATTCATTGTACTTCATCATTGTCTCCTTTGCTGTGGTTTATATAGTGAGAATGCTTCTGACTTGGCAATTAGACTGTAGATAGTAGAAAAGATATGAGTACAATCTAGTATCACCATTTTCTATTTGGTAGTTTAACTGTGTCTACTTTTGAATAAAATAACAAAATCATATTAACAGTGCACAAATCCTTAAACCAAAGTGGTATACTGGAAAGAGGACTAGAATAAAATTCCTGTTATGCATCTGCAATTAACTAGATGCATCCTTCATCAAGCATTTCACTTTCCTATAAAATGATGGGAGTTGGTTTCTGTAGAGTAGTGGCTTTCAAACTTTTTGGTCTCCAGATACTTTTACTGCCTTAAAAATCATTGAGGACCCCAAGAACTTTTGTTTAGGTGGGTTATATCTATCAATGTGTACCATATAAAATAAAACTGAGTGATATTTAAAATATTTATTTATTCATTCATTTAAAAGTAACAATACTATGCACTGTAAGTAAATTTTAAATTAAAAAAAATTTAAATGACAATAATGAACCCATTACATGTTAACATATGTTATATATTTTCATGAAAACTAATTACATTTCTCAAAAGTACAAGAAAAGTGTAAAGAGGGATTATTTGGATTTTTTTTTATTTTTGGCAAATCTCTTTAATGTCTGCCTTGATAGAAGAGCTTCTTCATATCTGCTTCTACATTCACTCTGTTGCAATATGTTGTTTTGGTTGAAATAGTTGGATCTCCATATCTGCTTCTGCATTCATTATGTTGCAGTATGTTGTTTTGGTTGAAATATATGAAGACAATCTGGCTTCATCAAGTTATATATTTGGAAAATTGAATACTTTAATAGCCTTTTAAGATAATTGTGGATATTTTTATATTATGCCAAAGCTCTATAAATGGTAGACTCTAAAGTTAATTGCAACACAAAATCTGAAACCTTATCAATTAACTATTTGTACTCAATTACATTAAAACTCATTGATCTATCTTGCCTCTGAATGTATCTTTTATCCATGCATGATTTTGTAACACCATGTATTAGTCATTTGGAAAATATTAGTTCACTGAGATTTGTACAACTTCCGAATGTTAACACATTTCACTATACAGTATCAAAAAATCATATACATTAAATGATTACCTAACTCATTTGAAAACACTAAGATTTGGGGAACTATCAAGCTCATAGTAGTTGATTCAAATTCTAATTCTAATTCTTACTTGAAAAGTTCAATTGTGTTTATTGGCAACAAATACTGCCAGTAGCTTTCCTTTAAGTGATAGAGGCGCTTTGCTTATTTTCGAGAAAATGCCCGCCAAGTACCCAAGTCTGAATAACCAGTTTGTCTCAGTTATTCTTTCGATAAAAATGTATTACATGCAAAAATCAGTTAGTTCAATTTACAACTCAATTAGCCACACACTTGCTTTTTCTTAAAATAAGATTTTTACTTCAACATATGAAGTGTTTTGTGTATACTTCCCATTTTTTCATATAGAACATTAAAAAGATGTGCCCTCAAGGGTCAAGAATTAATAAAATTAATACTACATTGAGACCATTCGTAAGTAAAATTGGCTTTTTATCCCCTGAGCATATGAAGAATACAACTACTAGGACAATTTGATAGACTGCACTAGCAGTTTTACACATCAGTGGAAGTGCCAACACAGTGAAAGGGGCAAAAAAGTCATCATACACTTGTTAAAATAGTCCTCACGTTCCTCCTGATAGGATCTTAGGAATCTCAGGGGTCCAGAGACCACACTTTTAAAACCACTGACCTAAAAGATCTTTAATGTCCCTCTAGCTCTAAAATGTCCATAATTATGTAAATACTCAACATCTTTTATTTGTACAACTCTATAAAACATTAGTTTCCCTATGAAGTAATATATCTTACATTTAACAAATACATCGATTTCTTACAAATCTATTACTCAAGTAATCCCGAGGACAAAATCACAAAGTCATGAAACAGGAAGTATTTCTTCCTTCCTAAAAGAACCTTGCTTTTATTCAGTTTCCCATCCTCCAACTTTTCCAGGCACCAATGTACTTTGGAAGCAGGGGTGTTAAGTCACTGGTCTAACTCTGCTTTTATGGTCCTATTTCACTTGCCAATGTACTAGCATAAATATATACATACATTAGTTATAACCAATGTGGCATAAGGAATGTTTTCAGGGTGGAGGTATGGGACTTGAGAGGAAATAAATGAACAAACAGTTCATATTCTTCTTTTACTGGTCATTATGGTGTCTGCATGTGATCTCTGGAACTGCAGTAGCCATCCTGCTGGTATGAACGGCACTAATCTGAGTAAGCTGCTAGGCAGAGTACGACAGAACAGAAGGTGGAAAGAACCTAGGTCATTATTTCGCTGAACTGATAACCTTGGAGATACTCTACTTTAAACTTCTTGTTAAGTGAACTAAAATTTTTCTTTATTGTTAAGACAGCTGAATTAGGGCAGCCTGGGTGGCTGAGTGGTTTAGCGCTGCCTTCAGCCCAGGGCGTGATCCTGGAGACCCGGGATCGAGTCCACGTTGGGCTCCCTGCATGGAGCCTGCTTATCCCTCTGCCTGTGTCTCTGCCTCTCTCTCTGTGTGTCTCTCATGAATAAATAAATAAAATCTTAAAAAAGACAGATGAATTAGTGTTTTCTACCACCTTCAACAGAAAAAAAAACTTATCTAATATAAACAGGCACTATTATGACTATCTTTCATACATAAAATGTTTTACTAAACCAATTAGATTGTGCAATTATGGACAGAGAAGGACCTATCCCTCATTAGCAAAGTCCTAGAGCTCAAAATGCAGAATACACTAAACGATATTTCTCTAGGGTCCCACTCTTTGTATCATTTCCCTCCCCAAGTTCCAAGATCTCCTTCAGTATTCCATTCATATCATATATACATGTCATATATAAGAAATTTTTATAAGAAATTTTTGAAGCAAATCAGCCAGTTCTCATAACATATAGGAAGAGTGCTATTTGACTGAATTATAAGATGATGCAAATGCCAACAGGATTTCTTATAGTCTTATTTTTGTACTCACTGTCATAAAACCAATTCCATTAACCCGACTAGCATTTGTTCATAAGTGGTGCTTAAGTCTCCGGTTAATAAATAAATGTAATGTTTATATCAGATTCAGTAAAATTTTTAGAAAATGAATCAAGAAACGAATTTAGGGAAAGCCTGTTTCCTCATAACATTTGCCTTTGGTTAGCACATAGCAACTGATTTAAGGTTCCCACTTCAACAGTGTAACAAGTACCATCACAGACAACACTTTTGGTTAAAGACCAGCAGGAGCAGGGGATCCCTGGGTGGCGCAGTGGTTTAGCGCCTGCCTTTGGCCCAGGGCGTGATCCTGGAGACCCGGGATCGAATCCCATGTCGGGCTCCCGGTGCATGGAGCCTGCTTCTCCCTCTGCCTATGTCTCTGCCTCTCTCTCTCTCTCTGTGTGACTATCATAAATAAATTTAAAAAAAAATTAAAAAAAAAAAAGACCAGCAGGAGCTGCTAAAGGAACAAAGGGCAGTTGGACCTGGATAGATTATGAAGGTAAATAAACTCAAGCATTGAGGTATAAAATGAGAATCTGGTTTGTTAAAATTAAAGGAGCCTATGTATCAGAGATCAAACTAAAGATGCCTCTCCCAAAAACTTCAAGAATTACTGCTATTAAAAACAAATCTTTGTAATGAAGATTTAGTTAAGTGGCTGGGTGGTTCATTTATAATGTTAATTAGAGAGAATATATTTTCAAAAATTACTTCTGTTCCACGGTTGCTACTGTCAAAAGGGGATACAATAATGGAATCATTAAATTTTAAGAAGAAAATCATTAGAGGATAGAACCAAATCAACCAACCAACTGGCAATCAACTGAGCATCAATTCCATAGTCACTGTACTAGATAAAAAAAATTATTAAGGTTGTCTCATAAGCACTCATACACTACTGATAGGAGTATAATTGGTAAAACCATTCTGGAAAGTAATTCGGCAAGAGCAGATCCCTATCATTCAGAAAGCTTAAAGTTCAGCTATTCAGATGCCACCTGGAAAAGCCATAATGTGTAACAGTTTGTGATTTTACAGGGAATACATTTGAATCACACAAGCTACAGGCTGGCATAAAGGCAATGATGTCTCTTAGCTAGTGAGGAAACGCAAGAAGGTAAAGTGGGAGTGGTACAAAATGGATGGGGGACCTCTGATCCCATATATACTTACAAGTTTGTTTCTCAAAAGAGGAGATGGGGGCTGGAATAGCATCACCTCAAAATGAGAAAAATAGATTAGCAGTTAATGGAGGAAAGGTCCTGGAGCAACACTAAGGGAAAGATGAAAGCAAGGAACAGGACTAGACAAAGACACAGCCATTTAAGTCTAAGCATGATAGGCAGCTATGGGGTAAGGGCTGGTGAAGAGGGTGAGAAGGGAGAGCAGAAGGGGCTCCCATTTCGGATGCATTCCAAAACTCTCCTAGGGAAAGAGAAATATCAATGGGTTTGGAGTGTATTATATCCTTGCTATTGCTAGGAAGAGGTGTTGGGGGGGGGGCAGTATTCATGAAGGGCAGGCTCCACCTTCTGTCCAGGGAAGAAAAGCAGAGGAATGCATAGTTTACAAAATTAAAATTTATGCCCTTGAGGATGGATAGCCTAGGCAATTACAGTAAAAAGTTATTAAAGAATGGGCCAGTGGTGAGTGTAACTAAAATCAAGTCAAGTGACCAGTCACAGGAAGGGGTTATAGACAGGGCAGTGGAAATTATTCAACTTTTTCAACATGACTTTATTTTTCTATATTATCCATCATGTATGAAATAGGGACTGAGGAAAAATCTCATGAGCAGGTTCTAAAGCTAGACCATTCTGATTCAAATCTTAGCCCAATTAACTTACTAATTGCATGACTTTGGATGAGTTATTTAACTACCTTGTAGACTTCAGATTCCTGAAATGAATAGTATTATCTACCTAACAGGTATAACATAGTAACCAGTAAAAAAGTTAGTTATCATAATTAATCTGTTGATATCACCTTTCTAGATGTCAGGGTCTACTGCATATACCAAAGACTTTGAAAATACTAATGGCCTTTAACCCATTAATTCCCCAGAAAGGAGGCAGTACTAATAGAAGAATACAAAATATGGAATAAAACTTGTTCATGGCAGTTCTTCTTACAATGGCTTTAAAAATCTGAAATTTCAAAATGCATTCTATAGGGACACCTGGCTGGCTCAGTCAGTAAGGCATGCCATTCTTGATATCGGGGTTGTGAGTTCAAGCTCCATACTAGGTACAGAGATTACTTAAAAAAAATCTTTAAAAATACTCGATAAAAGTAAATAAGGGAATGAAAACTAAAATAAGATAAAGACAGAGAGGGGGGCAAACCATAAGAGACTCTTAAATATAGGGGACAAACTGAGGGTTGCTGGAGGGGAGGTAGGTAGAAAGATGGGGTAATTGGGTGATGGGAGTTAAGGAGAGCACTTGATGGCATGAGCACTGGCTATTATATGTAACTCATGAATCACTAAATTCTACCCCTGAAACTAATACTACACTATATATGAACTAATTTGAATTTAAATAAAATTTTGAAAAAAGAAAAGTGAATAGGTAATTTAATTGTGGTGTGTACAAATATAAATTGTATACAGTTATGTAAAACTAGTATCTTTATTTTTTTAACATTTATTTATTTGAGAAACAGAGAGAGAGAGCAGGAGGGGCAGACGGAGAGAGAAATCCAAGCAGACATTCCACTGAGCATGGAGCCTTATGCACGGCTTGATCCCAGGACCCCAAGATCATGACCTGAGCCAAAACCAAGAGTCAGATGTTTAGCCAGCTGCACCAACAAGGTGGCCTTAAAACTAGTATCCTTAAACAGAGAATTTTAATAACATGGGAAAATGCATAAGTGAAAAAAGCATTAAGATATAAAACTGTATATAAAGTAATCCCAACTTTTAAAATTTTTAACCAATTTACCTTAAAAAAAGAGATACATGAGAAGGAAATTCATCAAAACAATAATCAAGGTTATTTCCATTCTGTTGATAGAACTGTAGACACATTTTTATTTTCTTCTTTATAATTTTCCGCATTTTTCAAGTTTCCAATAATGATTGTGTATTCCTTTTGCTATTGCACAAAATCAACATGTAAATTGGTTGAATGATTGAACAAATACACAATTCTTGTGTATAATCTAATAGGGAGAACAGATAAAATTTCATGAAAAAAAATGCTTATAAGACCAAATACAGGGACGCCTGGGTAGATCAGCAGTTTAGAGCCTGCCTTCAGCCCAGGGCCCAGGGCATGATCCTGGAGTCCTGGGATCAAGTCCCACATCGCGCTCCCTGCATGGAGCCTGCTTCTCCCTCTGCCTGTCTCTCTCTCTCTCTCTGTCTCTCTCTCTCATGAATAAATAAATAAATAAAAATCTTTTTTTAAAAAAGACCAAGTACATTTAGGTACTAGACAGGAAGAGGCTAAATATTACAAATGTTCAAAGAAGGGTAAAATCAACCACTGACATGTAACAGGAAGGCAAAGTTTCAAGAAAGACTATTCTCACTAGCATGTAAACTTCATGAAGGCAAGAAACTAGTCTTATTTGGTTTTATCCATAGTTTCTACCACAAAATGATTTTGTGAAAAGCACATATCCAAGATGGTAGAAATAAAACAACACATACAATCCTTAATAACTTACAAGTGCTGAGTAACTATCTGCTGGATAAATATAAATATCACACTAAAACTGAGCAAAGATTTGGATCCACAGGATTCCAATCAAAATGAAAACATAAAATAATGGAGAGGTAAAATATGTATGTAGTGCTCACGGGATTACAGGAAAGCTCACCTAGGCTAGCATGGAGAACATATATTGAAAAATGTAAAAAAAAATAAGGTTGGATGGAGGGAAAGATCATGCTAGACATTGAAAATCAGAAAATTTGAGAATTAAAGCATTAAGAAAAGGCAAGTCAATAGTTTGTAATAACAGAAATGAAATCCTAAATTAATTCACTATTTGTCAAGTACTATTCTAAATGATTATAGAAGTCCTCTCATTTTATCCTCAAAGCAACCTTGACATAGGTACCACCCACTCCCTTTTGCCAATAAGGGAATTAAGCTTAGAGGTTACCACTTAGTTGAAGGTGACACATCTACCAGTTAGATTCCACATCTGACTCCAGTGGCCAAGCTTTTAAAAACTCCACATAAGACCTCTCTAAAGCCCACAAAACATGTCTGAGGAGGGATACCAGAAAGCAGTGATCTTCCACAGCATCAAAGATGTATTTTTATTCTGTGGTCTTAGATTTATATCAGTGATGTCAGTACGAATTCATGGTTTTTAATACAAATATATATAAAAAGAGATTGCAAAAAATAGATATAGATGTGGGTATGCATCTGCGTATACATATGTTTCTTAATTTTGTCTGCTGAGAAGGCATAGAAACAATGACATCTCAATAGCAATGAGCACACCAAGCAACCAGACCTTTACCTCTAAATACCATTATCCAATAAAAAGAATCAGAGCTCCCTGGAGAAATGGCTCATTCCAGAGTTGGGGCAGGGAAAGTAGAAAACTGAGGCTAGAACATCTTGTGGTACCAGAATGTAAGAGAATGCTAAAAAAATGAGAGACACACTGAAAAGACACAGGATCCAACTGGAAGAGGCTCCTATGGGCCAAATCTGGGTTAATTTCAGCAAAAATTAAAAATAGCAAAATTCATTGTAACTCATAGAATAAAACAAATATCCATAACTCCATACCACTTTAAATAACTGAATAGATAAGTAAATAGTAGAAAAGATAAAGTACTTTGTGACATAAAAGCAGAAAATGTTAAAAACTGAAAACCAACATTTAGAAATGTCACAGTAATAATTATTCAGGCCAGAATCTTCAATAAATGCTAATTTTAAGCAGGCAAAAGTGTGATGAGAAACAGGATATTTACATTGTCTCACAGTATTGCCTCACACAGTATTACAAGATCAGCTCACTTTGTAATTACAAAAAGAAAAAATAGTGACTTTATGGTGTATAAACCTGGCAGACATAACCTGAATCAATTATCAAGGTTAACTCAAGGTGAAGAATTTCATGTGTTTCATATACAGACATCAAAAGCCAAATAAAAACAGAAAAAAGCATACACACTCTTACACAGTCAAAGGACATATATGTATATAAATATATGCATGAGACTAAAGTTATATAGATAGTTGACTAAATAGAATTGGATATGATGGGTAGGTAAATTGGTAAAAACAACAAAAGTAAACTGGGCATCTTAAGCACAGTGCCACCATTTACACATATCCTGTTTTATCATAATAGACATGCTAATGAAAAGATCAGTATATTTAAAATTATTATGGAAACTGACTAATTAAAAGAAGAATAAAGCCATCTTTATTCAAAATATTCATCCACCACAATTTATAGTTGTTTTATAATTCTAACTTTTTATATGTGACTGTATAAATCATACAATCTACAACAATTGTTTCTAGACTGCCTTTAAATTATTTCTGTATATGTAGACATATGCACAGAAATCAAATGGATCTCTATTATGATCCCTTATTCTAAATCTATTTCCATTATAGATGCTATATATTTCCAAAAAGATGCTACTTTTCTTAACATCAGCAGGAAGAGATGTAATCCATTATCATTTTCATTTCACTTCCTGTATCTCCTCCACCAAAAAAAAAAAAAAAAAGTAGCAGAGATCCAAACATTCTGAAGATCAAATAAATCTCTATAGACCACATGCAAAGGAGGCAGTATAATACTGGCATTGAGGGTAAAGAATTTGAAGTCAAACTGTCTCAATTTCCAGCTCTACAACTTAGTAACTATGTGATTTTTTGAAAGTCACTTAACCTCTATAGCTTTCTTGATCTGTAAAGCGGGGATAACAATGATATGTATCTCATAGGTCTCTTGTGAAGATTAAATATGATAATGTACATTGCCATATTACCACAGCCCTTAGCACTTAGTAAACACTCAACAATGTATGTTATGCTCACAGTGTCAACAAAAAAACTTCTTATAGAGCAGTTAATTCATAGTAGACTTCAGAGGAAAAACTGTTCCTGGTAACAAAGGACACTACTACACTCAATGAGTTGTTGCCACTCGTCACAAAAAAAGATAGTACATTTAGAGAAACCTATCCACTGCACAAAAAATCATTTGTATTTGTATGGCAGGAGTAATACAATTTTACAGACCATACCTATAAATCTAAGCACATATCCTATTGACAGTAAGTGCGGGTATAATTACCTTTACATAAAAGTATGTTATTTCCACCATTAGAAATGACTTTTACAACGTAAACCTGCCTTTTTCTCTTACAGCTAACCTTTTCAGCTTAAAGGTTACTCTATCCCACCTACTAAACACTCTACCTAAAGAAAAAAAAATCTTCCAAATATTTGTGATATCCCAATTTGGCATGACTTCAGAGATAAATCATTTAACTATGAAAAATTAAAGCAATTTAAGTATCAATGTTCTTCCTGATATAAAAGTACCAGTACCAGACTACTTCAGTCAACCATCAGTCAACCCCACCACCATCCATTTTACTCTTCAGAAGTTCACCAATATCCCCAGCACTAATATGGAGGAAGATACCATCCATATCTTTGAGATGATTAAAACATTTCATCTAACTAGGATATTGATATGTTAAGCAGAAAAAAAACTGGCTTTCTTAGAGGTACAATGTCCTAATGATAGAGAAATGGGATATAAAATGTTCTTTTAAAATTATATAGAAAGAAAAAGGTAAAAAACTGCATGGTATGTTCTGTAACTACTTCATGAATACTCAATCATTAGAGTCCAAGAAAACAAGCTTGATCCTACAGTTTGTCAACCATAAAAAAGAAATCTCACTTTTAATATAAATTGATCTAATACAAGTGGATGTATGGTATTGTTATACATACCTGTATGACTGGTATCGGGTACACATTTACTAATAGCAACATCAGAGGAAAAAAATCAGAAATATTTAATCAAACATCCACAAAACCTTTGGCCCTGTGCCAAATATAAGCAGTAAGCACCAAAAAGATGTTTTTAAAAGTATTTTCAACAACACAATTGTAGTTTTATAGGGGACAGGGAGGGGATTCTATAAGCACTATTGAGTAGCAAAACCCTATTAAGATGCTCTGCATCAAAAAAAAACAATTATAAAAAAAGCGATTCTAAGTTATCTCTAATTTTTCAGAGGAAAAATTACAAGTGTAGTTGAAATTCATGGTTTTCCAGCAGATTTGCTATTATAATTATGTTGTGCTTAGAGTAATATGAAAGTTGGTTTTCATGCCTTGAGTACACATTTTCTAGAGGATAAAAGGACAATGTAATCTGAGGTATGCTGAGTGTATAGAGAAACCCAACAGCTAAATTAAAAGTGAACCCAGATAATCCATAACATAGCAGCTGCATGTATAAAAAATTGGTAAGTCACTCAACCACAGAAGGCCTAAGCCATGATCTCACATTAAAATGTTTTTTTAAAGATTTTATTTATTTATTCATGAGAGACACACACACACAGAGACAGAGACAGAAACACAGGCAGAGGGAGAAGCAGGCTCCATGCAGGGAGCCCGATGTGGGACTCGACCCCAGGATTCCAGGATCATGCCCTGGGCCTAAGGCAGGTGCCAAACTGCTGAGCCACCCAGGGATCCCCACATTAAAATGTTTTTAAAATCAACCATTATGATCACTCAAATATAACTTTTTAATCGTTTGTCCCAAACTTCACTCTTTGGAGGTTAAGTGAAATGAAGGATGATGGGCTTCAGGCTGGAGAATATTTTAACAAGGCCATTTTCCTTTACATCTGCCTCATTCCCAGAAAGATAGTGAGTGGGACTACCCAGAGATCCTTTGGCGTTTTACTGTACATTCCTAAAACTGAGTGGAACTTTTTGCTCTGTCATGTCACAGGTGCATCCTCCTTCCACTGTCCTTTAAATCAGTACACTCAATCTCCTTTCAAAACAGAGAATTCTTTTCTTTTCAATAGGTAATGGGCATATTCTCAATTTGTTTAGGTGCCTTAACAAGTTTCTTAAAAAAAAAAAAAAAGTAAACAACAAACACCCAGAAATTTCAAAGGAAGAAATAAAGAAGGAAAGCTGCAGAAAACCTGAACCTGAGGCCATCAGTCTTTACCTGCTTCTTTGTTGTTACCTGATCATTTGCCATTAAGGATGTCAAAAGGGGGACACAGTGTCTACACAGGTTTTAGTGTCAAGAGGTGGGCTCCTGTGGCTTGATGAAGGGGCAAAAGGGAAGCACTTCACGGGCGCGCCCCACTTTGATGTAAGCTGGATTTCGAAAAAGACAAAATAGTAAACTACAGGCCAGCTTTAAAGAGTGCGTGGGTTGGGTACAGCTAGTGTAAAGGTTAGCCGGCAGGCAAGGGAAACCATACGAGGGCGGAGGCTGGGAAGGAAAAGTTTCAGCCACCCTCCGGAGCCTAGCGATTTACCAGCGTGCGGACCCCCACCCAGGCTCTGCTCTGGCCCCCAGAGCAGGAAGTTGCTGGAAAGCAAGCAGCCCTATTTTTAAACGTACACCTCTCCCTTGGGCTGGAGAAGGCTTGAGTTACCAGAGTTGTAAATAATGTTTCTTCCTAAGCAAGTGAGGGCAGATTGGAATTCTCTAGCCAAGGCCGAGGAGAGAGGAAGGTAAAGGGACAAAAAAAAAAAAAAAAAAAAATTAAATTTAAATCTAAAAAAAATTTTAAGAAGTAATTTCTGCCCTGAGAGTGAGGTGACTGGTGGGGGGCGGGGAGGAGCGGGAGGGAGGTGGGAAGAAGGAAGGACTTACCGCAGCCTCTGCGGGCTGCCCCCAAAGACTCAGGGCCAGTAAGAACCAGCCGGCAGCCAGGCTGACTCCACGCAGTTTCATTCTTCTCCGGCTCCCGCAGCTCCTTCAGCACCCGCACGAGATCTCTGGCTAGCTCTGACCAACTGACATAATCTTGAGTTCGTGGGGAGAGAGCTAGAGGCAGAGAGGAGCAGCGAGGGTGTCCCAATTGTGCCCGTCGGCTTAGGTGAGGAGAAAGCTTTTTAAGAGTGGAGGGGGTGGGGAATAAAAAAGGAGACGCTCTCCTTCCCTCCCTCCTCCCCTCCCCAAAGCCAGTCTCTCGGGAACACTTTTCCCTTCTGTCTGAACGTGGAAACTTTTTCCTCACTCCAAGTCGCACAGCTCAACTCTCCGCCCTCTCTCCTCCCGCACCGCCCCCTCCCCACCAGCACTTTTGAGGATCACTCCGCCACCGCTTCAGACTGCACCAGCAACCTGCGAGGGAGTGACGCTCAGTTATTTGGGGGAGGGAAACTTCCAGATCAGTTGGCTGAGCACTCTGACTCCAATCGGGAAGCTTTTCTATTCGTTCACTTTCACCTTCCGTTGGCATACTCTTCCCTGCCCAGTCCCACTCTCATTGGTGAGAGCACCAAAGCCAATTACAAATAGACCTGAGCTGGGACTATTTTTTTAGCGGATGGGTCTTAGAAGAACTGAGAGTTTTTATTGTTAATGGTTAGAAACAAATTTTGGTCGCCACTTCCTGGGCTGCTGGTGTGCTTTCCACCCACCTGGTCGCAGGACAGTTTCTACATACGGTAGAATGTGTGAATATGTTAGAACTGTAGAAATATATTTATGTAATCAAATGTATTCTTGCAACCGAAGAATTAAGAAAATGAACCTAATTGTGTGTATATGAAAACTTGATGCGTGTTATAAACGTCTAAAATCGAGAAACATTCAGTAGATACTGCAATTATTATGTGGTTGCATGTTATTGTAATACAGTCACATCTTTTTATTTAACTACATTGCTAAATGCTATAATTTTTACTTTTTATATTGAACTAATGTAAAAGATACTGACTCTCTTTGCAGTTGCGTTTCAGAAGGATTTAAATAACTTTCGCGCAGTTTTCTTTAAAACTGACACACACACCGAATTGGAAACATATATAGAGAGTTAAGAGCAGTTGAATTGATGTTTCCGAAATAAAGTAGACTTGAGCATTACTTTGGTAATCCGGATTCAAAGATCTGTTAAAGTACTAACAGGCCAGAAAATACTTTGTGTGGACTCCTTGGAGGGTCTGCCAGGAATTTGCTCAATATTTCTTCACAACATTTCTCTTATTTCAGACTCGAATCTGCCGCTTGAGAGGCTTTCAAGGCTTTGGACCTATTCATGGGGGCCTACTTATCCATAGATTCTAATCAATTTTGGGTAGATTTAAAACTCCAGAAGCTACCACCACCAGCAGCACCCCCAAGAGCTGAATATACATACAATCAATTGGAATAAGTGTTGTATGCATTTGGGCTAGCGTGCATGGGCACTTTGGGGCCCATTGGCAGGAGTCCTATGCCCTAAATCTATTTATGTGTAATAGTTAACAGTGGTTCATGGAAGCTGCATAGTTGCTTAGAACTTAGTGTATAGGTCTCTATGGGCCTGCGCTTGAAGCTATGGAGATGCGTGGGAACGTTAAGTGCAGAGGTGCCTGAAAGTGAGAAAGACGCCTGGCAGCCCAAGGTAGGGGGGATGATTGACGGCAGACAGCCCCGCCCCTTTCCCCTCCATTCCTTCCTCTCCTGGTGTAGGGAACTATCTTTTGAGTGCGGCAAGTTGTAGCGGGCACCGCTGTTTTCCTTTGGGCACTTCTATCTAGAAGCTGAGTTAGTTTCTTCCAAAATGAGCCACTTCGTCCCCCTGGCCCGTCCTCCTGAATAAGGAAGCAACCGCCAAGCATCAGCGGAGCCCTGATGAGCCTGGGCTGTGAAGTCGCTTAGCTGTCTCTCGGGACCCAGCTCCGGAGGAGCCGCAAGCATGCACCCTGGGTGAGCTGTTGCTGCGCTGAGTTCCCCTCCCTCTTTCCTACTTTGAGCTACTTTGCCTACCGGGACTATACTTGTACTTATGTCTTTGCAGAGAAAGTGGGGGCGGGGCAGGCAGCAAAAAGGGGTCGGGGACTATGGACATAGGAGGACCCCGGAACCTAGAGAGTCCATGTTACTCACCCTTCCTCCTGTTTCAGGTTGTGGCTGCTCCTGGTTACGTTGTGCCTGACTGAGGAACTGGCAGGAGCCGTGAGTCTCTTTTCCGATCCCTCTCCCCCCTCCTCCTTTGAACCCCCTCTTCATTCCAGCTCCTGTGTTTGTGTTAGGGGGTTGCCGAAGGTTGCACTGTGAAACAGAGCTCCCATCACTCTCCTTTATAGTGGGAGTTAATGGGGTTCTTAGAGAGGGATAGCACAGTGTCACGCTTATGCCTTGGTGACTCAGGCATCTTCTGCCACAAAACTTCCTAATGCGTGGGGAAAATAAAAGTAGAAGACACAAGAGGCAGGCACACATATTTGAGCCTCTTCCCAGATGACTTAAGATAACTGACATATGATGCCTTTCTCAGCATCTATCTCCAAGGCAGAAGAAATGTGAGTTTGCCTGGTCTACATGAACATGAATTGGCACACAAGTTTGAGAGTGGGAGGAGAGCACAAGGAGTGGGACTTGAAAGTGCCAGGAAAGATATGGAAGTTAAACTTAAGTATTTGCTTGGGAGTCCTTTGATAGTACCAGATGACAACATCTAGACTCTAACTACCTGAACAGAATAATACCACATGATGATGTTCAATTTCTATCTGCTGTTACCTCTCACGGGTTTTCTGCGTCATCAGAAAGTTAAAAGGTAGGGATCCCTGGGTGGCGCAGCGGTTTGGCGCCTGCCTTTGGCCCAGGGCGCGATCCTGGAGACCCGGGATCGAATCCCACGTCGGGCTCCCCGCGCATGGAGCCTGCTTCTCCCTCTGCCTGTGTCTTTGCCTCTCTCTCTCTCTCTCTCTCTCTCTCTCTGTGACTATCATACATAAATAAAAATTAAAAAAAAGAAAGTTAAAAGGTAATGTTTAGAATAGAAAAAAAATATTTGAAAGTTAACGTTTCATAGGCTGCTTAGACATCATCCATCAAATCAGCTAGGGACTGCAGGCAAAGGAATTTCTGTAGACATTTGGTCAAGAAAAGTTAATGGACCCCAGAGAGTAAAGACATCTCCAGTGCAATTACGAGGATACTTTACCAAAGGTGGGGTGACCCGAATAATCAGAGATAGTGCAGTTTTCCAGTCTCACTAGCTACTTATGCTGGCAGAAATAAAGTTAACCGCTGAATTCATACATGAAGTTGTTTGACTATTGAGTCCTATTTCACTGCTGTATTTAATAAACTGATAATAGCCAGGGTCACGCTCCCTATAGATGACAGATTAATATATATTCCAAATATTTACCTTGTGGGTTTGACAATTTATAATGATTGGCTGTATTTCAAATACTTAAATATTTTAAATACTATTTATAGAGCCATACTTAATTCAACCCAATAAAATCAGCTAATATGTTTATTGGGGGAGGGGGGCGGATTACTTTGTCCTGGCAGATATCTTTAAGAACATGTCAGAATGAAGTGAAATGATTTATCTTGTGAAAAGAAAATGATGCCGGAATACTTGACTTTTAACATATTGTGACACCCTCTACCAGCCCCCCAACTCAGGACATCAGCTCTTATGTAAGTAAATTCTAGACTTTGTCAACAGGATTATTGATCTAGGGTTCTGTGTACTTCTCTGATTCCCCCAGTACACGAGTTTAGTTATGTGTTACCTGGAGGCTTAATACTGCATTTATTGGAAATGCCAGGTTTTGATTAGTTAACAATTTGTCTGGGAATCTTGCCACTTGTAAAAATGTTATGCTTGGGCAGCATACCTTCCAGCAAAGACTATTTTCAGACTCTAGATGATTGTATTCAGTGTACTTTTGGGGAAAAGCATTAACAAATCATTCTAGATGGCTAGAGACTTCCCAAACACTGCATCTTATCAGTTGATATCCTTAAAAGTCACTGGAGGATTGTGCTTTAATTCTTAGAAGTATTGAAGTGTGTCTCCAAAATCAAGCACTGCTTTGGTCTGTGGATTTCAGATTCTGTCTCATTGTTTTACGATTTCACCTGCTATGTCAGTGTGAGTGACCCTGGTAAGACTAAAATAAACCTTGAACTACACTGACAATATTTTTTACCTTATTTACATCCAGAGCTGCTTCATTCACTGTTACTTCTGAATATTTGGCAGTGTAAAGCTTTTTTTTTTTTTTTTCATTTTGGGGAAAATGGCAAAGAAAAAGAGGAGTACCGCAGGATAAGATCTCAAAAGGTGACTTTCTTTTAAGAATTTTATTTTTATTTATCCATGAAAGACAGAGAGAGAGAGAGAGAGAGAGGCAGAGACACAGGCAGAGGGAGAAGCAGTTTCCATGCAGGGAGCCCAACATGGGACTCCATCCTGGGCCTCCAGGATCAGGCCCTGGGCTGAAAGGCGGGGCTAAACCGCTGAGCCACCTGGGCTGCCCCAAAAGGTGACTTTTTTTTTTTTTTTTTTAAAGATTTTATTTATTTATTCATGAGAGACACAGAGAGAGAGAGAGACAGAGACACAGGCAGAGGGAGAAGCAGGCTCCATGCAAGGAGCCCGATGTGGGACTCGATCCCGGGACTCCAGGATCACGCCCTGGGTCAAAGGCAGGCGCTAAACCACTGAGCCACCCAGGGATCCCCAAAAGGTGACTTTTTTGAAGGGAAGTTTTTTTGTTCCCATTTACTCTTTGTAGTGGATTCTCATATATATTAGATGGTTCTCATCTCCTCTCAGTTCCAGTTTATCCTCTGGTTTGTAATGTTTTTTCACCTTTCAAATGGTTTTAGTTCTTTTAATTCTCTGTACCTTGTTTAACTAATATTAATGAAAAATAACTTACAAATAGATTTACACGGAGCTAGGTTGTGCTTCTCTATAAGAAAGTTTGTTTGCGGGCAGCCCGGGTGGCTCAGCAGTTTAGCGCCACCTTCAGCCCAGGTCGTGATCCTGGAGACCCGGATCCAGTCCCACATCGGGCTCCCTGCAGGGAGCCTGCTTCTCCCTCTGCCTGTGTCTCTGTGTCTTCCATGAATAAATAAATAAAATCTTAAAAAAAAGAAAATTTGTTTGCTGTGAGAGTTTGGATGCCAATAATAGAATATTGGTGAGCATTTGAGATGGGGTCTTTTAGGTGCTTTTGATTGTTCTTTGTCAGAGTTTATAAAGCAGTGTTATTCAAGGGGATGGGAAGCTAAATGTCAAAATCTGGGATTAAAGAATGAGTTTCCATTAAATTTCTTTTAAAAGAGTGATGATCTTCTTTGAGGTAAACTACTTGCACAATTTATCTGAATGAGATAGAGCCTAGGATTTCAGAATATCCATAATCGTTTTTGGTTATTAAGTGCCTGAGACACAGCACACAAAGATTTATTCAAACATAGTCTCTAACTCTCTAGGATGTTACTTTCTCAGACAATGATGGTCATTATGTTCCTTAAAAGATAAGATACCTAATGATAAATTACTATCTGTATGTGTCTGCATTGTGTTAATGTAAAAACTAGAAAGATTTGTATATCACCATGGGCCAACATGTCTAGCAGTTAAAATATGTGACCAAAGTAGTCAGGGTCCTTATTTTTTCTTCCCACTTTGCCCCTAATCTACTTTCATGAAACTTCTAATACAACCAAGCATCATTAAAGCCAAAGCCTAGCAAGAGTTATTTGGGTGGAGAAGAGGCAAAAGGGAGAAAATATATGTCTGGTTATCCCGTTCTGTAAAGAGCATACATAAAATGCCTTAGCCGTATTCATATCAAAGTCTGATTGAAATACAAACTTCTTTCCTTAAAGTTGTAATTTGCCCAAGTTGGTCCTTTCCACTGTGATATTCAGTCCTAATTACAGCCATTGAAGTATGAATAGAGTGCTCGAGTTTATCAGAGATGGAAAAAGTTTCTTCCTACTCTAAGGATCAAGAGGAGTATTTGCCTTGTTTAGGGCTGTGTCTCTAATAATTCTTTCTTTTTTTTGAAAAACAACTTATTGAGATACAATTTAAATACCATAAATTCACTCATTTTATGTATACAAGTCTATGATTTTTAATAAATTTACCAAGTTGTGCAACTGTCACCATATCCAGCTTTAGAACATTTTCATCACCCCAGTAAGATCCTTCATATCCAGTCACAGTTAATCCTCATTCCCACCCCTAACCCCAAACAAACATAAATCTACTTTTATACCTCTATAGATTTGTCTTTTCTGGGCATTACATATAAATAGAATATAATTCTATTTATATAGAATCCTATATAAATAGAATTATATATAGGATTATATAATATGTGATCTTTTGTGTTTGGCATCTTTTACTTAGTATAATGTTTTTGAAGTTCATTCATGTTGTAGCATGCATCAGTATTTTACTCTATTGGTATTGGCTTTTAATATAGGTATTCCATTATGTATATACCCCATTTTTTGTACATTTACCAGTTAATGGACATTGGGTTCTTTCCACTTTTTGGCTATTATGAATAATGCTATTTTGAACATTAACATGCAGATCTTTGTGTGGACATACAATTTATTTTTCTTGAGGAGATATATACAAATGGAATTGCTAGGTCATATGAAAAATTTATATTTATGTTTATTTAAATCTTTTGCCCATTTTAAGATTGGCTTGTCTCCTTATTGAGTTGTAAGAGTTCTTTTTTTTTTTGTAAGAGTTCTTTGTACATACTGTATACAAGTCCTTTGCCATACATTACAACTTGCAAATATTTTCTCCCAAGCTGTAGCTGATGCCTGGTCTTTTCATTTTCTTAATATGAAATTTTAAAGTAGTCTTCTGCTTTGCATGCTAGCAAATGTCCTATATCAGTTAGCTATGAATAATCACAATATATAACATATGTGTGTGTGTATACAGACTATATTATCTTGGGATGACTAAGAATACTGATCCATATGTATGAGTACATCATCAAATGAATCTTCAAATGACTACATAAGTGGATAACACTTAGATGATAATGTAGCTACATTATTGACAGGTCAAATACAAACATATTTTGAAACAGGAGAGGAGGGGAAGTAGATATTATTTAATATGCTACTAAAGAAGGAGATATATAATTCCATATCACAAATTTGTTTTATTATATGTTTTGATGATTATATTTCAATATAATTCATTTCCACTGTAATCCTATGTATTCTATTGGATACATTAAAAAATATTATTCTGAAAAGGAGTCCATAGGCTTCACTAGACTGCCAAAGTAATCTGTGACATTAAAAAAAACCCTAGTTATAGTGTTGGATATTATTTTATTTTTTATTTTTATTTTTTTAAAGATTTTATTTATTTATTCATAGAGATGCAGAGAGAGAGAGGCCGAGACACAGGCAGAGGGAGAAGCAGGCTCCATGAAGAGAGCCTGACATGTGACTCGATCCAGGGTCTCCAGGATCATGCCCTGGGCTGCAGGCGGCGCTAAACCACTGCACCACCAGGGCTGCCCAGTGTTAGATTTTAGAATAAACAAGTTGTCACTTTCTAAGGCTTGTTCAGGGATGAGGGCATTTGTATTGACTATGAATACCAATAGTCTGTTAGATTTTAGGTACATTATGGAGTCTCCAGCAAATATTCCCTTAGGTACTATAATCTTATAATCAAGCCAGATCACAGGAGCTAAGTATGCTATTTCCCTAATGACTTCATTAATATAAGAATGAAACAATTCAACATCATCTTGTAAGTCCTTGCCAGAGTAATTAGGCAAAAAAAGAAATAAAGGCATCCAAAATGGAGAGGAAGAAGTAAAACTGTCACTATTTGTAGATGACATGATGATATATGTAGACCCTAAAGACTCAATCAAAAAACTGTTAGAACTAATGAATTCAGTAAAGTTGCAGGATACAAAATTAATACACAAAAGTATGTTGCATTCCTTTACACTATTAAAGAACTATCAGAAAGAGAAATTAAGAAAACAATCCCATTTACAAATACATCAAACAGAGTCAAATACCATGAAGTAAGTTTAACCAAGGTGAAAGACCTGTCCATTGAAAACAAGACATTAGGGATCCCTGGGTGACTCAGGGGTTTAGTGCCTGCCTTCACGCCCAGGGTGTGATACTGGAGTCCTGGAATGGGGTCCCACATCGGGCTCCCTGCATGGAGCCTGCTTCTCCCTCTGCCTGTGTCTCTGCCTCTCTGCCTCTCTGTGTCTCTCATGAATAAACAAATAAAATCTTAAAAAAAAAGAAAACAAGACATTAAAGAAATTAAATAAGACACAAATAAATGGAAACATATTCAGTGCTCATGGATTGAAAATAATTATTATTGTTAGAATTTCCATACTATCCAAACAATATGCAGATTCCATGCAATCTCTATCAATATTCAGTGGTATTTTTCACAGAAATAGTACAAACAATTCTAAAATTTGTATAGAGGGATCCCTGGGTGGCGCTGCGGTTTAGCGCCTGCCTTTGGCCCAGGGCGCGATCCTGGAGACCCGGGATCGAATCCCACGTCTGGCTCCCGGTGCATGGAGCCTGCTTCTCCCTCTGCCTGTGTCTCTGCCTCTCTCTCTCTCTCTCTCTCTCTCTCTCTCTGTGACTATCATAAATAAATAAAAATTTTTAAAAAATGTGTATAGAACCACAAATGACCTCAAATAGTCAAAGCAATCTCAAGAAAGAAGACCAAAGCTGAAGGCATCACATGCCCTGATTTCAAATTATATTATAGAACTCTAGTAATTAAAACAGTATGATATTGTCATAAAAACACATAGATCAATGGAGAGCCCAGAAATAAACTCACACATATATGGCCAATTAATCTCTGACAGAGGAGGCAAGAATATACAATGGGGAAAGGACAGTCTCTTCAATAAATGGTATTAGAAAAATTGGACAGCCACATGCAAAAGAATGGAACTAGATCAATATCTTAGAGCATTCACAAAGATTAGTTCAAAATGAATTAAACACTTAAATATAAGATTTGAAACCATTAAACTCCTAGAAGAAAACACAGGCAGTAAGTTCCTTGGCATAACTCTTAGAGATGATTGTTTGAATCTGACATTAAAAATAAACAAGTGGGACTACATCAAACAAAAAAAGCTTCTGCACAACAAAAGAAACCGTCAATGAAATGAAGATGTACCTTACTGAATGGGAGAAAATAATTTCAAGTCATACATACATACTAATATCCAAAAAAATACAAAGAACTCATACAACTCAATAGCAAAAAAAAAACAAAAAAACAAAAAAACAAGCAATCCTATTTAAAAACTGGACAGAGGATCCAAATAGACATTTTTCAAAAGAAGACAAGACAGATGGCCAACAAGTACATACAAAGGTGCCCAGTATCATTAAACATCAGAGAAATGCAAATTCAAACCACAAAGAAATATCACTGCACACCTGTTAGAATAGCTAGTATCAAAAAGACAAGAGATAACAAGTGCTGACAAAGGTGTGGAAAAAAGAAAATCCATGTGCAACATTAGTAAGAATGTAAATTGGTGTGACTACTATGGAAAACAGTATGGAAGTTCCTCAAAAAATTAAAAATAGAACCACCATGTGATCCAGGAATTCTACTTCTGGGTATTTACCTGAAGGAAATGAAAACACAAATTTGAAAAAACATATATACCCTCATAGTCACTGCAGCATTATTTACCATGGCCAAGATGTGCAAACTACTTAATTATCCATTGATTCTGAGTGGATAAAGAATTTGTAGTGTGTATATATATCTACAATGGAATATCATTCAGCCAAAAAGAATGAAATTTTGCCATTTGCAACAACATGGATGGAACTCAAGGACATTATGTTAAATGAAATAAGTCAGACAGAGAGAGACAGATATAATATGATCTATCTTATTATATGTGGAACCTAAAAAAAGAAAAACCAAGCTCATAGATACAGAGATCAGATCAGTGATTGCAAGAGGCATGGAGTAGGGGGTGGGAGGAATGGGTGAACTGTTTTTTTTTTTTAGTTTAAATAAATTGAATAAAAATTTTTAAAAGAATGAAGCAAATAGATTGACACCAGTTATCAATACGTGTTGGTTTTCACTTGCCTCGATTATGGAGATATTTCCATAATTTCACCCACCATGCTTGGAGTACAGACTTGTCCTATCCTCTATAGATGACAGGACATGCGTATGTAGAAAGAATGTATTAGGAAAGGGCCATACTGTATTAAACTATCCAGTCCTTTTAAGCTAAGTGTCCCAGTGAGGTAGATCATAGGGCTCTAACTTGTTTTAAGATCTAATTAAGGGCAGCCCAGGTGGCTCAGCCCTTTAGCACCGCCTTCAGCCCAGGGTGTGATCCTGGGGATCCGGGATTGAGCCCCACGTTGGGCTCCCTGCATGGAGCCTGCTTCTTGCTCTGCCTGTGTCTCTGACTCTCTCTCTCTCTCTGCCTCTCGTGAATAAATAAATAAAATCTTTAAAAAATAAATAAATAAAATAAAATCTAATTAAATGTACATGAAAGGAAAAGCGTGCTCAAAGGAAAATAGTGATGGGAAAATTAGCTAAGAGCAATTATCCACTCTCTTACCATCCATCTTTAATTGATCCCTCTCCTTGACTTCTTTTCTGCTCTACAAACAATAGTAAAGTCTCCTCCATTATAAAAACAAGTAATAATAAAAAACCATAGCTTTTTTCTCCATAACTCTAACCGCCTCCATCCAATTACCATCAAATTCCTGCTCATTGTCTACTTTTCTTCAACAACCATTTACCCTTAGGGGTAAAGCCTATTACAGTCTAGACTGAGACTACTCTCCAAAATTGCCCTCCTTCAAGTTACTAATGGCTTCCTAACTACCAAGCAGAATGGATTCCTTTCATTTTATCTGACTTACTTATTGGGGTTATCCCCCATTTTATTGAGAAATAACTGACCTATATCATTGTATAACTTTAAGACATACAGCATGATGGCTTGATTTATATATGTTGCAAAATGATTACCACAATACATTTAGCATCTTCTCATATAGATACAATTGAAAAAAAATTAAAAAGGTGAAAAAGAAAAATTTCTCCTGATGATAACTCTTAGGATTTATTCTATTAACACTATTCAGCAGTGTTAGCTGGAGTCATCATGTTGTACATTACATCCGTAGTACCGATTCACCTTATAAGTGAAATTTTGTGCCTTTGAAACACCTTCCTCCGATTCTCCCTCCTTCCATCCTCCACCTCTGGTAGCCACAATTCTGATCTCTCTACTGCAATGTTTTGCATTTTCCAATCATTCTGAAACTACCTTTCCTTCTTTGACTTTCAAGACATTGTGTCTCATTGTTGCTCCTAATACTTCTCTGAAATTTTTATTTTATTCATCCAATATTTATTTATTGAGCAAACACTGTATTCTAAATAGTATGCCAGACTCTGTTGACACAGTGGTGAACAAGGCAAGTATGATCTTTGATGTCATGGAGCTTATAAACTTCATTACTCCCTGGTCCTAAAATGGTGCTTTATTTCTCAGCATTTTATACTTTGCCTTCTTCTTGCCTCAACAGTTTTTAACTATAACTCCTATACATTGATGTAGAGTACAATTTATATTTCTAGCCCAGACATGTCTTTTGAATTCCAAACCTATATTTCCAATTACCTAGTCAGCGGGGATCTCAAGTAGTTGATACATACAATGATACATACAAAGCATTTAAAACAATGCCTGCGGGTGCCTGGGTGGCTCTGCTGGTTTAAGCATGGACTCTTGATTTTGCCTTGGGTCATGATCTCAGGGTAATGCGATGGAGCCCCACGTCTGGCACTGTGCTGCTGATGGAGCCTACTTAGGATTCTCTCTCTCTCTCTCCCTCTGCCCCTCCCCTAGCACTCGCTCACTCTATAGGTCTTTCTCTCTCTCTTAAGTTAATTTATTTAAAAATATATATAAAACAATACCTGGAGCACTCAATCAATGCCAGCTATTATTATTTTGTATTGCCCCAAATACAATGTGTCTAAAAATGAAACTGATTTCTAATCCTTTCCATGACACTCCAACTTCCTGCTCTCATTTTTTAATCTTTGTTAAATATCACCATCTACCAAGTTTCAAGCAAGAAACTATAAAATCAGCCACTAATTCTCACTATTTCCATCCTTCTCACCAAGCTCCATTAGTTTTACCAAAAATCTGTGGAATCTAGATTGGTTCCAAACCTCATAATCATATATCAATAGCCTCTTAACTAGTTTGTCTACCTCCTGACTCCATTCTAATCTCTACTCTGCCACCAGAGTTATTTTACTAGCAGTAAATCCAATTATATTATCTCCTGATTTCAAACCTTTGTTGGTTTCTTGTTTCTTCCAGTATGAAAGTACATACTCCTTAGCTTGGCACGTTTAAGGGCCTTAATTATCTTGCCCCAACTACCTTTCCAGCCTCATGTCCATGTGTTTTTTCCTGTCAACCTTCCTTCTCAAGCTCATAGTGTACAGTACACTTCATTCAGATTGGACATCTCTCCATTTCCAAACTACCTTATATTCTTTCTTATCTCTTTGCATTTGCTTATGTGTCCTCCTTATCTGGAATGTCTATCTCCAGTATTTACACTCCTCTACCTAGTGAATTCCTACTCAATCTTTAATACCCAGATAAAATGTTATTTCTTCAGGAAACCATCCCAGACCTCCTCAGAAAGAATTCATTCTTCCTTAACCTGTGATTCCAAGTTTCTTTGGGCCTCTTTGGTAGCACCTGCAATGTCTATGTAGTCATGAACATTTTGTGCTTATATGTCTGTGTTGCCCTCTTCAGCCTTGTACATACAATGTCCAGGATATGGCCATGCACATAGTAGGTGATCAACAGACGACTTCCAAACAAATAAGCAGATTTATTCCTAGTGGCCTGCAACAAATGCCTTTTTCTTGTATATCTTAACAATTACTAATATCAATTCTAATAACAACTGCTTTGATGGCAAAATAACAAACTTCTTCCATGGTATAATGTTTGAGAGAATGGACTCCAGAATCAGACTTTTGCTTGAATGCTGCCTCTGCTCTCTGACACTTCCTAGCTGTGTGACTTAAGGCAACTCATTTTACCTTTTATTTTTAATTTTTTTATTGGAGTTCAATTTCCCAACATATAGCATATCACCCAGTGCTCATTCTGCCAAGTACCCCCCTCAGTGCCCATCACCCAGTCACCCCAACACCCCAACCACCTCCCTTTCCACTACCCCTTGTTCATTTCCCAGAGTTAGGGGTCTCTCATATTTTGTCACGCTCACTGATATTTTCACTCATTTTCTCTCCTTTATTCCCTTTCACTAAGTTTTATATTCCCCAAATGAATGAGACCATATAATGTTTGTCCTTCTCCAATTGACTTATTTCACTCAGCATAATACCCTCCAGTTCCATCCACGTTGAAGCAGATGGTGGGCATTTGTCGTTTCTAATGGCTGAGTAATATTCCATTGTGTACAAGACCACATCTTCTTTATCCATTCATCTTTTGATGGACACCGAGGCTCCTTCCAGTTTGGCTATTGTGGACATTGCTGCTATAAACATTGAGGTGCAGGTGTTCTGGCGTTTCACTGCATCTGTATCTTTGGGGTAAAGTCCCAGCAGTGCAATTGCTGGGTTGTAGGGCAGTTCTATTTTTAACTCTTTGAGGAACTTCCACACAATCTTCCAGAGTGGCTGCACCAGTTCACATTCCCACCAACAGTGCAAGAGGGTTCCCCTTTCTCCACATCCTCTCCAACATTTGTTGTTTCCTGCCTTGTTAATTTTCACCATTCTCACTGGTGTGAGGTGGTATCTCATTGTGGTTTTGATTTGTATTTCCCTGATGGCAAGTGATGCAGAGCATTTTCCCATGTGCTTATTGGCCATGTCTATGTCTTCCTCTGTGAGATTTCTGTTCATGTCTTTTGCCCATTTCATGATTGGATTGTTTGTTTCTTGGGTGTTGAGTTTAAGAAGTTCTTTATAGATCTTGGATACTAGCTCTTTATCTGATATGTCATTTGCAAATATCTTCTCCCATTCTGTAGGTTGTCTTTGAGTTTTGTTGAAGGTATCTTTTGCTGTGCAAAAGCTTCTTATCTTGATGAAGTCCCAATAGTTCATTTTTGCTTTTGTTTCCCTTGCCTTCATGGATGTATCATGCAAGAAGTTACTGTGGCTGAGTTCAAAAAGGGTGTTGCCTGTGTTCTCCTCTAGGATTTTGATGGAATCTTGTCTCACATTTAGATCTTTCATCCATTTTGAGTTTATCTCTGTGTATGGTGTAAGAGAATGGTCTAGTTTCATTCTTCTGCATGTGGTTGTCCAATTTTCCCAGCACCATTTATTGAAGAGGCTGTCCTTTTTCCAGTGGATAGTCTCTCCTCCTTTGTCAAATACTAGTTGACCATAAAGTTGAGGTTCCACTTCTGAATTCTCTCTTGTGTTCCATTGATCTATGTGTCTGTTTTTGTGCCAGTACCACACTGTCTTGATGACCACAGCTTTGTAGTACAACCTGAAATCTGGCATTGTGATGCCCCCAGCTCTGGTTTTCTTTCTCAATATTCCCCTGGCTATTCAGGGTCTTTTCCAATTTCACACAAATCTTAAGATGATTTGTTCCACCTCTCTGAAGAAAGTCCATGGTATATGGATAGAGATTGTATTAAATGTGTAAATTGCCCTGGGTAACATTGACATTTTCACAATATTAATTCTTCCAATCCATGAGCATGGAATATTTTTCCATTTCTTTGTGTCTTCCTCAATTTCTTTCAGAAGTGTTCTGTAGTTTTTAGGGTTCATTTTACCTTTTGGAGACTGTTTTCTCATCAGTAAAAATAGGATAATAATACCTTCCTCTAGAGAGTATTGTGCAATTAGAAGAAATAGCATATGCAAGATTACCATTCACAACGTAGGTGTGAAATTCCTACTCTGTCACCCCTACAGGTATTCTTTATTTCTTTTATTGCTGAGGGAAAATTTTTAAAAATCCCCAATTTTGTCAACTGATATATGACAAAATGAGAAAAAGGGAGATGTCAAAGAAGACTCTCTCATCCATAGAATGTACGTCTGGGAAGATCGCTGTTTCTCAGTTGTCCTCTTCATCTCTTTTTCTCTCTTCCACCTCTTTAGTAATGACATATGATTTCTAGCGCTTTAAGTTTCCAGAGTATTTTCTCAATTATATTATTAGCTGCTCAAAGCGACCCTGCGAAATATATAGGGCAAATATTCTCAGCCTAGAGAGGCAAACTGATTTATTCAAGATCACAAATCCAGTCAATGGCAGAATTGGGGTTAAAACCCACTATAGTGTGCTGTCTCTCAAATTCAGGCATTTTATCATCACTTATCTGGACTCCTACAACAGACCTGATTGTTCTTCTTGTTTCAGTCTTCCACTGCCTCTTATCTTTCGTTCCTGATAGCCATCCTTTGTGCAGCAAGGGACCTATTCTAAAACACAAATATGATAGTGCCACTACACCGTTTGTGAAAGCTCCCTGTACCCATCATCATCTGGCCCTGCTCACCCATCCCACTCCATCTGCTGTTACTGTTCTCGTACTGATGTTTAGATTACAGTTATGCTTTTGGTGTTGGCTCAACATGCCATGCATAGTCACTCTTCCTGCTATTCCTTCTGTTTGAAACACCCTTATTTTCTCATCTTGTTTTCCTCCTGTCTTTGCAGATGGACATATTATTATTTCCTTAAGGCCCACTTTAGGGAATATTTTTCTGAATTGTCTCCTTTCTATTCTTCTGTCTCTCCCTCTGTTTTTCCTTTACTCCTTCCTTCAGAAAAATCTTTAGTGCCTACTAGGTGCCAAACACTGTGGTCATCCCTGTTGTTTGAAGAACCATGGCATGTACTAAACCAGTGTGGGTGGAATATGGGGAAGGGGAAGTAGAGGGAGGCTGGCAGAGCATGGTGTCAGATGACACTAGAGGAATAGGAATAGGAAATAGGAACAGGAAAGAGCTAGACTTACCCTGTACTCTGATTTACTCCCTGACTCTCCAGAGCATTTACCTAATGCCTATGGTAAGGTATATTTCTCTAAGTGGGGGATGATAGGCATTATAGTTATTGCTGCCACCTACTCGGTATCCAGCACTGGCAAACTTTTTATGCATGGAGGGCTCACTTCTGTGGCACACATCTGCTCATTCCAGGTTCATAAAATTTAGGAAGGCCACAAGGTATGTGTCTTTTCTCAAGCTCTTTTTGAATTCCATGTTTACGTCTGGAGGTCTATTTCCTGATTTTTTTCCTTTATGGATTATAGTGCAGTTAAAAAAATTTTTTAAAAGGGACACCTGTGTGGCTCAGCGGTTGAGTGTCTGCCTTTGGCTCAGGGCATGATCCTGGGGTCCAGGGATTGAGTCCCACATCAGGCTCCCTATGGGGAGCCTGCTTTTCCCTCTGCCTATGTCTCTCTGCCTCTCTCTGTTTGTCTCTTATGAATAAATAAATAAAGTCTTTAAAAAAATTTTTTTAAACCTCCAAACCTGGAGCCAAATGTTTCTAGGTTCAAATGTAGACTACAACACCAACTATGGCCTTAGGACAAATCACTAAATATATTATTAGCTGTAAAATTATTACTATTGTTATTCTTCTCTAATCACTCACTGTGACTGCCTGTGTACGAAAAATGAGTGGTGAGCCCATTTGGGGGACATCTGAGAGCACATTGCTTAATTATTTGTTGAGTTTGTTTTTCAAGCTTCCTAGGGGAGAAGAGTTAGAATTGTTACACTTGTGCCATTTTCCTTAAAGCTACCTCTACCTCTGCTGCCCTACCTTTGTGACCCTCTGTGGAGAACAGGGTCTCAACTGGAGATTATGTCTGAAGGGAGCTACCTAGGCATCCTTGAAGTCCCAGTTCCCCTTTGTCTAGCAACAGTAGGCCAGTATCTTTCAACCTGATTCACTCGTACCGAGGGGGAGTTGGTGCTCATCAATGGAAATTTCCCTGGCCATAAAGCTCTATGAGATCAGGCTTTCCCAGAAATGTCTGGGACTGCTGGCCAAGAGGCTGAAATGGTCCTTTGGGAGACAGATTTTCTGTTGAGGAGGGAATGAAAGTTAAGTAGTATTTCTCTTGCTCTCTAAAGCCTTGAGTGACTACTTTTCCTGACCCAGAGAGAAGAGGGTTAGCAGAGAAAAATCTAAAATGCCTAGAATCTCTAAATTCTGTTTGTGAATGTAGCAGATCCCTTAAAGATGAGAATTAACTTTAGACTTATAAGATTTATGTGACCCTGCCTTGGAGAAAAGATTAAGTTGCATAAATACGTACCAGCATCTAGCATGCAAGTAGATATCCAGAGCATGCTCAGATATAATAATGTTCATGTTGATGTTGATAATGATGAACAAAAATAATTACTAGAGCATTTTTCAAGATTTACAGCAGTTGACCCTTTTCTCCCCAAACAAAAATTCATTTGACTCCCAATATAAAATCCCAACCAAAATAGCTGTTTTTCCAGTAAGTCAAAGGTTGGTTTTTATTTTTTAAATGTTTATTTATTTGTAAAGTCAGTAAAAAGGAAGAAACTGAGGGATCCCTGGGTGGCGCAGCGGTTTGGCGCCTGCCTTTGGCCCAGGGCGCGATCCTGGAGACCTGGGATCGAATCCCACATCGGGCTCCCAGTGCATGGAGCCTGCTTCTCCCTCTGCCTATGTCTCTGCCTCTCTCTCTCTCTCTCTCTCTCTCTCTCTGTGACTATCATAAATAAATAAAATTTTTTTAAAAAAGGAAGAAACTGAGAGAAAAACATAAAAATCTGAAATTAAGAGCTATTAGTAGTCTTAGTCTCCAGTTACTGTTTTGTTTTGTTTTTTTTTTTTTGGTTATATAGTATGGAGAACATACTGATGCACCCAAATAAATAGTGGAGGGATCCCTGGGTGGCGCAGCGGTTTGGCGCCTGCCTTTGGCCCAGGGCGCGATCCTGGCGACCCGGGATCGAATCCCACGTCGGGCTCCCAGTGAATGGAGCCTGCTTCTCCCTCTGCCTGTGTCTCTGCCTCTCTCTCTCTGTGTGTGACTATCATAAATAAATAAAAATTAAAAAAAAAATAAAATAAAAAAAATAAATAGTGGACATTGTAGGGTGAGGAATTTTTTGTTTAACGCTTAGTCTGCTGTCAGGATACACCCCAGTTAAACAGATGTAGCAAGAAAATCTGTGTTTCCTCGTCAACAGACACTGCTTTCTCTTTTTTTCTCTCTCACACATGCGTATAAGTACACATTGTTAACTTGGCAACATGCATTAACACAATCAGTGGTGATTTCCGATGAGTTAATGTTTGCTATGCAACCCATTTGAATGCTGCATGCTTTGTTTTATTATAGTTTTTAAATAGTTTAAAATATATTTTTCAAATGAAATTAAAATCAAATGTTGCAGAACTATTAAAACACCCCCCACGATTTTATTATTTTTTATTTTTAAGAAGATTTTATTAATTTATTTGACAGAGAGAGAACTCAAGCAGAGGGAGCAGCAGACAAAGGGAGAGGGAGAATTCGACTCCCCACCAAGCAGGAAGCCCAATGTAGTAGCTCCATCCCAGGACCCCAAGATCATGACCCAAGCCGAAGGCAGACGCTTAGCCAGCTGAGCCACCCAGGCGCCTCACCTTCATGATTTAAAAACACCAAATTACATAATAATTGGGCATTAAAGTTCATAGGACAGAATGAGGTGAAAGATGAAAGAGGTCCATACAGGTTGTAGTTGGGGAAGGCTTCACAGAAGTAGGATTTGTGCCAGGCCTTAAGGGACTACCAGAAAATGAGTGTTAAGGGTGGATACTGTTTGTTCTCCATGTTCCAGGACATCCCTGATTGCAAATTTTCTTCTCTAAGTCTTTATAAATATGTTTGTCGGAAAAAATGATTCATCTTTGATTTAAAAAGGTAGCCTTGTTGAATCATCAGGTAGACAAGCTGATCAGAGCATGAGCAAGAAGACAGAGGCGGTAACAGGGTGCAGCATCTTTCAGGCAATTAGGAAAAGGCCCTTTTGTTAAGCAGTCACAGCTCCCTGCCATGTCTCACTGCTTGCTGAGTGGTGAGCAGTCTAGATTCCAATTCCCACTTGTGCCCTCAATCAAGCTTCCTTTTGCAGTGGACCCTATGAGCAATCATACACTGTGGCCCTAGCAAGAATGAATATGTTTAAGTGGGGGACAGTGAGAAGAGCTACCTGGCTACAAAGTACTGTTCTGAATGCTATAATCAGTGGATCTTTTGCTCGTTCTTCTTATGTCAGACAATTTGCCTGTACATATAATCCCCTATGTCCTATACATCAAACATAAACATACATAATAAGAATCTTCTTTATTTACATTGTTTATTATAAAGACAAATACTAGCTCTAAATGGTGGTTGAGTTTTGTTTTTTGTTTTGTTTTGGTTTGTTTTTTTGTCTTTAGTTTTCTTCCTCTCTATACTGTGCTCCTAAATCACCACTTTTAACCTTCCTGTGCTTAAAAAGTTGAAACATTACCTAGATGCCTACTCAATTAAAAAACTCTGCTTCTCCTCCTTCCCCCCCCCCAATTTCTCCCTACTGGACTACCAGAATTGAAGGCACAGTGGTCAAGTTGGAAAAAATCCATAGCTTTTTCTGGTTTGATGCCCAGCATCTGTTTGGAAGCCTTCAGCTTGAGCTCTCCAGTCTTGAAGCCATGAGAGAAGCTTGAGGCTGAGAGAGATTGCTGCTTCTTTGACCACTGACTCCATTTATACTCTCCAAGTCAGAGTTTAAGTCAGTGGGGAAAGAAAGTTTTGACATAAAGCATTATTCTGTAGAGCCAAACTGAAAACAGTTCCTTTCTCTGTTTTGAAGGATCACTCCATGCATTTTTATGTGGATATTTCTCTGTAAGTTTGGTTATGCCCTCCTGTATACCTGTGAGAATATGTCTTTATTTGAAAGTTTTTTTGTTTTTCTTTTTAGGGTTAAGCATCATTTACTGTTTTTTTTTAATTTTGAAACAATCTCAGTATTACAGAAAAGTTTCAAGTATGGTGCAAGAAAAAAATTTTTTTTAACATTTTGAAAGTAATTTGCCAATGCAATGCCACATCACTCCCTAATACTTCAGTGTACATTTCCTACAAAGATATTCTTCTATATAATCATTTTTTCCATTTAAAAAAATGAGGCACCTGGGTGGCTCAGTGGTTGTGTGTCTGCCTTTGGCTCAGGTTGTGATGCCAGAGACCTGGGATAAAGTCCCACATTAGGCTCCCCACAGAGAAGCCTGATTCTCCCTCTGCCTATGTCTCTGCCTCTCTCTGTGTGTCTCTCATGAATAAATAAATAAAATCTTTTAAAAAATAAAAAGTGAATAACAAGACAAAATGTTTTATGTAAAATATTACATAAAATGATAAAATGAACATGCATAATAATGTAATGGACAGGGCAACTGGCTGGCTCTGTTGGTTAAGCGTCTGCTTTAGGTTCAGGTCATAATCTCAGGGTTCTGGAATCGAGCCCCATCTGGGGTGGGGGGGGGGTGTCCCTGCTCAGCAGGGAGTCTGCTTCTCCCTCTCCTTCTGCTGCCTCCCTGTTCATGCTTTCCCTCTCAAGTAAATACATGAAATTTTTTTTAAAAATAATGTAATGGACATAACATAATAAATTAAGTGAGCATCTCCAAGCTTAAGAAATAATATATTACTGGGGCACCTGGTTGGCTCAGTTGATGGAGCATGCAACACTTGATCTTGGAGTTGTGAGTTCAGGACCCACGTTGGGTGTGGAGATTACTTAAAAATAAAATCTTAAAAGAAAAAAGAAATAATATTACCAATGCAGTTGAAACCACCTGTGAATCACTCCCATAGGTTCACCTCCACCATCTTAAATTTTAATATATATCATTCATTCCTAACCTGGAGTTTCTATGTGGGTTTCAGGCGGATGTATGAGTGCCCTAAAACTGTATGTAAAATTTTCTGGTGGAAAGATCCATAGCTTTGATGAGATTTACATGGATATAGGTAAAGTGTGTGCAAAGTACCAAATTTCATGAAAAAATAGTTTACAGTTAGTGCACATCCTTTTCCACCACTCATTTATTATTTCACTCTCTGTATTGTGGCTTTCTTCCCAACCAACTCACTGAAATGAATTTATTTAAAGTCACTTCTTAATCACCAAAATTGAACTGCTACTCTTGAGTCCTCTATGTAACTACCAGTAGCCTCTTAACTCTTGACCCATTTGTCCTTCTAGACTCTCTCCTTCTGCACTTTCTCTTTTTTTTAAGTTTTTTTTTAAGATTTTATTTATCCATTCATAGAGACACAGAGAGAGAGGCAGAGACACAGGCAGAGGGAGAAGCAGGCTCCATGCAGGGAGCCCAACGTGGGACTAGATCCCAGGTCTCCAGGATCACACCCCGGGCTGCAGGCGGCGCTAAACCACTGCGCAACCAGGGCTGCCCTCCTGCACTTTCTTAACATTCTTCTGTCTCCTCTTTTGAAAAATATCATGCCTACCTCATATGGTTGTGAGGATTTGCTATAATGGTCATAAAGCACCTGGTTGTATGGGCTTCAGTGGATTGTAGCTATTACTGGAAGTTCATTCTCATAGTGCTGTGGTGCAGCTCATCATCTCAGTCCCCCATTTAAAATGTTGCTAATGGGATCCCTGGGTGGCACAGCGGTTTGGCACCTGCCTTTGGCCCAGGGTGCGATCTTGGAGACCTGGGATCGAATCCCACGTCGGGCTCCCTGCATGGAGCCTGCTTCTCCCTCTGTGACTATCATAAATAAATAAAATCTTTAAAATAAAATAAAATAAAATGTTGCTAATGGACAGAGGTCATGCCAAGAAGACAGCTTCTAATTACCCCCAGTTTCTGCAGTGCTATTTGCTAGCCTCCTCGTAGCCCTATACCTATTATTAATAGTTCTGGGTAGGGTAGGATCAGTGATCCTTAGAATCTTCAGGAGAAAATAATTTATTTTTTATCCTTTTTTAGATTTTTTATTATTATTTTTATTGGAATTCAATTTGCTAACATATAGCATAACACCCAGTGCTCATCCTGCCAAGTGCCCCCATCAGTGCCCATCACCCAGTCACCCCAACCCCCCGCCCACCTCCCCTACCACTACCCCTTGTTCATTTCCCAGAGTTAGGTGTCTCTCATGTTTTGTCCCCCTCACTGATATTTTCACTCAAGGATAAAATAATTTATATGGAGATGAGTTAGCCTTACATTAATATAGGGACACACTTTTAATTTCATCCCCCAAAGTTTGTAATATTCCTCTCAGCCTGGTCACCTTTGAAGGCCTCAAATGGTGAAAAGGTAGTTTTTCCTTCCTTGTTCATTCAGCTTTTTGCCTACTCTGCTACTAAATAGATGGACTAGTGAAGGTGCCAACTCTATTATGGAGGACACCTGCTGGCTTCAAACTGGCCTAGAGCCTGCTATTCTGAACAGGCCATTGAAGAGCCGTATGATTTTTAGTAACTATTTACTTGGAACAGAATGAGAGGAAGGATTTATATCAAGTTACCAGTCCCTTGAACCTGCCCTGTCCTGAGTTGTCCTCTTTATTTTTCACGTACTATTAGCTGCCAGTAACAGTGACATACTTCTGTTTAGATCCATAATAGAACCTTCCAATATTTCAGGATGCAAGTCTCTCAGAAGCACCAAGGCCCTTAACTGAGGTTCATCTGCCAAGCAAAAAGCCGTGAAGCTATTTTTCCCCTCTGTTGGGTAGAGTGTTTGACCTCATAACTGCCATCCCTTCAGTCAGGATAGGATGGGTTATGTTGCTATAGCAAACGACTCCCAACATCACAGTGGCTTAAAATAACAAAGGATTATTTTTTTGTTTACACTGCGTGTCCATGATGGGTCACATAGGGGATATTATGTAGCCCTCAACCTCAGACCCAGATGGAGCAGCCACCATCTGTAACACTGCTGATTGCTGTGGCAGAGGGAAAGAGAGCTCTGAGGGTCTCATCATGCACCACCGATTAAATCTTATTTCTGCCGCTGATGCATGTCACTTTTTTCATTTATCATTGGTCAGCTTTGATCAGAGATCAGTTGAAGGCCAGAAAGTACAATCCTACCACATCCCCTGAAGGTGGAGAACTGGAAATATTCAGATCAGAATGTGCCCTGTGGCCCTATCCCTTTTCCTGGGATCATGTTGCTCAATCGATGCCTTTCAATTGCGCTCATTCCTGTTTTCTCGCTTTTGCAGAAGTCAAGCTACTTATTATGAATTAGATAATTACTGTCCTAAGTGTAGGCAGTGTTGTTTAATGCAAGGTGTTTTAATGCCCCCACCCTTGATTTGAATCCCTTCTGCCTCTTTGGTGTCCTGTAGCTGTGTGTTGCAGTGATATACACAGGTGTTAATCTAGAATAGTTTTGTTTCAATGAAATGCTCTCTTTTGGACTCTTCCTCACCTCCTGCTGTTTACTGTTAGAATAACAGAATAGCTATAAGTCTGTGATTTCTGACCATAAGGATGGGGTTAAATGACTTGCCCAAGGGTAGGTAGGTAGTTGGTATTAGAGGAACCTGAACTAGAACTCAGGTTTTCTGACTCAGAGTCTGTTTTCTTTTTATTACACCTATTACTCCTATTATAAAGAAAGCTGTAAAACTGATGGCTGTGTAATTTACTCCCAGAGATGACTAGTAACAACAGAATTTGGTCTTTAATCTTGAACAGAAGGAATTTTCCACTTAACTGTCTCCTTTTGAATATTTTGATGAATTCTATGTCATAAAATCAGATTCCTGGGATTCCTCTGCCAGTACATTTGTATTCTTTCTTGAAGCAAACAAACAACTAGCCGTAAATGAATCAATGACATGATCCTGACTATCTGTGAAACTCAAAAAAATCAGGAATTTCACCACCCCTGCTGCATTTCAATCTAAAATAAGGCATTGCATGCATTGTGTTATTGCAGGTTTGTTTCTTACTAGTGTTTAGGATGTGAGACAATGTGCAAAAATTAAAAACTACAAATAGCATCAAAACCATAGTGACAGGGGCAGGCGCCTGGATGGCTCAGTGGTTGAGGGCTTACCTTCCACCCAGGGCATCATCCTGGAGTCCCGGGATTGAGTCCCACATTGGGCTCCCTGCATGGAGCCTACTTCTCTCTCTGCCTGTGTCCCTGACTCTGTGTGTGTGTGTGTGTCTCCTGAATAAATAAATAAAACCTTTAATAAAAAATGTAGTGACAGCACTAGTGTGTATGCTGTGTCAGCCCGCCTCAATTTGGAGGCCCTTTTTGTGTGAACTGCTGTGGACTTTTCTCATGTATAGTTTGCCATAAAGCTCTACAATGATACTTCTTGTCTTTTTTAAAATTTTATTTATTTATTCATGAGAGACACAGAGAGAGGCAGAAACATAGGCAGAGAGAGAAGCAGGCTCCCTGCAGGGAGCCTGGTACGACACTCCATCCCAGGACCCAGGGATCACAACCTGAACCAAAGGCAGATGCTCAACCACTGAGCCACCCAGGAATCCCTGATGCTTCTTGTCTTAACCAAATTTACTATTGCGAATGACTTAAGAAAAAGCCCTAGCCAATGAGACTGTCACTAAAAATCATGATGATAAAGGAAACATCTCTAATATAAAAGCAAATCTTAACACACATGCACAGAGCTCTTGTTAAGATATCAACCAAATAACATATGAGTGGTCTGGAGTATCTGAAGGTGCCACAAACCTCTGCCTGGGCTTAGTAGAGAAATAGACCATTGAGTTTTTACATTCAATAATATAAATTGTACATAGGAAGAAAGAACCTATGTAAAGAATGCCACACAGAACCCATTAGAATGATGTTCTGAATTGTTCTAATACTTTGTTTTCTGGCATCAGGTGATCTTGATTACTCTTCTGACAGTAAAACCTGAGATTATTGTCATATATAGAAGCACAAGACTAGATATCTGAGGACAGTAGGCAGTAGTGAAAAGTCAAAGTCAATTTCACTCATTGTATATCTATGATGATAGAATATCTTCCATAATATTTCTTCACAGTCTTTTGCTATAGTCATTTAACTAACAAGTCCATTTTTTTCCTTATGGAAAATTTCATACACAAAGCAGAGAGAACAGTATACTATGACTCTGTGTTCCTATCACCCAACTTCAACAGTTACCAACTCATGGCCAATCTACTATGAGACTGTTAGGAGGATTATAACCATTTGCATTTCATGGCTGTGAATTGTATCTTAATGCCTTTTCACTTTATATAACAACTGTATGTATAAATTTTAGGTTTCTACATAAAGAAAGATTTATTCACACCATTAGAAAATAATATTCAAAATATTTATGTCACTATAATACCCCAACCACAGATATTATCAACCAATTTCCTAAGTAAATTTTAGATTTCTTTTTCTGCAACATCATTAAGTGTATAGAAATACAACAGATTCTTTTGTGTTAATTTTATGTCCTGCAACTTTACTGAATTCATTTATCAGTTCTAGTAGTTTTTTGGAGTCTTTAGCATTTTCTCTATATAGTATCATGTCATCTGAAAGTAGTGAAAGTTTTTTTTCTATTTCTTTTTCCTATCTGATTGCTGTGGCTAAGACTTCCAGTACTATGTTGAATAAATAGATAGGGCTGCCTGGGTGGCTCAGTGGTTGAGCGTCTGCCTTTAACTCAGAGCATGATCCTGGGGTCCTGGGATCGAGTCCCACATGGGACGCTCTGAGGGGAGCCCGCTTCTCCCTCTGCCTATGTCTCTGCCTCTCTCTGTGTGTCTCTCATGAATGAATAAATAAATAAATAAATAAATAAATAAATAAATAAATAAATAAATAAAATCTTTTTAAAAAGTGAGTAAATGGGAGATCCCTGGGTGGCTCAGCAGTTTAGCACCTGTCTTCGGCTCAGGGCATGATCCTGGAGTCCTGGGATCGAGTCCCACGTCCGGCTCCTTGCATGGAGCCTGGTTCACCCTCTGCCTCTGTCTCTGCCTCTCTCTCTCTCTCTCTCTCTCTCTCTGTCTCTCATGAATAAATAAATACAATCTTTAAAAAAAATTAAAAAGTGAGTAAATGGATAAGGAAGATGTGATATATATATACACACACATATGATGTGATATATATGTATATGCATATATACATATGTCTATACACACACACACACACACACACACACACACACTATGGAATATCACTTAGCCACAAAAAAGAATGAAATCTTGCCATTTGCAACAACATGGATGGATCTGCAGGATATAATGCTGAATGAAATAAGTCAGTCAGAGGAAGACAAATACCATATGATTTCACTCATATATGGAATTAAAGAAATAATAAAAACACACAGATTTAAAAAGACACACACACACACACACAAAAAAATCAAATACAGAGAACAGGCTTATGTTGCCAGAGGGTGAATTGGAGGATGGGTGAAATATAGAAAAGGGATTAAGTGTATACTTATCTTTTTAAAAAAGATTTTGTTTATTCATGAGAGACACACACAGAGAGGCAGTGACATAGGCAGAGGAAGAAGCAGGCTCCCTGCAAGGAGCGTGATAGAAGACTTGATCCCAAGACCCAGGGATCATGCTCTGAGCCAAAGGCAGATACTCAACCACTGAGCCACCCAGGCATCCCAAGAGTACACTTATCTTGATGAGCACTGAGAAATGTATAGGATTGTTGAATCATTATATTGTACACCTGAAACTAGTATAAAACTCTATGTTAATTACACTTGAATTAAAGAAAAGAAAGAAATTCTTAGACCCAACATCTTTCTGTTAGGGTCTATCCATTATATCAAATTGCTTGAAAGCTGGAAAAGTACTGTTGCTTCTCATATTGTGGTCTGTCAACCTTTGGGTGTCAGCAAATGTATTATTCTTGGGGATCTACAAGTTCTTAAGTTTAAGAAACATTCTTCTAATGTCAAAATGGTAATAATCCTTCTGAGTGTTTGCTTTTGCACTCATGTTGGATTCATTTTACCAGTACTTGTCTTTTTTTATATTTTTTTACAGATTTATTTATTTATTTGAGAGAGAGGGAGAGAGCAAGCATGAGCAGGGGGAGGGGCAGAGGGAAAGAATCTCAAGCAGACTCCCCACCAATGAGGGGCTCAATCTCACAACCCTGAGATCATGACTTGAGCAGAAATAAGAGCTGTACGCTTAACTGGCTGAGCCACCGAGGTGCCCCACCAGTACTTGTCTTTTAAAATGTCAATACATAATCAGAAGGCTTTTTTTTAATTTATTTTTTATTGGTGTTCAATTTACTAACATACAGAATAACCCCCAGTGCCCGTCACCCATTCACTCCCACCCCCCGCCCTTCTCCCCTTCCACCACCCCTAGTAAAATTTGACTTTCTTATGTCATTGTTTCTCAAATAGATCCATGAATCCATTCTAGAGTTCCTTGGCATTCTGAAGGATGAGAAATACCACTCTAAGGGAAGAACATAGAGTTTTATCAAACACGTTGCTATGGAAACAAATACATAGGCCCCGAAGTTTATACTAGTGCGTCCTCAGTAAACAGAATGTGGACATTCTGGTGAAGCAAAAAGCTTTCTGAAGAATATGAGGTTGAAAGAGGTGGAAAATAAGATTAGAAAGGTATATTGGGACTGTATTATTTAAATCAAAACATGACATTTTACTGTAAGATTACTGTACTTTTGTATTTTCTATCAGTGAGATATTGTTTTATATGAGATGAATAAGGGATGTTGTAAATGTGGGTTCTATAAACTTGGTAAGTTTAGTAGGAGAATATTTTGGAAGTCATTTGCTGCTCTGCATGTACAGTGTAGAGGCCTGATTCAAAAATTTAGGTAGGATTCTGTACCAGGTTTTAATAATGTATAAGTAAAATAACATTCACTTTATTTTTGTTTCCATTAACAAAGCATTGAAATTGACAACAGTGAAGGCTTTAGTCCCTTTTAGTCATCCAGAACTGAACATTATCTTAATTTTATACCTATGTTACAGGGAACAATAATCAGCTAGGGGGAGGACTCCCCTCTGCAGACACATAGGTTACTTAGTGGCAGTCAGAGGATTCCAAGCAGGCTTTGGAATGGAAACTTACTAGTGCTTTCATTTCGGACTACAGAGCTCTTAAAAACAAGACCATAGCTTAAACTATTGTATGGGAATGCCTGCTACTACTACCAATATGATAACAATAGCAAAACAAAGATGATGCATCTGCCAGTCATTGTACTAAGAACCTTATTTACAATTTTATTGCATCCTTACAACAACCCAAGGGCAGTAGGGTGGTAGGATTTTCCTTCTTTGTTTGCTTGAGGTGCTGTTGATATCAGATAATGTACATTAGTGGAAGCTCCTAGAGCTCATCTGTTTGCATTTCATTCTGGCAGTTTCTCCTTTCTCATCTTCTGGTGTGGGTTGCTACTTCCATAATACTCACTCCCATATCACAGTATGAGCATTTCGTCAACATCTAATATTCATATGCAGTTAACCAAATCTTTTCTATGTGTGCTATCTCATTTGATCCCGGCCAAGAACACTATGAAATAGGAAAGGAAAATTTTATGGAGTGCTACACTCATTTCGGAAGGAAAAATAGAGGCTCCGGTACCTTATATTTGCTCAAGGTAGAAGTCTTCGTCACATTACCTTCTGCTACTGTTATACTCAATCTTGACCCTTGAGTTCTTTTGAACTGTTGAAAGTATATTTTCTTTCTTCTTTCTTTCTTTCTTTCTTTCTTTCTTTCTTTCTTTCTTTCTTTCTTCTTTCTTTCTTTCTTTCTTTCTTTCATCACTTAAGAGGGAGAAAGAAACTAATCTTTATTTACTATATCCTTCAGCCAGCATGATGTCAGGCATACAACAGGCATGTACTAAATGCTTGTTGACTTGACATGTTAGATTTTATATTTAAATGGAGGAAGGGCTAGGAGCATAAAATAAAATTTAGGTAAGGCGTGATGTTAGCATGTGGCTATTTATTAAGCTGAATAATCTTTAAATATTCCTAGGAACTCCTTGCTACACAAAGGTCCCAAATATTTTACCTGCCATTTAATTACACTCTGTCTAAAATTAGACTATTATAAATTCAGTCCTTTGGCCACTGGTGCCCCTAAACATTATCTTAATATATATCTGGAAAGTATAGGTCATTTACACATTAGTACAAAATAGCTTTTAAATTTTTGCTGAGGATCTGGCCAGACTAGTTTGGAAAGAGGTAAAGGACCGTTTGGGGGCATGGATCACTACTGGGCAGAGTTGTGAAAAGTATATTAAGAGATTGTTTATTATCTACTATAACAACAATAACTAATACTTGTTAAGAACAAATGTGTGCCACATTCTGCCTTATTTACTATTATTTCCCCATTTTACAAATGAGATACTGAGATTGAGAAAAGTTGTACAGTTTGCTGAGGGTCATAAAGCTAGCAAGCAGCAGAACTGAGATTTAAACCTAGGTCTGGCTAACCCAAATCTGCCATTCTTAATCATTACTCCGCACTACCTAATCAGTGGGAGTAAAGAGAGGCAAGGAAGAAGAATGGAAAAGAATACATAAGTGGTTGCTAGGAAGATACCATAGCCATTTACTAAAGTCACAATGGAGACTGCAAATTTGTGAACTTAAGTCCTATGGCAGGTATTTTGGCCTGAATACTTGTAAGTAATCACCTCCCTCTCTTCCAGCATTACTGGCTACTTTGCCTTTATTTGTGCTTATTTGGTTACTCTCTTTGGTCTTCACTGTTGTTGCTTCTCAAGTGGAGCCTGAACAATATAGTCAGATCTCCTTTGTATAAGTCTTATCTCCAAGGTGCTGCTCAAAATGTGTTACTTACAAGTTTTCATGCAAGGCAACCAGGAGCATTGAATAATAATACATAATGAGAGTTGCTTTTTGCAACTAGTAAATTGAAAGGTTGTTCTCTCAGAGTGAACTTTAAACAACTCATTCTTACACACTGGAATGATTAATAATAATAATAATAATAATAATAATGGCATCACCTTTACACTTATGTTAAGAGCTTTCATATGTTATCTGATTTGAGCTGCTCACCAGTTATATGAGATAGGTAGGGATTATTATGCCCATTTTATAGATGGAAGGGACTGAGGCTTATTGATTTTAAGTGGTCATCTGGCTGATAGGTAGCCCGAATCCTGTGGTCTTCCAACAACCCCACATTTGCACAAAAAGATCTGCTATGTTATTGCAAGCCTCTCTGTGAACCAAATAAATGGTACAGGCAACTGAGTCCTAGAGTAGTCAGTTAGGGTGACTGAGGGAAGAGCTCATTTAGGAAGAAGTTAATCAGGAAAGTTTCCTTGGAGGAAATAAAATTTGAGTTGTGGGATGGTTTATCAAGTTCCATCCTTCTCTGATAAATCCTGTAGGTGGAAAAGGGATCCGTTTTCCTGATTCTAAATTGATGGGTTATAGGTATGTGCTGATAGGGAATGTTGAGTGTGTGTGTGTGGGGGGGGATGTTTGTAGATCTTTCAAAAGTAGGTTTACATGAAATGAAGTAGTTGGGGAGAAGAGAAATCCTACTCAGATGCCAATATCCATTCGAATTGCATTACCTTGGCAAAGCATGCTATAACCATTCTTTTCTCTGAAATTCTCTAATAACTGCAATCTAGACTAGAGGTTACATACTAGTGACCCATGGTTCAAAGACAGGTTTTGTTTTCCCTGGCAGTGATGTGTGCTAGTGTAGGACTTTATTGGCTTTCTTGGAGAGGAGGGCAGACCTTTGAGACCACAAGGCCCTCCAAATGCTCTGGTGTGATGAAACACAACTCTACCAGGGTATTCAGATTTCAGCAGTTCATAGCTAAGGACACAAGTGGTTTGCTGAGCAAGATGACCCTCTACTTCCTCAGCATCCATGTAGAATATCCTTGGGAATTGTCTCAGTATCAGTGTCTTTCCAATTGGAGAGAAAACAGAAAATGGTATCAAGCTTTCTGAGAGATTAGATCACTGTCCTGTTATATTTATTTCTTTCTGCCTCAGAGCATTTTCCACTGAAATTGATTAAAGTCTTGTAGTTAACAGGCAGATTGAATATAATCTTTTCCTCCTCAACCTATTAGTCACTGACTACTGAGCATAACTCTGAGAGGTTTGATTAGAGAGTTCTATTAAAAATCATCATACACTGCATTTTCCATGTCTTTATGAATTTCCCTTTGCTCAGTGCAGTGGCCATAAACTTAACCCTCCACCCATATACTTTGTAGCAAATGAGATGGGGAAAGAATGAAACCTTTCATTAGTGTCTCTTGAGAACCTGATGGCTCTGAACAGCTTTGCATAGGTGAGACCCACTAGATACTATCCACACTTCCTGAAAACCAGTAGTCACAGATGTTCAACTCCTACATTGGATTTAGTCTTTGTGAGTCTCCAGAGTGCCCATGGACCTAGGCTGGAAATCCAGTTCTGCCTTGAGTACACAGGAACCAGGCAAAGCCAGTACATCGTATTGCTAGCAAAACAGGGGAAACTGCCTAAATGCTGTTAGAAGCATGGCAGATCAGGTTATTTCTTCACTTTGGGATCCTGCAGAGCATGCTGAATCAGCTCAGATGGACTGGATTGACCCTAGATCCCAGTGTTATGATTAATTTTGTAAACCAGGCAATCCTCATTTCCCACAAATAGATAATTTTCTTTCTTTAAAAATATGTTAAAATTATATCTACTGGGGCACCTGGGTGGCTCAGCTAGTTAAGGGTCTGCCTTTGGCTCAGGTCTGATCCTGTAGTCCTGAGATGGAGACTCAAGCCTTGCATTGCATTGGGCTCTGTGCTCAACAGGGAGCCTGCTTCTCTCTTTCCCTGTGCCTGCCGCTTCACCTACTTTCTCTCTCTCTCTCTCTCTCTCTCTCTCTCTCTCTCTCAAATAAATAACTAAATCTTTAAAAAATTAAATGTCTTTTTACATCTGAATTTTAACATTCATACTTTCATTTGGAGATTCACGTTTTTACACAATAATTGTGTGTGGGATTGTGGTGATTTTCTAACATGACAATCCCCAAATAAATCCTTTTACCTTGTGTTACCTTAATGGATGTAGTAATCCTCCTGTGTGCCTTTAAGGCTACTAAATATTCCAAGTATATATTCTACTCTTCCAATTCCATAATAAGGTATTACCAACTTCAGCTTTCCCCCAAATAAGAGCTAATGGGTCAAATAATAGACTGCCCAGCAGTGACTAACAAGATCTTTCAAAAGAAAAGTCACTTTCTTAGCTTTGATTATTTGGCATGCACACCTCAAATCAATTTCACAGGACTCCAGGCTGTGCTGATGTTTTGGCTGTGCCAGAATTTTGTTGAATCAGCTGTAACATGAAATTCACTGCGTTCTTTCCTAGATCAGGGAACTGCCTCTGTTATGTGTGATTGTTTGGTTAACAGGTGTGTACCCACTTGAATCATTATATCCTGGCTGTCAGAATCCCAGAAACTTTTCTATGTCAACTGGGCTGCCTTTTCATTCAGGGAAGTTGGTCTCTGAGGTGGTTGGGCGCCAGAAAGTCACAGGAAAGGCAAAGTTAAATTAGTGGGGGAAGGGGTGGAGTGGAGTGATCCCCACAAATCTACAAACCCAAAATGGCCCTCAAATGGCACATTATGATGATGATGCTCCCTGACCTCTTACCTGTGCTTCCTCATTCCTTCTGAATTTATGGCAGTCCTGGATTTGGTAGAGTGCTGCTTCACATAATAGGCTTAAGACATGTTAAGCAGTGAGAAACTCTCTCTGCTTTCAGATTTCCAGTGAGAGAGACAGAGAAACTCTGGCCAGTATGTTAATACTGGATCTGATATTTCTGAGAGAATATAAATATTTGTTTGTCCTGTGTTGTTCCAGATCCTCTAACTAATATAATTAGAGTCAGTAGTAATAAACCAGTATTTACATACAATAGTTGTTTGGGGACAGCTAGATAAGCCTACAAATCTACTGACACCATCTCTCACTCCTTTTCCTGGGCAAGCATTTTGGATGGGCCCCAAAACACATTTCCTGCTTTTCTATTAAAACAAACACTAATGTTATTCCTGTGAGTATTTTCTTTTTCCCTGATAAGGCTTATCTCTTGCTCCTCTTCGTTAAGATCTAGGTATGCCTTTGTCAAAATGCCTATTTTAGCATGTGAAATGCAGTCCCCCCAGCACGGCAGGCACTCCTATTGTCTCCTTTGCATGGGTTCCAGATTCTCTCTTCCTTCCCTCCCTTCCTACCACTATGGTCAACATTGAGCATCCCCTCCTTCTGAAAAGCAGTGGAGGGGAAAAAATGAAATTAAGGAGATGCACTTGAAATGCCTACAGCTTTTAAAAGAAAAAATGCTCTAAGCCATCAGCTTTGGCATGCACAGATGCCCTGGATATACAGGTCTCCAATACTTACAGTTTGAAAGCTGTTCAAGTGCATCTCACTCTTATTTCTGCTGTTAATATAGAATATCTTGGATAAATTAAATCCATAAATGACAAAAAATGACCTAGTACCATTATCTAACCCTTTGTTTTGAGGAAACAGAGGTAATAGAAACTCATTGGGTACCAATTGAAGGACTTCTGGCCCAACCATGGTGGCCTTAGTCAATTCACTTCAACTCTTTGAGTTGCTTCATTTGCAAAACGGCAATAACAGTATCTGCCCTGAGCACCTCCCAAAGTTGTAGGCAAGTTCTCACGTAATAACAGACATGTACTCAAGGTTCCACAGAACTTTCAAAAATTACATTATTTCAGACAACTCCCTTCCCTATCACAGAGTAGACAAAATTGCATACCATTTCCTATCAACTGGCAACTAGAAGAAATTAAAGGGTACACTTATGATAATCATCAGTCTCTCCTGTAGCTTTATTATATTTTTAAGGCCCTATCCACTTGCCAAGTGAAAGATACCTCCTCAGAAAGACTTTATGATCCTGGTATGTAATTATGATTTACTGGCAAGATTTTTAAGAGAAGATATTTACTAGTGCCTGCATTGGCCCACGCCTGGGCTTATCTTTCTTGTGCATTAATCATCATATTGAAGTGCAATTTATTTATTTTTTATCCACCTTTGCTGTGCCCAAATCTTTGCAGATGTTGATTGTTTTACCCTCCGACAGATTCCCCCCTCCCTTTAGTATGAGTTGATGTCTAGACAGATAGCAGTTATTAAAAATTGGGGAAATGATTGTTGTCCTAGGCGGGCTGGTGTATGGTTTGTTTAGGAGAAAACACTCTCTGTTTAAGCCTTAAAGAAGCACATCTCAGTTTTCATTCATACAAGATGGAAATTAAGTTCTTGGTGCAAATGTCACTTGAGAAATGGAAATACAGGGTAGTGAAGTGACATAAATGGCTGGCGTCTTGCTGGAGAGGGCCCAAAGCAAGCTTTTGTTCACCCTAAAATGGTGATAACCAGTTGTTGAAGAGGTATTTATTGATCAATTATTTTAATTATGCATGTATTCAGAACCCTCGGAGAACATATTGATCACTGCTGAAACACCCTCAGACATGCTGCTTGACAGCCACTTGAGAAACTCTTTCCTTATTTTCAACTTCTCACTTTCCCCAAGGAGCACTCTCCTGGATGATAAAAGGAGGATCCTGGAGAAGACTTTAAGGGACAGGCCTGGAATAAGCTGCTTGAGATACACAGAAAAGTTGATCATGCCCAACTCATGAGAAACCTTGTTGGGGGCAATGTCATTAGCCTTTCAATGGAAAAACGAAGATCATTCTCCACCCTTAATCATATATATTGCCACTATTATCTTTGAGAAGAGCATAGCTTTCCACTAGAAATTTGGTCTTCAACCCATTTTCTGCCTGATGCCATCTTTTCCTACTACTTTTGAGGGGCTTAAATTAAAGAGAGCTGCATAGTGGAATTTTTATATAGCTGACTGGGGGCAACAGGCTGTTTGCCATAGTGGTTAAAGGCAGAGGAGGAAGTGCTGGACAGACCTGGGATCCATTCCCACATATGGGATTGTTTTGAAGAATAAATGAGATAATAGATTTAAATCACTTAGCATAGTAATCACTTGATTACTGCTGATAGTTGTTCCCAATGTCATAGTTTCATTATAATTATTATAATATATAATAACTTCCTCTCTTTGTGGCCATTATGGAGGGTCTCCAGGAAGCTCTGTTAGCCATGGCTTATGAAGAACAGCTTGCTAGATTCCTCTCCTCACATACTCTGGCCAAGTTGCTTCTACCCAAGGTAATTACGCCTTCTGTGCATACAGATTATTTAAATGTTAGGCATTGCAACCACAGAGTTCCCAGCTATGGAGACCAAACATCCTACACTTTTCAGTTAGGCTGCATCCCTTCTTAATTCCCAAAGTCCAGTCCTTAAATGGTGCAGACCAATGTTTTTCTTTCTTTTTTTTTAAAGATTTTATTTATTTATTCATGAGAGACACAGAGAGAAAGAGGTAGAGGGAGAAGCAGGCTCCATGCACAGAGCCCAATGTGGGACTCGAACCTGGGTCTCCAGGATCATACCCTGGGCTGAAGGCAGCGCTAAACCACTAAGACACTGGGGCTGCCTGGACCAGTGTTTTTCAAAGCTTTGGAACAAAAACTTCCATCTTTCCCCAAGTGAAACCATACAAAGAATCACAATACATAAAGTGTGTAAATGTAGTATTCTATTTGTGTGAAATTTTTCATAGGTTCATATATATATATATATATATATATATATATATATATATATATAGGTGTTTGTACAGTTAACCTTTGAACAATGTGGAGGTTAGAGGTACAGATCCCCTGCATCATGAGAAATCCATGTATAATTTTGACTCCCCCAAAACTTAACTGCTAATAGCCTACAGTTTGACTGGAAGCCTTACTGATAACATAAACAGTTGATTAAAACATATTTTGTAGGTTGTATGTGCTGTGTAGTGTATTCTTACAATACAGGAACCTAGAAGAAAAGAAAATATTATTAAGAAAGTCATAAGAGGGATCCCTGGGTGGCGCAGCGGTTTGGCGCCTGCCTTTGGCCCAGGGTGTGATCCTGGAGACCCGGGATCGAATCCCACATCAGGCTCCCGGTGCATGGAGCCTGCTTCTCCCTCTGCCTATGTCTCTGCCTCTCTCTCTCTCTCTCTCTCTCTCTCTCTGTGACTATCATAAATAAATAAAAATTAAAAAAAAAGAAAGTCATAAGAAAAAAGAAAATCATAAAGAAGAGAAAATACGTTTATAGTATTGTACTGTATTTATCAGAAAAAAAATCTGTGTATAAGTAGACCCATGCCGTTCAAAACTGTATTGTTCAAGGATCAACTGTATGATTTTCGGTGCACAAAATTAAACTAGTGCTATGGATAACAGTTGTAGTCTTTTATCAGTGTCTCCAATACAATTTGTTTTTGCATTTTGTTTTCTGTCCAGTAGTATTTAAAACGTGCAATTCATACAGATGTAGTAATTGCAAATGGCTTCAGGGTTTGTTTCAACAATTGATCCAGAAGCTTAAAAGAATATTACTAGAAAATATTTGTGTGGCCTTGTATAAGCTACTTAACTTCCCTGAGCCTTGATTTCCTTATTCGTCTAATAGTACCTATCTCAAAGGGTGGTGTAAGTAAGATATTGTATACCAAGTCTTTGAGGATTTTGCAGACTTTTCAGAATGCCTGGCACATGATAAGCAATCAGTAAATACTACCTGGCAGTCTCATGATCATTACCATCACCACCACCAGCAGCAGCAACATTGGCTTGGATTCCTTAAATCATACAGCAATAAAATTTAGTCAATAAATTCCTTAGCTCTTCACTGTTGGGCAGGAAACACTTTTTCAAATGAATCATACAGCATTGAAAATGCTTAACCTTAAATGCTCAGCTAGGTCAGATACTAACTTTAGCTTCTGTGGTATACAATTTGGAAACCACTGATAGAGATGACTGCTACAGTTTCTGCAAAGTCCTTGCCTGGCAGGTTATAAGCTCTTTAAGGGCAGGGTCTCATTTATTTATTTATTTGTATATTCTCTGTGATGCCTGGGACAACAGATGTTCAAAAACTACTTCATGGATTACATTCAAGTTCTCTGGGTTTTATTTTTATTTTATATTTTATATGTACTGCTTTATTTTTTTATAAATTTATTTTTTATTGGTGTTCAATTTGCCAACATATAGAATAACACCCAGTGCTCATCCTGTCAAGGGCCCACCTCAGTGCCCATCACCCAGTCACCCCCACCCCACGCCCACCTCCCCTTCCACCACCCCTAGTTTATTTCCCAGAGTTAGGAGTCTTTCATGTTCTGTCTCCCTTTCTGATATTTCCCACTCATTTTTTCTCCTTTCCCCTTTATTCCCTTTCACTATTTTTTATATTCCCCAAATGAATGAGACCATATAATGTTTGCCCTTCTCCGATTGACTTATTTCACTCAGCACAATACCCTCCAGTTCCATCCACGTCGAAGCAAATGGTGGATATTTGTCATTTCTAATGGCTGAGTAATATTCCATTGCATACATAAACCACATCTTCTTTATCCATTCATCTTTCGATGGACACTGAGGCTCCATCCACAGTTTGGCTATTGTGAACATTGCTGCTATAAACATTGAAGTGCAGTTGTCTCAGCGTTTCACTGCATCTGCATCTTTGGGGTAAATCCCCAGCAGTGCAATTGCTGGCTCATAGGGCAGATCTATTTTTAACTCTTTGAGGAACCTCCACACAGTTTTCCAGAGTCGCTGCACCAGTTCACATTCCCACCAACAGTGCAGGAGGGTTCCCCTTTCTCCACATCCTCTCCGACGTTTGTGGTTTCCTGCTTTGTTATTTTTCCCCATTCTCACTGGTGTGAGGTGGTATCTCATTGTGGTTTTGATTTGCATTTCCCTGATGGCCAGTGATGCGGAGCATTTTCTCATGTGCTTGTTGGCCATGTCTATGTCTTCCTCTGTGGGATTTCTCTTCATGTCTTTTGCCCATTTCATGATTGGATTGTTTGTTTCTTGGGTGTTGAGTTTAATAAGTTCTTTATAGATCTTGGAAACTAGCCCTTTATCTGATAGGTCATTTGCAAATATCTTCTCCCATTCTGTAGGTTGTCTTTGAGTTTTGTTGACGGTATCTTTTGCTGTGCAAAAGCTTCTTATCTTGATGATAAGAACTTGATGAAGTTCATTTTTGCTTTTGTTTCTCTTGCCTTCATGGATGTATCTTGCAAGAAGTTACTGTGGCCAAGTTCAAAAAGGGTGTTGCCTGTGTTCTCCTCTAGGATTTTGATGGAATCTTGTCTCACATTAAGATCTTTCATCCAGGGATCCCTGGGTGGCGCAGCGGTTTGGCGCTTGCCTTTGGCCCAGGGCGCGATCCTGGAGACCCGGGATCGAATCCCACTTCAGGCTCCTGGTGCATGGAGCCTGCTTCTCCCTCTGCCTATGTCTCTGCCTCTCTCTCTCTGTGACTATCATAAATAAATAAATAAAAAAAAAAAGATCTTTCATCCATTTTGAGTTTATCTTTGTGTATGGTGAAAGAGAGTGGTCTAATTTCATTCTTTTCCAATTTTCCCAGCACCATTTATTGAAGAGGCTGTCCTTTTTACAGTGGATAGTCTTTCCTACTTTGTCGAATATTAGTTGACCATAAAGTTTAGGGTCCACTTCTGGATTCTCTATTCTGTTCCATTGATCTATGTGTCTGTTTTTGTGCCAGTACCACACTGTCTTGATGACCACAGCTTTGTAGTACAACCTGATATCTGGCATTGTGATGCCCCCAGCTACGGTTTTCTTTTTTAAAATTCCCCTGGCTATTTGGGGTCTTTTCTGATTCCACACATCTCTTAAGTTATTTTGTTGCAACTCTCTGAAGAAAGTCCATGATATTTTGATAAGGATTGTATTAAATGTGTAAATTGCCCTGGGTAACGTTGACATTTTCACAATATTAATTCTGCCAATCCATGAGCATGGAATATTTTTCCATCTCTTTGTGTCTTCCTCAATTTCTTTCAGAAGTGTTCTATAGTTTTTAGAGTATAGATCCTTTACCTCTTTGGTTAGGTTTATTCCTAGGTGTCTTATGCTTTTGGGTGCAATTGTAAATGGGATTGACTCCTTAAATTCTCTTTCTTCAGTCTCATTGTTAGTGTATAGAAATGCCACTGACTTCTGGGCATTGATTTTGTATCCTGCCACGCTGCCAAATTGCTGTATGAGTTCAAGCAATCTTGGGGTGGAGTCTTTTGGGTTTTCTACGTACAGTATCATGTCATCGGCAAAGAAGGAGAGTTTGGCTTCTTCTTTTCCAATTTGAATGCCTTTTATTTCTTTTTGTGGCCTGATTGCTGAGGCTCGGACTTCTAGTACCATTTGAATAGCAGTGGTGAGAGTAGACATCCCTGTCTTGTTCCTGATCTTAGGGGAAAGGCCCCCCAGTGCTTTCCCATTGAGAATGATATTTGCTGTGGGCTTTTCATAAATGGCTTTTAAGTTGTCAAGGAATGTTCCCTCTATCCCTACACTCTGAAGAATTTTGATCAGGAATGGATGCTGTATTTTGTCAAATGCTTTTCTGCATCTATTGAGAAGATCATATGGTTCTTGTTTTTTGTCTTGCTGATATGATGAATCACATCGATTGTTTTACGAGTATTGAACCAGCCTTGCATCCCAGGGATAAATCCTACTTGGTCATGGTGAATAATTTTCTTAATGTATTGTTGGAGACTATGGCTAGTATCTTGTTCAGAATTTTTGCATCCCTGTTCATCAGGGATATTGGTCTATAATTCTCCTTTTTGGTGGGGTCTTTGTCTGGTTTTGGAATTCAGGTGATGCTGGCCTCATAGAACGAGTTTGGAAGTACTCCATCTCTTTCTATCTTTCGGAACAGCTTAGTAGAATAGGTATGGTTTCTTCTTTAAACGTTTGATAGAATTCCCCAGGGAAGCCATCTGGCCCTGGACTTTTGTGTCTTGGGAGGTTTTTGATGACTGCTTCAATTTCCTCCCTGGTTATTGGCCTGTTCAGGTTTTCTATTTCTTCCTGTTCCAGTTTTGGTAGTTTGTGGCTTTCCAGGAATGCGTCCATTTCTTCTAGATTGCCTAATTTATTGGCGTATAGCTGTTCATAATATGTTTTTAAAATCGTTTGTATTTCCTTGGTGTTGGTAGTGATCTCTCCTTTCTCATTCATGATTTTATTAATTGGAGTCTTCTCTCTCTTATTTTTAATAAGGCTGGCTAATGGTTTAACTATCTTATCAATTCTTTCAAAGAACCAACTCCTGGTTTTGTTGATCTGTTCCACAGTTCTTCTGTCCTCTATTTCATTGAGTTCTGCCCGAATCTTTATTAACTCTCTTCTTCTGCTGGGTGTAGGATCTATTTGCTGGTTTTTCTCTAGATCCTTTAGGTGTAAGGTTAGCTTTTGTATTTGAGTTCTTTCCAGTTTTGGGATGGATGCTTGTATTGCATTGTATTCCCCCCTCAGGACTGCTTTTTCTGTATCCCAAAGATTTTGAATGGTTGTATCTTCGTTCTCATTAGTTTCCGTGAAACTTTTTAATTCTTCCTTAATTTCCTGGTTGACCCTTTCATCTTTTAGCAGGATGGTCCTTAACCTCTACGTGTTTGAAATCCTTCCAAACTTCTTGTTGTGATTTAGTTCTAATTTCAAGGCATTATGGTCTCAGAATATGCAGGGGACGATCCCAATCTTTTGGTATCGGTTAGGACCTGATTTGTGACCCAGTATGTGGTCTATTCTGGAGAAAGTTCCATGTGCACTTGAGAAGAATGTGTATTCAGTTGAGTTTGGATATAAAGTTCTGTAGATATCTGTGAAATCCATCTGGTCCAGTGTATCATTTAAAGCTCTTGTTTCTTTGGAGATGTTGTGCTTAGAATACCTATCGAGTGTAAAAAGTGCTAGATTGAAGTCCCTAAGTTTAAGTGTACTATTATCTAAATATGTCTTAACTTTGGTTATTAATTGATTGATATATTTGGCAGCTCCCACATTCGGGGCATATATATTGATGATTGTTAAGTCCTCTTTATTGATGATTGTTAAGTCCTCTTTCTCTGGGTTTTTTTTTTAAGAATTTTATTTATTTATTCATGAGAGACACACCCAGAGAGAGAGGCAGAGACACAGGCAGAGGGAGAAGCAGGCTCCATGCAGGTAGCCTGACGTGGGACTCGATCCTGGGTCTCCAGGATCACACCCCGGGCTTCAGGCGGCGCTAAACCGCTGAGCCACCGGGGCTGCCCTCTTTCTCTGGGTTTTAAATAAACTTATCATCCCTAGCCATATTCTCACTTAAAAGTAAATTTTCTTCTTGGGGCCCCCCCCTCACTATTTTTTTCTAACATTGCTATACATTTTTTGGCTGTCTTCTGAATTAAGGGTTTCAGCCCTTTAGTAGGTAAAGATTTCCTCAGTTTCTCAGCTGGAACCTCCAGATTGTGAAGTCCTAAATATCTTCTAAATAAGTGAAGCGAAGTATCAGTGCTTAACAGTCACTGAAAGGTCACTGGCCCACCTTCTCACATCACAATTTGGTGTCCATCTGAGAGTTTGTCATTTAATGTTAATCTCTCACGGGAGAGGCAAAAACATTGTATTTTTTACTTGACCATTTCTAGTTATAAAAGATTCTTTTAGCAGTCATAGCAAAGCCATTTGATTACGTATATGATTTATTTCCAGAATTGAAGTTTCCCATAGTAAAATCACAGATGCCATATAATCTTGAGTGCTGTGTATTAATACAACCTGCCCTTACGATCCAAGAGGCAAATTTAGATTGCCATTGCTCAGAGTTAGAGAAGTCCTGCCTCGTTTTCTGCCTTCCTTCCACAGATGTTGTGTAACCACAACCACTACCACCACCATTCAGTCCTTGCTCGAGGAGTAAAGATCTAGCAGGAGAGACAGAAACCACAGATTTCCTTTTCATTCATTGCATGGCATTCTAATTGAGATATGCAAAGGATGTTGTGAAAGCACATGGGAGGGAGGTATCTAAAGCAGCCTTGATAAGACATCTGGAAAGATAAAGAGGAGTTTCCCAAGAAAAGAGGTGAAGATGTAAAGAAAGACTATTTAAGGCAAGAGGTTGTTGCACTAAGTATAAAACCAGAGCAAGAACCAGCATGGTGTGTTTGGAAAACCACAAGCAGTTTGATGTTAGAGAAGTATGATGTACCATGTAGAAATCAATGCAAAACAAAGCTGGAATAAGTATGCAGAAGATCAAGAAGGACCTTGGATAACATAAGCCTGGAATTTATCAGGTAAATGATAGTGATCTACTAGAAGATTCTAGTATAAGGATGGACACTGGAAGGTGCATGGAATGGTTTGGTGACTATTTTTGCAAATGGTCCAGTGAGTAAGAGGTGATAAGAGCAAGAAGTGGGCAAGGATTGTAGAAGTGGAGGGGAAAAAATAGACTCAAGAAATACTTAGGAGATATAATTAGCAGGATTCTGTGATTTAGTGCACAAGGGGCCAGAAAAGAGGGAATTACTAAGGGAAACTCCTGTCCTAGGTATCAAGCTTAGTTGTGATAATGACTGACATGGACAACATGGTAAGACGAAGAGATGTAGAAGGAATTGAACCTGACATCATTTTAGAAGTCAGAGATGCCCAACCTCCCTCCCTTGCTCCATGCAAGCAGAGATAGCCATAGGCAGTTGGAAATACTAGTTCTTGGTAGAGGTTTGGGCTAAATATGGATATAGGAATGGTGGATATTTTGATGGTAATTGAAACTATGGTAACAGATGAGCTTACCCAAGGAGAACATGTGGAAGATAAAGGACAGAAATCTAAGACTAGAATCCTGGTGCAACACCAGTATTGAACAAATATTTCCTGAGTGTCTATGCTAACTATAGTAGGGATGTCGGGATTCCTGGGTGGTACAGCGGTATAGCGCCTGCCTTTGGCCCAGGGCGCGATCTTGGAGACCCGGGATCGAGTCCCACGTTGGGCTCCCGGTGCATGGAGCCTGCTTCTCCCTCTGCCTGTGTCTCTGCCTCTCTCTCTCTCTCTCTCTCTCTCTCTCTGTGACTATCATAAATCAATAAAAATTAAAAAAAAAGAAGGGATGTCTATGATGAACATAAAGTGCCCTGACTTCAAGCACAACCTAGTTAAAGATGATACTGAATTTCAGACTGCTCCTCAAAGTGCCAAGATTCCGTGCAGCTACCATCCAGGCGACTACATGGGACAAGGAAAGACAGAGCAGCCCTCTCACTCGTACTAGAACATGTTTCCATAAAGCATGCTTAACTTCTGTGTGTATGTGTGTATGCACACATGTGCGTGTATTTTTTTTTTCATTGTAAGCTTGGCTTGTGTGGGATTGGGTAGGAAGAACCCTACTGTTAAAAAAAGAGAAATGTGAAAAAAAATTTTTTTAAATTAAAGAAAAAGAGAAATGTGGCCACCAACTCTCTAAAGGACTGATTTAAAAGTAATCAAAACCCGAGGGCAGCCCGGGTGGCTCAGCAGTTTAGCACCGCCTTCAGCCCAGGGCCTGATCCTGGAGAGCCGGGATCAAGTTCCACGTCAGTCTCCCTGCATGGAGCCTGCTCCCTCTGCCTGTCTCTCTCCCACTCTCTCTCTCTTTCTCTCTCTTTCTCACTCTCTCTCTCTGTGTCTCTCATGAATAAATAAATAAAATCTTTGAAAAAATAATAATCAAAACCCAAAATATGTGAAATGGATACATGTTTCACACTCTACTTTTGATGAAAAAGAGGGATGATATCAATGTTAAAAATTGGTAATGATACATGTCTGGCATTCCATTCTATTTTATTCACTTCAGCATCATTAAATCATCCCATATTGGGGCACCTGGGTAGCTCAGTGGTTGAGCATCTGCCTTTGGCTCAGGTCGTGATCCCCAGGCCTGGGATTGAGTCCCACATCAGGCTCCCTGCAGGGAGCCTGCTTCTCTCCTCTGCCTATGTCTCTGCCTCTCTGTGTGTCTCTCATGAATAGATAAATAAAATCTTTAAAAAAATAATCACATATCGCTAACTATGAAATAATGTATGAGAGGTGAAATACATATTTGTTAGAAGGCACCTGCTAGATGAAGTATTGGGTACATGAGACAGGCCAAGCAATGTAGATTCTTAAATATTACACTATTGAATTTGGGTGTGATTAGATGAATAATTAGAAGCGTTTGTTTTCTAGTGGGCTTCTGCCTTATGTGTCTTTTAGAATGATCAGTTTAACTTTTTCACTCACCACATGTGACGCATAAGGTCGATTGACATTTACCATTCCTTTTTAAAAAAATTTTATTTATTTATTCATGAGAGAGAGAGAGAGAGAGAGAGAGGCAGAGACACAGGCAGCGGGAGAAGCAGGCTCCATGCAGGGAGCCCCACATGGGACTCGATCCTGGGCCCCCAGGATCACACCCTGGGCCAAAGGCAGGTGCCAAACTGTTGAACCACCTGGACGTCCCAACAATTACCATTCCTAAATGCTGAAATTTCCAGAAACTAAAACTTCTGCTGGAATGTTAGTGTTTCTATTGAAAACCAAGGATAAGCTGTATATGCAGGCAATAGTTTCTGTCTCCTCTCCATCCCACTCCAGTAATTAAGCATCAAGATGTATATCAGGCTTATATTTTATCAGCAGAGGAACTAAATCTCTTAAAATTAAACATTTAATCAGTGTTTTTTATTTTAGCCATTCTGACAGGTGTGAGGTGATATCTCATTGCAGTTTTGATTTGTATTTCCATGATGACGAGTGATGTTGAACATCTTTTCATGTGTCTATTAGCCATCTGTATATCTTCTTTGGAGAGATGTCTGTTCATGTATTCTGCCCATTTTTATTTTCTTATTTTTTTAATATTTTATTTATTTACTCATGACAGACACACAGAGAGAGGCAGAGACATAGGCAGAGGGAGAAGCAGGCTCCCTGCGAGGAACTTGATGCGTGACTTGATCCCAGGACTCCAGGATCTTGACCTGAGCCAAGGCAGATGCTCAACCACTGAGCCACCCAGGCACCCTTTCTGCCCATTTATGAATTGGATTATTTGTTTTTTGGTGTTGCATTTTGTAAGTTCTTTATAGATTTTTGATACTAGTCCTTCATTGGATATGTCATCTTCTCCCATTCTGCAGGTTGTCTTCTAGTTTTATAGTTCTTTGATAAGAATAGATTAATAGAGTTTACATACATAAAAAGTGAAAAATAAAGAAGTTATTGCCAAGCCTTTATTTATTATAATAAGGTATAATTGATCCATTGAAAAATAAGTGTGCTTATTTATTATATTATTATCATGAAAGCTTCTAAGTTTCCCTCCATTTGTGGAAAACCTGTATTCTAGTCAGTTTGGTTGTGAAATGAAATTTCATAGATCAAATATTGTAGCAGGAGCAGAGGGAGAACTTGAAGGGGGCCATGAGGAGTAGGGTGGGGAAAAGATCCACTCTCAGCAGGCAGCTGAAAAGGGAGTCAACTTTTACTTGCTTGGGTTTGATAAGCTCAGAGCAAATAACTTTTATATGACTCTCTGCCAAGTCAAATATCCAGGTAAGGCAGATGACATTTGTTGCTGAATTGTCAATTCTTTAAATTTAGTAATTTACATAAGATTAAGGGAAAACAAATTATGAATTTTAGATTATTAGTGGTCAGAACATAATAGTTTGTAGTAATCTATCTGAGCCTAAGAATAAAGGCATTTAATATAGTTATTGGGCATAAAAATCTACATTGCCTACACTTCTTCTCCTAGTCATATGATGTAATACACAGACTGGGAGTACTCTCTAACCCCAAAAATAATAAGGTCCTGGATAAAATATAGTTTTATGCATTTCTGGGATTCCAAGAACCACCTCAGTTCCCCAAATTGAAAAGAATAAACCATGAACTAAAACAACAGCTGAGAGTAAGAGCAATAAGAAAGCCAGACATATAGAAATTGCCTTATGTGAAAATACCTATTGTAGTTCTGCTTTGGTTTCACTAAGACCTGGAATAGCAGCAATGTTGGGGGCACAGAGAAGGGGACTCTGAAATTGAGACTCCCTTATTAAAGCAGAACCGCCAGCATGGTCCCAGGTTAGTAGAGTCCTTCCTCCCCAGGAGAAGCAGACAAGAACACCCTTTGAAAAAATCCCCAATTTAGGCCTGCAGTTCTATAACACATTATAGACAAGCATCTGTGAGTTCTCAATAATCAAAGATCACCAAGCACCCGATGAAACAAGATGCCATAAGCAAGAGTCAGTAGAAACAATAATGAGCAAATTTGTATTCCTAAAGACTGAAGATATTCAGAATACCTATGCATGAAATGTTTTTAAAAATTAAGGATATATCACAAAGATGAACAAGCAATAAGAGACTAAGAAATTACCAAGAAATTTTGAAAAATAATTAAATGGAACTTTTAAAAATGAACAATATATTGATCGAAATAAGAAATACAGTGAATTGTTAAAATAACATTTCAGACCATAGGTTAAGAGACAATTGCTGAACTAGAAGAAAAATCTAGAAGATTTATCAACAATGGACACTAAATTCAAGGAGTTGGAGTATGAAAAAAAATGAGAGGGATCCCTGGGTGGCGCAGCGGTTTGGCGCCTGCCTTTGGCCCAGGGCGCGATCCTGGAGACCCGGGATCGAATCCCACATCGGGCTCCTGGTGCATGGAGCCTGCTTCTCCCTCTGCCTGTGTCTCTGCCTCTCTCTCTTTCTCTCTCTCTCTCTCTGTGACTATCATAAATAAATAAAAAAATTAAAAAAAGAGAGATACGGAGTATAGAATGAGAACTCTTACATCTGATTAGAGCCCCAGAAGAAGAGAATAGAGGGAATTGAGGAGAGGTACTATTTGTAGACATAATCACTAAGAATTTTCCAGAACTGATGAAATACATGAATTCTCAAATTCAGGAAGCACAGCATATACCAAACAGGATGAGGGAGGTAGACAGATACAGAAATAGACTGAAAGAGAGAGAGTGAGAACCCTAGCCTACATGTAGTGATGAGATACATGTAGTGAATCTTCAGGGCACTACCAACAACAACAAAAAAAAACTTAAAAGCAGAAAGGCAGATCATTTACAAAGAAGCTATAGTTAGGGTGATAGCAGATCACTTACCAACCAAATGGAATACAAACTTTAATGGTGATGTAGGAAGAAATTCACAAATTTAACATTTTAGAGGTAGATTACAAAATACTTCCCTAAATTATCGAACTTAAAGCACCTAAGAACTTAGCAAAACTAGAGAACATTTGAATAACCTGCCTGATTACAGTGAATTAACAAGCTAAATACAATGAATGTTGTAGAATACTGTACCCAGCAATTAGAGAATACATATTCTTTTCAGGCACACATAGAACATATGTAAAAATGGACCTCATATTGTGCCCTAAAGCAAATAATGACATAATTCAAAGAAATTTTTATCCACAGAACATGTTCTCTAGATGCACTGAAATTTAGCTAGAAGCCAATAACAAAAAAATAATTTTGTCATCTTCATACATTTAAGCATTGAAAACACACATTAAAAAGGAGATCATTAGTAAAGTAAACATGAGAATTAAATGATAATGAGAATTCTACACATCAAAACTGTGAGATGTAGTGAAAGGTATACATAGAAGGAAATCTATAGTATTCAATGCTTATAATACAAAAAATAAGAGATTGAACATTAATCATATAGGCATTCATCTTAAGAAGTCAAAAAAAGAAGTACAGAATACATCTAAAAGTTTGAAGAAAATAAAAGTAGGAACAGAAATTAATGAAATATAAAATAAACAGGCAGTGGAGAACATCATTAAAATCAAAAGTTGGTTCTTTGAAAGGAATAATAAAACTAAAAAGCCTCTGGCAAGGAAAAAAGGTCCACAAATATGAGTAAAAAGAGCATGTAACTACAGATGCACTAGATATGAAAAATATAATAATAGGATGTTATAAACAACTTTATGCCAATAAATTTTGATCCCAATGAAATGGATAAATTCCTAGAAGACTAATTATTTTAAAAATGAGTTCTGTAGTAAAAGTTTTACCAAATTGTCATGAAACAGATTGTCCCAATCTTTATACAAATCCTTCCAGAGAATAATAGTATGCCCCCCATACCCAACTCACTCGATGAGATCAGGATAACCTTTAAGGGAAAAAAGAGATAATGGCAATGAGAGAGAAAAATTACTGGATAGTTTCTTTCATGAACACAGATGTAAAGGTCCTAAACAAAACATCAGGAAATTAAATCCATCAGGATATAACAAAGAAAAATCTCATGACATGTTCAGTTGATTCCAGGAATGCAATAGTATTCTTAACATCAGGACATGTATAAATGTAACTTACCATATTAATAGATTAAAGAAGAAAAAATTTTCTGCTCTTCGCAGTAGAGAGATTTTCATACAATAATACATGGATAACTTCTTGACAATTGATTTGACCTTCTTAGAAGTTGAAACATTTTTAAAGCAACAAGCAATAAACTTCATGTCTCAAATTTCACTTTGGTTACTTTCTGTCAACATGTATATACTGTGAATTTTTATTTTATTTAAAAATAAAACATAATTTCCTGATTGCAAAATATATATCTTTGCTATAGAAAATAGGAAAATACCAAAAAGCACAAACAAGAAAACTGAGATCACCCAAAATTCCATAATCCCCACCATTTTAGTACATATTCTTCCAATAGTTTTTGTGTATGTGTGTATGCTTGTAATTTACATCAATGTAATCTTAACTGTTACATACTACTTTGTTATAACCTCTTATCTTCATTTACCAAAATTATAAATATTTTTCAGATTATACCCTTCATGGCTTTATACATAGTATTGTAATGACTACATTGTATCATATAAAATAGCTATACCATAATGTGCTCAGGTACTCTCCTTTTTTAGACATTTTAGGATGTCTTAAATATAAGTTCTTATGGTTAATGCTCTGATTAACATCTCTATACCTGAGGCTTTACACTTATTTATGATTTTTCTTAGGATACATAACTGCAAGTAAAATTGCTAAGTTAAAAGGATGTGCGGATATGCACATTTCTAAAGATTCAAGAACTTGAGCAGATTGCTAATCTGCAATTGCTAATTGCTAATTGCTAAGCAATTTCAGACACATATCCAAGTAGAGATATGAAGATAACATCTCAAATCAGTTTTTTATTTTTTTATTTTTATTTTTTTCAAATCAGTTTTTTAGATAGTTTACTAATAATTTTGAAAAATTCAAATCTGTATTGTGTACAATGCACGAAGATATATGCCAGGTATAGTAAAGTTTTAAATGTAAGAGATAGGGCAGCCCTGGTGGCGCAGCGGTTTAGCGCCGCCTATAGCCCAGGGCATGATCCTGGAGACCCCGGATCGAGTCCCGCATGGAGCCCGCTTCTCCCTCTGCCTGTGTCTCTGCCTCTCTCTCTCTCTCTCTCTCTCTCTGAATAAATAAATAAATCTTCTAAAAAAAATGTAAGAGATAAAAACTGCAAAACTCCCAGAAGAGAATGTAGAGAAATATTCTCATAAGCGTAAAGTAGGAGATAATTATTGTCATAAAGATCTGAAAGCATAAGGGAAAATATTGATATATTTGATCACTTTCTAAACTTTTTGTTTTAAAAATATGTCATGAAAAAAATTAGACAAATGCCATGTACCAGAAAACATTCACGTTGCAAAAGAAAAGCATAATTAATTTATCACTGTGTAACAAGCTGAAGGCTACCTATTATTTATATGTTCATGTGTGTTTGTAAATATAAACATACATGCACACATACTTGCTTGGGTCTTTTCCAAGGAAGAGAAGTCAGCTTTCTCTTTTGGCCTTTTTCAGGCTCGTAGCTGGAGAAGAGATATTTCTGAGACTAAAATGTATATTACAAAAGGTTTCTTACTCTGACGTTCTGGTGAGGTGAGGCATAGCAGTTTCACCCTGCTATACTCGAAGCCCATAAAGAAGGCATATTTCTTTCATCATTGCTGTGAGTTACAGCTCCAGTCTTGAGCTAAGGGCAAAAATAAGTGGGCTATGAAAATCTGGGAGTCACTATTTATTTATTTTTTAAAAATTTTTTAAAGATTTAATTCATATCCATTTGACAGACAGCACAAGCAGGGGGAGCAGCAGGCAGAGGGAGAGGAGGAAGCAGGCCCTTCACAGAACAGGGAGACTGATGCGGGGCTCGATCCCAGGACCCTACGATCATGACCTTAGCTGAAGGCAGATGCCCAATTTACTGAGCCACCCAGGCGCCCCTGGGAGTGATTATTTAAATGCTGATAATCTATTCCAAGCTAAAATGAGCAATGAGACAGTACCACCTCTATGTGATTTGCATGGCCAAAGTCTTTATACACTCACTGTAAACGAGAAGTCTTATATTTTAAGGCACTCTAAGGAGAGAGGGGAAAGAAGAGGATAGGAGAGGAGAGTCAATCTACAAACCTAGAGACTTTTCCTAGGGGTAGTAACCACAAAATATTAGCCAGGCAGTAAACGTGACAGAGAAAGCATTTCTTACAAAATTGTCTTAAACACATTTGCCTAGCAAATTCTAACTTTTACTAACCTTCATCTCATAATAAAGGAGGCTTAGTGTTGGTCTTCAGAAAAGAAATGTTTTATTGGCAGCCATGTAGTCTGGATAGAATGTCTTATAGAAACCATAAAGCATGCCTTGACTGGTAGTAATGATGACAATGATAGAATAGCTTTCAGGCACTGAAAGGAGCACAGAAAACTCCCTGAAATTTGCCATCTCCACTATCTTCCTCTGTGTGATACTGACTATCCCTAACTTACAAATCAGTATGACCTCTATATTAAAGAAGTAGGAAAACAGAGTAGGCTTGGGTAGTTTGGAAGTGTCTCCATTATCTGGGTTTATATACTTGCATGGACTTTTCCATGATCCTTTTTCATTATCAAGCTTTCAAAATGATTAATAATGAAAGATGCTGGGGTGAATCATTGGGCTATTCAATAGTTATTAAAATCTGCTGCATTCCCTGGGTGTCTCATCTTCTATCCAGCCATAGCATTTTGTGTGTTGAAAAGAACATTGCCTGAAGGGGAAACACTTGGACAAACAGTATGCTTGGAAATAATCCAACTAAAAACTTTGAGGCATGTTCCTGACCCAAATAGGAACATATCCTATTGTCTTTTTGCCCTAGTTTTGCTTGATTTATAATATCTAAAGAGTTGGAATTTTGAATAAATTGCAGTCTAACTTATACCAACCTAGAATGTAAATGTAATTTGGCAATTTGCAAATTAGACAGGTCTAGTACTTATGAAAGGCACAAAACAGAATCTTAGAGACTATTGAAAACAATCAACTGGGGCAGACTCTAGCATAGTACATTGAAACTAATAGGCCTTTAGTAAACGTTTGCTATATCAAACTGAATGAAACCATAAAACAGCATTTTCTCTTAGTGTCTTGCTAAACAATCTTTAGTGGTTTCCTATTAATAAGAAATGCAAGTTCAAAATCCTCTTCCCATTCCATACCTAGCAGTAGTTACTGGCTTTATTTTATACTGCCTACTGGCATGCTTCCTTCACCATGGCCAAACAGATAAAAAGTCTTTCAAGCCCTTTACTAGCCATACTATAAGAGGAACACTCTCCCTTCAACTTATCCAAACACTTCACATCTTCTATGTACAGCATGGATTCCACATCCTCTACTTATTCTGCCCTGATACTCTAGCTCCAAAGTATTTTATTCCCACTTTTCTTTTAGCTTTCCCAATTGTTTGACTCTTATCATGTGTCCTTCTTGGTTTCTTCAATTTTCAGGCTTTCCAGGGTTTTTTTTCCCCTCAGCCAGATTATTAACTCTTAGAAATGAGGAACTCTATCTCATATCTTTTTAGATTCTCCACCTCTTTTTTTCTGGCTTCTTAGCCTAGAGAGGGGAATCCCTTAATGGTCTGTGGATAGAACTGTATTTCTTTTCTTTTTTAAGATTTTATTTATTTATTCATGAGAGAGGTGTAGACATAGGCAGAGGGAGAAGCAGACTCCTGTGGGAAGCCCAATGCGGGACTTGATCTCAGGACCCCAGGATCACCACCTGAGCCAAAGGCAGACACTCAACCACTGAGCCACCCAAGCATCCCAGAACTGTATTTCAATGTGACAGATATTTTTGTAATGCTACATATTATTTATTTCTGAATTTTTTCATTAAAATAGAACATGTATCCATAAAAAATGCACAAACCATAAATGTACAGCTCAGTGAATTTTTTACAAGGTGAACATAACTATATATAATTAGCATCCAGAACAAGAAACAAAAGTCTTTGCTGCACTCCAGAAGGGCCTCTCATGCCTCGTTCCAAAAAGAACCCCCAAGAGTAATACTTATCCAGACTTTGACACCATAGATTACTTTTGCCTGTTCTTGAACTTTAAATGATAAGAACCACTTTTTTGTGTTTTAGTTATGCACTAAAAAACATTATCCTGAAAAGGTGTCCAAAGCCTTTGCCAGATAGTCAAAAGGGCCATAGTGCATGCATATGTGTGCGTGCACTTGCACACACACATGAAAGTGCAGAACCCCTGGACAATCTTTTGACAATCAATCTTCCTAGTTCTAGATTTCTAAAAGTCTGATCTTTACATAAAATGAGGGGAAAATTGCAGAACTAATTGCAAAAGTACGGTGACTCAGAATCTGATAATGCCTAAAATAGATGGGCAGTGCCCTAAGGTTTGCAAAGATTGATTCATCATTAAGTTAGTTCTTGCTGTAAGGGCAGGGTGGAGAGAGTACTTTTTGACTGAGGAAAATGAGCTTTATTTAACTATTTTATCGTATATTGCTCATGGCTTTGTGTGTTTTTTCTTTCAAAATAATTTTCAGTATTGTCACCTGTTTTGTGGCTATTCCATCTAGCCCAGGGTCTTCCATGTAAAAGGAGCTCAATAAATATCTGATTATTTATTTTGTGCTTCAGTTGGCCATCCTGAAACAAAATGTCAGCCAATTAAACCTTTCAAAAAGGTAAACTTGTCTAATTGGCAGTGTGTGTATGTGTATGTGTATTTGTGTTTAAACAAACCAGTGGAATTTGTTGGCTTGGTGTCTGTTGTAGGGAAATATGTTTGCACTGAGGATAGATCTCCAAGTATAAGCAGAGACTAATTTACCTGATCAAGAAAAGCTACAAATGAGCATCAGTTCCTTGCAATGTTTTCATGACATGAATACATCACTATACTTATCCATGTGTTTTGCTTTGGGAGTTAGATGGCTCCTATCTGCATGTTCTTTTTGCCTAGCAGTTTTATTGTCTTGAACATCTTACACATATTCAATGCTATTTTTAGAGTATTTACTATGCACATAGCACTGCGTTCAGGGGCTGTGATAGATGAAACAGAGAAGATGCTGACCCTATCATCCAGTAATTTAATACCTAGTTTGAGAAACAAAATAAAATAATAAAAAAGAGCTTAAAGAATGTGTAAGGCTGACTACATTTAAGCAACAATAATAAGTGACAATAAAATCATTGAATGTTAAGTGAATAATCTCTTTTGTGGGAGGTTGGAGAAAAACCTCAACGAAGAGATAGATCATCACCATTGTGGCTGATCCAGGACTTCCATATGGGAGAGGCTCAGGGGGTAATAGTCTGATAAGAAAACAGTGGGATGAAGGACTTGGCTTCAAGATGCATTTACATTAGCAAATGCAATATTCTTATGTGGATGATATGTTTATTTTTTTTCGATATGTTTATTTGTAGTAGACCTTGGAGAATAGATGGCGTCTGGCTTAGTGAAGGGATGAGGTTCTTCTTGGTTGAGGATTCGGAATCTGCTTGGGTGCATAACCACCTTTGCAGAAAATATAATGCGGAACACAAGGTTTCTGTAGTCTCAAGAGAGTTGTAACATGTATGAAAAGGTATGACATATCTACATGGAAAATCATTGCAAATAGAAAGAATTTTAAAATAAATGCTAAGTTCAGGTGATGAGTGATCAAAGGAGAAAGCACTCAGCATTTGCCTTGGTGGTCAGGGGAAGACTTCCTGGATCAGATGGAACTTTAGCTAGGCCTTAAAATAGACATGGAAATTGAATAGACAGAAGAGGGAGCCCAGGTCGATTTACCTTGATTGTCTTTTCTGACTTCTCAGTCACCACTGAACTCTAATCCTGTGACTCACCTTCTTTTTTTAAAAAAAGATTTATTTATTTATTTATTTATTTATTTATTTATTTATTTATTTATTTATGATAGACATAGAGAGAGAGAGGCAGAGACACAGGAGGAGGGAGAAGCAGGCTCCCTGCCGGGAGCCCGACGTGAGACTCGATCCCAGGACTCCAGGATCGTGCCCTGGGCTAAAGGCAGGTGCTAAACCGCTGAGCCACCCAAGGATCCCCCTGTGACTCACCTTCTGAATGACATCATTTTCTAAACCTTAAGTGAACAGTGCCTTGAATTGTTTTTGAGCCATGAGCCTTATGTACCAACCCCAAATCCAGCCTGGTGAATGATGATTTAGCATTGGGAGCTGAAGCTGGACCATCCCTTTCTGTCCTGAAAGAGTTAACAGGGCTCCTATAGGTATCTCATTGCCAGGAGTTCAGGCAGTGGGCCACAGACTTTCCATAAAAGAAATGCCTTTGTGCTGGAGTGCACTTACTAAGAGAGAGCACCTCCATCCCAACACATTTGATGAATTCCCCCAATATGGGAAAACCCAAGCCAGGGCACAGCAGAGACGTTAAGATGAGTAAAGAAAAAGCTCCGTTCACTTTCTTCATTCCAATGATATGAACTCATTCTTGGGAGGCCTTGAGAAGGGAGGGTAGAAGGAGTAGTAGGAGGAGGAGACCTGGGGGATACAGAGTTTCTGACCTGAATTCCACAACAGAAGAATGTGTGAACAGTGAGAGCACAGGTACAGGCTAGTGTTCTCACATACCTAGGGAAAGCAGCTTTTTATCCAACTCCCATTTACTCCACAGACAGTTGACGATTTGCTAGAGTGTATACTCTTTTCTTCTTTTTCCCCAGAGTTTTGGGGACTGGGAGAGGGTGCTATGAAAAGGGAGGAGAGAGAAATAACATTTAAAACAGTTCTAGGGATCCCTGGGTGGCGCAGCGGTTTGGCGCCTGCCTTTGGCCCAGGGCGCGATCCTGGAGACCCGGGATCGAATCCCACGTTGGGCTCCTGGTGCATGGAGCCTGCTTCTCCCTCTGCCTGTGTCTCTGCCTCTCTCTCTCTCTCTCTCTCTGTGACTATCATAAATAAATAAAAAAAAATTAAAAAAAATAAAAATAAAACAGTTCTAAATATCTCTAGAATGACGATGTGAATGGTTCAATGCTAGTTAAAGCTGTCCTGGATCAGCCATGTTTAAATGAGGAAGACAAAGAACATGACTCATGTTCATTCTGATTCATCACAAAACTACAAGATAGGCAACTGGGAGAGAAACTGAGGTCAGCCCCCCTTATTAAAAATCCTTTGGAAAAGCTAGATTAATGTATTTTGAACTGTCTTAGTGAGAGACTCTTGGGTCAGGAGTTAGGTTTAGGAACTTCAAAGTGTCTGCTGGCACAAGCATAGTTCATGTGGCCAGGCAAACTGTAAGGGTAAATGTAAAATATCATTCAGGGCACATAAAAAAGTAAGGGAAATGCACAAAGTCCTTAATCAGAACAACAGGATAAACCGAAGTCAAGTTGCTTCTATTTTATCAGACATAATGCTTTCTAGATATGAGGTTAAAGAAAAATGTGAGATACCTATAGTTACACTATCTGCTGATTGTGTTTTTGTTCCCTTCCATAGTATTTTTCTTTGTGAATGAATACTGTCGGGGGGCTTTCGCTCCTCACATAAAGACTGATTCTTTTTTTTTAAAGATTTTATTTATTCATGACAGATACATACAAAGAGAGGCAGAGACATAGGCAGAGAGAGAAGCAGGCTCCCTACAGGGAGCCTGATGCAGGACTCGATCCCAAGACCTCGGGATCATGACCTGAGCCAAAGGCAGACACTCAACCACTGAGCCACCCAGGCATCCCAAGATTGATTCTTTTAGCTGAGGGAGCACATTTCATAGTTCATGCAGGATCTGCCATCATAGAGAATAGTCTCCCCCAACCCTCAAATGTATATTCTTTCCTCTTTAGACCGTAAGTCAGAATCTGATGCTCCAGAGGTAGCATGTGGAAGGTTAGTAACACGTTGTTAGCCTTTGATGGAAGAGCTGTTTATAAACTTTGCTAGTAAAGGGTAACCTTGTCCTTACTTTTTTCTGTAACACATTAAGAGACAAAGACAAGCAGTAGTAAATTGGATGATGTTCAGGTGGGAATGGTGATAATATTAATATAAAAAGCAAGCTTTGGGCCATCTGACTGGTGCAGTCACTTAAGTGTTCAACTCTTCGTTTCAGCTCAGGTCATGATCTCGGGGCCGTGAGATCGAGCCCTGCATTAGGCGCTATACACTCAGCACAGAGCCTGCTTGAAATTCTCTCTCCTTCTCCCTCTGCCTCTCCTGCTCATGTTCTGTCTCTAAAATAAATAAATCTTTGGGGAAAAAAAGCCTTCCTCAATAATCTGCATAAATATACTTCTCTAAAGAAAGTGGTGTTTAGGACAGCCCAGGTGGCTCAGTGGTTTAGCACTGCCTTCAGCCCAGGGCCTGATCCTGGAGACCCGGGATCAAGTCCCACGTCGGGCTCCCTGCATGGAGCCTGCTTCTCCCTCTGCCTGTCTCTCTATCTCTCTCTCCCTCTCTGTGTCTCATGAATAAATAAATAAAATCTTTAAGAAAAAAACAAGAAAAGAAAGTGGCGTTTAGCAACACGGAACCTCAGAACCTGAATTCGTATATGGATCATTTTTAGTGTCAATTTTTTTAATATTTTTACATTTATTTATTTATGATAGTCACAGAGAGAGAGAGAGGCAGAGACACAGGCAGAGGGAGAAGCAGGCTCCATGCACCGGGAGCCTGATGTGGGACTCAATCCCAGGTCTCCAGGATCGCACCCTGGGCCAAAGGCAGGCGCCAAACCGCTGCGCCACCCAGGGATCCCTAGTGTCAAATTTTTATTGAGGAATAATACACATTTAATAAAATATAAAAACTTTAACTGTTCAGTTTAACATATAAAACAAACACTTAGGTGAAGATATAGAACATTTCTAGAGCTGCACAAGATTAGTTTCTATTGGGACGCCTGGGTGGCTCAGCAGTTTTGCGTCTGCCTTCGACTCAGGACGTGATCCTGGGGTCCTGAGATGGAGTCCCATATCGGGCTCCCTGCATGGAGCCTGTTTCTCCCTCTGCATGTGTCTCTGCCTCTCTCTCTTTGTGTCTTTCGTGAATAAATAAGTAAAAAGAAATTTTTTTAAAAGACTTGTTTCCATTTAACTTCTATCACCATAAATAAATTTTGACTGTTCTTAAACTTCATAAAAATGGAATCAGAGTGTGTACTCATATATGTCTCACTTTTGATCTCATCAGGTCTGTGAGATTCATTCATATTATTTTAAGTAGCATTTAGTGCTAAATTGTGCTAGGTACTAGAAATCCATAGCCCAGACATATATGGCCCCTGCCTTCAAGGAACTCACAGTTTTAATGAGTAAGATAGGTTAAAAATGATACTATAGCCACATCAGCTTTCTTGGGATTTGTATTTGCAAGGGGGACCTTTCCCATCCTTTTATTTTCAAGTGACCTATGTCTTTATAGTTACTAGGTAACAGCTTTATTGAGGTATATTTCGTGTAAGAGCATTCTACTCATTTAAAGTGTGCAATTCCATAGCATTTAGTATATTCACAAATACATGCAACAATCACCACAGTCAAGTCTGAAACACTTTCACCATCTCAGAAGTAGTCTGGTATCCATTAGGAAGCACCTTCCCATGATCTCATCTGCCCAAATTCTAAGCAAATACTAATCAATATTCTGACTCTAGCAATTTGCCTATTCTGGACATTTGATATAAATGGAATCATACAGACTGTGACATTTTTAACTAGGTTCTTTCACTTAGCATAAATATTTTCAAGGTTCATTAATTTGTAGCATGAATTAGTACTTCATTCTTTTTTTGTGGTTGAATAATGTAACATCATGCAGATATGCCACATTTTGTTGATCCATTCATCAGTTTAAAGACATTTGGATTTTTCCCACTTTTTGACTATTATGAACAGAGTTGCTATGGACATTCATATATAAGTTTTTGTGTGGACATGTCTATGTCTTGAGCATATATATACAGGAGTAAAATTTGGGGGATCAAATGATAACTCAATGTAAACTTTTTAAGGAAATGTTAAACTATTTTCCAAAGTGGTTACACCATTTTACATTACCAGAATGTAAAGGTTTCAACTCTTACGTCCTTGTCAGTACTTGTTATTATTTGACTTTTGGATTACAGCTATTCCAGTGGGTATGAGGTATCTCATTGCGGTTTTGATTTACATTTCCCTAAAAGCAAATGATGTTAAGCATCTTTCCATGTGCTTATTGGCCATTTATATATTTCCTCTGAAGAAACGTCTATTCAGATCATTTGTCCATTTTTAATTGTGTTATTTGTTTTCTTATTGAGTTGTAAGTGTTCTTTACATATTCTAAATGCAAAAACCTTATTAGATATATAATTTGCAAATATTTTCTCCCATTATCTGGGTTGTCTTTTCAATTTCTTGATAATGTCCTTCGAGGTGCTAGAGTTTTTAATTTTGACAAAGTCCAATCTATTTTTTTTCTTTTGTTGCTCATTCTTTTGGAGTCATATATAAGGATCCATTGCCAAATCTGAAGATTTATTTCTGTTATCTTCTAAGAGTTTTATAGTGTTAGCTTTTACATTTAGGACCTTGATCCATATACAGGTAAATTTTGTATTTGGTGTGAGGTAAGGATCCAACTTCATTCTTTTGCATGTGGATACCCAGTTGTCACAGCATCATTTGTTGAAAAGACTTCTTCCCCATTGGATGATCCTGACACTGTCAAAAACAAATTGACTCAGATGAATGGGTTTATTTCTGTAGTCTCAATTCTATTCCATTGATCTATATACCTATCTTTACACCAAAACTACACTGTCTTAATTACTATTGTTTTGTGGTAAGTTTTGAAATCAGAAAGTGTGAAACCTTCAACTTTGATCTTATGTTACAAAACTATTCTGTCTATTCTGAGATCCTTGCAATTCCATATGGATTTTATTTATTTATTTTTAAAGATTTTATTTATTTATTTATGATAGTCACAGAGAGAGAGAGAGGCAGAGACACAGGCAGAGGGAGAAGCAGGCTCCATGCAGGGAGCCTGATGTGGTATTCGATCCCAGGTCTCCAGGATCACACCCCAGGCCAAAGGCGGCACTAAACCGCAAGGCCACCAGGTCTTCCCCCATATCGATTTTAGAATCAGCTTGAAGTTTTCTACAAAGACACCAGCTGGGATTCTGATGAGATATGAATTGACTCTGTAGATCAATTTGGGGAATATTACCATCTTAAAATACTGCCTTCTGATCGTTGAACATGGATGTTTTTCTACTTATTTAGATTAAATTTTTTTCAAATATGTTTTATTGATTTTAGAGTATAATTTTTTATAAAATTAATTCCTATGTATTTTATTCTTTGGATGCTATTACAAATGGAATTGCTTTCTTAATTGCTCACTTTACAATTATTCATTGCCAATGTATAGAAATATAATTGGTTTTTATGTATTGATCTTGTATCCTGCAATTTTGCTGGGCTCTTTATTAGTTTTAATAGTTTCTCTTTTACTAGGTTTTTTCTTTGAAGTAGCCTCCACACCCAGCGTGGAGCCCAACATAGAGCTTCAACTCACTACCCTTGAGCTGAGATCAAGAGTCAGACACAACCAACTGAGCCACCCAGGCACCCTTATTTTTTTTACTAGTACTAATGGCTTAATTAGGACTTTTATGTACAAGATTATGTCATTTGTGATTAGAGATAATTTTGCTTCTTCTTTTATGTGTATGACCTTGATTTCTTTTTCTTACCTAAGTGCTCTGGCTAGAATTTTCAATACAGTGTTGAAAGAAGTGATAAGAACAGACAGCCTTTAAAAAAAAAAAAGAACAGATATCCTTATCTTGCTCTTGATCATAGTAGGAAAACCTTTAGTCTTTTCCAATTAAGTTTCATGTTAACTGTGGATTTTTTGTACATATCCGTTATTAGATTTAGGAAATTTTCTTTATTCCCAGTTTGTTGAGTGTTTTTTTTTTAATTTTTTTTCTTTTTTTTTAATTTATTTTTTATTGGTGTTCAATTTACTAACATACAGAATAACCCCCAGTGCCCGTCACCCATTCACTCCCACCCCCCGCCCTTCTCCCCTTCCACCACCCCTAGTTCGTTTCCCAGAGTTAGCAGTCTTTACGTTCTGTCTCCCTTTCTGATATTTCCCACACATTTCTTCTCCCTTCCCTTATATTCCCTTTCACTATTATTTATATTGCCCAAATGAATGAGAACATATAATGTTTGTCCTTCACCGACTGACTTACTTCACTCAGCATAATACCCTCCAGTTCCATCCACGTTGAAGCAAATGGTGGGTATTTGTCATTTCTAATAGCTGAGTAATATTCCATTGTATACATAAACCACATCTTCTTTATCCATTCACCTTTCGTTGGACACCGAGGCTCCTTCCACAGTTTGGCTATCGTGGCCATTGCTGCTATAAACATCGGGGTGCAGGTGTCCCGGCGTTTCATTGCATTTGTATTTTTGGGGTAAATCCCCAACAGTGCAATTGCTGGGTCGTAGGGCAGGTATATTTTTAACTCTTTGAGGAACCTCCACACAGTTTTCCAGAGTGGCTGCACCAGTTCACATTCCCACCAACAGTGTAAGAGGGTTCCCTTTTCTCCGCATCCTCTCCAACATTTGTTGTTTCCTGCCTTGTTAATATTCCCCATTCTCACTGGTGTGAGGTGGTATCTCATTGTAGTTTTGATTTGTATTTCCCTGATGGCAAGTGATGCAGAGCATTTTCTCATATGCATGTTGGCCATGTCTATGTCTTCCTCTGTGAGATTTCTGTTCATGTCTTTTGCCCATTTCATGATTGGATTCTTTGTTTCTTAGGTGTTGAGTTTAATAAGTTCTTTATAGATCTTGGAAACTAGCCCTTTATCTGTTATGTCATTTGTAAATATCTTCTCCCATTCTGTAGGTTGTCTTTGAGTTTTGTTGACCGTATCCTTGGCTGTGCAAAAGCTTCTTATCTTGATGAAGTCCCAATAGTTCATTTTTGCTTTTGTTTCTTTTGCCTTCGTGGATGTATCTTGCAAGAAGTTACTATGGCCGAGTTCAAAAAGGGTGTTGCCTGTGTTCTTCTCTAGGATTTTGATGGAATCTTGTCTCACATTTAGATCTTTCATCCATTTTGAGTTTATCTTTGTGTATGGTGAAAGAGAGTGGTCTAGTTTCATTCTTCTGCATGTGGTTGTCCAATTTTCCCAGCACCATTTATTGAAGAGACTGTCTTTCTTCCAATGGATAGTCTTTCCTCCTTTATCGAATATTAGTTGCCCATAAAGTTCAGGGTCCACTTCTGGATTCTCTATTCTGTTCCACTGATCTATGCGTCTGTTTTTGTGCCAGTACCACACTGTCTTGATGACCACAGCTTTGTAGTACAACCTGAAATCTGGCATTGTGATGCCCCCAGATATGGTTTTCTTTTTAAAAATTCCCCTGGCTATTCGGGGTCTTTTCTGATTCCACACAAATCTTAAAATAATTTGTTCTAACTCTCTGAAGAAAGTCCATGGTATTTTGATAGGGATTGCATTAAACGTGTATATTGCCCTGGGTAACATTGACATTTTCACAATATTAATTCTGCCAATCCATGAGCATGGAATATTTTTCCATCTCTTTGTGTCTTCCTCAATTTCTTTCAGAAGTGTTCTATAGTTTTTAGGGTATAGATCCTTTACCTCTTTGGTGAGGTTTATTCCTAGGTATCTTATGCTTTTGGGTGCAATTGTAAATGGGATTGACTCCTTAATTTCTCTTTCTTCAGTCTCATTGTTAGTGTATAGAAATGCCATTGATTTCTGGGCATTGATTTGGTATCCTGCCACGCTACCGAATTGCTGTATGAGTTTAGCAATCTTGGGGTGGAGACTTTTGGGTTTTCTATGTAGAGTATCATGTCATCGGCGAAGTTTGACTTCTTCTTTGCCAATTTGAATGCCTTTAATGTCTTTTTGTTGTCTGATTGCTGAGGCTAGGACTTCCAGTACTATGTTGAACAGCAGTGGTGAGAGTGGACATCCCTGTCTTGTTCCTGATCTTAGGGGAAAGGCTCCCAGTGCTTCCCCATTGAGAATGATATTTGCTGTGGGCTTTTCATAGATGGCTTTTAAGATGTTGAGGAATGTTCCCTCTATCCCTACACTCTGAAGAATTTTGATCAGGAATGGATGCTGTATTTTGTCAAATGCTTTCTCTGCATCTGATGAGAGGATCACATGGTTCTTGGTTTTTCTCTTGCTGATATGATGAATCACATTGATTGTTTTACTGGTGTTGAACCAGCCTTGTGTCCCAGGGATAAATCCTACTTGGTCATGGTGAATAATTTTCTTAATGTACTGTTGGATCCTATTGGCCAGTATCTTGTTGAGAATTTTTGCATGCATGTTCATCAGGGATATTGGTCTGTAATTCTCCTTTTTGGTGGGGTCTTTGTCTGGTTTTGGAATTAAGGTGATGCTGGCCTCATAGAACGAATTTGGAAGTACTCCATCTCTTTCTATCTTTCCAAACAGCTTTAGGAGAATAGGTATGGTTTCTTCTTTAAACGTTTGATAAAATTCCCCTGGGAAGCCATCTGGCCCTGGACTCTTGTGTCTTGGGAGGTTTTTGATGACTGCTTCAATTTCCTCCCTGGCTATTGGCCTGTTCAGGTTTTCTATTTCTTCCTGTTACAGTTTTGGTAGTTTGTGGCTTTCCAGGAATGCGTCCATTTCTCCTAGATTGCCTAATTTATTGGCGTATAGCTGTTCATAATATGTTTTTAAAATCGTTTGTATTTCCTTGGTGTTGGTAGTGATCTCTCCTTTCTCATTCATGATTTTATTAATTGGAGTCTTCTCTCTCTTCTTTTTAATAAGGCTGGCTAATGGTTTATCTATCTTATTAATTCTTTCAAAGAACCAACTCCTGGTTCTGTTGATCTGTTCCACAGTTCTTCTGGTCTCGATTTCGTTGAGTTCTGCTCGAATCTTTATTAACTCCCTTCTTCTCTTGGGTGTAGGATCTATCTGCTGTTTTTTCTCTAGCTCCTTTATGTGTAAGGTTAGCTTTTGTATTTGAGTTCTTTCCAGTTTTTGAATGGATGCTTGTATTGCGATGTATTTCCCCCTCAGGACTGCTTTTGCTGCATCCCAAAGATTTTGGATGGTTGTATCTTCATTCTCATTAGTATCCATGAATGTTTTTAATTCTTCCTTAATTTCCTGGTTGACCCTTTCATCTTTTAGCAGGATGGTCCTTAACCTCCACGTGTTTGAGGTCCTTCCAAACTTCTTGTTGTGATTTAGTTCTAATTTCAAGGCATTATGGTCTCAGAATATGCAGGGGACAATCCCAATCTTTTGGTATCGGTTCAGACCTGATTTGTGACCCAATATGTGGTCTATTCTGGAGAAAGTTCCATGTGCACTTGAGAAGAATGTGTATTCAGTTGAGTTTGGATGTAAAGTTCTGTAGATGTCTGTGAAATCCATCTGGTCCAGTGTATCATTTAAAGCACTCGTTTCTTTGGAGATGTTGTCCTTAGAAGACCTATCGAGTATAGAAAGAGCTAGATTGAGGTCACCAAGTATAAGTGTATTATTATCTAAGTATTTCTTCACTTTGGTTAATAATTGATTTATATATTTGGCAGCTCCCACATTCGGGGCATATATATTGAGGATTGTTAAGTCCTCTTGTTGAATAGATCCTTTAAGTATGATATAGTGTCCCTCATCATCTCTCACTACAGTCTTTGGGGTAAATTTTAGTTTATCTGATATAAGGATGGCTACTCCTGCTTTCTTTTGAGGACCATTCGAATGGTAAATGGTTCTCCAACCTTTTATTTTCAGGCTGTAGGTGTCCTTCTGTCTAAAATGAGTCTCTTGTAGACAGCAAATAGATGGGTCCTGCTTTTTTATCCAGTTTGAAACCCTGCGCCTTTTGATGGGGTCATTAAGCCCTTTCACATTCAGAGTTACTATTGAGAGATATGAATTTAGTGTCATCATGATAACTATTCAGTCCTTGTTTTTGTGGACTGTTCCACTGAACTTCTTCTTAAAGGGGAATTTTAAGAGTCCCCCTTAAAATTTCTTGCAGAGCTGGTTTGGAGGTCACATATTCTTTTAGTTGCTGCCTGTCTTGGAAGCTCTTTATCTCTCCTTCCATTTTGAATGAGAGCCTTGCTGGATAAAGTATTCTTGGTTGCATGTTGTTCTCATTTAGGAGCCTGAATATATCCTGCCAGCCCTTTCTGGCCTGTCAGGTCTCTGTGGAGAGGTCTGCTGTTACCCTAATACTCCCCCCCATAAAAGTCAGGGATTTCTTGTCTCTTGCTGCTTTAAGGATCTTCTCTTTATCTTTGGAATTTGCAAGCTTCACTATTAAATGTCGAGGTGTTGAACGGATTTTATTGATTTTAGGGGGGGATCTCTCTATTTCCTGGATCTGAATGCCTGTTTCCCTTCCCAGATTAGGAAAGTTTTCAGCTAGAATTTGTTCAAATACATATTCTGGCCCTCTGTCCCTTTTGGCGCCCTCGGGAACACCAATTCAACGTAGGTTTTTCTTCCTCAGGCTGTCGTTTATTTCCCTTATTCTATCTTCATGGTCTTTTAATTGTTTGTCTCTTTTTTCCTCAGTTTCCCTCTTTGCTATCATCCTGTCTTCTATGTCACTCACTCGTTCTTCCACCTCGTTAACCCTCGTCGTTAGGACTTCTAGTTTGGATTGCATCTCATTCAATTGATTTTTAATTTCTGCCTGATTAACTCTAAATTCTGCAGTCATGAAGTCTCTTGAGTCCTTTATGCTTTTTTCTAGAGCCACCAGTAGCTGTATACTAGTGCTTCTGAATTGGCTTTCTGACATTGAATTGTAATCCAGATTTTGTAACTCTGTGGGAGAGAGGACTGTTTCTGATTCTTTCTTTTTAGGTGAGGTTTTCCTTCTAGTCATTTTGCTCAGTGCAGAGTGGCCAAAAGCAAGTTGTACTTGATAGAAGCGCGAACTCTTCTCACTGTAGCGTTCCAGGTGTTCTCTCTTTAATTCTCAGGCCGAATTCATAGATTTTCAGGATAATTTGAAGGTTTTCTAGGTAATTTGGTGGAGACAGGTGATTTGGAGACCCTACTCTTCCGCCATCTTCAGTGAGTTGACCTGTTGAGTGTTTTTAACATAAAAGGGTGTTGGGTTTTATCAAGTGTTTTTTCTGGGTCTACTGAGATAATCGTGTGATATAGTATATTACACTGATTTATTTTAATTTTGTTTACACTTCCTTTTTCTCATTCCTTAAAAATGTAAATTTAGATTATTGATTTGATATCTTTCTTAATACAATTTATATTTATATATTTATAAATTATATTTCATATTTTATATAATATAAATTATATTTATATTTTATAAATTTATAAATTTATATTTATAAATTAAAACTATAAATTTATAGTTATAAATTCCTCTTTAAGCACTGTTTAAGCTGCATCCCATAAGTTTGGTAAGTTTGTCTTTATTTTCATTTATCTCAGAGTATTTTATGATCTCTTTTCTTATGTCTTCTTTCATCAGTTGGTTATTTAGGAGTATATGGTTCAATTTCCACACATTTGTGATTTTCCCAAATACTTTCCAGCTATTGTTTTCTAATTTCATTACATTATAGTTGGAGAACATACTTTTTTTTTTTAATGATAGTCACACGCAGAGAGAGAGAGAGAGAGAGAGAGAGAGAGAGAGGCAGAGACACAGGCAGAGGGAGAAGCAGGCCCCATGCACCGGGAGCCCGATGTGGGATTCGATCCCGGATCTCCAGGATCGTGCCCTGGGCCAAAGGCAGGCGTCAAACTGCTGCGCCACCCAGGGATCCCTGGAGAACATACTTTGTATTACTTCTATCCTTTAAAATTTACTGAGTTTTGTTTCATGGACTAGCATATGGTATGTCCTGAAAAATGTTCCATGTGCACTAAAAAAGAATATACATTTTGCTGTTGTTCAAAAGAGTATTCTATAGATGTCTATTAGGTCTATTTGTCTTACAGTGTTCTTCAAGTCCTCTATTTTCTTACTGATCTTCTGCCTACTTGTATCCATTAATTTTTTAATATTTTAAAATATGTATTTATTTACTTATTTGAGAGAAAGAGAGCACTAGTGGGAGGAGCAGAAAGAGGGAGAGAGAATCCCAAACAGATGCCCCACTAAGCATGGAACCTGACATTGGGCTCGATCTCAAAACTCTGAGATCACAGCCTGAGTCAAAACCAAGAGTCAGATGCTTAGCCATCTGTGCCACACAGGCACCATTGTATCCATTATTGAAAGTGAGGAATTGAAGTCTTCAGCTATTATTGTCAAATTGTTTAATTCTCCATTTCTGTCAGGTTTTGCTTCGTGTATTTTAGTGCTCTGTCAAAATGCATATACGTTTATAATTGTTATAGCTTCCTGAAGGATTGACCCTTTTATCATCATAAAATGCCCTCTCTTTACCTCTAGTAACACTGTTTTAGAGTCAATTTTACCTGATTTTCTCTTTATTTAAAGTGTGGCTCTTTATACTAAAATTGTGACTCTGTAATTGAGTCAGATGGGTCTTGCTTTTTATCCATTGTGGCAACCTTTGCCTTTAAATTGCAGTGTTTAGGGATCCCTGGGTGGCGCAGCGGTTTGGCGCCTGCCTTTGGCCTAGGGCGCGATCCTGGAGACCCGGGATCGAGTCCCACGTCGGGCTCCCGGTGCATGGAGCCTGCTTCTCCCTCTGCCTGTGTCTCTGCCTCTCTCTCTCTCTCTGTAACTATCATAAATAAATAAAAAAAATAAAAAAAAATTTTAAAAAATAAATTGCAGTGTTTAGTACATTTACTTTGAATACGATAATTGTTATGGTTGGGTTTAAGTCTACTTACTTGCTATTTGTTTTCTATTTGCTACCCACCCCCATTCATTGTTCCTTTGTTTTTCTACTCCTGTCTTCTTTTGAATTAATCAAGGGTGTTTTTAAATTTTGTTTTGTTTGTGCTTTTTTTAAGATTTTATTTATTTATTCATGAGAGAGAGAGAGAGTGAGAGAGAGGCAGAGACATAGGCAGAGGGAGAAGCAGGCTCCATGCAGGGAGCCTGATGTGGGACTGGATCCCTGGACTCCAGGATCATGCCCTGGGCTGAAGGCAAGCGCCAAACAGCTGAGCCACTCAGGCATCCCTAAATTTTGTTTTGACCCATTTTATCTCCTCACAATATTCACTTCTTAGTTATGGCTCTTGGTTATTGTGGGGTTTTTTTGTTGTTGTTGTTGTTATTGTGGTTTTTAAGAGGGAGGTTGTGTGCAATGCTTGCTTTAGCAATTACAGTTCATCACAATATATATTTTCATGAGTAGAGAGGTGAGGAATAATCTGGCATGTTTGGAAACTAAGATGTTCTTTGTAACAGGATCTCAGAGATTAACGTAGAGGTTAATATAACCATTAATCAGACTGGACTGATGATAATATAGCTATCAAGTATTGTTATGTGCCAGGCACTATGCTAACTGCTTTATACACATTAAACCAAATCATTTAATACTGACAACCACCTAATGGAGTATATATGAGAAAACTGAGGCTTGGTAATCTTCTAACGTTCACAGAACAAGAAGAGGTTCCAGGATTAAAACACTGGTGGACTAGTGGAGATAAAAGAGAAGTTATATATTATTGCTGGGGTGTGTTTGAAGGATTTCTGAGGAGAGGCAAGATGTGAGTAGAATTATATTTTTTAAAGATTTTATTTATTTGAGAGAAAGAGAGAGCACCAATGGGAGGGAGCCTGACATGGGGCTCGATCTCACAACCCTGAGATTGTGACCTGAGCCAAAATCAAGATTCGGACAATAACCAACTGAGCCACCCAGCTGCCCCTAGAATTGTATTTTAAATCACTCTGGCTGCTGATTGGAAATGGATTGAAGGATACCATACCTAGGGCTGAGAAACCAGTGAAGACACCACTGCTATCACCTAGGTGAAAAATGATGAAGGCCTAAAATCAGACAGGAAGAATGGAGATGAAAAGGAAAATTCGCATTCAAGAGAAAAAGAGAAAGTAAGAAAGTATGCACTAGAATCAATATAACCTGGAATTGCATTAGTTATAAGGAGAGAGAGAAAAGAGTAAATTCGAGAATGAGAAGTCCTTACTTTGTGCCTAGTACTGTGCTAAACTGAAGAAGAATAAGTAATAATATCAATTATTAACTGCAATATGATTAATTCCATACAATGACATAGATATGCTAGACATTGTACCAATGCTGTTGACATTAATAACATTATTGTTGCATTGTTAGTGACACTCTTGTTACCAATAACTTTTTAAATGTATATGGTTATGATTAACGTTTACTAAGTGCTACCAGTGTGCTAGGTACTGTTCTAATGGTATTCTTTACATACATTGCCTCATTCAATCCCCCATAACAGCCTAAGAGTTAGTTATGTTTTTCTCATTTTGCAGTTGTGGAAGCTGGGGCACAAGGAGGTTAAGTAACTGCCTAAAATCACCCAAGCAAGTAAATAGCAGAGCTGAATCTAGCCTAAAGTTGTAGCTATCTTTTATTTGATCTGTACACGTTTTTACATTAATTTGCTTTTTACATGTAGACAGAAAGGCAATTCACATTTTTAAAGGTACAGATTGTTCAGCTTCTTTTAAAAAATATGCTAGAATCTAGCTACCCTTGGCTTGCTTTCCCACATGGCAATATTCAGCTGGGCTTAATGAGCTTCCCCTTCATAGACCTCTACACCTACACGCAACCTGCTTAACTCCTTTATGTTATTTGACTATTCCTCTGGAGATACGAGTCATGAACCTGAAGATATAAGAACTAACCCACAAAAAAAAAAAAAAAAAAAAAGAACTAACCTACAGTTCTCAGGGAATTTTGGAGGTAGACAAACATGGATCAAAAAATAATTAATTATACAACTGAAAATTGAAGAATACACTCATGATTGAAGGTAACAACGTTTTAAAGGGATAGTGATGAAGTGTAGCATTTTAATAGCAGATGGCTTACACTGAAGAGTGGATGAAAATAAAATCATAGGTGGAGTTGATATACTTTATGGAAAGTAACAGTCTAATAATAATGCTGCTCACCATGTCCCAGTCATTGGACGTAATTGCTTTATATGCCTATATCTCTTTGAATCCTTTCAACAGCTCTAAGAAGTAGATGATTATTATCCTCTTTCTATGGATGAGTAAACTGGAGCCCATACCAGTTTGGCGATTTAAGGACACACAGCTACTCAGTGACTCAAGAACCTTGAACTCCTGACTTCAGTGTCCTTCATAATACAGTTTCAAAAAGAGTTGAGAATCTAGACAGTTTTCCCATTCTCATAGACAGTTTGTAAACTGAGGTGGTAACAGTGTTGCTGAGACTTTGCAAGTAGGATTTGTCTCAGGTGTACCAGAATTGTCTCTAAATTTCTTTCAGGGAACTGTTGAATAAAAGATGAGACAGATCAGGAGTGGTGAAAGAGATCCCCAAAATTAATCAATACCACAGATTGTTCTGGATTGAAATTGATGTTATTGCCTTGTGGAAAAGCTCCTGGCCCAATATGTATCCAATGTTCTGTCCATTATGAAGCTCAGTAAATAACCTTTAGGCCAATGGAGACCTCACTATTCACTCTGGTTAGTACATAATCAATGTGTCTAGCTCTGAAGAAATCCAGTTTCCAAAAAGTGATTTAGTTAAGCTTTTTTTCTTAAATGACAATTCAGCTATTTATGTACTAGTTTACTCAGATAATCTCCTTAAACTGGAGCAAGCAATTTTTATAGAAAGAATATCAAGGGATCCCTGGGTGGCGCAGCGGTTTAGCGCCTGCCTTTGGCCCGGGGCGTGATTCTGGAGACCCGGGATCGAATCCCACGTCGGGCTCCCGGTGCATGGAGCCTGCTTCTCCTTCTGCCTATGTCTCTGTTTCTCTCTCTCTCTCTGTGACTATCATAAATAAATAAAAATTAAAAAAAAAGAAAGAATATCAACAATGGTCTTGATTCACAGAAGTAAAAAATAGCATTCTTAAATTTAATCTATGTTAACTAAATATATTAAGATATCCATTAGCTTCTGTTCTGGAAATAGATTGATGCCATTGCCTGGTTAGCTGAGTGTAAAGTAGAAATTTGTCTACTGAAAAATCTCAATAATACATAAACCCAGGAGATTCCATACTGAATCTTTAGTGTGTTGAGTCAGTTAGCAGATTCTTGAGATCATTATCAAATACTGGTGGCAAAGGGATTTGTAGGACAGACCACCAGGTCAAGCCTTTTGAAGAGCTCTGAAGAGCTGTCTCTGGTCATTGGCAATAATGAAGAGAGGTCAAAAAGAAAGCAAATATTTAATTAAAGGTTATTGAGTGCCAACAGGAGACAAAATAGACTAAGTTCCTTATTTCATGGAGTTTATATTCTAGTGGGAGCAGAGGGAATCAGCAGGTAAAATAATCAGCAAATAAATATATAATGTGTCAGTTGGTATTAAGTCCTGTGAAGACAAATAATAGAGTAATGTGGTATAGAATGGCAAGAATGCATATAATATTTTAAGTCGAGTGGTCAATGGTGGGTGCTGGTTGCTTTCTGATATTCACCCTTCTTTGTTTTGTTCTGTGCCTATGGAATAGACAGTCTCCCAAGATGACATACAGTGAATCTCAGCTCCTGCTATTCACAACCTTGTATGGTTATCTCTCACATTGACTCAGAATCTCTGTGACCGACAGAATATGGCAGAAGTGACAATATGTGATTTTCAAGGCTAGGTTATAAAAGATATTGCAGCTTCCACTTTGACCTCTTGGATCACTCACTCTATGGGAATCCAGGTACCATGTCACAAGGACAGTCAAGCAGTCCTGCAGAGAGGCCAACTTAGGAAAGAACTGAGGTCTCTTGCCAACAACCATCATCAGCAGATCAATCCTGTGGGTGAGCCACTTTGAAAGTGAATCTTCCAGCCTTCAAATGACTGCAGCCCCAGCCGACATCTTAACTACAGTCTAGTGTGAGACCCAGGGCCTATACCACCAAGATAAGCTGACCCACAGAAACTATAAGAGAAAATAAATTTTCATTGCTTGAAAAGAAACTCAAGTGACTGTGATTCTTATTTGGGTTTAGAAACCCCAGGATTTAAGCTTTCTTCTCAATCATGTTTCTTTATAAGCCATGACATCCAGTGAAAATTCACATGCATGACACATAGAAATTTTTAACAGTGGCTCATTCTGAGGAAGGAGCCTAGAATGTACCTGTGGGAAGGGTAGGAGATTTTATATATTTTTTATTTTTTATTATTTTTAAAGTAATTCCTACCCCCAATGCAGGGCTTGAACTCAACTACCCCAAGATCAAGAGTCCTGTACTCTGAATACTGAGCCAGTCAGGCACCCCTGTGTATTTTATATATGTGTATAAAAATATGTATGCATTTTATATATGTAGATATATACCCCAAGATGCATTATTTCAACCCTATATACATGAGGATATCAAGTTAAGGATACTAGGAAACTTAGGCAACATGATGGAAAGGCTACAAAGTGGTGACGGGTTCTCTTCTGGACTTACATAGCACCTTAGGCAAAAGTCTAGCTTTGAACACATGCTGATATTAGATGATATGTCAGAAGCCTGACTAAGTTGAGCTGTCTCCAAGGCCTAACTAAACTACCTAGCACATAATAGATGCTAATTAAAGCTTGCTGAAGTTAACTGAATAGAAGAGCCATTGAATTATGAGGACCAGAATACAGTTAGGGCCAAACCAGCAATGATGGGGATGTTGCATTGAGTGTTAGGTTAGAGTTGAATTAGACCTCTTTAATACTCCCTGTCTCAGCTATTATTTAGATTTATCCTAGGGGTTGGAACATAGTTGAGGCTGCAGATGAAAAGAAAATGGCCTCAAAAGTGAGGACTGAGAGGGCTAGAAGCCAGGTAGGGGCCTGACTGGATAAGAAAAGGTAGTACGGAGTAGGTAAGGTTATCTATTCTATACCAGCATATGAAGAAGGGTATTAAAAGCAAATCGTTGGGGTCCCTGGGTCACTAAATCATTTGAGCATCAGACTCTTGATTTCAGCTCAGGTCCTGATCTTGGGGTCATGGGATCGAACCCCACATCAGGCTCTGTGCTCAGTGTAGAGTTGGCTTGAGATTCTCTCTCTCTCTCTCCTACCTCTCCTGCTCCTCAAATAAATAAAACCTTTGAAAATAATTTTAAAAAGCAGGGCGTTGATACCATTTTCTAAGAATCCCAGATAATCATGTTAAGTTTATTTTTTTTTTTCATGTTAAGTTTAACTCTCACTGTTCCTGCTTATAAAATGTCTCCTCCCCAGGTAGCTCAGGAAAAAAAAAAGTATTTTAGGATAATACTATTTTTCTTTCATCTTCCAGGAAGGTTAGTCCAGATTCTTGAGATCAGCAATTTGTAGTCCTTTAAATGTTAAGGAGAAGTATACCAAGCATGTCAGATTAATGCTGTTCACCAAAGAGGTAGATTGTAACACCTACCCACAGAGTTGAGCATCTTTCATTAAATATCACATTTGAAAAAAAAAAAAAAAAAAGCTTAATTCCTGAGACAAGCATCATTGAAATGAGTGAAAAAACTACAGTCCAAATCATTCAATTCTTAATCCCTAGAGATGCTCTTCCCCTACAACCTAGCTGAGTAGAAAAGGCACTTCCCTGGAGATGGCAATTAGATTAGAAAGCCTGGAGCCTTCCCCTTGATTACTTAGAATGATACTAAGTACTTGAGCTAACTTAGATTGATGGTAATGGTTTCCAGGGGACAGACAACTCAGAAAAGACAACTTCATTGCACTTCCTTTCCAGTTTACTTACTAAATGCTTTGGAAACACTTCTGTAAATTTTATTAAAGAGGCTGCAAGCCTTCTTAAAATGGATCAGAGAGCTCTCTTCTGATTTCAAATAGCTGAATGAAATTCTGCCAAGTACTGATAATAACAATCCTTCTGTGTCAGGGATGGTCAACCCTTACTCTCACCCTTATAGTGAGTGTGAAGTTCTAATCAGTATAATGAATGAAGTAGTTATTAACGTCTCAAAAAATACCCGAAATTGCTGCTCTTTTGTGAATTATATTGGTAGATTCTAGCTCTTTTTCTTGGGTCAGACTGCTCGTCCAGGGACTCAGTGATTAAAAAGGCAGGAAGTTATTTACCAAATGGATAAATGAGGGGAGTTGTTTACTAAAGAAGTCACTTAACACTGGGAACATTCTCTCTGTATTGAAAATAGGATTTGATTTATACTCCTTTTAAAATTACCTTTGAAGACTAAAATTTGAGGCACACCTGTGTTTTAGAGACAATCCTACAAATGTGTAGAATATCCATTTCAGGTATGTATACCATGGACATCTTTAGGCCCCTACAAATCACTTTAGCCTGGCTGTCTCAGTTTCCCCGTTGGTTAAGTGTGATAGTAACACTTTGCTTCCTCAGAGAGGTCTTTTGATAAGTAATCAGTTAGTGGGCTGCTTTAAAGATGAACTACCATTCTTTTGTCATCTCTTTGCTTCTAGTCTAGCTCGGTTGCTACAACGGCTAAGTGTATAATGTTGCAAATAAGCGATGCTTGGTTTCCCTATAACCCTACTGTCTTAAAAACAAAATTTGCTCAAAATATTTTCCTCCTTCTCTGCCTTGGGTCTGTGTGGGGTTTGGGGTTAATTAGTATCCACAGGCTCTTAGCTAAGCCTTTTCGAAGGGCTAATTAACTAGTGTATACTTTGTCAAATTCTAATGAGAACTGATAAGGAGTCTTCTTACTTGGTTTTCTCTTCTCTTAGGGGAGGATATATTATTTTAGAAAACATTTGTTTTTTAAGAGACAATATTTGTTAATTTAACTGATGTTTGCTAAGCACCTTTAAGGCCTCTGGGGGATACAAAAGATGATGAAAGAGAAATTTTTAAAGGAGATGATGGATCTGAGAAGGTTAAGCTGGCTACAAAAAACTGTAAGCCACAAACATTATGCATATGTGTGAAGGGACTCTCCAGTAAATGAGCACTGAAGTGGGCTTTAAGTAGACAGGCTTAAAAAAAAAAAAGGAGACAGGCTTGACAGATGTAGAGGCCTTGCTTTGGATAGTAATGAACAAGATGAAGTACATAGGATGGACTTGGTGGGGGAGATATAATGGCCTTAATCAGGGAAAGAGAGCTTAATCAAGGAAAAGGTTGGGAAAGCAGGGAGAGGCAGGCTATAGGGGAAAAAAAGTGCCGGACTGGGATTCAGGAGAACACCCAAAAGGATATATAGGTTTGCCTTCGGGTACCATATTGTGCTTGATTTCAGAGTCTGATCTTGAAACAGCCACCTAAACAAATTCAGAAGACATTCTATGAGGAAGATCTAAAAGCATCAAAACCTGAAGAGGGGCTCACTTTGCCTTCTCCCTTCTTTGTTCTCTACTCAGTAAAGCTGGGCAGTGTCAGCCCTCAAACTGACTCGAAAGAGAAGCTTAAGCTAGGTGGAGCTGCTCTCTCCTTTCCCCATTCTCTTCCCCCTCTCATTTCAACAGGTATAGAACATGATTGGCGCTGAGTCTAGCATATAGGAGGTGCTCAGTCACTGATAGCTAAACCCTTCTTGATCCCCTTCCCTGCTTTATTTTTCTTTATAACACTAGTTGCCATCTGCCATGCCGTATATTTTAGTTTCTTGATTGTACACACACACACAATGTAGGCCAAGCAGAGGCAGGAGTTTTGGATGGTCACTGCTGTATCAGTGCTATTAGCCCTTTGGATAGTACCTGACGCTAGGTAGTTGCTCAGTACATACTTTTTGAATAAATTAAGTAGCTTTTGTCTGTTTGCTCTTCTCTGGGACATTTGATTAAGTGGATACTCTGTTGATGACCTTAGTGAGCTCACTTCTTCCAAGTGAGGAACTGCCCCCAAGCCATCTCGCTATTGGTGGCAACTGGACCTGCAGGAAGGTGAGGAATCACCCACCTCAACACCAACAATGACAGTAACAATTCAAAGCTGTTTAGTCACCTAAAAGTGCATTGCTCTCAAATGCAGGTTTTTGTTATTGAGATGTCAAGATCATTTGATAAGATGAGGGGCACCTGGATGGCTCTGCCATTTAAGTGTTCAACTCTTGATTTCTTTCGGCTCGGTCATGATCTCAGGACCATGAGATGGGCCCCATGTTGGGCTCCATGCTTGGCCTGGAGCCTGCTTAAGATTCTCTCTCTTAAAAAAAAAAAAAAAAAAAAAAGATTCTCTCTCTTCCTCGCCCTCTGCCCCTCTCCCCACTCGCATATATGTACATGCCCCTCACCCCCCAAAAATTGATAGGATGAGGCTGCATTTCCCTAGAGAAGATAGATCTTTTCCCAGAAGATACATGATTCAGGACAGATTTGGAGGCTGGCTGAAACAATGGTCCAGAAACCTAAGAAGGCAATCGGCTAAGCAAGGTCAGGAGAAGCTTAGAGAAAGCTGAACTCTTACTTCAAATCTGAGTGACTTCAGCTGCTCCTGTGAAAGAATGGAGTGTTTTTCTTGTATAAAATCTCTAATTCTGCATCTGGCTTTACTACTGTCTTGCTTTGCTTTGGCTCAGAGATGCTGCTTTGAATGGGAAACTTTCTCTTTGAATGGACTTTCACCTGAAAACTTCCAATTTATTGGGGCCAATTTTTGAAATTTCACAGGATATCAGTATCTCAAGGTTGAAAGTTTAAGAGGGTGTTTAGTTAAGTGGTTTTCAAATTGTACTTCATGAATGTAAGTTAGGTATAATCTCTTTCTTTGGCAATTAAAATGTTGGCTTTGGCCAAGTGTTGTTGAGTGTGGGAAATGGTCACTTTCATACCTTGCTGGTGGAAGTGGAAATTGATGTAACTTTTTTGTGGGGGTGATGTGGCAACACATGTCAAAAATTTAAATTCAGGGGGAACCCGGTTGTACAGTCAGTTCAGTGTCTGACTCTTGGTTTCAGCTCAGGTAATGATCCCAGAGTCCTGAGACTGAGCAACTGCGTTGGGCTCCGCGATCAGCAGAGTCTGCTGGAGATTCTCACTCCCTCTGCCCCTCTCACTTGTTCTCTCTCTCTCTCTCAAATAAATAAATCTTTAAAAAAATTTAAATTTACATACTCTCTGACCCATCAATTCCACTCAGATTACTTCACAAATATACCATATTTCATCAATTTCAAAATGCACGTTTATTTTATAGATGTGTATTGTTTTTTAAAGATTTTATTTATTTATTCATGAGAGACACAGAGAGAGAGAGAGGCAGAGACACAGGCAGAGGGAGAAGCAGGCTCCATGCAGGGAGCCAGACGTGGGACTCATTCTGGGTCTCCAGGATCACGCCCTGGGCCGAAGGTGGTGCTAAATCGCTGAGCCACCCAGGCTTCCCTATAGATGTGTATTTTGTGCACATTTAAATATCTCTGAAATTTGGGTGCATTTTATTCAATATGGTACTTTCACATATTCACAAAAAGTTACTATATGGATTTTTATTGCAGCGTCACTTGTAATAGTAATATTGAGAAAAGTATAAATGCTTATGGATAGGAGACTGGTTAAGTAACTTGCCTTCATCCCAAATAATACCCTATGAAGCTACATAAGAGAATGAAATTGATCTATCTGTAATAATTTGAAAAAATGTGTGACATATAATTAAGTACAAAAATTAAGGTACATAATACTGTGTTGAGAAAAAACTCTTGTGCAAAAAAACCTATTTTAATAAGATCCGGTGTATATATATAAAAGTTCTGACATATATGTACGGATGTTTTTCTGGTAAGAATCAACTGTTATCAAAAATTTCTTCTTGGGTGAGGGTTGGCTAGTGGGAGACTTTTACTTTTCATTTTGTACTTTTTTGTACAGTTGAATTTTCTCACCATGTTCATATATTGCTTCACTTTCTTAAGGACTAAATGAGGTTTCTGGGAGATGAATTATAGTCTTTTTTTCCCTTTTTATACTTTTCTGTGTTAAAAACACACAATAGATGCTATTTTACAAAGGAAACCAATAAGACAACTCCTGTCTCAGTAGAGTTCATAGTGTGAAAAATCAGAGAACAGATGCTTTACTAGGTCCAATAATAGAGATTTAACAAAGTGCTGGATGGGGAGAAGCATGGAGGGAAAACTATGACTGTTTCAATATCTGGATTCAGTGTCTCCAGAGGCATCAGGGAAGTGTCATAAAAGAGGTGACATTTGAGCCAAAACTTAGTAGAGCAGAGGACACATGGTGGGAATCAGTCCAGGAAGAATGGGCAGCACATGTAAAGGCAAAGTGGTGTGTGTGGAAGGGCATGGCTTGACCTGGAAGTGTTGAAAGGTTCTGTATGGTCGGTGTCTCTCTGTGCATGAGCATATGCAGGAAATTGGTGAGTAACAAAAACAGATGAAGGCATAATTTATTCCATTAATGCAGTGTTTAGGTGCTAGGCACTGGGCTAAGTGCTTTCAGCTTTTCACCTCCCATCCTTAGAAGAGTGTTCAAGAATCTGTGGCTTTAGGGCACCTGGGTGGCTCAGTGGTTGAGCATCTGCCTTTGGCTCAGGTAGTGATCCTCTGGGGTGCTTGGATCGAGTCCCATACCAGGCTCTCCCTCTGCCTATGTCTCTGCCTCTCTGTGTGTGTGTCTCTCATGAATAAATAAAATCTTAAAAAAAACTATCTGTGGCTTTGAGAACAGTAGTAGTAAAAACAGCCCAGGGTTGCAACATGGACCAAACTGGGTTCCAATCCAAGCAATTTAGTCTATCTGATTTTTTTTTGAGAGAGAGAGAGAGAGAGAGAATGTACGTTTGAGCTAGGGTAGGGAGGGGCAGAGGGAGAGAGAGATCTTAAGCACGCTCAATCCCCAGCACAGAGCCCAATCCCAAGACCCTGAGATCATGACCTGAGCTGAAATTGGTTAAAAGTCAGATGCTTAACCCACTGAGCTACCCAGGTGCCCCTGATTCTTCCTTAAAGTGTTGTGATGAAGTTTTAGGGAAGTTGTATATAATATGCTTGGTGTATACTCAGAACACACAAATTAACTGCTATTAATATTCTCGTCCTTATCATTCATTCCTTCCTACATCTAGCTTAGTGATGCATATATACAGTGGGAACTTGGTGAACCCCTGCTACAGAATGATTTGTGAGAGAGCTGTGTAAGGTAGGGCACAATATGACAGAACTGTCACTTCCTATTCCCCCCACTCCATCTAGCCCTCAGTGCCACAGAAGTTAGAACATTTTGCCAAACAGAACCTAGTATATGCTCTCTCTGAATATATAAGGAAGCAGAACTCTAGGAACCTGAACAAAATTGAGGGATTTGTATATTCTCTCTGTGAAGCTGATGACCCCAAGGCTTTTAAACTACATGGATGACAGAATAAAAAGTAAAAGTTAAAAAACACCAACACGAATCAAATCTAAGTCCCTTAGCATCAATAAACAAGGCAGTGTAGTACCAACACCAGGACTTAAAGTACACAGACCATAAAAAATGGCTGCCATGGTGTTATGGGAATTGAAGTGGGAGGTTGAAAGTCTCCACTTGGTCACTTATTAGCACTGTGACCTCGCACATGCCATTTCCCCTCTAGGGAAACAGTCCTTCTCTGTTCTCACCTATTAAATATGTGGGAGTTGAGTTAGGGTTGGATTAGTTGGATAAGGTCAGCAAACTGCAGCCAAATCTAGTCTGCTACCTAGTTTTGTGAATAAAGTTTTATTGGAAAACAGTTATACCTATTTGTATGTAAGTATTGTCTATGGTAGTTTTGCACTACAACAACAGAATTGCATAGTTATGACAGAGACTATATGACATACAAAGCCGAAAACGTTTGCTATTTGGCCCTTTGCAGAAAAAGTTTGCTTACTGCTGATTAGTATGTAAGGTCTTTTCCACCTTTGACCTTCTGTGATTATCTGTGCTACTAAAGGCTTGATACATGAGATCATCCATAATCATTAGGTTCACCTTGGAAACCTTTATGAAATTCGGAAATGTTTCAGAGGTTCCATCTATACATTTATTATTAATGCTGCAAAACTTTTTAAGACATTTGCTGTTTCCCATGGACCATGCTGGTCTCTCCGTGTCTCTCAAAAATAAATAAATAAAATCTTAAAAAAAGAATACAGTATATAATCATATAACATACAAAGTATGTGTTGACCCTTCGTGTTATTGGTAAGGCTTCCTGTTACCAGTAGGCTGTTAAGAGTTAAGTTTTAAGGGAATCAAAGTTATATGCAGATTTTCGACTACAGAGGGGTTGGCACCCTGAACCTCCCATATTGTTCAGCAGTCAACTGTATAATTACAATTTATCAGATAACACTGTTGTTCTCCAGTTTCCAGTCTTTAAAGATGGTGGGATATGTTCTTTGGATCTTTTTAAGTTTCCTTTCATTTATGTTCTTTTCAGAGAAAGCGTGAGTAAGTGGGAGAATACCAGCCACCATTTCCGGAGTACTTACTCTGGTGCCAGACATTGCACAAAGTGCCTTGTGTGTATTATACCATTTAATCTTCATGGCAATCCTACAATAGGTACAATTCATCTTCCCCTTTTGAGATGATAATATATTTGAGGCTCAGAGGGGTTAAAAGACTAGCCCAAAGTCACACAGCCAGTAGGAGTTTTGGAGTTTTTTTCATTAATAATTAGTAACAAGACAAACACAAATAACCTCAATTTGATAGTCTGAACATTCAAGAGACATGATAGAAATTCATCGAATTTGAAACACTGATTGAGAACCTGCTAGGTTTCTAGCACCTGTTTGATAATACAAGTTCTGTACATCTTTCAGTTGAGTTCGTCTCTCTTATCTCCTTTCGAGAAAAAGCATTTTCTAATTCCCCGAGCAGCTTAGTTGGAATTGGACCCGCTTAATTCCAATGTGACAAAACTCCGTTCTCTACAAGTGAAAAGAAAGCATTGGAAAGTATGACAGTGGTGTTACACTATCAGTCCCCTGGCCCTGAAAATCTCCAAAACAGAATCTCTAAAGAAAGGAAATTTGGGAAACAGTAGATTCCCATAGGATCATAACAGGCAACAACAGAGTGATCACATCACCAGGTTGGGAAAACAAACAAAATATGCATGGCAAGTGAAACCACAGTAGCAAGACCTCTAGGAGGAGATCCTGATCTTATTAAGAGACTCAAAGTGGTTTCTTTTAAATTTCTCAAAATAGAGTAGCAGGTGTCTCCCAATATTTTTACGTGGATAATGTCATTCTTCTTCAACATACAATAAGAATAGGCAGAGATAAATTCCTCAACGACTTAATAGAAGGAAATTAATAGCCTTTTGGGTCGGAGAATTAGAATTCTGAAGGCAGATTTCCACTCGCCAGATAATGAGCTGCAGTTAAAGAGAAGATTGGAGTAATGTGAAGATAATTTCGTAAGTGCCCCCTTTTAGGCCCCTCTGTTTTAGAATAGCAATCTGCTGCAGTATTTGATGAACAATTACTTTGCACTGGGAGTCCTACAAACTTGGTGTGGCTGCTGTCTCTAATCCCAGGTTTGAGTAACCATGGGAAAGTAACTTCACCTCCACAAGCCACAGTTTCCTTGTCCTGTAAAGTGGGAATGAAAACAAGACACCTGACCTAACACTGTTGGATGAGGATGTTGTAAGGATCAGATGATAATAATCCTTAGGAAAATGTCTGTTATAAAATGAACATTTCGACAACAATATACAGTGGGAAGATGATATATCGAGTTCTTGCTCAAGAATTTACAATGAGGGATCCCTGGGTGGCTCAGCAGTTTAACGCCTGCCTTTGGCCCAGGGCGCGATCCTGGAGTTCCAGGATCGAGTCCCACGTCGGGCTCCCGGCATGGAGCCTGCTTCTCCCTCCTCCTGTGTCTCTGCCTCTCTCTCTCTCTCTCATAAATAAATAAATAAATCTTAAAAAAAAGAATTTACAATGAGGGCAGCCCAGGTGACTCAGCGGTTTAGTGTCGCCTTCAGACCGGGGTGTGATCCTGGAGACCCGGGATCAAGTCCCACATCAGGCTCCCTGCATGGAGCCTGCTTCTCCCTCTGCCTGTGTCTCTGCCTCTCTCTCTCTCTCTCTTTCTGTGTGTGTGTGTGTCTCATGAATAAATAAATAAAATCTTTTTAAAAAAGAATTTACAATGAGGGGCACCTGGGTGGCTCCCATCAGTTAAGCATCTGACTCTTGATTTCAGCTCAGGTCATGAACTCAGGGTAGTGAAATCGAGCCCCAGGTCGGGCTCCACACTGGGTGCAGAGCACACTTAAGAGTCTCTTTCTGTCCACCTCTCCCACTGCCCCTCCCCCGGCCTCGAAAATTAAGAATTTATAATGGAAAGTCCAAACTCCCCACTCAGAGTCTTTGGTATGGTTAATAATGTGGCCCTACCTAATCTTTCCAGCCTCATCACTAATTATGCTCTTATAAGACCTCTCTGCTCAGTTTATATGGTTCCATTTACTCTCCTGCAAACAAAACATTCTCTTACTTCAGTCACTTTATTTGTGCTGTTCTTGCTTCACCTCCATTATTTGTAACCTAACTAAAACAGGTAGGAAATGCACCTAGCTTAAGAAGTGCCTCCTCCAAGAAAGCTTTCTATATCCTTGCTACTCCTCAGAGTATGGTACTCACATCAGCAGGATCTGCATCACCTAGAAGCCTGTAAGAAATGCAGATTTTCAGGCCCCTCCCAGACCTGCTGAATCAGCTTCTGCACTGTTACAAATTTCCCACTGCACATTATAGTTTGAGAAGTGCTATCCTACACAGCTCCAGTCCTCACTCACTTCTTTCCCTGAATCTCTAGAATACTTGGGCTTGTCTGCCTTGTTACTGAATTGCTTTCCAGTTAAACTATTCAACTGTGAAACTGTAAGTACTTGGGGACAGTTATGTATTTAATAATTTCATATTTAGAAATCATTTTCTTTACTGCTTCCAATTCCACAGAGGTTTATTATGTGTTTGCTTCATGTGTATTTGTGGGTACAAAAATGAGTCAGATGTACTACCTACCCTGAAGAAGTTCAAGGTCTACTAAAAGAAGGGATTCCTTCCTTCCTTTCTTCTCTCCTTCCTTCCCTCTTTCCTTACTCTCTCCTTTTCTTCCTTCTTTCCTTCCTTATTTCCTTTGTTCAAGTGCTCAACACTTCCCAACCATGATGCTGTTCCAGACACTGCACTAGTTGTTGGGAATATGAGGATAGCCAGGACAAAACCTCTGCTTTTGAGCCTAGTGTAAATAAATACATATACATAAGCAACTTTAACAAATGTTTGTTAATGCTCTAACAGTGTTGTCTGAAGCATGCGATTGAGTGATTAATCTGGGAATTGAGGAGGTAGGAAAGGCTACAGAAAGAAATTATGGTTAAATTTGGAAGTTGAGTTTGAGCCTCTAGGGAAACGGGTCTCCCACACAAGGAACAGCATGAGTGGGTGCACCTCACACACACACACACACACACACACACACACACAAACATGTGGTATGTTTAAGGAATAGCAAGTAGTCAATTGTGGCTACATCATGTGGAAAATGTGTGTGTGCTGGGGTAGGGGGCAGAGAAGCCTGGATGGCTGGACAGAAGGCTCAAAATTAGGCCGAAAGTCACAATACAAAAAAAGCCTATATAACATGTATCACACTAAGTAACTTAAGGCTTTTTTCCTCCATTCATTATACAATGGGGATTTCTTAGTGATTTTTCAGATATTATCTTGTAGCAAGTGCTCAATAAACTTCCTTGAATTGATTGTAGAAAGAGAGAAGAGTCTCTTCAGGGGTATAGGCAAAATGTCCCTTAATTTGCTCTGGATTTTGCAATCTTGATTAGGATTGTCAAGAGGCTGCCCTAATGGGGGAAGAAAATGTGCCTGACTGAAGAGACCTCCCTTTCGGAATAGCAAAGTCAAAGCACAGCTTTGTAGGTTCAGAACAAATTAATCTGAATAAAATATGGGTTATTATGTCATTGAAACCCAGACAGAATGTCTGATGTGACAAAGAACTCTTCAAGGCCTCCGTTACAGGTAGCAGGCATTTAGGTATCTGTAAAGTGAAGGTGCAAGTACATGTGCTTGGTGTTGAGATAAGCTCACAGCTGCGAAGATAAAGACTGGTAGTTTGGAGTCTGTACACCAACTTTCAAGCCTTGCTTTTCTACTTACTGGTGCTATGTGATGTTGCAGCAAGTTATGCCTGTGCTTGGGGGCTAAAAGTAGGCCCACACTTTCTATTTTTATCACCTTCTTCCCTATTTGGGAAAGATCTTCCTGTATAGAACCCTCAGGGCAGCTGTGGTGTTATACTACTAGCGCCTGCACTAGTTTCCGTGCAGGAACTTGCTTTATTGACTCGACTTTTGAGGACCCTCTGAAGGGGTTCTGATCATCCCGGGTACAGAGATTTATGGGAGATTGCAGGATGTCAGTTGATTCACAGAATCTGGATTTCTTTTTTAAAAAAATATTTTTTTAATTTATTCATGAGAGACACACAGAGAAAGACAGAGACATAGGCAGAGGGAATAGCAAGCTCCCCACAGGGAGCCTGATGTGAACTCGATCCCAGGACCCCAGGATTATGCCCTGAACTGAAGGCAGACACTCAACAACTGAGCCACCAGGCATCCCAGAATCTGAATTTCAAGGCTCATAGGGAATGGGGAAAATATTGCTGAGCCCACCCAACTCCCTCTACCATATGTGCCTACCAAGTAATAATCTCATTTTGTGTTTACGCTCTTCCAATGGACCCACATCACCTCCAGCTATACAGTTCTCTCCTATGCTACAGTAATTCTCTTCAGCTGCCCTGAGTTTGAGGAGGTTCACCCTTGTTTGGAGCTACTGTAATATTACATTGCATAAGTAGGAATAAAGATAGAAGACTCTCTAAACCAAGAGACTCGATTGCCCTGCATTGTCCTGCAAAGGTTTTTTTTTTTTTTTTTTTTTTTTTTTTTGGTATATTTTTTACTGGAGTTCGATTTGCCAGCATATAGCATAACACCCAGTGCTCATCCCGTCAAGTGCCCCCCCTCTCAGTTTGAGGGGAGATCTGGGCTGTGAGGTTGAACACATATGTAAGGCAACTGACTTGAGACATAAAGGTACAAGTGAAGGAACTGGAGCCTGTTGACGCTGGAGAAGAGGAGACTTCTAGGACAGGTTAGCTGCCTTTAAAGACTGGGAAGGCTGTGGTGGGGACGAGGATTCACCTTTTGCTGTGTTGCCACAAGGACTAGAGCTAGGGTCAATTGGTTGAAGCTCCAGGGAATAAGTCTCAGCTCAAAATGGAGAAAAGCGATCTAACCATCTGAGCTCTCTAAAGGTATGATAGGCCACCTTTGGGAGGAAAGGACTTGCCAGTAATGGCAGTTATTCCAACATTAGCTGAATTTCAAAAATAGAAGGGATGTTGTAGAGGACATTCCGTCATTGAATCAGGTCCGTTTGGTAGACCCTGACATGCCCTCAAGGAACCTTGATAATTCATGGAGTCATTTGAAAACCAACAGTTCAGGTGACCTTTACAACTAGCTTATCCTATGATCATGCCTCAATATACTTGGTGATTTTACCCATTTGTCCAAGTTCTACCCTCTTCACAACCCGCACCTTTTTTTTAAAATTTTTATTATTATTTTTTAAGTGAAAAACAAATTTTATTTTTTTATAAATTTATTTTTTATTGGTGTTCAATTTACCAACATATATTTGACAAAGGAGGAAAAACTATCTACTGGAAAAAAGTCTCTTCAATAAACGGTGCTGGGAAAATTGGACATCCACATGCAGAAGAATGAAACTAGACCACTCTCTTGCACCATACACAAACATAAACTCAAAATGGATGAAAGATCTTAATGTGAGACAAGATTACATCAAAATCCTACAGGAGAACACAGGCAACACCCTTTTTGAATTTGGCCACAGTAACTTCTTGCAAGATACATCCACGAAGGCAAAAGTAACAAAAGCAAAAATGAACTATTGGGACTGCTCCTTTTTTTAAATGTTTTCTTAAACTTGTTCTACGTAGGGAGCTCGGTGCTGTCTAGTAGATTGTATTTCTCAGGTTTCCAAATGGGGACTTGAGCCAAATGACCTGTGACCACTCCACACAGTTACTAAAGTTATTATAGTTATGTGTTACATTCTTTCTCCCTCAACCTGTGTCCTACCTCCTCCCCCACCTTCACACACACACACACACACACACACACACACACACACACACCTAGTTAGATGAAATTGAGATCCACAAATGCCAAATGACTTGTCCAAGATCATACAGCTACTGAATGTTAATTAAAATCCAGAAATGAAACCAGAACAACATGCTCTTAATTATTAACAGTGTGGCTGGAATTTCTGAAAAGATTTAAAACCCTTCTCCCTCAGTGTACTCCTGCTAAATATTTATTGAATTAATTTACTTGGAAGTATATGGTAGTAAGGTAAATCTATGGTTTCAAGATATAAAACAGTATCTGATGGTATTTTAGACTTCTTTTCTCTCAAATCAGTGAGGCTTCACTAGCCTCTAAAGCTACTGTGATCTGAATGCATGAGACTTAAGATGACTCTGAACACTCCTGTTGCTCCCAGGCTCTCTCCTGTGACAATATTCTGGGATGTTCTTTATGCATGCTGTCCAGGTTTTATGACTTGGAAGTTCCATCCAGCTTCCTTTAAAATCCCTTGGCTAAAATGAAATGCTATCCCAGGAATGACTTAGTGTCCTGAGCCTGGGAGAGAGGGATTCCTCTCTTGGATTGCTGAGTAGCTCCTTTAATCTATTTACCGCAAGTGTTCATTGCTCTGGGGCTCTGGGATTCTTCAGGATGAAAGCTCTCTATAAATATTTGTTATTGTTATGATAACCAGTGTGGCTTCTTGAGTGAGATAAATTTGTCTTCTGCTTCTCATAGCTTCCTTCCCTCTCCTTTTATTTCTCTCTCCAGATAATTTTTATATTAGAGAAACAATCTATTTGTGCAGTTAATTAAGCTGAGTGCAGTGGGATAGGCATTAGTGACTTTTCAGGTTGTGAGTGCTAAGGGCCCAAGAAAGGCTTTGAAGCTGGGGAGTTCATATCATAAATATATTATTTTAATCAACCAGCAAAAAAGATTTTTGAAAACAGAATTTAAAGTGATAGCAGAAAAATAATTAAATATTGCACAGAGAGGTCATGGGGACTGGTTTCTACAAAATTAAAAATGGTAAATCAATGTTTGCAATATCCTGTAGACTATCATCATGATAGCTCTGGCTTTCAGGTTCCTATAGGATGACAGTCAGACTGCTTACTGGGAACATAAAACCTCCCTGATCTGTCCTCAGACTAGTTTTCCAGGCTCATCCATTCCTTCTCTCTCCAATGAGTCATTCTCATCCCTCATTGCTTATCAAGCCCTCCCCCATTTCTTAAATCACAACCATGGTGGTCCTTCAAGAATTCAGGTGACAACTTCTTCATGAAACAATCTTGACTCGTCTTACCCAAAAACATCCATCTCTCTGCCCTCTCTTCTGAAATCCTGAACACCTGCCTGCATTCTCATCTGTTACATCAGTTTGGGGTAGCAAATTCTAATAATCTCATATGTTATTCTTGTCTCCCAAATGTTAGTGGTTTGTAAGGTCCTGAGAGATGGAGCCTATTGCTGCCTTTTATGATATATTCTTGTGTTCCCAACAGCACTATGTGTGTAGTAGACACTAGATAGGTTAATAACTTCATGTTGAGGAGAGTCGTAGTTGAACAGAATAGAAAAGTGAGACTCGCAGTTGGATATTGGCATGAATGAAAGGATATGGGTACCCTAGCAATTGAAATGAAAGAAAATGATAGATCTCTAGGGTTTGGGATTATTTAGTGGTGGGGTAAGGGCATTTTCTGGAGCCACAACATAGGCTAAAACATCTGGTTGCCTCCAAATATGATTGACACAGCTGTTGGTGTGCTTAGAAATACTTCATTCCTGAAGTTAATGACTTTTGTCCAGCTGTGTCCAGTCTTCTAACAGCTGCTCTGAATATAGCAGTTCTGGATTTCATCTGTTGACTCTACACAAGTAAGATATGTATATGGAGCTTCTTTTTTTTAAATTTCCGTAACTACAAATATGTTTGCAAGTGGTAATTTCCTGAAACCTGCACTTCCCAAAGGCAAATGGCGACAGCCTCTGTCACCAGTCCTTTAAATTTCCTGAACATGTGAACATTTAAAATAAATCCCATACATTTGCTCACTCACACCTACTCCGCACTGTCTTGCATTCCATATTTGTACATTTCTCCTGCTCTGAGCCAAGAACTTGTATTGGGTTCTGAAACACAGAATGGGTACCTACTAGGCACTTAATACATTTTTCCAGGTTTGGCTGATTTAATTAAAGATCTGCTAAATAGAGCCTAAAGGCTAAACCATGTGTGTTTAATTCTAAGAAGAAATGCTCAGAGATAGACATGATCATGAATCTCCTGGTACAAGGTAGAGTATAACACGGGTAGTGTAGGCAGTTGTCCTCCATTATTTTGGAAGAAAGGCAAATAGGAACAAACCTGCAGTTGCAACTTGCCTGAGTTAGATAAGAAGGGAAACATTAGCAGAGTGGTTAAAAACTAGGACCTTGGAATCAGGCAACTCTGGATTAAAGACCCGGATCTGGTCACTTACTAGCTGTATAGCCTTGGGTATTTTATATCATTCCCTGGCCCTTGATTTTCTCATTTCTAAATTGAGGATAGTGATACTGCCTACCTCATGGGGTTGGTTTGAGAATCAAATGAAATGATGCAGGAGATGTGTACATTTTGTAGGAGGTGGGGAAAGAGCCAGTAGAGAATGAGAGGCTGATGATATAGGAAAGGGAGGGAATCGCTGCTGAAAGAAAACTTGGAGATAATATCCTTTGATTGTAGTGGATAGATCTGCTTCCAAAATGGTTTAGGGTTCTGTTTTGTCTTAAACCATGTCAAACTGGATATCTCTACTATGGATCCAATCCCTATGATTCTGAAGCTCTTTCCACTTTACACGGTCTCCACATGCCTGATCTAGAAACACTGCCCTCTAGAAAGGATCTGGAGTCCCAACTTTCCATTTCAGCTACTTTATTCCACCCATATTTAACCTTATGCTGTGTTGCCAGCTCATAGAATTAAAAAGAAAGGGTTACTAAGGCAAGCCTCTGCCCGTATTATGTATGTAGCTCCCATATCAAAAAAAGTATTAAGTTCTATGATAACCAATGGAATTAAAAGATGAGACAGTTTCTTGAGAGCAAGCATCTATCGAACTTAGGTCTGCTTAGATGTGTTAGGTAAAATAAGGTGGAGCCATCTTGGTCCTCAAAGGAATTGTTCCTGTTTTCTTAGTTACTTTACCTATCAGTGCTTGTGCTCCCATTCAGCAAATGCCTACTCTGTACCATGTGCTGTGCCTGACACTGGAAATATAGAAATGAATGATATGTTGATTTGCTCTTGAGGAACTCATGGTCTATCAAGGGAGACAGGTAAGAAAACTGATAGTCTTAGTGCAGAGTATGAAGTGCTAGGTATAGGGGTGTGGTGGGAGTCTCAGGCACCCTAAATTGTGTGGGAGGTGTCTGGCAAGACTTTTTGGGGAACCTGAATACTAGTGATATTATATGGGAATGACCTTGAATATGCTTTCAATCATTTGCAAACTTGGGGACTTTAATAATTCTTTGTAACAGATTATTTGGATATAGCCTACGACTGATTTTTTTAAAGATTTTATTTATTTATTCATGAGAGACACACAGAGAGAGGCAGAGACACAGGCAGAGGGAGAAGCAGGTTCCATGCAAGGAGCCTGATGTGGGACTTGATCCTGGGACTCCAGGATCATGCCCTTAGTTGAAGGCCAACGCTCAACTGCTGAGCCACCCAGGCGTCCCCCTGCGACTGATTTTAACAGACTGATGTATTATGAAGATTAAAAATATATAAGATAGGGCAGCCCCGGTGGCTCAGCGGTTTGGCGCCGCCTACAGCCTGGGGCGTGATCCTGGAGACCCGGGATCGAGTCCCACGTCAGGCTCCCTGCATGGAGCCTGCTTCTCCCTCTGCCTGTGTCTCTGCCTCTCTCTCTCTCTCTCTCTCTCTCTGTGTATTCTCATGAATAAATAAATAAAATTTTTAAATATATATATATTATATAAAATACCTTTCAAACTAGGAACCTTTCCAGTTCCTAGCTAGCCCTGTTCTGGACCATCTATACTTCATCGCCAGAGTTATTCTCCCCAAAGTCCCCAAAGTGTAGTTGGAAAGTTGGAGTTATCAAGAAAAGGTGGAGAGGGAGAAGTAAGGAGAGAGAGAAGGATCACATTGCAGGGAGAAGTAACAGTGTATGTAAAAGGACTGGGATGAAAGGGGCAATTTTTAGTATAAAACAAGGTTGGTGGACATGATAAGAGAAGGTGGTAGAAGCAGACATAGAGGGCTTTGTATACCATAGAAGGAAGTTGGACTTCACCCTGTAATGAGAAACCACAGAAAAACAGTTTACATAAGAGGGACCATCTATGTGTTGCCAGTGTCCTATCTCAATGGTTATTGAATAAGAAAACTGAGGCAAGGAGTATAAGTGGAATTTTTACCAAATTCCAGGTTGGAATGACATTTTAGGGCCAAAGCTTCTACAGAGTCAAGTCATTTTCTAATGTCTCTCCTGAGAAGTCACCCAGCTCTGGGCTATTGACTATGAAACAGCAAGTAGAGGAGGCCTTGCTTATTTGTTGCAGTGTTTGGAATCTTGTATAATCCCATTTCCAACATGTATAATAAAACTCTGCCATATGTCTTCTAGTTCTAACATTCCTTTTTCTCTTGTCCCAGTCCTATATATTGCAAGCTCTCTGCCCATCATTGTTAAGCATTCACTGAATGAAGTATCTATACTTGTCTGTTTGTACGTATGTATGTCAAGAAGATAATACTAAAAACCGTGTGACAGCCAAAAAAGAATAAAGGACAATCTAGAATGAGTGGTGTGGACAAAAAGTATTTACAGTTCAAAATCCTTCTTTTTTTTTCCCTCCTTACAAGGAATTGAAAAGACTTTTCGGCACTCTGTGGCTATATCTTGAGAACAATGAGTCAATGCTTGCAGGCATTTTTTTTTTTTCAGATTAAAGGTGTCACTTCTGCTTTTATTATTTCAATAGATAAAGTATTGCAGATGAAAAATTCCAGGGAAATGAAGAATGATGATTACACCCATGAACCAACTGTCTGTATTGATGACATGTTGCCAGCTTCTTCACAGTTATCTCATTTAATCAGGCTGTTTTTCTTGGAGAGCTCTTTAGGTAGGTGACGGAAACTTGGATTTATGGTAGTTGTTTATGAAGAGGGTTAATATTCCTACACTGTGGTATTTCCTGCCTTTTTTTTCTGATGCTTCTGAACATTTTGGAAAAGTTTAAGTCTGGATGCTCAGGCATAATTCCATAGACCAAAATTCCATGTTTCAAATCTGATTCAACATGGAATGCATTTGGTCACTGCTCTGACCCTACCCATTTCCTCGCACCCTGTTATGAGGTGAGCTCCAAAGCCATCTAGGTTACTTTGTAAGACTTTTCAGTGTGTGCTATACAAATTACTACCTTAAGGATAGATTCTGGTATTGCTTAAACACCTCTCTGCTATATGGTTGAGATATGGAGTTTGCAGCAGGAATGTTGAGATTTCAGTCCTAGACCTGCCATTCACTAGCTATTAACTTTGGGTTGGTCTTGCAACCTCTCTTTGTCTCAGTTTCTCCCTCTGAAAACTGGGGTTATTAATAGTATGGACTTCTTGTGGTTGCAGCGACAATGAAGAGATTTCGGTAAGCAAATCATTCCGACAGTGCCTATCACATGGTTAATATTATTTACCATTGAAACTCCATATTTGCATTCCCTCTATTTGTAACTTTCTTCCCTAAGGATATGTATGGCTGACTCTTCACCATCATGCCAGCATCCACCCCAATGTCATCTCATCAGGATGTCATTCTCTGGCCACCTAAAGTACATCCCTCCCTGCCATGCTCTATCATATCACCCTGTGGTTTCCTTCATTGTCTGTATCCAGTCTCTGAAATTATTTGGCTTCCTTATTTATGTATTGTCTGAGTACCCTTACCAGAACATAAGCTCTATGAGGACAAGGACCTTGTCTGCCCTGTTCACCAATGTATCCATATAGTAGTGCATACCACATGGCAGTGTTCAATTAATGTGTGTTGAATGAATAAAAATTACAGTGATTCTATTTTCTGAACCAAAACTGTGACACCTCTTTTATCTGAGAACCTTTATATGTCTGAAGGTATAAGAAACAGTTGGAAGATGTACTTTGAATCTTAAAATATTGAAATTTCATGCACATTTTTGATGGTTTAGGTGGGGCTAGGACAGAAAATATCATTAGCGTTGGTGTAGAAAATCCAAGTGTATGATCTCTAGCAATGGTAGTGTCTTCCACAGTGATCATTGCAAAATGGGTACCTAATGATGTTGGTCGCTTCCTTTTTTGTTTCCATGGGTCTGCCTGGATAGATCTGACATCTCAATGGGTAAGACTTTGACATTTTTATGATAGTATCCCTAAAGTATTTAGCACGTGATTTGCACACAGTAGGAGCTCAATAATTGACCACTCCATTTACATTTACGAATGTTCACTTTTTCTTCAGCATCATAGCTTTACCTGTTAATGCGACGTGGGAAGAAAAGAGACCACTTGCATAGGAATTTCAAGAGTCAGGGCTTATAGTTGTGGTTTAAGAAGTGGATACACTAACCACTGCCAACCTCTTTTTTAAAGTATTTTTTAAATTTTATTTTATTTACTCATGAGAGATAAACAGTGAGAGAGAGGCAGAGACACAGGCAGAGGGAGAAGAAGGTTCCATGCAAGGAGCCCGACGTGGGCCGAAGGCAGGCGCTAAACCGCTGCACCACCGGGGCTGCCCCACAGCCAACCTCTTAATAAAAGATTGTCTAAACCAGGCCTTAGAGACTAATCAAAGAGACCATTGTTTGGTGATTTAAAGGTGGGCTCCCTCTCATACTTTCAGGTTGCCATAGAGATGGCATGTTTTTCTTCCTCAATGATATTTGCTTGTAATCTCAGAAGTCTGTTCAGCAAATTAGCACAGGTGATTTGGGAGTGGGGAGAGGGTGACTATGGACGCTTTGAGACCTTGCTACCCTATAAAGGCCTCATTTGTTAAATGAAGTGAAGAAAGAGAATCTAAAGACCATCCTATAAGAAAAGCTATTGTTGGAAAGCCCTTCTTTTCCCTTTTAGTGAGTGAGAAGTATGAACATGAGAAAGAAGGAAGGGTTCTGGTCACTGGGTTCAAAATTCAGGGCTGCAGTGTGCCCTCGGTAGTTGTTGCCCCAGAAAATAATATTTGTGTGTTGGGGGGAGTGGAAATGCATGTTCAGAAGTTGTTACAGTCAGTGTCCTATAATAAAGCACTTGTAGTACTGTGCTAAGCAGTATAGAATCACTTTATGGTGTTTCTTGGTTTTAGTTTATCTGAGTATATGCTTTTTGAGGAAAAATAATATATTAACACTCCTTTTGCATCCTGCATAGCACCTTATTTTGTTTCATTTGCAAGGTTTTCTCTCTTTTTCCACTCCCTGGTATAATTTTTCTAAATCACTTCTCCAATAGCTTCACTTTCTATCAAAACATTTAATGGCCTGCCCCGCTGGTTGAATAAAGCCAAACCCTTGAGTCTGACACTAAAATCCTTTCAAGATCTATCTTTCTAGCTTACTTTCTCACCACTTCCATAATATATTCTAATCTCAGACATCCTGGAGTACTTATCTTGCATTTCCTGGATATGCCCTTTGGCTCAATGTTTCCCACCACCCCTCCCCCACCAAATGTTTGCTTATACTGTTCCTTCCCCCTGGAATGCCTCTCTCTCACCCTATAATCTCTAGCTAATGAAATTCTTCCCGTCCTTTAAAGCTCATTTAAATGCCACCTCAGTGGGAAGTGATCTTTTGGTGTCCTGCATTCTTCTAGCCTTTTCTCCTAATCTTCTTTTCATCCTCCTGAGGCTTAACACAAAGCCTCCATACAGGTATTCAGATATTTGTGGAATCATAAATGAACTGTAAGCTGATTCACATATATCCCAAAGCCAGAGCAGCAGAAATGATGGCTGTCTAGCAAGGCTTGCCAAGACGTATGCTATGGAGTGAAGCCTATTTTCACATTGTCTCCCATGATAAAAAGAGAAGATGAACTTGGAGATTGAGAAGTGATAATCAGGCAAAAAGAAGGCTCACTTGTCTACAATTGGGAAGGACTTTCTGAGATGGGGCTTGTCACTGCACCCAGGAGTAGAACACAGGCCTTATGGGGAAGAGTATCAGAACCAAGAAACACTGAGAACTGGGGCCTTGTTTAGTGTTTCTTATTTCTTGCCACCATTACCCTGTGTAGCTCAGCCATATTATCAGAAAATTCCATGCCTTTACCATTACCTCTTCAACCAGTGGCTTATCACCCCTGATGCCAAAGAGACTGTGTAATGGGATTCCACAAGGAGGGGATTGATAAGAATCAAGAAAATCACTATTTATCCCCTTAATAAAGACATTCTCACAAGGAAGCCCAAGTTCTAGAAAATCTCATAAGATGGTAGATAAGAATTGCCTTGTTTAGAAGTAGTATAGCATAAGGTAATGCCAATGATGGAAGACCTAAGCACAGACCACTTAGAGACCTTGCCATGGTGCTCCAAACCACGTACCAGAAATTTGACTCTCATGTTTTATCTTAAAAATCAAGACCTATTTTGTGGCCTCCTCCATAATATAATTGTGGGGTTTTTTTTAGTATTTTAAAAAAGATTTTATTTATTTGAGAGAGAGAGCGAGCCAGAGAGTACAAGCAGGGGGATCAGCAGAGGGAGACCGAGAAGCAGGCTCCCTGCTCAGCAGGGAGCCGCAATGTGGGTCTTGATCCAAGGACCCTGAGATCACGACCTGAGCTAAGGCTGTGGGTCTTGATCCAAGGACCCTGAGATCATGACTGAGCCACCCAGGTGCCCCTTTTTTTGAGTATTTAAAATAATTTTTTTAAATAATATTTTAAGTTGAAGTTGATGCTCCAAAGATGTGTCCTAGGTTTATGCTGCGGCTCTCCCAGAATTACCTGGCACACTGCTGAATGTTACAAGAGTATCGTTAACTCTGCTGTAGTGAGGATTAAATGAGATAATGTATGGAAAGATAGCCCAATGCCAGACACATAGTAAGTGCTCCATGCATGAACCCTGTCTGTAGTTAATTCCTCTCAGGGTACAGTGTTTTACCCATTAAGCAATTGATATCTTCCTCAAAGGTTTGTTACAGGGATTCTATGGAGCATGTATGCAAAACACATTGGCTCCTTGCTTCCTGACAAAGCAAAATCCCACTTTTGAGGGGAGTGCTTTGCTGTTCACACCTTCCAGAGTAAAATGTTGGGTTGTACTCACATTAAACACACTTTTAGCATTTGCTTCTGATGGGCCAGGTGTGTCCCTTATTTTCTATCTGGAGATAGAGGAAGGGAAACAGAGGCAACAGCCAGGTGAGGAGCATGCATTCATGTGTGTGCATGTGCACAAAGATATATACACACACTTGATAATAGCCTCACCAAAACCCCTCCTAATACCTATGTTTACCAAACTCTAAAGCAAGGACTGTAGGCCAGAGCGTTCTGACCAAGATTCTTATGTACCTTGCCACATTGATGGGGAAGAAGAGGTTTTATAATAGCGTGGCAATTATCCAGGCAATTTGCAGAGGACATTTTATCTGCCAGTATGCTCTCTGGCAGAAATGATCTCTGATTACAAGCCTTGTGCAGTGAATATATAGATAGCTTGTTTCACTATCTTGCCTCTGTGTGTGTGTGTGTGTGTGTGTGTGTGTGTGTGTGTCTAATTTATGTGTTTCCTGCTACCTGAAAAAATACAGCTTTAGTGGTTTCTCTTTGCACTATTTATCCCAGTCGGAAATGACTTTATTTTGTTGTTCTTGCTTTTCTCCCCTTCTTTCTGCTCCTCTACAAGCAAAGCATCCTTGTGCATCCTGTAAACATCTGCCTTTAAGATCAACCTACAGTCTTATAAGAGTATTACCATCTGGGATCTGGCACAGAGGCAATGCAGCCAGATGCCTTTAGCAGTAGATCATTACTACAGGTATTATTTGCTCAAAGTGTGGCTCTGAGAGTCTTCCCAGCCACCCTTCCAACACACACACACAACCATCAACTTTTTTTAAAAATCCTGCTTTGTTTTTATGTTTAAAATGTAAATTTTAAAAATCAAATCATACTCACTGCAAAGCAATTTATTTTTAAATTAAAAAACTGCAGGTAAATAAAGAAGAAAAGACACCTCCCCACAAAAAAAATAGCCATCATTAACATTTAGAATAGTGGCTATTATCTTTCCAGAACACGAACTCATTTAATTTCATTTTAGTAAAGAAAAGTAAGCTGTCAGTAGGGCATAGTGCTTTTGGGGATGACAGTAATGTAACTTGCAATTGAACAAAGTCAGGGTGTTTAGATGTGCACCTGAGAGCTGGATGGAACCCCTGAGGCTAATCTTGGCTCCAGCAAAATTTATGGTGGATAAAACAGAATTAAGTGCCAGAACAGAAGCCATTTCTGAGGGATTGACTGTCCTTGCGGAGGCTCTGTAGTATAAGCAAAACTTTCCCTGCACATTGTTCGCTAAAACCTTGAGTTCTGGCTCTTGAGAAGCAAAGAGGTAGATTTTGAGTCACCTGCCCCCAAACCAGAAACAAAGTCAACACTAAGTACCAAGGTCCTTTGAACATCATTTATTTTTCAGTAACCACTCTCAAAACACTCAATTACTGGGGCTTTTGGGGGAGAGTTAGGATGTGTGGCAAAAAGACGTAAAACTCCATGTTCTGCAAGACTTAGTTGTTACTTCTAGAAATATGAATTATTTAAATCTTTCTTAAAGCTGTAGCACTTTAAGTATTCACTTATATTGTCACCACCTATAACCATTCAGGACAACATATTTATATGTAAAGATTTCCATAGACACCTAAATCAAATTCATTTTTTCCCCATTTTTTTTTCCCAACTACCCAGACAACTCTGGTTGTCAAACCTTGGAAGCACCTGAAAGGCTTGGGAGAAGCAGGGGGTTGCTCCCAAGTTTCTAACTTAGTAGGTTTGGAGTGGGAGCCTGAAAATTTGTGTTTCCCACAAGTTCCTAGGTGATGCTGATTTGGCTGGTTTCAGGACCAGATTTTAAGAACTGGTCAAAAATGTATAGCATTGCCACACAAAAATGTATAGCAATGGTCCTATCCCAAAATATTTCAGAAAGATGAAACTGTGGCAAATTCCCAAAATATTATTCTCAGTGCAGGCTAATTTTATTTTAAAAATTATTGGATTTAGCCACCACTACTCCACCACTCCATGCCTATTGCAGATTTTATTTTTTAGGTCTGTGATAGCATTTTTGTTCCAGAGTTCCTTTTTATCTACCCCTACCTTGTAATCAACAAAACTGTTTCTATGTTTTGTGTTTCTGAAAAAAAAATAGAGTCTTCCTGTACCTTCAGGTAATAACGTGGGCTAGTCTCTTTTGAGGAGGATTTCTGGCTCAGGGGGATTATTAGCTGTAGATCCTTGAGCAAATTACCTACCATCTCAGAACTTCAATGTCCACGTCTGTAAAAAGGACAAAACCCAAAACAAACAGAAGGACACCTGACTCACATAGGAAGTATGAGCATTAGACAAGACAAAGAAGATATAAAAAGTCTAGCATGGGGGCAATGAGTGTTAGAGCCACATACCCCTTTTATTATCGATATTTATGTTGCAAGTGATTCTCTACTGCAATCTCCAGTGCTGATTAATCTGTAATAGGTCATAAATATCTACCAAAGCCTGGGCAACATTCAAAGACAATCATAGCAAAGGAAGTTTTCTCTATAGTTTAAAGGCATTTTCGTGTCAGGAACAAGCAAGAACAAGTTCAATGATAATAGCGTTTATTGGTGCCTACTACTGTGATTTCTGAGAATGATCTCATCTAAACCTAGAAACTACTATATAATGAAGGTATGATTATTATTATCATTATCTTGCAGAGGAGAAAATGGGGCCCAGAGAAATTAGAGTAACTCACCTGAGCTACCTGAGCCAAGATTTAAACCAAGAGCTGTCTTCTCTCCAGTCTGAACTTCTAACTGCTGCCTCTTCAGCTCAGGATCATAAGTTAGTCACTGTCTGGAAGGGACATTAGTCCTCTCATTGTAGAGATGAAGGAACTAAGGCCCCCAATCCGGGATCAGGAGGTGGCAAGATGCCCCCGCTGACTTAATAGCAGAGTGAAGAGCTAAACTGGGGCTGAATCCAACCTCTGCAGTTTTTATAGCAATATACTTTTGCTTTGGTGCAAATAAAAGTTTCATTTCCCAACTCAAGCATTGAATAAACAATGGCTCTGCTGAATTAGGAGGGGAAGTTAGATATTCCCATGTTTAACAGCCAGCTCCCTGTGGGAGGAAGAGAACGCTCTGATTTGTTGCATTTGCCAATTTACTCCCACCAAGGCCGATTTCAAGCTATCAATGTGATGTCACCGAATGCAGAGTTTGGGAAGAGACGCACACAATTTCAAAGTCTTAAACTGATGTGAGCTGGCTCTAGTGTACCTCTGCCTCCCTCTTTATAGAGAATGACAAACCAAACCCTGAGTGTTGTTCCAAGGTAAGATTCCAACAGTCAAGGGCGAAAAAAAAAAAAAAAGAGTGTTTCTTATATATGCCAGGATTCTGCAATTCAGTAGAATTGGTATTCTGGCCAGTTCTTCTTTTAGAGTTTAGGACTGGCTCTCTTACTGATATTGAGGCCCTTCTAAGGGCCTCTTGTGACTTATTTATAGAATCTTTATTTTCCCAAAGGATACATGAATATATCGTGTCATGCTCTATCTTTAGAAATGCAAATCCCTTTTCTCAAATGGTATCTTTGAGATTAAGGATAGCTAAAACACTCATAAAACGTTGTTTGCTTGTTTTTACTTAAAATAACTCTACAACAACCAAAAGCCTTTTTAAAACTTATAACCTCAGGAATACATGTTTATTTTAGGAAATTTAGAAAATTTAGAAAATGCAAGCATACAAAAGAAGGCAGGTAAAAAAAATCATCTGTTATTCTAAGATCCAGAGATAAAAGTTAACATTTAAGCGTGGATAATTCTAATATTTTTCTCTTCTTATATGCAGATAAAATTTTTTTAACGGTTCTACTGTAAAGGAAATCCATTTACAAATGAAAAGATATCACAGCTTATTATCCTCCTCGTACAGGTCCTGCCACTCTTTGTATTCACGGAAATGATGTGTTAGCTATATTTATGCTGATGTTCTACATGCATTTGAAGATAACACTACTAATGGGGATTGTTATCTGTCAGGACAGATGGGGCTAAAACAGACCAGGGTGACAGTCTCAGCCTTTTCCAGTCCGTAGCCCACTGTTCACACAAGGACTGTTTTTGAGTTACAATTGCAGCTGTGCCGATATGGCTCTTGATTGGGACTCTGCCTCAGAGGCCTGAGGTCATCCTGGAGCTCAGAAAACAACCCCCTCCTGCACTCTCTTATTGCTGTATCCAGCCTGGCCTGCCTGCTGCTTGTTTCCTGCTGCCTGCAGCTCGGCCCCATTGTTTGAAGTGGGGCCTCAGAGCCACTTTAATGGGTTTTCTTCTGCCCTCCCATTGGGGTTGCCTCACTACAGCTCACCATACAACAGTCTGATCTGGTGTCCTGGGGCCATCCATCCTTCACACATGTCCAGCCCAGTGGGGCACTGTTAGGAATGGAATTTGTTCATTCCCTCCACTTAGTCTTGATTTTAGGGAAACAATACCCTAGAAAAATGTAACCATCATGATAACAATGCTAGATCCCTGACTCTGGGAAACGCACATTTCTTTATGGAATAGATGCTCATTATTAAGTTAGGGAACAGCAGCCAACAGGAGTGGCCAAAAGGTAAGGTAAAGTAGCTGACCTCTCTGGAATCTTTGCCTTTGGTTCCTTTGGCTCGCAGTCTCAAAGGTGGATTTTCTTGACAGATCCTCTTCTGTCATGTTTCCTGAGTTTGATTGCCTACTGGGAGGCCCAAGGTGATAGATGGATGACTGCAAAGTGCTTTGGGAAATGTAACTCTTAATTAGGAGCTTCTTCAAGTTGCAGTAAATTGCATAAATATAAATGGGTGCTCTTTGGTGGATTTAGGCTGACGTTTTTGTTACAATGCATCGTGATTGGTGAGGGTAGACTTCCAGGCTCTCTCCAGAGAGAAGAAAGCTTTTTCACTCAGAAAACATGACAGAAAGAGAACTCAGGCCTGTGGACACTTCGTAAAAGAGAAAGTATGTTTTTAATTTCAGAGTTGTTAAGGAGTAGCTGTGTAACCTTAGGAAAGTCACTTTACCTGTCTGGGCCTTACTTTCCTCCTTAGTAAAAAGGCAATAAAAATAACATAGCCCTCAGAAAGATGTTATGAGGATTGAGTGAGATGGAGTGCCTGAAGTACCTCACACACAGTGCCTGGTACAGAGTAAATGCCCGTTAAAGGCTGGCTGTTCTCTACAAGAGGTAGGCTGCGTCCTCAACCCCTCTAAGGTAGCAGTCCCAAGGCAGGGAGTTCAATGTCGATGCCATGGGGGGGGGGGTGTCGTTAGCTTTCCCCACTGTGTTGCTTTGATTCCTTGTGAACCACATTTATACCTGTGGTTCTCAACCTTAGCTGTGCCTTGGAATGACCCGAGGAGCTTTAAAAAAATGCAGGTGCCTGGGCCCTACCTCCAGAATAGAGCTCTACCTCCTTAGTTCATTTATGGTGGGGCCTGGATCATAGGGTTTTTCAGAACTCCCCAGGTGATTCTAATGCACATCAAAAAAGTTGAGAACTACGTGATTTTCAGCAGATGCTACACATCTGTGATAAAGATGATGAAAATTAACATCATGCTATTGAAGGCAGCAGCATGCCCACCACTGCATCTACAGCCTTGATCATGAGTTTTTCCCAAATCTCTTGACCCAGGGCAATAATCACCAATCCACAAAATTTTCATTGTAGTTACCAGATGTCACCTCTGGCCACACTGTACCCCTCTCTATTTAATCTAACCAATTTGATAAGGGGGGAAAGAAAGTTCACACCTGGACTCATAATTAAGCTGAATAAACATATGACAGTCATCTAAGAGTTAATCTCATTAATGCCGAGCTCTTATGCTTGGGCTGTTAGCTATTGCTCAGCTTTTATTAATTTAGGCTTCAACATGTATCTGCCTTGTCCACAATTCCAGATGGTGCTATAACTCATACCCTTCTGCCGGTTCCAGAAGATGACTACATGTGTTTTATTTTTTTAAGATTTTATTTATTTATTCATGAGAGACACACAGAGAGAGGCAGAGACACAGGCAGAGGAAGAAGCAGGCTCCATGCAGGGAGCCCCGATGTGGGACTCGATCCTGGGTCTCCAGGATCATGCCCTGAGCTGAAGGTGGCGCTAAACCGCTGAGCCACCAGAGCTGCCCCATGTGTTTTATTTAGATAAACTGTAATTATGCCGACTTTCAACTGTTTTGGTAATTTTGGCGCATTCGTGGATGATAAGTGGTAAAATCCACTCTTCATTATTACATACTAAAACTCACCTGAAAACAGATTTTTCTGTTTAATGAAGTCTTATGGGATGGGGGATATAGGAGAGGGAGCAGCACTTGAGGAGGTTTTAGTTAAGTATGGATTAAAAACAAGTAGGACAACTTTTGTTTGCTTGGAGGGTAACAAAGCAACAAAAACCTACCTTGGGAGGGCAGCAGTTAGGAACAGGTCCCCACCCTATATGTCTATGATGTATTCTACCTTAGTGTAGACACTTAATCCAGGGTGGGGCCTATTAGTATCATAGGTACAATAATTTCCCCACTTACCCTCCATGGTTAGTATTCATCTGGGTAACAAGCTCAGTTTACAGTTAATTTCTATGTAAGATGGAAATATAAATCATAACCTCTCAAATACTTACATTTACACCTGGATTCTTCCTGTAAAAGTCTCATTGCCCTTGATGGGGGGGAATGTATATGGTTTTCACACAGGGGCAAGATTTATGAAGCCACTATCTGAACTCCAAAAAGCCTAGTTGCAGATGACTTAATCAGTTTGCAATCAAAGGATCTTGGACCAGAAACAAATGACAGCTGATCATACAATACTGTATTAATTCAAAGAATTCTTTCCTCATAAACATTCACTGGAAGTGAATTATTAATAATATGGTTTTTATTTTTGTATTTTTTGATCATATGTTTTTAACGTGTGACTTCAATTGCTGAAGGGAAGTTAAAAGTATCTTTTTGAAATGTTAAAAAAAATGCCTTCTGGAAGGGCTTTAAGCCTCAGCAAAAATTCAAGTTTTATCTTAAGCACAGATCTTTTGTATTCCAAAATCTTCCCCCAAACCCTGAGATTCTGCCAAGTAGGATGAAGAAAGCAGGGAGGATAGTTGGGTTTGTTTTGTTTGTAAAGCTGTTCCCTTTTTCTTGTTTATTCTTGGTGGCCAGGAGAGAGGTTCTGGGCTGCTTTGTTCTTTGGCTGGGATGACTGTTCTTCCAAAGGAAGGGTTTTGACATCTTTAGTCTGCTCCCTTGGAGTGAAAGGCAGAGGGAGCTTTGCCTCTAAGTAGGTTCTAAGTGGAAATTCATGTTTTCGGTGTTTGGAGGGGCTGACTTTAGACACGGAGTCTCGCCTTGGAACTTTTCATGTAGATCTGAGTCTTTAAGAAACATTCCTTTCCGGAATGGAGTTGATTTTATTCTTGGAGTATAATAAAAATGTGTACAGTACTTACTAGCATAATTGGTAAAGTGGATCTTTATAGACAGAACATTCATGAAAGCGAAAACAAAAATCAAGCTATTGTATTTTATCCCTACAACTTGGTAAGAGGAAGTTAGGGTTGTCTAATCAATTTCACTGTTGCTGCCCTTCCACACTGCCTGATAGGGCCATCTTTGGTTAATGGCTAGATATGTTTAAATGGCAGGCAACTTAACTCTCCCCAGTCCTTCCTTCAACTCTCCCCCTCCACCTTTTTTGGCTTTTTGCCTTTGCAGCTAAAAATAACTGGTGAATTATGTTCATTTCATCCTAATTTGAAATGGAAGGATAAAACCAGTCACTCTGAACATTTATTGAGTGTCTGGATAAGGAACCCTCTGTTTTCTATTTCAACTAAGAGTTAATCAGTGAAATCAAATCTCAAATTTGAGATCCCTTCCAATCTCCAAATCCTGTTCATCTCTGATCCCAAACCTATATGCCACTATAGCTAGGAATGCTTATTCTTCTTAGGTAATGTGTTTTTTTGTTGTTTTTCTTTTTCTTGAAAGAAAGGAGCTGTTTGAAAAGCAGTGACTTCCAGTGTGTAATTAGTCCATACAACCAAAAATAAACCTAGAGAACTTAAGCCAATTTTTTGCTACCCTAGATTGTCTTCCCAAATATCCTGCCACTCTGCTTTCCTGTCCCCCGTGTTTATATGGCATGAAGACAGGAGCTATATTTTGGTGGCTTCCACATAGCAGATGTCTGTTCAGTTGAATTTAGTCTACCTTGTATTCTATGGGTATATGGTCAATCCCCACCTTGCACATATATAGCAGGTGCTCAATAAATCTTGGTGAATTGAGGTAATACTGTGTGTTCAAACTGGAATAGGGTAGGAATTGGAGAATTACTTTGGTTAGAATATAACTTGCAAATAAGCTTATGTATTTATGATGTATCCTTTGAGCCATATACACTCTGCCAGAAAACCAGATTACTGCTAAAGTATTCATATTCCTCAATTTAAAAGTATAGTGCAATTTAGATAAAAAATCCAATAAGTTAAAATTTTTTTATCATCATTTTTTGATATTTACATCAAAAAATTTTACATTTTTTCATGTAAATATTTCAGTATGTATCTCTAAAAAACTTTTTAATATTACTGCAGTATTATCACAACTATAAAAATTAGCCATATATTTTAAAAGTTAGATGTTCTTAACTATTTTTCAAAATTACCTTCTACCTTTATTTTGCTTCTTCTACTCTGTTCTTTTGCTTCCCCAGAAAAGAGAGTCTCATGCAGTTTTTGAAGGAGCATGACCAATGCTTCTCAATCACCCATTGTGGGGTCCTGAGCTTGGGTATGTTTTTCAGGCAGATTTCTTGGGCTCGGGGAATATGAGCTTTCTTATGTGTGGATATTGGACCAGGCACATGAGTTGTCTCCTTTAATCCTCACATTATCCCTGCCAAATAGATTTTATCAACAAATACCTGATAGTTGAGTTCTGTGAGTCACTTTTGGACACTGGATAGGAGTTTATGCAGGTGACCTGGACAAGGCAGAAAGAGGAGTAAAAGAGGCCAAGAAGCATTTATTAATCACTTGCTATCAGCTGGGCACTATGCTATGGACTTTTTATGTATTTCACTTGACTCTCTAATAACCGTAGGGCTTAATTATTCTAATCCCCAGTTTATAAATAAAGAAACTGAGATTCAGAGATATTAAATATTTTGCTTTTTTTAGACCTTTAGTTAAAAGAAAAATCTAAAAAAAAAAGGAAAAAAAAGAAAAATCTGAAGACCCTAAAGGCATGAGATATGGGTAGAGTTGTTTAGAATAAGAAAAGGACTAAATGTTCTAGGCACACCTGTGCATGATTCATCACATATTCTCACCAAAACCCTCTATGATCTGTATCATTTATCCTCAATTTAAAGATTAGGCTCAGCAAAGTTAAATCACTTATTCAAGGCATAGCAGGTGATACAATAGTGTAAGGGGAACTTGGATCCAGGCCAACCCCAAAACTTGTGCTTGTCCCTTGCATTGCTGTGCTATTTCTCCAGCTACTGCTAACTGAACACAGAACTGTTTTTGCATCTTACTTATTAGTGTGCGTTATTAACATGTATTACTTCATATTCTCATGTGTGTATTATAGCTAACTGTATTCTCAGCTGAACTTAAACTCCATGAGGGCAGGGACCTGGGTCTATTTTGTTCATTGATAATATCCCCCAGGCCTAGAACAATGCTCGATATACAGTAGGTGTTAAATAAATAATTATTGAATGAACATGTGTAATTTTTCCTCCCCTAACATATACACTTTTCTGGGGTAAGTGAATCTTATGGCCATCTAAGACAGCAACTAGCACAGTGCCATGCACCTAATAAGCAACTAGTAATAATGCCTTCAATTTGGGCTTTATACTTACCAAAGTGTTATCATGTATGTTAACATAAATGAAAATCCAAGGCCAATTATTTATAGGAGATGGCAGGAGTTCGAAAACGGTGATCCCCAGAAGAGGCTGTGAGACTCTGAATGAGGGAAGGAAGAAGGAACAAGTGCCAGGGAAAGAGAATGAGCTTTTCTCCTTCTGGGGAAACCAGTAAGGGTTAGCAACTTTAAGTCTTACACAGACTTGCCTTGCATGTGCAAGGCTAGGGGGAGCCACCAATCCTTTTGTGACCTAGGGAAGCAGAGAGGGCCTGATCTCAGCCAGAGTACCCATAACCTCACCCTGTCTAGACCCTCATTCCCACTCCACCGCCAACCTGCCCTACAACTTTGCCAGTGACTACGGAAAGAAGATAAATATTTCCCACCTGCTTCCAAGATTTGGTGGGTGCTAGAAGGGGAGCTGGGGAGGAAACAAACTTCAGTCCCATTTGGGGGGTCATAGAGGGAACCAGTCAGCTCTTTCAAGTCAGTTCTAACTAGGTAGGCTCAGAAGCTGCTAGCAGAGAAGTTGTCACCTCCTCACAGTCTTGCAAGCCAGTGCAGGGGAGAAACATGGTAGTCAGTACACGGTAAAGGGACAGCAGGAATGGCGTGCTGTAAAGGAGAACACTGCATGGGAAGTCCCACGGTCCTGATGCAGATCCCTCACCTAACTTTTGTGTGCGTGTGTGATATTGTGTTAATTATGCCTCTTAGTGCAACTTGGTGGAAAAAACAAGTTTTTGTATTTCAGACATCCCCCGGGATGCTGAGAAAGGAAGGCCAGCCCAGACTGTATTCCATGAAAGTAATGTCAAATTGCATGGATGCAAGACCCAGACACATTCACCATTTAATTTGATCTCCGTGCTAATCCTGTGAATCAGAGCAGCTATTCTTATCCCCATTTTCTAGATGGATAAGCTGGATAACAAGGAAGGTAATTGGCTTACCCAGGAACATACTGTTATGCATTGGTAGTCTTCTGATTATAATTATTTTGTTCCTTCCCCATCTTTTCTCCGTAAATATTGAATAATTTTTTGTAGGAGCATTAATCTGGTTTTGGTATAATGGATATAAGGGAAAAATGAAGAGTCAGAGGACAAGGTGTTATTGCCAGGCAGCTGCAAACATCTCTGTAAAAGATAAGGAGCCTGTACTGTTACCAAATAAATTGTACCCAAGTCCCATGGTAACTTCTGTCCCTCTTATTTTTTTAAAGATTTTATTTCTTTTAACCTTTTTATGTAATCTCTACTCCCAATGTGGGGCTCGAACTCACAACCCTGATATCAAGAGACCACATGCTCTATGAACTGAGCCAGCCAGGTGCCCCTGTCCCTCATATTATTGGACCCCCTTTTAGTACTCAACAAAGTTGCCTATTCTTTCTTCTCTGGAAGTTCTTTCCTATTCTACTTTAGTGGCTTAGTTCCCTCTGACCTCTAAATGTTGTAATCTCCCAGGACTCGGCCCCAAGCCTTCTCTTTTCTTTGTATCCTACTCAATCTTAAGCATTTCCATGGCTGGCATTAGTGATGTCATACATGCTGATGACTTCCAAAATTATACCTCTAGTCCAGAGCTTTGTTCTGAATTCCAGATCCACTTTTGCATTCATTCATTCAGCAAATATTTATCAAGTGCCTGCTATATGTAAGGCACTGTTCTAGGCACTGTGGTTTCATCATTGAATAGAACTGACAACAGCTTTTATTTCATTTACACTGAGAAAGGAAACAGACAACACATATAAGAAGTTATTTGTATAGTATGCCAGAAGGTCATAGGTGCTATGATAAAAAGGAAAGATAGAGCAGGGTAAAGGGGGTTGAAAAAGCTGTGAAGGAAGTAGCAATTTTAATAAGGTGGTGAGGATTGGCTTCATTGAGAAAGTGAGATGTGAGCCAGCCCTTGAAGGAAATGAGAAAATTAGCCATTGGTTATCTAGAGGAAAAGTGTCCCAAGCAGAAGGAAGAGCCAGTCAGTGCAAAGCCCCCCCTCCCCCACTGGGAATCTGGCAAGGAGGCCAGTGTGAGTAGAACAAAGTGAATGGGAGGTAGAGTTGTAGATGAGGTTAGAGGGTTTTTAAAAAATATTTTATTTATTTTTATTCATTCATGAGAGACACACAGAGAGAGGCAGAGACATAGGCAGAGGGAGAAGTAGGCTCCATGCACAAAGCCCAATGCGGGACTCGATCCGGGGACTCCAGGATCACGTCCCGAGCCAAAGGCAGACGCTTAACCACTGAGCCGCCCAGGCATCCCAAGTTAGGGGGTTTAAAAATAGAGTGTGTCAATCATGCACAGTCTTGTAGGCCATTGTAAGGATTTCAGCTTTTAGTCTGAGTAAAATGGAGGCCTTTGGAGAACTGGGGGCAGAAGGCAGATATGCAGTTATGTTTTCAAAGGATGAGTGGTATAGAGGGGCAAGAACAGATGGAGGAAGACCAGCTAGGAAATTATTGCAATCGAATTGTCTACTTGATAGCTTTTCTTGGATGTCTCAAAGGTATCTCAAACCCAACAAAAGACACCTGGCTTCCCCATTCCTACAAACACCCAACCTGGCCCTCCTCCATTGGTTTTTATCTTAGTGAATGTTCTACCACCCACCTAGGTGCTCAAGGAGAAATCAACTTATCCTTGATTCCTTCCTGTCTCCCACATCTACAAACCTGTTCTTCACTAAATCCTGCTGATTTTTATCTCATATTAAATTTCTCTAATCTGTCTTCCTCTCTTTTTACTCATTGTTCAGGCCACCATCCTCTTTAGCTTGGATTACTGCAATTGCCTCTGAGTGGTCTTCCTTAGCCAGGACAGCCACTGTTGTCTTCTTGTGTATTCTCTGCAGGGCAGTTAGAATGATCTTTTTTAAATGCAGATCGGCTCAACTCAGTGTCATTGCTTAAAACTCTTCACTTGCTTCCCACAAGTTTCAGGATGGCCCTCAAGATTCTGCGTGGTCTGGCTCTGCTTCCATCTCTGGGCTCAACTCAGCTCATCCTTTTCCCTCACTTACTACATTATAACTCTACTTTCTTTTTTTAAAAGATTTTATTTGTTTATTTGAGAGACAGAGAGAGAGAGAGAGAGCACAAGCATGGGAAGGGCAGAGAGAGAAGCAGACTCCCTGCTGAGCAGGGAGCCAGATGCAGGACTTGATCCCAGGATTCTGGGATCATGACCTGGGCTTAACTGACTGAGCCACCCAGGTGCCCCTCTAACTCTACTTTCATTTCCTCCACAGTACCAAATAATTTCCCAACTGGGACCTGCACATGGTTTATTCCATTGTCTGCAATGCTCTTTCTCTCATTTGTTTCTTCCACTAACTACTACCTCGAGGCTCAGCTTAACTGACTTTACTCAGGAAGGCTGATCATCCCTGAAGTACTCATCTAATTTAAACTCTTTCATTAATCCTCGTAGCCCTCCTCTTTTTTCTCCACGGTGTTTATTACAATTTCTAAATGTATAGATTGATAGAAACTGCACATATACATACATACACTGCTGCTCAGTACTTTTCTATATGTTTGGAACAACCCTATGAGTTATGTAAGTTCCGTTAGGGTGAAAGCCACATCTGTCTTGTTTTCACTATATCCTCAGCATATAATACAGTGTCTAACATATATCAGGCACTCTTAAATATTTTTGTGAATTAATGACCAAAGTCCTTTTTTTTTCTTCTTAAACCAACTCCATACAGCTCTCTCACTATTACCATTTAGAGGGCATGTAGAGTCAAAGTTTCATTCCTTGATTATCTATTGGGTGCTTACCTAGTCCAAGTCCAAAGAATTTGCAAGCCCAAAGAATTTAGCAAAACATGCCTGCCCCCTTTTTTTTATGCCTGCCTTTTTTAAAGAAATATTTTATTTATTTATTCATGAGAGACACACACAGAGAGAGGCAGAGACATAGGCAGAGGGAGAAGCAAGCTCCATGCAGGGAGCCTGATGTGGGACTCGATCCTGGACCCTGGGATCACACCCTGAGCCAAAGGCAGATGCTTAACCACTGAAACACCAGGCATCCCAAAACATGCCTGCCCTTGAAAAGCTTATGCTTAAATAGAGATGCAAGGCACGCCTATCTAGCAAGACTTCTGCCTAAAATTATCCATAAAATGTGTCATTTCTTTTCCCATTCAATGAACACTATGTATTTTTTTCTCAGAAGGGGTAAAAGCATAGGAGGGCTCTTGGGGGAAGGTTAAATGGCCCTTTGGGTGGCACCTTACTTATTTCCTCACATTTCAGAATCTAGCTCTAAGCTTTGCCTACTTGGGAAATGAATTTTGTCCCAGAGGGACACCCAGAGGGAGTGTATCATCTTCTTAGGACACACCCACAAGAGCCAAGTTCCCAAGAAGTGGAAGTGGAAACTAGAATACCAATTTATTGATTTAGCATAAGAAGAAATAACTCCTAAGAACAACCAACTAATCACATGATTAAGTCTTCAGCCTGCAGGAAAATCCATGTGGGAACCCAAAACGTAAAAGGAAGGCTGCTTGGTGTGTAGGCACCACAGCAAGGCGAGTTGGTTGTATAATCCCAATATTTGCTGGGCGCCAATGCTAATGGGCTGATCCATCCATTTTCAGGATGAGGATGTGCTGACCTCAGTAAATGGAAAGTAGCTTTCTTGAGCCAAAGGTTCTTCCTAGCCTTGGCAGTGCTGCCTTGCCAAGGATTTCCTTTTGAAAAATCCCCATTTTCAATATTTCCAACTGACCTTCTCCCTCCCAATGGACTCTCTTTCTTTAGATATGATAATAATATTGATTGGGTTACTGTCTGGACTGGCTCTCAGCCAGGAACCTCTGCAATTTCTTTTAAGATGGCTTTGCATCTCACTGGTCTTATCGAACATGCTTTAATTTTGCTCATCAAATTTTTAGAGTTTGGTGGGTGCTCTGTGGATTCCTAATATAATTTAGTACAACTCTCAGTTGGGAAAGTGAAATGCATTTCTGACCCACTGCCATTTTTTTCAGGTAGAAGAAAGATTATTAAGTAGTAGGAGTAACTAATTTTGTCTTGTGCAATTAAGAAATGCTTTTCCAGAAGAGGTGACGTTAGAACTGAATCTCGAATTAGAATCTTTTGAGAGTAGGGTGGAGAATATGGTAAGTTCAAAGTAAGCTCAAAGTATCAATGTTGTATGTTATATATAATATATATATAAGAGTACAAATGTTCTCGCATACCTATAAGGTATTAGGGTAAATAAAACACAGCCTACTGGGAGTTGGAGAAGTCTAATGGCAGAGAACTCAGAGGATCTTCTGTCCCACGGCCCTCAGTCAGCCTTACAAAGTCAGCCTCTGTGACATAGCAACTATTGACTCTTCTGCCTGAAACACTGCACACCAGCCAAGCCTGGAGTGTTGAACTGTCAAAATCTCTTCTAAATATGCAATGACAAATATGAGAGTCCTTTCCCTACAAGCTTCTCAAAGTTTTTTTCTCTTCTCATGGCCTTTACAAAGTATAGTTATTTATGTAAATATACATATTTGACTTGCCCTCCTGTCCATCCCCCCTACTGGTAGGGGGAGTAAGTCCCAGAAAGAGAAAGAACTTGATTTTTTAAATGGACTGTCTCAGATATTTGTCATTCCTATGCACGTCTTTCTATTTTTACTACATTCCTCAAAAACATAGAGTATTGCTGGGCATGTTATAAACTACATGTAAATGATATAAGACACAGCGTTCTCCAGCTTGCTGTTTTCATTCAACATAGGTTTTTTTTCTTTTTTTTTTTTAGATTTTATTTATCTATTCATGAGAGAGAGAGAGAAAGAGAGAGAGAGGCAGAGACACAGGCAGAGGGAGAAGCAGGCTCCATGCAGGGAGCCTGATGTGGGACTCGATCCTGGGTCTCCAGGATCATGACCTGGGCTAAAGGTGGGGATAAACTGCTAAGCTACCTGGGCTGCCCCTCAACATAGGTTTTAAGGTTCATCTATGTTAGAGTTCTCTTTCATTTTAACTGTTACATAGTATCCCATGTATGCATATAATCACAGTTTAATTTTTTTGTCTCTTGTTGGATATTTAAATTATTTCCCCCCCTTTTTTTTGGATAACACAGATAACCATTTTGAAAACCATTGGGCAATATCTAGTAAAGTTGAAAATGTACATGCTCTTCTACCCAAGCAAGTCCATTCCTAGATCTGTACACTAGATCTACGCTATTCAACATGTTAGCCTTTAACCACATGTGGTTGTTTAAACTTTAATTAACTAAAATGAAGGAAAATTTAAATATTAGTTACTTGGTTGAACTAGCCACATTTCAGGTGGTTACTAGCCACATGTGGCTGGTGGCAACTGAATTGAACTGCACAGATACAGAGCAATTCCATCATTCTATTGAACTCTCTAGTGTTGCCTCAGAGAATAACTTCATTTGCATATTTTCAGGATACCATGAATGCAAAAAAGTACTTGTTGTTTGTGCAATGAATGGATGTAAAAATATTACACAATGAGGCTGTATATGGTAAGCGTTAGCTGAGTTCCAGAAATAACAGCTAACCCACGTTTCAAGGGGATGGGGTTTGAACAGAGTTTCAGGGCCCTGTGCATGAGGTTGGAGAACTGAGTAAGGCGTTCTTACTTACTTACTGTACTTACAGGGCAGTCTAGGGCAACGTAGCAAGAAAAGGAGTTGGAATCATTATTGCGGAGGAAATCAGATAGCCCCGAAACAGAGAAACTGTAGCAAGAATCGGATCCAAGGCAAGACTGTGAGTGGGGAAAATGAGTCATGACGTCAGAAGCCAAAAAGATTCAAATGAGGCCAAGAGGTAGAGTCAAGGCAGGTCGGAGAGAGCAGTTCAGGACAGAGGCTGTGAAAAATGCAAAGCTCTGAAGCCTGTGCTCCTGGCTTTGAGATCAAAATCTGTTCATTTCCTAAGCAGATTGCCATCACTCACAAGAGGGGGAGGCCTGTCTACTTTAAGTGGAAGCTATGGTGAGGAGAGGGTTATCTGTAAGAATGTGGAGGAAGATTAGGATTTGGCTCCCACAACAAGTAGCTGTGAACATTTGGAAGGGTGAGGGTGGGGACTGCACCTGGCTGCTAAGAACTGCATTTCTGAGAGTGTAATTACTCTAAGAAGAGTGAGAGACAAGGGAGAGAGGACACAAGTGTAGTAAAAGAACAGATCAAAAAGGAGAAGGAGTTAAAGGGGGCAAGGGCCAGACGAAGACAGAATGCAGTGAGAGAGGATATTAGATATGTTTTAATATTGGTTTTCAGTTAACTGTAGAGGTCTTTCAATAAATTTAAAAAAAAAAGAACCAGCAGGAATGTGGTATGAGATTCAGAAGCCATGGGCCTGACTTAGTCAGAAAGTACAGTTCTAGCCTTAGGCTTTTGTCCAGCTCTGGAGCCGCTCTGTAGTCCATCCCTGGCTTTTTCTGAAAGTTTCTCCAGCCACCCACTCCCACCCCCACCTCTGTACCTCCCCTACCCCGTTCACTTCCACAAGTTAGAGGTAGTGATTTTTAAATTCTGGTTCATTTTTGGCGGGGAGGGGACAGGTGTGTGGCCACAGGGAACTCTGAGGATGAGTGGAAAATTAGAGATAGCCATTGTAAAGTGCACGAGTCAAGAAGGATATCTTGTGTCATTCTCTGATATCTTGTGAAGCTTAGCTTGACAATAAAAAGCCTCTCTCTCCTGGCCACCTCATACTATAGATAGTCCAAATGCAGTTAAGATTCCAGTTACCACTTTCAAAACTCAATAACCAGATCTGTGCCTACCTTCAAAAGAAGTAAAACCTATTGGAGGGCCAGACCAAATACAGTGTTTATTTGCTTGGTTACAGAAGTACAGACCTGTTTTTAAATAATGGAGAACCAAGGACTAGAGGTGCTAGAGATAGTTCACCCAAAGGGGCAAACAACCCTATCTGACCTTAGGAAAATAATTGTTCAAGTGGAGATTGTGCATTATGAGAGTAGCCAACTGTCCACCAACAGTGGGTTTGTAATCCCAGAAATCTTTCCCAATGGCTTTCTATACCCTCTAGCAATACTGACAGGGGTTTGGATTCCCCAGCAAGGCCAGTCTGAAAGAGCTGTGTGTGTGTGTATTGCTAATTCTTTACAAAGATTACAGTCCTTTAATTCCCAAGGCCATTTCTTGTTCTGACTCCTCCATTTCTTTCCAGCTCATGTCACTCACTCTTCAGCCTCAAATTCCTATGCCCAGGCATGAGCCAGTCTACTGAAATGTGGGCAACTGTCTTGGCATGCATGGGCAATCATATGTTTGAAGAAAATTGATGAATAACCATGTGTCCAAGAGATCCATAGGGCTTAGGGAATTAAAAGGCTTATTCTTGTGGTTAAACACTGGGAATGCCATCTCATTCTCATCCACTGATTTCTCTATTATCAGCTGGTAAGCCACAAACAGATCCCTTGTTCATCTGCCATCATGAAAACTAGCCCTTCTTTCAAGTCCCACTTTTGTTCTCAGGCTTAGGAATGCTGCAGTTAGTTATTCCAAAAGGAATCTGGCTGGCACACTTAATTGGACTTATTAGGTCATAATCACAGTATCACAGCATCAGCCTGCATTTTCCCAGATTTGATTACTGAACCTTCCAAATATATATCTTTGAGTCCTGATGGTATCAGGACTGTATGGCTGAATTTACCATACTATAAACTACTAGGCTCAATGCTTCCCTGAGCCCTAGGTTGATGAATAAACTGTTTCCTTAGGAAGGAGGTTTAGGAAAGCAATTGATCATCACAAACACTAACATATGTTGAGTGCTTGCCACGTGTCTGGCACTATATATTATCTCATTTAATATTCACACAACCAAACAAAGGCAGATACCATTATTAATGTCTCATGTTTACAGATGAGGAAACAGGGGTAAGGTACCTTGCCCAAGATTATGCAGACAGTAAACACATAACTGGAGTTTACTCCCATATCTGTTTTGGTTCAGAACAAATGCTCTTAAATACTACATTATTTTGCCTCTTGGGAAGTGTCTGTCTGCTCCTTGCTTCAATAGTAAGAGCTCATCTGATTCTAATTTGTTGGAAACTGGAAGAAAGTAGAATAAACAGATGTTTCTTTTCTGATGGAGTGATGGGTTCCACTGTCCTATTGTGCATGTCAGCAGTGGATTTGAGGCAGATGTAGAAACAGGTATTGCCATCAAGAAGTGAGTATCTTACCAGGGAAATAGTGCTAACCCCCAGCAAACCCTCCCAAACATATTTACACGTACATAAAATAGTATGCCAACTCATGTGAAAACTCTAAGTGCTCTGGGAGACAGTGAGGTGTTCATAGAAGGGACACTGGCCTGAGAACCAAAACGTGTTATTTTCAGAAACAGTTACATAATGGTAACCTTTAATGTGAATTCAAAAATAAAATATGCCTACCTAGGTTATTTTGGGTTTCTTGATCAGAAGCAGAAGTGAAGAAATGATCAAGGAAGTTCTCATGGATGAGCTGGACTATGAAGGATGGTTAAAATTTGAAGTGATAGGGAGGAAGGAGGAGACTCCAGGTTCAAGGAGGAATAAGGAAGGAATAGCCAGAGTATGGCAGAGAGGGGTAAATGAGCCTAGAGTGTTTATAGGCCAGCAGAAAGGAGATACTTGTAAATGCTTTAAGGAGCAAACCCCACAAAGTTAGGCATAAGGGAAATCAGAGACCAGTGGGCTGATTGTTGATTGACTGATTTTTATTGTGGTAAAATACACATAACATAAAATTTATCATTTTAACCAGTGACATTCAGTGACATTAAGTACACTCACAATGCTGGGCATCCATCACTACTATCCAGTTTCAGAATTTTTCACCACACCAGGGGGATCCCCATACCCATTAAGCAGTCACTCTTCATTTCCACTTCTCCCTAGCCCCTGGCAATCACTTGACTCTTTTTATCTCTTTGGATTTGCCTGTTCTGAATATTTTATATAAATGTAATCACACAATATGTGGCTTACTGTGTCTGGCACTTAGCATATATTTTAAAAATTCATCCATGTTGTAGTAGGTATCAGAATTTCATTTCTTTTTATGACTGAATCATATTTTGTGGTATGAGTATACCACATTTTGTTTATTCATCTGTTCATAGATATTTGGGTTGTTACCACCTTTTGGCTATTGTGACTAGAACCTCTATGAAGATTGGTGTGTACATTTTGGTTTGAACACTTATTTTCATTTATTTTGAGTACATAACTAGCTGTGGAATTGTTAGATCATATGGTAGTTCTATGTTTAATTTACTGAAGATGGGACGCCTGGGTGGTTCGGTGGTTTAATGTCTGCCTTCAGCTCAGGGCATGATCCCGGGTTCCAGGATCAAGTCCCACATTGGGCTCCCTGCATGGAGCCTGCTTCTTCCTCTGCCTGTGTCTCTGCCTCTCTCTGTGTGTCTCTCATGAATAACTAAATAGAATCTTTAAAAAATAATAATAATTTATTGAAGAAAAACAATGCTTTTCATGAAAATCTAGTATAGTGGTTAAAAACAAGGGCTTTGTTGTCTGAGTTGAATTATGGCTGTGCTACTTACTACTTCTATGACTTTGAGCAAGTGATGTAATCTCTGAGCCTCAGTTTTCTCATTGGCTGAATAAGGTTGTTTTGGGGATTACCTGGCATAGGGCATAAAGCTCTTAGCACAATGCCTGGCACATATGTGCCTGGCACATATCTAGTATCCTACTAGATACATGGTAGCTACTAAAGAATTCCCTAAATTGGTCTCATGCTAAATGTAATATATAGCCAACATCACAGATTAAATAGAGGCCTAGCCCTCTTTTTGGCTTTGCTAACTGCCCCTGCCCCACCTTGCAGAACTCAGGAAGTGATCTGAATTTCTAGAAAAATGAGCAACTTTGGTTCCTTAACTCCCCAATATACACACTACATATTCTAGGGAAAAGGTTTCTTCAAAATGTCAAAAGTGTGTGTGTGTGTGTGTGTGTGTGTGTGTGTGTGTTTTATAAGATACTTGCTAAAAAGAGGCAATTCAATGTAGTAAAGAGCCTATGTTCTTGTCAAAACAGACGTGAGAGTAAATTCCAATTCTGTGTTTACTAGATGTGTAATCTTCAGCAAGTTACCTCATCCTGCTGAGCCTCATTCTCCTCATCTGTAAATGTGGGATATTAATAATAGTTCCTATCCTTGTTGACTTATTGTGAGTATTAAATGAGATAATGTAAGCATAGTATAAGGCACACAGCAAGCACACAACCTTCTGTTGTTGCAGGGATACCCAAAGCCTTGACCTTCCTTGCTTTCCAGCACCCCCACAAAGCCATCAAAGTAGCCCATGGGAGTCAGAGCCATGGGAGTCAAAGACCCAAGCCAAAGAGCCAGACCTGAAAGAATACCACATGAATATTCTTTACAAATGACATGAAATTCCATTATAACAAAAGCAGCTCAAGCCTCTGTAATCTCAAATGTATCTTTTGAGTTTCCTGGTTATGATTAGTCTCTCTGTTGGAAGTTGTGTTTTCCAAGACAGAATAGCTTTCCACCTACACAGAACAGAATCATATAGTATTTGAGCTGAAAGGGGAAGGGGCAGTGGAAAGAATTAACATCTATTGTACCCTGTGCACCCAATTTGTCTTGTCTGATCTTCAGAACAACCCTGTTAGTGAGATAAGTAGTATCCGTATTCCCGTCTTACAGGTGCAAAAATGGGCTCAAAAGTCATTCATGCAGAACTACTAGCTGTCAGAACCAAGGTTTGAATCCAGAGTTTTCTAAAGCATTCAACTTATTATACCACATTTGCTTTAAGGAATTTCTGAGATCTTGCTTTGCTGTTGGCAAAGCAAAAGCAGCAAAGCAAGAGCCAGGAAAGGTAAAATGAGTTGCCCAAGGTGACTTAGCCAGTTAATGATAAAGCAGGGGCTAGGAACAAGTTCCAAGAATGCCAGATCATGTTGCTTTATTGCCTCTTAATGGATGAATAATGTGGTGATTCATCAGTTAAAAAAATGATTAAAATATTGGAGCAAATCTGGAAATAAATTCCATCTGTACCTTAATTACTTCCATTTCATGTTTCACAGGCTTAATTGAAAACCTTTTTTTCTAGTCAGAAATGAACCAGTGCCCTGGTATTCCTGATGTTTATGTGTCCACTGTATTTGCTACTCAGTGTTCAGAAGTAGTATGTAAATGCAGGCAGTCCACAACTGATTGCAATTCTTTTTTCTAATCAGATGTTGAAGACTTGTGGTGGTTTATTTTATGTGTTAACTTGGCTAGGCTCTGGTGCCCAGATGTTTGGTCAAATACCAATTTAGATGTTGCTGTGAAGGTATTTTTACACATGACTAATATCTAAATCAGTAGACTTTGAGTAAAGCAGACTACTTTCTATAATATGGATAGGCCTCATCCAATCAGTTGAAGACCTTAAGAGAAAAAGACTGAGGTCCTCGGAGGAAGAAGAAATTCTGCCTCCAGACTGCCTTTGGACTTGAGACTGCAGTGTCAGCTCTTCTCTGGGTCTCCAACCTCCAGCCTGCCCTGCAGATTTTGGACTTACAAGCCCCTACATTGTGTGAGCCAGTTCCAATCAATCAATCAATCATATAAGCGTACATGTGCACTGCATACACATGCACACACACACACACACACACACACACTTTTAGTTTTATTTCTCTGGAGAACCTGACTAGTACAACTACTTAATAATATACAGGCTCTGAGGATATAGAAAGAGGTCTCTGTTCAGAGATTTGTACAATATGGCAAAAAATGAGAAAACACACTGACTAAAGTAGGGCAAGGTGGGAAACAAAGCCACGAGGAAAACATCGAGGTGTATTTCTTGATGCTCTTTACACTTGCTGATAATACTAATGATACTCAGGCTTTATCTGTAAGGGGACAGTTAATTCTGAAGGAGAGAACTTGACACTGGGCAAAAATAGATTCTCCTCCTCTTAGACTCTTCTGAGAGTTTACATCTATTGATTGAATTTATTAATTCAGTAAACAGGCACCTGGGTAGCTCAGTGATTGTCTGCCTTCGGCTCAGGTCATGATCCCAGGGTAATTGAGTCCCACATCAGGCTCCCCGCAATGAGCCTGCTTCTCCCTCTGCCTCTCTTTGTGTGTCTCTCATGAATAAATAAATAAAATCTTTTTTTAAAAAAGAATGTATTAATTCAGTAAAGATTATTGAATCATGGATTCATGCGTGGTGTGTAACAACAAAGTGATGATGGTCTGAGGAGCCTCAAAGTTACTAGGGCCCCTTCCTAATCTTGGCCTAATCTCTAGTACCGAGGCTAAGGACGGAGAAGTTGCTTGATTAGTTGCCAGAGAGACAAGTGGAGTGAAAAACAGGCACATGGAAGCTCCTGATCAGCCTTCTTGTCTCTCTGGCAACTTGATTTGGGCCAGATTAGACAATGCACCTATGAGCCAGACAGTAACCTGTCCCCAACCTTCTACCTCCTGGTTTCCAGGATAGCCTCCTCAGTTTTGAGGCTTTATCAGTGCTGACTCTGCATGAACCACCCATCAAAAAGGCTGACCCCCTGGGTATTTTAGGGAAGGCTTATGCCTTTAAAATGTGAATTCCATGTTTAAAGTCAAGTCCTATAAGTCTTAAAGCTTTGTTTTTCCATTTCAAAATTGTTTTGGGGGGTGTCTGGGTGGCTCAGTCGGTTAATAATCTGCCTTCAGCTCAGGTCATGATCCCAGGGTCAGGTTCAATGCTCAGCAGGGAGCGCGCTTCTCCCGCTATTTCTGCCTGCTTTTCTTCCTACTTGGTCTCTCTCTCTCTCTCTCTGTCAAATGAATAAATAAAATCTGAGACATACAGAGAAAGAGAGAGGCAGAGACATAGGCAGAGGGAGAAGCAGACTTCATGCAGGGAGCCTGATGTGGGACTAGATCCCAGGACTCCAGGATCACGCCCTGGGCCAAAGGCAGGTGCCAAACTGCTGAGCCACCCAGGGATCCCCTAAAATCTTTTTTTAAGTGGTTTTGGCTATTCTAGGTCTTCTAAATTTCCATATACATTTTAAAACTGCATTAAAGCAAATGGTGGGTATTTGTCGTTTCTAATGGCTGAGTAATATTCCATATATATACCACATCTTCTTTATGCATTCATCTTTTGATGGACACTGGAGGGTATTATGCGGAGTGAAATAAGTCAATCGGAAAAGGACAAACATTATATGGCCTCATTCATTTGGGGAATATAAAAATTAGTGAAAGGGAATAAAGGGAAAGGAGAGAAAATGAGTGAAAATATCAGTGAGGTGACAAAACATGAGAGACACCTAACTCTGGGAAATGAACAAGGGGTAATGGAAAGGGAGGTGGGCGGGGGGTTGGGGTGACTGGGTGATGGGCACTGAGGGGAGCACTTGGCAGGATGAGCACTGGGTGTTATGCTAAATGTTGGCAAATTGAACTCCAATAAAAAAATTTTAAAAATACATAAATAATAAAAAAATAAAAAATAAAATAAATAAAACTGCATTGAATGTATTATGATCAGTGGGGGGGAGAAACTGGTTTTAACAAAAGCTTTCCATTTTTTTTAGGTCTTCTTTAATTTTCTCAGTAATTAAGTTTTCAGTGTACAGGTTTTGCATATGTTTTGTTAGATTTATCCCTAAGCGTTTCATACATTTGATGCCATCATAATCATATTTTTTATTTCAATTTCCAATTGTTATAATTTTTTTAAAGATTTTATTTATTTGTGAGACACACACAGAGAGAAGGAGAGAGAGAGAGAGAGAGAGAGAGAGGCAGAGACATAGGTAGAGGAGAAGCAGGCTCCATGCAGGGAGCCTGATGTGGGACTCGATCCTGGGACTCCAGGACCACACCCTGGGCTGAAGGCAGGCACTAAACCGCTAAGCTACCCAGGGATCTCCTCCAATTGTTATTAATATCTAGAAATACAGTTTATTTTGTATATTGATCTTGTATCATCAAATATTACTATACTTAATTACTTCTAGTAGCTTTTTTGTAGATGTCATATGTTTTATACATTAGCATGTGTGGATAATGATAGTTTTACTTTTTCCTTTCAAATTTGGACATCTTTCCCTACCATGCTTTATCAGACTGGCTAGAACCCATAGTACAATGTTGAATAGATGTTTAAATGTGGGTATTTTTGTCCTGCTTCCAATCTTAGTGGAGAAAGCATTTGGACTTTTACCATAAGGTATAATGTTACCTGTAGGATTTTTCAAAGATACTCTTTAGCAGATTGAAGAAGTTCCCTTCTTTTCTAGTTGGCTTTGAATTTTTATCAGGAATGGATGTTGAATTTTGTCAAATCATTTTTCTGCATCTATTGAGATAATCATGTTTCTTTTTTCCTTTTTGGTCTGCTGACATGGTGAATTATACTGATTGATTTTTGAATGTTAAACCAACCTAACATTGCTGAGATAAATTGCACGTGGTCATAATGTACCATAATTTTTAATATATTGTTGGATTCAATTTTCCTAAATTTTTATAAGAATTTTTGTATTATACTCCTGAAAGATATTCTGTAATGGTAATGCTTGACCCATAAAATGAGTTAGAGGGTAATCCCTCACTTTCAATTTTCTGAAAGAGTTTGTATAGGATTGGTATTACTTATTCCTTAAATATTTGGTAGATATCACCAGGGAGACTAGCCTAGGAGTTTTCTTTGTGAGGAGATTTTAACTACAAATTCAATTTTATGAATCAAGTTAGGACTAGTCAGATTATCTATTTCTTCTTCAGTGAGCTTTGATAGTTTGTATATTTCAAAGGAATTACCAAAAATGCAGTTGAGGCTTTGCCGCAGATGAGCTTTCTGAAATCAGTTTTTATTTCAATTTGCCTAGAAACAAAAAGAAAAGTAGATGAGTTTCAATGCTTTGAAACAGAATCAGAGACAGAAACACTGGACCACTCCTTTGCTTATGTGTTTTGGCTAAGGCCAGAAAGTTTGAACTAGAGTTTGAACTTTGCTTGTGACATATAGTGCTGTACTTTTTTTAAGTATGATTCTTTTTAAAGTCTGTTCCCACCAACCAAGTAGACTACTTGACTAGTTTCTATTTTCTGCATATGAGAAGGGATTAGGTCTGTTTTTCCTAATTTTAGAAATGCAGGCATACGTGACAAGTTGGTTTGTCTTGTTCACCCTGCAAGCAAAATTAAAATTAACTTCTGAAAGGATTTACAGCTTAAAACTGCAGCCATAAAATTAGGTAAAAGTAACATGCTGTTCTTGGCAAATGAAGACAGAGACCCTGGTCTACTCTTTACTGGATTTTGGGGGAGGGGGTTTCCCTCTCATTTTCCTTCTAGTCATGAGGGATGGATTTGCTACAAGTCATACTATTTTCCTGGTTCAAATCCTACTCCCCATTCATCTTTCCTCTTCTCTGAGCATAGCAAAACATTAGCCTCATCTACATCAGTGGGCCTTAGAGACATAAGCTAAATATCTAGCTATATATTATCTTTATGGAAACAGCCTGTATTTGTCTCCCATTCTGTCTCCTTTTCATAGTTGCTACTGCTGGTAAACTCCACATGGACTTACCATCCATCTTACCTGGGCATTTGTTAGACTCCCTTCCTCTAGTACAAAATAAAGAAATGGCAGTGTACTTGATCATTTGGACTTGATAACAGATGAGTCTGTCTGTCAGAGTATTTCCAACAAGATGCAGCCTCTGTCCTAGAAGTCCCAATCCTTCCTATTTCTGTAGGTTTGAATCTTAGAGAGCTTATCAACTCTTCCATCCTAACTTAGGCTCCCAACCAGAAACCCTAAAGTATTTTGTTTTCAAATCCTTGGAAAAATTTTCCTAAAGACATTCTATAAATGAATAATAAGGCTCTGGGTTAAACCACTAAAGCCCATGACACTGTATACCTAAGGTCTAATAACAAGAGTAGGCTCACAAAAAGTAGGAGGATATGAAGCCTTACCATGCATTGCACAGCTGAGGAAAATCTGAGGATCAGCCTAACCACTCAAAATAATCTTGTGTATTATTATTTTAAAAACTATCATCACAATTTATATGAAGTAATCAAAAGGGAAAGCTATTAGAGTGGACAATGAATACCATAATGCAACAAAAATAGTGCTATTATTGGAAAAGAGATGACATTTAAGAAAGCATGTGTAAATGTATCATATATGAATTATATCTCACTGAAATTGTTTCAGAAAAGGAAAAGAAAGGATGTGACTGGAATTTTCAAAGAAATTGATGGGATATGGGAAGCATTTCATTAAAATGGATCCTCTGATAAATAGACCTCAGGAAATGGAATAATCGAAGTGATAGGTGGGTCTGCAATGGTCAGTTGAGCCTGATCTAGAAGGGCCTTTAAATGTTCTACTTGGATTTTGAGCTTTGCAACTTTGCAGGTAAGAAGGAATTATCAAAGGTTTTTGAGAGAAGACAGAACATAGCGTAGCATCTAAGTTCTAGAAAGGTATCTCTTTACCTTTTCCAATGATACTTTTCACTTTGGTCTTTTGATTATAGTTACTCTTACATTAGGTTTTAAGTTCCTCGAGTACAATAAATGTTTTCTAAATATTTGTCTTTTTCATTTTTTTAAGATTTTATTTATTTATTCATGAGAGACACAGAGAGGCAGAAACACAGGCAGAGGGAGAAGCAGGCTTCTGGCGGAGAGCCCAACATGGGACTCGATCCTGGATCCCAGGATCACGACCTGAGCCAAAGACAGAGGCTCAACCACTGAGCCACCCAGGCATCCCTATTTGTCTTTTTCGATAGTGTCCAACAGAGTGCCTTGATACACAGCTGATGTGCATTGAAGGTTGTCCTCAAGTCAGTGAAGTGGGTTTGGTGTAAGAAAGCCTTGGTTCTAGTCTTGTCCCTTTCCAGCCATGCTCCCTCTATTTAATTATGTCTTAGAGCCACTCACTTCTCCCCATCCAACCTCCATAACTCTGGTTCAGGCCACCACCACTTCAACGATCTCTTAATTGGTCTCCCTGCCCCTCCTGTCCATGATCCTTACTGCCATTAGAACATTTTTTTCTCAAATATCAATCTGATCAAGTTATTTCCTTCTTTAAAATTATTCAGTGACTTCTTGTTGCTCTGAGGATAAAAACTGACCTCCCTAACATGGTCTTCAAGACTCTATATGAGCAGGCATTTCTCTGCCTGTATAGAATCATCTTATGTCACTCTCACCTCTACTTTCTTCTTTCAGTCACTCTGGCTTTCTTTATGTTCCCATACATGCCATGCTCTCTTTCACCACAGGGCATATGCCCATATTGTCTCCTCTGCCTGGAAGATCCTCTGCCTCACTCCCATTCCTTGACTTAATTCATGCCATCTCATTCTTCGGACCTTAGTTAAACTATACTTTCTTAGATAAATCTTTACTGATCCCACCATGGAGGCCAAGTGCCCTATTATATGCCCTCATGTCCTTCTGTTGGTGTCCTTTGTATCATATAACACAGTTTTGATGAAAAGATTATTGTTTACTCTCCCAATGCCTGTCTCTTCTACAGGAATATACAGCAAAGAAGGAAGTCTGTTTTATTTAACAGTATACTCTCAGGGTATAATCCAGTGCCTAGCACAGGGTAGGTGCTCAGTAAGTCTTCAGTGAATGAAAGCATAATGTTTATGTCTTAATGACTTAAACATTGCAGATTTTCCTAACACCTTGTTTTTCTCTGTCACACTTTTCACAATTATTATTCTTTGAGTATTTGTATAAGTATTCATCTGTATTCCATATGAGAATATAGCTCCATGATAGTGGGGGACTATATTTTTTTAAACTGAGTTATTGTTTACAAACAATGAAAAGTACAGATTATAAACATATACTTTCAGGTACCTGGGTAGCTCAGTTGGTTAAACGTTCAACTCTTCATTTTGGCTCAGATCGTGATCTCAGGGCTGTGAGATTGATCGAGCCCCACATCAGGATTTATGCTCAGTAGGGAGTCTGCTTGAGATTTTTTTCCTCTCCCTCTGCCGCACCACCCCCCTTGCTTGTGTGCATGTGTACGCACACTCTTTCTCTATTTCTAAAAATAAACAAAACTTTAAAAATGTTTTTTAAAAACCATATGCTTTCATGAGTTTTGACAAATGTGTACACTCATAAACATCACTCTAAACAAAATATAGAACATGTCTGCCTTCCCAGAAAGCACCCTTTTACCCCTGAGTCAACTTCACCCTCCCACCCCTGCAGAGATAACCACTATAATGATTTCTTTTCTCTCAAACTTGCTTTGCCTACTCTAGAGCTTTGTGTAAATAGATTTATGCTAAATGTGCTCTTAAAAGTCTGGCTTATATAATATCTGTGAGACTCATCCATGCAGTTACATGTCAATAGTTTGTTCGTTTTTTTTATTTTTGAATAATGTCCTATTATACAAATATACTACAATTTGTTTACCCATTCACCCACTGGTGGAACTTTGAGCTCTTTCCACTTTAGGGTTATTATTAATAAAACCCTATGAACATTCCTGTACAAGTCATATTCAATGTTTTTATCATCATATTCCCACTACCTAGCACAATGCCTGGCACTCAATAAATATTCTTTGAGCAAATGAATAAATCTAATCCTCGCATTATCAGTTATAACTCTACCTTTACTTCTTGCTTTGGATATTAGAATGCAAATGAGGAAGAGTAACCCAATCACAGAAACTTGAGTACCCTCTTAATTTTCTAAAAAGTACATTGCAGAGTTTGTACCTTAAATATTGGTACTAGCAATTCCTTTAACACACCTTATAACCGACCATGTCACACAAGTTTGTGATATCATGTGCCACTTGTAGGATTTCCAAATTTAAAAAAAATAGGACATACAGTTAAACTTAATTTTAAGATAAATAACAAATAGGTTTTTCATTTAAGTGTATCCCAAATACTGCATGGAACATATTTATGCTAACTGGGGACATGCTTATAAAAAGTGTTTCCTTTATCTGAAATTCAAATTTAACTTAGCTTTTGGTATTTTGTTTGCTAAATATGGTCACCATACGTGTGATCTGTGGGACCTCTCATCCATAGGCACTTTCCAGCCTTAAAGCTTAAAGATTCCTCACCTGCTTCTAGTGACTGGCCCTAGGAAATGCTGTTCTTTCAACAGCTGCTTGGTAAGTACTTACTGGCAAGGGAAAGGGAGGCATCTATTTTAAGAACATTATGGACAACATTTAGTTTGTCTATTTGTGTGTTAAGCATTTGCTTGGCAAATTCATTTCAAGGTCTAACTGAACAGTACATCCCCGCAGGCCTTGGTTCATTCTGGCTGGCTAGGGTTTTTCCAAGTGAAATCCAGCATGGCTGTTTTCCTGCCTACCCGCTACCCCCATTAGTTGTGTTTGTGTATGTTTGTGAACACAGACAGATGTTGGAGGGAAATGCCTTCCTGAACTACTCAGTAATGTCTGGTATCAGCTTCTTCCTTAAAATAAAGTGTGGGTGATAAGTTCCACCTGGTAGGGAGCCAACTCCCACAGATCACTTCCTTCTTTCCTCAGAGCCTTTCATTCATAAAATCAGAGGGAGCTGTTTTTTTAATATTTTATTTATTTATTCATGAGAGACACACAGAGAGAGGCAGAGACACAGGCAGAGGGAGAAGTAGGCTCCATGCAGGGAGCCCAATGTGGGACTTGATTCCCGGACTCCAAGATCACTCCCGGGGCCAAAGGCAGGCGCTAAACCACTGAGCCACCCAGGGATCCCCGGGAGCTGTTCTTAAAAGGCAAAAGCACGCTAAATACGGGACAAGACTCAGCTTGGTTTAATGTGTGTATATATGTAAATTTCAACGAACAGGTTTTGTTTTAAAATTTCTCAAAGTAAAGACAGGCTCTCTGTATTATTAGCATAAAGTTCAGAAACCTAGACTGATGCTAAAGGCCCATGGCTTGGTAGAAAAGCACTAGTCATTGTCATGAATGTGGCCCCCAAAATTTGGGGATTTGATCCATCCAAAGAGGCCTCTCTGGGTTTCTGGGCCCTGAGACCACCCACAACTGGAAAAATGGCACTTCAGTGTGTCTTGTATCACTTTTCCCTTTTAGAAGTTTAGCTCTGCACTAAAAAGAGAAGCCCTGGCTTTGAGTCTTTGCTTTGTAACTTAACTAGCAAGTAACACCAGCTCTCTGAGATTCAGATTTATTTTAATCTGAAAAAAGGACATATAAAACTTCTTTTGTATGTTCCAAAAATATTTGAGAAACATATATGAAGGTTGTTTATAAAGTATAGAAATGGTACAACTAATATTGTAAAGTAAATAAAACAATGTTAAAAAATGCAAAAGAAGGAAAAGGACACCTCTTTCTTGACCCTTTTTTTTTTTCATTTCCTGACTCCTCAATTTCAGACTAATTCCTGAAACTAGTAGCAGTGAGTCTGATGGGGGAAAAAACAAAAAACAAAATAGACAGTGAGGACACCAGAGTACTTATCCCAACTCTGACACTGAACTTCCTATATCAAGGAAGTCACTAACAGTTGAGCCTCCATTTCCTAATTTTGAAAATGCAAATCAGGGATGCCTAGGTGCCTCAGTGGTTGAGCGTCTGCCTTTGGCTCAGGGCGTGATCCTGGGGTCCCAGGATCGAGTCCCAGATCAGGCTCCCTGCATGGAGCCTGCTTCTCCCTCTGCTTGTGTCTCTGCCTCTCTCTGTCTCTCATGAATAAATAAGTAAAATCTTTAAAAAAATAAAAAAAATAAATGAAAATGCAAATCAATCATTGAGTAGGCACCCGTGGGGTATGGCAGGCACAGTACTGGATACCATAACTATAAATACCAGCTAACATATGTTGAGCATACTAGATGTGCCAGGCATTTTGCTAGGGGAATCATCTCTAACCTCACAAAGCCCTGTGAAGTAAAATACTATCCCTATTTTATAGATGACAACATTGAGGCTTAGAGGGTTGGTTTTAAATTGATTTGCCTTATGGTGAATAAACCAAAGTCTTCAATGTCAGAAGAACTTACTGTCTAGGAGGGTAGTTGAAGATATGAAGAAATCAATGTAATACTGTATGTGGATGTATGTTCCTACACATACCTGTATATCTGACATACCCATTTCAGACTTGTGGTAGGAAATCAAATGAGAGTTGGTGTGAAAGGTGTTTTGAAGAAACCTCGTGTTATGAAAACAAATAGTTCTGTTATGTTGTATGAAATCAGGATTGAGCAACCATTTCAACCATTTACTGGGTTACCTCAAAGAGTAATTTATTATATTCGAAGGGGAATCTCATTTTCCACTATGGAGAGAATTAACAGGGCTGAGGCACCTGTTAACAGGGCTCTCTGTAGAACCACCTCTTCTTTCTTCCAAGATCGAGTCACAATTCTAAAACCCACACATTTCTTCAACTTCACCGGGATCAATCATCCATTGATTCTACTACCTTTTTCACTGCCCCTTACCCACTCCCTGCCTGCACTCACTTCCCTTCTTAGGAAGTCTAGATTCCATGGTCCACCATTAATAATTCCTTTTTTCCGCATGCCTTTGAATCCCCTGCCTTTCTTGTCCTTTATCATTCTCACCTAGCAGAACCCAACTTTGATTAAATCAAATTCTTCCAGTAATCTGCATCTGCACCCACATGGCTGAACAAGGCTAAAGAAAACTTCACAATATTGATAACTGCTGTTCCTTTAAGTTCATGACCACTAACCTCAAGTGGGTCCTTAGAGCTGCCTTGCAGTCCTACCACATTTCCCTTGTTCTCCTTCCTGAAATTGCTGTGGTCCAGATTATCACATTGCTAAATTCATTGGTATGTTCTCATCCCTCATTTTATTTGACTTATCAACAATTTAGCACAGTCTGTCACTCTTTCCCTACATTTACTCCCTTAGGAGTATCACTAGTCTTGTGTCTTTATATACATACCAATTGTGGCTAGATGGTGCTCACCAAATAATCCCTGTTCTCTCCTACTTTCCATGCTCTTGGGTCATGCACTGTGTCTAGTTCTTGCAAAGGGGAATATGAGCACAGTAGGGGGAAATTCAGAGAAAGTATAAGCATCTGAGATAGTGAAGTTGCTACACAGAAGCAGCTTGAAAATCCAAGTCACCTTGGAAAAAAGGCCACTAAGGAGACCTGCCTACCCCTCATTGGATCGTGACAGGAAAAAAAAATCTTAGCTGTCTTAAACCACTGAGATTTGTAGTTTGTTACCAAAGCATAGTTGATTCTGTACTGACTAAAGCACCACATGTATATATCCAAGGTAGCCATTCTTCCTGGGACTCCAGATTCCATAGGTAGCTAGACTATGGAATCTACTAGCTATCTGATTTCTCCACTTAGATGTCTAATAGACATCTCAAAACCAGAATTCTTAAATGTATTAAGATTTTATTTAATTGAGAGAGAGAAAGAGAGAGGAGAGAGAGAGAGAGAACACAGGTGAGGGAGGGGAGGAGAAGAAGGAGGGAGAAAAGAAAAATCCTTGCTGAGCAGGGAGCCTTATGTGGGGATCGATCCCAGGACCCCAAGATCATGACCTGACCCAAAGGCAGATGCTTAACAGATTGAGCCACCCAGGTGCCCTCAAAATCAGAATTCTTGACCTTCCACTCAGAGCCAGCTCCTCCAACAGGAGATGTCATTCCTGGGCTCAAAACCATTTTTTAAAGTTTTTATTTATATTCCAGTTAGTTAACATACGGTGTAATATTGGTTTCAGGTGTACAATATAGCGATTCAACACTTCATACAACACCTGCTGCTCATCACAACAACTTCACTCCTTCAGCCCCTCACCTGTTTCCCCCATCCCCCCACCCACCTCCTCTCTGGTGACCATCAGCATTAAGAATCTGTATTTTGATTCGTCTCTCTGCCTCTCTTTTCCCTTTGCTCATTTGTTTCCAAAGGCAAAGTTCTTACAGTGTTCTCTAAAATCTTTCATGATCTGGCTTCTACTACATCTCTGACCTCATCATCATTTCTATTCCCTTTACTCCATTCCAGCACTCTGACCTCCTTGCTGCTCAGCCAAAACATCAAGTATATTCTCTCATCTACCGCCTTTGCTCTTGCTCTTCCCTTTGCCTGGAAAGCTCTTACCCCAGATTAACTACCTAGCTCACTTCCTCATTTTCTATAGCAGGGTTCTTAAAATTTTCTGTGCAGCAGAATCACCTGAAGTGCTTGTTAAAACACAGATTGCTGGGCCCCACTCTGAATTTTATGATTGATTAGCTCTAGGAGGGGGCAGTGATTTACGTTTGCAACATTTTTGGATTTACAGTACCCAAATCCAAATCAGTGATTTACATTTCTAGGGCTAATGACACTGGCCCAAGGACCATGTTTAAAAGAAACACTATTCTCTGCTCAGAAGTTCCCATATGAAGAAAACCTTCCCTGAACTTTCCTATATAAAATAACCTGACTACAACACTTCATGTCCTTCTTACCCTGCTTTATTTTCCTCCATAACACGTACCATCTGAAAAATATGGATGCAGTGTTTCTTTGTTTACTGTTTGTCTCCCCCTCTGGATTGCAGACACCATAACAGCAGGGATTTAGTTTCACCTGTGGTTGTATGATACAGCCTCTAGCTCCCATGTCTAGCACAATACCTAACACAGAGTGATGATTAATACATATTTGTGGACTGAATAGTCAAAATGTTGCACAGCCAGTTTTCTGTGATTGAAGCTTCTGGAGGAATCGCTCACAAGAATAACTCACTTTTGCTGACCATTCAGTCCAACTAAGCTGTTCTTTCATTCTTACATTACATCTCTTGCTTCCTGGGTTACCTTTTGTGTCATTGTCATCCCTGCCACCACTCCTGACAGAAAGCACTGGTGATGCCTGGAGAAACATACTGGCTTCTGGAAGGAAAACTGTGATGTAAATCTATATTTCAGAAAACCAGAGGGAGAAGGAAGATCCTAAGTGGAGCCAGTCTAACACTTCTAAGTCCATTGTCCTGAGAGCAATTATTTCACAGTTCTTTACTTGAGTACCTGCTTGTGTAAGGGCTACAGAGAAGAATAAAACAGAGTTCCATTAGCAGTCTGATGGCAGAACCAAATGAACTGAATCAAATATGGCAAATCACCATTAGCAAAGAGGAGGGAGTAAAAACTTCAGCCTGAAATTGCTGAGAGGGGAAAATTGGTGTTGGGGCAGCAGGGGTGGGGGGTTTCTTCACCAAGACGTTGGTGTTTGAGCTGGGTTTTGAAGAATGCATAGAAGTTTGGTTTGTGATAAATGGGAAAACAGGGTAGGGAAGGCATTTTGAACAAAGAACCAGCATCAGCAAATGGATAGATGTGATACTGGTGCTATTAAAAATATTAAACAACCAATTATATACAGACATCAACAAATCCAAATGGATGTCCCAACCAAACTGACTGGATAGACAAACTGGCATGGATATATTCATTGCATAGCACTTGACTCAGCTCCAGAGAGAGGCCAGGGTATTACAGGAATGCCGAAGAGTGTGACATAGCTAATATTAGTGTAATAATAATAATAATAGCTGACACCGAGTGCTTACAGTGAGCCAGGCACTGTACTTTGAATGCTTTATCTTATTGAATCATTCAGTCAACTCTTAGACAGTAGATATTGTCACCATTTCCATTTGCCATTTTAAGTAACTTGTCTAAGATCAATCCCAACTAGGCTGGGATATAAACCTGTACACATTGACTCCAGAACTTATAAACTTATCTAAGGTATACTGCCTCAGGTAATGGCTAGAACATAGGTTGCCCCTCTAACACTGTGGGAATATATAAAGAAGTAAAATAGGTTGGCCTTTCCCTTATCAATGTTATTGTTTGGTTGAGGAAACAAGACTCTCAACCATGCAACCTAGGAAACATTGCAAGGATGGTCCCACAGCAACAGGTGACACTTGCCCAATGGGTGGGGGCATGTAGTGCCTGCTGTGTCTTTTTACTGAGCTGGAGTGCTCATGGAAGAAATGGAACTTGAACTTGGCCTTGAGAGGTATGGAACAGTGGGACATATATGGAATTAGGATCAGAAGTGTGATGGTTCACTCACTAACAGTGTGACCTGGACCAAAGTTATTTCTTTCAGTGTTATTAGCTGGAAAATGAGTGATGTGGATTAGATTTCTAGTTCTTACCAGAAGTGCCTTACCCTGTGGAGGTATTTTGGAAATTGTGAGGGCGGTTTGTGTTGTTAAAATGATTGGTGGATGGCTCTTTGGTAGGAGCCAGGAATGATAGGCGTCCTGCACAGTATGAAAAATTGTCTTGTATTTTGCCCTACATTTAGAGGACCTCTGGACATTCGTGGAAGTGAAAACCCTGTTTATAAATGCCTGAGCCCAAAACATAACCACATTTTACATATTGAGATGAATTTTTTCATGGTTTTATTTTTATTGATTAAAACTACACCATAAACAAAAGAAATATTGAATTTTTTTCAGAACTTTACCATGAGTTATTACTGTGTTCATGGTACTTGAGTCACCAATACCACACCCTAATGTCACTCTGCTTCAGAAGGTCCCATTCATAGTGATCCTGTACCAAGCTGCTATCCTCTGATAACTTTGTCACATCTTCTAACATAGCAATGTATGACCATTTGCATATTGGCATACATATTGTTTCATTATAAATGACTTTAATTTTTTGCTTTGCTGTAGAATTATGGCATATCTGTGCTTTTTTAAATACTGTTTACATCTTTATTATAACTCATTCCGATGAATTTTCTTTAAGGATAGCAAGAAAGAACAATAAATACTTAGAATAAAAAATGGCGTGACGATCTGATAGATTTAAGAATGACTGTATTGGATGATCTCTCAGGGCCTTTCCAGTTCTGATTTTCTGTGGCTGTAGGGAGGGATTGGGTTTTGAGAGGAAGCAGAGACCATTCCAGGATGGGAATGACACCAGTGATGTGGCCTGGTTGAGCAGGGGTTGGAGTATCCCCAGACAAGCCAAGATAGGAAATAAACTTCCTCAGAGCCTGGTCTTGTCATGTTCCCTGGAAGCCACTCCTTTCATTCCTCCTCCATCCCCTCACCTCCCTGTAACTGAAGACTCCTGGGGAAACTGCCAGGGCCAGAATTACAGGAAATTGCCTTGTGGCCAGTGGGGCTTCTCTGGTTACTTTCCTCAGTGACAGAGGGCAATGATGGCTTCCTGTCTGTTAGCTGGGTGTCTTTGCCTCCTTGTTCTGCCAAGTTCACAAGAAACCTTAGCTTCTTTTCCTTACAGTTTTGTTCAGCTCCTGTGAATGGGATTTCATCCCCTATCTTATCCAGCTGCCTTGCTCCATACTAGTGATCTGGAAACTTTTGGTCCATGATAGACAAATTTTATGGGACACCCAACAGGCATTGTTTGGAAGTAGGCCATAGCTCCAGACGGATACCACTTCAGCTCTGGCAATGCCTGTTGTGACTTTTATCATTTAGTAACATAACTGTTTTTCTTCTTACTAATTATATATGATCACTGAAGACTACTTGAAAAATACAGAAATATATGTGGAAGCAAATACAGATTATCTGTTACCCACAAGAAATATAGTACTCAGCATTAGACAGAGGTGACAGCATAGGTGAAGGTGAAGTTCAGTGCTGGTCTGTCTCTGTTCTTTACACTATGCCAGCCCACCTCCCCTCCCCCCCGCCCTGCTTCCTTCTCCCACAGAACCTCTTGATCTCACCCTAATGAATACTTGCCTGTCCTATATACCATAAAATGGAGGGCAAACTGGAAAGTGTACAATAGCACTTACCACGTCAAAGGCATATAAGAGAGATAAAGTATCTCATATCAAGAAGGTGTTTGGAATCTAAAATAGCAATATTTTGTCATAGCTCTGCCATCACTACCTTATTACTGAGGTGTTGTGGTGATAAAGTGTTGTGGGAATGTCTAAAGAGATAAGAGACCATCTGAGAAATTCACAGTGCTCCCTGGAAACTGGGGAAAGACTCACAGTACAAAGAGGCAAGAATGATTAAGTACGAGGCAGGCTCATAAATATGCCTTTCTCTTTTGAAAAAAAAAACAGCCAATATTAAACAAAAAAAGTTGGATGATACTAAATCCATCCCAGAGATAAAGTTCTTGTTACAGATAATAGTTAGAATTAATGTTTTACGTTTTTTCCTCCAAGGTGGATAGGGTTAGAATGGCAGTTTCCTTATTTTTTGAGCCCTTGCATTGAGGCTCTGGTAGACAGAGGACTTGGAAAACTCTAAGACATAAGGGTTAAGGTCAGGGCTTTGGCACTAGTAAGACCTGGGTTCAAATCCCAGCTCCATTCAGATGGTACTCAAAAATTTCTATGTGCCATCTGCTCTTTTAGACATTGGAGATAAAACATTGGGCAATATAGATAAGGTAACTACTTATATGGAGCTTACATTCTAGTGGGGGGAGAAAGAATGTTTAATGTTGAAAGGATAGCACAGTGATATGATTGGAAGTAACTGCAGGCTGCCTTAGGTTGAGTAGTCAGGAAAGGTCTCTCTGAGAGTAGACAATTGAACAAAGACCTGGATGATGAAAAGAGGCCAGCAATAAAAAACATCTAGGGGAAGAGCATTCCAGGCAGAAGTAACAGCAAGGGCAAAGGCCCTGAGGCAGGAACAGGCTTAAGTTTTCATAGAATGAATACCAGTGAGATTGAAGCAGAGGGAGCCAGGAAGACAGTGAAAGGATGAGGTTACAGAGGGTCAGTACATGTCAGGTCATGCAGGGGCTTTGTAGAAATTCTGCTAGTAATCATCATCATCATCGTCATCGTTGTCATCATCATCATCATAAAGCAGATAAGAAAAAAAAGGAAATTGAACAGTTTAGGGTATACTGTATGATACCAACTGAGGAATTTGGATATGACTAACTAGAGCACAGAGATGTTACTGTAAGGTTTGAATGATGTGTTGAAAGTAGAGCCTGAGGAGAACAATTCTGAGAGCAGAGTACAGGGTAGCCATTTTCATCTATCATTACATTTCTAGCACTTGACTTTCTAGATCTCTGCTACAGCTCCTGCTTTCTCAGTGAATGCCAAATACACAAGTCCAAAGTGACACATGACACCATCAAATGAGATGATTAATATACTCTAAATGTACTTAGTTAGGAGGAGTGTGGCAAAAGGTTAGATTCCCTGGGGCTACATAGCTTCTTGGTTCACATGGTTTACTAACTTTCTCTCTCTCCCTCTCTCTCTCTCTTTTAATAGGGAGAGAAGAAGTCCTATGGAAAGCCATGTGGTGGCCAAGACTGCAGTGGAGGCTGTAAATGCTTTCCTGAGAAAGGAGCGAGAGTAAGTTGCTTCTTCCATTGCTGAAAGACACATAGTCAAAGGAGTTACGATCTGGAGCATGTGTGTTTTCTTTAGAATTCAACTGATTAGAATTTACTCTTGTGACTTCATGGTACAAGCAAAGTGATGAGGAGCAGCTGGAAGGAGCTTTGCTAACCAGATGAGAGGCAGAACTAGATTGGTCAAGGTCTCTGAGGGACCAGGAAGAGGTTTCCTTTGTTGACTTCATGTCAGTGTTCCCTCAAGGTTTCATCTGGAGTATTTCCAAAAGCCAATTAGGTTGTGAAGAACCAGAAAATGTCTGTATATACATGTAAATTTTCATGGCTCATTTTTAGCTACTTGGTTCTTCCCTCTGGGGAGCAAGCAGTCCATTTGTTATCTACAGACCAGGGGTGTGACTTGTCAAAAAGCAAGTTATCAGGGTACCCTTAAAGTTCGAAGATACAAGAGATTGCACATAAAGGAAGATTTATAGATATTATATTAAAATTTAGGATTTGTTTAAAAACATTATGGGATATATTCAATATCTTGTTCCATCTTTGCAAGGCACAGCTCAAGTTGTGCAAAGTGCAATGAACACTGTGCATTGGCAGAGCATCTCCATCAACCCTTGTATATGTATATGGGAAACATTGGACCAGGTGATTTGTACCTCTGATTCTCACAGAATAAACCTACATCTTTAGTGTCACTCAGAAAAAAAGTATTCAAGAGGGTTCAATCTTTGAAAAATAAAATATGATTTATGTTCCCGGAATTTATGGCCACTCTGTAGAATTCAGGTCTTCTGACTTTCAGCATTGCGTCTGCACTCTGATCATACTCAAACAAGCCTAAGCGCTTACACTGTCAAAGAGAGAGAGAGCATAAATGAATCAACCAAACCCTCAAAAACATAGCCAAACAGAGAATGGAGTGGCCACTCCACCTTCTCTTTCTTTATCTTCCATTTGGGGTAAAGTGACATATCAAACTATGCCAGAATTTGAAGGAAGAGAAAAAGCCATCTCCTCATCAAAAGGGACCAGACCCATTATACATTAAAGGCATAGACTTATAGAATCCTAAAATATCAGAAAGTATATTAGTGAGCTTCTCATCTTATCCACTGATTGTACAGAGAAAACAGACTCTGAGAAGGAAAATGACTTCCCAGGGTCACACAGCAAATTGATGACAGATTATTACCTATTACCTGGGTCCTTTGATTTTATGTCAATTTACTTTTACCTACTGTTGCCTCCCAGAGAAGTCATGTTCACTGTAGCCACCAAGGCCCATGCCTTTGCCTCTGATCTTCAACCAGGAAACACTTTAGAAAAAAAGATAGTGCTATCATAAATATATGAATACATTCTTTTTTTTTCTCTTTCATTGTCCTTTATTTATTTTTTTTTAATTTTTATTTATTTATGATAGAGAGAGAGAGAGGCAGAGACATAGGCAGAGGGAGAAGCAGGCTCCATGCACCGAGAGCCCGATGTGGGATTCAATCCCGGGTCTCCAGGATCACGCCCTGGGCCAAAGGCAGGCGCTAAACCTCTGCGCCAGGGATCCCTCATTGTCCTTTATTTATTTATTTTTAATTTATTTTTTATTGGTGTTCAATTTACTAACATACAGAATAACCCCCAGTGCCCGTCACCCATTCACTCCCACCCCCCGCCCTCCTCCCCTTCCACCACCCCTAGTTCGTTTCCCAGAGTTAGCAGTCTTTACGTTCTGTCTCCCTTTCTGATATTTCCCACACATTCTTAAACAATATGCAAGCAATAGAGGTGAAGCAGAAGTCTCCTCTGAGACTCCAGTCCCTCTGTTGTCTTTCTAGTCTTTTCCTGTGTACAATACTCAGAGATATGTAGAAACATGAATAAACATAGTTTCATTTTCTGGTCTTTCTTCCCTAAAATACAATCATAAGTATATATTCTGTGCCTTGTTTTGTTTGGTTTTTTTAAATAGCCATTTAATATGTCCTTAAGATCTTTTTCTCTACCCCATAGTTTAATCTAGACATTCGCTTCCCTTTTGATGAACACTTAGGTTGTTTCCAAATGTTTGCTATTTTAAAAAGTGGCAGTGCTACAGTGAAAATCCTTGAACTAACCTTCTTGGACTTATCTCTAGCATAGGTACTAAGGATCAAATTTCCAGATACAAGGTAATCAACATTTTTAATTTTCAAACCTATTGTTTAATTACCTCATAAAATATTCCAATTCACACTCCCATCAGCATTGTACAGGAGTGCCCATGCTTCTACACCCTTGCCAACACTTGATATTTTTCCTAATATGGGTGAAAATCATCCCACTTCCCAGACTACATGTGAGTTTAAGTGTCTTTCCACATATTCATTCAACATGTATGTTTTTTCTGTCAATTTCCTGGACATGTCCTCTATCCACTTTCATGAGTGATTCTTATTGACTTACCTTTCCTCTGCAGAGAAAAAAAAGTGGCCCAAGCGGAAGCAGATGAGATTTGCAGTTTGACACAAAAAGTCATTTCCTGGCAGGTTGTAGGGGATATGCGTGGTGGGTTAGACCCCACAACCAGGGAACTGAGAATCAGCAGATCCAAGTTGCTGGTTGGGGTGCAGAGCCTTTATTTACTTTTTTTTTTAAAGCTAATAGTTTTTATTGTGTTTTAACATGTATATAATCAAACAACTTCAAGATCCAATTTCTACAATAATGACCTTATTATATATTGGAACAGAAGGTAGTCCCACACCAGGCAAACATGCAGAAGATGACCTCATCATTTAACCTCTGGCTGAGATTTTGATCTTTGAAGATGGAAGGCAGTGGAACCCTCTCATTTGGGTTCCAAACATCTGGAGCCCTAGGCCATCTTCTCCTTTGAAAACTTGAGTGGCTGAAGTGCTGTGGGACTGGGGGAAACAATATCGCCACACTGATTTTTTTTCAATATTAAATAGATTCAGAGTCCACATGGTTAAATGTGGTCTAAAGTTTACCAGTGAAGTCTGCAGTTGCTGGGAATGTTTGTCCAGGTTATTGAAGCAGACCAAGCTCTGTTTCATGAGTCATGACCTGGGATGCCCTATTTTCCAGGCAGATCAGGAGGCCAGCATGCTCGGGGCAGACCTGTGAATGAGGATGCTTGAGGCCGCCTGGGCCACCAGATCCATGTTAGTCCTTCTCCCTACCCTCCTGCGTTCCCAGGGCAAAGTGAGATTGTTTAAACTGGCCCCAGCACTGTTGACCCTGCAGGGCAGCCCCTCGGTACCCCCTTTGTGCAGATGTCAGAAAGATTTGAGACTGTTTTCCTTAGCTGAGCAGCGGGCCCCATTTGGATTTCAAACTGTTCCCCCTCAGCTCTGAGAGCTGGGAGGGGAATGGAACGTCGGGTCACCCCTGAGATATGCTGCAGCCCTTGGCAGGTCTGCCTCTTGCCTTGAGGAAAACATCAAGTACATAGTTTGCTGGGCAGTGTGTACTTTTTGTTTGCCAGAGGCCTCTTGAACTAAGACGTTTACACAACACCTAACACTCCTGCACAACAGCAGTCCAACCCCTTGCTGGCTCCTGCACTCTCAAACTGCTTTCTTGAATGCCTGCCCTGCATGGTAAAAGCCTTTGCCTAGCCTTAGGGTACTGCTTTTGTATTTTTCAAAGCATCTTTTCACAGGGTCTGTATTATCTGTATGCCACAAGTAAAGACACTGCTAAGTGTCTTGGCCATGCTCACGAGCCTGTTATTGGCTAAACTTACTTAGCATACTTTAGGAGAATGTCAACTTTGAAAGACAGCATACCTGCTAATGTTAAAGAAAGGGTTTCTTTTTTATTCCCCCCTGACATTGAATTATTGACTTATTATTTGACTTTTAGTTTTCTCTCTTGGGGTGGGGTGGGGGGTAGTATGTTTTATTACCTGGGAAGACCATTCTCTTTTTTAAAAAATTTCATTTATTTATTAATGAGAGACACAGAGAGAGAGGCAGAGACACAGGCAGAGGGAGAAGCAGACTCCCTGCAAGGAGCCCAATGCGGGACTCGATTCTGGACCCTGGGATCATGGCCTAAGCCAAAGGCAGACGTTCAACCGCTGAGCCACCCAGGTGTCCTTGGGAGGACCATTCTTTAAAGTTTTTCCTCTCCCCGTATATTTTTTGAGGGGGAGGGGGCATTAGATTGAACAAAATATATCAGTTTTCCATCTCTGTCTCTTCTCATTTTTTCCCCTACTTGGATTTTCAAGTTGTCTCTGCATTGTACTGCATCAGTGTGTGTCTGTCTGAGTGGGGAGCAGGAGGGATTGTGTGTTTTGTTCAGAGCCTGCTATATTCCTTAATACTGTTTCAGACTTTTCCCCATTTTAAGAGTGTTCTGGCTGGTGTTTGTATATGGCATGGTGAGTTCCTCATTGTTCATGCCACCTAAAGGAGCATTATCATAGATAATCCCAAGCCATGGGGAATATTGGGATCCCTCCCCGCTACTCCGAGATCAGGGCTGTTTGCCCATTTTACAGCTGTGTCCTAGCTAGAAAGTTTTATGTGAAACACCCCAGGTCTCTTATCTCCTCATCTGCTGCCTGCTTCCTGCCACTTTTCTGTCAAAAACTGTGTGTATACCATGAATTCCAGGCCCAGTTGCATTAACCACGAATTTTGTTTTTTGGGGGTTTGGTTTGGTTTTTTGACTCTCCTCCTGCAAACAGCTGGTGCTCCCCGTGTCAGCTGACTGGAGCCAGAGCCACCAAGAGGCCTTCCCATTGGCTCCTGATTTGGGCAATTATTGTGTACATCTTTCCCTTCTCCCACACCCCATGCCCCTACCCTGACCTGCCACTACCACACATATCAATGTCTTCATCCTCTCCTGCCCCCAAGTCAAAGCTCATGTTGCACATGAGCTCCTTGGGTGGCCGGGCCTTACTCCAGCTGCCTGTATACAAGCTGCTTGGCTCCATTGCCCACCCACTCCTCAGCCCTCTGCAGGCTAGCCTCACTGCAAACACTGGTCACCAGTAACCTGCTAATTGCCAAATCCAGTGGACATTTTTCATTCTTTATCGGCCTTTGTTTCTCTTCTACATCAGACACCTCCTTTCCTGAAACCCTCTGTTCCCTTGGATTTCATGATGTTCTTCCTACTCTGATTGGGATTCCCCAGGGTTTTGTCCTCATCCCACTTCCCTGCTCATTGGAGGCCTCTCCTAGTTTATATACCACCCACACAATGATACATATATCTCTACCCTTAGCTCAGACCTTTCTCCTTAGCTTCAGGTCAGCAGTGTCAATTCCTCATTGGCTATCTCTGGTTGGACTTTTACTGGCACCATAACTCCATTTCATACAGAATTCCACCATCACTGCCCCCCTCCCAACAGATGTATCCCTTCCTGAGTCTTAGCTATGTCTTTTCTATCTCTGCAAATGGCACCAACTAGCACTTTATTGCTCAAGCCAGAAACCTTTCTCCACTACCACCTCCAATTCATCGTCACATCCTGTCCATTAATCTTCCACAACAAAGCCCGAATCCATCCACTCCTCTCCATACCTATTTGTCCAGTCCAGGTCTGTACGCTGTCTTGCCTGAATTACCATACTAGCCCCCACACTGGTCCTCCATCCACCAGTCTCACTCTTCCCTGGCTCTTTGCCACTCTACTGTCATAATCTTTCCAGAACATGAATATGATCCTGAGACTCTTGCTTAAAATCTTTTGATGGCTCCCAATCCATCTCACAGTAAAACCTTAGCTCTAGGGACACCTGGGTGACTCAGTGGCTGAGCATCTGCCTTCCACTCAGGGCATGATCCCCGGGTCCTGCACCGGGCTCCCTGTGGAGAGCCTGCTATTCTTTCTGCCTATGTCTCTATCTCTCTGTGTCTCCCATGAATAAATAAATAAAATCTTTAAAAAAAAAACCTTTAGCTCTAGTTGGCTTATAAAATCCTCCGTGGTCTGGTGCTTGACTACCTCACCAACATTAGCTCTCACCACCAGGAGCCTCCTCCTTCAGAAACAGAACCAAACCATACACATGAACTGAACTCTTTATAGTTCACGGAATCTGCTCTGTTATTTATTTAGTAGGCTCCAGGTTTTATACTTGCTACTCCATTTCCATGTACTCTCCTTCCACCAGCTCTTCCCTCTCTGCTGACTTGCTTCTATTTACCCATCCTTTAAAACTGAACAAAGGCTTCACCTCCTTGTGGAGCTTTCCATGATCCACAAGGCAGAGGGTCTCTCTACTTTCTCATCATTGCTCTGGTGCTGAATTATAGCAAGCTATTGATTTGTCTGCTCTCCACTAGCTTATGAACTCCTAAAGGTCAGTGACTGGGTCTTCTTAGATTCTGTAGGGGCAGTAGGCACTACAAGCTGTTTCGTGAAGGACTAACTGACCAACCAATTTGGATAGGTATGGGTCCAGCCCTACTCTCCACATCCTGGATTAGCTGTGAGGCTGCTGTGAAGCAGGTGAGAGTCCACTGTCTCAGGAGAAATCCCTTCTGCTAAAAGAAGGCAACGAGCCAGGGCAGTCATTTCCTATTGTTTTTAGATCCTGTTAGCTGTAAGGTCTCCTGGTCTATCCCACACTCTGGTTCATATAGCTTGCTTTAGAATTCTGTTCTACCTAACTCTTCTGAGTTTTTGATGCTCATCTCTTCTTTTGCCTGATTGCTTCTTACGCTGTGCCTGCCAAGGCAAGGGACTTGCCAGAATGCTTATATTTTGCTACCAGCCATTGGTTCTTCCTCCAAGGTGAGGATATTCTTGAATAATTGCAAGTCAAAGGTGATCACAGTCTTTCTTTTGACATTGATTGCACTCTCTTCTCCACCAATTTTTTTGCTTAATGCCTCTTAGCTTTGTGCAAAGTCGATGGTCTTGAGTCTCTTGTTCCTCTCCCTCATGGGAAGAGAGTAAGAGCCTTTGTGCAGCACAATAGCCATTGGGTGGTAGTAGGGGGGGGGAGGTAAAAAAAAGTCTCTGTGTATTTATACTGTACTTATTTAGATGGAGGATAATTGATGATAAGGTTAAAATTTAGTGTCTCTGCACCAAATCAAGATGCAATCATAACCTAGCAGATGTTTGTGGTTATCCTAATCCCTTCTTTGATCATTTTGGGGCAGTGTGGGGTTTATGGAACATATTATCCATACTAGTGACGGAGGCTTCTGTTAGAAAGGAGCCAAGGAGCCAGAGGAGGAGATAATACACAGCTGTGAAGTCAAGAGTACTGCTTTAGATATCCAGAGACCCAAGTGCCATGCCTGAGTTTTGCTCACTGGATGATTTTGGACTGATGCTTTATCCTCTCAGGGTCTCAGTTTACCTACACATAAAATGAGGAGTTCATGCTGGGTAATCTCCAAGAACCCACCAGCTCTGATCATCTAAGTCAGACACTGTTACTGTACTGCCTTGTGACAGTTTCTTGCCCTCAGAGCATCTTATCATGCTTTCTAATGTTGCAGTGAGATATGGGAGGCAGTGTTTGACAGTGTTCTACCCTTTGGAGTGGTGTCTTGGCAGCTGCCTTGGATGTAAATCACTTGCCATAGCTTTTTGCTGCTGATGCTGGAAGCTCCTCATAGCTGAAGTTACACGGCTGCAAGATGTGCAGTCCTCCCGCCCCCTTAGTCATCTGGCTGGTGTGATTTGAAGAGAATCACAGGGATATCTCCACACCACCCATACCCCCAAAATATCTTCCCTTCCTTGCCTGGGAACCATTCTTCCTACAATTCTGGCTTCATAGTCCTACTCTTTAGGTTAGGTGTTGCTCTATCCTTGCACTGCTTGAATAAATTACATATGCCATTCTGATGAAACAAAGCAGGTCCACCCTGCATGCCTGGGGAAGAGTTGTGTGCACATCTTTAGAGACCACTTAGTTTTCCTTGGACTGGCCTGCTAACCCATATATCAGAGACCTTGGGTATCAAGACAGGGGTGAGCATCTGGCACGCGAGTGTGACATATGTTCTTCCTTGTAGAGTCTGCCATCATCTTCCCTTGCCAGCTGTTTACCCCTTTCCTGACTTCCTCCTGTGCCCACCCATGCTTCCCTCCCTCTCGCTCCAGCATTTCTAGCTCTCTCACCCTCCTTCTCATTGTCCTTACCGTGGCCTCCTCACCCACCTCCTCCCCTCTGCTTTCAGTTGCCTAGGATCACTTCCTGTGTCACCAGCCCATGTCTTGTCATCTGTCAAAAGGCAAGCAAGATATCAGAAAGAGTTACTGTGATGTACTTTATAGAAGCATACTTACTTATTCAAAGATTCTCACCCTCAAAACCTGGATCAGTGGTCTCCAAAATTGGGGGGATTGTGCACACAAGTCAGTCCATTGGGGTATAATAGAAATTATTAGAACTTCCCATTTAAATTGAGAAAGCCTAGAAACCAGGGCAGCCCGGGTGGCTCAGTGGCTTAGCGCTACCTTCAGTCCAGGGTGTGGTCCTGGTGACCCGGGATGGAGTCCCGCGTCAGGCTCCCTACATGGAATGGAGCCTGCTTCTCTCTCTGCCTGTGTCTGTGCCCTTCTGTGTGTGTGTGTGTGTGTGTGTGTGTGTGTGTGTGTGTATCTCATGAATAAATAAATAAAATTTAAAAAATAAATTAAGAAAGCCTAGAAACCAATTAAAATTTGGATTAAATTATTTGATTTATATAAAGTGCTTACAACAGTGTGTGGTACACTACGCACTATGAGAGCGTTAGCCATTATCACTCCTATTATTAAGCCTGTTAAATACGTAATATGCACACTGTCATGGACACCCTCACCAGGTGGATCTGTCTTTGGCTTTCCCATTGCATATGCTCCATAAGGTATTCTGAGGGAAGAGTGAGGGCCCACAAGATAGAAGGGGTGACCCTGGGGCCCTCACATTTCTCCCTGTATCTCTACCAGAGATATTGGTATTTCCTTGGGCCCAGTTAAGTGGATTTATGGATTATATTATCTAACTACATTAACCCTCACAAAATGGATAAATGGCTTAAGAAGATTCCTGCGAATAAACCATATATTGAAGATAAAATTAATAATATGAGCATGTAAAAATGGCAGCGCTCACACTTCTCCTACTCCTAGACTGTTTTTCTTTTTTTTTAAGATTTTATTTATTTATTCATGAGAGACACACACAGAGAGGCAGAGACACAGGCAGAGGGAGAAGCAGGCTCCATGCAGGGAGCCCGACGTGGGACTTGATCCCAGGTCTCCAGGATCAGGCCCTGGGCTGAAGGTGGCACTAAACCACTGAGCCACCAGGGCTGCCCTAGACTGAGTTTTTCCATCAGCTGCATTATAAGGTAAAAACCATGACAATCAGGATGCCTGGGTGGCTCAGTAGTTGAGTGTCTGCCTTCAGCTCAGGTCGTGATCCCAGGTTCCTGGGATCAAGTCCCGCGTCAGGCTCCCTGCAGGGATCCTACTTCTCCCTCTGCCTATGTCTCTGCCTCTATCTGTGTCTCTCATGAATAAATAAATAAAATCTTAAAAAATACACAACAAAATACACAACAATCTAATCATACCCGACAAGAAGTTGGCAAAAAAGTAAAGCAAGAATAATCCAGAAGACTATATTAAATATGGATTTACACCCATTCTCAATAATGAAAAATCTTGTCCTAAGTATATATCGTGCCTTGAAATGTTAGCTAATAATATAATGAAGCCATCATGACAAGGCATTTGACATGCTATTTATTTTACCTTTTTACATTTTCTATATGTTTTGTTTCATAATATATATGTAGAGGAGGGCATGTAGATAACTTTAATAATAATGTATTGATGTATTGGAGAGAGATAGAGAGGAAGCATGCTCAATTTTTTTTTAAACTGAAAAAGGCATGCAATCAGAAAGATTTGTAGGCCACTGTCCCAGACCATACTTATAATAGATGGGGACCCACAAGCAGAAGGAAAAGAACTTTGAATAAGAGAAAAGTAATGGTCAAAATCTTTTGCTCTTTCCCTATAGAATGGCCATGCCATCAACTTTAGAGCTTCATCTTGGCAACTTTACACAACATAAAGCAATGGGAATCTCAGGAGTTGGGAGAAGTGAGACAGTAAAGAAATTTAAAATAATACAATTTCAAGCTTAGAAGGTCAGATCCAAGCCCCAAGTGGCATATCATAGTTTATAAAAGGCCTTTCCCAGCATGCCTGTGAAGGCTCTTACCCTCACTTTAAATATGAAGACTCACAGAAGAAACAGTCTCAGAGAGGTTAAGAGACTTTCCCAAGGTCCCTTGAAGTGACATAGCTGAGATTTGAAACAACTATTCCATCCCCCTGCCCAGTGTTCTTTCTGCCATGCCAAATGGCCTCTTAATCCCATGACCATAACCAGATGAACTCATTTTGGTTGGCTTGTTGTGGTTGGAGGAACCCTTCTAATGGAGAAAATCTAAGACATAGACGAGATATCGGAAATTCATAGTCCTTCCCCTGCCTGAGTGAGAAGTAACTCCTGACTGCATATCTAGCATCTCTTTACATCCTTATCTGCGTTTTACAATGTTTTTCTAATACTCCGGTCTTTTAAAAGTTAAGAAATAAAATGCACATGTTAGGAAAGGCTGGGTTTCATCTGTGACTACAAGTTATGTGAGGAGTCATATCAGTTTTTATAGTTGTGCTGCAGGTTTCTCCCTCTGTATAGGCCACTCATTGTATGGAAGTTAGAAATATGTGTAGATGAAATTCCTGAGTATATGTCATAGAAGTAATTTGGTGTCTATTCTGAGAAGACTTGCATTAATGGAAGTCTTCCAAGAATGTTTAAGGAAATTAATTGCATGGCATCTTTCTTAAGCTATAGTAGAAGTCAATGGGGAAAAAATGTGCATTGCTTTGCAGAAATTTGCTTCACTGTCATCTCTTCAAAAGAGCTTTTATTTTAACAAATGTAGCACATGGCCATTTATTTAATGGCCATCTTTATTTATAGAGGTAGAGGTCCTAGACTATGTTCTGTATTTGTTTTTGGTTTTTTTTTTTTTTCATTGTGCTGTGTGAGGTTCAAGCCCATTAGACAAGATTTAAGAAAGCACTCAGGGGGCTAAATATTGGTGGGGAATGCGAACTTATTACAAGGGCCAGGCCTCTATTTAGGAAGACTACACACACATACACACACACACACACACACACAAAGCAGTGCTTCACAACATGCATTGCATCTGATTGAAAGTCTGAAAGGCAGAGCACAAATCCTCAAAAGGAGATATTGGTATGGACTAGAGTGATTTAACAAACTATTTTTTTTAATATGACAAGGTTTTTTTTAAGATTTTATTTATTTACTCATGAGACACACACACAGAGAGAGGGGGGCGGGGCAGATACACAGGCAGAGGGAGAAGTAGGCTCCATACAGGAAGCCTGATGGGACTCCAGGATCACACCCTGAGCCAAAGGCAGACACTCAACTGCTGAGCCACCCAGGCATCCCAACAAGACAAATTTCTTTAGGAAGATTAGTTTGGCAAGGGTTGTGCGGGATGGATTGGAGTGGAGAGACATGATAGACAGGTAGAATGCTCCCTATTGTTAGAGGGCAAGTGGCATATCCAAGATCTCCTAGCACAACAGAATGGAAAGTTTACATTAGGGGATCCCTGAGTGGCTCAGCGGTTTGGCCCCTGCCTTCGGCCCAGGGCATGATCCTGGAGTCCTGGGATTGAGTCCCACATCAGGCTCCCTGCATGGAGCCTGCTTCTCCCTCTGCCTGTGTCTCTGCCTCTCTCTGTGTGTGTCTTTCATGAATAAATAAATAAAATCTTTTAAAAAAAGAAAGTTTGCATCATTTTCTGATGCTCAGATCCTGTTTCTTTAAATGATTCTCTCCAACCTTGGACACACAAACACATTCACCTAAAACAGTGATTGGATAATGAGGGCTTCATTTTAGATTAACGTATCACCTTTTCATTTTTTTTAATGAGCTGAAAGATAGAGCTAGCTTCTTTTTCCTCATATTCCTCTAAATCCTTGAAAATGCGTGTCTTTATTGCTTAGTCCCTGCTGATATCAAATGAGGAAAATTCATCCCCAAACCCAGTGGAGTCAGTAGCACTGAGGTGACCCTTGTCTTGATTACAGAGGAGACTGTGTGATGCTTTTCTCCACAGGATGCGAAAAGCTCCTGCAGTCACCGGAGTGCCCAGTGAGAGAGGCCAGCTCAGCAGGTTCTGAAAGAGCTTCTGTTTCCTATTCAACACATTTTGTTACAGGAGTTATGAGTGAAAGGTAGGGCTTGGGAATCATGAAAGAAGGAAGCCATTGTTTCCTTGAAGACAAATTTTGAAGCTTGATCGGTGGAGAGATCTATGGTGTACCTCAGAATTGTGTCCTTACCAGCTGTGACCATAGCAGGCTCATTCCATGGACTTAACTGAGCACTTGGCATTGCTAGAACGGCTTTCACACTTTTGAATTCTGTTTTACAAGCTTAGTTTTTGTCTTTAATTTTTGAAAACCTGAAGGGGGAAAATGCTCATTCCTTTGGACCCCGGGGAAATTAATGTATATGTTTAGTTACTGTCCATATCAAAGAAACAATGGTCTCTGTCCCTGTGCATGTCTTTGCTAGTTCAAGTAATTGTCGTGACTTGGCATGCCATTGTTTTAGTTGGGCTCCCTCTTGGAGCTGACACCAGTGATGCTGCCCCCTTCATACATTGCTGGGAGAATGCCAGGAAAGCTATGAGCAAAGGAGGGAGCTTGGGAGAAACATGTTGTGGGGCCCAGTATGGAATGAGAGTTCAGGAGCCAGGTTTCCCAGAGAGAGACAAAAAGAAAGCAAACAAAAGGAAAATACAGGTCTAAACAGGCTCCTCAGGCAGGGCCCCTTTGCTGTAAGAATAGAGCCTTAAACTTCACAAAGCTCAGGGAGGGAAGGGAGCCCGGGGTTAGACATAGCCTTTGCAATTCAGTTGAAGAATTATTAACTGGGCATACCTGGAGAGAAAAGCCACACATGCTCATATAGAGCAACATTTATTTTTCTTTCAAGATTTTATTTTTTCATGATTGACACACAGAGAGAGGCAGAGACATAGGCAGAGGGAGAAGCGGGCTCCCTGCAGGGAGCCCAATGCGGGACTTGATCCCAGGATGCAGGGATCACCACCTGAGCCAAAGACAGATGCTCAACTACTGAGCCACCCAAGTGCCCAACATTTATTTTTCTTAAAACCCTTTCAGACACTCCATGAACTCAGAAATGTGCCTGAACCTGTATATCCATGTAGATATTGATCCCCACAAAGCTGAAAGGTACCCACCCTTTGAAAGAAACAGAGACTCAGAGAGGCTCAGGAGGGCAGAGACACCAGGAGCCCCATGGTGCCCAACATGGGCTAGTTTTTGAGATGTGTGATGGGGAGTTTAGTGACCTCATAAAATCTATTATTGGAAACATGAGCCCATGGCTCCAGTGACTGACACCAGAGTAAGGCAAACTAACTTCTGAGCTTTACCTTCTGTATCAGATCAAAACCTTACTAGAGTTCTGAGAGCAGGATGGAAGCCTGTCTCCTTCCTCCCTGGTGAAGTGAGGAGCCGGGTTTGAAGGCCTCCAGGGGGGGCAGCCCCGGTGGCGCAGTGGTTTGGGGCCGCCTGCAGCCCAGGGTGTGATCCTGGAGACAATGGATCAAATCCCACGTCGGGCTCTCTGCGTGGAGCCTGCTTCTCCCTCTGCCTGTGTCTCTGCCTCTCATTCTCTCTCTGTGTCTCTATGAATAAGTAAATAAAATCTTTAAAAAAAAAAAATGAAGGCCTCCAGGGTTCCTTGGAGGAACCGGAGCATGGAGTGTCACTGAGCCCCTGCCAGGCTCATTTACAGCCTAATGACAAATTGTCCCCATTCTTGCCATCCCCCACAGAGCCTCTACCAGGCTCCCCAGTTTCCCAGATCCAGCCAAGGGCCTGCACGGGTTCTTCACATGGTCTCCAGAAGTCTCCGCTCCCTGAGAGCCCCGAGCATGGAACCCACTCCCACACCCAGCCAGCCCCACAGGGCCCCAGAGGTCAGGTCTTTGAGGGAACCTCGGGCTCAGTTGCAAGGCTGCCACCCAAGGGAGGGGGCCCTGCCCAACCCAGCCCAGCAGGAGCCACAGCACCTCCTCTATAGCCCCGGGGGGAGGTGGCCACCCGGCCAGGAAGCAGCAGAGGGTGACCCTGAACCACCGTGCCTGTGGCCCAAACCAGAGTGGCTCTCGACCCTCTGCAATGGGAGAAATGGAAACCAGCACAGCCTGGGAACTTTGGAGCAGCTTCCACGCTGAAGGTCCTCAAGCATCCTTTGGCCCTCACTCACCCCCTTATAAAAAGCATTTACCTCCTGAAAAAAAAAGGGAGGACATTTAGACTCACAGGACATTGGAGCCAGAAGGTACTTTAGGAATCATCTGGTCCCACCACTTCATCTTACACTTAGGAGTCCAGAGTGAGGAAAAATTCTAAAGAGTTTTTTTAAAAAAATAAACTCCTTCCCTTGATTGTGAAGGCCAGGTGTGTGTGTGTGTGTGTGTGTGTGGTCTGTTTGGGAACAAGAGAGAGAGTCAGATTCAGAGACTTTATGCAAGCCCAAAGCACAGAACTTGTGATCAGAATGCACTTACTTGGCCCAGTGGTCAGATACTCATCATACTTCCCAAAAAACTGCAGGTACTTGGAAGAGGGTGGGGGAAATTTATCATCTTCATAGTACAGATAAGTCTACTGGTTGAGAGCACAGGTTTTGGAGCTAAATAAACCAATCTTTTAAGACCTGGCTCTATCATTTACTAGATGTGTGATCTTTACCCATAGTTCACAACCAAGGGCACTCTAGGGAATATGTGGCCAGGTCTAGAAACATTTTTGATTGCTATAGTTGGTGGTGCTACTGGCATCTAGCGGGTAGAGGACAAGCATGCTGTTAAACATCATACAATGCACAGGACCTGTCCCCCACAACATGGAATTATCTGGCCCAACATGTCAAGATGTCAAGGTTGGGAAACCCTACATCAAACAAATGGCTTAACCATTCTGAGCTTCAGTTTCTTCAACTGTGAACTGGAGTAGTAGTAAGTATCTCACAGGGTTGTTATGACCGCTGCATAGGCTAATTAATACACATAAAGCAATTAGTGTAATGCAACACCTAGTAAGTGCTCAATTATTAGCTGTTATAATTGTTACTATTATTAGCTATTACCCTCCTTTAACTTCATGTTTTCCTATAGTTACCATCCCATTTCTCTGCCTCCCTTATAGCATTCCCCCTTGAAATATCTGTTTGTACTGAAAATCTTCACTTTTCCGTTCTCTCTTAAGTCTACTCTAATCAGGCTTTCATTGCCACCACTCCTTTCTCTTAAAGGTCACCAGTGACATCCACATTGTTAATTCCAATGATCATCTCTCCATCTTCTTACTTGGCCTACCACCAGCATTTAAAATGGCTTTTCATTCTCTCTTGAAAAACTTTCTTTGCTTGACTTCCAGGATACCACTCCTTTGATTCTCCTCCTACCTCAGTGGAGAAAGCTTCTCAGCTTCCTTTGCTCTAAGTGGAGAGAGACTTGGCCTGATTTGTTTTGTTCTGTTGAATGAAGGAGCAAATAATACTTATTGTAAGGATAAAATAATATATGGGAAGAGCTTAGACACCTTAATAATTGGTCATCATCATCACCACTACAGCTGTTATCACTGATGCTATGGTTATTATTATTATTATTATTATTCTCACCTACTGGGCTTTGAGGCCCTTAAGCAGAGGATCAATGTTCAGTTTGTTTTTTATCTGTTTGCATTGAACTTTATTCAGTGGAAGAGTATATTTTCAAGCCTGGATATATATTCAGAAAACTTTTACCAGGGACAGTAATTGCTGATGAGGGCATGAAACTGGAGCAGGACCTTAAAGGAGAAACAGATTTGTAAGAGCTTGACCCAGGTGGTGGTGCATGCCTAGAGGCTCATGGGAATCCTGAGCATCCAGAAGGGAGTCACATCCTAGCCACTTTTACTCTCCTCTTCATAAATGATGGGACCATAAAATGTAGGGAGTAGCATTTCTCACCCATTAATCATCCCAAATCCTCCTCTCCCAGGTATGGGGGAGAAGTGGGACTGTGGCCAAATGTTAGCATGATAAGAGCTTATCTGTTGGGTTTGACAGAGTAAGCAACATAAATCCACTTTACTCATGGGACTGGTTAAAACTTCATTTTTAGTCATCTTGAACTTTGAACAATTTTGTACACTAATCAGCTCCTACCACTATCTTTAAGAACTAGCAAGTGGCATTTATATTAGATTGAGAATTTGGTCCCTTAGGGATAGATAGCCATTAGAAAAAGCATACAACCCAAATCTTATTAGGAAACTTGTGAACATTCAAAACATCCATTAGATATTGCTGATCATTTTAATAACATAATTTGGCAGCATTTGTTTCTTTAAAAAAAACTTTTTTTTTTATTCATGAGAAACACAGAGAGAGAAGCAGAGACATAGGCAGAAAGAGAAGCAGGCTCCATGCAGGGAGCCTGACGTGGGACTCGATTCCGGGACTCCAGGATCGTGCCCTGGGTTGAAGGCAGGTGTTCAACCACTGAGCCACCCAGGCATCCCAATTTGGCAGCATTTGGAGTGAAAAAGAGGTAATAATCAAATAGGCTATTTGCATCAAGTTTCTTTTTTCCTTTGAAAAGAGAATGTCTAGTTTTTATAATACTCATGCCATTGACTACTGCCAACCATGGCATTATATGATAGCTTGCCTTTTCTTTTCTCTTTTACCACCTACTTCAAGCAAAATGTCCACAGCTTAGAACCTAAGAAATGCTATTAAATAACACCCATCGGTTTCCAGTCCCTGATCACCCAGAACCTACACTCTTGCTTACTTGCATTATAGCTCATATGTGGTAACCAACCTCCTTTGCACATGGGTAAGCCTATCTAGCTTACATAAAACTCCAAAGACTTTTTGTAACTTACAGCACCCAAATCATTAACTTGAAAGGGAATTATGTTAATACAACTTTATTTTCCAATCAGCATTCATTTTCTTTGAGTTTGAACTTGCCATCAACTCAAAGTTCTTCCAAAAATTAAATTAGTTTCTACATTTAAAATTTTTTAATTTTTTTTAGTAAATTAGTTTTATATTGGTGTCAATTTACCAACATACAGAATAACACCCTGTGCTCATCCCGTCAAGTGCCCCCCTCAGTGCCCGTCACCCATTCACACCCACCCCCCGCCCTCCTCCCCTTCCACCACCCCTAGTTCGTTTCCCAGAGTTAGGAGTCTTTACGTTCTGTCTCCCTTTCTGATATTTCCCACACATTTCTTCTCCCTTTCCCTTGGGAAAGGGGAACCCTCCTGCACTGTTGGTGGGAATGTGAACTGGTGCAGCCACTCTGGAAAACTGTGTGGAGGTTCCTCAAAGAGTTAAAAATAGACCTGCCCTACGACCCAGCAACTGCACTGTTGGGGATTTACCCCAAAGATTCAGATGCAATGAAACGCCGGGACACCTGCACCCTGATGTTTCTAGCAGCAACGTCCACAATAGCCAAACTGTGGAAGGAGCCTCGGTGTCCATCGAAAGATGAATGGATAAAGAAGATGTGGTTTATGTATACAATGGAATATTACTCAGCCATTAGAAATGACAAATACCCACTATTTGCTTCAACGTGGATGGAAAAATTTTTTTCTTGATAACAGTCTTATTTTTAAGCCTTTCAGTAGGTGCTTAATAAATACACAATTCACATAAAGGTCGCCATGATTTTCCAACTGGCTGGGCTGTCGGTGGCTTTTGGCAGTTCTATTATTATTTGTCAAAGATCCTCCAATATCCATATGGGTCCACAGATAGCCAAGGGTCCTGAAAAAAGTGTTGATAGAGCCCAAGGGGGAAGTTGTAATTCATTCTGTAAAGTTGATCCAGCTGCTCGAGTCTCTTAGACCTCCTATAGATGCCAAATGAGCTTCTAGCCTTATAATCCCATCTGTGATCTAAATGTATCCAGAAACTACCCACCCATCTCCTCCTCTTGACTAATGTGTTCATAGAGATGCATTCTTCCTGCTAAGATATAGGGGTTGTCTTCAGAGCTATCAGAGATAGTGGTTGTCATATTTTTTGCTATCATCATCATCATCATCATCATCATCATCATAAAAGTGATAAGGATAGTACATAATTAGGAGATAATAGTTTTTACCATTTATAAAATATTTACTCAGTACCAGGCTTTGTCCTAGGTATCTTATATATGTTGTATCCTTTAACATTTTTAATGAGATATAAATGCCATACCACAAAGTTCACCATTTTACAGATGAGGAAACAAAGATTTAGAGAGGTTAAGTGATTTGCCAATTTTCCACACCATGAAAGTGGTAGAGCTGAGAGTCAGAGGCACATCTCAGTGGTCCCCAAACCCATGCATCCCTTTCTACCACCCTGATGGTTCTTTATGTGTGCCAGGATCCACTAACATTTTTACTCGTAGGAAAACCAAAAGAAAAACTGTAACTTTCTTATTGTCTCTTCTACCTCCTGCTCCTTTGTCCCTCAAGGGATTGATGGCTTTGGTCCCTAGCAACCACCAGCTTCCTGCCAACACCTCCTCCATACACACACTAATATACCACATGCAGTTCCCCTGTCAAAATCTGCTCTCAGCTACTGAATTAATTTGCACTGAAGGTCTAAAAGACTTTTAATTCCTTAATTTGTTATACCATTTTAGGACTACTTTTGTTTAAAAATAAGCCATTACTTAGCATAGCTATGTGAAAAAAAACTTTGGCAGTAAGCTTGGATTTTAAGTTCTCATCTGGGTTCCCCATGCTACATGTGTTACTCTGGGCAGCAAACCTCTATAAGCCTCAGTTTTCTCAGCTGTAAAATGGAAATTATAGTAGTCCATACATCATAGGTCACTCATGAGGCTAAACTGTACATACTAATACATGTTCAATAAATGGCAATAGTTATTTTGGTGGCATCAGTGAATGAGTAGAATGGGGAATTATAGAGAACTCATCAAGCCATATGGCCTCGAATCTCCCTAGGCTGCCTGCCCATCAGGAAAACTTTAGTAAAAATTATTTGTACATGAAGAAGTGAATGATGGAATGCCAAGTAGTATACCAATCCCGTTCAATAGCTCTTGCAAATTCTTGCCAGTTTAATCAACTAAAAGCATAAAGATCACTTTTGGCATTAAATCTCTGACTGCTTTCCTTATAGGAATCACAGAATTTCCCTCTTTGAGAAACTACAGTGATTCCCTGTAGTCATTGAAAAGCAAAACTTCACTTGCCCTGTAGGATATTAAGCATATCTAGGAGTTGCCCAGTATCAGGTTGGGTCTGACCTTCCTGAGATCAAGTAGCCCTGCCAGACCTGTGTGATGGGAGAAAGGCAAAAGGCCCAAATAGAGTTAGTAGATTGAGATGAGAGTTTGAAAAATAGACTTCAAGCCAGGTTATCAGTTTAGGGATTAAGTTGCCTCCAACATCCTATCCAAACATGATCAGGGTGAGCAATCAGCAGAGTTCCAAACAGCAGGATGCCTCTACAAAATCTAAGAGCAAATACCAGAGCCCTGAACTTGACTAATAATAATAGTAGCCATGAATTACTTACCATATACCAGACACTTTGCTGAGGGCTTTACTCTGTATTAATTATCACACTTAATTCCTATCATCTTATAAAGGTAGGTAGTATCATCCACCCCATTTTAAAAATTCAGAAAACCAAGGATTGCAGAGCTGGAGAGTGGTGAGGCTAGGATTAGATGTCAGATCCATCTGGTTCCAAAATACACGCCCTCAACCATTATACTATACTAATGCCTCCTACAGCACTAGAGTGCTGCTGGTAACCATGGGCCACACACTTGGGAGACTTAGACACAAGGATAAAATGATCCCAGCAATAAAACTGATTTGCTGCTTAGCCAGAAAATTCTTGAAGTGAGTCTTATGGTATTTTTCTACTGTGTGATGTCAGGAGTTGGCCAAGAGTCTGAGGTGTGGCTGAGACCATCAGGGAGGGGCTGAGAGAGATTCTGGGTTGGATTGAGGCAGGTTAATGCAGGCATTTGGAGGGGTGGGTATTTCTCTTGCTGCTGCACACAAGTTCACTTTGTCCTATAGATGGGCCCTGGAAATTTTATCTTGAGTGCCTCATATGTTCTCATTTTCAGTGGTCCCAAATAGAATAATAGCTCCTATCACTCTACCTTTACATTTATTATCTACTTCCCTGGATCTATAAAGAAAATGCAACAAATAAGAGGAGATTGCTTTCTTCCTTAAAGAGCTCTGTAAACTTCGGGTAAATGAAACGACAGCTCTTCTAAGAGGTGGCCCCAAATTGCAAGTATGGAGTCTGGATGCAACAGAAATAGCCTCAGCAGGAAATAGCTGAAGAGTGTGACAGCGTTAAGTAGGTGGCTTCTGTTGGAAACCACTCTGGTCTTTTTGGAGGATGGAGATAACACTGTGAGCTACCTCTGAATGTTTTCTTCCCTCTAGTGGTCGGTGGGAGGAGAAAAGAATGATGGTATATGCAGTCCCTACTGTTTACTGTAAATGCAGTCCTCGAAGTAACATCCAAAGAAGACTGCTTCCATAGGAACAATATTATAATTGGAGCTATATATCAGACCAAGGACACTGTATTGAATAAATTAAAAAATATGACCAAAATTTGTCATATTAGCAAAGATACAATTACAGTAGGACTGCAATAATTCTAAAGAATCAAATTAAGGCAGATATGTTATAAGGGGCATAAATATACTGTACATAACAATTATAAAAGGGGCCTCTGCTGTATCATCTTTTTCACCTAAATATAAAATGCCACCTAAAATAAACAAGACAATATACATTGACTAAACATTTTATATAGTTTTTTCCCCACCTTCTTAGATTTTAACTTTAAAGTGCTTTCCAAAGTAAGTTCTCCCCACAGAGCCATGTAGAAAATGAAGCTCCATAATCACTTAGATATTGTTCAAACCATTTCCAAATGTATCTCTAAAATTAATACTGGCAATTTCCCTTCCCAATTGAATTTTCTCTCCATTTTGGCAATATGTATCAATAATCTTAAAATTTTTCACAGCATTTGACCCAGTAATTCCACTCTTATAAAGTTAATTGAAGGAAATAATCAAAGCAGTACGAAAGATTTATGAATGAAGATATTCATCACAGATGAATAAACAGGTGGGGAAAAAAACTAAATGTCATACAATAGGGGAATGGTTAACTAACAAAATAAGGTATATCCCGTGCAGTGGAATATCATACACTCATTAATATGATGCTTCCTTGAAGAATGACTTGGAAAAATGCTTATGATAAATGTTAGGTGAGAATTATGGGAAACAAGTATTTGTACAGTGTGATCATGAGTTTGTAATAATTATAATTCATACTCGACTTTTTAAAAAGACTAAAAGAATGTGAAAATTATAGGGGAAATGTTCAACAGGCAGTGGAGGGGAGCCCTTGAAAAAGACCAAGAAAGTATACAGAAATAAAGTGTTAATGGGAGCTGAAGGAATGAGGTGGCAGCTGAGTAGTGTTTCTTGGCAAGAGGTCTGGGTCTGTTCTGTGAATGAGAGGGAAGACTCAAGTAGGGGGACCAATCATTCTGGATTACCCAGGACTAAGGAGTTTTCTAAGACATGGAAATTGCTCATCCCAGACTCCAGAAAACAGGCTGGAAGATGGGTAGAGTCATGACGAAAATCACACAGGTAGCACCAGACTGGGAGTTCAAAGGGCTTAATTTTACTCCCTGCTCTGTTGCGTATTAGCAAGAAACTTACATTGAGGCTTAGCTAAAGCTATAAACACTTACCTTGCTTCTTCACCATGTTGTTATACAGACTAAATTCAATTATTCACAAATACAAGAGATTATTAGTAACAACAAACATGTACTAGGTACATACTTACATTGCTTTGGGCACAGTTCGAAGATCAGGATAGAATTAATGATTCCCAATTTGTAGAATCGTGGTAGAGTAAATCTAAATGAGATTATATGTCTAAATACATGAGCATAATGTCTGTCTTCTAGTAAACAGTTATTAAACATTAGTTTTGATGGTTATATGTGATTGGCTATATGTCTTGGTTTGAAAATACAGATTATGGGACTCCCATACCACCTAATAGCAACTCTGTGAGATAGGAAATGCTCCCATTTTACAGATGACAAAATTTTGGCTTGGAGAGATTAATAACCTTACCTAAATTTATAAAGCCAGTTAACAGGGCCTTTTGTCTCATGGTCCAGAACTCTTTTCCACTTCACTAAATTGCCAACCAGTAAAAAGCCATTTTGGATGATGGCATAGCCAACATTCTTTCCTTTTTACTATAGACTACCTTCTTTCTATCTACATCTTCAGTTTAGTCAAAGCTTACTCTTGGACTACATAGAGGCCACTGTTCTATGGGATATTTTGTTATCAATCCTCAGAGAACTTCAGAATCCTTTAGAAAGGCTGTAAAACAATTATAAGGTCTGCAGGACACTTCTCACAGAGTAAGGATTAAAGTCAGTAGTGTCCTGGTGAATGCTTAACTCCTGGCTCTGGAAGAGGAGGCAGAGGGCATGTGCAAATATCCATGTGGTAAATATTTCCACCATGGCTGATCTCAAGCTCAAGCTGCCAATGTGATTGTCTTCTGTGAACCAGCACTAACCAGTTTAAACCAGTGCCGGCTAATTTCAGCACACCATTAGAAGCAGAATACTAGCTTTGAGTCCACTGCTTTCCTGAGTTTACATAAACTCAGTGAGAATTAAAGCATGGGCATTATACAAGGAGCTTGGTTTTCATATGTGAAAAAGGGAGGTGAAGAGAGTACAAGGTGATGGTTAGGATACTCTAGACAATGGGACAATTTAAGGGAAGGCCCAGAAGAACAGAGAAGCTTCTGGTTACTGTCCAGGTCTGGGGACAAGTCCAAGTCTGGCCTGTCATGAAACCTCTCAGCAAAGCCAAAGCAAACACCTATAATAGGGATTAGAGAAACTTGTTTCCTTCTCTTTACTTGTCATGAGCTTTTTAATTTCCCACCAACTTTCTATTTTGAACATTTTCAAATCTTCAGAAAAGTTACAATATAACAATGAGCCCCTGTGTATATACCCTTCACCTAGATTTACCAATTCTTCATATTTTTTCCACATCTGCTTTTTCACTGTTTATTTTTATGAACCATTTGAGAATGAATTGCAGAAGTCTTGACTTTTCACCCCAAAATACTTGAGTAAGAGTCTCATAAGAACAAGGGCACTATAGCTCCATATAGCCCAGTATAGTTATCACAATCCGGAAGTATAATACTGATGCAATATAGTTATAACATCTGTATTCAAACTTCCCCAACTGTCTCAATAATTTCCTTATAGCTTTTTATTTTTGATATAGAATCTAATAAGACACTATTCATTACTTTTAGTTGCCAGTTTCTTTGGCCTCCTTTAATCTAGAACCCCAGACTCCCTCTTTTTCTTTTGTTTTTAATGACATCAACATTTTTGAAGAGTCCAGGCCAGTTGCTTTGCAGAATGTCTCTTAGTTGTATTTGTCTGATTATTTCTCTTGAATACATTGAGGTTAAACCTTTTGTTTTCTATGATATTATATCCTCCTCAGTGCCTCACAACCAGAGAAACATGATGTCATTTTCCCCATTATTGGTAATGGTGAGCTTAATCATTTGGTTAGGCTGGTGTCCAACATATTTCTCCACTGCAATAGTAGTAAAGCTTGGACTTTGTGTGAATATCCTGTTCCAGGAGAAGCTTCTTTATGCTGAAAGTACTAATTACTTTATAACTGGAAGTATAAATTACATGGCTCATTGCAGAACCATGGGTTGAAAAGGCATTTTCCCTAATTATAAGAAAAAATAGAAGACGAGATTTATTTTTAAAAAAATGGCACTAAGCCTCTTAGCCAAATTCATGAGCTGTTCACATGACAAAGGATCTTATCTAAATAAGGGGTTTCTTATCTAAATTGTGAACTGCTGGTGGAGGCTTATGCCCGGTCTGTACATATATTCCTAGAATTTAGCCTAGTGCCTAGGCTATAGTAGATGTTCAGGAAACTTTTATTGAATAAATTCCTCTCCAATTGTACTGTCTCCATGACTGAGAAATTAATCACACTAAGCAAAAAAATGTATTTTGTCAACTTGCACCAGCTGGAATTGATTTGGCTGCTTAAGCACCACTCTTCTCATGGGAAATGACAGAGATTTCAGTTTTCATCCAGGTATTTGACCTTACTTAGGCATTATTCAAGTCTCTGGTTATTCCAAAAATCTTAGCTTCTCTATATTAAAGTCAGATACTGTTCTAAATAAATCTAGGATCAACCCTGTATTTGTTAGGATTAGACTTGGCTGCAAATGACAGAAAACCAAAAATAACAGTGGGTTAAACAATACAGCCACTTATTTCTTTCTGATGTAAAAGTCCCTGGTTCTGGCCAAGATGGAGTAACAAGGACCAGATTTACCCTCTTGCCTGAAACAAGTGGAAAACCAGACAAAATGAAAACAATAGTCTTCAGACATTGGACACCAGGCAACAAAGAGCAGTGATCTCTGAGAGACAGGAAACAAACAAGGTGAGCCCTATTATTGCCCCAGCTTACTGCCTGAAGAGAGTCTCCAGGCAGTGAGGCAGGAAGAGGGAACCAAGGCAGGGCCACGTGGATGAAGAGACAAAGCCAAGAATCAGAAAAACCAAGGCAGCTAGAATTTTACAGGACAGAGTACTGGAGAAGAGAGAGCTGTATAGAAAGAGAATTTGGACATCTGAGAAGAGTTCCCCCTTAAATCTTTGGCTACATACTGATCAATGCACACATGTAAGACCAGGAAAAGAACCACCTAAAAGGAGCAGGAAGAATAATCCTCAGAGATCACCAGAATCAGGAATAGTGCTTGTCCCCACCAGCCAGAATGGAAAATCTCATAATTCATAGAACATCAGAGAACTCAAAATGATCTTGCCTCAGTCATGGTGCCAAATTAGCCCTAGACTCAAGGCTGCCCTAGACCCGCTTACGAAGTTTAAAAACAAGCCTTGAAAGGATCAAACTGTTTCCAAGTTACTTAACTGTGTTCCAGAACAAAGCTCAAGACTATTTATAGAAATATAAAGTATCCAACATCCAACAAGATAAAATTTACATGACAGCCAATGGAAAACTACCAGGCTTTCAAAATAAAAGGGAAGAGAGTGGTCTAGTTTCATTCTTCTGCATGTGGATGTCCAATTTTCCCAGCACCATTTATTGAAGAGACTGTCTTTCTTCCAATGGATAGTCTTTCCTCTTTTATCGAATATTAGTTGCCCATAAAGTTCAGGGTCCACTTCTGGATTCTCTATTCTGTTCCACTGATCTATGTGTCTGTTTTTGTGCCAGTACCACACTGTCTTGATGACCATAGCTTTGTAGTACAACCTGAAATCTGGCATTGTGATGCCCCCAGATATGGTTTTCTTTTTTAAAATTCCCCTGGCTATTCGGGGTCTTTTCTGATTCCACACAAATCTTAAAATAATTTGTTCTAACTCTCTGAAGAAAGTCCATGGTATTTTGATAGGGATTGCATTAAACGTGTATATTGCCCTGGGTAACATTGACATTTTCACAATATTAATTCTGCCAATCCATGAGCATGGAATATTTTTCCATCTCTTTGTGTCTTCCTCAATTTCTTTCAGAAGTGTTCTATAGTTTTGAGGATATAGAATGGGGAAAATTAACAAGGCAGGAAACAACAAATGTTGGAGAGGATGCGGAGAAAAGGGAACCCTCATACACTGTTGGTGGGAATGTGAACTGGTGCAGCCACTCTGGAAAACTGTGTGGAGGTTCCTCAAACAGTTAAAAATATACCTGCCCTACGACCCAGCAATTGCACTGTTGGGGATTTACCCCAAAGATACAAATGCAATGAAACGCCGGGACACCTGCACCCCGATGTTTCTAGCAGCAATGGCCACGATAGCCAAACTGTGGAAGGAGCCTCTGTGTCCATCGAAAGATGAATGGATAAAGAAGATGTGGTTTATGTATACAATGGAATATTACTCAGCTATTAGAAATGACAAATACCCACCATTTGCTTCAACGTGGATGGAACTGGAGGGTATTATGCTGAGTGAAGTAAGTCAGTCGGAGAAGGACAAACATTATATGTTCTCATTCATTTGGGGAATATAAATAATAGTGAAAGGGAATATAAGGGAAGAGAGAAGAAATGTGTGGGAAATATCAGAAAGGGAGACAGAACGTAAAGACTGCTAACTCTGGGAAACGAACTAGGGGTGGTAGAAGGGGAGGAGGGCGGGGGGTGGGAGTGAATGGGTGACGGGCACTGGGGGTTATTCTGTATGTTAGTAAATTGAACACCAATAAAAAATAAATTAAAAAAAAACAAAAAAACAAAATAAAAGGGAAAATACAACCCATAATAAGGAGACAAATCAATCAAAACTGACCCAGAAATAACACAGATGATAGGAATTAATAGACAAAGACTTTAACAGTTATTATAACTCTTCTCCATATGTTCAAGAGGCTAGAGGAAAGTTTGAGCTTGTTAAGTTAAAAAAAATGGAAGATAGTTAAAAGACCCAAATAAAACTTCTAGAGTCGAAAAACATAATGAAAAACTTAATGTCTGAGATGATATAAAATCTCTATAGGTATTGAGGGCTTGTATGGCAGCTCCATGATCACCAGAGACTCTGGCTCCTGTCTTATTGCTCCACCATTCTCAATATATAGTTTCCATTTTATGATCCAAAATGGCTGCTCTAGGGACACCTGGGTGGCTCAGTGATTGAGCATCTGCCTTTGGCTCAGGGCATGATCTCCAGTCCCGGGATCGAGTCCTATGTCAGGCTCCCTGCAAGAAGCCTGCTTGTCCCTCTATGTCTCTGCCTCTCTCTGTGTGTCTCTCATGAATAAATAAATAAAATCTTTTTTAAAAAATGGCTGCACTACCTCTAACCATAACAATCTGCATTCCAACCAGCAGGATGGGAGACTAGTTGGAATAGGGCATGCATCCCCACCCATTTAAAGACACTTAGAAATCACATGATTTCATTTTCCTTTACATCCCATTGACCAGAACTTAGTCCCAGGGTCATACTCATCTGAAAGTGAGATCAAGAATTGTAATCTTTATTCTGGGTGGTTTTGTGCCCAACCGCACGGTCAGAGTTCTACCACTTAGTGAAGAATGGGAAAACCAAAATAGGAGAACAGCTAACCATCACTTTTCAAGCTGAGAGCCTTATCAGGGCAAGAGAGGTCCAGATGCAGTTTGAATAAACTCAGGACTCCTGGCTTAAAAATAATCTGAATGAGACTGCACCTAAGTGTTTTTAATACTCAAAAATTTTAAATCTGATTAATTTGTTGTGGAATTGTTTGGCTTCCAGCTCTGTACCTCCATATACTTTTGTACTTATCTCAAACAAACTGCCAGAGTTGCTCCATTTCCCCAATCAGTGACACCAATCTAGAGGTGGAGTTTAACATTTTGTTTGACTTATGCTTATGTTTATCCTGGCCAAGAAACCAGGATCATTCAGTCTGTTTTTGCCCTAGTCCTAAAACAGTTCAGTTTCTTTCTTTCCTAGTAAAGTCACTAATACCTGCAGCTGAAACCAACTTTCACAGGGGCATCCATCCATATTGCATGTCCTTGAACCCCAGTGCCTTCTTCCTAATGGAGAAAAATTTGGTACATGATACAATCTTTTCTATGAACCATATAACCCTACCCAGACTTTCTTTTGGTTGGCCATATATATTCCCAAATCTCAAATAGCTTGGTCATTACAAGTCATTTATCATTTTGAACAGCCTTTCACTATTTCTGGGGTTATTATTACTCTCATAATGCCAAAATGGGTACCATTCTTTTTAAGAGATGGTAGGTAGGCATGCAATTGATCTGTTTTTGTTAGGAAAGAAAGCCTTGCTGGAAAAATGGCAGTTCTTCCAAGGTGCCATACAAACCAAGTATATGACCAGCTCACTGAGTGATCCTACAAAGCATTTTGCACCAGCTCTGTGTGCTATGTTGAGCAGTCAGATCAGAAAATCTGCAGGAAGTCAGGCCTGGGCACTTTCCAGTCGCTAATGGTTTTGATTGCATTAACAACCTTCTGCTCACACATTGCAGTGTGACATATTTTACTTTCTCTCCATATAAGCTCTTTTCTCCTGTAATCACACTGCTTTTCTATTATTAGCATCACTACAGCCATTATTCTTTACACTAAATAATAGTGATTTTTGAGGTAGAATATTGATAGAAGTTTCATATAGCAAACTAACAACCGAGAGAAATGGTTCGGTGGAAGAGGTTGGGATGGAACTTCCAGTGCTGACATGCACCCCAGACTGTGACCTCAGGGGAAGACTCTTTTCCCCTGGGCTCTCCTATTGTGAACCTGTACCCTGAGATCACAATGGAGTAGATTCAGTAAACACATTCACTGACGTTCTGTGCCCTATCCAATTTGATTTCTGATTTAGCATCCAGTAGACCCAGAATATACGATCCGGGCCACTTGGGAAAAGAGCAGATGGTTTTTGACTTGACAAAAATGCTATTTGCCAAGTATGGTTTTGTTTTCAGTAAGACCTTGCTGTTTGGATAAAATGAATAATGAGGGTGGAGAGTTGACATAAAGGAAAATAACTCATGGGATCGGGTGGGGGTTTTCACCCAATAAAAAATGGATACAAAGAGGTTAAGTTGTTTTCCAGGTGAAGGTGAGAAATAAACCTTTGTTAGGCATGGAAGCATGATTGAAGCTAGATGCTTTATGAGCTCTGAAAAGTGGAACTTTGTTCCATTTATCTAACTAACCCCTCATTGACCAAGATTGTCAAAAGATTGGGATGAATGCTTGAACTGTCAATGACTATTAACACTGTAAATTGCAAACACTTGCTAGTTGAGCATCTGTCTTACTGACCCCTCTTTTTTATTGATTTGGAAAACATAACATCCTTTGAACTGGTTGGCTCCAGATCTGTGAAGTGTTTGAATCCAAATACTGAATTTCCCCAAATGAGACCAATCAGAGTTGTGTGAGTGTGTACACTGTGGTCTTTAAGAAAAAAAAAAAAAAAAAAAACTGGGATCCCTGGGTGGCGCAGCAGTTTGGAGCCTGCCTTTGACCCAGGGCGCGATCCTGGAGACCCGGGGTCGAGTCCCACATCGGGCTCCCGGTGCATGGAGCCTGCTTCTCCCTCTGCCTGTGTCTCTGCCTCTCTCTCTCTCACTGTGTGCCTATCATAAATAAATTAAAAAAATAAAAAAAAAATGTTTTAAGAAAAAAAAAAAACTTGTTGAGTTTCACCCAATAATACAAAAGGACAATTCAGCTGTAGGTCTTTGTATCTTTCTTTTCAGTGGATCAACCCTCAAGCACAAGAGCTGTCTGTCCTCTATTAGGCAGAACTATAGTATAATGTTAACAATCAATAAATAGGACACTAAACCTATCAAAGGTGTTATAATTCTTTCTGCCTCTGTATTTGGGATTTCTTCATCTGGCTCCCATTTCTCAAGTGTGGCCCCTCTTCAGATGTTGTCTTGTATCTCTGGAACATCTTTTCAAACAGCAAATTAGTATCTAACAATCTTCCTTCCCCCAGTACCCTCTATTAAAGTGGCCCTACCTTCCTCCCAGGCCATCTTTTTTCTTGAGAGCCCATGTCTAATACATTCTTGTCACTTTGTATTCCATTGTCATGGTAGACTTTAAAGGTTTTTTTAAAGTATCTCCCACTATTCCCTGTAATCAGGGATATCAGATCCCAAAATAGCCAGCTTTAAGTACTGAAGAGAATAGAATGATAGTCTTTGAGACTGGCTTCCCTCTGAAAAATTTAAAGGGCCACCCTATGGCCAAAAGAGGATATTCATCTTTAGGTAGAGACAACCCAGGGCAAACATTCTTTGAACCAACAGGTCCTCAGCAAGTATTTACTGAACACCCGTTAAACATACAGTATTGAGCTAGGTACTGGAGTAGAAATGTAAGACAGTCATGGGATGGATGGTCCTCATCTTGGATGATATTCTACTTTCAGCTCAGGGAAGGGGAAAATACACTGCAAAATCTAAAAGTAAAAGTTGACTGTCCAGCTTATGAACCATCAAATGTCAGACCTTTAGTTTTCACCTAGTAAAACAGTGTTTGAAACCATGGACCCTCAAGCCCTAAGATTCAGCAGAGTGCTTTCAACCTTCTCTCTGCCCTTCTTTCCTCCACCGCCTTTCAACCAGTCACACTGCTTTGAATTTCTATAAGATTTTGGATAACAAAGGATTCATAGCTTTTGAAATTTTTCAAACCATAAATCTAGTCCACCCCTGTCATGTTACAGATGAGGAAATAGAGCCCCAGAAAGGGAAAAGAATTTGGTTGAGGGTCCATAGCCTGTTAGAAGCTGAAACCCTCAGTTTTCAGATTTCAGTGATCCACTTCTCTGTGCCATCTATCACCCTAGCAACAGATATTTCTAAATATCAGAGTGGCCTTCTATGTTAGGAAGAGCCACTTGACACAGGAATTGGAAGAAGTTGCTTTGGGGTATTCTGAGCCAAGTGCTTAGATCCTGAGTTACTCCAGGAGGACAGAAAAAAAGAGAGATCAGTGAAGGATATTATTCAAGCTCCCATTTTGTTATACCCAAATGGCTTCTTATCCTTTGCAAGGGACTAGAAGGATCCATTCAGGTCATGGATGCAAAGTGTCTGACACATGGTAGGTACTAAACAAATGGTAAATCTTGATGATATAGCTATTTCTTTGTAACATAAAGTGGTATCTTTCATTGATGTGTCTCTCAATTATTATATAGGCAAAATAAGGATTTGTGAATCAGAATCCAGGTCCACAGTAAGTTAACCTGGTATACCAGATGAATGCCAATTTTATACATAATTTGGTGGAGTCAAGGTACAGGCTTCACTTCCCAGGGAGCCTAGCAGATCTTGGCAATCCTAGTGTGCCTCACTGTGCCAGCTCAGACAGCTAAACAGATGATGTGGCACTCAGTTTCTTTTAAGCACAGGTCCGAAAAATACTATTCTTTGCTTTGCCTCTTATAACCTGGCATAAATGGAGGAGAAAATTGTTGGGACAGTTGTTTCTCTTGGATGAATTCAATTTCCAAAAAAAAAAAAAATCACAAATGAAATTTCCTCAGTTGGAATTAACATACTCATACATCGCTGCAAACAGGAAGAATTCTGTTTTGGAGAAGTGGCCTGGGAGGCATCATTGATGACATTACCTGGTTTCATGGAGCATTTGCTTCCTATTTAATGTCTGTGACTTTGGCTGGAGAATTTTCCAAAGCAAAGGTTATGCTTTGGGCTTGAACTTCAAATTTCTATTCATTTGCACACCCGTTGCAGTCTCAGTCCTACACAGTTGACTTTATTCTAAAGACATAGTGGTTTCCTGTGGGTTTCTGACTTAGATATTTCAATTCCAGTGTACCCACTCTGTTAGTTCCCCTTGGATTATGAATTAGAGCCTCTCCTCTCAATTACTTTATCTTGTCTGCAATGGTCCTGACTTATTAAAAGTTAAGCAATTTACCTCGGATTGCTTAGCAAGAAAGTAGGAAGAGCCAGGAGTAGAACCTAGGCAATATAACCTTAGAGTTTCAGACCTTCACAAATATTCTCTGTTGCTCAGAGATTCCAAAAGCAAGAGGAAACACTCATGACCAGTGGGATCAAGTGTTAGTTTGCAGAGAAGATAGCAGTTGGCCTTGAGGTTAGATAGAATTTTGACAGAAATAAAGCCATGGAGTAATTGGAGTGTGCCATACAGGTAGAAAAGCATAGGGTAAAGTGTAAGCCAGGATACTTAGTTTGGCTTAAATATGGGATCATTTGAAGGGAGTATTGGAAGGTGACTCCTTGAACAGAGTTGGGATTAGGTTATGGAGAACCTGTTTGGACAGAATTGATTTATACTTAGTTTAGTAAGCAAATAAAGGTTCTTCCTTCTTCCCTTTTTCCCTTCCTTCCTATTTTCCTTCCTTGACTCCTAAATAATATATGTACTTTACAGAATAAAAGTTAACTTAAAATAAGAATACCACCAGAAAGTCCCTCAACAGAGATGATTCACATGAACATCTTCCAGACTTTTCTCCCATGCAAATATATACATATAAGTAATTACATAACTTGGAAGGCATAATCCTAAGATTCCTGCCACTTGCCTATATGCCCTGTATAATCTCTTCCCCTAGAGAGTGGGCAGAGATGTGAATATGATGTGATGTCACTCCCTTAAGTTATGTTATATGGCAAGGGTGATGAGATAGTCACACCTGTATCTACATTCCTTATATAAGAATTTTCATCTGGCTTTAAAAAAGAATTTTCATGTTGTGAGAGAGCCATTTGGCTAGGATGTGAGAGCAGCCTAAGGATGTGAGGGGCTGAGAGTGACTTCCAACAATCAGCCAGCAAGATATCAGTGACCTCAGTCCTAAAACCACAAGGAACTTAATTCTGCCAATAACCTGTGAGCTTGGATCCACAGCCCTGGCTTGATACTGTGATTTCAACTTGATGAGTGTCCTAAATATATTTTCTTAATTTCTGCATTCTTGATGCTCTGGCATCTGCAGTCTACTATCTGGAGAGAGGCTGCCCCCTCAGGTCTAGCCAATTTTTAGAGATAGCAAATGACTTTCCCAGGAGGGTACTTTTCATATGAAAACCAGACAATCCAGACCCTGTATCTGAACCAGATTGCTTCTCTATCTGGCTTTTACAGAGGCAATATTCCTCTGCCCTAACCATCTCGGAGCCAGGTTCCAGCCTCCTGTATCCAGAGCCCTCCTAAATTATTCAAACTAGCAATCTTAAACCTGATTACCCTGCCTTGCATTTTCCATGGAAACTGCAGTAAAGGCTCTTGCCCCTGTTGTCCCCTTACTCCTTCTGGTGCTTCCCCTTATGGCCCTGTGTAGCATACTGTGCCCTCCTCTTGGGACCTGCAGTTACAAACTATCTTTTCAATGGCTATCATTCTCTAATATGTTAGCTCCATCATACCTGATTGGTAATAAAACCTACTTTTTAAAAAAGATTTTATTTATTTATTCATGAGAGATACAGAGAGAGAGAGACAGAGATGGGGGGGTGGGCAGAGACACAGGCATAGGGAGAAACAGGCTCCATGCAGGGAGCCCAATGCAGGACTCAATCCCAGGTCTCCAGGATCACACCCTGAGCTGAAGGTGGCACTAAACTGCTGAGCCACCTGGGCTGCCCCAAAGCCTACATTTTAAAACAGTGAGAGACCCTTAGCAGATGACCCAGTGAGACCATGCCCAGACTCCTGGTTCATCGAATATGTGACTTAATGAATTTGTGTTGTTTTACACTGTTAAGTTTAAACTGCTAAATTTGTGGAAATTTGTTATGCAGCAATAGAAAACTAGTGCACATGTAAAAATGATATTTTAACATCCTATAGGTAAAAACACTAGAGAAGAATACAGAAATGAAAAAAAAACCTATACTAGACAAGAATACAGAATGTTTAAATTTCATTCCTATATATTTATATGTAAATATATATTATATATCTGCCATTAAAAGTTTTTGAGTAAGAGAATGAAACACTTGGAGCTGAGAATTTATTTATTTATTTTTTTAAAGATTTTTTATTTATTTATTCATGAGAGACACACACAGGGAGAGGCAGAGACGGAGGCAGAGGGAGAAGCAGGCTCCATGCAGGGAGCCTGCTGTGGGACTCGATCCCGGGACCCCAGGATCATGCCCTGGGCCAAAGGCAGATGCTCAACCACTGAGCCACCCAGGCATCCCATGAGCCACCCAGGCATCCCTGGAGCTGAGAATTTAAACAGCAGAGAAGGGATCCCTGGGTGGCGCAGCGGTTTGGCGCCTGCCTTTGGCCCAGGGCGCGATTCTGGAGACCCGGGATCGAATCCCACATCGGGCTCCCGGTGCATGGAGCCTGCTTCTCCCTCTGCCTGTGTCTCTGCCTCTTTCTCTCTCTGTAACTATCATAAATAAATAAAAATTAAAAAAAAAAAATAAACAGCAGAGAAATGTGGGACAGTTGAGATAAGCAAAGGGTGGAGAGAACCTGTCAGATTATAGTGGTCATCTGGATTGGTGGTTCTCAACCTTGGTCTCCCCTAGAGTCATTTTAAAAATATTGATACCTAAAAAAATAATAATAAAATAAAATACTGATACCTGGGACTCCACCCCCAGAGATTTTGATTTGATGGTCTGGGGTACAACCTGGGTATCCAGTGTTTTAAAAGCTCCCCCAGGCAATTCTAGTACATAATGAAAGTAGGGAACGACCAACAGATCGGGTAGAGAGTGCCATCTTGAATTTAAATGGTCCTCCTGAAATAGAAAAGGAAGGATGGATAAAAAAAAAGGCATTGCTGGGCAGCCCGGGTGGCTCAGCAGTTTAGCGCCGCCTTCAGCTCAGGGCCTGATCCTGGAGACCTGGGATCAAGTCCCATGTCAGGCTCCCTGCATGTAACCTGCTTCTCTCTCTCTCTCTCTCTCTCTCTCTCTCTCTCTCTCTCTCTCTCTCTCTGTCTCTCATGAGTAAATAAATAAAATTTAAAAAAAAAAAAAGGCATTGCTGAAGAAGCCACCAATAACCCAGCAGCAAGAACACTGGAAATCCTCCTACTCATCTTGCTTTTGTTGTTGTTTGATATGTTTCTTTTAAATTAGATTTCCATTCATCTCATTAGTGATATTAAGAGAATTTTCATGGGGAGATAGACACTTGAGACTGGCTCTGCATACATGGAGTGGTAGGACCATTGGGGAGGTTTCAAGGAGCATCCCAGGCAATGGAAATGGTTTGAGCAAAGTCTCAAAGGTGGGAACTAGTTTTCCAGATACTAGCCTGAAGTTGGTGGTTGAGAGTAAAGTTTGAGTGATGTGATACCAAAAGAACTAAGAGTCATTCTTGCTCTTGAAAAGGGGAATGGGGGATCCCTGGGTGGCGCAGCGGTTTGGCGCCTGCCTTTGGCCCAGGGCGTGATCCTGGAGACCCGGGATCGAATCCCACATCAGGCTCCCGGTGCATGGAGCCTGCTTCTCCCTCTGCCTATCTCTCTGCTTCTCTCTCTCTCTCTCTGTGACTATCATAAATAAATAAAAAATTAAAAAAAAAGAAAAGGGGAATGGACTGATTTTTCAAAATGGTAGGTGAGGAAGATGAAGGTGTGGAACATGAAGAAAATTTAGAGGAAACCTAGAAACCAGGGAACTTACAGGCTCTTAGAATAACGAAATCATTAGAGAACAAACCTTATTTTAAGGCAAAGCAATGGAAGAAGAGAAGAAGAGAATAAATCAGGAGATGCACCTGAAGAAAAGACAAATTGAAGGCCCTACTAGTTGTGGGAGTAAAGGGCAAGAAAGAGTTGCAAGCTTTTGGCCTCGGTAGGCTGGTAGGAATGCATATGATCAAAAGGTCTCTAGTTTGGCATTGTGGTTAAAGAAAGGGTAAATGGCTTAATTAGGCTTCTGGTGTTATTGTATGTACCTGGATAACAAGGGAATTCATCCACTGTAGACTCACCCTCGCTCAGGGTGGGTGCATGAGGGATGGATTTCACAAGAGAAACATTGTAGGAATAAAGTGTTTTAAAGTAGTCTGCCTTCTTTTGACTCTGTATAAAGGAGAGAACTCCCTTCGGACAGTTGCATAAATTGAGAACTAGCAATCCCAGCTGCCAATAAAGAGAGTGCACAGTTCTTTTTTCCCCTCTAAAGACCCCCCCCCCCAAGGTGGAACTTGCTGGGGCTGTATCTGGTTGTGATTCATATCCTTGGCTATCGTTCAACCCTTGGCATGGGGCATGTAAGCTGGTCACTTACTGCAGGGAGCAGCAGATGGTCCACTCATCCCTCCCTTAAATGGCTGAGTCTGCCCTGAATCCTTAGGAGTATAAATAATTTACTCTCTATTCCTCTGAGCCCAGTTAATATTACTTCTCCAAATACTCCTGACATGTTCTTATATTTACTTGTGCTTTTCTTGCCAAGGCCTTCTAACTATCCCTTCTGATATTTTATTGGTAGAAATACTGGTCTGACCCAAGCTCTGAAATAAATTGTGAAGGATAGGAACATCTTAATCAGTCCAGTGGGACTTTTAAGTACAACTCTCCCCCTCCTTTGGGGGAGTTTTGTACCAGAAATAACCGTGTGAGATCCTGCTTTTCATCAAGGGTTTATTGGTTAATGAGGCCTGTGGCTGGTGTGGTTTTCCTGTGTTTAGCTTTTGGAACTCTCAGAGACAGTTGCTTGGAATAGAGAGCTGACAGAATTATTGTCCAGCCAGCCTGCCGGCTACAGCCTACAAGACTCTACCAACACCAGTGAATTTTATGGCAGATTCAGTGAACAGGGCAAGTATTTGATGAGGCAGAGTGAAGAGCTGTTGGCATACTATTCTGCTGTCTAAAGAAGTCTGGGAGGCTTCTCATTAAGCCATCTTTTTCTCTATCTCGTTTTACTCTAGGCTTTGTTATCCTTGCTCAAGTGCTTAAACAGGAATTCATGGGCAACCGTGGTTTCAGGAGGAAGTCACTGGAGTGGAACCTTGGGACTTACCTCCCCTAGTTTTCTTGTGGCAAAGGGGACCTTTTCCATTAAAACTTGTAATAACAGAACATGACCAAATTCCACTTTGCCCTACCATTACAGCCCTTTAAGCTACTTAGCCTCTCTTAGAACAGTCCCTTACATTTTATAAACCTTGGATACTTTGAAAAAGTGCTCTAATATATTATCACAGTTGAGACCCATATCACCTCTATAAGTTCCCATGTCAATTAGCTGTCACTCTGTAACAAACCATCCCAAAACTCAGCAGCTTAAAACAACACTTATAATTTCTCATCAGTCTGTAGGTTTGCTGAGCATTGGCCAATCTAAGTTGGGCTCAGTCATGAGTCTGGGACAAGCTGGGGGTTACCTGAGGTAGGCTGGTTGTGGCTATGCTTCACATGTTCCTTATCTTCCTTCTAGAACCATGGGATAAGCTGAGCCTGTTATTCTCATGGTTAAGGAAGAGATGCAAGAGTGAGAAGAAACAATAATGCCTCCAAAGGCCTGGGCTCAAAACTGGATCATTGTTACTTCCACATCATCCAGTTTGCTATAGCTAATTACATGATTGAACTTAGAATCAATTAACAGGAAGTATACTCCACATGTTTTACAGAAGAAATGAGTCAAGTGGCACAGGCAGAGGAAGGGCAAAGAATTGGGGTCGGTAATGGAATCTTCCGTAGGTAGGCAGGGCAGATGTGATTGTTCTCACTTTACAGGTAAGAAATCTGAGACCCAGAAGGCTAAAATGATTTGCCCAAGGTCACACAGAAAATTTGGACACTGGGGTACCTGAGTGGCTCAGTGGTTGAGCATCTGCCTTTGGCTCAGGTAGTGATCCCAGGGTCCTGGGATTCCCCTGCAGGAAGCCTGCTTATCCCTCTGCCTCTCTGTCTCTCATGAATTAAAAAAAAGAAAGAAAGAAAATTTGGATACTGCTGGAATGCAAACTCAACTCTCATGGTTTCTAATTCTCTCAGCTTTTTGCCATACTGAATTCCATGATTCCATAACATATGCCCTGTCAGTTAGTTAAAAGTCCATGGCTCCTTTCTTGCTGGGAATGAATTCTTAGGCCTGGTCCTTTCTTTCTTTTTTTTAAATTTATGATAGTCACAGAGAGAGACAGAGAGGCAGAGACACAGGCAGAGGGAGAAGCAGGCTCCATGCACCGGGAGCCTGATGTGGGATTCGATCCTGGGTCTCCAGGATCGCGCCCTGGGCCAAAGGCAGGCGCCAAACCGCTGCGCCACCCAGGGATCCCGGCCTGGTCCTTTCTTGTTCTCCCTTATGCCCCTGGGATTTGGCCCATGGGCCTCCTTCATAGTCATCACCATCTACTCTTCCATTTGGACCTGCTTGGAGTTGCAGGATAGATGAAATCCATCCCCCAACACACACACACACACACACACACACACACACACACACTGAAACACAGAGATAAATTTTCCTGTCCCTGAAACAGACATATGAACCCCTCCATTTTTAATAAAAATAGATCTTTAAAACAAGAATCCAAACATCACATGATAGATGGACCAGAGTGAGGTCAAACCCTACCATATTATGGTTCTTTGAAAAATGGGAATATTATAATCACCTGCATTCTGTCAACATGTTTATTATGGACTCTGAGCTTTGTTTAGATGTTAATAGGTACAAGCTAGTTTTCTCTTGGCCCTTCCTTGACTGCCTTTGTACAGAGTTCTTTTAGTGGCACTCAGATCAAGAATCTGTGCATTCCTGCCCAGTCTGGGCTGGGTAGAATTTTAGTTCAAGCTGCTCAAACCTAGCCTGAAGAAATTTGAACTAGTACCTCTGATACAGCCTGTGAGACTTTTTTTCAGGTGTGAGTCTCCACGGCAACCCTGTGTTTCTGTCTTTCAATACACTCATGCTCCTAAATCTGGCTTCTAGCATCCTAAGGTACAAAGGTACCATCTAATCTTAAATTCTCCTCCTCTGGGTTTCTGGTCAACATGCACCGACAGCATGTTAGCCTCGTGAATCTTCTAGACAGAGGTCTCCATGGCCCTAGTCTCTGAAAGCCCCTCCCTTTTCCTTGAGATAGTTTTCTTTCCTGATCTTTTTTTTTTCTTCTGTAGCATAACTTCCAGCAGCTGCTTGATCTGGCTGTCTGGCTTTATTATTCAGGGTAGCTCTGCCTAATCTCTTGATTCTAAGGGCTAATGTGGCTTAGCCATAGCAAGGAAGGTTGAGTTCTGATCTTTCTCCATAGTTCCATAGAAGCCTGGAAGACAGATTACTTGCAATCATTTCTGAAGGCAGAAGGTAAGTGAGTGACCTTCATAGTGGTAGAGCCAAGAGAAAATTATGGTTGTCCTTGAGCTTTCAGAGACGATAGCTAAACTCAGAAGGAAAGTGAGGACAAATGAAAGAAAGAAAAGAGAGAAAAGAAAAGAAAGATGCTGCTAGAAAGAAATAGCTTCTGCTGATAAAGAACCTCAATATATTCAAGCAGTGTCCATCATGGGTTCTTGATTATCTTTTTGGCTCATTGTAGGGAGAGAGCTATACAGCTACCATGTCAGAGGAGATAAGGAAACAAAGAAATCTGGATAGGGGCATTGCCATAGATATTTTGCCTTCTGCTTTGTAATGATCCATCATTGGACTGTGAAGAGGAAGGAAGCAAGGAGGCAGCTGGCAGTGTGGTACCGCATATTAGGATTCTTGCTGGTCTGGTAGTTGACATAGTACAGTGGCAATAAGTGTTGGCTCTACAGACAGAGCCTGGGCTTGCATATATTTTGATAAGGGACATTTGAAAAGTTCCTTAACTCTAAGTTTTAATTATCTCATCTAAAAAAAAAATGGGCTTAATGCACCCTACCTTATATGGTTGTTGTGAGGATGAAATAAAATAATATTTATAAAGTATTTGGCATAATGCTGGGCACATAATAAGCACTAAATAAATATTAACCATTGTTAATATTAGCTGACACACCTTTGTGAGGACTTTCAAGAAGAGTATATTGAGATTCTAAGGAATCTGATTGTTCCTTTTTAAGTAAACTCTTAAATATAGTAAAAGCTCCTCTCACTGACCTCCATTAAGCGGACTTGGTGGACAAAGTTGATACTTTTCCTTCCTACTAAAATATATACTGACTGATGCTCAGGGCACAAGGAAACCTCATGGACAGTAACTTATGCTATGGTTGACCCTTACACTTCTGCTACTATGTGTTAACACTTACCAAGAGCTAGTTGTTTGCTTGCCAAACCCATTTATGCCAGTTGTACTTGCTAATATAATTAGGTAACTTAATGTAAATTTATGAAATGTGAGTATAAAAGAGTAGCTATTGTTTCTGTGAAAACCAATGTCAATGCTTTGGAAATATTTGATAAAGAAAAGTTACTTTTAAAAGCAGCCCTATTGCTCTCGTCACCTGGGTGGCCCAGTCAATTGAATGTCCAACTCTTGGTTTGGGCTCAGGTTGTGATCTCAGGGTCGTGAGATTGAGCCCTGCATCCACTTTGTGCTCAGTGCAGAGTCTGCTTCAGTTTTTCCCTCTCCCTCTGCCCCTCTACTCATGCTAAATAAATAAATAAATAAATAAATGTAAAAGCTGCTTTATTGTTAGAAAAAAAATCACAGCCTGAACTGGAACTCAAAGGAGATGCATTAGGGATGTAACCTATGCAAAAAAGAGTCTGTGAAGTTCCAGAGGGTACACACTCCAGTAAAGGCCTTGGTCTTACATCACATCACCAGATTAGTAAATGAATGTACAAATGTATGTGGTTTTTTTAAAGATTTTATTTATTTATTCATGAGAGGCAGAGAGAGAGAGAGAGAGAGAGAGAGAGCCAGAGACACAGGCAGAGGGAGAAACAGGCTCCATGCAGGGAGCCTGATGTGGGACTTGATCCTGGGTCTCCAAGATCAGGCCCTGGGCCGAAGGCAGCGCTAAACTGCTAAGCCACCCAGGCTGCCCAACAAATGTATGTTTTAAGTTGAGATAAAATGCTTAAGGATTGTATGTATTCTTTAATATGATTCTTTACTTTAATCAATTACTTATTCTGATAGTGTTATACAAGAGAGCTTCTACAGTACAATGAACCATGTTATACATTGTGAGATCCCATGGCATCTACTGTGTATATTGTGAGATTCCGTGGTATCTAGTGATTGTTCCTTTTTTAGTAAAACCAAATATAGTAAAAGCTCCTTTCATTGACCTCTACTTGGCTGACTTGGTGGACTAAGTTGACACTTTTCCTTCCTACTGAAATATATACTGACCAAAGCTCATATACAAAGTGCTGTGTATGCTGTGGGCTTACAAAAAGGGAGCATTGTCCAATAGTGTGTATTTATGAGTTTTATGGATAGAAGATTTCAATAGGCAGAGTAATGCCTCCTCATCCCAAAGATATCCACATTCTAATTTCTGGAACATGTGAACATGCTACATTATAGGCCAGGGAGGAGTTAAGGTTGCAGATATGAGTAAAGTTGCTAATCAATTGACCTTGAGATGGAAAGATTCTTCTGGATTTTTCAGGGTGCCTCTGTTTAGTCACACAGATCCTTACAAGAGGAAGAGGAAGGCAATAGAGTGTCAAAGTGAATTGAGGTGGGAAAGACTTGGCCAATGTCGCTGGTTTTGAAGATAGAGGAAGGAGCTATCAACCAAGGAATGTGGACAGTCTTTTGAAAGTAGAAAGGCAACGAAATGGATTATCTCCTGGAGCCTTCAGAAAGGAATGCCATTCTGCCAATATTTTTATTTTAGCCCAGTAAGACCAATTTCAGACTTTAGACCTGCAGAAGAGTAAGATGATAAATTTGTGTTGTTAAGCTAGTAGATCAGTGTTAATTTGTTACAGCAAAAATAGTAAACTAATGTAGAGGTTGAGCCAACTTGATAGCAAACAACAAAGCCTACCGCTTAACCACCCCCCACCCCCACAACTGTGCTTATAGGAAACCTACTCAGGAACCCTAGACACAAGATTCACACATTTAATATCTGGGTCTGGCCTTAAAAGTACCATATTTACTCACCTTTTACTATTTGCCAGGCAGTATGCTAAATGCTAAGGCCACATTGGCAAAAAGCATAGATAGAGTCTTTCTTCATGGAGCTCTCAAGCTATTTTTATGATCTCCCATTTCAAAGCCTATACTTTGTGGGAAAGGGATTCTCAACATCTTCCCATTCCAGAATTGAGATACACCTAGGTTTTTTGCTCATTTGTAAAACAGAATTTTTAAGCCATTAGAAACTATTTTTCCTCTAACCATTTTCCTAAGATTGCCTTTGATTTGTGACTCTAGCATCTCCATTTTCATCCATTCACCCATCTAACAAAGTGATTTTCTAAAATTCTATCATTATAGTCTTCCAACATCAAACTACCAAAAACTAAACAGATATTTCCACCAAGAAAAAAGAATGGTGGTTCTCTCATGCTTCATCTTCACACATGGATGTGTTTACATCAAGATTTTCACTCCACTCAGGTGTTTTCCTTTATCCAAAAGAGCCACCTCATCAAACGCAAGTCTCTCTCATTTATCAGGTCCAGGTCATGTCTGCTTTCAACAATGCCCTCTCTAAACATACTGACTCACCTTTGCCTCTATAGTACCTATAGGTATTTCTGAGTCATGCTTTTGTACCCTTTATTATTTATGTCATTTTGTTCTCTATTACTTGTGTCATCTGTGTTTTATTCCCTGATTAGAAGCCCCTTTCGTGGTTTCCCACTGCACACTGAATAAAGTCTCAACTCTTCATCATAGCAGTGTGGGCCATTATGACCTGGTGGTTCTGTCTTCCTTTCCACATTGGAGTGTCATTCTCCCCACCCTTCCATCTGTTGTAGTTCATTTGGGCTGCTATAACCAAAATACCATAAACTGGAACACTTATAAGCAATAGAAAACTATCACTCAAAAAAATAATAAAATAAAACTATCACTCACGAGCACCTGGGTGGCTCAGTGGTTGAGCGTCTGCCTTTAGCTCAGGTCGTGATTCTGGGTTTCTGGGATTGAGTCCCACATCAGGCTCCCCGTGGGAAGCCTGTTTCTCCTCCTGCCTATGCCCCTGCCTCTCCCTGTGTGCCTCTCATGAATAAATAAATAAAATCTTTAAAAAACAGAAATATATCACTCACAGTTCTTGGAGCTGGGAATTCCAAGATTGAGGTGCTGACAGGCATGGTGTCTGATGAGAGCCCACTCCCTGGCTCATAGGTGGCCATCTTCTTGCTGTGTCCTCACATGGTGGAAGGGGCAAGGTTGTTCTCTTGGGTTTCTTTTATAAGGGCACTAATCCCATTTATGAAGGCTCCACCCTCCTGAGCTAATCACCTCCCAAAGGCTCTACCTTCAAATACCAGCACATTGGGGGAGTAGGTTTCAACATATGAATTTAGTGGGGACATAGACAAGTTATTCTATAGCACTATCCTCAGCAGCCATTCCAGAATCCTCAAATGCACCATGTTCTCTTCAGTTTCTAGGCCTTCAACATGCTGCATCTTTCTGAAATGCTTATCATCAGCTGTTTTTTCTTTCACTCCTACCCCCACCCTCTTCACCTGGTTTACTCATCCTCTAGTTGAGAACTCACATATCATTTTCTTTTTTCTTTAAGATTCAATTTATTTATTTGAGAGAGAGAGAGAGAGAGAGAGTGCACAAATGGGGGTGTAGAGGGAGAAGCAACTCCCCACTAAGCAGGGAGCCCACTGTAGGACTTTATCCCAGGACCCTGAGATTATGACCTGGGCCAAAGGCAGATGCTCAATCGATCTAGCCACCCAGGCACCCCTCAAATATCATTTTCTACAAAAATCACTCCTGTATTGGACCTACCTTGTTACTATTCTCCCTTAGACATGTAAGCCCTTAGCACCATACATTTCTTTGTAGTCCCATGCATTTCTTTGTAGCATTTATTGAATTATAATTACTTGCATTTTTTTTTGGTCTTCCTCTAGATATAAGCATCATGTTTGTTGAAAAAGAGAGTGCCTGGGTGAATGAACTAAAGAACAAACGGTTCTTTAGTCTCGACTTTTAGAATTGTTTACTATCTGTCTCTTCCAAGTAGAATGTAAGCTTAGCAAAGGCAAGAACTTTGTCTATCTTATTGACTACTGCTGTGGCTTATAGTGTATAAAAAAATGCTAGTTAAAAATGATTTTGGCATCTTTGTAGAATTTGGTCAAAACATACCTTTGTTCATTTTTATGCCATTTACACATAAAGAGAAAACCAATGAAGGTAGGGAAAGTTTCCTGTGTTTTCAGGATTCCCTCTGAATGTGGAATCCTGAAGTTCTCTCAATTTCGTTTCCTTCCATCTAAATAATATTACTTGATACCACCTAGAAAATGTGTAATGATGTTTGCCTCAAGTACCTGTACAGTTTTCTCCATATGAATTAATTGTATTTTTTGCGGGACAAACAAGCTAAATATAATAAGCCCTATTATATAGATCAGTTGTTCTTTATTTTTTATTTCTTAATTTAAAAAAATACTCTGAATAAGGTTCTCTACTTGTGGCAAATTGCTTCCTCTTCTGTTTTATTTTTATTTTTAATTCAATTTAGTTAATGTATAGCATATTATTAGTTTCAAGGGCAGAATTTAGTGATTCTTCAGTTGCATATAATGCCCAGTGCTCACTAAATCAGGTGCCCTCCTTAATGCCCATCATCCAATTACCCCATCCCCACCTCCACCCCTCCAGCAATGCTCAGTTTGTTTCCTATAGTTAAGAGTCTCTTATGGTTTGCCTCCCTCTCTGTTTTCCTCTTATTTTTCCTTCCCTTCCCCTATTTTCATCTGTTTTGTTCTTTAAATTCCACGTATGAGTGAAATTGTATTTGTCTTTTTCTGACTGACTTATTTTCCTTAGCATAATACCCTCTAGTTCCACCTAGATCAGTGGTTCTTAAACTGAAACATGAAGCAGAATCACCAGAGTATTTGCTAAAATGGCTTATTCCTAAACCCAAGCTCAATTCTGATTCTTTAGATCCAGAATGTTGCTGAGGAATCTACATTTTAACAAGCCCTCCCAGATCATTCTGATGCTGATCATCTAGGAATAATCCCTTGAGAAAGGCTAATATGGATTTTGAATTGGGTATCCAAGCGGTGTAGTGACCTGATCAAATAATAATATTAGCTACCCTTCATTGAGTGTTAGTGTTTGCCGGGCACTGATCTATTCCAAGAGGCTTTATAGAAAGCCATTACTGTCTAATTTAATCTTTTCCACTAGTCTAAGAGAAGGTATTATTATAATCCTCCATTTTATAGGTAAGATAACTGAGGCCAAGAGAGGTTAAGTAATTTGCCCAGAGTCACACAGCTAATAAGTGGTAGAGACATTCTGCATATTCTGACTCCAAATTGCTTCCTCTTTCCCTTAAATCCAGGCTGCCTACCTCCCACAGAGCTTTCTTCGTTGTCAGACTTCTGGATCCTTGGCGTGCTAAACATGTACTTAATTCTACTTCTCCAGTCCTAATCAGAATCATGATCTGTTGCTCTTAAAGGTGCTTTATTGCAGATTACCAAGGGAAAAAGCCCTGTCTTCCTGAAGTTCTTTGTTTGCATTTGTTGAAACAACTGGCCCCAGGGAAAGAGGCCCTTCTTTAGAAGAAATAAATATGTTCTTTCTGCCCTCCTCACATACCATATTAATTATCAGGTACAGAAGAAACCGCAGAAACTCCTGGCCCACTTGGCCCTTCTTCTCCAAAGCAGGAAGCAGCACAGCAAGAGAAGAGTTTCTTTGTGAAGCTCAAGTGTTCTCCCACATACAGTAATCTAGGAAAAACGTTCAGCATGCTGGGTCTGAGTCCAGTGATAAGACAACTACCCATAAATTGGTGGAATGTTCATGGAAAATAGATTGGGATGTACAAACAAGAACTCTAAACAGAGATTTGAGGAACATAATTGAGTTAATTCCCTTTAAACTTGGCCTTTCCTGTACACTTGGTATTAGATATTGATACAGAGACTCTTCATTAACCCAGTAGGAATAGAAAAGTTACTCTGCATAAGGTTCTCTACTTGCAGCAGAATATGGAGTTGAAAGAGCTTCACTGGGTAGTAGAGGTAGCCAAATGATGGATCTCTCTATTGCAGCCACCCGTGGCTTCTGCCTTCTCCTGCTTCAAAACAACAACATGGACACTTACATACTATATCTAGAAACAAAAGCCAGGAAGGGATCTTCAAAGGTGATTAGATTTCTGCGAGGCAAAACCTAAAATAAAGATGGCAAACAGTGGTTCTATCCCCACCTTATGAACAATGTAGTGAGAATTATGAAGCCACATGTGGGCAGGAAAGAGGGCCAGAATTGATTAGTGATGTCTGCCATGGACATGAAAATACAGAGGGCCAGCAAATAGGCTACTTTTTTTGCCCTCTGGCTCCAAGGTTTCTTAACCTGATTGCACACAAATTACTGGGAGCTTTAAAAAAATACTGGTACTTGGTGTCCACACCAGACCAATTAAATAGATTCTATGGAAGTGAGATTCAGGTATCCAAGCATCCAGAGTTGAGAGCTGAGTGGTTCTCAAATGTATTTCTTTCAACAAGGAACTGCCAGGTCAGCTGCATGAGAACTTTCTGGGGAGCTTATAAAATTATTGTTTCATGGGGCCAACTCTTAAAATTTCTAATTTGGAAATATGAGGATGGGTCCCAAGAGTTTATTTTTTAGAAGTTCAGGGAGGATGCTGACGTGTAGTCAGGTTTGAGAAACACTGCTATAAGCTATTCTTAATGCCTCAGATGAATAAGAACTTTGAACAGAACCTTTTGCTCTAGAACAGTGTTTATCAACCTTGAGTGCACACCAGAATCTCCTGGCAAACTTTTTAAAAACACCAGTATGTGGGTCCAACTCCAGATCAATTATATTAGACTCTCTAGGGTGGGACTTGGATGATTCTAATGTGAAGCTACAACAGAAAGTCACTGCTCTAAGAAGTGGGATGCAGGCATCTTATTTGAGAACTTAATCAAGTGGATTTCATTTCTCTTTTTTTTATGGATTTAGTCACTGACTTAGTCTAGTGCTTTGGCATGATGTTAGGTGATAGAACCACTTCTGTTTCCTAAACCTTGTTTACCCACTAGAATCTATCATTTATGATGGTTGTGGTGGTCTTATGGGTCTTCCTGGACTTAATAAACATTGAAATGCAGCCACTCATTTTTTTTTAAACAAATAGCTACTGAATGTATCAGTGTTTATAAAATGTAGATTCCAATATCTTCTACCTCTGTAAACAAGTTTTTGATGATGGTTGATTTAAATTTTTTTAGATAGTCATATAAAATAGAGAGCAACTGATGCTTTTAAGAGACAGTACTTGTAAAGACAAAGTTGTATTTAAATATTAAATCTAGAGGCATGCAAATAGGCAGCTTAACTACTAATCTCTGACTGGCTCCTGTAGGGGAGGAAAAATTTTTCCTCAACCTTCTTAGGGTCCCTGTTGGGGTCTGAAAATTAAACTGACAGAAACAGAGTAACAGGGGAAAAGCACACAAATGTATTTTTTTCACACAAATGTATTTAATGTAAGTTTTACATGGCAGGGGAGCCTTCATAAGGAAATGACCCAAAGAAATGGTTAGACTTGTGTATTTTTATGCTAGGTTTGATGAAGAGTGGGCAGTTATGCAGAAATACGATGAGTATGAGGTGGGTGTAGTAAACTGGTGGGAACTTAGCAAGGCCTGTTTATTCATTCTTCCCAGTGCCCCTTTGTCTTTGGATATAAGGATGCTCCTTTCCTCAGGTATGGGGAGGGCACCTCTCACACGAGCATTTTATGACCTGTTTCAGGGGAGAAGGGTGTGGGGAAGGTCAGAGTTATCTTCCTGCCTCTGCTGTTTTCTTGGATTCCTTCAGCTTAAAATAGTCAGTATGCCAAGGTGCCATATTTGGGGGTAGCATGTTCTGAACCCTATCACCCTGCTGGTGCCTTTAGAAGCAAATGAAAGAGATGTGATTCTTCCCCTTTAGAAGCTTTGCCTTTATGTTTACCTGCCTCACATGAGTTGTGTAAGACAGCCAGGCAACCACAGGCAGTCAGCTTTGCAGTGATGGTGACACCAGAGATGGTGAGATTTGCAGGGTAGAGCCCGATTCCCCTTCTTCTTCAAAATGCATGTTAAAAATCACATTTCCTCGCTTATGCTTGAATTTCCATCATTAGTGAGTAATGTATTTGATTTAAACATTCCCTCTTTGGATCCTTGTTTTTAAATATAAACAAAACCAACACATTAAATCCTTAATACCTCCAAAATTCTCAGGAGGGGAGAACTGTGACTGTCTTGATGGAGAAATGGCACCAAAGGAGAGAGTTATAAAGGTCATCGTAAAGAGGGCCTAAGGCTTAGAGAACTAACTCCTCCTGTTAATGCAGATTAGTTGTTCCTTGCACTTACTTCCCATTTCAGGACTTCTTTGCAATGGTAACCTGCTTTGAAAAGCAATGTGAGTCCTTTAAGAAGTATTGGCCTGGGGCCTACCCATCTCTATAGCCCCAGAACCAGTTGAGAGTAGTCGAGGGAAGGGCAGCCAGTGAAAATGTACCATCCTAGACCTGCCGTGGGAGGTTTGGGATCCAGTCTTGGACCCAACCGGTTGAGTACCAACAGCCAAAGTTCTGGATGACAGCCTAATTGTCCTTGTAAACAAGACCACTTCCTCTCCCTCAACCCATGTAAAACAGGACCCAACAAACCCCTCACTGATGCAATGTCCCCATGCATGTGCTCTGAGAATAGACCATTGTGTTTTTGCCAAGAGCTGGTATCAAGTGAATAATCTGTTCCTATACATTTACACTCAGTGCAGAGTATCCTAGGACATGTTTATACTCAAGAAAGGTTAGTATTAACATTGTGTCAGGGAATTAATCCATTTTAATTATAAATGCCAAGAGCAAACTCCCATTTTTGGGGCCCAGATATAAGACTTTGGTTAAATATTTATAGATCAGTTGGAATGTTTACTCTTAATTCTGGAGCTAGGTATTTACTTGCATAATTGCATACTCCTCCCAACCTCCAACCCCATTTAGTGTTCTCCTGATGTTTTCTCTCTAAAATATAAGTGGATGGGACAGAAAGAAATGATGGGAACATCTGGCTACTGGAGTAGAGCTGGCGATATTGATGGGAGCTGACCCTGAGCTAGTAGAATAATCAGGAAAATACTCTAGGTATATTAACAGGTGATGGAATGAGCAGGGGCTTCAGAATCAGAAAGCCTGAACTCTTGTCTCAACTCTACTATACATTATCTGTGTGACCTCTGCCTCACAGTTTGCTAATCTATAAAATAAAGGAGATTAATTTGAATTCTAAAAACTCCTTCCAGTTCTGAATGTTCCTGGAAGCTTTCTCTAACCCATTTTGAAACTCCTACCACCCCTAGGTGTAATATACCTAGGCCCTCTGGAGCAGTACCATTCAATAGAACTTTCTATAGTGTTGGAAATGTTCTGTATCTGTGATGTACAATAAAATGGCCTCTGGCCACATATAGCTATTGAGCACTTGAAATGTGACTAATGTGGCCAAAGAACTGGATTTAAAATTTTATTTTATTAATTTAAATGTAACAGCCACTTGTGGTTAGTAGCTATCATATAGGGCAGCATAATGCTAGATGATTAGCAATAGTATTGGCTAGCTCCTTACAGAAGGCCATTATCTGTGCTAGTGATGGCTTCTAATCTGGGGAAGATTAAAGAAGTGGTTGGTAAACACTGTTTGGTAGGAATACTCTTTCTCCGATGTGGAGGGTGGGATACAATCAAATGTTCTAGGTGTGTTGAGGTTCCAAAATGCACAACTCCTGAGTTCTTTTTAGTTCCACTAAAAAGTGAAAGAGGGTAGCAAGCCATTGAACTAATTTCCTGGTTTTTTTTTCTGTCTGAAATGTTAATATGCTTTTAGTTGTACTATGTTAAACTGGGAAAACAGTATTACTCTAGGGCATTCTAAGATATACACAGCAGATTGCCCAGAATCAACTTTCATCATTCCACATTAATTAAACATTTTTCATACAAAAAAGAGCTTGTTTACTTAATTTGCAAAATTTTTCTTTGCTATTTAATAGTTTATTGATCTATATCCCATAGCATTGGCTGCAGAGTTATTAATCTGTCTGAATTAAAAACAGCAGCAGGTCTTCATTATACAACTCATTGAGTTGAAAATCAGCTATCACTGTTCCTGTACTTGCCTTTCCTGCTTCCAGATTTATATTTGTCTCTATATACCAAATAATATTAAGGATTATTATTAGTTATTACTACTAGTAGTCATATGCTTAAATAATAATAAGCATTTATTAGTCAAGGCTTTCTATTATAGTTCTTAGCATATAACACTCATGATTAAGAGTATTGGAAAGCATACCTAACTCCAGTTCCATTAATTGGTTAGAATGGAGGCTTCTAAGTAGTATGATCCAGTTGCTCAAGTGATATTGTGTGTCTGGGATGGTAAATCCATGGCATGAAAGCTGTCATTTCCCACCCATTCTTTTGTCCTTGTCTTTCTTTCCTGATGAGCTTGGACCTAGCTTCAGAATCCTTCTCCACACAGTTTCTACACAGCCAGGATCAAAACAGTTAAGTCAGGGCACATGAGTGGCTCAGTTGGTTAAGCAGCTGACTCTTGATTTTGATTCACGTCATGATCTCAGGGTTGTGGGATTGGGTCCCACAATGGGCTCCACACTCAGCAGGGAGTCTGCTTGAGGATTGTTGTTTTTCCTCTTCCTCTGCCCCTCCCCCCACTCTCTCAAACAAATCTTAAAAAACATTTAAGGCAATCATCTGACAACATTTAAGATGAAACTTTTTTTTGCCTAATTTTTGCCATGGGGACATAATCAATTTGTAAGGAATAAAAATGAGGGCACGTTTATCTCTAGAACTGTAAGGAACCCTAAAGAGCACCCAATCTACTCCCCTTACAGAAAGAAGAGAGGAGAGAGGTAATGCAAGGTCACAAAATCAGTTGGTGGCAAAAAAGAGACCACATCCCAGCCTCCTGACTCACAATTGGCAACACACCACCTCCAACTCACCATGTAGTAATCATACCCTGGATGTTTGATGCAGATTATAATTGCCATTGAGTTTACCAGAAATGATGTTTACTTGCTTGGACAATTGAGGCTGGATAGCTCTGGCTATTCAACAGGGTAAATCCATTGGTTTGCAGGATGGCTACATCCAAACAGGTTATTTGGTATAGTTTCCCATGAGATGTCCTTACACATTTTCCAGACATCTGTGTCCAGTGACACCTGACTAGAAGGAAGAAATAGCATCCTATTAACTGAGATGACCAAACCTAGCTTAGCAGGACCTGCTGGAATGTGTGGTACTGATTAACAAATATGATCTTTGCTGCTATCATTAGCAAATTCCTGGATGTTTGCCTTTTTTAATGTTTTGCTCTTTACCTAATAATTTGCTCCTCTTACTTATGGCCTGTGCCCTCCAAGGGGTTGCTCCTATGCAAAAATTGTTTATTAAGTCAAACAACATTGATATAATTGTCAGGCAATATCTAAGAGTTGAGCCCTCACAGTTTCAATAGAGCGAAGCCTACAATAAGAAGCAACAGCAGGAACCTGGAAGTCTTGGTTTTCAGTTCTTTAGATTGTCTTTATGATCCTTTAGGTTGGAAATGTTAAATGATTTGCAAAGTGGGAATCATGATTATTTATTTATCTACTTATTTATTCAATAGTATAATTACTATAAATGTATAAATGAACAATCAGGAGAAAGATATAATTCTGATTACTGGCATTATCATTTGACTGCCAGGAGCATCTGTTTCTGACCATTCAGTGCCTCTGTTTATAAAATACGTTTATGTCCTAAAGTTTCCCTTGCAGTTGAACATCTTTACTACACAGCAAGTTGTATTAATTTACCTTCCTTTCTTTTTAAAAAACTCTTTGTTGTGTCTTTTTTTTAATTTTTTATTTATTTATGATAGTCACACACACAGAGAGAGAAGGGCAGAGACATAGGCAGAGGGAAAGCAGGCTCCATGCACCGGGAGCCCGATGTGGGACTCGATCTGGGGTCTCCAGGATCGCACCCTGGGCCAAAGGCAGGCGCCAAACCGCTGCGTCACCCAGGGATCCCCTCTTTGTTGTGTCTTAAAGATCCCATTCTTGGTTTTACAATTGGTTCCTTATAATCCTCTAAATTTCAGTGTGCCTGAAGCTGCTCAGCTGTTCTCAAGGCATGAGTAAGACAGGCTTGATCCTCCAGTTTCCACAGGAGAACTCATCCTTCAGCTAATGACTTCTACTCGTAATTTCATCTACAAGACTCACTTGGTTCTTGCCATACTCTGGAATCTTGAAGTGCTCCAGTTACCTGGGGTTTTATTTTTAAAGATTATTTATTTATTCATGAGAGAGAGGTAGAGACATAGGCAGAGAGAGAAGCAGGCTCCTCACAGGGAGCCTGATGTGGGACTCAATCCCCAGACCCAGGATCACGCCCTGAGCCAAAGCCAAAGGCAGATGCTTAACTGCTAAGCCATCCAGGTGTCCCTACCCAGGTTTGTTTGTTTTCCTTTTTTTTTTTTTTTTTTTTTTTTTTTTTTTTACAGAAAAGAGCGTGTGAGTGTTCTCCCCACCAGGGCAAAAGTGGAAAAGGTAGAGTTGTGAATGTTTCAGAACTTTTTCCACATAATATATCAACTCCTCTTTCAAGGAGACACCACAGTTCATCCCTAATGAGTCTATTGCAATTGTTTCACAGATTGTGTCCTCTAAGGTGTTGGATTCTAGATTGTTATTTCTCCCAGGGATGTTTATCCCAGAAGAAGTCCCTCCCAAAGAGTGTATGTAGTAGAAATATACACTTTTAAAAAAGGAAAGTCTGACTGCCAACATCAGCTTCTTCAACTTCTGAAAAATCATTCTTCTTTTTTTAAAGATTTTATTTATTTATTCATGAGAGACACACAGAGATTGAGAGGCAGAGACACAGGCAGAGGAAGAAGCAGGCTCCATGCAGGGAGCCTGATGTGGAACTCCATCTGCAGACTCCAGGATCACACCCTGAGCAAAAGCAGACGCTCAACCACTGAGCCACCCAGGTGTCCTTCATTCTTCTTTCTCAATTGTGCTATCAACATCATTCTCATTTTCACATGGAATCAGATATCTTCCCGTCATTTAAAGGTAAACGTAACTCACCCCACGCTGTGATCCCCCTGGATCATTGATTCCTTCCAAACTACTCGGCTTATGGCCTTGTGTCAAAGCTTTTCCTAGAAATCCAAGAATAAAGAATAAAACCAGTATAAAAATGAGCTTTACAAATACTAACTTGTAAATGCCTGCCATTTGTCTCTATATTGCTGAGGGAATCTGAATGAAGCAGGTCCTCTGTTACAAAGGTCCAGGGTTAAGGCTATCAGAATCTTTACTTCTACTCTTTACATCCCTGCATGTATGTTACTCGTAACCTCAAATCATCCAACCTCAAGATACTTCCAGAGTCCACATTGTCACTCATCCACCAAATCATGGCTAAGAAAGAAGCCTTTACTCATTAAGGACCTCTATAAAGCAGAATCTAAGATGGCATTTAGCCATACAAGAGATTTATTGAGTTTGGTGCCTGTGAGGCAAAAAGTGAAGGGATCTGAAGGAAGTAGGGGCTGTCAGATGACAGCGCAGGTCCAACTCTTGTGAAGGAGAGGGAAGGAAAAAGTATTGGATAAGTAAAATCTTAGATCACAACATCATTCTAAGAAAGTTTCAGCCTAGCCATTAAGGAGTTCTCAAGCCAAAGTCGCTCATCAGAGGAGTCCCTATCTCACAGAAATGGGCCCTACCTTATTCTTTCCACGTTCAGTCATTGGCTGGGTACTGCCTATTGGAAGCTTATCCTCAGCTCCAGTATAGTGATGGAGACAGAGGGCCAGCAGTAAGGCCATCTGTAAATTATGGCAAGAAACCTGAATGGCACATTTTCCTGGCTGCCACAAAACCCTAATAATCACTGGGCTTGGTTTATTGAAAAATCATCTCCAGCTGCTACAATGACCTAAGCACTGTATTACTTCACCCATGTCAGTGTAGTGGCTCACAGCACTTTGTTTGAATCAGTCACTTTTTTCCTTGATCAGTTCCCCTCCATCACCACTAAAAGCTATTCATTAGTTGTTGTTGTTGTTGTTTGTCAGACAGGCAAGAAATCCAAAGGATCAGCTTCTTCATCTTCCCGGGGTCAATCTCTGTCTTTTCCAGTCCTCTGAAAGATAGGCATCCTCAGTGTCCTTTGTGACTCTTTGATACTGATTCTTCCTCTTCTCAGTTTCCATAATCTGCTTCTTGCCCTTCTGCTATCAGTCATGTCCAAGTTTCTCCAATCCTGCATTAATCTTCACTCTATCTCAATTTGCCATCCAAATCACTCTCCCATCATTCCACACTTGCTGCTGTTGGTTCATTACAGCATCATACATGCTTGAATGTAAGTGTATGTCAGAATCACCTGTAGGGTTTATTAAAACACATGTTATTGGACTCTCCTCTGAGTTTCTGATTCAGCAGGCTGGGGGTGGGGACCTGGTAATTTGAGTTTCTAACAAGTTCTCAAGTGATATTGATGCTGCTAGTTCTGGAACCACTTTGAGAAGCACTGATAAAGTGGTTAAAGAGTGCAGCTTCTGGACCCATTCCTCCTGAGTTCAAATCCTGGCTCAGACTCTGAAATTGTGTCACATTAAACAAGTTCTTCATCCCTCTATACCTGTTTCCTAATCTGTAACATAGAGATAATATAGTGCCTACCTCATAAAGTTCTTGTAAACACATGATTTAATACATATAATTCTTAGAACACTGGGACATGTCTGGCACATAATAAATGCTGTAAAGTGTTCATTATTATTGTTTAACTGACCCAGAATTCTAGAGCCAGAAGGAATCATTTAGCCCATCCTTCACCAAAACCAAGCCAAAATTTGCATAATGTGGGGCACCTGGGTGTCTCAGTGGTTGAGGGTCTGCCTTTGTCTCAGGGCTTGATCCCGAGGTCCTGAGATCGAGCCCCACAACAGGCTCCCTGCAGGGAAGCCTGCTTCTCCCTCTGCCTATGTCTCTGCCTTTCTCTGTATCTCTCATGAATAAACAAATAAAATCTTTTTAAAATTTTGCATAATGCCTTTACTCTTGCTATGTGTAGTTTTTATTATTCTACTAAATGTTTTTCTTTAGGTTGGTTCTTGCTTTTAGCTGGATACATTTATCTTAAAATGAAACTGTAGGTGTAAAACCAGTGTCTTCCAAATGTAAGATAGACTATATATGAAACTACTAGAATAAAAAAAAATGTTTCTCTCTGTAACACCTCAAACCACCAGTGGTTTGGGTATCCCTTTTCAAAAGAGGATTGATTCCACTTATAAGCCGCCTTTTTTAAGTAAGAAAACTAAGATCTAAAGAAAAGGAGGTACTCCCTTAAGAGCACAGGGAGTTGATGGTAGAGCTGAGACCAAGTCTCCTACTTCCTGGCTAGGATACTTTCTTTACTACCTATTGAAATAAATGCCCCACTACTCACTCCTCTTGCCTTCTGATGACCTTATAGCAACTATATCTCTAATACCGAAGATACTTCGTTTTCTATTAAGGCTTTGCCATTCAACCTAATTTTAAAGGTTTTGTGATGGCATCTGTTGTTATGTCATAGGCGTTTGGGGCAATGATTGAGTGTTGTCCTAACAGCTTAGAGTTGGAAGAGAAGCTGAATGTGCTGACTGCCAGATAATTAAGAGGACGTGAGAACGTGAGAATGAACGTGGGTGAGAAAAAGAGTCAGGGATTGCTAACAGGATAAGGTCGGCAGATCAGTGTGATGAGAGAGAACTGAAAACCATATTTAGAGTACACACAGAATTTTTATTTAGCAAAGTTAGGGGAAAGAGAAGAGCAATGAAAACAGCCTCTGAATGTGCTATTGTTTGTGGTAGGCCTTGGGCAGGCAAAGAAGAAGTTGATTCTGCTACCTAGTCTCTTTATTGAACCATCAGCCCACCCTCAAGTTCCTTCAGCTCCCAAGTGTTTAAACCCTCAGGACTTTGAGAAGTGCTGCTCTACATTTTAGACTTACTAACGTGTGGAGCACTAACACAGATTCTCCTAAGTAACATAGACCCTCTCCTTGGTCCAATTCAAACAGCAAGCCATCAGAGCAGAACTTTGCAGATACAGGTCTCTTCAGGAAGTAGCCCCCCACCCTCCATTCTGGGGGGGGGGGGCTTTTCTTTTTCTCTGTGAGGCTTAGAGTGGCTTGAGCCATCAGCAAAACCAACACTGGGGGTTCTTGGTGAGTGTACTTTCAAGAGCAATAGAGGCTTCTTAAGGCTTCCAACTTTTGTAAGGCTTCCCTGACAAATCTAAGTAAGAATTTATACAAAACTTGGTCAGGGTTTGCTTTTTCTCAGAGGGACCATTTTCCACTGTTGCTTTTATGTTGCTGTAATTAAGAAGTTGAGGATTTGCCTGGATAAGGTGAAGTAAACAAAATGCTTTGCTCTGGCTGGTGGTTTCCTCAAGCTTAACTTACCATCTCTCCAACTACTCCAATGCTTCCACCATAGCCCCTTGACCGTGGCCTATACGCCCAGCAGTGACTCCTTTTCCATTATGCACAATCCTCCATAATAAGCAATAATATTTAGAGTGTCCATTGGCATGACCACATCTATTGACACAAAATTTAGAGAAGTGTGGGAGCTATATAAAATGGACATTTCAGCCTCAAATTAGTGTGTATTTAACGTGCACAATTGGTGAACAGTTTCCCCCCTTTTTCTTCCTTAGGGGGGAACTAATTATCCCCCTTGTGTCACATTCTTTGGCGCTTGGAGTGTTTATCCAAACCAAACTACAATAATCCCATGATACCAACTTTAACTATCCAGGAGTGCTTTTGTTGAAACCCTATTTTGGCCATCTTAGGGAAGAAGATTATAGAGTGAAAGTCATTTCCCTTAAAATAAGTGTGCTCATGGGATTACAGCTATCCCATGAAATGCTCAGCAAAATCTTGATAAGCTAGAACCCTTGCTATCTGGGATATTTGTGGCATTCTTCTTTAGGAATAATCATATATGATAGGAAAGTGATCTGAGAATAAGTCAGGGATATAGCTCAGTAAAATGAAGGAGCCTCCAAGTAACATCCTGGGTTCCCTACTTAATAAGATACAGTGTCTTATATCTCTAACAACAACAGTCTCAGACAAGGGAAAATGATTGATCCACTGGAAAATAACTCAGAGTCCACCTAATCCTCAAACAGCAGAGAAGGATTTTCCACCATTCTCCCTGTGATTCTATCTTGTGAGGCCAGAATATTGCCTCTTATAATTCAGACAGATTTACATCAATAAAGGTTTTCCCTTTAGGCCTCAATGAACCAAACAATTCTGTAAACTTTCATAGTCCGTACTCCAAGAATCCATGTTCCATAAAAGATTGACTTTTAATCTCTACCACGTGACTTCATAAATTAATGAGTTCTCTGAAAGATAGGACCCACAAGAACCCATCAATCCTAGAATAAATTCTCAAGGGCTGAGGTAAAGGCTTGTGAATCAGATAGTGCCTTCCCAGCGTGGGAAAAAAGTGAGGATTCTAGTTCTGCTCTGGCCTGACCTGGGCTCCATGGGGCTGGAGGCAGCCTCTCAGTCTTACTTGGTTCCCGGGCTTTTACACAAATCATTCCATGGTCTCAGTACTTATGACTGGGTCCAGGATTCTCATTTCAACAAAACCTTTTAACCACCTGGTTGAGTTCTAGGAATACAAATATGAGTGAGACATAGTCTCTGTCCTCGAGTGCCTCATTAACCAGGGATAGAAGGAGACCAAGAGATTAACAATCACAAGTCAGAGAGATAAATATTATTATAGAAGTATAAACATAATGCAAAGTGAGTACTTTTTGTTATTTAAAAAGATAGTGGAAATAGCTATAAGTGTAGATGCTTTCCTTTGCTGAAAACCACTTTGTTATTATGGGTTAAGATCGGATTCATCTGAACTAGAAAATGAAACGAAACATAATCAGTTCATGACTGTACATTACAGGGATAGACACTGACCAGGGTAAGACTTCTTGCAAATATTTCTTGGTTTGGACCTTTATTTAGTATGTAGCATAATATTACTTTTATATATTTATCTCCTTAACCATAATGTAAGCTACATAAAGGCAAGGGATTTTTGTCTGTTTCATTCACTGTTCCATCTGCAGAGCCTAGAACTGAGCCAGTAAACATGTAACAAATATTTGTCAAACCAATGAGTAAAGTAAATATAGATCATTAAAAAAATATGATACATGCCGTGACAGAAAATGAACCTGTGTGGATACTCTAACAAGGGGATGGTATGTAGATCTGTGCATCCAGATAGGTCTCTCTGAGGAAGACACACTTGAGTAGAGACCTGAGGAGCTATAGCCAAGACAGAACTCTTACCCTCCAGACTATAGACAGCCCACATTGGGCATACAAAAGCCCCTGGAAATCTGAAGATGCCTGGTTTTTAAGTGACTCACATTTGCAGGCTGCTCACTTGAATGTTAAGGAATAGGTTTGAAGTGGCAATTTGGGGGCTTTCTGATTTAAAAGATTCTGAGAGTCCTGGCTCTCCCTAAATCCTTCCCTCTAAAGCCAAGGAAGCTAAAGTTCAGACCCAAGTGTCTCCTCCCTGCCTCAGTCCCTATGTGGGATTTTGGATAGACATAGTTTTGTGCATTTGGCCTCTTGAAATTCCTGTGACCCCTTTGTAGCTGGCACAGCAGCTCAGGACACTCTTCTTCCTTGGCTTGCCTGGAAAGAGATGGGTCTGCCATCTGGAGTCAGAAAAACAGCCTGCCAGCCACCAAACAGTTCAGCCTGGGCCCTGGACAATGAGAATCGGGCAATAGCCAATTCCTTGTCTGCAATTTGCTGATTATCACACCCCAGGGTGTGGGATTGTACAGCCAGAACCGCTTTGCTCTGCCTCTCATCAAGGCAAAATGAACACAGATCCTGACAGGTCAAATCTTCCCCCAGACCTCAGAGGTTGCTATACAAAGGACCAGGCTTAATCTCTGGCCAAGTGTATAATTCATTTATCTGCACGGTCATGAATTCTGGGCTCTCAGGGCAGGAAGTGTGGGGCATTGTGAGTGGTTCTACAGGCCCAGGGAGTCACTTAAGCCCTGATTGTATTGTGGAGGGAGGGATTTTGGAGACAAAGGCCTCTGTCCTCCAGAGATTGAGCAGACTGGAAGGGGAGCCTATGCACACAAAGGAATGGCGCTTTAGGGAGAGGTTGACAGCCTTGTCATCAATGCCCATGAACTTCTCTGGATCATGCAAGCGATGACAAGGGGGCTGGAATTAATTATTTCATAGACTTTAGCCAGGAGGAATTGAAATAGGTAAAGAGTTCATCTCAGGATGTTTGCCCAATGCACATCTGCCACTTTGTAGTGGAGGGAAGTTTTAAATACCAAGAGCCAGTTTTTCACATGTCCCCTTCTCAGGGAATTGTCAGGGGTTAATTTTTTGCCTCCAGCTGTCAGAGCTCTTTTACTACCACCCAAAAGACTTGAAGTAAAAGGCAGTGCTCTATCGAGAACTGGTGCTTTACAGCTAATTGGAAATTTTTGGAAATTTATGGTTTCTTAGTTTGGTCAGCTGGTTCCCTCTCTGATCCTCTGGACTTCCTGTTGAACATATGGGAATGGGATGCCATTCTGTGTTCCTGGAGTTTCATTTGCACAGTTCCACAGCCTGATGGAGATTGACCCATTGCAATACATGTAGCTTCAAATTTAGAGTTACTTGGATTCTGAAGTGTTTCAAGCTCCATGTCTTCTATGTAACTGCAACCTACATTGTACTGTGCAGTGGAGGGCATTGTAATCACAAATTGTATGAAAAAAAAAAAAAATATATATATATATATATATATATATATATATATATATATATATATATATATATAAACAGCCTCCAGAGAGGGAGGAGGCAGATTGTCATGGAAGGCAGATAGCACTGCAGAGGAATGCAGAGAGCAGGGCTCCAAGTGTTTACTTTGACCTCAGACAGGCACTTTACCTCTTTGTGTGGTGAAAAATCCTGATATCCCATTCCTCCTCCCCACTCCTCTACTTATTTTGGGGGTGTGATGTGAAGGACAAGAGGAAATCTTAAGCCCATATCTCCCCAGCCAATCCTGTTAGTACCTACGACTGAATCATTCATTACTCCACTGAAGGTCTCTCCGTGCAACCATTATCTAAGATGAGGTCAGGCATTAACTACATTATCAGTCATTAATACTTTGCCCCTCAAATACATTTATCAAATCAGTTCAACAGAAAATTGAGACTCCTGGAGGAAATGGACTGGAAGTGTAAAGCTTTCTGGGGGAACTAGAGAAGATTTTGTTTGCTTAGGCTTTTTACCCTTTGACACCTGGTTTCAAGATCATCTGCGGGTACTTCATGTGAGTTCACTTATCTGTCCACCAAATAGCCTTATCATTGATAAGACCACCAGAGGACTCAATGTCTCAGTGTATCCCAAGCAGCTTGTCGCTTTGGTTCCATTCAGCAAGTCTCTCTTAATCATTGGTTCTAGTACTGTGCTAGGTCCTATTGAGGATATGGAAAACATTTCCATAATCTGCTTTTAATGAGCTTGCTTTCTGGTTGTTGGAGATAAGTCAATAAAATCTACACATTGAGGACCCATCTGCTGAAGTGACATAATGAGCACTCCAGATAGTTGTGTAGTGATGTAGCAGATGGATCAGTCAGGATAGGCTTCTTGATGGAAGCGGGACTTTTCCTGGAGCCTGGAAAAATGGATCTAATTTTAATATGGAGAGGAGGATGAGGGCAGTCTGTGCAAAGAGAAGCACACGAACTAAGGTCCAAAGGTGGGAATGAGCCTATAACATGTGGAGAGGGGTCACATAAAAGACACAAGCTCAGTAAAAACAGCTTTGGACCAGAGAGCAAAGAGCTCTCTGAATTTTGATTTGATTTTAAAGCAGGATCTTCAAAACTGTCTTAATCATACATGCCTATCAGAAAAATACATTAGCGGGGATCTCTGGGTGGCGCAGCGGTTTGGCGCCTGCCTTTGGCCCAGGGCGCGATCCTGGAGACCCGGGATCGAATCCCACGTCGGGCTCCCTGTGCATGGAGCCTGCTTCTCCCTCTGCCTGTGTCTCTGCGCCTCTCTCTCTCTCTCTGTATGACTATCATAAATAAATAAAAAAAAATTTAAAAAAAAGAAAAATACATTAGCTATTTTCTGGTTAGAGTGCCCGGGTGGCTCAGTCCGTTAAGCCTCTGCCTTCGGCTCAGGTCATGATCCCGGGGTCCTGGGATAAAGCCCCATCTCAGGCTCCCTACCTGCTTCTTCTCCCACTCCCCCTGCTTATGATCTCTGTCTCTCTCTCTCTCAAATAGATAAGTAAAATCTTAAAAAAAGAAAAATACATTAGCATAACCCAATATATGTATTTTTATAAACTGTATACTTGTACTAATGCACTCATACATAATAAAGCATATACAAAAATCATAAAAGATGATGTAATGAAAATGTTGGAGTTCTAATATTTCCTTCTCACATGCCAAAGAATCATCTTGTGCTCCCCCTGGGGTGCCTGTGCCCCCACCCTGTATACCACTATCCTAGAACATCAGCTAAATATTTTGGGACAGCAGAGCCCTTAAAGAATCTGATAAGAGCTACCTATCCTCTCCCCTCCCCAGGAATCCATGCACAGATGCTTTTTTTTTTTTAACTGTTTCATACATTTAATTTCAAGAATGGTGGGGCAGGCAATGAACCTTCCTAAGCTCATTTGTGGACCCCAGCTCAAGAACCCCTTTTCTGGATAAAGAAAAGCCTGAAGACTTTTGAGTAGCTTCGTGGTCTCTAGATTTTAATCTTTTAGGATGCTGAATCTGCTCATTGTGCATAACATGAATTAGCTATGGCCAGAGTGGGCTTGGGCAGGTGGTAGAAGCACAGAGGCAAGTTGATAGGCCATTTTAAAACCCCAGGCCTGAAATGCAAATGTAATGACAATAGAAGAGAATAGAGGCAGGCCACATTTCAAAGGGAGCCTGGACAGGTCTCAGTGATCAATAGAAGATGAAGGGGGGAGGGGCATCCGTGACAGCTCTGAGGCCTCAAGTTTGGGGTGGTCAAGGGAAGCCAATGGCTACTGGAAATCATAAACTGGCTCAGATGACAGCTCAGCATCTCAACAGAAATGGTCTGAGGACAGTGAGAAATGTGGGGCCGGGGGATGGGGTGGGCAGTGAAGATGGGGGAAACAATCAGATGGAAGACACAGACTGGGGAGTTGAAATTTGGGAGGAGAGAAGCTATGAGAAGAGACTGAATAACAATAGTAAATCTTTCTATACCAGGCAGGGTGGTGAGCAGTTTACCTAAGTTGATTTGATTAATCCTTGTGACAACCCCTGCGAAGCGAGTGCTGTCTTTGTCATCATTTCATAAATGGAAAACTGAAATATTTTTATGGATGGGGAAACTGCCCCCCCCCAGGCCACACAGCTAGAAGGTATCAGTATGGATACCAACCCAAGCAGAGTCCAGAGTCTGTGCCGCTGAGCACTGTGTCACGCTGCCCCTCAGGAGTGGAGAGTGGGAAGTGAGTTAGAGGAATGTCCACAAGGCAGCAGGGCAGGGGACGAGCAGAGAAAAGATCTGGCACCAACGGAGTACCCGCCTCATATCAAGCATGATGCCCGCACCTGATGATAATAATAAGCAGCAGCAGCATTAAAACCAGTAAGAGCTTTCAACGTGCAAGGCACTGTGCCAAGCACTTTATGGGGCAAAGTGAATATATGTCATTTCTAAATCACTCAGCACCCAAATTCATTTTCCAGTTGGAAAGAACCTTTCATTGTAGGAGTCTGGGTTGTGGGCTGGGGCCCTGCCTCTCACTGCTGCAAGACAAAGGAGGCCAGATATTTTCGTTACCTGCTCCTGGATGGCTAGGGTGGAGGCATAGGACCTATGCTGAACCAGTAGGACACTTCTCCAGGAACTTGCAATCTGCACCAACTGAAGGCTAAAATGCTGAGACCAAATTCAAGCATGGTGGTAGTCAATGGCTGTGGCCATGGCTTCCTGACCACATTGCTCCTGCTTACATACACTCCAAAGTCTCCTCTCCCCACCCCTTCCGTCTATTCTGGAACTATGTCACAGCTGGGACAAATACAAATGAAGCAAAATAGGGGTTTTCTGGAAGGAGAGCAAGCAGGAGTGGGCAGTTTTTGTAAAGGGCCAGGTAGTAAATATTTTAGGCTTTGTGGGCAGCCAGAGACAACCTAAAATATGCTTTAATATATGCAGGGTTGATTTTTGTCATTTGCGGCCAAGTTTAACCATTTTTACTGATACAAATGAGTTATCTCACCTAATCCTCACCACAACCCAGATGAGTCAGGGATATTGCTAACCTTACATGGAAGCGAGGAAAACGGAGACCCAGAGAAGTTAAGTCGTTAGCCTGGGATCACACAGATAGTAAGTGCTGGTGAATGACACAGCTAAAATGCCACCCCAGAGCTCTCTGACTCTCACACATGAAAGAGACAAAGTAAACAGAGATGAAGCACTTAGTGGTCTCTGAACCTCTTGTGAGATAACAAAAGAAAGAAAATTATTGCTCCCAGTTGTTCAGAGGCACCAAAGTGATCAGTGCCATGGAAACAGGAAAAAAGGAATAGAGATGTGCAGCAGCTTGAGTTTGATGTGTTTATCTCCCTCTTGGCTGCTTCTATGTAGTCGATTAGAATACTGGTTGGAGTCTCTGTCGGAAGGTTACCCTGACCTCTCAATTCTTGGAGCCTCTGTGGGCCTTGTGCTTGCTGAGAAATCTAGAATGTATTTGAGTTGCAGCCCCAAACTATACTAGGCTGTGGGGTTTGAATTCCCTCTTCAGGTCACTGGGACCTACACAGGACCAGTAACAGTAGCCAAAGTACCGCATTGTTTCTTCTGCTAAGATTTATACCTTTTGAGGACAGGGTGTAAAGCTTATTCACTAATTTCACATATTGAAATATGTGGTCCATGCACCCTTTTTTTATTTTCAATTTAGAGAGAGAGGCAGAGACCCAGGCAGACGGAGAAGCAGCCTCCCAGGGGGACTCAATTCTAGGACCCCAGGATCACCCTGAACCGAAGGCAGGTGCTCAACCACTGAGCTGCCCAGGTGCCCCAGGCCACACCCCTTTTTGCGGTGGCTCATGTGCAGATGACCACAAAGCCTGGTTCCAATGGCAACCCCTGTCCTCTCAGTGTGGTGAGGGCAGATGATTGCTCTCACATTGAGCTCAGCCGTCTGGAGTTCTTGCTTTGCTATATGCAAAGACTATGGCCAAAATGCTGCAGGTTTTCAGGGGTTGGTGGAAGCAGTTTCGGGCATATACAACTTTTCAGACTTACCCACTGGGCCTGGAATGCCTTCCTTGGGGCTGCTGCGAATGCTTACAATAACACGGTGCTCTCTCTGCTCAGTGCACCATTTAATTGAACTAATTAATAACAAGTAAACATCTCACAACAGTAGGCCTTCTGTTGGAAGAGTCAGAGGTAGGATCAAAATACAGACTGGTGAAAGAGGCTTCTTGGACCGGGCCATTTGGAGTGTTATTGGCCTGACCTGTTCCTGTGGGTGCATGCACGTGTGCACCCTTCTGCTAAAATAGTCTTTTTAAAAGAGCTAGTTGGGAAAGTTTTCAAGAGCGTTGCTTTGTCTTGTCACATGTACTGATGGCGTATTTTCCCTCTGTGATTTTATCCCCAAACTTCTGTGACAATTAAAGAAGAAAACCTTATTTCTGCCAAGCTGTGGGCTGAGAATTTGTGAGGGCCCTGAGTTTTGTAGCACATGACTGATTTCCCCCCCGCATCTTCTTTTTACTCTCAGCTCATGTGGCCAGGGAACACCTAAATGGTGTCAGAAAACAGGTATCTCTGCTGTGAATCAAACCAAGCTCTGTGGCTGTCCAAGATGTCTCCTTTTCTTTTCTTTCTTTTTTTTTATGAGTGCCTGGAGCTAACTAGCAAGAGCGAACTCAGAGAAGCTATTAGGATTTCCATTATTTCTTGATTATCTGCATGTGGGAAAGGAGTGGTGGTTACAATACTTGAACCAGCCTGCTTACAGTTTGCTCATCCCAACTATTTCAGCACGATCAAACATTCTAATGACCTAATCACCATGCTGTGATCATATTCACTTAGTATTGAATCCTTTTCCAAAGCACTTTCCTGGGACGCCTGAGTGGCTCAGCAGTTGGGCGCCTGCTTTCAGCCTAGGTCATGATCCCAGGATCTGGAATCGAGTCCCACATCAGGCTCCCTGCGAGGAGTCTGCTTCTCCCCCTGCCTAAGTCTCTGCCTCTCTCTCTAATAAATAAATTTTAAAAAACAACAACAACAACAAAGAACTTTACCATTGAAGATTTGTGTTTGACCCTCACAACAATCCAGATGAAGTTCCAGGATTAGGAGCTGCCCCATAGATCAGTTGGTCAACAGCCATGCCATTTGGCAGGTCAAGGGCTTAGGTATGTATTCCCAGGTGCTCTGGGCCTGGCACTTGGGAAACTGTGGTATCCCTGGTCAGCCAAAATAGAAGCAGAGCCTAAGCAAACCGAGCTCACAGTTGCATGGTTTTTTGATTGGTGACCCCCTTTGCCCAGTAGATGACCGATAAAAGACTTTCATTCATCTCCCTCGGTCCTTTGATTTTGCCAAAAGGTCTTTCAAATTAAATCTATTATTTTATGGCCAAACTTGATGTTGATTCTGAGCATTCTAACTCAGAATATGTTGCTTAAAGTGAGCACTAAATAACACATCACAGCAGTGCAGCCTTGATTGGTGTAATCAGAAAAGAGTGATAGCTCTCCTTTCATTCTCCTGTGAAGGAATCAATGTTGATGAACATATCTGAGAGTTCATTCTTCACAGGACTTTCCAGATGCCCACTCAGGTTAGAAGAGCATATGTCTTGGTTAAGGCCACGAACAGAAAATACAAATCATAACATTGTCTACAGCTTTTCTCCTGAACAGAACTAAGAACATGCGACAGTTATCATTTTTTTAAATGTCACATAAGCTGTCCCAACTGTTAAGCAGAACTCTCATGTCTTTGATGGATATTACTAAGCTGTTTGAGCAGGACAAGGACTTGTGTCTGTCCTCTAATGAATCAGTGACATGGGCTGACAGTTCTCCAAGTATATGCAGGAGAACTTGTGTTCACACAGGTGCTAGGATGATGCAACTCTGATATGCATTCACTTCAACTACGATTTAGAGCAGAGGTTTTCAGCCTCAGCTGCACATTAGTATCACCTGGGGAGCTTCTTAAAATCCTGATGCCCAGCCCATGCCCTGTCTCAGGATGGGCTGTCATAACAAAATATCATCGACTCAGTGGCTTGAACAACAGACATTTATTTTCTTATAGTTCTGGAGGCTGGAAGTCCCAGATCAGGGTGCCAGCATGGTTGGGTTCTGGTGAGAGCTCTCTTCCTGGCTTGCAGATGGCCACTTTTTTGCTGTGTACCCACATGGTGAAGAGAACTCTGATGGCTAGTGCTCTTGTTATAAGGGCACCAATTCTTTCCATTCAGAACTCCACCCTTCTGATGACCTCCTTTAACCTTTATGACCTCCTTAAAGACCCTTTCTCCAATACAATTGCATGGTAGAGGGGTGAGGACTTCAACATATGGACTTTAGGCAAACATAATCCAGTCCAGTGGATACCCTAACCTAATTAATTAAATCAGACTCCCTGGGAATGGGACCTAGACATCAGAGGTTTTTGGAGCTCCTCAAGTGATTCCAATATTCGGCCAACTTGAGAACTACTAATTCAGAGCCTTGCTATTTGAACTGCAACCCACAGATTAACAGCATCAACATCACCTGGAAGCTCGCGAGAACTGCAGAATCTTGGGCCTCACTTCTGACCTAAATCAGAGCCTGTATTCTGATAAGATCCCCAGGTGATTGAGAGCATCTAACATGTGTCTACCCAGAGAATCTTTATCCTGTAGTCAAACACTTGAAACAGTAACGATGTGAGCTCTTTAAACTATTTTCTCCAATTCCAGGTGCTTGACTATGCAGCCTTCTGGCAATTACTTGATGATACAGAGTCCATGAGGTGGTGCGCTGGGGTTCGATCACTTACGTGCCACGCACATTGTTGGGTAACTTCCAGGCAATGAATAAAGTGACTGGTTTTAGTTTCTCTATAGGGAACAGGGCTACAGTCCCCTTTTTCTTCCTGGTAATTGATTTGCTTAGGGATTGGTTGCACAGTTACTTTCTCTCAAAACCATTTGTAGCTGCTTGTTCAGGCTATGAGTTTCACTCAGAGGGGTTGCTTAGCTTTTTATTGTTAAAGTTTTGTGTATTAAGAGGGTTTACCACCAACCCCATCTAGTTGTTTCCTATATGTACTGCTTATACTTAGCTATTTCCATGGTTTCCTTCTAAATCAACCTCTTTGTCCGATCTTGTTACAATGTAGTTGCTAATTGCATGGTTGCATGTGTCTCTCTCTGACTCCTGCTACCCTGAACTATAGGTTTTCTTGGCGGTAGAAATGCATTTTACAAGTTTCAGTTAAGGAAGATGACAAAGTTCTAGGGATGGATGGTCATGATAGTTGCAAGATAATGTAAATGTACTTAATGCCACAGAAATATATACTTGAAATCAGGTAAAATGGTAAATTTAAGGTGTGCATTTTTACTGCAATTTAAAAAATGTAATGCATTTTAGTAAATGTGTTGATATATCCCCTTTGGGCTCTTGGAACAGAAAAGAGGGATTGGTATAAAAACTGATGAACTCTGAATAAAGTATGGAATTTTGCTGATACTATCATACCTATGTTAATGTTTTAGTTTTGATACATGTACAGTAGTTATGTTAGATGTTAACATCAGGGGAAACTAGGTGATGGGGGTGTGGAGTATATGGGAACTCTGTTAATTTTTGCAAGTTTTCTGTAAATCTAAGATTGTTCCAAAGTAAAAAGCTTATTAAAAAAGAAAAATTGGGGAAAAAAAAGAAAAGAAAAATTTGGGACACCAGAGTGGCTCAGCGGTTGAGTGTCTGCCTTTGGCCCAGGGCGTGATCCTGGGGTCCCTGGATCGAGTCACACATCGGGCTCCCTACATGGATCCTGCTTCTCCCTCTGCCTGTGTCTCTGCCTCTCTCTCTCTCTCTCTGTGTGTGTCTCTCATGAATAAATAAATAATCTTTAAAAAAAAGAAAAATTGATTCTATTAGGACTCATCATTTTGAAAAGGAGGTAGGAATGAACAGTAGAAACAGTCTGATGGAAAGCAGTAAGAGTGAGAACCCTTTTCTTCTCCAGCAGGTGCTTTTCTTTCAGGGTTCTAAGCTGTAATATATATATAAGCTGTAATATATATACACACACATGCATATATATACACACAGACTTGCATATATTTATATATAATATATATTATATGTTTATTATATATATTTTATAAGTTTATTATAATTATAAAATGTAAGTATATACAATTCTGTTTATTATATATAATATATTTTGATATATTTATTTTATATATATTATATTATATTTTTTTATTGACGTTCGATTTGCCAACATATAGTATAACACCCAGTGCTCATCCCATCGAGTGCCCTCCTCAGTGGCCATCACCCAGTTACCCCATCCCCCCACCTGCCTCCCCTTCCACTACCCTTTGTTCGTTTCCTAGAGTTTGGAGACTCTCATGTTTTGTCACTCTCTCTGATTTTTCCCACTCATTTTCCCTCCTTTCCCTTACAATCCCTTTTACTATTTCTTATATCCCCCATATGAGTGAAACCATATATTTGTCCTTCAACTGACTTACTAGTCAGCATAATACCCTCCAGTTCCATCCACATCAAAGCAAATGGTGGATATTCATCCTTTCTAATGGCTGAGTAATATTCCATTGTATATATATATTTGGTTGAATTTTATTTGGTTTATATTTTTTAAATATATAAAATATACTAGCACTATTTACTTACTGTCACTTCAGCATAGGGATTAAGAGTGCAGAAACCTGGCTTTGCATAGGGCTTCTCTCACTTTCCAACTGTATGACTGTAAGTAGTAGTTTAACCTCTCTTTGCCTCATTTTCCTTATATATAAAGTGTGAATGATAATGATATGTCCTTCATAAGACTTTTCCTGACATTAAATGAGACCATCCTTATAAGGTGCTTAGCACAAACATGACATAGGGTAAATACTAGATGTTATTATTCTGTGCAAGCACTATATTAAGTGTTTTGTATACATTTATATTACTCATAGCCTCCCTAGAAGTCTCATTTTTTAACCTTTTTACTTTTAAATTATATATTATATATACAATGTGCCCAAATCGTAAGTGTACAGCACGAGGAATTTTTACAAAGTCAACACACCCATGTAAGCAACAACCAGATCAAAATATAGAACATTATCATCAACCCAAAAGCCTCCCACACATCCCCTCTTGGTTACTGCCTACCACAATTAACTTCCATTTGTTTTGGTTTCTTTTTTATTTTATTTTTTTTGTATATTTTTTTTATTGGAGTTCGATTTGCCAACATATAGTACAACACCCAGTGCTCATCCCATCAAGTGCCCCTCTCAGTGCCCGTCACTTGGTTTCTTTTTTAAAAAAAAAAAGATTTTATTTATTTATTCATGAGAGACACAGAGAAAGAGGCAGAGACATAGGCAGAGGGAAAAGCAGGCTCCCTCTGCTGAGCCCGATGCAAGACTTGATCCCCGAACCCTGGGATCATGACCTGAGCCAAAGCCAGATGCTCAACCACTGAGCCACCCAGGTGCCCCTGTTTTGGTTTCTATTCAGTTTCAAAGATCCTTCCCCCTCCATCTTTCATAGTTTAATTTCATTTGGAGGGAGGGATATATAAAACATTAACATGGTTCAAGTCAAAACTATATATTAGTAATAATCTGTTTTTCCTCCTTCCCTCTGCTTCCTCCAACATCTAATTTGAAGTAACATGGCATTTAGTTTTAAATGAGAATCGTGGAATTTTTGTCAGAAAAATTACATGGATGGGAATGTCCAGAGCATCCTGAAGTACTTTGCAGTCCCCTCTATTCAGTTTAACTAGTAATGTTAAGTGATAACCTACTATGGCAAAGCATAGTATTGGAAAGAAAGGTGAACCAAAGGCCTGTCTTTAGATGCTCCATGCCCAATTAGGGAAACAAGACTTTGGACAAAGACTTCTAGTTCACTGCATACTCTGAATACTATGACAGACAAACAAAATTCTACATGTAAAACCACCATTCACAGTATCAACAAAGGGGATCCCTGGGTGGCTCAGTGGTTTAGCGCCTGCCTTTGGCCCAGGACGCGATCCTGGAGTCCTGGGATCAAGTCCCCACATCGGGCTCCTGGCATGGAGCCTGCTTCTCCCTCTGCCTGTGTCTCTGCCTCTCCCTCTCTCTGTCTATCATAAATAAAATCTTAAAAAAAAGACCACAATATCAACAAAAAAGAAAACCTGCAGGACGAGTACTGGGTGTTGTACTATATGTTGGCAAATTGAATTTAAATTTATTTTTTTTAATTTTTTTAATAAATTTTTAATTATTTATGATAGTCACACACACAGAGAGAGAGAGAGAGAGAGAGAGGCAGAGACACAGGCAGAGGGAGAAGCAGGCTCCATGCACCGGGAGCCCGACGTGGGATTCGATCCTCGGTCTTCAGGATCGCGCCCTGGGCCAAAGGCAGGCGCCAAACCGCTGCGCCACCCAGGGATCCCTGAATTTAAATTTAAAAAAAGAAAACCTGTAACATATCTTTTTTGTTAGTAATTCATCTAACAAAAAGGATATTAGACATTTTATAGATAAAATTTTTAAATTCTAAGAGGTATAAAATATCTGAATAAATGGTGATAGACACCATGCCGATGAATGGGATGACTTAGCATAGTCCAGATGTCAGTTTTTCCCCCAAATCTACCACTTCAGTAACATTCCAACAAAAATTCCAAAGGGATATTTTAAGGAACTTGAAAAAACTTATTCTAGAATGCATACAGAAGAATAAATGTCTATAAATTTCTAAATCTGCTTTGAAAAAGAAGACTTGCCCTTCTATAGCTTTAGACATGCTGCAAAGATATAATAATAATAATTAATAATAATAACTATAGAATTGGCGCAGTAAAAGTCAAATAAAACAAAAGAAGAGAATATAGAGCTGAGAAACATGATAATATCAATGCAATTTCACAGCAAGGTAAGGATGGATTGTTTGATATTGGAAAGGGTAGATCATCACGTGTCAGAGCTTCTCAGCCAGTGTGTCACATGGAAAGCCACACATGGATTACAAGTGTGTAAAGCTATTGTTGATCTCCTTGACCCTTTGGATAGCCAGGCGGACCTAAAGTGGCCAGAGCTCCCAAGCTGATAGCCTCAACCCCTGGCCATGAGCAGCCCCATTAGTTTCCCACATTATGCCAAGAATATACCATCATATTCTCTCTGTGCCATGACATGAATAGGATTGGGAATCACTGCTATAATGGAGAAAAATAAAGTGAGATTTCTACCCCCATATAACATACAAAGGTGATTTTCAGGTAGATTAAAAGCCTAAGTGTGAAAAGTAGAACTATAAATGAAGGAGAATTTCTCTATAATTTGAAATAGTATAGGACTTCAGAAATAAGACCCTGAAGTTCAGAACGCAAGGTAAAGAAGTCATGAATTTTCCTACATCAAACATGAGACTTTTTGATTCAATCACAGACATCATAGACAAAGTTAACAGACTGATACTAGGCTAGAAAAGATACTTGTAATGTCTAAACCGCAAGACATTGATATCCAGAATGACCAAGGAACTCTGGTAATTAAAAAGAAAAAAAGTTCTGGTAAGAAAAAGGCAGAACACACAACAGGAGAAAAGGGAGGGGGGGCAAAGCATATTCACAGAATGGACAACTCCCCGTACAGGGGAAACTGGATTGGCTAATAAGCATAAGAAGAGCTAATAGGTCTAGCTGGTATTCAGAGAAATACAATTTTTTTTTAGGAATACAAATTTTTAAAAAAGATTTTATTTATTCATTCATGAGATACACACACACAGAGAGAGAGGCAAAGAGGCAAAGACACAGGCAGAGAGAGAAGCAGGTTCCATTCAGGGAGCTCGATGTGGGACTGGATCCAGGATCCCAGGATCATGCCGAAGACAGAGGCTCAACCACTGAGCCACCCAGGCATCCCAAGAAATACAAATTAAAATAGCAGCAAGGAGCACCTGGGTGGCTCAGTGGTTTAGTGTCTGCCTTTGGCTCAGGTCGTGATCTCAGGGCCCTGGGATTGAGTCCTGCATCAGGCTCCCAATGGGGAGCCTGCTTCTCCTTCTGTCTATGTCTCTGTGTATCTCATGAATAAATAAATAAAATATTTTTTAAAATAGCAGCAAGATACCAAGTTATATTCATCCAACTGACAAAAATTAAAAAGATAACACCAAGTGTTTATGAGCACATGGGGGAAAAGGAATCCTCAGCATGGCTCATGGGAGTGTGAGCTGGTATAAATTTTGAAGAGCAATGGGATGGTGCTTATTGCTAGTAACAGTGTATACGTTCCTAGAACCCAGCAGCCTCACTCCTGAGTATGTATCCTGGGGAATCTCTCCGTGGTTCTAAAATGGGGTGCTTACAAGGATATTTATCACATAATCCTTTGTTTATCACAGAATCATTTGTGTAAGAGATTGGAGACACAATAGGTGTCCATCAATAGGGAAATACACATGTAAAGTGTGCTGAATGCATACTAACAAGGATTAAAAGCCATAAAGTAGTTGTGCAAATACCAAAGAGATCTTGAAAGTTCTCTTGTGAAAAAAATAAGAAATAGAAGATCTATGGTCCAGTGATATTTATATCAACTTAAACACACATACACACACCACTACCACCACCAACTATCATCTATCTATCTATCTATCTATCTATCTATCTATCTATCTCCTGGATTTACATCAGATACATTATAGGAGGTCCCTGTGAGGGGACAAGAATGAGAATGGAGATTTGGGTGAAGGAAAGTAATAAAATCAAAGGAGGGACCTTATATGGACTAATGATAATGTTTTGTCATGAACTGAGGTGTGTGATTAGCTCAACTCTCCAGCTGAGTCCCAAAAAGCACACACAAAAAATTTAAGGGCTATGAGAAAGGAGACAATAACCCCACCCAGGGAAATCCGAGATGTCTTTCTAAAAGAGATCCGATTTGAGCTGATCTTTGAACGATAGAGCCTTGGTAGAAAGTTGTGGAAAAGAGGGGCATGCTTGGCAAGGGAACCACTTGGTTGAAGCCAAATGGTGAGTGAGTACAGGATGGATTTCAGTAGCAGCAAGGAGACTTATGCCTGGAGTCTGGGGCAGACAGGGGTGTTTAGTGGAAAATAAGCCTGCAAAGACAGGTGGGAACTGAATGGTAAAAGGCTTTCAGTGCCTGGCTAAGGAGTATGGATTTTATTTGGAAAGTAACAGGGAGTGATTTACAGGTTTTAAGCAGAAGAGCAATAGGATCAGATCTAGGAAGATTAGAGTCCTGCATGTTAGATTGGCAACAATGTTTGGATGGAGACATAACTCTAGAGGCTGTAATCATCCAGGTGAGATCTAATGAGGGACTGAGCTAGGTTTTTGTTATTGGTCCCTAAGGGGATCAGTAAGAGGACTATAGACATGGACTTGAGAAATTGACAGGACCTGAGAAATAAACTAGAGTGGTGTCTCATCTTTATAGAGGAGATAGTAGACGCTTTAGGATGTGGATAGAGTCACTGAGAGAGGAGCAAGAGCCTTGAAGCAGAAGGGAAGGGGCCAGTGGAGAGGACTGAGATGATAAAAGACCGGAGGACCCATAGTACTGTGTAGTGAAAGCCAAGGAGATGGTTGCAGAAGAGAAAAGAGTGTTCAGCAACGACAAGAACTGCAAAGAAGTTCTACAGGATTAGAATTTACTTTCCAGTTTTCCCGTGACTTTCCCAAGAATGCTTTCAAGAGGGAAGAGCTGCTAGGCCCAAATTGCCAGGAGTCAGGAAGAGTGGTAAGAGAGGAAATGGAGGCAGTGAGTGTTGTCTGGTCTTTTTTTTTTTTAATTTATTTTTATTGGTGTTCAATTTACTAACATACAGAATAACTCCCAGTGCTCATCCCATCAAGTGCCCCCCTCAGTGCCCGTCACCCATTCACTCCCACCCCGCGCCCTCCTCCCCTTCTACCACCCCTAGTTCGTTTCCCAGAGTTAGCAGTCTTTACGTTCTGTCTCCCTTTCTGATATTTCCCACACATTTCTTCTCCCTTCCCTTATATTCCCTTTCACTATTATTTATATTCCCCAAATGAATGAGAACATATAATGTTTGTCCTTCTCCGACTGACTTACTTCACTCAGCATAATGTCTGGTCTTTTGAGAAGTTTGTTTTGGAAAGACAGTGGTGGAGAGATGGTGTGGTCAAGCGGTGGGAGGAAAGATTTTTGTTTTACTTTTGAGCATCAGGCAGACCAGAGTATGTTTTGAAGACAGAAGGAAAGCAACTAGTCTAGCAGATAGAAGGGGGAGTAAGGATAGTTACTGGAATAGGGTCATGAGGGATAGGAGGGCTCCCCTGAACCTTGGTGCAGTCTATGGCGATGCTCATCAAAAGCAAGCCTTGCTCTACACCTTGATTTACATCTCTCCCCTAACCATGCCTCTTTGCTTTGCCTTTAGGAAATCTTCCCTCTCTCCTGTGGCCTTACTAGAGCTCCCCCGCATTTTGCCCCCTCACTTTCTTTTCTTCCCCTGGGTTCCAGGAAATGGTTGAAAACTGGTCTAAACAAACCTCTCTTTGTCAGTCAGCAAGTCAAGAGAAGCAATTAGCTACTGGGTTCTCAGGCCAAAGGACCTGAAGCACTCAAAGCCTTGAAGGGGAAATAAAGCACTTGAAGGTTTGTTTACCACTCAGCTTCATGGGACAATAGTTGCTACTCTTGGCTATGACAGGCTTCACTGGGGACCTTATCTCTACTGAATTCTCTATTAGATTTTTCTGAAATGTTGCCAGCATCAGACCTAGAAGCTTTTTAAAACCCACACAAAACCAGAGAATGAAAAAGAAGTCGTGATGGATGGACAGGTAAGGGGCGGGGGGTCTGGAGCCTCTTGCCCAGTTAACCTCCCCAGGCCAGGCCCCTGGACTGGCTGGCAGCTTTTTTATCTCTTTTTCTACCCCAGGTCCTAAGGTTTAGCTAGTTCTTCTTCCTCTTCCAGCTGCTGCTTCCTACTTCCCCAATTTCTCACCTGGATTCCTCTCAGAATAGTTTCCTGATTTATCCCTAGCTCTGCTTTCTCTGGGAAGCAGACCATTGCTTTAAGTCATTTAAAGTGCTTTCATTGCTACTAACACTAAGGGAATCGTTGGCCAGAGCATGATGTAACAAAAACGTAAATGACACTATTGGAAGTGGGGAAGGTACAGTGAGCTTGGAACGTGAGCTATCTGCTTGCCTCCTCACATGTGGCGTTGACTCTGCATCAGTGAAAGCTATCTCGCTTCGAGGTGGTTACTAGACCAGACTACAAGGTCTTCAGTCTGTGGTATGTGTGCCATTGGCATTGCTAACAGTGGGTTTTCCCCATGTGTGAATCTGCAGGTTGTGCTCTCTAGCTCCAGATTTATCCTGACAGCACTGCCTCCAGTACTAAATGCTATACATGATTCCCAACTATAGCTAGTTGAGACTTCTCACTTGGAGCAAAGCCAACTTTTCTAGTAAATCATTTGTTTATCAGGAATTACTAGCTCCCTTCTGGATCACTCTCTAGCCTGGACCTCAAGATCAGCTATGTCAACAAGGCTCTCGTGTCCTCCTCTTGTATTTATCCTCTTCATCACCTCCATCTTCACCCCCAATACTACTAATGTATGTTCCAGAGTCCAACCCTGGAAAACCCCACCACCCACTTTGCCTGCTCCTGCTCCTGGGCTGCCAAATATTGTTTGAGGAAAGCATCCTCCACAAAAACATGTTCTCTAGTGTCAGCAGAGCTCCTAGGGCTGCTTGGCAGCCCTTCACACTTTTCTAACAATTGACTTCCTGCCATGTCCCCCATAGCATCTCCTCCCAGCTCTTTCCAGCCATCCCAAACCTCAACTACCCTCACTCTTATGTAACCTTGCCTCCTACATTTATTGAGAAAATTGAGGTCAATTTGAAACGGACTTCCTCCACTTCCCTCTTACTTACCAAAACTTGTCCCGGGCTTTTTTTTTTAATGCATCCTCCTCCACTCTCTACTTGGGAGGAATGAAAGGCCCTCCTCTATTTCTAAGACCAACTTATCAACGTTCGTTGGTTGGGTTCAGAATCCCATCCCTCCTGCTTTCCTCTGCCTTATGATATACTCGTGTGTACATAAGTCATCTTTCTGACTCAGACTGACATCTCCAGGCAAGGTCAATATTACATTTCTTTCTATGTTCCCAACGTGTAGTACCATGGCTGACACACAGTAAGCACTCAACAAATTATTATTAAATTGGTGAGCTACGAGGGGACCAAGGAGATTGACTCGAGTTCTTTATCCTTGGTATATCTACTTCATGGGGTTACCAAGGGTGCCAACTGGGCAGCAAGAAAGATGAAGGGAAGAATCCAGAAGACTCAATAGGGATCCCTGGGTGGCGCAGCGGTTTGGCGCCTGCCTTTGGCCCAGGGCGCGATCCTGGAGACCCGGGATCGAATCCCACGTCAGGCTCCCGGTGCATGGAGCCTGCTTCTCCCTCTGCCTGTGTCTCTGCCTCTCTCTCTCTGTGACTATCATAAATAAATAAATAAAAGAAAAAAATTAAAAAAATAAATAAATAAATTCTGTTCCTCATTTCATTCAATTTTGTTCCTACTGAAACTTCCTCCTCATAAGCCCTTTATTCATCTCAGGGCTTCCTGCCTAATAAAGCTAGCAAATGGGGATTTCTGAAAATTGGGAGTTTGGTTATTAGAGTTTTTCCCCAAAAAAGCAAAGCTTTGTTGCTAGAATGAGCCCTCAGCCCCTCTCACATACATTGTCTCAACTGATGGTCAAGGCAGCCCAGGAAATTAGGTGGGGTGTATAAGGTCCTCATTTTGCTGCTGAGAAAAGTAAGACCTAGAGGTGAATTGGCTTTCTCAGGACCATAGAACTAGAAGTGAGAACAAGGAATAGAACCTAAGTCTTAAGATTCTCCTTTAAACAAGAGGCTTTGACAGGCAATGACAACATCAATCGAAGTATGCTGGAAGGCTTTCTTAAGAAAGCCATCAATCATACACAAGATGCCTTCAAAATTTGAAAAAGGGAAACAAAATTATGGCAAAGTAAGTATTGCAAGTGTGTCCAACTCGTCTATCAGTTTTAGGTGAAATTCATCCCAAGAAGAGCCATATTTATTTTCTCATGAAGTACAGAAACTCAGTACATGCTTTATAGCACACTGGGGCTCTTTGTGTAGTCTCCATGACCATCCAAAGGGGTGCAGAGGCTCATTCAACTGTCGGTAATGGCTACAGAAGTGGTGGTCCTGTTTTTATTTTTATGGCCTATTATTGGTCATATTTATAGGTTTGTTTTATTTTTGGTTCTTGTACTTCCCAATTACAATATTGGCACAAAAGGAAAGTCTGGTCTGGTTTCTGATGTGGTTTTATGAGACCTGAAAATTCTTCATCAACTTACTTGCTTCTATCTAGCAGACATCTCTGCCTCATCCTATTTTAACAATTATTGGCATTCCCCAGGGGCAAGGGAAATTATAACACATTTAAAGACAAAATTCTCCAATTTCTGCTCAGCACAATGATCATCAAATTAGTATCCTATGCCTATATTCCCTTTTCTGCTCCTAATTTAATATGCTGGCATTAGGGACTCATAGCACATCAGAATTCATCTGCAAGAGCCTAGTATATTTTAACTGTGGAACAATTAAAGGAGGAGGAGGAAGTAGAGGAGGGGGAGAGGAAGGAGGAGAGGATAGGAGAGGAGGAGGGGGAAGGGAGGAGGGGAGGGAGAGGAGGAGAGCAGAAGGGAAGAGGGGAGGAAGGGGAGGAGGGGGGAAGAGGAGAGAAGAAATTAAACAAAAAGAAATCTTCCTTTTTCTTTAAGTTCTGGGAGTGCCATTCCTTTAAGTGCCTTCTATGACTTTATTAATTCCATTAAGTGAATTTCTATTAAATATTACCTATTCCCATGAAAAGATTGGGCAAATTGAGATCAGTTGTTTTGCTATCAATGAAAATTCCTGTATCTGCCACCCAGAGTAGCTTTCACTGCCCCTTTTCAAGTGGGTTTGGGATTCTACATTCAGAGCATTGTCCAAGACAGAGAAACAATGCAGCTTGGTAGAAGAAGCAGAGACTTTTGTATCACCAAGATGAGCTTCACCAGTTGCTGGATGTGTGACCTCAAGCAGGTTTTTTATCCTCTCTGTATTTGGATTTCAATTTCCTCACCTATAAAATGAGTCCAAAACCTACCTGTTAGGGATGTTAGAGGATTTAAAGAGATGGATTAGAGGAGATGGGATTTTGTAAGTGCTTGGTAGAAAGAAGGCCATTATTATGTTAGAAGGGACATATTAGGGGTGTCTGGCTTGCTCAGTTGGTAGAGCTTGTGACTCTTGATAGCAGAGTCATGAGTTCAAGGCCCACATTGGGTATGGAGTCTACTTAAAATTTTTTAATTAAAAAAAATAGAAGAGAAACGTGAATGAACAAGTGGAAGGGAAGGATGCAGAGTTGCCTAGCAAGAGTTAACTTTATCACTCTGGGAGGTGTCTTTCCAAAAATTTCAACATGCTCACAATAGCCACTGGAATGGGTGTGTGTGTCTTTGCAAACAAAACGTGTAGATGCATGTCTTCATGCCTGGGCTGGCTGCTTCAAACACTGTTTATAGCTTAAGAACTGGAAAATAAATGTGTTTTCATTTGGCTGTTGAGGGCAAGCCTCGGATGCTGCTTCTTAGCTGTGGCAGACGTTAACAATTTGGGGAGGTTTCATACTTTGCTAGACACTGATCACCATTTATGTATGTATGTATGTATGTATGTATGTATGTATGTATTTAGATGGGGAGGGTCACTGCCCATACTGGCAAACTGTAGATGATGCTCTCATTATCAAGCTGAATCAGGGCTTCCTTGGCCACAAAATTGGTCTATCTGTATGATATGAGTCTTTGACATACCCTAGACCTATTTTTCCCCTACTGGTGTTCTTTCTCTTTTAATTTACTTATACAGCCAGTGCTAGCCCATTAGTGCTATTACTAGCAGAGTGGAATGTAGGGCTCTATAGATGGCTGTCTTCATATGTTCCAACAGAAGGAGCACAGAGTTGATTTGGAGGCCCTGATACCAGCTCTACGACTGACCAACTAACTGTATGACATTAGCAAGCCCAGTTAGCTAACTGCTTTGCAGCATGATGCCCTTAGCCTACTACCCAGATGTATTGTGATCTTCCAAAGGAAGGGCGAGAGGAAAAGTATCCTGATGTGTCTTAAGTATTTTGCCCTTCTGGGTGTTATCATTAGTGTCTCTCTTACCACACATTTCATGGCTAGGAGACAGACTCCAGCTACTTAGGCCAGAGTCTCAAAAGTTCTTGCATTTCCTCTGCCCCTGCACTATGGGTAAGATGGGAATTCGAGTTGGAATAAGGACAAAGTGTAGAATTCAAGCCACCTAGTTCCTAGGCTGGAGGTCAGGGAACTCTGCTTCATTTTCCCCAAAGGCCACACCGGGCTTTTTCAGGATAGCAAATAAGTCTTTTAGTATAATTGTTCTCCTAGCTAATGAGACTTGGAGGTGGCCTTCTCAAAGATTCCCAAGTGCACATTTAATTCTGTGTTTTCATTCATTCCACGGTTACTCCTTTTCCCCACAATTCTATTTTGAGTGTCTACTGCATACCAGACATGCCATATCTGGAGATATCATGGTAAAAGTGTCAACTGAACTCCCTGCCCTCTCAGACCTTGGTCTGGTGTGAGTAACAGGTATAGAATATCTCTCTAAATGGTCCCTAGGTATCTTAATCCCCACTTCTGCAAAGGTGGACTCCTCCTCTTCCACCCTAGACTCTTCTTCCCCCAGGCTTCCTTATGTCAGTGATGAGATCCATTCAGTTGCCCAATCAAGAAACCTAGGGGTCATCCTTCACACCTCCCTCTGTCAAACCCACCAATTCCAACCTAGTATTATGTTTCATTGTTCTTACCCTCTGAAATCTCTCTGAAATCTCTCTTCTCCCTGTCTTCACTACCATGAACCTAGTCCAAGTCACTGTTATTTCTCTCCAGGAGGTCACAGATTCCTCACTGGTTTCTGTGTCTCTGGTCTTCCTGCCCCATCCATTCCCTTCATGTGTAGAGTTGATACTGTATGGACTTTGGTTAAATTCCGTTCCCTTTCTGGGCATCAGCTTCTCCATTCTGAACTGGATGAGTTCCTAAGTCTTGTGCAGCTCTCTTTTCTGTGGTTTTGTGATGAGATGGTTCTTAATTGCACTCTGGTGCGGCTATCTGGACTTCCGACAAAGCTATTGCTGGCTTCTCAGGGTGCATATTCATTCATTCACTTACTCATTCATTCATCTCTCCATTCATTCAGCATTTACTGAGCTCCCACTGTGTACTAGGCACTGTACTTAGCACAGGTGATTCAGTGGGGAATAAGACACAGGACTCGTCCTTAAGGAACTAATCTGCTGTGGGGTATAGACACAAATAAGCAATCTAGCCCATTCTGTGGGGGTTGGAGCAATTATGGAGGGCTCCCTAGAGGATCTGTTATCTTTTACATTTTTTATTTTTTATTTTTTATTTTTTTAGACAGAGAGAGCATGTGCAAGTGGTGAGCAAGAGGAGGTGAGGGGTAGAGGGAGAGAGAGAATCTTAAGCAGGCTCCATAACCAGCATGAGACCTGATGCAGGGCTCAATGAAGGGATCAATCTCATGACCCTTAGATCATAACCTGAGCTGACATCAAGAGTCAGACACTTAACCAAATAAGCCACTCAGGTGCCCCTGGAGGAGCTAGTATCTTTATTAGAGCCTGAATGATAAATAGGAGCTAACCAGGAGAGCAGAAACATATACAAAGGCCCTGTGGCAGGATGCTAAGAGAAAGTAAAGAAAGATTGGAGGATGGAAGACCAGTTGGGAGACCAGATAACAGATCCTCTAGGGAGCCCTCCATAATTGCTCCAACCCCCACAGAATGGGCTAGATTGCTTATTTGTGACAATACTATAGGGGAGACATGAGGAAGACCTGGATGAAAACCATGGGAATAGAGAGAAATGGACAAGTTTAAGTTGTATTTTTGGAGGTGGAATTGACAGTCCTTGCTGGCGGATTGGATGTGAAAGATGATGAAAGAGAAGTCATGGAGAACTCTTCGGTTTCTGCTTTGGTCAACTTTGTGGATTGACTGTCATTTGTGGAGTTAGTTCCATTGACTCCAGAGGAAGGAGCTGGTTTAGGGAATGGGGTTGAGAAGAAGATGATGAGTTCAGCTTTGGTCATGTTGAGTTTGGGATGGAATATCCAGGTGGAGAGTCCCAGTAAGCCATTAGTTATAAGGATCTGGCACACTGAGAAGAGAAAGCAGGGCTGGAGTTTCAGATTGGGGAGTCATTAGCGTGTAGAGAAAATTCCTTTAGGACGATGAGCAGACACTAAAGAGCTGAGTGCCCAGAAGAGCCAGGACACAAACTCTAAATAAGGGGGCGGGGGAGAATGCTCTCATAGATGTGGGGTGCTAGCATATATGCTCATTCATTCCTGGGCACACACCACTGCCCCAAAGAGAGTTTCTCAATGCTATGTGTGCATCTCCCACTCTAACTTAAGAGAAGGAACATTAAAAGCACTCAATCATAACTTCTCCATTTTACCGTAAATGATACCTAATGAGGAAAGGGAACTGCTGCTTTCAAGCTACCTGCCAGGGTGTTTACATTCATTAACCCACTTAAATGCTTACAATAACTCTACACAGGAGCGACTATCTCTCAGAGCTCTGGAAACTTAGTGGTGAAGTCACTTGTCCAAGATCACCTAGTTCTTAAATGGCAGTAAGGAGATTTGACTCCAGATCTGATTCCAGACCCAGCACCATGATACCAGGTAACAGCACCACATCACCTCCTGCTCTATGGTTGGATCCTTAGGGAAGCCTGTACACACTCCCTTTTTCCCTTCTGCTTCATAGACATCATTTGCATCCCCTAGCTTAATGCTTTGCTCTCCATTAAAATACAAATTCCCTTGGGGAGAAGTAAACCTCTGAGTTGTTGTCAGTCATTTATGCCTCAGTGAGAATGAGTTTCAGATTCTTCCATACCCATAAATTTTAATTTTATGGGAGAAGGACATTGGAAATTTCAAGGAGGGCTATGAAGATGGAAAGGGACCTAATATGGAAAAGCTAGTCCCCTCTCCATCTCACAATTGTACCTAGTCTGAGGTGGGTGCTTTTAAGAGTCTTAGATGCTATTTCTGTGCAGGTGTACTACACGAGTTTCCCCATCCATGGTTTTGCTTTCCATGGTTTCAGTTACCTGTGGTCAACCATGGCCCTGAAGCATACAGTCCTCCTTCTGACCTGTGGTCATAAGGTCACTAGTAGCCCTAATGCCACATCACAGAGCCTACATTGATCCCCTCACTTCATCTCAACATATAGGCATTTTACCATCTTATATCATCACAAGAAGGGTGAGTATAGGACAGTAAGGTATTTTGAGAGAGAGAGAGAAAGAGAGACCACCTTCACAGAACTTCTATGACAATAAATTGCTACTGATTATTCTATTTTATTATTGTAAATCTTGTTTGTGCCTAGTTTACAAACTAAATTTGATCCTGGGTATGTATGTATATACGTACAGGGAAAAAGAAAAAAAAGATATGCACACACACACACACACACACACACATAGGGGTTTGGTGTATCTGCAGTTTCAGGAAACCACCGGAGGTCACGGTGAAACATATAGCCATGAATAAGGAAGGACTGCTGTCTTTTATATTGGACCCATTTCTGGGCCTGATACCCCAGTTATGTGGCTGGAGCTGTGGTTTGATCTGATTTGAGGTGACCTGAAACTGCATACTAAACCTCCATGCACTGTGGTCAGCGGGAGGCAGCCAGCCCAGGCTTCAGGCAGGCACTGCAGTTCCAGGCCTCAGACACAAGTCCCAGATCAGTCTCTTGACGATTAGACCCTGCTGTGCGTATTTAAAATCTCTAGCAGATGGAGGCAGGAGAGCTTGTTGGAAAGACTTGGAGGAGTCCCTTCTGCCCTGTCTGGGTCTATTTGCCAAAATAAATGACATGTATCAGGGCAGGGCATTGGTCCAAGCCCATTGAAATTCTGCAAGCAGTCCAAACAGTGATGGTGTCTCAGATTGGTTCTATGAAATTATCAGAGTTAGGAAGAGCGAAATGATGTGTGAGCATCTGGCCGCCATAGCCTACTGATGCGGACAGTCCCAGGGGCGGGTCCGGGGTAAGGGGGGCAGCCTCAAGGACCCCCTAGGACATCTGCTGCTGGCAAACAGGGAAAGAGCCACATGCTGGCAGCAGGCAGTCTGGTTTGAGTCCCATGCTGTTTTCCTCACTAGCTATGTGACCCGAACAAGTCCTACCCCTTCTCTCGGCCTCTTTTCTCCCCCATGTATAAAACAGAACCTAGATGAAATGGTCTCCAAGGGCCTTTTCTGCTCGAACATTCTGTGACTTCTCTGACACCGGTTTGATTTCTTTTTATTTGGAGTGAGCGAGGCCCACCCACCCACAGGCTTATCTGCAGCCACTGTGTTCTCACACTGACCTCTGCTGGCCAGTATGAAAAGTGCCACCTATAGCTTCTTTGGAGGACAAAAAAAAAAGGGGGGCAGCTCATCATTGATTTATTTTTATTTTTTTAAAGATTTTATTTATTTATTCATGAGAGACATAGAGAGAGATGTATAGACATAGGCAGAGGGAGAAGCAGACTCCCCACGGGGAGCAGATGTGAGACTCGATCCCAGTACCCCAGGATCATGACCTGAGCCAAAGGCAGATGCTCAACCACTGAGCCACTCAGGAGTCCCTTATCATTGATTTAGTCTTAAGCTTCAGTAGTAGAGTGGACATAGCGAAAGAAACCCTGTGCTCCGAAGATGAGCCAAAAAAGGACATACAGGGATCCCTGGGTGGCGCAGCGGTTTAGCGCCTGCCTTTGGCCCAGGGCGCGATCCTGGAGACCCATGATCGAATCCCACGTCGGGCTCCCGCTGCATGGAGCCTGCTTCTCCCTCTGCCTGTGTCTCTGCCTCTCTCTCTCTCTGTGACTATCATAAGTAAAAAAAAAAAAAAAAAAAAAAAAAAAAAAGGACATACAGCTGGAAGCACAGAGTAAGCATATTGAGAGATGGCTGACAAAGCAACCCACAGAAAAATGCATCTCTTGTTTCTTTTCTTTGCCATCCTCATCCGTTTCTTGTGCTCTGCGCCACCGTTCGGCAGGACCAGGGTGGGTAGGAAGATTCCTTGTCTCGTATCCCATGGCTGCTGGCCCCAGAAGGGCCTGGCACCACAGTGAGGAGGCGATTCTAGGCCAGTAGTACCTCAGAGGCCTCGAGACATCCTCCAGGACTCCCCTTCTGGCCCTTGGGTGGGGTCTGAGAGGTTTCTAGCTGGGGCCAGCCCAGAGGCTGTACCTCAGAGGTATGGATTCCCCCAAGGGCTGCTATTTCAGAAGCCCCTTTGGAAAAAAATTTGAATCCAAAGAATCCATGTGTTCTTGACAAGACTCACTTTAAGCTCCTCATGGCAAATTCAGCATGGCTAGCCAGCCAAGAGGAAGGGAGTGGGCCAGGGAATCCTGCCTTTTCTGGATGTAATCAGATTTCCTGTTAAATCCAGCCCTAGAATCACTGCACTCCTACCTCTCCTGGGTTACTCTGGCTGAGCATGTGCTCACAGAGGCAAGAGACCAGTGTTAGAGTGTGCCAGCCCATGTGCCCATGCCAGGCACTGCTCCGGCTCTAGTGATGTGAGCAAGATGGGAATTGGGCCATACCAAAATCTCTCTCAGTTCAGTGCTTTATCATGCTCTCTACCTCCCATCCCTTGATGTGGGAAAGCTTTGGGTAGGGCTCAGATTTGGGTCAAGCATTCAGTGCCCTGCCTGCATCCTCTCTGCTAGTAATAACATGGCCTTAGTAAGCCCAGCTTGCCCCCTTATCCTCCCACTAACCAGTCTCCTCCTCCCGCAACAGCCGGTTCTTATCTATCTCCCTTGTTTCAGCCTCAGGCAGGCTGCCCTGGCCTCATGCTGACACACACATGTTCTCCTGAATGCTCATTGATGAGTTTCAGCCCTGCAAGGCTGCTTTCCTCCCATCAGTCCCCTGTCCCCAAACCTCTGAGGGTTTGCTATGTGCTACTCTACCAAGTCTTCGAATTTCCTTCCTTGCTTTCCAGGCCTGCCTCAGTTGGAGCCCACTCAGCCTTTCCAGTGGGGGGCCATGACCCTCCCCACCCCAGCCGTGGGCAGAATGTAAGCATTTCCCAATGCTCCATGGCCAACCCTTTCTTTGTGTTCTTGTATCACTTAGGCTCTATTCTGGACTTATGCTGTTTGCTCTAGTTTTGTGTACATTAGTCTTGAAAGCTAGGCCCATTGGAGACTGCTTCATTAATCCTCAACACCCTGGCATTTTTAAAAAATCTTTTTCTAAAAAAAAAAAAAAAAAAAAAAAAAAAAAATCTTTTTCTTTTTCATTTTCATTTTATTTTGTTTCGTTTTGTACAGTAAAAACCTACAAGAGTAATAAATAACAGAATCATTATAAACAAAATTCCAATGGGAGCTAAGAGCATAAAAAGTAAAAGTTCATGGTCTCACCCTGTCATGCCAGAAATAAGCCCATTAAGTAGCCTGCAGCCCAGCACCCTTTATAGGCCATATGCTGGGTGCTGGAGAAGGTTGAGTGGTAGATGGTGCCCCCAAAAAATTGCATCTCCTTGGGAAGAGCATCTCTGTACTTCTTTGCATAATGAGTCCTTGTCTTCGTGGGCCTAATTGACGCTGGAACTTTTACTCCCGCCCCCCCGCACAGCAGGTGACCATTTACATCTCCCCTACTTGACTCTACCCACTATGTAAAGCATCTGTCCTGTTTGCAGCTTTTAAAAAGTAACCCTTGAAGGTGAATATTAAAGGGCATATCTAATGGGCTTTTCAGAGTTTTTCCCAGATCTGTAGGAAATTGCAGACAGTTAGTAAAAGGGCCGTGAGGTGGAAACAGAAAGTGTTTATGAAAACAGGCTTTCTACCTGGTATTGACGTTGTGTTCTCTGAGAGGTAATGCACATTAAAAATGCTTTTCATTTTTCTGCCAAGAATATTCAGTACCTACTGGGATTTGTTCTAAATGATAGACTAGCCCGCCTGTGTTGCACCCACTGGGGTTAATTCTCTGTCTCGGTCAGCTTTGAAATGTCAGCCTGAACTCTCAGACTTAATTGTTACAGACACTTTATAACTAGCACATTCAAAATCCCCAAGCTGCTCCCTCTTGCTATCATAATTGATACTTAATGGATATTCTCAGGCTTCTTGAATTTTACACATTCAACACTCTACAGATGGTGGGTTGAAGGGAGAGGGAGAGAAATAGAGAAGGAACAAATAAACCATGTGTGTGTGTATGTGTGCCCACATGTCTTGTCCCTGTAAGCATCTGTTTCCAGTTATAGCGATGGGGCCCTGGTATCTGCCAGCAAAGATGAGCTTTCACAGGTTGGTCAGCCCATGGGTTTCTGGGTTCTCCCCTCTTTGGACCCCTGAGGTAGTGTTCTTTAGGCATAGCCATTTCTGGACTTCACTGCAAGTATGGGGTTGGCCATTTGAATGTGAATTATAAAATGTCACGATGCTCTCCAGCATCGTGTTCTGTTCTGTTCCTACACTATTTTGACAATCTGATGGATGGCCTGGCATTAACTAGGAAGAGGACAATATTATCCTGCCTGAATAACTAATCTCCTAAGAAGTACAAAGTTGAAGGATCTTGGTGCACGTGAATCTTATTAAATGTGCTTATAAAATATGTTCTATCCAAATAAGCTTAGCAGCCCCGAAAATAGCCTTTTCTGATCTGTGCCTGGAACTTTGGCATGCTTTACAAGTCTCTAAGCTAAAATTATTTAGTGACGTGATGACAGTGTTCTCTGTGCATGGGAAAATAGGAAGTGTTGACTGTTAATCCCCCTTTTGGCTAATTGCACCCCTTCTCTCCATCTTAGGGGCAACCAGGGCCAATCGGAATTCAAGGTCCAACGGGTCCTCAAGGATTTGCCGGCCCTAGTGGTTTAGCAGGGTTGAAAGGAGAAAGGGGCTCCCCAGGCCCCCTGGGACCATATGGACCAAAAGGAGATAAGGTAAACAAAACAAAAACAAAAACAAAAACACCAGAGCTTGATTTTTCTTTGGGTAATGGACCACAGGTATGAAGGTGAAAGGTTCTAAATCCCAGTTCTATTATGGAACTAATGGAAATAATACTAATCCTGAGTACCTTGGTACCAGCCTACAAACCTTAATATGAGACAGGCTTGGTGATATGGGGCTAATGGATTGACTCATTTCTAGAGAGACTCCATGGCCAGCCAGCCATCAAGTGCAGGCGTTGGCTATTTGCTAGATAAGTGGGCTTGCTGGGGTGGGATTTCAGGTGGGTTTGAGGTGGACATGGGTCAGAAGGTCAATCAGATGGGCAAGTGAAATCAGGAATCCAAGGAAGGAGACTGGGAAGCAAGGTTTCAGAATGCTTGGGAGCAATCTGGGCCACAAAGATAGGGAAAGAGATGCAAAAAAGGAGATTGATCATGTCATGGTAGCTGGCTGGGTTTAGCAGCTTAGTTTAGGTTCCCTGCAGATTTTAATCACCTCCTATTCATCTATTGTTAAGGGAGGGATTCCCACCCTAAGGTTCTGGGGATGGCAGAAGACATGACACCTGATACTGGATGGAAGAGATTAACAGCAGGTTTATTAGTCACATATACTCACACCCCAGGGGAGAAGGATACCACACATCATGCAGGGCCACATGAGGGGTTGCACTCTGGAACAGAATAAACCAGAAGGGGCTGTGGGAGGCAGACTTTGTAGTATCAAAAAGGCAAGGTGCCTGTTGGTTCCTGAGGGAGGATGTGGTTGGCTTGTTTGAATAATTCAGTGGGCCATCAGGGAACTGGAAACCACAATTCAGGGATAAGCAGGAACTGCACCTGCTGTTTGATAAGGATGGCCACTTGCCTAGGAGACCTTATTTATGGGGGCAGAGTGGACAGGGGAACTTGTGGCTAGGCCTTTAGAGGCCCTCCCAGTTTCCCCAGATGTCAAAGTAGTGTGTAATATCAAGCCATTGTTTTAGGTCTTGCACTACATTGCTTAAGATTAAAACTGATTTCAGAACACAGACACATTTAAGACCTTGGTTAGAGGTAAGTCAGTCATCTGGACCTGGAGTAGGAAGCAGGGTGACACAATGTGGCAAGGGAGGTACACAACACTTAGCAACTTAGGTCATGGATCATATGAATGAACCCACTGAATCTAGAGGAGATCAATTCAATTGTCTCTTATGTTCCTCTTCTTACTTCTTTTTTCTAGGGCCCCATGGGAGTGCCTGGCTTTCTCGGCATCAATGGGATTCCGGTGAGTATTTTTCAATACTTCTTCTAGGTTGTGTTTTTTACAGCATAAGCATCTTGGCCTTCACCACATCTTGTTTCATGCCAGTGTGTTTCCGGGTCAAATGTTGAGATGCACATGATGAGGTGTGAAGAGAAGTGGCCACACATACTTTCCCAGGAATTTAGTTACAGGTGGCACTAAATTAGCTGGCTGGGCCATGTGCAGGCTTGACCATCAACATCTTAGGCACAATAAGTACAGTCTTGTGGGCTGAAAGGAGCTTTCATTGGGGATGATGTGTGGAGATACATATCACAGTGCATGCATACTCATATTAAGAAAATTAAGGGAAAAAAAGAATATTAAGAGGATACATGAAATTAGAAAAATACTTAGTGGTATCTTGATACATTTCATTCCCATAATTTGTTCTCTTCAGCCTTATCTCATTTCACAGTGAATGTCCCTTTAGTTTTTACAGAGCGACTGACTATTCCAAAGATCATGCGGAGACAGCCCCTTCCCTTTATCCTGAGGACCTGGTTTTGCTGGAGATAAGTGAGGAATTGGAGCTTACAGACATCTCCTTTTCCCATTTCATCTAGGCTGACCCCTGGGTTTCTCCAGTTTTACCCTGTATCCCCACTCATCTGGCCACTGGAGAGTCCGTGATTAACATTTTAAATGCCAGCCTTTAAAATACAGTATTTGCAACTTGCTGCTACCAGTGTTGAGCTCTGCCTTTTGGCACGTGTCTATATATTTAATCTTTAGCCTGGGCTGTGTTCATTTGTAGCAGTGGTTTTTAGTCTTGTTTAAGAGAAGACACAATGTGCGGAAGCTCAGCATACGGATCAGGAGAGAGTAGAGTTTCTTTGTCTGAGGGAAGTCTTAGAGACTGCTTTTATCCTTCCAACAACCTCTAAGGGCTTCTTCTGAACCATATCTAAGCACAGTTTGGCGAACCCTCGACTTAACAACTTCTTACGTGATACCGAATTATCATCCAGAATCAAGGAAGGGGGCTTCAATCTCTTTGCTGATCTGTAGGTGTTTCTCATGCCCCTGCTAGGTACTGTCGCTCTACTCCAGGGATAGAGGAAAAGCACATGGATCTACCCTCAAAAAATTATCATCTGACCCATTTTCTTTCCAGATCTAATATACATTTTTAGAGTTGGAGGACAGAAGTCTCATTTCCTTGTATCTGTTATATGTATCGACAAATGGGCCATCAGAATTCTGCATTTTATTCAAGTGCAGAGTCTGCAAAATGTCCCAAAATGGGCCAGCAGGGAAATGAATGGATGGGGCTGGGGGTCCTTTTATGACATTCTCTGGCATTTTCCCCTTACTCTGTTCCTATCTGCACTCCATCTTGAGTCTCCACTCAGATTGTATGTCTTCCGGGAGCCAGCAGGTAGGAAAACTAGAAAGCCGGAGAGCACCTCTTCCATTCCTCCTGTGGAGCTGAGTGGGGGATTTGGAGCTTGCAGCAGTAATATGCCCTTCCTCCTGTAGTCTCTTTTTAATGGGGGCTGGAAGGAGGAAGCACATCCCATGATACAGAGGCTGATTCCCATCCTGAACTGGAACATGCCCCAGCATCCAGGTGGATGCTTCTGCCTCCAGCTTGTGGCCAGGAGAGCCCTAGGGCTTGTAGGAATTGATCATTTCTCTCCTTGGCTTCATTGCTTGGGAGGATGAGGCACAGGTGTCCAGATTCCTCCAAATGAATGTGCTGCTCCCAATGGAAGTCCCCACCCTGTTGGCCCCTCTCTTGACCAAAGGTTGTATCTGTTTTCTTCTATTGATTGCTTCAGCTCCAGGCTCCAAGCCTCTCTTACTCCATGAAATTTTTCTCCCTTATTCCTTCCCTCTCTTCCTGTTGTTCAAGATATATTTATTGGGCACCTACTGTTTACTGCTTACATCTCCCTTCCATCCCTAATCTCCTAAGAGTCCTTGGTGTCCATTCCATGCACTCTAGCTCCTTATTACATATGGCCCATGGTATTTATTAGTGGTCTTGTAGTGATGGTCTTATCTAGCTTTCTTGAAATCACAGAATACATCTTCTGCTCCACTCAGAGGCCTCAGAAACGCCAGGGCTGAATTCGCCATATACTAGGAACACTAGAAATATTTGAGGGATTGACTCCAACCCTTAGTGCCCTCAAAAGCAACAGTCGTCAGACTGGCAGGACTCTTTCAGACACGGGAAAACATAGAGACCTTTGGCCCAGCCAGACTCATTATTTTGCTCAACATCTGACAGCTAAAACCAACAGCTTCCTCAGCCCATCTTTACTAAACTGGATGGCTGCACAAATCTGATGCCCTACTTAATATCGGCTGATCGCCAACATAGGCATCACTGATTTTTGTCCCCAAACTCCATTTTTGCTGTCATGTGGGTAGTTTCTGTGCACCAAGGGGCATAGCAACCAGTTGGGAGAATGGACAGACAAGCATTCAAGATATTCAACATGAGAATAATGTAGATTCGGGGTGGCAGGATTGCGGTTTTTAATGAAATCACAGCGGTTTTTAATGAAATCACAGCTTGGGGCTGTTGGCACCCACAAGAAATGTATGTTTATCAAATATTTCCAGTTCACCCAAGTTGGGAGCAGAAGTTTGCAAGTTGTCCTTTGCAACGTATGTTTAGCTTTTCTCATGGAGTTCATCTCAAAAATTTCCCTTCCTAGCGACTTGTAAATGAACACACCAGATTTATATATCTTTCAAAGTGAACACATACATACCACTCGCCAAATGGAAATTCTTCCTTTGAAATCTGGTTTCTGAGAAACACTGTTTTTACAGATTACAGCGCATCTTCTTTTTCTGTATGTTCGGTGCCTTGCAGTTGTACAGAATCCTGGTTTCCTCCCTCAAAGAGTTATGTTCTCTTTGAAAGCTAGCACACACATAGGTAAAATCACTAGCTAAAACCAGAAGGGGCAAGGTGCCAGAAATACTGTGGTACTACTGAGAATTAAAAGGAGATAGAGGGACACCTGGATGGCTCAGTGGCTGAGCATATGCCTTTGGCTCAGATCGTGATCCCAGTGTCCTGGGATGGAGTCCTACATCAGGCTCACTGCAGGGAGCCTGCTTCTCTCTCTGCCTATGTCTCTGCCTCTCTCTGTCTCTCATGAATAAATAAAAACTTTTAAAAAATAAATAGATAGATAGATAGATAGATAGATAGATAGATAAATAGATAGAATATTAGAGTTCAGCCCAATTGCCAGTTGCTTATCCTTGCTGACTTGCCTGGGAGAAGAAGACTGCCTGTTTATTGAGCTCCTACATAGAAAGCTTAACCTTGTTTAATTTTAATCATAAACTTGTTTTTAAAGATTTTATTTATTTTATTTTATTTATTTAAAAAAAGGAATTCAGGCAAGAAAACTACAGGATTGGGATCCAAGTAAAAAAATGTGGGTACCCATTTGCTTCGACGTGGATGGAACTGGAGGGTATTATGCTGAGTGAAATAAGTCAATCAGAGGATAAACATTATATGGTCTCATTCATTTGGGGAATATAAAAAATAGTGAAAGGGAATAAAGGGGAAAGGAGAAAAAATGAGTGGGAAATATCAGAAAGGGAGACAGAACATGAAAGACTCCTAACTCTGGGAAACGAACTAGGGTGTCCAGATTCCTCCAAATGAATGTGCTTTTATAAAAAATAAATTTATAAAAATAAAAAAATGTGGGTACCAAGAGGGTAAGAAGCCAGGCAGAGGTTTGGGTTTCAAACAGAACCAAGGCCTCAGGAGTAAGGAGGTCCCTAGTACTGAGTCAGCCTGTTGTCTTGCCTTAACTCATCTCTGTTACCCAGTTGAACAAGATAACCCCTAGCACATTTGGCTGGGATATTTTATTTTATTTTATTTATTTTATTTTTTTCCAAGTTGAATCTTTTTTTTTTGTATATTTTTTATTGGAGTTCTATTTGCCAACATATAGCATAACACCCAGTGCTCATCCCATCAAGTGCCCCCCTCAGTGCCCGTCACCCAGTCACCCCATCCCCCCACCCACTTCCCCTTCCACTACTCCTTGTTCATTTCCCAGAGTTAAGAGTCTCTCATGTTCTGTCACCCTCTCTGATATTTCCCACTCATTTTCTCTCCTTTCCCCTTTAATCCCTTTCACTATTTTTTATATTCCCCGAATTAATGAAACCATATAATGTTTGTCCTTCTCCGTTTGACTTACTTCACTCAGCATAATACCCTCCAGTTCTATCCATGTTGAAGCGAATGATGGCTGGGATATTTTAAAGTGGCGATCAGGATCCCAGGAATAGACACTCTACCTGAAAGGGTTAACTGAACAGGATGGCATGAATGGTATATGTCAAGGATGTAGGCATGATTCAGGGGAACTAAAATGGATTGCAAAGCAGCTGACACAAAGCTTTGCCCTCCCCTAGGCCCAAAGAGGAAAGAAAGAATGGTAACACTGGACCCCTGTTAGACCTGGAGTAGTTGCTGCTCAAGGAGAGCTAAGACTTGTAGACCAATGTGGCCATTGTCAGCAATATGGCCAAGGAGGGAGGGCATGTGGGAAATAAACAGTCTGCGCTCTTTCTCCTCCCCCCATTCTTTCATCTTCTGCCTATGTCTCCCAGTGACCAAATACAACTGGGAGACAGAGGGAAAGGGAGCCTCGGCGGCACTGTTCATAAAAGTCAGCCACCCAAGGCAACAGGATCTGGGGAAGGTAGATCGTAGATCTTTAGGGCAAACAAGAATGGCCATCTCATTTGGGAATAACATGTTGGGACACCTGGGGGGCTCAGTGGTTGAGCATCTGTCTTTGGCTCAGGGCATGATCCTGGAATCCCAGGATTGAGTCCCACATTGGATTTCCTGCATGGAGCCTTCTTCTCCCTCTGCCTATGTCTCTGCCTCACTCTCTCCCTCTTTGAACAAGTAAAATCTTTAAAAAAAAAAAAAGGAATAACATGTTAATGGCTTAGTAAGCTGTCTTGGTTTCCCCCATGCAGCTAAAATTCATCACCTGAGTCTGGGCAGGCACAGATTGCAGCAAGTGTATTGTGAAAATAAGTTTATTGACCATTCTTCCATTCTTAGTATTCCATGAGTCCAGCAGTCTAAATTCATACTCTTGCATCAATAGACTATCTCCTACCACTATAGTGACAATGAAAATGAATCAAAGGGCACCTGGTTGGTTCAGTGGTTGAGCGTCTGCCTTTGGCTCAGGTCATGATCCTGGGGTCCTGGGGTCCTGGGATGGAGCCCCGCATCAGGCTCCCCACAGGGAGCCTGCTTCTCCCTCTGCCTATGTCTCTGCCTCTCTCTGTGTCTCTCATGAATAAATAAATAAAATCTTTTTTTTTAAAAAAAGGAATCAAAATCCTATGGAGCATTTCCTCAATAAGAATCTAACCAAAGCTTATTTCCCCTAATAATTTGAAAAGTTGAGTTTTGAATGCATGGCTTGTTTTCCTCAAATTATTAAATATCCATGATTGGCTTTGAAAAGTGTAAATGGGAGGGTAGGAGTCTACCTTTAATTGACCCGTCCAGACTGCTGGTCTTTCAGGTCATCTCTTTAATCCCCACCCACCACATAACCCACTTTTGATAGATTTAGAAAGATCTATTCCCTACAAAAAGGTGGACTCTATGCACCATGGGCACTCAACTCTGGAAAAGTATTGAATTCTGATCAATTATGTGAATGATTGCTAATTCCCTGGAAAAACAAGTGCCTCAGTAGCAAGTATGGAGAAGAGGAAAAAGTATAGTTCCCTAACTGGAGCCATAGTCAGACATGATAGTGACTCAATAAGACTGGAAGTATGATTTTTCCAAGACTTGCTTATTTTTGGCCAAGCAGCTTTTAAGAGAGGTGGTGCTGTGGAAACTGATTCTGTTCTGTGGACCAAAAGCCAGCAGCATTTCCTGGGCAGAGCCATAAAAAGGCCCCAGGCTTTTCTAATACCAAAAGCCACGCCAGGCTGCCTAGGCTCCAGTCTATTCTACCATCCCAAGGCCTGATGTGATTCCCTGGTGGTAACACTTCAGCTATCAGCAAGCAAAGCCCTATCTTAGTACATCTTTGTACCCAGGGAAGATGAATTTCCCCACTCTGTGTCTCCCATCTCATCAGGCTTGATCCCTCTGGTTTTAGCACAGGTCCTATCAAAGCATTGATCCTTTGTGGGGAAGGGTAACACTAAGCTGTCATCAACTCCATACACCTGACTATGAAGGAAAGCTTACAAAAGCATAGTCCTCATATGGCTAAGGGAATGGACAAGGAACCAAAGTTGGGCAGCATACTTGGTTTCTCTTATTGTGGAGCTTGTTAGAATAGTTATGAGTTCTGTGGCTGACTTGATCTTTTCTTTTCTCTCTGAACAGGGCCACCCTGGACAGCCAGGGCCCAGAGGCCCACCTGGCCTGGATGGTTGTAATGGAACTCAAGGAGCTGTTGGATATCCAGGCCCTAATGGCTATCCTGGGCTTCTCGGACCACCTGTACGTTGCCAGATCTTTGTACATTTTTCCAAATGGCTTTCTTTGCCTCCCAGTGTGCTCTTTTCCTGCTTTTATGGACATCTCATTCAGCATCAGTGTAGGGCAACCACTGTAGCCCCTTGTCCAATGCAGGAGCCTATGCTGACGGCATAACAACATTAAAAAGTCTAAAGAAGAATACCAGTTGCAGGAAGTGTACACATGCTCCGCTACTTAGAGGGTCATTTTTTTTTCCAAATGGTGCTTTCAAAGTTGGCAAAATTGTTAAAGGACTAGTAAAGTTCAGAGCAAAGTACACACTTGGGCTATTTGATGTGTTCCCACATCAGATGACTTTGGAAGATGCAGTACTTGGAAGGATCACATGGGATCATAGGACTGATAGTGACCCAAAGGACTTGGCAAGCTTGGTCTAAACCAGTGATTCCTAACCAAGATTGATTCCCCACCCCAAAGGACATTTGGCAGTTACTAGTGACATTTTTGGCTGCCACACCTTGGGGTATGCTACTAGCACAGTACACCTTCCCCCCAACATCAAGGAATCATCTGTCCTAAAGCATCCATAGTGAGAAATAATTGAGAATCCTTACTCTACATTGACATAGTTTGCCACCCTCCCCCCCACCTCACCCCATAACCCTTGGTTCTGGGATTGATAAAACATTTATTAGATCCTGGTGTCACCACATTAATTCTATTCATCCAGGTAGGGCTCAAATATTTTGATCTAAAGGATATGTAATAGATACCATGCTTTTGCAAGGCTTCTTTTACAAGAGACTGGAAAGAGAAAAATAATACCTTCAAGCCCATTACCAACCTTACTTGAAATAATCTAAGTTACTAAGGGTACTGAGGTGATATATTTAGCTAGAAATCATACTATTAGATTCCATAGCTACATTAATTAATTGGCTTTTTTCAATACGTCTGATTCCAGTGCTGTACCATGTTCTTTTTTTGTTATTATTAAAATATTACATCTAACCTTATATTAGTTTCAGGTGTACAACATAATGATCTGATGTTTGTATACATTGCAAGATGATCACCACACTAAGTCTAGTTACCACCTGTCACCATACAGAGTGACAAATCTTTTTTCTTATGATGAGAACCTTCAAGGTCTCCTCCTTCATAACTCTCTGGTACACAATAAAATATTATTTACTCTAGGGGCACCTGGCTAGCTCAATCAGTGGAGTGCACAACTCTTGATCTCAGGATTGTAATTTCGAGCCCCACGTTAAGGTGTAGGGACTACTTAAAAATAAAATATTTTAAAAGTATATTATTTACTGTAGTCACCACACTGTACATGATATCCCCATGACTTCCTTATTTTGTAACTGGAAGTTTGTACCTGTCTATCCCCTTTGGCCATTTCACCCATCCCCTTACCAGTCTCCCCTCTGGCAACCACTAATCTGTTCTCTGTATCTGAGATTTCTTTTGTCTGATTTTTTCATTTGTTTTGGTTTTGCTTTTGATTCCACACATAAGTGACATCATATAGTATTTGTCTCTGTCTGTCTGACTTACTTCATTTAGCATAATGCCCTTAAGTTCCATCTACATTGTTGCAAATGGCAAGATTTAATTCTTTTTTACAGCTGAGTAGTATTCCAGTGTGTGTGTGTGTGTGTGTGTGTGTGTGTGTGTGTGTGTGACATCTTCTTCATCCATTCATCCATTGATGAACACTTAGGTTATTTCCATATCTGGGTATTTATACCAAGAAAACAAAAACAATAATTCAAAAAGATATATGCACCCAATATTCATTGAAGTGTTATTTAATTAACATTTTATTGGGAGAGCAGCACCACTGCCTTCGGTGACTGAGTTGTGGGTATGGGTATATGTGTAGGAAAGTGAGACAGACAAAGCACAAGCCTCAGATTCTCAGATGGGCATAAAGGACCTTGACATCTAAAGACCAAACCAATATGCGGTGGGGGTGGGGGTGGAAGAAACGTCTTACCAACATAGTAAGAGCTGTTTGAGTCACAAAGGCCTCCAAATGGTGCCATGGCAACAGAAGAGGAGAGCAAATCACATCTGTGTTAAGAGAATGGAAATCCAGCAAAGTAAGGAAATGCTGCCCCCAAGAGGGAGAAAAGAAATCTTGAGATAATAAACATCCCCTGACAGCCAAGGAGACAAGGGTAAAACCTAGTCCTGTCCCTACACCTCCCCTTAAGCCTAAATAGGAACTTGGGCATTTATTTTACTAAGCTGAACCCTTACTAACCTTGCTGAATCTCAAGTGGATATTCTGTCAAGCTTCTTTGATGAAAGGAGTGGCCATGAGAATGGCCTTTCCTAACAGGAAAGAAGGAGCTTCTGGAACCACCTTGTTCTTCAGTCCCCAAAGCTTAGTCCTACCTCCAGTACTAATCCTGACTTCCCCTTAGGCATAGGGACACTGATTTTCCCCAGGAGGATCACATTTAGCAGACATTAGTCAGCATCTGCTACAGAGTTATTTAACAGTCTGGTTGATAGTCAGGTTTGGTGTACTTTTAACATGTTCTCCACGTTAGCCTCTTAGACAGGCATTGAAGCTGAGGTAGGTTTTGTGGCAGAAACCGAGGATGGAGATGGTTTTGTAGATATCTCTAAAACCGGAGGGCCGCAAACTGGCCCGTGTAACTCTTGACGTGTGGCTTGGTTTTATATTTTTAAAAGTTTGTGTGGAGGAAGAGAAGAAGGACATAAGACAGAGCCCAGATATGGCCCACAAAGTCCAATTTACTATCTGGCTCTTTACAATAAAGTTCTCTAACCTCTGTCTTAGGCAGAGCCTAGGCATAAGATGTCAGCAGCATACCTGTGAGGGGTGGAGCAGGTGAGCAATATATAGGCTTATGAATGACATGTGTTAAATGCAGTTGTTCAGATCAGTATTCTGAATAGAGTCCAAGTCTTCTACTTTCTAATCCCTTTACAGACTTCTGACTTGGGGGCTGGGGCAGCAGGCTTTGAGACACAGCACCTGTTTGGGGGATATACTTTGCCCCTTAGCACAGCCAATCCTGCCATAGAATAAACCACATAATTCCAGACTCTCGCAGTTGTTTCCTTTATGTGATCAGATCATACTGTTAACAAAACTCTGTGTGTGTGTGTGTGTGTGTGTGTGTGTGTGTGTGTGTGTGCATGTCTTCACAAACATTTCTTCTTTTATTCAGGGGCTTCCTGGTCAGAAAGGCTCTAAAGGTGAACCTGTCCTTGCCCAAGGTACTTTCAAAGGAATGAAGGTAAGAGCCTCTAAGGCAGACAGCTAAGTAGACTGGCTGTAAGTTGAGTTCCCCGGGATTGGGCTCCAATAAAAACATTTCCAGAACTAGCATCTGTGTCTCTATTTAAGAAGCAGACCAAGCTAGATTTAAAAGGGATCCAGAGCTTTTTGTAGTGGCAACACTGACAGAAATGTTTGCAACCATACTGTCAAAGAGATTTGTTTTGTAGGATCTAGACCAAAAATAGGAGACAGATTAGCAAACAAACAGTTTGCATGGGTATAATTTCCTTTGACAAGCCAAGACATTTCCTGGAGGCAGATACCTTTGGTCTATTCTGTAGTCCTTGATGTCTGCATACCTTGGTATGAAGCCATGTAATGACTCTGCCCATCTGGACATGGCCACCAGTCCAGGATCCTGGCCCTGCCCTTTTCTGTACCTGCACACCAGCCCATTACCCTAGCAGGACCCCTGGATGTCTGCAAAAATTGCCCATCAACTCTACAGCTGGCTGGAAACTTTCATCTCTTCCTAGAATTGATAAGAACCTTCTATATTCTTGTGACTGTACTCTTGGTATATGCTACCTGGTATCCTGTGGGTGCCTCAGTAAACTCTGGTGCCACATGATTGACCCCATTCCCTTGCAGAGTGGGAAGTGAGCTCATCATTTCCCTGGAGCAGATGGGAATCTGTGTGCCCAACATCTGAAGGAAAGATGCACCCATGTTCGCTCAGAACCAGGAACCCTGGGAATCAATTTGGAAGGCAGTGATGAGGGCGGGTGGCTGAGAACCGGAGAAGGTACAGGGTTTGAGCTCTTGGCTTAGATTCCACGGCAGAAGATAGAATGGTAGATTTGGAAAGGACCTCATGATTGTCAGCTTCATGTTGCTCATTTTACAGATAGAAAAACTGAGGTACACTGAGTCTATGCAACTTGCTGAGGCTCACATAGCCAGTTTACTGAAGAGCTAAAACCTGGGCAGTGCTCCTTCCATGCTGCAGAGAGCTGGTTTTTGACCATAAGCCAATGGGGGTAAGACTAGCAGGTGTCAAAATATAGCCATTGTCATAACAAATGCTGATTGAGTGGCTTTGCCAAAAATCACAGAGACCCTGGACCCAGTGGAACACAGCAATTTCCACAAGATGGTTACATTACAGATTCACAACAGTGGCTTAAGATGCTGCAAAGTAATTAAAATGTAATCAGAGACTATATGCTCTGTTGATTCTCCCTTGAAATGTCTGATTTGCATTGTATACATATGGGCACAGATTCTCTGGGGATGAAGGCACACGGGAAGGTAGCTTTGCTTTCTTCCAAAAAGAGCAGGAGAATCACCAGCCCACAGAAGCAGTTTCTAATTGATAAGTTCCTAGCAAAGGTGAAAATTAATTACTCCAAGTAAAATATGAAATCCTGTTCAACCAAGGCTATAATATGTGTCTTCTGGAGTCCGGATTTTTCTAAGGGGGAAAAAAGTAAGTGGTTGAATATGCCCAATTCATGCATTATGTAAAACACAAGACCTTGACAGAGGAGGCCCAAGCATCAGCAATGCATTTTTCTGCCCATGAAGCGTAGGTCCGTTATCTATGAAATAATACCACAGGCTTAATTAATCTCTTCAGTGTCCCGCCTTTGTCTGTTTCTCAGGGGGAGCCTGGGCTTCCTGGACTGGATGGAATAATTGTAAGTTGTTACTTATGTGTGGAGGTCTCAATGTTCTGTAGACCATCACTGCGGGTCCCTTTGCATTTTTCTTTATGGCAGCTTGAAGGCCTTTGTAAGCATTCTCAAGGAAAATCCAGACAGTTGAGGTAGAATGGGTCACACTGTTGACATTTTTCCAGGTGAGAAAGTTCTGAGAGAGTCCACTGTCCCCCTCAAGTGACATAGGAGGCAGCCTTTCAAACCTTTAGCCTGAGGACCTGCATACTCCCAGCAATGCATTAGAAAAGAATTTTGCCTTTCATCCAGCAAGCATCTGCTAACTGTTCTCTGTGTGTTCAGAATACTGTGGGTAAAACAGAAAAGGCAGGACGCTCTTCTGTGAAAGCCATCCTATCTAGAAATTCCTTTTTGGGGACTCTTAATAATAGGGAGTCCATGAGAGGCCGTGAATTGTATTCTTAAGGGCTTTCTATTTCTTTGTGTTGCCACATCGCTTTCCTTTGAAGGGGCTTCAGAGAAGCTCCTTCTTTCTTCCTTCTTTCCTAAGTTAGGGTTCCTTCCTTTCTTCTTTCATTCCGATATTGTGCTCCTACTGGATATAAAGTACTCTGAGCGATCCCGGAGAGTGCAGACATGGTCTCTGAATTCCCCCCCCCCGGAAAGACTACACACACACACACACACACACACACACACACACACACACCAAGATGTGAAAAACTAGTAGGACCATGGCATGAGAATCCCACACCAGCTTGGAGGAAGAGATACCGTCCACCTAAAGATATATCTCATGGGAGACTTTGTATCTAAGATGGAGAAAGGTAGCCTCTGAGAAGTGTGGGTGATGTTTGGGCTGGCCAGCAGTGGAAGCATTCTAAACAGAGAGAGCAATGTCAGAAGAGGGGAGGCAAGAGACAGGATGCACACAAGCACACAAGCACAATCAGAGGAGGGTGAGGACCAAGGGCATATGGGTCCCCAGCACTGGACAGCACCAGCTGAGATTGCTTGTTAACTACATATGTAAAATCACATCCATGCTGTTGGCACTGCATAGCTTCTAGGAATTCATTTCTCAGCTTACAAAGGTACAGTGTTGGTCTATAGTGTTCACAGGCATGATAAATCATTTAGGTAAAGGGAGGATCATTTAGATCACAAAGAGATTTGTGATCACAGATCAGATTTGTGACCCCAGGTTATTTTGTCGAAGCAATGTTCTGTTTCCTGGGGACCTTGTGAACCCCTGCTTTCACTGGACTTCACTTAGCCTCTCTATTCCTTACGTAACACCTCACTACCATCGCCCACCCCCCCCAGTTTTCATCAGGCCATATATTTCCCCATAACGTCTTTCTCTTCAGATTTTATTGTCTTGCTTGTACTATTGTTCTTATCAATCCAGTTTCAGATAGTTTCTTGTTTCTCTTCTGGTTTTCTCTTTGACCCATGGAAATGTGTCATTTGATTTCCCAATATTTGGCAGCCTCCCAGCTATCTTTACAGAGTTGATTTCTAGTTGGATCTCCGTGCAGTTAGAATGAACACTCTGTATGGTTTCAATCCTTTTAAATCTGTTGAGGTTTGTTTCATGGCTCAGCATATGACACTGTCTTGGTGAATGTGTTTTGGGGCATAGTGATCTAAAAAATGTCCATTGGGTCAAGGTAGTTGACAGTGTTGTTTAGATCTTCTATGTCCTTACTGATTTTTTTAAAATTTAGTTGTTCTATTAATTACTGAGGGAGGGATGTTAAAATTCTCCAACTGTATTTGCAGATTTATTTCTCCTTGCGCTTCTGTCAGATTTTGCTTCATGTATTTTGAAGCCATGCTCTTAGATTCATATGTATCTAAGACTGTCGTGTGTTCTTGATGAACTGACTTGATTTATCGCAACAAAATTCCCCCTCTTTATCTCTGGTAATATTCTTTGTCCCAAAGCCTACTTTATTTGATGTTAATACAAATGTCTTGCTTTCTTTTTGTTTTTTACATCACTTTAATATAAAAATATCCAAATATAGAGCAAAGGGGAATGAATTTTGCCATGAACACCCATACCATTAATATTTTACTATACTTGGGTAGCCCTGGTGACTCAGCGGTTTAGCGCCACCTTCAGCCCTGGGCGTGATCCTGGAGACCCAGGATTGAGTCCCACGTTGGGCTCCCTGCATGGAGCCTGCTTCTCCCTCTGCCTGTGTCTCTGCCTCTGTGTGTGTGTGTGTCCCTCATGAATGAATAAATAAAATCTTTTAAAAAATATTTTACTGTACTTGCTTTATCCCACTTCTAGCCATCTATCCATCTCTATCCATCTTACCATTGATGATTTTTGAAGTAAATTATAGGCAATAGTACTCTTACCTCTAAATTCTACAGCATGACTACCATTAGCTAGACTTTAATATGTATTTGCAGCTCTTCTTTTTATGTAAAAGTTACATACAATGAAATAAACAAATTTTAAATGGTACATTTGTCGAGTTTTGACAAATACATACTCCTATATAACCCAAACCCATCTTAAGGTATAGAACATTGTCATCACCCCAGAAAGTTCCCTTCTGCCCCTTCCCAGCCAATCCTTGCCTCCACCCAAAGAAAACCACTGTTCTGATTTCTCTCCACCATTAGTTCAGTTTGTCCCATTCTGGAACTTTGTATAAAGGAAATAATATAATATGTAGCTTTGGGGGGTCTGGCTTTTTTTCACTTAGCACAATGCTTCTGAGATTCATCCACATTGTCACGTGTATCAGTAGGTTGTGACTTTTTATTGCTGAGTATTTATTCTACTGTGTAGATGTATCACAGTTATTTGTCAGTCCTTGTGGCAGCAGGCCCCTGGGATGTTTCCAGTTTTTTACTACCATGAATAAAGTTGCTATGAACATTCTCATGCATTCTTATGAACATACATTTCCGATTTTCTTGATAAACTCTTCTTTTCTGATATTAGTAAAACCTTGCCTCTCTAGGGCCCTCCAGGAGCACCTGGGTCCCCAGGAGCCGTAGGACCTATGGGACCACCAGGATTGCAAGTAAGACCAACCTAAATCTACCATGTGATCACAGTATTCACATGAATGCTTTCCCCACCAGGCCAGGGATTAGATATAAGCCTATGTAGGCTCTCCTAGTGGAAAAAGGCAACTTCCATTCTTAGAGGATTAAAGTGAAGCATGCTCTTATAAGGAGCTGTTTGTTGTCTTTATCGGAGTTTTTCTGACCATCCACTCTGCATTTCCAAAGCCTCCAGCTCTAGCTCAACCTAAAGTACAGCCCAGGAATGGCAGATGCCTGGCGCACCTATTGCCACCTTCCACTCCTCTTGTCCATGACAGACCCTGCTAATTAATCATACCATCACCACCACACCCACCTTGAACACAGGAGAAGCTTCAAAATCCTTGCCCACACCGCACCTTGGACAGTGCTGCCTACCTACCTGTCTTGCGGATACCAAACCTATTTGCCCTCACTAGCATAGAAACAGCATAGCCAGTTATCCATGTGGTTCCATTCCCAGACTGTTTACTCTCCAGTGCATGAAATCTCACCCACTGATGACTTTGGCTTAGCTTTACCAAAAGCCATTATTTCTTAACTTTATAGCCTCTTGGGCAGGATGATTCATGAGGTCTGTACCACCTTAGCATGAATATGGTTATCAGGTCAATTTGCGAGATTTCAAAGGAAATGTGTTTTTAAAGGGGTATCACAGGAGAGGGAGCTTGAATATGCTATACTAAAGCCAAGATATACTGAGAGGGTGGGGACTCATCTCTGGTGACTCTCAACACTGCCCATGTTCTGTTTGAAACTAACAAGCGGGCATTCTTTTCATTTTTAATACAGGGTCCTCCAGGCCCTCCTGGCTTCCCTGGTCCTGATGTAAGTATACTTTGTCTTGGGGCATTTGGGCCTCCTACCACTCAGTCTCCTAGTTTCCCCAAAGATAATCTGGTGTGGTGAAACACACTTTCTGGTAAAAGACTGCATGCCAATTGAAGTTCCTGGCGCTTGTTTAGTAATTGATTTTGTTTTTCCTCCCTGTAACCCTGTACCCCAGGGGAATATGGGGTTAGGTTTCCAAGGAGAGAAAGGAGTCAAGGTAAATAGATTTTGGAAAATACAATCTGCATTCCATATGCTCCGAGCAACATCTCTGGCTGCACACGTGCCTGCTCATTTTAAGGGGAGCTGGATCTTTGCCTCAGGAGATGAACAGTTCCTCCTCCACATGGGTCCTCTGGTGGGGGTCCTGAGAGGGCTGCCACACATAGGCTCCTGGGGTCTTTTTCCTTCCAAATACCTGCTTCCTACCTGTGAGGTGTGCATGTCTTACAAACATACTCTCTTGAAATCGATTCCCTCCTCCTTCCACCTGGGTATTTTCCTGGTGTTCTGCATATTGTACTACCTTCTCTTTCCTCTTCTTTGCTTCTCCTCTTCCTTCCACCCTTCCTCTTCCTCCTCTTCCTTCTCCTCCTGTCTCTCTCTCTATCCCCTGTCTCTCTCCTCCTCAATCTCTCACCATTCTCTTCCACTTTCTTCCCCTTGTTTCCGTTTCCATCTGCACAAACCATATGGGTGATTTGGGAGCCTCGAGGGAGCCTGGAAGCTTGCCCTCTCCACCCTTCACAGCTGCCTCTTGTAGATCACACTGCCTCCAAGGAGCAAATCCAACCTCCAGTGTTCACACGCAGATTTCACTGTTGCTGCTTGTACTCTTGCCAAAGACTGGACCAATTATTAGTCTGATCGCTATTGCCAAGAAGTGGCCATTTTCCTTGCTCAAAAGCCTTTTTTTTTTGATGTCTTCTCAACACCCTTTGATGCATGACACTGGCAACCACAAACCTTTTCATCCATCTTGCTTCTTCCCTCTGCAGTGCTAGTACAGAATGCATTTGGCCAGACTTATAATTCTTCCCACTCCTTGGTACTGATAGTTTTGCTTCCTCACTGAGGCAATGGCGAGGGTAAGGAGGCCAAAGTGATGGGCAGTTTATTTGTGAATTACATCCAGAGGACAAGCTCAGCCTCTGGAGAAGTGGCCAGTGTGGTTTCTGTTTTGCTTAACATTCCCTTTGATCTTACAGGGGGATGTTGGCCTCCCAGGCCCTGCAGGACCCCCACCATCCACTGGGGAACTGGAATTTATGGGATTTCCCAAAGGGAAGAAAGGATCCAAGGTAGTGAAATGCTAACAACCCTTTTCCTATTAAGACCAAAGTTCAACTCTAACAACCAGACTATACTGGAAGGATCAATGGTTCTGGGTCATGCTTTTGTTTTGTTTTGTTTTGTTTTCAAGAATTTTTTTTATAATAATAAATTTATTTTTTATTGGTGTTCAATTTGCCAACATACAGAATAACACCCAGTGCTCATCCCGTCAAGTGCCCCCCTCAGTGCCCGTCACCCATTCACCCCCACTCCCCCGCCCTCCTCCCCTTCCACCACCCCTAGTTTGTTTCCCAGAGTTAGGAGTCTTCATGTTCTGTCTCCCTTTCTGATATTTCCCACCCATTTCTTCTCCCTTCCCTTCTATTCCCTTTCACTATTATTTATATTCCCCAAATGAATGAGACCATATAATGTTTGTCCTTCTCCGACTGACTTATTTCACTCAGCATAATACCCTCCAGTTCCATCCACGTTGAAGCAAATGGTGGGTATTTGTCGTTTCTAATGGCTGAGTAATATTCCATTGTATACATAAACCACATCTGCTTTTTTTGGTTTGAAGTAAAGGTAAAGCCACCTTTGTTTTGTCCCTTATGAAAAGCTTTCTAAAAAGTCTGTGTTTGGGTGTGTGACTTCTGAGTATTTGTTTAAGTCCCATTTTCTGTGCTTTGGGTTTTTTTTTTTCAGATTCAATTATCAAAATACCAAGTAACTTAAAACAAACATTAAGTAGTTGGGGTTTTTCCCTCCTGACTCCCACCCCTCTCAATACTTACATCGTCCCCAAAACACTGTGACAAAACACATAGGAAATAAATAGTTACTTTCAAGTTATCTTTATAAAGAAGTTATTTGCCCTCAAAACGTGACCCTACAAATAAGGTACACTGTCACCAAGTGACAGTAGATGCTCTAATTCACCTGATATGAACTACTGCAGCTGGAGCTGTAGACCTGTTCAACTGCAATACGTCATGATTTCTATTTCGATGTGAGTGAATGTATACATGGTAATTTTCAAACTGTATGCTGTTAAGGTGAGTAGATATCTTTTAGTAACCTGCATTCCCTTCTTTTCCTAGGGTTCCCTTCAGTTTTGTGATTCTGTGCCTATGGCCAAGGGATCTGGGCAGGGAGAGGTGTTTACTCCCATTTCTTGAATTTTGTCTTTGTGAAAGCAACAGCTCCAAGGCCCTCTTTTGGTTTACAGAAAGCAATCATTAGTTTGGAACAGCTTGGGAACATATGAAAGATTGCCTGCCTCCCTGATCATTCTCAAACCTTAGGGAGGCCTTCTATGGCACAGATAGTTAAATTAGCATATTGAGGAAGGACAGATTACAGTGTTATGGATCCCCATCCAAACTGTAATTGTTACTCCTTTCCCCAAACTGTTGATTTCTTTGCAGCCCGTAATTTTCAACAGGAAATCACACTGAATGGCTCCTTCCCCTAGAAAGACAGCAAATGATCATCTTTTGTGTCTCCCAATTAGCTTCAACATTTGAGATTCTGTTTTAGACAGTTTTTGTTCCTTGCCATAGACCCTTGGCCCTTCCCATACCACAAGGGCTCCCTAAACTGATATCCTGGTGCAGGTATTAGCACCTGGGGATCCTGGGGAGTTTATACCACCTGATACCCCCCTGGTTGCCTGCTGCCCAGCCCAAGCAGCTCAAGGGAGCCATATCCTTTATGTTCACTGTTTCCTGCTGCTACTCACTAATCTTTGATTGGTCTTCCAGGGTGAACCAGGGCTTCCGGGTTTCCCAGGAATAAGTGGCCCTCCAGGTCTCCCGGTAAGTCTCCCCATTTGGTCAAAATGTATTCAAGGACCTGATTGGACAAAAGCTATAGCAATAGAAGGCTACCAAGAAGACCTCTTCCTATGGTTATTGTAGAGCATTCTATCATCTTCATTACTAGAAGGCATTCCAGGAAATGTTATTGTTTCTTGAACCCATGAGGACATTACCAGGGTACTCTATGAGGCTATATATCTTAGCGGTTTTTAGCTCAAGCTCTGGAATTAAAACAGACCTAGGCTTGACTTCTGATTTCACTGATTTCTAACTATATGACCTTGGACAAGTTTCTTAACTTTCCTGAGTTCCAATTTCCCTCCCCGCCCCCCCAAAAATGAGGGTAGGATGATAATGGCATGGTTATGAGGACTACATGAGATAATATGCATGGAAAGGACTTAGTATGTGCCTGGCGCATATTCATTGTTCATTAATCTTAGTAATGCTATCTTCACTCTCCTATATGCCCTTGTATCTTAGTGTCTTTCACTTAAACCTTTTTTTTTAAGTATTTTATTTATTCCTGAGAGAGGGAGAGGCAGAGACACAAGCAGAGAGAGAAGCAGGCTCTATGCAGGGAGCCTGATGTGGGCCTGGATCCTGGGTATCCAGGATCAGCCCCTGGGCTGAAGGCGGCGCTAAACTGCTGAGCCACCAGGGCTGCCCAACTTAAACCTTTTGAGGGTGATTAGGTGCCAGGCATTCTGCTGGACAACACTAAATAACGGTCAAGGAAGTAAAAGTTCTTGTCTTGGGAAGCCCGGGTGGCTCAGCAGTTTAGCGCCACCTTCAGCCCACGGCCTGATCCTGGAGACCCGGGATCGAGTCCCGCGTCGGGCTCCCTGCATGGAGCCTGCTTCTCCCTCTGCCTGTGTCTCTGTCCCTCTCTCTCTCTGTGTGTTTCTCATGAATAAATAAATAAAATCTTTAAAAAAAAAAAGCTCATTGTATTAAAAAAAAAAGTTCTTGTCCTGAGGAGAATACATTCTAATGGGGGAGCGAGGGAGGAGACACAATAAACAAGGAAACAGATGAATTGAGAAGTTTGTATCATAATAAGTAGTACATAGAAGATTAAAGAAAGGGTAAAGTGATGGAGTGTGGATCAAGAGTACGGTGGGCTACTTTGGGCAGAGCGGTCACACAGAGCCTCTCCGAGGAAGTGCACATTATAAGGAAGGAAGTCACGTGAAGATCAGGAAGAGAGTTTTATGCAAAAGGAACCACAAGTTCCCAGACCCTGGGGTTGGAAAGAGCTCACTGCTTTTGAGCAACAGTGAGAAAGTGAGTGGATGGAGTAGAGGGAGCAAGGGCAAGAACCAGGGAGATAGGCAAGAGCCACCAAATCATGAAGCCCTTTGTAGATCGAATGTGGCATCTGTGTTAAATGGAATGAGAACCCATTGGAAAGCTCTAACATGTGTTTTTGTTAGAGATTTATTTACTTATTTTAGAGAGAGAGTGACAGAGAGTGGGGGAGGAGCAGAGGGCGAGGGAGAGAGAGAATCCCAAGCAGACCTCCACTGAGTGTAGAGCCCAATGTGGGGCCCAATCTCACACCTCCAAGATCATGACCTGAGCCAAAACCAAGAGTTGGGTGCTCAACCAACTTAGCCACCCAGGCAGCCCTCTAACTTGCATTTTTAAGAAGAACACTCTTGCAGAGTTTGGGGGACAGGGGTGTGAAGGATGAGGGAAGGCTGGGGCAGCAGAGGCTACTGTACCAGTCTGGGGGAGAGATGGTAGCAGTTTGCACTAGGGTGCTAGCAAGGAAAATGGAAAGAAGTGCATAGATTGAAAATGTAAAAAATGTAAACTTGTTATTATGGAACATTTTAAACATATGCCAGGAGGAGAGATGGCATAATGCTCCTGCTGTGTCCTCATCGCTCGGCTTTTACATTAAGCTACTCCGCCAACTGGAAGCAAATAACAAACATGTAATTTATTTTTCATTTTTTAAAAGATTTATTTATTTATTTATTTATTTATTTATTTATTTATGAGAAACACAGAGAGACAGTGACATAGGCAGAGGTAGAAGCAGACTCCATGCAGGGAGCCCGATGCAGAACTTGATCCTAGAACTCCGGGATCACGCCCTGTGCCAAAGGCAGACGGTCAACTGCTGAGCCACCCAGGCATCCTCAGACATATCATTTCAACATAAAATACTTCAGAACTTCTAAGAGATAGGAACACTTTAAAGGCATAGTTACAAATCATCTGAGTGGCTCAGTCAGTTAAACATCCAGCTCTTGGTTTCAGGGTCCTGCTCTCAGGGTCGCAGTCTCAGGGTTGTGAGATCGAGCCCCACCCTGGCTCCATGTTCAACAGGGAATCTGCTCGAGATTCTCTTTCCCTCTCCCTGTCTCTAAAATAAACAAATAAACATCTAAAAATAAATAAATAAAAGCATAGTTGCAATATCATCATCACTCATCAATCAAAAGTAATATGCTTAATATCAGTTAACTCAGAATTCAGACTTAATGATTTTCTCATAAATATATTTTTTGCAATTTCTGTGTTTGAACCAGAATCCAAATGAGGCCCACACATTATATTTGGTTGATAGGTCTCTGAAACTGCACGATGTGTTTTGAGGAAGGAGTTGACAAGATGTTCATGGAGCAGGAGGGAAATGGACGAGTTAAAGATGACTAGGCCTGCCTCTGCTTGCTAAGTGGGGATAGATGGGCTCCAGGCTTTCCCTACAGTTCTTTGAAATACTCTGGGTCTCTCTGGGTGGCCAGGAAATGGAGCCAGTAGAGCCAGAAGCACAAATTGCTTCCATGATAGCCTGTAGAAACACAGGGCCACAGGGAATCATCTGTTCGACGTCATTGATCTTAATTAGCCCAGTGTCTAATGAGTCAGAAAGGAAGAGAACTCCAAAGTTAGAGACAGGACACCTAGACTTCAGACTCAGGTCCATCTCTGGGACCTTTTCAAGTGTCGAGGCATCTCTGTCTATCTGTAGTATGGCGATGGTCATATCTACCGTCTCAAGGGCCAATTCACAATGTACATGAAGTTTCTTTATAAAGTATAAAGCTGTGCATCCAATATGATGACCACTAACCACATGCAGCCACCAAGCCTTGAAATATGACTAGTCTGAAATAAGGTATACTGTAAGTGTTAAGGACACACAGATTCCAAACTCTAGGTATGAGAAAAATAATCTAAAATATCTCAATGATTTTTACTTCAATGTTGAAATGACACTATTTTAAGATATATTTGGTCAAACAAAATGTTACTGAAATTAATTCCACCTATTTCTTTTATGTTTCTGATGTAGCTACTAGAAAATTTAAAACAACATAGTGGTTCCCATATTTCTATCAGGCACCACCGGTACAAAGCACTTTGCGAGTGGGTTGGGGAAAGGGTTTGCATTTTCCTTTGTGACCATTTCATAGAGACTCTAGTCACCTCACATCATCCTCAGGAGGTAAGCAAGTTGGGACGGGTTTATCTCCCTGTACTGAAGAGGAAATCATGGCTTGAACAGATGAAGTTCTTGTCCAGAGACACGCAGACAGTTATTAGCAGAGCTGAGGCTGAAATCCAGCTTTTTTGAAAGCTAGGCAGCTCAGGGCTCCCCCCCACACACACTCATTTCCCCATATCATACTGCCCCCTACAGTCCAGTTCCTTCTTGGTATGGTGGTGGTAGACTATGATACTGGAGGCTTTTCACCTAAAGCATGCTTCTCAAATCCAAAGCCTTCATCACATCAGCTGTCAATTATCCACACTCACTGAGAAATGAGGCTGCACCGAGGATGCAAATCTCTAGGGAGTCCAAACTATCCCCCTTTAACCATTTGTTTCTTCTCCATCCCAACCATAATCTTTGAAGGAGCTGCTGACAACTGGCCAACCTGACCAATGTTATGTCTCACCTGTTTTGTCTGGCCCTGTCTGGCATAACTAAACATCCCTGATTTTCTGGCTCAGCCCCAGTATCCCTCATTTTGCCCTAGTATCCCCAGCAGTCCACACGCACATCTGGCACAGGGTCTCTCGTGGAGACTGTCAGAGAGAATCATATACCTGTGTGCATTCTATCCAAGGGCCAGTGAACACAGGGTGAGGCGAGATGAGGGAAGGGAGAAGAGACTGGCAAATCCTGAGGGACCTATTGAGTAGATGTGAGGCAACTATTGGGCATGTGGGGTGCTCCTTCAACTGGGCTCCAGGCTTTCCGTGCCCTTTAGGTGGGTCCTTTGGAGGAGGAGCCCCAACCTCACAGACTTGAGGGCAAAGAGGAGGCAGGTGGTGGGGATGCCCTTGGCCCTGCTCTCCTAAGGGGCAGAGGCTAGAAGGACACTTGATTTGCCCAATCTCTCACGTTTCTAATCTCAGGGACCCTTGCAGTGCCAAGCAGAAGACATCTCTGCAGTTTAGCTTCCAAGACAGTAGCACCCCTTACCCCCCTTCTCTCCCCGCTAGCCTCGCTCCCCCTTTCCATACTCCAGCACCTCCTCCTGCTTTTCCCAGTTAGAGAAGCCACCCTAGGTGTGCAGGTGGCTCTAGCCATCTCCACCGCCTCAGCTGGGGCCACAGGGAGCCTGCTTGGGGTTGGGGGGAGAGGCTTGAGCAGAGGGGGACTGCACGGTGGCTCACCTCTTGAGCGAGCATGCCTCTGAGGACCTGTGGCCAAAGCAGCTTTTTTCACTGGGCAGCAGGGCCCACACCCCCTGGCCCCAGCCTAGCATTGGCAGCTCGCCTTTTCCTGGTACCACCTGCCTCACCCTACCTCATAGACTACATCACCCCTATGCCCTCATTCCTAGCCACGTGATTCAAGTTGAGTTTTTACAGAGCCACTAATATCCTTGAACCAAAATACTAGGAGACAGGGCCCTAGTGAGTAGGCCTATGAACAGCTAAGCTAGTGCTCTAATGAGGCTTTCTTGGACATGGATGAGAAGGGGTATGGGAGCAGTGGGTGCAGGACAGCTCCTGGCAAGGACTGCCTGTGACCTGGCAGGGTCCCAGGACATCTTGCTAGAATGGCTTGCTCAGCAGGGCCCTGTATGGTGCCTCCCTGCCCTGGGAGACAGACTGAGCCTATGACCCAGTATCTTGCCAAGTCATGTATGTTCTATGGCTTTAACCACCCCCCTACACACACACACATACACACACACAAATCAGTTTCTTTTATTTTTTTCATTTTTAAACTTTTCGGTAAAGATTCTATTTATTCATGAGAGACACAGAGAGAAGGCAGAGACATAGGCAGAGGGAGAAGCAAGTTCCCTGCTGGGAGCCCGATGCGGGACCCCATCCCAGAACTCCAGGATCATGCCCTGAGCCAAAGGCAGATGGTCAACCACTGAGCCACCAGGTGGCCCTTGTTTTTGAACTATTTATTTTTGTACACATGATAGCACAAGCTCTCTGAGAAAGCATGAGTCTAGAGAGCCTTTCTGCTTTCTGAAGAAAGAGGACAAAGTTCCCTTGTCTTTGCAACTGTGGGCAAAACAGGTGGACAGCATGAGAGTTCCTGGATATGCTTCACGTTTGGCAACAGTTTTGTTTTCTGAGTCATTCTTTTTAACTCAACAAGTATGTATGGAACTATCTTGTATGTGTTTAGCTTGCAGTAACGTGTCCTGGAGGAGATGGAAGTGAGTGTGGTATAGACCTCCTGCTGACAAACTTTCATATACAACCCCTGTTAGTGCTGCAAGTGTCTGGGGCAGTGGGAGTTGCTATAGCTTCCATGGACAGCTCAGGGAAGGCTGCATGGCATTTGGCTTCAGAGGCCCAGAGATGTGTGCCACCAGGTGGCAGCATTCCTGGGTTTCCAATTTGAGATGCAGAACTAAGATTTCACAAAAGTTTGTGTTCAATTTGAGCCCCAGGTTTTTCAAATAGAAATCCCATTCAGCATGAGGTCTGAGCCCTTTGACACACAACTATAGATGCATAAAAAAAGAAAGACAAGCAGGAACCAAAGTCTGCTTTGAACTAGACCCTTCACAGACACACACTCCACCCTCCACCCCACAACAAAAAGACCAAAAAAAGCCCACATTAAAAACAATGACAAAATAACAATGACAAAAACCCACTTGGGCCTAGAAAGAGAAGGGCTATTCAGCCAGCTTTCAGGACCCAAGGGAATGCTCAGAGTATATAAGAGAAAGAAAAAACTGTAAGTGGGATTAGAGCATTGGCTGCAGAACCAACTGAGCCAGGTCACATTGAGAAGGGACTAGGGGAGACGTGCCACAACATTTACCGCCTTTCACAGGCTTACATTCAAGAAAGCTTCACTGCCTCCTTCACTCTCACAATAGGCCTAAATGTTGTTTGCCAGAACCTATGCTCCAGAAAGTCCCACATTTAAACCATAACAACAAAATGGCCTTGATTCAGCTTGCCATGAAAGACTCCATCCACTTTGGTAGTGAACTCTTCTGGTTCTCGGGGCCCAGAATATGCTTGCTTTAGACCCAGAGGGAAAGAAGCTTCCTTACTCATTCTGCTTTTTGGATTTCTGCTTGTCCCTAGAGAGTCCCAAGTCATGTCCATGGCTGCAAATCCTCACCTTCTGTGAGCAGGGCAAGAGGGGTTGAAGACCATCTCCTAGTACCCTTCGGAGTACTGCTAGGGCCTACAGGATTCTAGACCACTTCTAGATAGATATAATCCTTTCAAAAAAAAAAAGAAATAATCCTTCCCACCAAAGAGAATGATGCAGCCATCACGCCCCCAGAGGGCAAAAGCTCTTCCCTCCAGTCTTGACCCCCAAGGACTAATACAATTTTCCATTTGCGGGTCAAAGAAACAAGCTCCTAGGTGGTAGAAGGCAGCCTATTCTCATGGAAAGGGCCCTGGAATGGAAGTTTGAAGACATGGCAGTCTCATCGATTCTGTAATGCACACAAGATGCTTACCTGTTCTGAGTGTCTGCCTCCCCACATGTCAAACCAATGAGGTTAGATAGTTAATCATTTCTATGCTATTAATCCAAGGAGCTGTGAATATAGGTAATCATGTTTAAGGGGACAAGACATTACTTCTAAAACCAAGAGGGAACCTTAGATGAATGGTCCAACCTTTGTTCAGGCCCTGTGTGCTTCTTAGACAGTGACAAGAGGCTCAACATGGTGAGCCTCCCCAACTCGCAATGGCATTGATTCGAAGTCACCTCCCTACTTTGGATAAAGCCAGGAGACCTATGAGGAAATGGATGTTATAACTTGTGGTTTCTTTTTTTCCTTTAGGGACTTGGAACTGCTGGAGAAAAGGGAGAAAAGGGAATCCCTGGTTTGCCAGGACCAAGGGTATGAGCCTGGACTGTTGCTTGCCCGGGTCTGGCAAGTTACCCGGTCCATCGGGTCCATGTTTTGTCCTGTTCACATCTCTATGTTATATAACTTGATGGCCACCAAAGCTTCTCTTCTTTCTCTTCCTCAACGCTCTGCCAGGCCCTTGAGACCTCCTCCTCTTCACTTTGCCCCACTTCCTTGACTTAGTGACTCCCTTAAATAAGAAATGGCTCCTCAGCCTACTGACTTTCCTTGTCCTCATATATAGTTTTCTTCGGGGCCAAAAGTGGGGTAAGCGTGGTCCTGCTTTCACTACATTCTATCCTGAGGGAATGTGGGCTAGGGTGCAAATGTTGCTGTAATGAAAGAGGACCGAATATCATCTTTATAGAACAGGAACAAGCCTGGGATGGTCTAAAACATAGTGAGTGACATTTGCAGTCTACAATTTGCAGTAATAACCCCTCTTCAAGTGAAGAAATAATTGTTAGCCTGTGTGATTCTAAGTGCTTCAGGCACTTAGGTGTTAGGCTATAAGCAACTGGCCATCCTTAGCCTTAAAGAAGTAACATTTTAGAGAACTACGATTTTGGCTTAGTCATAAAGCTCATTAAGAATCTTTTGAGTGTTCAGCAATGTTCACCTTTTACCCTGCCATTTCTGTCTCTACTTTTCTCTACTCTCTTGTCTTGAAAAGACATAATCACCAACAAAGAATGCAGCTGGGGTGAGAGACAAGAGACCCTCCCACAATCTATTTAAAAATGTCATGGGCAGCCCCGGTGGCACAGCGGTTTGGCGCTGCCTGCAGCCTGGGGTGTGATCCTGGAGACCCAGGATCGAGTCCCACATCGGGCTCCCTGCATGGAGCCTGCTTCTCCCTCTGCCTGTGTCTCTGCCTCTCTCTCTCTCTCTCTGTCTATGAATAAATAAATAAAATCTTTAAAAAAATGTCATGACTTGGAACTAATGCAGACTAAGTATAATACCACCCAGCCCTTCTACCAAATTCTGCCCAATTCTTATAATGTTTTCATTTATTTTGCTCTTTTAAAATGCTCCATGTGGCTATTCAGCTTGATGGATTAGTACTTAGAAAGGAGTCATTAAGCCAAGTCTAGGGACATTCTCTTACCTAATTTTAGGAGCGGCTAAGTCCTGAACTCAGTTGGGAAACTTTGTTTTGTAAGTCTATTGGCTTTCTCTAGTGTGGGCTATTAATCTTTCTAAGGTGGCTTCATTCTCTTTACAGGGTCCCATGGGTTTAGAAAGACTCCAAGGCCCTCCAGGGATTCAGGTATTTTGGTTAATGTCATTAAAAGCCCACATGTAGGGATCCCTGGGTGGCACAGCGGTTTGGCGCCTGCCTTTGGCCTAGGGCGCGATCCTGGAGACCCGGGATCGAATCCCACATCAGGCTCCCGGTGCATGGAGCCTGCTTCTCCCTCTGCCTGTGTCTCTGCCTCTCTCTCTCTCTCTGTGTGTGACTATCATGAATAAATAAATTTTTAAAAAAAAGCCCACATGTAAAGTCCTAATCGAAAAGCCCCCTTGCTTTACTTAACATGGGCATCTGTACAAAGGGAGCCACTGCTTATAATACAAATTACCTACCTCTTTTTGATGGGTATAATCCCAGCCACTATCTTCTTTCGTCCTCATCCAATAAGCTGAGTATCTAGTGTTACCAATCCAGTGCCATGCAGTGGTCCTACTTCTTTATTAAGTTATCAGGGTCTAGAAGTCCAGCCTGCCTTTATTCATCTCTAGCCTTGTGGCCCTTATACCTCCTAACAGGCAAGTTGGCTACCTTGTGCCATATTGCCTTCTGGAACATTTTATACCCTCCAGAGTCGGGTAGAATCCATGCATACCCTGGAATGCCAGCCAAGATCCCTGCACCATGTGCCCTGGTCTCATCCAAAGACCAGTCCCTCTTATGTTCTTAGACATTTGATTTAGCTGTAACTCTGTTTCTGTCACAGGGCAAGAAGGGGTCCTCAGGTTTTCCTGGGCTTAATGGACTCCCAGGAATTAAGGTAATGTTGGGAAGTGAAAATCCAGGACTGGGGAGGTAGAAGGGTGAAGAATTCCCCTAAATGCTGTTTAGTCCATTTGGCTGCTTTAAGAAACTATCACAGTCTGGGCAGCTTATAAAAAACAGAAAATTATTTCTCACAGTTCTGGAGGCTGGAAGCCCCATATTGGGGCACCAGAATGGTTGAGTTAGGGTCCTCTTCCAGGTCACTGACTTCTCACTATGCCCTCACATGGTGGAAGGGGCGAGCTAGCCTTCTTGGCCTTCTCTTATAAGGGCACGAGTCCCAATCCTGAGGGCTCCATGCTCGTGACCTGATCACCTCCCAAAGGCCCCACCTCCTAATACCATCACTTTGGGTATGAAGTTTTCAAAATGAATTGGGGGCAAAAAGGACACAAACACCTGAACCATAATAAACACCTACATATGAGATGAAGTGTTTTTTTCCAGTATCTTAACATTTTAAATGTAACCCTTTTCACATGAAGTGTGTGAACCCTACTTTGAGCACTAAAAAACCAATAGGCCTGCCTTAGATACTACTTGATCGGAGGTAGACTAAAAGCCAGGGGCGGGGGGGGGGGTGGAGTACGGGAGCAAATCCATCTCTACAAAGAGGAATATTCTACTATTTACATTGTTTAGAATTGCTAAATTTTTGTCTTTATTATTGTTTTTCAATTCTTTACAGACAAAGTGTCCCCTTATTGTCTGTACCAGGGGCAGGCAGCTCCCACCACCCCACTTGGATATGCCACTGTATCTGATTCTGATACCTGAGCCCCCCTTCGGGGGGACTTAGAACTCCTTTGACTTCCTCTGCCTGAAATCATCCACTAAACAAGGCCAGTGACAGTAGCAGAGTCCTGGGCCTGCTAGAGCGGAAAAAAAAAAAAAGTTAAAATTGCTCCTTCCTTTGCACCTTTTGGTGCAGCAACATGGTCTATTCTTTGATCTGTGTCCCAGGCCCAGAAGCAGATTATCCTGGAGTCAGGTTGTAAAATGTAATCGGGATCCCTTATTTTTGACAGGTTTACCATTGAGTATTAGGTCTCTGGCCTGCTTTGCATTGCCTTCATCTGAAATTTATTAGACTTCAGAATTAACCTGTGGACTAGCTGGCCCATAGAATCAAGGGTTGTAGAAGGAGAAAACTTTTATTTTCCCGAGGAATGGCTTTGAGGGCACATAGAGCTTGAAGTCACGGGAATGTTTGCATTTAACCAATTGAATCTTTACAGGGTGAAAAGGGTGGCATTGGCCTGCCAGGCCCAGATGTGTTCATCGATACAGATGGTGCTGTGATCTCAGGTGCAACTTTTCATTGATTGCAGTGAAAAAGAAAGGACCATGGGTTACATTCTATATTCCCTATAATCATAATGAGGATATTTTGTCAATCATTGGATTGCTGCTAGAGCCAACACCCTCAAGGGCCCCTCATGGGTCCTGTATTTGGGGGAAGGAAGCTAATTCCAATGTCTTTGGGCAAAGAAGCCAAGCCCTACACTCCATGTTGGCTCCACCAAGACTAGGGTTGTGGTTGGACTGGGCCTTGACTTGATGAAAATTGTTCTCCTAATGAAGCTTGGGGAAAGACCGATATCCTCCCTGTCTAGGTTGACTTGACCCTGATACTATGGGACATTTGGGGTTTTATCTACATGATCCCATGCACGCTTGGGTTTGACAATGTCACAGGAGGTGGAAGAGTATCCAACTGTTCTCATTGCCTTCTACAAGCACCTGTATGCCCAGTGTCTCCAGCTACTCCTTGCTTCAGCAAAGGCTTCTACTACTATACCTCTTCTGCCCCAGTCTCCGAAATGATCTCTCCCCTGTCATCCTCTCTAGCCCATGCCCTGTCCAGTACACTTAATGAAGCCATGGTATTAATGATTGACAGTGGATTCCTGTGTTCCACTTCTAGGGAATCTATGTGCATAACGTGAATAGTAGACTTTAACACCTTAGTCCAAATGGTAGACATTTGAGGCATGACAGCAGGTTGGTAATAGTAGAAGGACGTTCCTAGTACTTACCAGATCTTCCCATCGAAGGTTAGCCCTGGCCAGACTGGTTCTGAAAACTAATGAAGCCTTAGCTCAAGTAGGCCCATTATCACATGAGGCCATTAGATTCAGGGAGGCCTGTGAAGGGCGAGAAAGAGAAATCTATCCTGAGGACATCTCCTTGCAACTCTCCTTAGGCATTTTGTGACATTTATGGGCCTCTTCTGGTTTGCTTACTGATTTTTTTTCCCTCAAAATGCCAGGTTATCCTGGAGATCCCGGTATGCCAGGTCTCCCAGGACTTAAAGGAGATGAAGGCATCCAGGGCCTGCCTGGCCCTTCTGGCATCCCTGGCTTACCAGCTTTACCAGGTGAAACAAAGTACCCCACCCCCTGCACAGATCTGTCCTCTAACCACGCTGGTGCCCAGCATCCCCTTCTGTACCTCTGGTTTAGATACATATCAAGCCAAAGTTAAAGGAAAGGTAGACTATAGTCATTATATTCCCTACTACCAGCCCAAGGCTAATGTACATGAGGATAGGACCTGGGTGAGAAGCTTTCCTTTGGCCTGGATAATGTAACATTGCTAGACAGGCAATCCTTTTGAGGTTTCCAGCAACCAGATGGCGGCCTGCTTTGGACTCTTCTATGGATTTTCCATCCCAGCTAATGTTTGCTAGTAGGAGCTAACAAAAGCCCAGAGGAGAATTTGTCCCCAGACCCTCACTCTGTGCTTCGCTCAGGCACTGAATGGCCCAGGATCCTATGAATGAAGGAAGCATTGGAGAAGCACACTCATATTTCATTCTGTAGTAGCAAATAGAGAAAGGCCATGCCAGATTCAGAGAGGGCCATGATGGGCCAAATATAAAGCTTCAGACATTACTCTGAAAGACATTAGTTTCTAAATTCCTTGGAGATGGGCATCCGTAAGGATACCTGTGCTTTTAAAGCAACTGCCTGAAGGAGGGACAGCTGATCTGACCCCTAAGGTTGAAAAATCCAAATGTAGGAGACCAGAGACCAGGTTTCCCTCTCAGGTTTGCCACCAAACATTGCCTTCACCATGTTCTCCCTGCCCTTTAGGCCTCAACTTCCCAAGAGGTTGGGCTAGACAATTCCTAAGGACCCTTCTAACTCTAATGTAAGAGAAGGGCAATTGGTCTTCCAAATTCTTTCCTTGGAGTGGGTTCCCAGCATATGCTGCGAATTGAAGAACCCCAAAGAACAGGGTAATGTGGTCAGCATTATTGTGTGGGCTTGTCCTTCCAGGTGTCCCAGGTGCTCTAGGCCCCCAGGGAGTTCCAGGTTTAAAGGGGGACCAAGGAAGCCCAGGCCGTACCACAGTTGGGACAGCTGGCCCCCCAGGCAGAGATGGTTTGCCAGGCCTACCAGGCCTACGAGGCCCACCCGGTAAGTTGTTCATTTCGCTCTTTGGTGTTGAGATTCAAGTGCCATCCAGACTGCAGAACAGTCATGATTTTTGAGGGAGAGAGCATTTCACAGGAGAAATAGCTGGGCTGCATCATGGCCCCAGAGGGGCAGTGCCAAAGGCCCTGTCCTCCTGATTCAGGGCCCTCCTTCTACAGAGTAGTGACCAGAGGAGTCAGAGGGTTCATCAAGGAACAACAAGGCAGGCTAAAGCCACCTCTATGGCCACACCTACCCAATGCATTCCAATCTGTGTACTCATTTCATCCCACCCTCTGTTGTCCTCAGCCCCCCCAGCCTCTGGTCTTGTGGCCTATGAAGAATCAACATTGGCTCTCTCAAGCTCCACCTAGTCCTCAGGGCCCCAGCAGGGTGGGCTGAGAGCCTGAGAAATGGGAATACAAGCCTGGCCCCTCAAGATGGTTGCTAAAAGCCTCAATGGGGCTTATTCTCCTTAGGTCCTCTCTAGAATCTAGATTCTAGATTCTAAGAGAAGGGCTGGAAATAGGCCCACCTGTTTCTTGGTCATCTAAACCCTGAGACTACTGCATTTCCTCTTTTGTCCCCAGGGGACTTTCTGGGATAGGCACTGGGACTGCTGACTCCCTTCAGTTGTTGTGGTCATTCTGATCCTCTCTGTGTCTAGTCTGGTGCCTGAAACATAATAGCCCTTCTGTAAAACATAGCAGAGTGAAGAGCACCAATAGGGGATAAGACTTGCCACAGCCTCTGGGTCTCTGGCTCTGGTTTGGTTGCTGAGCCTCAAGGACACAGGCCTTAGTGACAGAGCCACTGTGCAGCATCACCTGCAATGTGTCAATGGCTTATGTTCCCTTTTTCCTGAAGGTCCAGCATTTGAGACTGAAACCCTACAGAACACAGAGCCAGGGTTCCCTGGTCTCCGAGGAGAAAGAGGTCCAAAAGGAAACCCAGGCCTCAAAGGCATAAAAGGTGATTTTCGCCCTCTTGAGTGTTCTTTGCTCCCCAAACTCCTTCTTGCAGAAGGCTCTCTGGGAGAAGAGCAGACCAACGGCTTTGGGAACCTGAACAGCAGCTGTCTGGGGTCTTGATGGGGGGGGTGATTATAGGGTTGTTGGAAGTGCTCTATATTTAGGGCTCAGAGAACGAGACTGGTAGTTGAGGTCACACAGGACCAGGTGGCTCTGGGGCCCTGTTCCTACCCCATACACCCACAGAAGTGGCTACCAGCAGCCCCAGCTGTTAGAGCCAGCATACACGGCAGCCCTTCTCGGTGTGTGAGGCCAAGGCCAGAAGTCACTCATCATTACCTTCAGCCTGAATGAAAGGACTCTGAACAGGTCAAGACTTGGCAATCTGTAAAAGTCAACTGGCTCTAGGAAAACAGCCATGGTCCCCACTGATGTTGAAGGGTTGATCAATTACCCCAGCCCGCAGTGGAGGCAGCAGTGGCACCTGCTCTGTCCATCTTCCTGCTGCCTCTGGGTTGTTCCTCTGTTTCATGCTCTTGAAGAGCAGATGTTAAAGCTCAAATAATCAATTCATTTTAGTTGCAGCCCAAGCCAGGGTGGAGGAAGAGGTAAGATGGCTAGCCAGCAGAGGAGAGGTTTGGGGATGGCCTAGAGGCATCAAGTGCCAGAGATCTTTCCTCTTCTCCTGCTGAATTACCAGCTCTCCTCAACCTTGGGCAGAGAGGTCCTAACTTCCTCTTCCCCTTTCTCAGTGCTGTATCAGAAACTGCTGCTAGTTAAGTAGAGGAGCTAGTTCAGAATATTTTACAAGTTCCATCTCTGCTGTTGAGCTCCAGGAAGGGCTATTTGGAGGGAAAAGAGATTGAATTGCAAGTTTTGACTTAGGCTTTTAGCCTTGGCCCATCCCTGACTCACTACAGAGCTAGTGTACTTCTTGATACCATTTGCACTCCTAAAACAGGGACAACTCTAATGCTCCCCTTCCTGTATTGTGCAGCCAGAAGGTTTTTTATTTTTTAAAGATTTCATTTATTTATTCATGAGAGACACAGAGAGAGGCAGAGACATAGGCAGAGGGAGAAGCAGGCCCCCCACGGGGAGCCCGATGCTGTACTCCATCCCAAGACCCCAGGATCATGCCCTGAGCTGAAGGCAGATGCCTAATCCCTGAGCCACCCAGGCATTCCCAGAAGGTTTTCTTTATGTCTGGAATAGTGATTGTGATCCTCAAGCTCCTTGTTCATGAGAATCACCTAAGGGAGATCACTAAAAATTAGTGATGGTTCTGGCCTCCTGAAAGTCTGCTTTATTAGACCTCTGGTGATGCCCAGCAAGCTGCCTTATAAACAAGCAATGTACCTAACTTATGCAAAAGGTCCATGGCTCATTTGGAGAACATACTGTTGTTTCCAGATTTCAGAGATTCTCAATTATCTGAAAGTAAAAAGAGGCCCCCCAGGATCTTAGGGGACCTCAGATCATGTACATTCGTCTAAATTTTCATTTTCTGGCTATAGTGTTAGTGGCTCCTTGACACCTCTTCAAAGGTGCTTTGCTGAAATCCCTGTCATAAATTTATTTGGCCTTTGTTTCTGTGTACAAAAGGCAAGGGAAAAGGCATTTTGGTGAACAGAACCTTTGAGGTGCTTGCATTCCAGACTCACCTGGTTAGCATGGGTCAGTGGTTTCCAATGCCAACTGTCTGCAACCAGTCTTAATTAGACTCACCAATCACTGGGCCCTCTCTCCCCAGACTGATGAAATCCACATCATTGGTACAGATAAATGTATTTTGGTGGAGAGTAAACAGGATTTGTAAACCTAGTTCATTTATTTGAGTCTGCTCTCCGCAGGCCTTCTGATTCCTCCATGGAGTTGTTCAAATCACAAATTACCACGGTCACATCATCTTTTTTCTGGGAAAGATAGTCCACTTTGTTTAACATTGTCTTTTTTTTCCCACCCCCAGGAGATTTGGGCTTTTGTGCTTGTGACGGTGGGGTCCCTAACACTGGACCACCTGGGGAGCCAGGCATGCCTGGGCCACCAGGTCTCATAGGTCTTCCGGGCCTTAAAGGAACCAGAGGAGATCCAGGCTCTGGGGGTGCACAGGGCCCATCAGGGGCTCCAGTAAGTCTTACCAAACTTTGGCCCTGGGGGAGCAGTGGGAGCTCTCAAGTGCCCCTTTCTGCCTCCTCAAGCACTTTCCTAAAACATAGGAAAGAAAGATGGGGGTAAAACAAAGTTTCAGGCTTTTGGCGTAGTATGAAAGAATCACATCATCTCCTTTTGGCTTTGACCTGCCTATGTTCCCTCCATTCCTTCATTCCTTCCACAAAATTATTTCTATTTTCCCAGCCCTGCACTGGACCCTGAAGTTAAAAATCAAATTAAGACAAGGTTACCATCCTCAAGGACTTCAACATTTGGAAAGGATAAGCAAATAAATGGGCAGTTGTCATCCAAGATAATGACATATTCAAGTGCCTAGAGCAGTGCCCAAACGTACCCCCAGATCTGCTTTAGGTTAGACCTAGGCTAGGTGTCAGTCCTCTGATGTCTACATCTCCTAATTATTCCCTTTTGTCTCTTTGTCAGGGCTTATTTGGGCCTCCAGGTCCTGCGGGCTCCAAAGGAGATAAAGGGGAGCCAACTTTCAGTTCCGCATCAGGGGTGCCAGGGGAGCAGGGTGATCCTGGCCCCCAGGGGCTCCCTGGGGAGATGGGAGCTCCAGGCAAGGATGGAATACCAGGTCTACCAGGTCTGCCAGGTCTTCCGGTAAGTTGATCGTTCCTGGGTGATTAGCTCTATAAATCCTTACATCTGACATCATGGGGGCTTCTTATGGCCACTAGCCCATGAGACAGGGCAGAAGGGAGTCTCCATTACTCTTCTGGCCTCCACCCCTGACACTCTTCACTCAGTGCTATTCCTTTCTGTAAAATGGGAATCTTTTCCTGGGAATGGATCATTGTCTCAGTTGGTAGAACCACTGACCTGATCACTTAAAATGCTTTGACTTCTCAGTAGCTTTTCCTCGCAAGTAATACAACTGCTTTCTGGGACCCCCAGGACTGTTTCCTGCCCCCTCCCCACCACTGATCTAGAAGTTTTTGTGTTATCAGATCTCCGAGGGTTACAAGCTTCATTCCCATTACCTTAATCAGAAGACATGATTGATAAACCAGAGGGAAAGAGAATCTTAGCAAAAACCAAAGCACTGGTCACACTGGTTATCTCTTTCCTCTGGTCAGAAGGGTCTCTTGATCAGTCTTTAAGTTGGGCTTTCATTCTTTCTTATGTGTTGTCTAGGGTGACGGTGGACAGGGCTTCCCAGGTGAAAAGGGGTTACCAGGACTGCCTGGTGAAAGGGGCCACAGTGGCCCAACTGGCCCCCCAGGAATTGGGCTGCCAGGATCTCCTGGACCTCGTGGGCTTCCTGGAGATCAAGGAATAGATGGATTACCAGGGCAACAAGGCCTCCCTGGGCTTCCAGGTGAGTCATGGAATCAGATGGCCTTGGACTTAAAAGACTGACCCCTTGTAGAGTGTGGCTGTGACCCAAGTGCATGAAATGTGTCATAAGAAGAGGCTTGGCTGATTGTAGTCACCACTTGCAATTTCTAAGGGTTTTTGTGTGGGAAAAGGATTACAATTATACTGTGGTACACTTAGAGCAATCTAGATTTCAGTTCTACTTAGAAAAAAAAAACAACTTCCTAACAGACCAGGTAACAGAGCTGCCTTGGGAGCTTATGAGCTCACAATCCCTAGGAAATTTCAAGCAGATGCTGGATGGCCATTTTATTACAAGTACCATTGAAGTAATGAGTGGAAGATGGGATAAGTGTCCTCTAAGTTATATCGTAATATCATCAGCAGAAAAGAACCTTTCCTTCATTCCTGAGATATCTCATATTGACAAGAGACCCTACTTGTATCTGGTCTCACCTCTATTTCCTACCTTAAATCCCTCCCACTTATAGAGCTGCTTTTCCTCCCTGAATTTCAGGAATTACAACGAGTGACAGCCTTGCTTGTAGATTCTTATAGATTTGTGAAGGTGCTATGCCAATAACTTGCCTTCTTCCAGACAGCCAGAACAGCTAGCTCTTCATCCCAACTTCTATTTCCATTAGTGGCACCACCCTTCTTACGGTGATCTGGTCTGAAAACTTGAAACTCATCTCTTATTCTTCATTTGCAGTGCTTCTTATATTCTTTCCTTCCTCTTCTTGCTATTAGGCTCTCATTATCTCATGCCTAACTTATCAAATACTCCCATGCCTGTTGGAATAAAGGGATGGCTAGAAGGAAGAATGGGTGGACAGATGGATGGGTGAGGGGTGAATGGCAACAACCTCCTAAGTGGTTTCTCACCTCCTGCCTCCAGACTTCTCCCACTGAGTTCTGCTATGAACCCTGCTGCTGATTCACTATTTGTGAAGTACTCCTGCTATCATGTTATGCCCCTAGTCTGAAGCCACAAGTGGTGGCATTTTTCTGGAATGTTCTTCCTATTTTTTTCTATGCAGTCGGGTTTTATCCATCTCTCAGGGTCCAGGCCCCAACTTCCCCACTAAGCCTTTTTCTGACCTCTATAGGATGTCACTGCCACTTCAATGATATATTTTCTTCCATTAATACTTTTACTTTTCCCAACTGCTTTGTAAGCATCTGAATACCGAGGCAGGCAATTCTTTTTTAGCATTTCTCAATTTGCCTCGTACAGTGCAATGTTCCATAAGAGACTAATATACACTCACAGAAGAAAGGGGCTTCTCAATAACCAAGGGGCTTTCTTAGACCTCTTTTTTCTCTTTCTACTTTGTCACCTGGAAGAATTACCCAAAAAAGAAGACAGAAACCAGATCTTGTAAATTTTCATTTACCTGAAAATCTACTTGGATGCATTGGTATAGTGAGGAAGACAGTTCAGGTTAAGAATTGATGATTCAAGATTCTTTTTTTTTTTTTATGATAGGCACACAGTGAGAGAGAGAGAGAGGCAGAGACACAGGCAGAGGGAGAAGCAGGCTCCATGCACCGGGAGCCTGACGTGGGATTTGATCCTGGGTCTCCAGGATCACGCCCTGGGCCAAAGGCAGGCGCCAAACCGCTGCGCCACCCAGGGATCCCTGATTCAAGATTCTTAAAACCAAGTCAGTATTTCAGTTTACAAACTCCTATGTAGGCTATGAGGAATTTTATCAGACAAGATCATCCTGCCTTTTGCAACTCCTGGTGTCACCTATAGCTTTGCTTATATGTCTCTGTTCCCAGAGACATTATTCATGGTCATTCCACTGCCCCTCTGCCAACTGGGTCTTAATTTTAGGCCCCCCATTTGTGTAGGCAACTAAGTTTTAAACTGAGTTATAGTGACATGGTACGTACATATTTATACATACTCAAATCTGAATATTATAAACATTCTAATTGCTTTAAAACAGGCTGAGTGAACAGAAGGAGGCCCATGGGGCCATTTCTATCCTAAATGTCACTATGCCCCAGACACAGAAAGTTCTTACAAATATAGTCATATAGTAATCTCTAACCTGGAAGATGCCTTATGAAGAAAATTGTCTTGTTACAGTACCAAGATCTTCCAAAAAATTACTTCAACTAGTAGCATCAGCTTTCTTTTTCTCTCCATGGCAACCAAGCATAATTCCTCAAACCTAGGAATTTTTTTCTACACAATTTCAAAAACACATAATCTCTGAGCCCCAGACATTTGCATTGTGGCCATTACTATTGCCATGAAAACCAAAGATGCTAATTTTTTTTGTCTGAGAGAGAGAGCGCATGCGCACACACATGTAGGATTGTTGGGATGGGTGGGCGGGGGCAGAGGGAGAGAATCTTAAGCAGACTCCATGCCCAGCATGGAGCTCAATGCAGGGCTCAATCTCACGACCCTGAGATTAAGACCTGAGCCAAAATCAAGAGTTGGATGCTTAACCAACTGAGCCACCTAGGTCCCCCCTGAAGATGATATTCTTAATGTACTCACTCCAACCAGTGGTGGCCCAGACTAGGACAGCTGCGTTGCCAGTAAGGAAATGCAGTTGTTAGAAGCCTTTCAACCAAGTGGTATGAATTATTACAAACCTTGGATAAGCAGACAACTGGCTGTTTCCAAAAAGGCTCTGATCCAGATGCTCATAGTAATCAATTACCCTGGTTATTACTGAAACAGCTACTGTGTCCTTGATCCTGTGTGCATGCCAGCCTGCTCTCTTCAATCCAGATAGGGAATGTGATCAATGGACATACCCAGGCTGCAGACAAGACTTCCCATGGGCCTCAAGAAACTCCTGTCCTGGTTTAATTTTCTTATTCTCTTGATTGGTCTAGGTGACTGTTGCTGCAGGGAGAGCATTGGTACAGGAAACTTAGTTACAGAGGGAGGTGAGAGCTAGCTCAGTCTCCAGGTTCTCACACACCAATGTTGGCAACAGCTCCATTCCTTTCTATTCACCTCAATCTCGGACATTCATGATAGCCTAAGCACAATGCTGGAGCCTCTAGTTGGGGGAAGGGGGTGATCCTAAGGCAGGGGCACAAAGGCTGACACTGTCACTCCTGATTCCTGGGAGAGCATATGGGAGTAGGTGGGCATGTGGTCTCTGAGAGGGGTTGATATCATTCACCATGCATGTTGATGGCTTGGCTGATGTCTAGCTGGAGCACCTTCATTTTGTGAACTTAACTGAGGCCATAACTCACCTTGGGAGGTACCCGGAAGGATGCACACATGTCTGGTGTTCACTCATTCGATGCAGAGTAAAGTGAGATGTTAGGATCTTGGGAAGCACAGGCACTTTTTATTCTGAAGAAGAATTTGGGCAGGAGCAGGGAAAATTCTGACTTGTTAAATCGTGTGTTGTACTTATGAAACAGAATGCCAATAGAGCTGATTTCTGCTGTGTGGGGGAGAAGGCTCTGAATTCAGGGTTGGAAAGTAGAAGAGGTATACTGTAATACCAGGGTAACTTGAACTTCTCACCTCCTCGGCATTTTGCCCCCCTGCTCCCAATACACAAGTGTGCTGTCTGTGGTGTGCAGGCCTGGTCTGAGGTCAAAGGGAAATATGCCCTTGATTCCCATCTTCCCGTTTATTATTAGTTTCCCTATCTGGAACCTTTCCAGATGCCTGTTCTTGGCCATCCTCTAAAGGTGTGTTTTTATCTGGCTGTCAAGTGAAAAGAATTTATGAAACTTATCTGATGAATGGAGTGAGGATGGATGGTTCATGTTTGCAGCCAATGCAGAGATATTTGTATTCTACCCTTTGTTTCATAAGACTGAAAGCAATGGAACTGCAGTGTTTGATACATTGGAGTCAACAGACTATTGAAGTAACAAGGATATGAGAATCTTCTGCAGGGCCCCTCGCATGATACCATCTGGGGAGGCCACTCTTCAGCCTTGTCCAAAGAATGGAGGACCAAGCTGAGCACAAGATTGGCAGCCCTTACCCAGCCAGGCATCTTATCATGAAGTGCTTGCCCATAGGGTATAGTTCCCTAGTAGGAAGATAGCCCTCAGGAATAGCACCATTATCTCAGTGTCTGGCAGGATGAACATGAGTATGACCACCTATGGGCGAAGATCAGGCCTAATGCCCTCTCTCCAGCTGTAGAAGTGACTCCCAGAACCTGAGTCTAGAAGGCAGGAAATTGCTGCAGGCTACAGAGTAGTTTCCTAACTTGACTAAGGTAGAAACCAGGGGATGGCCTTGGAGGAGCTCTTTGAATACTCCTCCTTAAATAAGAGGATAAAAAAACAAAACAAAACAAAACAAACAAACAAAAAACACACCAAACCTGCCGTTCATTGAGCAACCATTAGAGTGCCAGGCACTGTGCAAAATGCTACTGGTATCATCATGTCCCGTCATCCTCACAAACACTGTATGAGAAAAGTAGCTCCCGTTTTATGCATGGGACTCAGAGAGGGTAAGTATCTGACCCAAACAACTAATTAGTAGCAGAACTAGGATTGTAGCCTAGCCCAGGTCTCTCTGGCTTCGGAGCCCAACCTCTCAACCAATATATGATGCTGTTCAATCTCCCATCTTGCTTTAGGAATAGAACAAGTGGAAGAGAAATGCCAGCCAGTTGAGAATGCAATCTGAATCATAGCTTGTACACATATTTTTAAGAAACGCAATTTGTGATTTAAGTACAGGCGAAAGCTATAGCAGTTCACTTAAACTGTTGGCTCTGGCTTAAAGCAGGCCTTGGGGAATTGTTTTAATGAATAGGCAAGACTAATTTTAATTAACATGGCAATTGTTTGTAAATGGCACTTGAGAGAGACAACACACAATTTGTTCATCAGTGTTTTATTAAACCTCCCCTCTGTGATCTTATGTAGACTCTTTTTATTTGCTTTATGGACAGACAAGTAGGAATTTGCTAGGGGAAGGGCTCTGCCTGCCAATTTCAATATCTGGAATGCTGAAATTTACTACCGATTCTTCCTGAGTAGCAGAGTTGACATTGTCAAATGAGGAGCTGAGGGAAGGGTTATCATTTGTCTGTCATGGCCAGGAGAGCAGCCTTCAGTGTTAGCCTAGTACAGAAATACAGCTACCTGTATGCTACCTGATGTGACCCAGGGTCAACCACAATAGATCCCAATCTGTAGATCCCAAACAGGGTGAGTCAGAAGAACCCAATGGGTTGTGCTCATTTCAGGAAAAGGGCAGACATGTGAGCTTGAGGAGTCTTGGCTTCAAGCCCTCTAGTCTAGTCACATGGCCGTAATGGATCCTCAGGGCTAACCCCAAGTACCCGTCCTAGAGAGGCTCCTACTCACAGGGCAAGTAGGCAGTTGCCCTTTGCTGCTGCTCCTGCATAGGCTACCTCTCAGAAATCTTGTTAGGTGACAACTTAATGCATAGGTGACTGCCTGCTCACTGGACATTGATGGTTTAGGAGGTGGCTTTCTGGCACTTGGCCCCTAGGGGTACTCTTATCTGTAAGCAATTGCACTAGGGGTAACTCCAGAGAACTTCTGATGCCAGGATCCTTCTGCATGGACTCCCAGCTGCTGGGTGGGAAGAACTTGGTTGTCCCATCTGAGGGAATGGGAATAGAGGATCATGCTAGAGGGAAATCATTCCTGACTTGGTGGGCTTACCAGATGCTTATGTGTTACCACTTATAGGAATCACCTTGCCGTGTATAATTCCTGAGACATATGGTCTGTCTGGCTTACCAGGAGCTCCCGGATTCCCAGGTATGGAATGAGGCCAGAGAAAGCCACTGAGCACATTTGGAAGGGCCATGAGCCCACAAAAGTGGGGGACAGCCTTGCAGCATTTGGGGAGCCATGTTCCTCCCGAGAGGGCAGCCTTGAGCATTGAGGAAACAGAATGTGTCCTGGGGAGGTCTGTGTGGGGAGGTAAGGGTAAGAGGCCCTCCAAGAGACTAGGATTCTTTAAAAAAAAGATTTTATTTATTTATTCATGAGAGACACAGAGAGGCAGAGACATAGGCAGAGGGAGAAGCAGGCTCCCCACCAGGAGCCCAATGTGGGACTTGATCCTAGGACCCTGGGATCACGCTCTGAGCCAAAGGCAAATGCTCAACCACTGAGCCACTCAGGTGCCCCCAAGAGATTAGGATTCTTGAGTGAACATTACAAATGTGGCCAGCCACACTGACTTCCTTTTCTCCTCACTGCTCACGTGTGGGTTTGTAGGCCCTAAAGGGGCCCGTGGCCTCCCTGGGACCCCCGGTCAGCCTGGATTGCGTGGGAATAAAGGAGAGCCCGGAAGTCCAGGATTAGTTCACCTTCCTGAATTGCCAGGTAAGGAATGAAGCTTTTCCTCATTTGCTTCTCCTTTGCTGTGACTGTGTCTGAATTGCAGTAGCCATCCACCGATCATAGGAAGTGAGGTTTGCACTCTCGTGTGGGTGGGATGGTTTTGATTTCATACTCACGCAAGACAGAACTTAAAGCTAAAGAGCAACAGTGAATCAGAGCAGTAAGGGCCATTGGCTGGGACAAGCCTTCTTCACTTTCGGATGAGGTGATCGAAGCTCAGATGAAAGTGCCTTGCCTGAGCTCACGAAGCCACTAGTGACAGAGCTAAGACTCTACCAGGTTATCTGGCTGCCAGGACAATGGCAAGTTCCCAGTTGACTCCTGCTAGGTTAGACAAAGAGATTCAGATGAGTCAGAGGGAAGTGATTCATTCCTATCCCTTTGTTCACACCCTGTTGTAACCTTGTTCTACACTGCACAGGGGTTCTTAAACTGTGTTCCCTGGACTTGCAGCACCAGCATCACCTGGAAACTCATTAATAATGCAGACTCTTTGCCTCTCAGCAGAGCTACTAATCAGAAGCTCTGGGCAGGGCAGGGGGAGGGTGGAGTGGCAGTAGTGTCCAGCCACGTGGGTTTTACCAAGCACGCCCCACTACATATACCCAGGTAGTTCTGACCCACACTCAATTTGAGAACCACCCTGCTCTGCCAGACAGGGCTCATCTTGGATCATACTCTCCATGGTTTATTTATCCAGCTTCATTTCCTTCCAATCACCCAGGAAGAAGGAGGAATGACAGCAGGAGATGGATGACTCCAGAAAAAATTGGGCCTTTGACAGGGAGTCCTGGGTATAAGCTGTGCTCTTCGGCCCATGGAACAGCCCTAGGAGTAGGTTGCTGGGCTTCGCCCAAGGCCTGGCCTCACTGAGCTAGAACCTTCTACAGTTCACATGATGCAGTTCCTGCCTCTGGGCAAGTCCTCCCAGGACCGGGGGCTCCTGACTTCCAAAAGAAGTGACATACATCATTGATATGTTAGCTTTTGTAATAGGGGAAAAAATCTGTCTCAGAGATCTCTACCCAGACCTATCTTTTTTAAACATCCATGGCCTTTTATTTTTTTGCCTCTTTACATTTAGGATTTCCTGGACCTCGTGGGGAGAAGGGCTTGCCTGGGTTTCCTGGACTCCCTGGAAAAGATGGCTTGCCTGGGAAACTTGGCAGTCCGGGTTTACCTGGTCCCAAGGGAGCCCCTGGTGACATCTTTGGTGCTGAGAATGGTTCTCCGGGGGAGCAAGGCCTACAGGGATTACCAGGGGACAGAGGACTTCCTGGAGACTCTGGCCTTCCAGGACCCAAGGGTAACCCTTTTTAATTCGCTTATATAACCATCTCCAGAAAGTCTTTCAGTGACTGCTATACTTTCATGAATACATGCATGAGACTGGGGTGATGGATTCCTTTGGGGATCACGATGAAAAGTTATTTTGTTCTGTCTCTCTCTTCTTGGAAGTTTTTCTTACATCACCTGAGTCTGTCCTCCTTTCATAGTAAATCCAGAAGTAACCATAATGGATAATCAAGTTCCTTATAAAGCCTCTGATTTGCTGCTAGGATACTAACAGCTAGGGCTGGAGCAGAGAAGATAGTGGTACCTGGGATGTACCTGGGGCCAGGCCTTTGCGCTGGAAATTGGTTTGGTGACCAGTCCCTGCTGTCGATCCAGGCTGTAATCGATTATCTGTCCTTCCTTTCATTAGGTTTGCTTGGAAAGTCGGGCCTGCTAGGCCCCAAAGGTGAACGGGGCAGCCCTGGAACACCGGGCCACATGGGAGAGCCAGGGCCCCCAGGGCCTGATGGTCTATACGGCAGCATCAAGGGCAAGCCAGGGCTCCCTGGAGTGCCAGGCTTTCCAGGCCCTTCAGGTAGGTCCTTTGGAGGAGGAGCCCCAGCCTCACAGACAAGCCAGTGCCCTGGGCCCTGGTGCCCTGAGGGGCAGGGGCTAGAAGGACACTCGACTTGCCCAATCTCTCATGTTTCTGATCTCAGGGAGCCCTTGCAATGCCAAGCAGAAGACATCTCTGCAGTTTAGCTGCTAAGCCAGTAGCACGCTTCACCCCACCCTCGCCCCTCCCTGCTGGCCTCGCTCCCCCTTTCCATGCTCCAGCACCCTCTTCCTGTTTTTCCCAGTTAGAGAAGCCACCCTAGGTATGCAGGTGGCTCTAGCCATCTCCACCACCTCAGCTGGGGCCACAGGGAGCCTGCTTGGGGTTGGGGAGAAAGGCTTGAGCAGAGGGCGGCTGCACAGTGGCCCACCTTTCGGGCGAGCATGGCTCTGAGGACCCGTGGCCAAAGTGGCTTTTTTCACTGGGCAGCAGGGCCCACACCCCCTGAACCCAGCCTAGCATTGGCATCTCGCCTTTTCCTGGTACTACCCTCCTCGCCCTGCCTCAGAGACTATGTCACCCCCCACCCCTTCTGGCCATGTGACTCAAGTTGAGTTTCTGCCAAGCCACTAAAATCCTCTTTAACATTCATGTTTCTGGGGTCTTCACATAAGGCCATCCAGGTGAGAAACCAGTACGTGAGCTCACAGACTCACCACTCCCATCAGCTTTGCTGCTCCAGGAATTATCTGACTATACACTAGAACCTGGCAAGGCCAGGGGTCCCCGAGGTCCTGCTGGGGGTTCGCCCCCCCCCTTGAATTTCCTTTCCTTGTTGTGGAATCCCCTTGAGGGGGAGCCCATTAGAATCCTGGGGCTTGCAGCTACTTGATGCTTTTCAATTCATGGAAAGCCAAGTCAGCCATTCATTTAGGCCCTTGGGGGCCCAAATACCCCTGTTGTCACTGATTTAATCCTTTGGTTTTTAATTTCCTTGCTTTGTACCTGAACATTCCACTTTGGCAGCAGCTCAGGAGGTTAATCCCATTGACCAATTTAAAGCCTAGTGAAAGAAGTCTCAGAATACCTAGGAGACCAAACGGGCCTTGGGGATTTCTACAGAACTTGGCACTAGGGGGTCTTTCAAGCTTAATGCCAAGGAACTGGCTGACTTAACTGCTTGCATGGGAGATTAAAAGCCCTGTATCCATGGCTCCCCGGGGGGCTGAAACAATGGCTCAGCTTTAACCTCTACTTCACCGATTGACTCAGGAAACACCCACTGTGGCACAATTCAGACTGGAAGTACCAGGATACTGGAGGCCAGTTACCACCCTGGCTCCCCAGAGCTCCATTCACAGGCTAAGATGTGAACCACATTCATAAAGGGAGGTGGAGTTCTAATTGGTAGGGGTTTGCGTGCCCTGCCCACTACCCTGCCATGCTGAGAGTTATAGCCACTGGCCTGGTGCTCTGGATGGTAAGTGCTAATGCTTCAGCCAGCTACGGAATCCTGCCAGTTAGCTGCCTGCCTAAGGCCATTGTTAAAGGACCATTTCCAACAGCCAGCCAGCCAACCAGAAGCCATGGGAATGGGCAGTGACCCAGATCTGGACACAGCCTCACTTGATGGCTGTCCCATGTTCTCTCCTGTGCTAATTCAGGACATCCTGGAAAGAAAGGTTTAAGAGGCGAGACAGGTTCCCCTGCATCAGCTGGAAAGAGAGGCCTGCCAGGGCTGAAAGGCCTTCCGGGATCTCCAGGGCTGATTGGCTTCTTGGGGAGCTCAGGCTTGCCAGGGAACACTGGGTTGCCAGGCCTGCCAGGTCCAAAGGGTAAGTGAACTGGGTGGGACTTTTTGTGGTAAAATGGTTGAACAAAGCTAGTGCTAAGGGAAGACTGTCACATAAGTTGAGTCACCCTTGCCTCAGGCTGGGTAGAACACTGGGCCCAATGACGCTGTCAGTAAAGCCCAGCACAGTCACAGCCATGCTGGGTGTACTCATTTGCACCACCCCTACCATGGAGCCCTGTGGCTCTGTTTCTGTGATTGTCCTGCTAGACCACCAGAGATTGGATGGGAGGCAACTCCATTTTAAACATGGGGAAATGACTGGCCCAAGGTCACACAGATGATTAGCAACAGCACCCAGCTAGGATTCATCTCCCTGTCTTCTGGTCCTAGCTTGTTTTTTTCTTTTTCTGTACCACACATGAGCTCTAACTTGGCCCATCATAAGAGAGGCACCCACCTCTTCTTTCCTTCCTGTTTGTTGCTTAGTGCCATGTCCCTGTTCAGGGAAATAGTATATGTAAGGACTATTAGATTGGGCTTCAGAGTTAGAGAAACCTGGGTTTGAATCCTTTCTCTGCAACCTCCAAGCTATGTGATTTGGGGTAAGTTATTTAACCTCCAAGCTTCCATTTCCTTGTATGTCAAACAGGGATAATGATAGAAGTTCTGGTTTCTCAACAGGTGAAAAGGGGTCTGTTGGGCTGGTAGGTTTTCCAGGGATGCCAGGTCTCCCTGGTATTCCTGGCACGAGTGGAATAAAGGGAATTTCTGGGTCAGCCGGAAGAGTGGGACCATCTGGAAAGGCTGGCCATGCTGGTGAAAAAGGTGAGCCGGAGGACTGAATTCCGAAATCACTGGCCATGCTGCCCAAGGCACATTCTGTTCGTCGACATTGTGACTGGTGTGGCTTATACCAATTCTGTGTTCGATAATAAGATTCGGGGTTTTGGAACCCCAAAGCTTGGCTTTTAAACCAAAAGACCTAATTTCTTCTGAGTTTTCACCACGTGTTGAAAGGCCTCGTCGTGCATTCCCTGACGCTCAGTGGTGGGCTGTTTGGAGTAAGGTCCAAAGTTGCTGGCCGACTTTGGGGCTGTCATAGGAGAGGGAATGCACATAGGTGGGAATTTGGGGAAACGGGTGGGAAGGGCCTGGAAAGGAGGCCCGGGGGTAGTGTGGGAGGAGGAGAAATGAGAGGTCAGCTAGTGCCTGACCCCGTGTCTAAGCTTCTTCTCACAAGGTTCTCACGATCTTCCCCCACCCCCCATCCCATCCTCCACCTACCGCTGCAGGAGACAGAGGCGATCCAGGGCCAGCTGGAGTACCCAGTCCAAGACCTCCCATGCTGAACCTCCAGTTCAAAGGAGACAAAGGCTCTAGAGGCTCAGCTGGATTGGATGGATTTCCCGGGCCCAGAGGTGCTGGGGGCAGGCAATGGGCAGGAGAAATGCTCGTGCTCAACTTCCTTCCTGAGAAAAGGGCCAGTAGTATAAGACTCCCCCAGAGCAGTAGTGTGGGTGGCAAGCAGGGCATCCACGAGGCTGACTTCTCGGGGGCCCGAGAGGCACCCGGACTGTGAGGCTGTCAGTCTTCACTGCCACTCTGAAATTGAAGTTTTGAACCACAGGTGGTTGTCACCCTAGAGGAGCCTGGCAGATGATGGGGCATAGGTACTAGCAGTGCTAGAGCCAGGGTGGCCCTAACAGATGCCCCCTAAGGCTGAAACCACCTCATCCACCCACACTTTAAGGTAGCCATCCCCAAGTCCCCAAGGCTGCACTTGGCCTGCCTGTGATCCCAGGTACCTGCACCCTGGGGAGTCTGTTTTCTAAACCCTTTTCTTCTTTCCCAGGTGACAAAGGAGAGGCCGGTCCCCTGGGGCCACCAGGCTTGCCTGGAGCTCCTGGCTTCCCCAGTACCATCAAGGGGCTTATTGGGAGGGCAGGCCTCCCTGGCTCCATAGGACTCCGGGGCTTACCTGGCCTGAAGGGGTCCCCTGGAATCACAGGCTTCCCGGGAATAGCAGGAGAAAGCGTAAGTGTGCCCAGCTCTTGGTCTCTCCACCAGGGAAGGGTCTCCATAGCAGGGGGCATGCCCTGTTCCCCAATTTTCTGGCCCCTTCCCCTCGCTCACCGCAGACAAAACCCTCTCCCTGAGTCTGACAAGTCTTCCTCTCCCATCCACCCCAATCCCCTTTCCTGAATGTTCCTTCCTCTGGGCCTTTGTTCATGCTCTCTCCCTCACAGGGTAGAGCCTCCTTCTCAGCAACTAACTGGCTAATGTCCACCTGTGCTTCAGGCCCCATCCCAGGCACCTCCCCTGCCCCAGGAGCCTCTGAGCTCCTGCTCTGCTGGCATGCTGCACTTCTCACTGCTTATACGAATCCCACTTGGTTCTGTGCAGCCCCAGTTTCCTCAATGACATTGTCAGGACTCGAGAAAAAAATCCTTCCCATGATCTCTGGTCTGCACGCCGCTGTCGGCATCCCCCACTGTACTTGGCACATCGTCAGAATTCGGTGCAGGCCTCTTGATGTTTGCATTTCAGAAAGGTCACCATTGCCTCCACCAGAGGCAAGAGGTGGCAAATTACCAAATAAGCCTGTCTGGGCTCTCCAAAGGAAGAGCGATAGAGCAGGAATAGCCAGGAGATGGAGTTGGGTTTGAATATCTGCCCCACTGCCACTTGTTAGCTCTGTGATTCTGTGCATATTGCTTACCTTGCCCAAGCCTCACTTTTCTCATCTACGTGAAACAGGAACAATATTCACACCTCCTTCAGCAGACAGCAGTGAGAATTCAACGAGATGATCTGGGTAAAGAACTTAGCCCGGTATAGGGCAAAGGGGGGGCTCTAAATAAGTAGTCAACATCATAGTAGCAGTATTGAAGTTGCTGAATGAACTGGATCCCAGAAAAGCTGTGCTCCCTGCAGGCAAAGTCCCTGATGCTTTAAAAGCGTCAGACCGTCTGATGGAGAGAACACACACACACACACACACACACACACACACACACCAGAAGCGACTGCAAAAGAAATCATTCTTAGCCGGGAGCTCCTGACTCCTCATACACTAGGAAGGATGGAGTCAAAGTGGGAAAGCATTCTGGGAGGGTTCCTGGCATGAGCAAAGGCTCAGAATCAGCAGATATCCCAATGCCCAGGAAAGACCAGGCAAATGTGTGGAGGGGGTGATCCTGGGTAGGGGGTCAGCAAGGACAGAGACCACGCCCAGAACTCTGACTCCCACCCAAGGCACTAGGTAGTGTATGCCATTATGAGGGACAGCTCCACAACTCAAACCCATACCAGCTATCAGGGAAATAACTACCAATGGCAGCTGACATGCCCACTTCCCAGAATCAGTGTATTGGGCATGAGTCAGTAAAGGCAATTTGTCCTGTGAAAATGGTAACATCAGCCCAAACTCAGACTCCAGGACCTGCACATGTACATCCAGCGGCTAAGGGGTAGAGAGCCCTACATGGGGAAGCAATACATTTTTTTGTGCAGAATTGCTCCAGAGCTTTGGCACAGGTGGTGGTTCCAGCTGTCTGCAGAGCACACCACGTGCCCGGCCTGATGGCCATGTCCCATCTTTTAAAAGAGACTTGCCACAACAGCCACACCTCGATTTCCCAAGAATCTAATTTTGATAGCCATTGAGAAGGTATGCAGATAGAATCCCTTCCCTATGGGACGCTTGGGTGGCTCAGTGGTTGGGCATCTGACTTTGGCTCAGGGTGTGATCCCAGGGTCCTGGGATTGAGTCCCGCATCAGGATCCCCTCAGGGACCCTGCTTCTCCCTCTGCCTATGTCTCTGCCTCTCTCTGTATCTCTCATGAATAAATAAATAAAATCTTAAAATAAAAAAATAATCCCTACCCTAAAAACCATGACTATGCATTTCCATCCTTTGCTGGTTACCTTCCCTTCTGCAGGATGCCCCCCCACGCACCCACTCCACCCCTGCCACAGCATCCACAAGTAGACTTCTCTCAGGCAGTGGTTTGGGTAGGGCAGGGGGGTAACAGCATGGGAGGCTCCAAGCTCTGGGTAGAAATAATGATTTCCATATTGCTTCAAAGGGTTCACAGGGTCTCAATGGAGCTCCTGGACTCCCAGGAGCATCTGGTCTCCCAGGTTCAAAAGGTGAGGAAAGTTTTATTTCTTAATGTGTGTTTCTGGAGCAAGGTGGATTTCTAGCAGGCTCAGGGCTTTTTGGGAAGGAAACTCTGTGTTCAAGGGGAAGTGAATCGATTTACATTTCCTCTTTGGCCAAGCCCCCTTTGAAGGCGGGCATTGCTCCTCAAAGATGTGTGACAAACAGTGGTTTGACCCATTTGCCTTCCAAGATCAGTGGCAGAGGAGAGCCTTAGCTCTAGACAGTCATTTTCCTTGCTGAGTCCATGCTTGCTGTCATCATTGTTCCATTCTGGTGATGTTATAGTGCCCCTCCTGTCATCTTCTCTGCCCATACTGAGCATAGTGATGTCTTCCAAGCGGAGATATGCTTCATGTAGCAGCACTTCTTGCCAGTTGCCTGATAGCATCCCAGCCTTTTTTGGGTGATTGATCATGTCTTACCCAATGCATACTTTTGTCAAGGATCTCTGGCTACACTGAATCTGAAAAAGTTTTGCCACTAAAAGACCTCTTTGCTGCAAAAGGAGGTGTAACTTCTCCTGACCACTTAACCAGTATCTTCATATCCCCAGGAGATCAAGGTCAAACACTTGGAATTTCTGGTAGCCCAGGACTCAAGGGGCAACCTGGGGAGTCTGGTTTTAAAGGTGAGTTGACTGTACTCCTCCAAACTGAGGATCAGGAGAAATTGGGGAGGGAGGTCAACACCAAGTTCTGTAACTTCTCTCCAGTTTAGAGAAATGCCTACCCTGATATGTATCCACTTACAGGTAGCCCCATGGTTTCCCTGAGCAAACCAGCCTGCTCTTCCTTTGAGACTCAGGGGAAAAGTCTAATAAGATCTTTGGGATGATGGTGCCTACCCTCTTGGTTTATAGTTAACTGTTTCTCAAACATCTCCACCCATTGCTTCTACTTACAGGGACAGTCAGAACAAGTTTATTTACCTTAGCAGGCAGCACCTTTCAAATGCAAAGACAGCCGCTATACTCTCCTTTGCTCAGTCTTTTCATTGGACCTAGCTCTCTTGACAGTTCAAGGAGCTTTATCTTCCTGTTCCCTGTCTCCGAAGTGTGGTCCAATCACTCAGCACATTTTCTTGATTTTTGTAGGCATGCAAGGAACCAATGGACTGGTTGGTGATGTGGGTCTCCCAGGAAGCAAAGGGGAAGATGGGAAAGTTGGTATTTCTGGAGACCTCGGCCTTCCTGGCTCCCCAGGTACCGTGCCACCCGACAACTGGATTCTGAAAAAGTGAAGGTTAGCTTCGAGCCATGATCTATTCTGAATTCCTGCCTTGGTTTCACCTTCAGGACTCCCCGGGATTGCAGGCATGAGAGGAAATCCAGGGCTTCCGGGTTCTCCAGGCCATCCAGGGGCAACTGGGACCCTTGGACCCCCTGGCCTAATAGGAACCAAAGGTATGTGTATTTGAGAGGAGACTGTGAGGAAGGGTTTCTTACCTTAGAAAAAGGACAGCAATTCCTTTATATGAGGAGACCCTATCTGGTGGCAAGCCATATCTGGGGGAGTCATCCACTGGGCCATGTGACAGATGATGGGAAGAGGAGAACATGGACTCCATGGAGAGAAGGGTCAGTGAGGAAGGTTGTTGTCCTGGCCTGCGTGGCCTACCCCTAGGAGCTGGCAATTCTAGGTCTTGGCATTGACACTCTGCCTTCTTGAAGATACCTAATTATCTACCACCTGCTCTTTTTTTTAAAGATTTTATTTATTATAAGATTTTATTTGAGACAGAGAGAGAGAGAGAGAGGCAGAGACACAGGCAGAGGGAGAAGCAGGCTCCATGCAGGGAGACCAACGTGGGACTTGATCCCGGGTCTCCAGGATCACGCCCTGGGCCGAAGACAGCGCTAAATTGCTGAGCCACCTGGGCTGCCCCAACTACCACCTGCTCTTAAAGCTGTATTGGTTTCTAATAAGAGTCAGGAAGAGCTAGGGTGGAGGGTAGAGGTTAGGGAATGGTCCAGTCTCCCTTAGGGCATGAAGTCGTGCCTCGTGCCTCAAAAAAGACCATGACTTCACAAAGCCCTTGGGGGTGGAATCTTTTGCTGGCCCCCTCATGAATCAGAGTTGCTGGAGCCATTTCTGAAATACTGTCCCTTCAGGTTTCCCTGGACTTCCTGGTTTACATGGACTCAATGGGCTTCCAGGAACCAAGGGAACACATGGAACTCCAGGTAAAGAAGAGGCTTGAGGCCCACGAGGAGAGCATGGGCTTTTCCAGAAGGCTAGTGGGGCCTGGCCATGAGTTCTCAACTGTGGTGGACCTCGTATCCTTTAGCTCATAGAGCTCCTTGCCAGCCCCCCTTGATTTGTGGAGGGAAGGAGGAAAGAGGTTGTCTTTCTATCTGGGACCAGCTCCCCTTCCCTGCCCAGTTATTTCAGGACTCAGCTTCCAGTGCGGGTCACGCAGACCTGCAACACATGAACTAGGCATCAGGGCCTCACCGGCACTGAGTTCTGTCCCCCCCACCCAACTTTTCTGCATCTCCTCCTAGGACCTAGTATAAGTGGTGTGCCGGGGCCAGCGGGCCTGCCTGGCCCCAAAGGAGAGAAAGGATCTCCAGGAACTGGTATCGGAGCCCCAGGGAGGCCAGGCTCAAGAGGGCAAAAAGGTGGCCGAGGTAAGTGAGCCCATTAGTCCTCAGATAGGCTGAGAGAGGCCTGGCTGAGGAGCCATGGGTGGGGCTCACAGGGTCAAGTTGTGCAAGTCTGCCCATCTCTGGGGACCTCAGAACCCTGTGGAGCTGACTGCTGAGAGGGTAGGCCACACCTAGGGCTTTCCTGGAAGGCATGCCAGGGAGCAGTCCAGTGAGTTCCATATTCCTAGCATCCATATTCCTTCCCACTCTCACTTATTAACCCCAGGGTCTCATACCCTTGGCCGGGGCCTGCCTTTGAAAGTCCTGAAGGACAGGGCTTGTCCGCTTAGCAAGAGATTTGCCAGAAGTTCCTCAAGTCCAGGGTGGATGGCACTCCACTTCCAGGGCCCCAAGAAGACAGCATGGCTGCTAGAAGGAGCCCAAAACTGAGAGGATAAATGTGTTACTAGGACAGGCATACACACAAGCCCTAAATTAGGATCTGTGGGGTTTACTAGAAAGCAGGCGTTGCCCTAATCTCAGCCCCTGGCTCGTGGTATCATCTGACATCTCTCTATGGGCCTCCCCTTCCCCACCTCACAAATGGTGAGAAATGAATTCTAATTCTCTTCTCCCCCTCCTTGGAAATGTCCTGAAGACCCATATACATCACACTCCATGTAAAACAGGATATGAATTTAGTATAGCATCATGGCGAGGAATATGGGCTCTGAAGTCAGACCACTGGATTCAAATCCCCACTCTACCCCTCATTAGCTATAGGACCCTGAAGAAGGTAGTACTTGCTCCTCAATCCCCACCAAACCCTTAATTTTCCTTTCTGGCAAAAAAGGACACCATAAGAGAATCTACCACATTGGTTTGGTGAGGAATCAATCAGGAGTGAGGTAATATGTATAAAAGCATCTAGCGTGGCACCTGGCACACAGTAGTTGCTTAAGAAATGTTGTCCATGATATTGTTCTATGCTCCCCCGGGGGCAATCATCTTTGCAAAATGTTCTGCTCCTCCATTATAACTCTGGAGCTTGGAGTCCCACCACATTTTATTTGTTTGTATGCCTGTTTGTATAATGTCTGTCTTGTTTTCCAGGAATTCATTCCTACATTAATTCACTTTCTGCTAAATGTTATATTGGTGCATCTGCTCTCTCTGTGTTTACTCTTTCCTCTGGTCTGGACCAACCTGTTCTTTTCTAAAAGCCAGCAGCTTCTCCAGAGGGTGGGGTTCCAACAAGGTCCTCTTTCACAGGAGGCAGAAAGGAGAGGCCTTGAATAGAAGCGAACCCCAGTTGTTTTCCAACCTTGACTATGGATGTTTTGTCATTAAATTATCCATTTCAAAAAAAAAATTATCCATTTCCTTTTACTATCTGAGCTAATAAAAAAATCACAATTACGAATGTAGTAAACAGCACACTGTGAAGATGGATACATCTCAAGAACATGACGTTGATTTAAACACACACACACACACACACACACACACACACACACACACCCCGCAGTCGCAGAGAAAGACTTTGGGTATGATTCCGCTGATCAAAGTTTATAAATAAATGAGAACAAGCAATATATTGTTTAGGGACACAGATACACATGGTCAAACTGTGGGGATGCTGAATGCAAAATTCAGGAGTGCTTGCCCCTGAACGGGAGGGAAGGTGGTAGGATCTGTGAAGGGCATGCAAAGAAATTCAAAGGTTAATGCCATCTTCTTTTCCTTAAATTGGGTGGTTGGAACACAGATATTCATTGAATCTGCGTTGTTTTTAACTTGTGATTTATAAATAGTCTGCTCTTCTCAATATCTAATTAAAACCTTGTTTTAGAAGTATAGAGCAAATATCACATCTCCCGCCATAGGAACCTGTGTCTGATATGATGGTAGAAATCAGTGTAAAATGAGGATTTATCCCTAAGCCAACTTCCTAAAGAATTCCCTGTCCCTTTATCCAGAGAACTTTGAATTATACCATTCATTTTTGCATTCACACTAGATATTTAGAGTCTGCATTTGTGGGTCTAGGGTTTTCTTAAGTCTCTGATACTGAAATGAGTTGGAAAAATATTCCATTGTCCATTTTCACGGGCTCGTTTAAAGTGTCTCATTCTTAAAGAAATACGTGAGCTTTTTTTTTTACTACTTGAGATTGGTAGTACCTTTATGTCAGTTTTAATGATAGATTGGTATAATTGTAAAATCGAGAAACAGGTAAAAAGAGAAAGTAGCTCCAAAAACTGCTATGGGAGCTCTTTATAATCTGTGTGCTGCCCATAGTACTATGGTGTCTTATTTATTGGTTTTTGCGTAATTTCAGCATTTATCTATAAATATATCTATATCTATGCTAGGCAGATATATATTTTATGTAAAAAATATATATGTATGTGTATATATAAAGCTATATTTTCAGGAAAAAAATGCAAAATATCTTTCTTTTCAGATGTTTACCTTTGTGACAAAGAAAAGTACTTTAAAGGTTCATCAAGACATAACTGACCATACTGAAAGTAGCACCACGTAGCTTTCCAACTTGGTTTTTTTCCTTTTGTTTTTTGTCCAGACCTATAATGGAGCCTTTCTTGAAATTTATTTTTTTTATTCTTTATATTTCCTTTGCATTCAGTTCACTAATGAGCTGGAAGAAAATCCACAATTAATAGATCCACCATCTTTCTTTATGTGTCTTTACGGATTTACTATTTAACTAAGTATAAGAAATTGCACATTAATATTTTTGGCTCACCTTGTCAGAAAAACAAAAATTCAACATTAATATTTTTGGATTTTATTGTTACAAAAAAAAAAAAAAACATCTTGACCACCAGAATAGTTTATCAACCAGTGAGAATCCACATCTCTTCATTTGAACGTATTCTAAAATATGCCAAAATAATAAGTACACTACTTTCATGCTACAAGTATAAGATGGACTTCTACATGTGTACATATGGCTTCAATGTGTTTTCCCATCAAGACTCCCATGTATGTATTCCACGTGCGCCTATTAAATAAATCTTCCGTAATCAGTTGAAAGTTTTTGGTTTGGAACATTATAGTAGAAATCATTACACAAACAGAAAATACGTAAAGCGATACTAAAATCTGAGCAAACACGTATTATACATCTACTCTAATAAGCGGCTTTTCTCTTTGACTAAAAGAGGGGAAGAGACTTGATATAGAGAAATTTGTGGGGCTTTTTGTTGTTTGGTTTTTTTTGTTTGTTTGTTTAAATTATTTATTGATTCATGAGAGACAGAGAGAGAGAGAGGCAGAGACATAGGCAGAGAGAGAAGCAGGCTCCCCATGGGGAGCCCTATAGAGGACTTGATCCCAGGACCCAGGATCATGACCTGAGCCAAAAGATGCTCAACCACTGAGCCACCCAGGTGCTCCCAAGAAATTTGTTCTATAGGCAATTAAGCAAGCATTCAGCTGATATGTACTACTGGAAAAAGCATTTTCCAGTTTGCCTAGCAGACCCAGAAACTAGCCCTAGAAGACACTGGGAGCCCCAGTGCCCTTGGGACCTGTTTTTTTTTTTTAAAGATTTTATTTATTGATTCATGAGAGACATGGAGAGAAAGGCAGAGACACAGGCAGAGGGAGAAGCAGGATTCCTGCAGGGAGCCCAATGTGGGACTTGACTCCGGGACCCTGGGATCATGCCCTGAGCCAAAGGCAGATGCTCAACTACTGAGCCAACAAGGTGCCCCCTGGGACCTGCATTCTGACCCAGCAGGCGTCTCTCCTGGCTCTTGGAGCCGGTGCCCCCACCTCAGCCTGTAACCTCCTCTGGACATCCCCAGGCAGAACTGGCTAATAACTTCATGAAAACATGCCACAGGGACAGTAGGTTTAAAAATGCAGGTACTGTAGTCATTATGCCTACCTTTTTTCCCGGTTTGGGGGAAATCAGCCTAAAATATTTCCATTCCAGTGATGCCAGGAACTAGAAATTTCCAAAGCTCCATCCCAAGCAGGTGGACCTGCGGCGCCTGCTGTGGGGTGCAGGCAAGGGGTGCTCGGGGATGGGGAGTCTCTGGGCCCCAGTGTGGGCCCTGTTCCCCTGCTGACTGCAAAGGGAGACAGAGGGGAGGAGAGCCCTCTGCTGGCGGTTTGTGGGTCTGGCTCCTACCTAACCGCTTCCGTTTCTCTGGGAGAGCCTGACCACACCAAGCCCACGCGGCCTCTTTGATTTATTCTTTGCAGGTTTCCCGGGTCTCCAGGGCCCTGCTGGTCTGCCTGGTGCCCCAGGCCTCTCCTTGCCTTCGATCATAGTAGGACAGCCTGGCGACCCTGGGCGACCAGGGCTAGATGGAGAGCAAGGTAAAGACAGGAAGCCCCAAAGCCCCAAAGAGGTTTGGCCTTCACCTTTTGTCCGCATTTTGGGGGAGGTCCGAATTCAGTCCGGCCCCATTCCTATTGCTGGACATGCATCGGCCTGCTCGGCCTCACATTCTTCCCCCAACAGGAACACAGGGGACTGGATCAGTCTGTGTTAGCTCAAAGAGTTCAGGAAAGTCCAGGCACTGGGACCCCACTCACAGCCAGGGAATATTCTCGGCCCTGGGAACAGGCTTTGGCTTCCTAGCAGCCCTCTGAAGTCTTCAGCGAAGGCCACTTCCTGCTCACCTGCACTCATTCCTCTTCTGATCTTATCCCTAGGCCGCCCGGGCCCCCCGGGGCCCCCGGGGCCCCCTGGGCCATCCTCCAATCAAGGTGACCCTGGAGACCCTGGCTTCCCTGGAGTTCCTGGCCCTCAAGGGCCCAAAGGAGTCCAAGGAATTCCAGGTTTCTCCGGCCTCCCTGGAGAGCTAGGGCTAAAAGGTATGGCTGTGTGGCTGGCTGTTGGCCCCTTTCCCACTCCACAGTTAGAGATGGCCCCTTCCTGTAGCCCTATGAAGAGGGGCCAGCCGATCGTGCTCTTCTCACCCTCAAATCTGCCCAGCCTCAACCCCTCAGTTCCCCCACCAGCACCACTGTGCCAAGCCCTGACTTGCTTTCCTTTGGACTTTGCCAGGCATGAGAGGTGAGCCTGGCTTCATGGGGATTCCAGGCAAGGTTGGGCCACCTGGAGACCCAGGACTTCCCGGGATGAAGGGGAAGGCAGGGCCCCAAGGTGAGTTGAGAGCACATGCCCGGCTGATTCTGAGCTCGAGGGACAGGTCTGGGGGTAAGGTGCTGACAGGAGCCACTGCTCACCACACCAAGAAAGCCTGGATGCCTGAGGCGTCTATGAAGCTCCTCCAGGAAGGTGAATTCCCCACCTTGGGGACCTCTCAGCCTCCAGCAGGTCCAGGAACTAAAGGTCACCGCCACCACCGGTCCAGCCGCTGAGCTCCCCTCTGTGCTCTTCCTGAATCAGCAGGCACACTTGGTTTGTGCTCATCACCACTCACCCACGTGCTCCATCCAGAAATGAAGGACACTTTCCATCCTTTCCCGTCATCCCCTCATGCACACGCAACCTATCAGCAAGCCCTGTGGGCTGCTTCTCAATGCACCTCACATCTGCTTACCTCTCAGCATCTCCCTTGCTGCCACCAGGGTCCCAGGCACAGAAGGTTCTTAAGGAAATCACTGCAGTGACCTGCTAACTGGCCTCCTGGCTCCTCCCCATGGGGCATCTCCCCCAACAATCATTTCTCTCTACCAGGTGGTCAGAGAGATCTAAGACATAAATCACCCACTGGCTTCCCATAGCAGAAGAATAAACTCTGGCTCCCAGAGTCCCATATGACACCTCCCCTTCATCCTCATCATCAGTCCTTCCTCTTTTCTGTTCCCTCCTCTTTGCCACACCAGCCTGGTTAGCGAAACTGGTTGACCGCAGGGCCTTTGCACAGGCTAGTTCTGCTTCCTAGAATCCTCTAGCCCCACCCCACCCCCAGCTCCCTCTAATCCTTTAATAGTCTCAGCTTTAAATGTCACTACTTATAGGAGGCCACTTAGCACTCTTTCTCAAGCAGGTTCTCTACCCCAGAGCCCCCTCACTATCCCTGTCACTGCATTGTTCATTTCCATTGTAGCACTTCTCACAACTCACAGGACCAATGGTATTTGTCAGGTTATCCATGTTTCATCTTTATCACCAGACCGTAATCTCCATGATGGTCTGGCTTCTTCATTGCTCCAACCCTCAGTCTGCCAGGGCTGTGGCACATAGTAGACACTTCAGAAATGTTTTTTCAATAAATTGGTAAGCACATGGGCTTATTTGGCTTCTATTAGCAAATCGACAGGCCAGGCTCAGGATCCTAGGCCATGATGCCCACTGTACTTCCAAGATCGGATGCATCCCCTTGGCCTCCTTGGCACTGTACTCTGACCAGTGAGGGAGTGAACCAGCCATCCCCAGCCCCAAAACAAAGGCTCAGCCCCACCGCATTTGCTCACAAACATGTCTTGACTTGCCTACCATGCGCCAGGCCCTACGCCAGGCCTGGAGGAAACACAGCCTGTCATCTTCTGCCTTCAAGAAGCTACCAATTCCCTGGGGAGGCAGGTGGGTAAAGAGGATATCGGGTAAAGCATGCAGAGAGAGTCATCCTGGAGCTTTGCGGTGGAGACTGTGGGGACAAACAGCAAAGGTAGAAAGCTGATGATTGCTCGGTAGAAAGGAAGTCTTCTGAGGACCCATGCCATCTGTCTCCTCTGCCTCCATGTGATATTTCCATCTCTCCTACTTGCCCCCAGGCTTTTCCGGACCCCAAGGTGCTCCTGGACAGACAACAATTGCAGAAGCTGTCCAGGTTCCTCCTGGACCCATGGGTCTACCGGGCATCGATGGCATCCCTGGCCTCACGGGAGATCCTGGGGTTCAAGGTCCTGTAGGCCTCCAAGGTAAGGAGAGCACCACCCACAGGAGACTTCTGGGGTGGGGGTGGTGAGCTAAGCTGACCTTGGATGGGAGGCTGAAGCCCCCCCGGCTGGGATCTCCAGGTCTCAAGGAACACCTCCAGCAAGCACTTCCTCCCTTCCTTCGCAAAGCTGCCAAGCTCCTCGCCAGGAAGGAGGGTCAGCAAGGGCCATCGTACTTGGCTTTAGAGAATGTGTGGGCAGACCAGAGCAACTACTCCCGCCCCCTGGCCCCTCTGTGCTGGGCCGCTGAAGGCAGGAGGGAGTGCAGTGGGGATGAAAAAGCCGGGGCTGGGGGAGCAGGGAACTCCAGCTTCTAATCTCAGCTGATGCACCTGCTCTGATAAGTTATCAGCTTCTCCCCAAGGGCCTGAGTGTTCTCATTTCGGACGTGGGGCTCTGACAGTTTCTGTGCATTGCTGTGAGGATGAGAGGAAGGGAGGGAGAAATAGGTGTGAGGGGGCTCAGAGTGGCTAAGTTCAGAGTGATGGTCCCACTACTGAGAAGCCCGGATGCCAATTAAGGGCTAACCTTAAAAAAAAAAAAAAAAAAAAAAAAAAAAAAAAAAAAAAAAAAAGACTAACCTAGCAGCCTCAGGCCCAGTGTTCTAAAATGATGGCTAGTGCACCCTCTCTTGGTAAGTCCTGGTCATGACATGCGAGTCCTCTAGGGAATGGTTCTCTTGGCGGACCTCCCACGTTGAGTGGGTGCTCCCGGCCTTCTCTGCTTGCAGGCTCCAAAGGTTTACCTGGCGTCCCTGGCAAAGATGGTCTCAATGGAATCCCCGGTCCGCCTGGGGCTCTTGGCGACCCTGGTCTCCCTGGACTGCAAGGCCCTCCAGGATTTGAAGGTCTGGTGATGTCGGCACCAGGGGAGCAGAGTGTCTCTGTGAGGGTCTGGGGCTTTGGAGTGAGCCAAAATCTCAAATCTGAGGAACAGGAAGCAAAGTTTGACACCACTAGGAACCAGGGAAACCCGACAGCACTCCATTCGCTCCCACCCGCCTCTGAGCCTCTGAAGGATGAGAGCCCCGTATTCTGGAAGGCAAAGGACTCCTTCCAGGCCCCTTTCTGGGTTCTCTTCCAGCTCTCGAGAGCTATGACTGTCCTTTCGCATGGCCCCCTTCCCTGCACCTCCCGTTTCCTACTCTGGGATTCTGACGTGGATGGGAAGGGTGTGGTTCAAGGCCTAAGAAAATCTGAGATGAGGAATGGCTGCTACTTAACTCCCTTTTTAAAAACTGTTTTTTTTTTTGTTTGTTTATTCATGAGAGACACAGAGAGAGGCAGAGACATAGGCAGAGGGAGAAGCAGGCTCCCCATAGGGAGCCCAATGCGGGACTCGATCCCAGGACCCTGGGATCACAACCTGAGCTGAAGGTAGACGCTCAACCACTGAGCCACCCAAGTGCCCCTTAAGTCCCATTTCATATCAGAGATGGCAAATCAGTTGCCCTGAGTGGGGGACAGGTCTGAGGCTCAATAGAAAAGTGCTGTGATTAACAAGCCATGTCTGCTGTGGGCAGGAGAGAGGGTATGATTTTGCCCTGCTACTCCCAATTCTGCTTTTGCTGCCTCTGACCCAGCAGGTACTCACTCACGTCCTGTGAGAGCCTGCAAGGTCCAAGAAGTTGCCCCCTCTGCCCCCCCTCACCCCCTCTTAGAGGACTCGAGGCCCGGTGGCTGTGGGAGGGGAGCTGGATAGCATGCTTTTTCAAATAGAGACTCCGCTGCTGGATACATCTGAGTTGGCATTCCAGCGAATCCAGGTAATAAGGTTGCCGTGCAGATCCAGTGAGCTGACGTGTGTGTATACGATGTGCCCTGCTCAGTGCTCGGCGCCAAGTCAGTAGGCTGCTGTTATGAGCAGCTCACGCCTTTTCTGCTCTCTCCCTCTCAGGAGCTCCAGGGAAGAAGGGTCCCTTCGGGAGGGCTGGAGTGCCTGGGCAGAGTGTGAGAGTGGGCTACACCTTGGTGAAGCACAGCCAGTCAGAACAGCTGCCCCTGTGCCCTGCCGGGATGAGCCAGCTGTGGGTGGGTTACAGCTTGCTGTTCGTGGAGGGCCAGGAGAAAGCCCACAACCAGGACCTGGGTGAGTACTGACTCTGACACCAGCCCTGGCCCTCCACCCTCACGAAGATCAGGAGCTCCTCTCCTTGGTCCTCCCAGCCCTGGGTGGGCCCACTGGTGGGTAGTGGGTTGTGAGCACTAGCTATTGCATCAGGCCGATCTGAGTCTAAACCCTGGCTTGACCATGGACTGGCTGGGTACTCTGGACAAGTTTTTCCACCTCTCTGAGCTTCCACTTCCACCTTAAATGGAAACACAGCTAATTCCGGTACCTATCTCACAGGGCGGTGGAAGAATGACATGAATCACTCAACATAAAATGCTTTGGACACCGTTTGGCATGTTAAGCATCCATTACACTTTAGCGATTAGCAGCAGTAATAACACTAATATGACTTGTGGGGCAACAGCAATTACCCAAGAATTAATTGTATTGTCTACAGGTGTGCTGACTCTGAACCACAGACTATTAAATGCTGGTTTTACATAGTAGATTAATTAGGGAGTCATTCTGCGGCTTATAAAAAGATTCCACTCATTATCAAACTTCCCTGGCGTGTTGAAAATAGGATTTGACCAACAGACACCAGTGTTTGTACAGTGTGCCAGGATTGAAGGGAGAGCCGTCCCAGTTCGGGCACAAGCGGTGGGATGTCAGTCAACCTGACTAGTCCAGTCCCAGTGGCGCTGGGGACCATCTCAGCCCCACCAGTCCGCTGGACCTTACTGGCTCTTGCCCACTTGCTTTCCTTCCAGGTTTTGCTGGCTCCTGCCTGCCCCGCTTTAGCACCATGCCCTTCATCTACTGCAACATCAACGAAGTGTGCCACTACGCCAGACGCAATGATAAATCCTACTGGCTCTCCACCACCGCCCCCATTCCCATGATGCCCGTCGGCCAGGCCCAGATCCCCCAGTACATCAGCCGTTGTTCGGTGTGCGAGGCACCCTCACAGGCCATTGCCGTGCACAGCCAGGACATCACCATCCCGCAGTGCCCCCTGGGCTGGCACAGCCTCTGGATTGGGTACTCCTTCCTCATGGTGAGACCCTGCCCTGTCCCCTTCCCCAGCATAGAGGCGCCCTGGGAGGGTCCCTTGGGCTGGTTCATGGGCCCCAGTGACATGAGGTAGGTAGCACAGAATGCGGAAAGAAGGAAAATGCTTGTCTTGACCTTGGCTAAAGAGCAGAGGGCAGTTCTGTTTGAATGATGGGTGATCTTGAGGGTGAGTACAAAGGAGCAGTTTGTACCCAGTGGTCCAGGGGTGAGAATATCTATGAATCACTGGCAAAGGCCCTAACATTTAATGCCTGCTTCAGTTATGCTGCAAGTGAGGGAAAGAGGAGACACCTGATCCCCGGTGGACAGGCTGTCCCCACTCAAGGCCGGGACACACTCTCATTGCGCAGGCTGGGCATGGGGACTCTTCCTCTTCTTCCTGCTGGCCCAGCACCCTGCCCCCACCTGGCCACCATCATGTCCTCCTGAAAGGCTCAGATGAGGGCCTGCTGTGTTTCTGCATCCTTTCTGGGATCTTTCTGCTTCTCCATTTTGGTGGGAAGGCTGTATGTCTTGCGAAGAAAGAGCTGAGAACATCTGTAAGCCCAAGGAGGAATCAGGTCCCTCATACGACATCCCGTGAATATCAGGAGACATTGAATGAGGAAAAGGTTAAGTTTAGGGCCAGAGTAGCTCCCAGGGAAAACCAGTGTGGCATCCATTGAAGGACCCCGCCTCGCCAGCACTTCCTTGCTAAGTCATCAGAGGTGAGTTGATGAGAAAGTGTCTGAAGAATTACCAAAGCCTGAGGCTTCCTCACATTGGTTTACCACCTGCAATGAGGTACTTCCTTATTTTGCTCCGTCTACATGAATTGGGCAGTTTATCCAACGTAAAACAGGATCGCTGTACCTATCCTTCTATCCCATACACCACCCAGACCAGGAAATAAGTCGAAAGGCTCCTGAGCTTCCACAAGGAGTGGTACAAAAGCTCTACAAAATCGCATGTGTTTTGCTCACAAGAGCACTCTTAAGTCCTTATTCAGGCTTTCTTTACTCTTACTTTACACATAATGCTAACATTCTAGAATATCTATTTCTTTTTTTTTTTTTTTTTGGAATATCTATTTCTTACTGAAAACCTGTAGCTTTGGTAATTTGGACTGCCTAGTACGGCGTCTTGAAGCTATAAGGCATGCCTACTAAAAAGGAGAAAAGAGGGATAAAATGATTAAAAGGTGGCCTAAGAACCTACGAGCTGTGTCCGTTGGTATGGGGCTCCTCCACACCTGCCCAACACAAAAAGCAACATTCACAACAACAAGCCTGAGTCATGTGCAAAGCGCAAAATACACAGCATCTGCCATTAGTAAGGCAGGGCAAGCGTGTCTCGTTTGTTCCAGAAAGTTCTCCAGGTGAGGATCAAAACAAGGGAAGCTTTGATACTTCATGTATCAGGGTACAGGAAAGGTCACTTATATGGAGATGAACCCTCTCAAACTTTTGTTAGGCAAGCCATCCCTGAGCGTCCAGCTCGGGCAGGTGCCCCATTGGCCATTTGCTGACCTGGGTGTGTATGAAGCCTCTTCCTCGCTGGCTGTGGTCCAGAGAATAACCCAGCTGACGTGAAGGGAGAAGGGATAGAGAGCAGAGAGACAGGGACTGCTGGCTTGTGGGTACAGTGACTGGCGACTATGGGTTAATGAATGACGTTGACATTGTATGCTGAAGGGCCCCAGAAGTGAGGGTCAGGAGGTTGGGCCAAATATGAGGCCCACTTGGGCCAAATATGAGGCCCACTTGTACACAGCAAGCAACAAACACTACATGTTGCCCTAAAGGGTGTGGAACAAATCAACAACATAAGAAGTTCTAACGAAGGTCACTTCAGAGTAAGCACTATTCCTAGATATGCTGGGAGAAGGGCCCACAGTTTAGCCACTTGGAGGCGTACTGCGCGCTTTCTCTTCTTGGAGTACACAAAGGCTCTGAGAAGATCTGCATTCTAAAACCTACTGAATCTTCCTTAATCCAGCCTTTCTCAGACCCACCTGCCTGTGGGGATTTTCTGGGAGGCACTGAACATACCTCAGAATACAGTGGGATGCCAGCAATTAGGGGGGCACTGGCGAAGATGTACCCACTTGCCCAAACGCAGTGGGGTAGGAGGGCACCAGGGGGCTTGGAGGGGATGCTCTTGGCCCCAAAGGGCAACGAGGGAGGTGGAGCAGTCCCTAGTGCTATGATACAGTTCTGGGTATTCTGCGTAGATGCTGGAGCTGAGCTGATCCCCCGGTGGCTGTGGCAGGTGCGGCTCACACGCTGACTCTGTCGTTTCAGCACACTGCCGCTGGTGCCGAGGGCGGCGGCCAGTCCCTGGTCTCACCGGGCTCCTGCCTGGAGGATTTCCGTGCTACTCCTTTCATTGAGTGCAGTGGGGCCCGGGGCACCTGCCACTACTTCGCCAACAAGTACAGTTTCTGGCTGACAACCGTGGAAGAGAGGCAGCAGTTCCGGGAGGAACCAGTCTCTGAAACGCTCAAGGCTGGGCAGCTCCACACCCGAGTCAGCCGCTGCCAGGTGTGTATGAGAAGCCTATAGGAGGGGGCACCTGCCACCCTGTCCCCTGCTCTGCCCTCCATCACACAATAGGTCACCTCACAAACCCAAACAAGCTGAAGAAAGAAGGCCTAAAGGCCCTTTTGCTCATCCGTCAAGTTGTACATTGGAGTCTTCCGGGGGCTGGAATACTGGCCACCGACCACCCTGACCCTCAGGCCCGGCCGGTAAGCTCCCCCTACTGAGTTCTGGTGTCCCACTTCAGTCAACCTGGTGCTACCATTTGATTCGGATGTTTGCGTGGTTATTCATGGCTACCTCAGAAAGACCTGCGGGGCTACTGCTTTCTTAGACTGCTAGCTCTCCCATCGCCTTGATCAGAAAGCCCTTCGTGACAGCTGACAAGTCATTTCTTATGTCCAGAGATCACCACACATTTATTTGGCTTAAACCAGAACCTGGTGTTTCCACATTCAGAAGGAAAATTCTCTAAGCATTCGTGGATGGCTCCAGCCTGCATGAGACAAGCTCTCTCTCTTTAAGGGGATCCACCGTGTCTAGGCAGGTGGCAGAAGACCTGGAACAGGGTGCCAGTAGCCCAGGGGGAATTATGATTCCTTTGAGAGTGAGCAATGCTGGGCCCCAGAATGCTTAAGGAGGGGCTTGTTAACTTCATATAGCCCCAGACAAATCACTTCCTCCACGCTGGCTCCCTCCCCAGCCAGAGACCTAGGACTTGGCCTCGTCCAGAGTAGAGCAGAGGATGCACCAGATGCAGCCAGGCCAGTCCATAAAGGGAAATGAGAACCACAACCTTTTCTCCCAGGCTGGGAGCAGTAGAGAGGTGGATGGATAAGGAGGTGTGATTTTTGCTTTTGACTCGAGGAACAAAAAAGGCAAAGCCCTTGTCTCAGTTGCTCAGAAGTCCCTGCTTTATTCCAAATGCCATCCAGATGTGTGCAGTGTGTCAAATTGAAGCTGCAGTGTGTTGGGTCCTTTGTGTTCTGAGGCTGTTGTTAGAGACTTCCCATTAAAATGTCCATCCAACTGCCCTTTCACAGGTAGCCTGTTAAACTATTTTAAGACGTTTGTAAACCTCATAAAAATCTAGCATACTCCTCTCTTTAGCAGTTGGCAGACCTAAAGCAAGTGTGAGTTGACTATAAAGGGTATTGTATTCTGTTCAGGGGGATGTGTTTTAACCATTTCCTCCGATTATCAATTTTCCAGAATACTTAGCTATGTTAACATGAAACGATTCCTTCCAGGTGATTCTGTTTCCTTAAATATTATGTAAACCGTACCAACACAAAGTATAATTAGTATAATCTGAATTATTGTTGCCTTCACCTCCTGAGTAATAAGCATGATGTCAGGTTTGTACATTGCAAATAAAAGGAATCAAACATCAACATTTGACTCTTTTTACATTCTCTGATGAATACCTCTCTAAAGCCCATTTTGCTCCAATTTGTGAGTGCCCCTCAGAGCCAGTTACTGCAAGCTGAGCTTTATAACAAACATTGAGGTAGGAAAAATACAATTAACGTCAAAGGGCAGAAGGCAACAAATCCACAACCAGTTTCAAAATAGGCTGACATCTGTTTTTAGCTCTGTCCATGCTAGAGTTCAAGAAACAGGTTTCCATACTTCTGGGGCTTCAGGATCCTTTATAGATAAAAGTAGGGAAATGTTGGGGGCACTGGGGACATGAAGTCAGTTAAGCATCCAGCTCTTGGTTTCAGCTCACATCGTGATCTCAGGGTCATGAGGCTGAGCCCCCGTGGGGCTTGCATCCAGCGCGGAGACTGCTTGAGACTCTCTCTCCCTCTCCCTCTACCCCTCCACCCCCCCCACATGTGCGTGCTCTTTCTCTCTCAAAAATAATCTTTTTTAAAAAGTAGAGAAATGTTGAGGTTGTTAAAATCAAACCCAAGACATATATGCATAATTTGTATATGCATAAAATATATCTTCTGGATGGATAAACAAGAAAGCAATGACACCGGGAGCATTCAGGGAATAGAACTGAACTGTGGGGGGAGAGACATTGTCACTTCATACCATTTTGCACCTTTTGATTTTTGAACCACTGGAATAGATTAGCAACTGGAAAAAAAAAGAATAAAATGGAACTTAAGGAAACAAGTGTTCTAATATTCCTGTATATACAAGCAAAACAAAACACAAACTTTGGTTGGGTGCTAGCTTTCAAGCTAGTGGTTGCTGGCCTCCTTGGGAGTTGATGAGGATGGGGGTGAAATGCACACAAATTAAGAGGAAAGGAGAGGAATATGGGAAGATACAGCTTGGGCTTGAGGTGCATCCTCACAAAAGAGGGTTTAGCAAAGCCAATTTGATGAAAATGTGCTCTAAGATTTGTTATGTTGCTCATCCTGAAATGGTTCAGAATTGCATTTGCTGCACGGATTAAAAGTTCCCACATGAATAATTTTTTCTAATTATGGCTGTCAACCAAAATGGAGTCTAAGTCAAACACAATTTTTTTTATTTCCCCCAATCAACTATTTGTTTTTTTAAAGATTTTATTTATTTATTTTACAGAGAGAGAGAGAGAGCACAAGGGTGGGGGGAGTGGCAGGCAAAGGGAGAAGGAGAAGCAGACTTACCATGGAGCAGGGAGCTTGATGCAGGACTTGATCCCAGGAACCTGGGATCATGACCTGAGCCAAAGGTAGATGATTAACCAACTGAGCCACCTAGGGGCTCCCAAATCAACAATTTAAGTCAGAGAGTGGCAAACGACAGCCTTCAAGCCAAATCCAGCTCTCCAACTGATTTTACAAATAAAGTTTTATTGGCTTACAGCCAGGCCCATTTGTGTACATGCGGGCTACGGATGTTTTTGCACTTTGAGAGCAGAGCTGAGTAGCTATGACAGAGCTGAGTAGCTGCAACACTGAAAATGTTTACTATTTGGCCCTTCACAAGAAAAGTTTGCCCACTGCTGATTTAAAGTGATCATGACTTGGGCTGCTTGGGTGGCTCAGTTGGTTAAGCATCTGCCTTTGGCTTGGGCCCGGTATCAGGCTCCTCAAGGGGGTAACCTGCTTCTCCCTCTCCTTCTGCCCCTCCCCCCTCGCTCATGCTCTCTCCGTGTCTCTCTCAAATAAATAGATACAATCTACTTTTTAGAAAAAGAATTTTAAAAAATAAATAAAAATAAAGTGATCATGACTTAAAGACAGGGTGACATCCAACAAAAATATCAGTAAAGGACGGTGACAGTGACCCATCAGATAGTAAGGTTCCCTCAGGTAAGGAAGAGATCAACCAAGGCACATCTGAGGTCATCTCTTTGACAAACTGCCATTTAAAATAACACCGTGAACACCATGAAATAACAAGACTTCTTTGTCCCTGATGCAATCACTTTATTATTAGAGCAAGAGAACAGATTGCTTCTTAGTATTCAGCCCAAAAGAGGTCACGCCTGAAAGGTGAAGAAGCATGGGGTAACCATCTCTCCTCTGCTGGTGCTTGAAGCAAGGTGTGAGTTGCTGTCTCTCTCCCAGCTACCACCTCCTCATTTCAGTAGCTGAAGTCTCGCCATGGCCAGGGAAGACAAGCTGGGAAGCAAGAGATGACTCCTAACCTTTCTGCTCCTACACTCCATGATTGTTCTAGTTCGTTCTGGGGAAGGGTTGTTATTGTTTGTTTTCTGAAAAATGGTGATTGGCTCACTCATGATTGCTATCAAGTTTGTATGCTCTTGGCATATCAGGCACTTGCTGACTATAGAGAAGTTTTGTGTACTGGGTTCGTGTTCCTCTGGTGCCAGATGGAAGACAGACCTCCACATCAAGGTTCTACTCTTTTAGACGCTCAGGATCTCAAAATCTTCCTCTAGGTCGAAGTCCTCTAGTTGTTCGGTGGAGTCAATGAATTCTATGGGAATATGGAAATGAGAAAGAGGAAAGCTTGACACTCAGGTTGAAGTCGTCAGTACAGTTACTCAGCTAGTTAAGGCTATGCATTTTTTTAAGTTGTTCTGCTGCAGACAAGCTTGTCGGGAGGAGACTTGCAGGTGAGACCGCTGACAAGTACTAAAGATTCTTTATGAAGAAGCAAAATAGGGGCACTTTGGTGGCTCACTGGTGTCTGAATGTCTGTCTTTGGCTTGGATTGTGATCCTGGGGTCCTGGGATCGAGTCCCACATTGGGCTACACGCAGAGAGCCTGCTTCTCCCTCTGCCTCTGTGTCTCTCATGAATAAATAAATAAAATTTTTAAAAAGAAGCAAAATAATTGAGCTCATTAAACACTCTTACTCACAGGGACCAGGATGGGGCTCTGGGATCTTGGAGGTATCTTTCCAATCACCCATGGCCTCTGATTTGTTTTTTGAACCAGACCATGGGAAACAAGTTCTAGTCATTCTGATTTTGTGTGGCACTTTTGTATCGAGCTCATTTTCTTCTATCCATCTGTGAAATTGGTAAAGATCAATTCATCAGAAGATTAAAATCATCAGGGACCCCATTTCTTGATCAGCCCTGCTGAATAGCAATTGTACATTCCATGGAAAGCATGAGCTACTGCTGTTTCAGTCTTGTAAAACAACTGTTACCCAAGGGTCTGCTGGCCCAGGAACCCCTGAACAATGGCTTACCTGCCCCAGTGGTTGTCACTTCTGGCTTGGCTGGTGGAACAAAGGGAGGCCAGTGCGATGGATGTTTCTGAACCAGTTCAAACATCCTTAAATTTTCCTTTAGAATTTCCTAAGGACACACAGAAACAGCTGTAAACATTTCAGAGCTACTCCACATTGCTGTTCTGTTGTCTGTCCATCCATGGGCCCAAGCCCTAAGAGAGTGGCCTGGCTGTTGAAAGGTGAAAACAGGGGCAGCCCGGGTGGCTCAGTGGTTTAGTGTGGCCTTCAGCCCAGGGCCTGATCCTGGAGCTGGAGACCCGGGATCAAGTCCCATGTTGGGCTCCCTGAATGGAGCCTGCTTCTCCCTCTGCCTGTGTCTCTGCCTCTCTCTCTCTTTCTCTCTCTCTCTCTCTCTCTGTCTCTCATGAATAAATAAATAACATCTTTAAAAAAAAAAAAGGTGAAAACAAAGCCCTAGCCAACATGCCCACCCACTACTCGACCTATCCGAAGACCCAGCCCTCTTCAGTTCTAGATCTGGTCAACCGGGAAGGAGGGACGCTGGAAAGAGTATCTGATGGAAGTCCACACTCACTAACTCATTGCCTATGATCCGTCATGCGGTTCAGGTCACATGCCAGTTTCCCGGGCCTATCTCAATTCAGGGCCGACATGTTTCTGAATCATTGGCTCATGCCAATGTGTGTTAATTACGTTAAATCGGCCCCAAGAGAATACTAGTATGAGTTGGCATGGTTCTGGCTTTCGTCCAACACTTTGTAGTAGTATATGTCCTAATTTAGATGGCATATAGTCTTACCAGTGAATTACCATTCAGACTTTAAATGTGATGTGAATACAGTTTTGCTGCATCCTGAATTGTTAAGTATTGCCTTTAGAAAATAATTCTTCACTATGTCTCAGCCACTTATTAACTGGGGTTTCACATTCAGCGAGGGATATTAATGTCAATTATTTGTTCACTTGTGAAGAAAAATCTGCCCTCCTTACATTTGCAAGAGGATCTGGGATCCCATAACCCCAACTTCTTTTTATTTTCTCCAGGTAGGAGAACAGCATGTCTCATGCCACCCCATCCAGGGTGCTTTTCAACTACTCCCTATGATCGCCATTCTTTCGATAAACATTTTTATCAATGTCTCCCACATGTGTGGCATATGTTAGAAGCAAGGATTGGCGGGGGGGGAAGGCAGATACAAAGACTAGTGAGCCAGGAAAACAGTAAATACCCTTCTACACAAAATACTGAGAGGGGAGAATATCTGGCTTTAAGTCTTTACACAGACTCCTGCAAACTGTGTTTCCTTTGATGGCAGCATGCCTGTATTTTAGAGAAATGAGACAGTTAAGAGGGAGACAAGCTCCCTAAACCCTTCTGGACTATATGAAACTGTAAATGGACCATGAAATAAACAGAAAAGCAGCTTAGTTCCTTCGACTATCTTAGCACTACCAATGGAATGAGGAAGACCTGAGATGAAATATGAAATGAGCATTTTTAAGGTAAAATGGTGGAATATTCATTGACTAGTTCATGTGACTCATAGGCATAATTAGTTGAAATATTACGAAGCTAAAAATATCACTCACTTGATGTACTAAGCATATTTCAAACAAAGGTTTTGCTCTGGTTCCCCAGAATTATGCATAATCCCCCATATCTCAGTTTTTTTCTTGCAGTAAAATCCTATCAGGCTCAATCTATGTCACTATGTGAAGCAGTCTTGGAAAGGGACCCTACCAAATAACTTCTGTTAAGACTAAGGAAAACATGCATCTTTACCTTCTGCACGAGGCTACACCAGCTATCAAAGTCCTTTTCTTCTTTGCAGAAAAATCCCTTGGGGGGAAAGCAAGAGAACATAACTTAGAACTGGTCAAGGGCACCACCTCAGGCCCTTTGGACTGCAAGATGGGGCCACTGGCCCAAAGACAGGATGTGGGCCACTCTCTTCAGATGTGTCTTACAGCAATAACAAAGCACTGCTCTGTCTCCCGGGTCATCACCTTACCTGGACACACACATTGATGAGTTCATTCCATTTCTCTCTCTCTCCTTCTTTTTCCCTCTCCCTCTTTCCCTGTCCCTGTCCCCCTCCCTGTCCCTCTCCCTCGTGCTGTGAAGTATAGTAGCTTGAAGCCAAATCTCCAAAGCATGAGGTTAATTCCATTACGCTTAAGCACACACAGAGGCACATTCATCCAGAACAGGCAATGAAACCAAGTGACAAAAGCCAAATAGTACTTTTATACTTTTAGCTAAAGGCAATACATAATACAAGGGCTTTGACCTGAAGGAAATGATCTATTAGAATAAAGAGAATCATCTCCCTCCTTCCCCATCCTCAGGACCACCCTACAGTAGCAACAGAATGGTCCCAAACAAGAGGAGGCTCTGTCAGTGACCAGGCTCTCGTGCTCTGACAATCGAGTTAAACTGGGAGAGAGGGTGTAGACAGAACTCAGGACCACTGGCAGCTTCACTGGTGGCGTGTGTAGGTGGTAGTGTAGACAGTCCCAGTTCTAGGGGGAAAAGCCCTGCAACCTCCTGGAGGGCACACCCCAGAAGAATGAGCACTTTCCGCCTGGAAGATCCTCACTCCATGATGTATCCTTGACTGTGTCCCACCTTATTCCCTGTGCCTGGCTGGCAATAATTTGGGGGCAAGAAGTAAAAGGGGAAGGACTAACAGTAATAGTGACTAATGTGTACGGAAACCTCGCCATGTGCCCGGCACTGTGCTGAGCGCCTCATGCATGGTATATCTCACACAACCCTGAAGGAATGATTGTTTAGCTCCTTTCTAGGGATGAGAAGAGTGAGGCTCAGAAAAAGTTAAAAGGACTCCCCCTAAGTCCACAGCCAGTAAGTGGCAAGGCCTGGATTCCAACTCTAGTCCTGCGCCTTTGGGGTCCATCCCTTCCCCCACAACACTATGGTACCTCTGAGTGTGGGGGGGGCATGGCCAGTGAACACCTTCTTGCCCCCCTACCTAGCAACCTAGGTGACTCCCAGGGAACCAATCTGTAACAGGGTGGTGTTGGATCTCTTGGCCCACCCAACCAGTAGATACATACCAGGGCGACGGAAGGATCCAAGTTCAAGATGTTCATTCGCTGTGGGGACTGCAGGCAATGGAAAGTCTGGTCATCAACCGTTCCATTCTCTTCGGTGTCAACAAAAGTCTGGGTTGTATGAGGGTCCAAGAAAATGAGCTCATCGCCTGTTTGGAATGAGACATACTTCACCTGGAAAGAACCACTGGCCCCAGTTCCACCCCTGTCCCTCAGGAGGAGGCACTCTGTTCTTCTTAATACCACCCTTGGTGACAATGGGAATGAGATGACAGAAAGCCTGAACCTGGGTGACCATGCTTGAAGGAAGCCAAATCTAATCATTCACTGAGAAGACTTGCCCTAGCACGTGCACCCCCTCAAAATCCAAGACCAAAAAATGGAGAGTGACAGGTTTGAGAAAAGGTGGGAATGAGAAACCACAGATGACATGGCAGGCTCTGTGAGCAGCAGTTTAGCAAAGAAGCAGTGGGTACAATCACCAGGGCATGAGCCCAGGTGCCATAAGGGAGCTTCCTGCCTCTCTCCACATTGGGAAGCATCTCTGCTCCATACCACTGGTTCTCAGACCTATGGTCAGAGAGCACATCTGGTAAGAAAAAAGCCTTGGCCTCTGAAAGAAATGGGAATGCTGACTCTGCTATGGATGGGCTCTGACTGTTGATCTTTATTAGCTGGCAAGCTAATCGTCATTAGCAAGTTAGTGACTTCTATTGTAAACACTGCCCCGGTCACTTTGACACCAGTACAGATATACCTCACTACGAAAATTCTTACTGCACAAATGAGAGAGATGCCATACTTCATCCAATTGAAAAAGCCTAGCCCAATAATGACCTGGGAGGAGTTTGAAATAGTAAAATCTCTCCTTCAATATTCAAAGGGTCAAGAGTCCCTCCAAAGCTCATCAGTGGCATGCTGAGTTGGCAAAAGTGGCACCTCAACCTCGCTTTCCAGGCCTCGGGACCATCTGGGTCTCTGTGCTCTAGACTGTGTTCGACAGCTAAAGAGAGATTCCCTGAGGCAGGAGGATGCAGTAGAGAGAGATGCCCCACTGAGACTCTCCCTGGAATGGCATCCAAGACTGTGCTGGGCCACATCTAAGTGCTTCTGCTAGCAAAGCATGTGTTTCTGATGTCTGGCAAATAGTTTAACTTGTGTCTATCACAGACCTGGGACAAACCACTCATTTCATTCTGTACTTATTTTCTTGTTTTTAAACCGGGGTCACACGAGGCCTGTTCCAGTTACCTCACAGGGTATTCTAAGAACTGGGAGGTTTCTTCTCTGTGAAATGATTAAAACACAATACAGATATAAGGTGGTCATAGCAGTACCGTGCTTCAACTCAAAAGTACTTCCCTACAAATAGATGTTTCAGAGTATGTGAAAATCAATTCCCTCATGTGACTTCTTGCCTTACGAAAGTCAATATATATATATATATATATCCATTCCCGCTGGACCACAGGTGGGTGAGATCAGTTACACCCCAAAAGTCTCAAGTCACAAAGAAAAGCAACAACCAGAATGTTTAGAATGAAGTCTACTTACGACCATTAAAAAAGTAAGAAGAAAAGGAAGCTTTGTACAAGAAAATAGAAATCCAGAGTGGGGTTCGGATCGAGCATTCTGCCAGAGTGTTTCAAGTTAAGGTGCTAGGGATAATTGGATAGTGAGAGCATCCTCTCTGATTCTGGCCCTTTCTGTGAAAGTGTGTGTGTGTGTGTGTGTGTGTGTGTCTGGAGTGGACCATTGCAGGACATGCTGTTTCTGAGAGTACTTAAAAGAGATACAGTGGAATCCCTAAAAAGTCTTAGAAGTGATGTGGGAACCAACCCAAGGTTTCTTATTGGGTCTGAAGACAAGAGGCAGCCTGCTCAACCATCTGTGGACATAGGGCTCATGCTATGGATCTCAGGATCACTTCACTCAAGTGCAGGGGACAAAATCTCCTGTGCAAGCAGGCAACTTTGAACAGACAGACTCTCATCCTGGCACTCGTGTCACACACCGAGAGCTTTGCCCAGCTTCCCACCAGGAAATGGGGCCCTCAGGAAGCAACGTGGCATGGTAGGCAGAGATGGCCAAATTGGGATTGAACCCTGGATTTGCTACTTTCTGGCTGGGTGATCTTGAGACCACAACATCTAGCTCTTAGTTTCACTAGAGTAAGCTTTGACTCACAGGGGTATCATGCTAACTCTATCGCTACATCTCAATATAGGACTATCTATCTATCCCTCTATGTGTATATATGTTCTCTGTCTGTCTGTATGCCTGCCTATCTAGCTGTCATTAAATGTCATCTAAAAATGTCATTAAATGACTATCTGTCTGGGGGTGGGACTTTGCAGGGAATTTGGCACAAGATAGCTCTTCAGCAAATGGTAGTTCTTATCTATTCCCTCCCTTCAGACATTTGACCAATCCGGAACCCCCAACCTAATACAGCAAAGGGGGTAAGTCAGAAAAGGGGATTCAGGAGGACTTTAACCAACTCTCTCTGGGTAACATGGGGGTAAGGGAGGCCAGGTCCCCCAGCGGGTGTCCCATATATTATTCTTTGAGGTCCCTCCAAAATCATTTTCCAGTATGTTTCAGCCTTGCCCTTGAGTACAGAAAAAGAGAACACTGATTTTTGCCACCTTTTCTCTGACAGGAACCCAAAAGCTTAGAATCAGAAGATATCTGTGTTTATGTAACTCCCAATACTGGATTTTGTACTTAGAAAAATAAACGCCTCCCTGGTTTGCCAATTTCCCATCAAGCTGTAGTTCTCGGGTTTAGCCAATAGATGGCAGCAAGGGAGAGCGCTGAGGCCACTGTGTAGAAACCCTGCCTCAAAGAGAAGGGGGCAAAGGCAAGATGTGCAGGGGGTCAGGAAGGGTGGGGCCACCTTTCACTGGCTGAGTACTACAGGCTTGACTCTTCACTGAGTGCTCTACTGTGAGGTGACAGCACCGCGAGGCAGGTATGAGCCCTGTTTTCTTTTTCTGTTCTTTAACATAAGCTCTATGCCCAACGTGGGCCTCGAACTCACCATCCCGACAGCAAGAGTCTTATGCTCTACCAACTGAGCCAACCAGGCGCCCCAGCCCTATTTTCTACAAGAGAAACTGAAACAAAAGAGTGGATGTTTCTTTTCCTGCTATCACACAGCTGGCAAGTGGAAGACTGTGTACAGGGCCAACGACTTCTGTTCCTAGGCCACCTCACCTCTCTGAATCTCCAAGGAGTAGGGCAGGAGGGGGGCCAAGCCCATTTCACCCTCTCCTCTGAACAACCTCCCTGCCATGCCCCATGCCTGCTCTGGCTCACCCTGGCCTACCCAAGGCTCTCCAAGCTCATATTCCTTGATGCCCAGTTTCAGGCCATGTCACTCCCTTCCCTGTGCTCTACCAGCACTAACCAGGTATCTGGGCCCCTAGCACTCAACATGTGGTGTGTACACCAGCAGCATCAGGACCCCCCAGCCAGAAATGCAGGGTCTCAGGGCCCAGCCCAGGCCTGCTGACCCCGCATTTTAATCAGTTCACAGGGTGATCTGTGTGCACATCACAGTTTGAAAAGCGCTGGGCTAGCTCACCTTGCGTGCCAAGGGCATTAAATGACTATGACTGTCATCACAGCTAGTGTATATGGTGGCTAGGTTTCCAGAGGCATCAATTGAGGCAGGGAATGCTGGGCTGCTGGTTAGGATCCGCATTAGGACATCAGTGGTTTTAAGGCTTAGCCCCCATTACTAGAGAAAGGATAGCTCTGTCTTGGCCTCCTCTCACCTCTACCTGGTCATGGCTCCAAATAATGAGGCAGCAGGCCCACACAGCTGGGCCTGGGTCAAAGGATGGTTCCCAGGCTGAATGCCCAAGCCCCAAGAAGATGGAGACCCACAACGCCAGGGCAGTGAAACCCTGCCACCCTGGGCCCCACATAAAGGAGAGAGAGATGCTAAGATGATGCTGTGCCCCTGGGGTGGTCCAGTGGGAAAGCAGCTGTGAAACCATCTCATCAAGAGGCAAGGAAGTGGACGTACTGAAGAGGGATCTGCTCTCCATGGTGCAGAGAGAAGTGTTATTCTCCACTGATCAGGCCAGAGGCAGAATGAGCTCACCAGAAGCCATGGAATCTCTGGGCTGGATGAGGGCCCCCTGACCAGAATTGCCTGGGCTCCCAGGCAAACCTTCTGCCCCCCACCCCTAGCCCATGACGACTTACTTGTGAGTCCTCTTTTCTTACCTAAGAATCCTATGAAATAATAGGCGTTATTTGGTTTTCCTCCTAATGCCCCTAAAGACTGTGGCATCTTAAAACACTCCTAGAGGGAAAGAGAATGCAACATTCTCAACTCACTTGTGGACTGCTGCTCACGGATCTCTGTGCTCACATGGCGGTGTGATGGGCAGGCAGCAATGGGCCCGGGAAAAGGAGTGACTTACTTTGAATGCATCAACATAGACAGGGTTGATTTGGTTTATGCCCAGGCGAAGGGGCACGATGAGCAGCAGGGGTTTCCAGGCTGGGCAGGAGGCAGGGGCACTCTTACTCTGGTTTGAAGCATTCAGAGTGTTGAGGGGGCTCTCACCAATTGTGTCTGCACTCAAGGGGAGGACACAGCACATTTTTTCTAGAAACGGAAGACAAGAGAGCTGGGTTAAGAGGGGTACCTGGTCATCCGAGATATGCCCTGGGCCAAGCTAAGGGCAACCTCCTGTGACATCTCCTGCCTGGAAGGCCTTCCCCTCTGCCCCCAGGGTGTAGTTTGTGCCACCTTGCACAGGACGCCCAGGCCCACACCTCCATCCCCTTACCTCTCTTCCTTCTGGTAACTGAGCACTCACCTCCTGCCAGATAGTATGGGCTCATTGAGAAAATTTTATTTCTCAACTAGTCTGCAAGGGCCTTTGAGACAGGGACTGTATATTTTGGTTTCTCTAACCCTGTGGTGGAGAGCATAGGGCTGGGTAAGTGGGGGCCCTGTTTATGGCTTCACTGGTTATCCATACTCTGAGTATCCTGCAGGGAAAGGGTCTGATAGTTCATTGAGGGCCAGAGAAGACCCTGTCATTGTTTTCTTCCTTTCAGAAAACTGAAAGGGTAGACAAGAAAAGGCCCAGGGGATAATTAACCAGACTCCTGTGCTCTTCTAAGTCTCCCTGCTTTGGTGGAGCAGGCCAGAGTCAGTGTCTGTTTGTCTACCTGCCTGTCTCTCTGCCTGTTTCCCCCTCCTTCCCCCTTCTCTCTCTCTCTCTCTCTCTCTCTCTCTCTCTCTCACACACACACACACACACAAACACATATACAATTTCTGAATGTTGAGGAAGGGGCCTCAATCACCCACCACCCAGCAAGGTAAACAGGCTAGGGACTCACTGATATCTTCAATGACCACAGTGTTATCCATCGAAACATAAATAGCCAAGGAATTCCACTCGTCAAACAAAGCAAGTTTTCTGCAAGGCAACACACAGGGAGGTCAAAATTGGGAGAGATGGGTAACATCAGCAGGAAAGCAGTACCGTCTACGCCCAGTGGCCCTAAAGTCACCAAACACTGGGCCACAGAGAAGTTAGGGATTGGGTCAAGCTCTGGCTCCCTTGACCAAGAGCACTGGAACATCCCATGTCCAGGGACCTTGGGAAAGCCAGAGTCACTGTTTTCAAACCCTGAAAAAGAGAAGCCCTGCTTTACAAGATGGAAAAATCTACCTCACAAGATGATGTTACTCCTGCTGGGTGAAAGAGAAAAGGTACCAGCATTTCTGCTCCCAAGACATTGTATTTTCTCTTTTCAAAAGGCATTTTGACTGCTTTTTTCCCAAAACAGGAAACTTCCATAAAAATATAAATTATATATATACATACATATATATACACATATATACATACATACATATATATGCATATATATGTAAATACATACACGCATGTTTGGGAGCACATAATATGGAGAATATGCCCAGGAAGATGGAGAGAGAGAGAGAGAGAGAGAGAGAGATCTCTTACACCCCTCCCACAATGCAGTACGAAAGCTGTTCAAGAGATTTGGGCTGCAGATGGCCTTGATATGGTGCCTCATTGGCCAGCAGCTGAAGAGAAAGAGTATGCTGAACTGAGAGAGTACGCTGAACTGTGTGACTTCGGAGAAGGTTAGAAAGAAAACCCCTTTGACAGAGGGATCATCCAGGATCTGAGTAAAGCACCATGACCATATCTCCCTTACATTTCCCTCTTGCCTGTCTGAAAGAAGGCATGTTCATTCAACCTGGGTACTTCTGGGACTCTTGGGTAAAGTCCAGTCTCACTGGACAAAAGAAAAAAAATATATATATATTCTTTTCCTAACCAAAGTAGCTCCCAGGAAGAGACTAATTACCATTGTACTTTAATTTCATTCCTTTTGAGATATCACCTTTCCCTGATGTACTTATATTCTGTTGTTAATGGTCACAATCACAATGAATCAAAACTCACCTAAATTCTTTAAAAAATGTATGTTTTGGGCAGCCCGCATGGCTCAGCGGTTTAGCACTGCCTTCAGTCCAGGGCCTGATCCTGGAGACCCAGGATCGAATCCCACATTGGGCTCTCTGCTTCTCCCTCTGCCTCTCTCTCTCTCTCTCTCTCTCTCTCTCTCTCTGTGTGTGTGTGTGTGTGTCTCATGAATAAATAAATAAAATCTTTTAAAAATGTATGTTTCCATTTGTCTGCTGTTAAGAACTTCAGAATTTAGAAGAAAAAAGCAAATTCTGAGGGACATCATGTAAAAATCTCTGGGCCTCCAGCCATTTCCAGCTGAGTTTGGGGTGCAGCACAGCCCTTCTGATTCACCTTCCAGGCTTTTTTTAAAAAAAGATTTTATTAATTGATTCATGAGAGACACAGAGAGGCAGAGACACAGGCAGAGGAAGAAGCAGGCTCCCTCCGGGGAGCCCAATGCAGGACTTGATCCCAGGACCCTGGGATCATGCCCTGAGCCAAAGGCAGACGGTCAACCACTGAGCCACACAGGCGTCCCACCTTCTACAGTTTCTACCTGGGGCTCCTATGCTGGTTCCTGAAATACTGCCGGATCTTCACTCGGCAGAATCAACCATCCCCCAAAAGGAACTATGGACTAAGGCAAGAAAGTGGTCTCAGGGGGGTTGGTATCTTAGCAAGGAATAAAGCCAAGATACAGATTTCCCCCTTGAGTCCCCAGGAAATCCAGCCTACTCCCCACATGAGCACATTTCCAGAGCCTTCTAGATCATTGAAGAGTGGTTAATAACTGAAACAGTGCTCCCTCAGTACTTTTTATGGAGCGGATCCCACTGTCATCCTCCGGAGAGCCCAGGAATTGAAGAAGCAAGCTACACCCAAGGAGTCCAGATGGTTTCAACCTTCTGATGCCTAAATCCAGCCCCAGACTCTGGATGCCATCTTCATTCATCCTGCAAGTATTTATTGAACTCTTGTATGCTCCAGGCAGTTTTATGTGCTAGTGTTATGGTAGTGAATGAGACAAATACCATCTCTGCCCTCATGGAGTTTTCATTCAGTGGCAGGCTGTCAGGAAGGAAAGTGACAACAGGTGAGGTGGCCTGCAGATGTAAATGCTGATGCCACTCACGCCATTCCCTTCTAAAATGTCAGGCTTATGGGGCATCTCGGTGGCTCAGTGGGTCAAGCGGCTGCCTTTGGCTCACAGGGCATGATCCCAGGGGTCCTGGGATTGAGCCCTGTGTCAGGCTCCCTGCTCAGCAGGGGGTCTGCGTCTCCCTCTAGCCTCTGCTCCTCCCCCTGCTCATGCTCTCGCTTTCTCTCAAATAAATAAATCTTTTTAAAATTACTTAAAAATTAAAATTAAAATGTCGGTCTCCAATTCTCCACCTTGCCTCTTGCCATGGGAGGTGAATTCTGCAACTTGACAGAGCAACTGCCAAAGCGGACCTGGAGTCTGCTAAGAGATGACAAACTGACGCCCTTGAGGTTTGTCTATTCGTGAGTTCCCTGAGGCAAGGGCTGCATCTAATTTATTTCTAGATACCCAGCAGGTAGCACAGGAGGGCCACTCAGTAAATATTGAAGGAACAAATGAATGAGTGAGGTCTTTTACACTCTACGGGGTGGGAGGGAGTCCATTGTCTTGCCTAGGCTGTCTCAGCCTCCACCACTTAGTGTTAGCCCTCTGGCTTCAAAGTGACCCTCAGGCTGATGGTCCCCTGGAAGGCGAGCACCAACCTGGAGAGGGAATGGATATTGAGGGAGTCTTGGGGTGCCCCCCTCACCCTGATATACTGGTACAGATGGATATAACTCTGATAATACTAGAACAGATGTCCACACATGCACATTTCAAAGAACTGTCCAAGCAAAATGATACAGATGTTTGGTGGCTTAGTGATGGCAAGAACAGTTAGCTTGATGGGACACTGAGCTGGCAGAAGAGGGAGGCACAGGAGACAGTTCTGTAAGGCGGATGCCAGGCTCTTTTACTTACTTTAATACCTGTGCAACTGTATTTGGTCCAAACCATTCGCCAATTGATTTCCCTTCTCCTACACCCATCTGTGCTGTTTTTATGTGGGGAGGGGGGAAAAAAAGAGACGTTAGCAAAAGTTCTTCCAGCATGCCACAAACTCCTAATTTTTTGCATGAATAATTAAGCAGATGGACAAGTTTGCAGAGCCCATATAAGGCAGGGGATGAAAGCAGAAGGTACAGAACACTGCCTCAAGACCACTGATGTGACCTTACCCATTTGATGGATAGAGTAGCAACAGTCCTTTCTATCTAAGAAGCACTGGAGGATCCGTTGGTATTCTCTGGGTTGTTCTTTCTGTTTCTCCCAGCTCCAGTCTTTTGAGGGAAAAAAAATGTATGAAAGTCATGTTTGTAACTGCTTATTACCTCACTGCCCTCTTACTGCCACTACGATGTTACAAAGAAAACAAAGGAGTTCCAGCTAAAAGGCAGGGGCTATCGGGTTAGCACATTCCTAATTAACTTCGATTTTGATGACAAAGGCATCTAGAGACATTACTTTCAAAGTCTCTGTGGGTGTAAAGTATAAGCAAAATAACAAGCTGACTGAGGAACTGACTTAGCCCGGAGGCTGGAGCTAGATAAGTATTACATGAAAACAATGTCAGAAAAGGCTTTTCTGGTCTGTTCAGCTACTGAGGTCACTACAAAGCCCAGAGGTATATCCTTAGGCCGCCCTGACGCCATACTCTCTCATCTCTACACAGACAGCAACGGCTTTGGTTCATGTATTTTGGCAACATTGCGAAAGAGTCTCACTAGGGAAGTGCTATTCAGACACACAACAGTGCACTGGGGAAATACACACAATTCACAACTGAGGAAGCTCAAAAGAAATTGCATGCTGTCATTTTTACACAACCTTCAAAGAGTCCACACTGACCTTTAGAAAAACGAATAACCTCTGTGTTTAAGGTTTCTTTGTGACCAAAACTAAAATAATCATACCTATAGGAAGCCCCTCTGTGCCTCAGGCATGCCAATCTCCCCACGCCCCCGCAAATGCTGCAGAGTCTATTTATCCCAGGATGCAGGACAACTGCAAAGATTCTCCATGATCACCGCTGTAGACAGGATGTGCCTCTCCCATTCCCTCAGCTCTAGGAACTCTGTCTCATGGGACAGCTCTCTGGGACTTAGTTGGCTTCCAAGACACAAATTTCTCTCTCAAGGTTTTAGACACTATTTAACTTCACAACTGAAGTATTCTTGAAGCCAGAGGCCACTGTCTCCAGAATCTTCTGTTTTCTTTGCTTCTAATAGTTCTGAAATCAAAGTTTTAAACTTTGTAGCCAGCACAGTCTTCAGAGGGTGAACTGCATCCAACTTTTTTTTTTCCATTTGCTACTGAATTGTCCAAGTCTGGGGAAATCCTAATTAGCTGGCTGCTAGGTACCACTAAATGTGGACTGAAGACAGTGATAAGTGAGCACTCCACCTTAGCTATGAAGTAAGTGAATAGGAAGCACTCCAAAATACTTCTTCACAGAATGGCGTCTTTGAATTTACCTCAGCTGCAAGATCGATTTCCAAATTCTTCTTGCTGTTTGCTTTTCTGTTAGAAACAACTGAGACTGCTGCTGACTGTGGGGTTTAATCTCTTCCTCATTTGCTTCCCACAAAATTCACTTCCAGGAGAATCGTCTTGCTGTGTTTTATAAATGGGGAGGAGGGTTAAAGAGAACAGATCTCCTCTGAGCAGGATGCATATCACAGAGACATCACTGGACAAGGATTCAGGAGACCTGCCTTCTTCTGTTCCCAAATCCATGCTTTCTTGCTGTTTGACCCTAAGCAAGTCACCTTACTTCTTGAGCCTTAATTTCTTCCTCTGTGAAACCAGAATTATGATGCTACCCAGAGGAAATGGGTTCAGATTATTCTAAGCCCTGAAAAGAAGGCCTTAAAGCCTTAAAACCTCCCTGGACCTTTCCCCAATTTGCTCTGGTAACTGCAGGTGGATGTGTGAGGCTGCACTGTGGAAGGATGTTTCCATAACTCAGAATCTCAAGGAGTAACAGCCAATGAGCTCAGCAGGCCAATCTTGTCCAAGGGGTCCTCTTCCTCCCTCATCCCCAGGTCAAGCCCAGCTTTCACCCCCAAGTGCGCGCACTGGCATCCAGCCAAGGTCATCCTCCAGATGCCCACGGGGAGGACGCACATGTCTTAAGAAAGACTCAAGGGTTTCAACGAAGATGACCGGAAAGTTCTTAATGAAGCAGCCTCCTGAGAGGGCTAATTTAAGGATTCCCTCATCATCGAATGGATATTGGCAGCGAACCCAAACCAAATAGCGCTAGCTCCCTCATTAGGCACTTCCTTTAGGTCACTTCCATCCTTCACCAGGCAGACATTTTAAACGAGGTCAAGAAACAGATATACCGCCACACCCTTCTTCCTGTTCCCTTTGTTATCTGACCTGTTTGGACTCACTCGAACAATAGTGAAGTTGGAAACTCTAAATGACACACCTGCCTCAACGTTCAATTCCATCCCAGGAAAGTAATTCTGGCTTGGTGAGTCACAAGGAAATGCTGGCTGTTTCCTTCTCATGGGAGGCTTTATTGACTTGTCAGCCCTGCCACTTAGGCTTGCAGAGAGCCCATTAGGACCTTCAGCTCTGTTACCTAGTATTCCTGAAGCTCAGCCCCAATGCTAAACTGCCAGCAGTTGGTGCTCCCGCAGAGCGTCTGAGGGAGGACAAATTTAACTCACCCCTTCCCAAGTGTCTGCAGATAAGCGCCTGGGCCAGCATCATTTGTCCACAGCGTAGCATACATCCCCAGCCAGCATCTGATGAAGGGCCTGTTCCTCCTGTTGGCAAAACGGATGGGAATGAATATGAGTTCCTTAAATTGCCCTTTCCCGAAACACCAGCATAAATGGGAATCATACGAGACAGACAGACAGACACATGGACTCTGAAAAGAGAGGAGAGAGAGAGAGAGAGAGAGAGAGAGCGTGCCAGATAGCAAACAGGGTTGGTTACAGGGTGGAATTTGCAAAGATAATGCAGAGTTAACGGAAACAGTTTCTATGGCCAAAGATGAAACCAACAAATGCACAAAACCTGTCCCCTATGTATTGTGCTTGGAGACTTCTAGGTGTGCATCCAGTTGTGGCAGATGACTGCCAGGTAAGGCTACCAACATTAACCCCCACCACATCATTATCTGCCTGAGCCAACCTAGCTTTGCATGGCTCACTTCTCAGGGAAGCCAGTCTTAATCTTAGTTAAGGAAAAGTGCGGCCAAAGGTAATCATGAGCACATGAGCATGGTCAAAGAAATCCGGAAGGTTCCTGACTGTGCTCCAGCAGAAAGGTCTGAACAGCAGGAAGGACTGAACAGCAGGAAGGACAATGAGGAAAGGTTCTGAAGTTAGGCATCAGAAGGACCATCTCTAGGTACCTGATCCAAGTTTCAACTATAGATTGGGAATGACAGCACATATCCTGCCGGTTACTGGGGGATATTATAAAAACTAAAGGAGAAAATATCTGTGAAAGGGTTCTACAACCCACTCAGGATGATGGAGATATCTAGTGTTATGAGCAAAATGGACGGGAATGACTAAAACCAGTTAAGAAATGAAGAAAGACAACAGGTTCCCCTCCCTCTAAGAACACTTGATATAAGAACAAAAGTTCCATGTATGTGGCCAGCCAGAGCTCAATATCCTTTTTCAAGGTACCAGTGAAATCAGGTAATGTGGAGGGCAGAGGAGACCTGCTTTCATTTGCTTTCCATCCCCAACATGGAAGTGGGAAACAATGCTATGAGCACAATCTTACCAGACTAGCTTTAAGGAGGGTCATCAGCCTCGTAAGACAAGTGGGCCATAGTGGCCACCCTTCTCCTTTTGTTGTGGGTACCAAAGGAGAGCTGCTACAGTAAGATGGGGAGGATTGAGCCTCCCCCTTAACTGGATGGGGAACCCTCTGGCTCTCCCTAATGGCAGAATTACAGGCCAGATTAGTACAGGAAAGATGCAATGAAGCCCACATAAAGAAGAGATCATCCATTGCCAAAACACTGTCAGAGGTAAGCTGCAAATGTTCTCAAGCCTTCTAGAGATCTCTTCACCTACAGAAAGTTAACAGTTTAAACCCAGGGGTAACTTGATGGGATGAGCACTGGGTGTTATACCAGTGTTGGCAAATCAAACTCCAAAAAAATATATACAAAAATAAAATAAACCCAGGGGTACTAAAGATCATTCTTTGGGCTGTTTCCAGCTTGGGTACTTCCTGTGGAGAGTGAAAACTGTCTGTGTGGCCTTGGCTTGGGACACTTATCAGAAAGGAGGATTTCACCCAGTTACTAGGTCCAGTCCTGCCTCAAAACCAGTCTGACAGATTTTCTTCTCTTAGGAAAATAGCTTCTACCATTTGGATTTGATACTCTTCCTACAGGGCCATGATGCTAGGAAGAGGCCACTATACTTACAAACATTTTACAGATTCTTCTCTAAATAGAGCCTAGTCTCTTAACTTATAGATCTGTCCTTTTTTCCTAGATAGCAGCTGGTACTCTAACAGCCTATCATTAGCTCCAAGGAAATCTATAATAATTCACCTTCCAGTAGCAAGGTGCTTTCATTCCATAGGGGAAGAAAACGAAGGATTTCTCTTCTTTCTTTCAAGGTCTAATTGTCTTTAATAATCATGTAGCTCCACAAAGAAGTGGATTGGAAGTTAGTAAATATTAGCCAAATTAGAAGCTTGACTTTCTCCTTGCTCCCAGAAGTAAAAGAAGGAATGCAATCTGGTGCCCGAACCCTCGGAGGTAGACTCAAAAGCATACTACTGTTACACATGAACACCAAGGAACCATATGTGATGAGGTACTTTGGCAATGAAACTTTCAAATAAAATTTAAGACTTAACATATTTCCCTAAAGCAAAATCTTCGCCATAGTGAGCTGTTAATTCTGAGGATTCTGTGAAATCACTGATAACCTCAGCCAAGCTATCTACAAGGAAGAAAGCACAGTATAACAGATGATATACCTACCAATTGGTGAAAATTTCCTTCTGTATGTAAACCATAGACGAGCTCTTATATCAGACAACAGCTTAGATTTTTCTGTAATTAAATGTGAAATTACAATTAAATCACCACATCTCATATAAAGATCTCAGCCTTTGATTTCTGAGTCAGCAGCAAACTCACTTTCAAATAACCAGTCAATTCTATTGTGATGGGGCTAGGGAAGCTCAGAGGAAACCCAATCTCATCTTTGCCAAGTGATTTCAGCATTCCTTTTCTTTCTTTTCTTTTTAACATTTTATTTATTTATTCATGAAAGACAGAGAGAGAGAGAAGCAGAGACATAGGCAGAGGGAGAAGCAGGCTCCATGCAGGAAGCCCGATGTGGGACTCGATCCCCGGACTCCAGGATCATGCCCTGAGCCAAAGGCAGTCACTCAACCACTGAGCCACCCAGGCGTCCCTCAGCATTCCTTTTCGCCTAAGTTTTGACAAGAGCTACTGGCCAGGGTGGTTCCTGTCTCCTCACTGAGCAACATACCCTGGCAGGCACTAACACTGGGGGCATGGCCAAAAGACAAGGAATAGAAAAATCAAAGATAACCCACTAACAAGGCAACCAGCCCCTACCTGAATGATGATTGTTGGTTGGATCTCTCATTGGTACCTGCTGTCCATTATCTAAACTAGGTGTGTGTGTGTGTGTGTGTGTGTGTGTGTGTGTGTGTGTGTGTGTGTTGGGGGGTTCATGTGTGTGCATGCATGTATGTTTAACCAAAAAGGAGAGATCCCTGCTAAGCAAATTGAATGTGTAAAAGTACTACCTACTGCAACTGGCATTTGAAACCTAAATGGATATATAACATCACAAATGCTTTTGCATCTTTCTTCAAAGCATTTCTTGCATTGTGATCAGCTGCTTCCTATCTCTTCTGCTATGCTAGGACCTTCAGAGACGATCTCTCCTCAGATAAACAGAAAAAGTAGAGCTGACTCTCTCCAAGTTCAGGCTTTTCACCCAGAAAAACTGGGTGCTGGGTTGTTAACAGTTTCAGGTGAAAAAGATCTTCCCCAATCCAGAAGTATATAAGGGTAGGGAAAAATATTCCAGCCTCTTTTCCACCTAGCTGCAGTGGCTAAATGTTCTATACAAAGTCAGAATACACTGAGATGGTGCTAACAATCAGCAAAAGAGCTACAAGACTAGGTGGCAGTATTTTTAATCTAGACAGAAAAGGACACAAGGGGAATGAGAAGTATGTAGCCCAGGCATTACAGACTAAGTACTGATTAGTGATACTAGGAGTTTGGGGCATGGTTTTTGAAAGCCAAGGCTTACAGAAGTCAGGGGTTCTTCTTTAAAGAAACGAATTCAAATACATCTGACTTTTTCATATCATATCAACACCTATGACCATGTGAACTCCCTGCTATGGATTTTCAGGGCCTTGGAAGGGACTTGTACAAGGAAGGGGTCTAAGGCTTGAATTCCTCTGGCCGTGAGTAATATATCCACCCATGGGTGGCATTAATGGTGACCAAGGTAACACTCCACCAACCCGACAAGGAAAAATGGATAGGACCTTAACCTCGGGCACCCACCTTACTTGGGTTCCTACAGACAAATACTAACAAACCTTACCCGTTTTGAGGAGATGCTGTTTCCCCAAGATCCATACCAGCTCATCTGAATCTGGAAATTCTTCTAGGTAGTCAGCAAAAATAGTAATCTGGTTTTCATACTTGGATAAAACTGAAAGAAAAGGAGATAAACTTAAAGCAAAATGTAATAGAGAGGGTTTGCTTCTGTGGCTTACTGATTATTACCTCTGTCCTGGAGGTGAAAGGTCATTGGCTGGAGTCTCATAGAAGAAATACTTTTCTTCAAGGATCAAAGATACTCACAAGACCCCAAGATCCTTTAGTAGAGGGATTTCCTTCCGACCACCCATCTTCACCTTCCATTTCTCACAATCCCTTTTTGTAACATCTCTGAATATTTAGTCACAGTCATTTCAGAATCTTTTCATCATGGTTGTTTTTTTTTGTTTTGTTTTGTTTTGTTTTGTTTTTTGTGAATAGCCACTTACGTAGCTTCTCCTAGCAAGAGTGTGTTGTCAAGGTAATGCAATAATACCTAATGCTTGTATACCCAACTCCTGCCCATATCACAAGGAACACTGTGAGGTTTCTAGCAGCCAGTGGCTCTGGAAGGGACTGTGACAAACCTGAAAGATTACTCAACTGTGAAAATGAAAGATTTCACCCAGAAGCCCAGATGTTCTCACAATACTTTTGCCACTTTATTCACATATGACTTCTGCAAAGAAGGATCTTGAAGCTAAAGATAAAAAGAACTTGTGATTGGGATTCACAGCTGCCTGCAGTTCTCTTAAGATAAAATAACCGAATAAAACATAATTACACGTTGCGAGTTCACAGGCCAGACTCTCAAAACTTAGGACCACGTAATGTGGGATGAGGTAAGACTCACTTTTGTACCACTTGTGGTAAAAGAGTCTGCTAGAAGAGTAAGGACTGGCTTATGAAAAGGCCCTATCTCAAAAATTCTCTTTAAGTAATGTTCTGAGAGAAATAATATTGTAGGTGGTAAATAAGTTTCCAAGCCAGCCAACAAAAACCTATTTTAACTTGTAACTGGAGAAATCAGATTAATAGTCCTATTTCAACACACTGCAAGTTCAAAGCTAAGACATCCAACACACATGCCTTCTCTGAACTCTGGGAGGTTTCCCAGCCCCCTATGGGGGAAAGAGCTCAGAGAGAGTAGGGGTCCTTTTTTGCAGCTCTGAGCAGCTGCAGAGACTCTCCCAAAGCAAGCCCTGAGAGCCCTATGGGAATATTTTTCCTGTAAAAATGGCATTGTGAGATATGTTTAACCCACTTAAAAGGACAAATTGTTTTCTTTTGGCTTTGTTTTCTAAGGTAGGGGCATGCTGTTTTCATAGAAATAAATGTTCCTAAATATAAATGAGTCCTATCTGATCATGAAAACAATTTCACCTGCTCAAAATACTTGGTTGGAGGCTGAAGTTATACTTTGTATAATTTGTGCAGATTGAAGTTCTAAGTGTTTGAAGGTATAATTTTAGAAACACAACTACTCAGGCATACCCGCTTGTCTTGAAACTTATTACAGAAGTCCAATCTTCCAGGGATTTAAGTATCTTTTTTCCTCGGGATGCTTTAATCATCAAGGTTATAGTCTCTGGCAGTATTTCAAACCTAAAGAGGTTAGAAAGGAGGCAGCCATTTTGTTCTCCAGTGAAAGCTCATCACTGCCGAATCTGCCAGAGAACCTGTGCCATCTTAGCCTTTCTGCCACTAGCCTCAGCCCCTGGCCCAGGCCCAGGAAATACCAGGCTAAAAATGACCACCGATGTCAGGCCATCCCCAGGAGGTGATGGGACTGAGGTGGCGTAAGTCACACTGTGTACCTTCCCACCCTACCCTCTGCCCCTCACAGGCAGGAGCAATCAGGTTAAAAGGAACATCCAGTGTAGCCTAGAAACAGAGTCAGAAAATAAGTAGCTAGAGAGGGGTGTGAGAAAGGGGCAACCTGTCTGGCATTCCCCTGGTAGGGGTGAGGAAGGGCAACACTGGATGAATGTACAGCATGTATGCATAGAAGCCTTGGGTCTTTTTTTAGTATTGGCCCAAAACAAACAAAACACCATTTCTCTATCACCAACCCTGACCCAGTGAGTCATGGCCCAGCCATCTGGTCAAATTAGTACAGCCCCTTAAAGCCTGTGAGAACTGTGCTGCTTCATTTGGGATGGCCCTGACCAAAATGGTAGCCAAAGGATTGTCCTCTTGCTCTTCAGCCCTCCCCAGGCCAGCAAGAAGGTCATTACCGTCTCTATTCTTCCTGATTCTTTCTGTAGAACATGGACTCCCAGAATGCAGTGTGTCACGCTATCACCAGCCCCAGGTGAAGCTACATGGATGAAGCCAATGAAAGCCGGAACAAAAGATGAGATTAACAGAAGCAAAGAGCAGTAACATGGGGAGGGTATATATGAGACAGTCTGACAAGGAAAGGGGACTAGGTCTTCCACAAGGAAAGATGAAGAAGGAAACTGAGGAGCAGAAGTGAAGTTGCATTTCCAACAGAATCACTTCTGACGAACACAGCCCTTCTTATTGTTTTAAAGATTTTATTTGGGATCCCTGGGTGGCGCAGCGGTTTGGCGCCTGCCTTTGGCCCAGGGCACGATCCTGGAGACCTGGGATCGAATCCCACGTCGGGCTCCCAGTGCATGGAGCCTGCTTCTCCCTCTGCCTGTGTCTCTGCGTCTCTCTCTCTCTGTGTGTGACTATCATAAATAAATAAAAATTTAAAAAAAGATTTTATTTATTTATTCTTGAGAGACACACAGAGAGGCAGAGACACAGGCAGAGGGTGAAGCAGGCTCCCTCCGGAGAGCCTGATGCAGGACTTGATCCCAGGACCCAAGGATCACTCCCTGAGCTGAAGGCAGATGCTCAACTGAGCCACCCAGGTGTCCCAACACAGTCCTTTAAAAAAAAATTCTCATAAACTACCTTTGTCTTGCCTTGAAAGCAATAAACAAGACATCAGCCCCATACGAGTTTCCTGCCCTTTCTGCCTATTTAAAGAGATAGGAACTATACAGGCAGAGCTACAAAGACCACAGCTGGAAGGACCTAGAATTTGTTCTTACAAGGTCTGATGAACAACAGCCTTCACTCTCTTGCATTTTACTTTACTAAATGATTATTGCACTGAAGTCTATGATCTCCGCTGGGTTGGCTCAGTGGTCAGCTAATAACTGAACAAAGACTTCCTTAAACTCCTGGAAGCCAGCAAGTCTCCCAGTCTTGGCCAAGAGGCTCTGTGTACATTTTGGGACATGCCTTCAACACAGCCAGGCAGCTGATAACTCTGCCTTAGCCTTCCCTTGTGCAGAGCTCGGAATCAGCCAGAGTGAAAGCCTAGAGCCCCCTCAGGCTTTCCTGACCATGCACACAACCCTGAGCATGCAAGATAGTCTTCTAGATTCCTGGGGATATACCCAAATTTTTCAAGCTCCCATGGACATGTTATTCCTTAGCTTTTTCTTTTGAGCTTCTTGGTTATCTACAGCCTCAAGCAGCTATGAAGTTAATCAATTGCCTCTGTAATAGTTTTCTTATCATTTTATTTTACTTTTAATTGAAGTTTAGCGGACATACAATATTATATTAGCTCTAGGTGTACAACATAGTGATTTGACAATCTATACATCACTTGATGGTCACCACAATAAGTGGAGTCACCATCTGTCACCATATAAAATTATTACAGTATTACAATATTCCAGACTATATTCCCTATGCTGTACTATTGGTCCCCACGATTTATTTATTTTATAACTGGAATTTTGTACCTCTTAATCCCCTTCACCTATTTTAGCCATCTCTCACCTCTTTCCCCTCTGGCAACCAACAGTTGTTCTTTGTAAATTATTAATTTGTTCCCGGTTTGTTTGTTCGCTTGTTTTTTAGATTAAACACACAAGTGAAATCATATGGTATCTGTCTTTCTCTGTCTGACTTATTCCATTTAACGTAATACCCTCTAGGTCCATCCATGTTGTCATAATTACCAAGATTTCATTTCTTTTTATGGCTGAGTAATATTCTATTATTATATAATGTAAAGATATATATAATCCCATTATTGAAATTATATAATTATATAATATATATACATATATATTATATATATATATAATGTAGATACACACACATCTTCTTTATCCTTTCATCTATTGATGGATAGTTGGGATGCTTCCATATCTTGTAAATAATGCTATAACAAACATAGAGGTGCATATATCTTCTCTAATTAGTGTTTTGTTTTTCTTCAGGTAAATATCCAGAAATGGAATTACTGGTCATATGATATTTCTATTTTTAAGTTTTTGAGGAACCTCCACATTGTTTTCTATAGTGGCTGCACTTATAATAGTTTTCCAAAAAAGCCCCTGTCACTCTAAGTCAGAGCAAATAAAGTCAGCCTTGCAAGTGGGGTCCTCCAAGGAATCACCAGAAAGATCAAATAATGACAATTCTCTAAAAATGAGGCTCAGGGTGCCTAGGTGGCTCAGTTGGTGAAGTATCAGCCTTGGGCTCATGTCATGATCTTGGGGTCCTGGGATTGAGTCCCATGTCAGGCTCCCTGCTCATCAGGGAGTCTGCTTCTCTCTCTCTCTCTCCTCTGCCCCTCCCCCTTCTCATGCTCACACTCTCAAATAAATAAATAAAATATTTAAAAAGCTAAGGTAAAAATGAGGCTTTACAGGAGCTCCAACCGCATTCTATGTCCTACAATGGCTGTCAGGCTACTGGCTTCCCCTGTGATTGGAGGCTGTAAATTCTCAAGGCTTCTGTAGGGCTGGAGAACAAGGGATAGGCATAGAATGAGTGAAAACACCACAAAGCTTGATATTCTTATCAAACTGCAGCTGTTTTTCTTGAATAAATACTCCCCCAGATTGTTGCAAGCCTTTGGTGGATTTCCACAGTTTTGAAAAAGTTAATTCTGACCATTTTTGCTAGTTTTTTTTATTGCTATTATAGATGGAATTTTCAGAGGTCCATACACTGCCATTTCTGCTATGTCTTAATGTTTTCCAGTCATTGACTTTATTTCTAAGGGTTATTTCATAAAATTGCAAGCAAATGAAAAAATAGCTTTGAACAACACATATTCTGATAGCGCTTAACAGAGACACTTGTACATGAAGGCTCCTAGGTTCTGTGGGGTTTGTGTCCCACAAACAATACAAATCCCTCAAGTGAAATCTCATGGTCACAGCATCTCAGGGCCAGAAGGGGCCTGAGATACCATAGCATATCTCCCTTGAAGGCCACCTGATTCTAAAGGCCTGCCAGGATATTGCTGATGCCAGAACAGCCTTCTCAGCAGAGCATATGTATTTAACATACTATCAAGTAAGAGCTTCAAAAACATAAGTGTCCATGGATGACAGGCATGGTAAGGGTTGAATATTCATCCATATGTTCATTTCATAAACTTTCACTGAGTACCTGCGATGTGCACAGAAATTAAAATATCACTGAGCTCTGGCATCCATCCTCCAAAAGCTTTTAATCTAGTGGAAAGGACAGGTCTGGAAACAACTAATAACAATAAGTACTATAATTAAAGGAAAATGATGTAACATGCAGCATAGGGAATAGAGTCAATAATATTATAATAATTTTGTGCAATGACAGATGGTAATTAGCCCTACCAAGTGATCATTTCATAATCTATCAAAATAGCCAAAAAAAATCAAAACACTATGTTGTACACCTGAAACTAATATATTATTGTGTGTCAATTACAATTCCATAAAGAAAGAAGGAGATGTGGAAGACAGCAAATGATAATTTCAACTGGGAGTGAGGGGGATCCCTGGGTGGCGCCGCGGTTTGGCGCCTGCCTTTGGCCCAGGGCGCGATCCTGGAGACCCGGGATCGAATCCCACGTCGGGCTCCCGGTGCATGGAGCCTGCTTCTCCCTCTGCCTGTGTCTCTGCCTCTCTCTCTCTCTGTGACTATCATAAATAAAAAAAAAAAAAAAAAAAATTCAACTGGGAGTGAATGGGCCTTCCACAACCTAGAAAAGGTTACGGTACCTGAGCTGGGCCTTAATGAAAATGAGATATAAGGGGGAAGGGGGAAGGGAAGAAATTCGTAGTTGGGGGAGCATCCAAAGGATTTGGCAAGCAACTGAATGTGGGGTGGGGCTGGGGAGAGTGAAAGAGTGATACAGAGAGGGGGGAGGCAAGGAGGGAGAGGAGAGAGACAAAATTAACGCAGTTTGCAAGTGGGGTTGATGAAATAGGAGCAGAAATACATGATGTGGGGTATGGAGATAAAGTGTGGTCTAGCCAGAACATGTAGGTCTCATGGGTTTGGTTGCTAAAAGAAGGAGGGGGTTAAAGAAAAAAGTGGAAGAAGTCTACCTGTACAGAGATTGTGAAGAGGAACATGGTAGATGGCAGGTAAATTAGCAGAACCTTGGAAGGCAGGTGGAGTTCAAAACAACAAAGCTGGGGCACCTGGTTGGTGCAGTCGGTCAAGTGTCTGCCTTTGGCTCAGGTGGTGATCCTGGGGTCCTGGAATTGAGCCCAGTGGGGAGTCTGTTTCTCCCTCTCTCACTGCTCCTCTCCCTGCTCATGCTCTCTCCCTCTCTCAAATAACATCTTTTAAAATTAATTTTAAAAAAAGTTCAGGGATCCCTGGGTGGCGCAGCGGTTTGGCGCCTGCCTTTGGCCCAGGGCGCGATCCTGGAGACCCGGGATCGAATCCCACATCGGGCTCCCGGTGCATGGAGCCTGCTTCTCCCTCTGCCTGTGTCTCTGCCTCTCTCTCTCTCTGTGTGACTATCATAAATAAAAATAAAAAAAAATAAAAAATAAAAAAATAAAAAAAGTTCAGCCTAAAATGTGCCTTCCCGTCCTTCCTCCTGGGTCTACTTAGTATTCTGGTCTTCCCAGCCTCTGCCCACCTATGCATATGCCCTGCCCCATCTGTATTACTTTTTCTCCCAATGCCCTGCTTTTCTGACAACCGAGAACTTAGAACTAGGGAAATAGGCGACGATTCTCATCATTTTAAGGAGGACTGTCATGTCCCAAACTGCAAGTTTTCCTGAATTTATTCTGCAAGTCAAATCCTAGTGATGCTGGGTTGTCAAATAACACAAAAGACACGAAGTGATTTCTCTACAGACCAGTATAAACCTTGGAGTCTTGAGAAAACATTTTTAAAAAAGATTTTATTTATTTATTCACATGAGACACACAGAGAGAGGCAGAGACATAGGCAGAGGGAGAAGCAGGCTCCCTGCAGGGAGCCCGATGTGGGATTTGATACCAGGACCCTGGGATCATGACCTGAGCCAAACACAGACATTCAACCACTGAGCCACCCAGGTTCCCCGAAAACATTTATCATTTTAGACTGACAATATAGAATCTTAACCAAAGGGTCATCATTCAGCTGAACTTTATGACTTTATGAGATTCCACTGACTGATACTGGTGGTGGTGGAGCTCAGGAGGCCATGCCTGACAGATTTCAGGGCAAGTCAGCCAAGGGATAACCAGTCCAGTTGTCAAGGGACCATTGTTAAGTGATTGATAAACGATAGTACCCTTTACTTTTCTGCTAGGAAATTCAACTGGGCCATAGGTAACTTGTCTCCATAAAATATAACATTCCTTAAAGATTTCAGTCAACTCATCCTATTGACAATGGTGGTAAGAATCAAATGAAATGCAAAATTGGACTCTTTGGTTTTCCTCTGAAGTGATTCTTTTGGGGGCACCTGAGTAGCTCAGTCCATGAAGCATCCAACTCTGCATTTCGGCTCAGGTCATGATCTCAGGGTCTTCGGATCCAGCCCCACGTCTGGTTCTGCACTCACTGGGGAATCCACTTGGGATTCTCTCCCTCTCCCTCTCCCTCTCCCTCTATCCCTTCCCTGCCTCTCTCAAATAAAAATAAATAAATCTTTAAAGTGGTTCTTTTGGAAAAACTTGTTGCCTTTTTTTTTTTTAAGTTCAGTTCAGTTGCACTAACCACATTTCAAGCACTTAGAAGCCACATGTGACTAGTGGTTATCATATTGGACAGCACGGCTATAAGAGTTCCATCACTACATTTATTTATGACACACACACACACACACACACACACACAGAGGCAGAGACACAGGCAGAGGGAGAAGCAGGCTCCATGTTTAGAAACATCCATGAGGAAACGGGATTCCATGCACAAACTGGTGAGGAATGCACCTAACACATGGCACACGGCACCTCTAAATTGCTGCCTCTTTTTGCTTTTGATGAGGTAACTCTGCTCTTTTTGGAGAGATGCATTTTTCAGAAGAAAAAGATGCCACTTCTGTAAGACTTACTTTCATTAATAAGACATACAAAGAAGGTAGGATACAGGATGGATGGATGGATGGATGGATGGATGGATGGATGGATGGATAAAAAATATGATTGGCTTTATAATTCAAGACTTGAGGCAACTATCCCACAAACTGAGGTGAGAATCACCTTGATTGTTTAGCAACAGGTTTTGTTGTTAAGAATCAATCTGCTAAGGGGAAAGAATGGTTGTATTCCCAAGCAGTACAAATTGCTAAGTCACCCAGTGGGTCCCAAAAAAGCCCCTGTGGTATTGTATCTTTGATTTTGGACAGTGTCCAAACCAAAAGAGGAGGGATGCTCAAATATAAAGCTCATGATTCACGTAGGAAGCAAGATATCATGAAAATACTTAGCCAAAATGAAGAGTGTATCAAATAATTTTTCTCTAACATAAAAAAAATGAGGGCCATGTGGGTGGCTCAGTCGGTTAAACATCCGACTCTGGATTTCAGCTCAGGTCATGATATTAGGGTTGTGAGATTGAGCCCTGGGTCATGCTCTGTGCTGGGTGTAGAGGCTGCTTAAGATTTCTCTCCCTCTCTCTCTGTTCCTTCCCTCCTGCATGTATGCACACAAACGTGCATACTCTCTCTTAAAATAAATGTTCTTTCTGCAGGTGAAAAGGAGGAATCATTCCTCACTCTTAAAAATAGCTCTAGCCTAGGAAACCTGAAATTTAGGTTCTAGTGCTACCCTGCCACTAACTAGCTATGCGACCTTGGAGAATTTACTGCACTTCTTAGGCCTTAGATTCTCTATCTATAAAATGAGCAGTGTGTCTTTCTTTCTTTTCTTAAAGATTTTATTCATTCATTCATTTGAGAGCGGGAGAGAGATAAAGAGAGAGCAAGAGCAAGGGGAAGGGGCAGAGGGAGAGGGGAGAAGCAGAGGGAGAGACTGAGCAAGGAGCCTAACATGGGGCTTGATCCCAGGACCCTGAGGTTATTACCTGAGCTGAAGGCAGATGCTTGGCTGACTGAAACACCCAGGTGCCCCTAGTGTGTTTTTCAAACAGCACATTGTAACTCCTCAGTGGGCTATGAAATCTACACAGTGGCTTGCAACCAGCATTTTTTAAATGAAATTAAACAGAAGAGAAAAATATTAGACTATATGACACATAATAACGATTACATAATACCATTTCATGAAACTTGTTTGTGGGTATATAAACTGGGTTGCAGTATATAATGTATTTTCCACTGTATTTTTGGATCAAAAATATTGGAAAGCCAGAGGTCTAGACCTATACTATCCACACAGCTACATGCAGCTGCTCACATTTAAATTAATTAAAATCAAATACAACTAAAATTTAAGTTTCTCAGTTCAGTTGCACTAACCACATTTCAAGCACTCAAGAGCCACATGTGACTAGTGGTTATCATATTGGACAGCACGGCTGTAAGATAGTTCCATCACCACAGCAAGTTCTATTGGGCAGGTCTACCCAAACAACCTACCTATGGTTCTGTAGGAAGTAGAGGTAGGGAGGGTTGTTAGGAGGGCTATTCAAGTTCTGGGAAAGGAAAATGGGTTCACTTGTCTCTCTCTTAAGGGAGTCTGCATGTGAATGTCTAAATAAATGAGACTAAATAAATAAGTAAATAAATGAGCCAACAATTATTTACTAAGTTCTATACTTGGTACAGAGGAAATAGTCTCATAAATATTCACTAAATGTTAAATGAGCAATCCAAGGCATTATAAAGCATAGTATCTAAAGATCTGAGCCTTACGTCCATTAAAAATCTAATAATAAAAGGCAATGCATAAGCAAGTGTTGATAATAACTGAATGTTATCAAAATTCAGAAAAGGGGAAAATCAGTGAGCATTAGAATCATCAGGAGAGATTTCAAAGGGGATATAGGATTTTAACCGGTCCTTAAATTATTGCTTCAATTAGGATAAACAGAAATAAGATTGGAGAAAAGTCCAGATAGGGGAATACTATTAAGTATATATGAATCCAAGAGTAGGGGGTAAATTCTGGAGAATACCAAGCAATGAGATTAGAGAGGTGGCTCAGGATTGGATTGTAGAGGGCAGAAAGCAAGCCAGTAGAGCCCAAGTCTTAGTCAAGACACTGACAGTTTTCAGAGCATTTTCATATGATCCTTGAGACAGCCTCCTGAGATAGCCAGGGCAAAGATCATTACTTCCAGTTTAGAGTTCAAGGATCTGAGACTTAGAGAGGTGATAAGACTTGCCCAGAGTCATATAGCTAGTGAGCAGTATAACCAGGATTCAAACCAAGTTCACCTTACTCTCCAACCAATATTCTTCCCACTACACCCTGCTGTTATAATAAAAACTAGATCCCAGGCATTGGAGTCAAGGGACAGCAATGAGAAAGTTGTTGTAATAATCCAGGCATGAAGTGCTGAAGACCTAGCCTAAGGTGACAAGAAATCAGATGCTCTGGTTATATAACATACTATAAAACAAACTGACAATGCAGTACTTGCTGTTTATAGGGGAGAGTAAGTGTAGATAGTCTGAAGTTAGAAGAGTATAATTATTTTTAACTGGAAGCTATATGAATTACCCCAAAGGAATAAATATTAACAATATAATATATATTGTGTCTGGATTTTTCCAGACGGCTGAAGGCAATGTTTTGGACACGGTTCCTAAGCAAACAACTCTATATACGTCTTTGCATTTTTATGAGCCATTTCTGTCTTGCTGGTGGTTCCTTCCTCTGTCAATTTCAATGTTCATTTCTCATAACTAATTGGCCATATGATCTCTTGCCTCATCTAGATTTACAGTGAGAAAGGACTAGTGCAAAAAGGTCAAGGAGCTACAGGCCTTGGAGTTTTTCCACACTATTTAGTAAAAGTAATTATCAGTAATTAATTAGTTAATAATAATTTACTAAGAAAATACTAAAATACACAATTACCAGACTTATCTTAAAGGATCTCTTCACTTTTGTCCCCGAGCAGCTCAAAAACTTCCCAGGCTTCCAAGTTTACTCCAAATGATAGGAATCCCATATAAACTCACCAGCTTGGAATTTCAGGCTCTCTCCAATATGACCACCTCGTACATTTATATTTGTTCCTGGTTGCTCATTACTCCTTCAGATCTACTCTTTTCAGCCAAAAGAAACCATATGATACATCAGAGGCGTTTTGCTCATTCATGTCCAACTTATATTTAAGTCCTACCTCAAATGCCACTTTCTCTATGAATACTTCCTCAATTTTCCCAACAAGAAGTACTTTTTTATTCTTCTAAGCTTCTAAAATCCCTTATTTTTTTATTTCTTTTGTGGCACTGGGCACCTTGTTCCCTAGATTATTATTATTTGCAGGCATGTCATCTCTCTGCTATTGGAACGAACTCCAATCTCAGTCCAGGTTAGGGCTTTTCTCCATATCCCCTAAAGTTCTAATCATAGTGCCTTGAGATACATTGTCCCCTTAAGCCCATCAAATGGTTATGGAATGAATGGGCATGCTGACAAAAGTCTAAAGGCTGGTTTATGTGTTTATGTAAATATCAATTTAACAATCCTTTGTGGGGTACCTACCATATGACCAACATTGTACTCGGCCTTGGGGGCAGTAACACATGTTAAGCAATTTCAAGTCTAATGGGAAGAGAGAAAAAAGGAGAGTTCATTTTTATATGGTAAGGTTAGTGTTTGCATGGTCGGGGGGGGGGCGGGTAGTGGGTGGCTAAGGAAGCACAGCAGAGGACCATCTAAGCCAGTCTAGGGTCCAGAGAAGGCTTGGAGAAGAGGCGATGACAGGCCTTAGCCTTAAATGATCAGAGTTAAGCACATACGGTAGGAGAAGGATGTTCCAGGCAGAGAAGCTTAGACCAGAATGCCAAGGGCTGAGAGACTGTGGAACAGAGATGCTACAGGGAGACTGTCAGGGGTTAAGGCTGGAGAGACAAAGAAGCCTAGGCAATGTTGGCTTTGGAAGCCTCAGTAAGGGTTCTGGACTTAACACAGATTTCATGGAGCCCCTGAACACTTTCAAATCCACTCAGGAGGAAGTCTGGGTATCTCATCATTATCAGAATAGAAACAGTGCAAAAAGTATTTGCCTGTAAGTCCAATCTTAGTTGATGGGTTGGTTAGTTTTTTTTTTTTTAAGATTTCATTTATTTATTCATGAGAGACACTGAGAGAGAGACAGAGAGACAGAGACACAGGCAGATGGAGAAGCAGGCTCCCTGCAGGGAGCCCAATGTGGGATCACAACCTGAGCCAAAGGTAGATGCTCAAGCACTGAACCACCCAGGTGCCCCTTAGCTGTTGGTTTTTAAACATTCAGTATCAAATTAACTTCTGTTAAAAAAAAAAAAAACACCCAAACCTGAAGCAACCTTCTTTGGCAAGGAAGAGGTTAAGGTGGGTCTCTGTCTTGTGGCGAGCTCACTGCTACAGCACAATGAGAGAAACTCTTGAGTGCTTTCCAGGAACAGTTAACTCTTCATTCAGAGCACTTTCCCACTTATCTCCTCTGTTTACAATCACCTCAACCACTTCACAGACCACTGTAATTTCCCCATACCGTTTCAACATCACACTTTATTAGTAAATGTTGCCAGCAGACATAAAATGTTTAAAAATTCTTTACCTTTGATGTCATGTAAAGTTATACTGCCAGAGTCAAGTTTTTGGATTGCGTAAAATTATACCTGTACCTTCACTTTTCAAACAAAAGATGTATTCCAAGTTAATCCTAGGGCAGACTTCTGTGAAGTGAGCTTGATTTTCCAACATGATTTTATCATTATTTGAGCCACATTGCCCAAGAAAAGACAACTTTATTCCATCTAAAAAAAGATGCAACTTGCAATAAAATGGCTCCTTATCCCTGATGGGCACTCTGTGTACCAGGCACTGGGAAAATAAATATCTATCTACCCCAAAACATGAAAGACCCAACCCACCTACCACAGCAAAAATACCCTAGAATATCTGACAGGCAGAGAATCTTGATCTGCTAATCAAAACACAGATCCATTTATAACTCCAGAAGTGGCTCTTCATAAATTGGGGTTTCTTACAAGATGCTCAGCCACCAGTTCTTTCAGTAATACTAAGTTAACTTATTCTAAGTTAAAAATGTCTTTTATTGTACCTACCCTAGCGATTTCACTCCTAGGTTTTTGTCCAAGAAAAATGAGTGCTTGTGTCCACCAAAAGATATGGTCAAAAATGTTCGTGGCAGCTTTATTCATAATATTCAAAACCCAGAAACAATCCAAGTGTCCATCAGTGGGGTGCTATCAACACATGAAGCCCTAATCCCCAATACAGTTGTATTTGGAGGTGGGTCCTTTGGGAGGTAATAAGGTCATGAAGATAGAATCTCCATGAGTGGGATCAGTTCCCTTAAAAGAAGAGACACCAGAGAGGTGAGCTCTCTCCATCATGTGAGGACACAACAAGAAGGCAGCCATTCACAAGCCAGAAAGAGAAACCTCACCAGATATCGAACCTGCTGCTGCCACAACCTTGGGGTTCCCAGCCTCCAGAACTGTGAGAAATAAATTTTGGTTGTTTAAGCCACCTGATCTATGAAATTTTGTTACAGCAGCCTGAACGGACTAAGACAAGGGGAATGGATAAATTGTGGTGAATCATTCATGGCAGTGGCATAGAACCACAAAAATAACTAATATTATGTACAAAACAGAGATGAGTCTCACAGTCATGCTAAATAAAGAAAGCCAGGCACAAAATAGTACACACAATATGATTCTGTTTATATGAACTCAGAAATCAGCCAAAACTAATCTATGATAATAGTGGTTAGAATAGTTGTCACCTTTGGGAGGTGGTGTCGACTGGTGGGAGGAGGCAAAAGGCAAACTTTGGGGCAGCAGAGGTGGGGGAAGAAATGTTTTTTATCTTTTTTTAAAAAATATTTTATTTATTTATTCATGTGAGATAGAGAGAGAGAGAGGCAGAGACACAGGCAGAGGGAGAAGCAGGCTCCATGCAGGGAGCCTGACGTGGGACTCAATCCAGGGTCTCCAGGATCATGCCCTGGGCCAAAGGCAGGCACTAAACCACTGAGCCACCCAGGGATCCTGAAATGTTTTTTATCTTGATCTGGGTGGAGGGTGCACATATATAAAATTTCATTGAGCTGTACACTTAAGATTCATGCACTTAATTGGATGTAAAGAATGCCTCAATTCAAGAAAAGATAAAAGGTAAATCTCTATACTGGATTTATTTCTGGTACAGATTTGTGATATAGATAAAAATTATGCTAACAAGAGAATATTCTTCTGTTATCATGTAAGTTTTCTGTTATCGGGAAAAGAGATATAGTTCTAAATTTCTCCCCTCCCCCAACACACACACATCAAATCCAAGTGAAAGTATTTGGGGCTTCAGATATTATTTAGATGTCAGGCTAATTTATTGGATTTCTCAACTTACAGCATTCCAAAATGCTATCTCTTTTTCAGGCTCACTTTGATTACGAATTCACAAATGTATTAATTCTTCTTTTCCACTATAGTATTAGCTGGCCTTCATCAGAGAAATACATTGAATTTTCCCCAAAAATCCTAATGGAAGAAAGTAGACTGAAGAGAACACTGGGTTACATATTAGAAAAGCCAGGTTCTATTTCTGCTCTGTTTTTTTTTTTTTTTTTTTTACTATGCAAGTCACCTTGGGCTACTCTTTGAAACTAAGATTCCCTTTCCTTATCCATAAAATGTGGATAATACCTTTCCCCACAGGGGAATGGTGAGGATCAAATGAGAGAATGGATGTCAAAGGACTTTGTAAGTTTCACATGCGTGTTAATATCTCCAAAGCTACGTGTTTAATTAGAATTGGCACAACATACTTAAATTTCAAAGCCTGTACATCAGTTTCATGTATCTTACTTTACACCAGTGAATTAGGATCAGCACTCAGAGTGTACTCAAATTCTAACATCTCTGAAATATTGAAGCAATTCCATGATAATAAATATGAAAATAGATGTGTACTGGGAAGTACAACAAATAATTGTTTCCTTCATTTTCCCAATTATAACTTTTATGTATATCCCCAGCTTTGTTATGTCCAGTATATTCAGCTCACACTTCTAGAACTTCGAACTGCTTCTGCAACACCCATGACATAGTTCCCCATCTCTGCTATGAATTTCTCAGTAACTGTCCCTAAAGGCGTTCCCATTTCTCCTTTCTGCCCATCCATCATTACCATGATAGTAAAATTAAAAAATACTCCCCACTCTGAACTCTTTGTCAGAGACCTGAGTAAATAGAAAGTGCCTTTTCTTAAGTGTCACTTTTTGATTTTTTTTTTCTGATGACAGGAAGTGATACAGGCCAGAGTTGCCTCAAAATGCTTCCTGTCACCAACTATTCTTTCCAGCAGATCCAGCAGAAAGTGTCAGATTGGAGAGTCATGAAGTGTGAGCAGAGTTTGACCGAGGGAAAAATCAGGGTGATCTAGTTTCAAGGGCCCCAGTGGTTCCTGTTCCTAGAGATTTTGTTCTTAGTCCCACAATTAGGTTCTCCAAACTAGAGCAAGCTTACAAATAAACAAAAAAGACTAGAGAAGATAAACCCTGAATCTTTCAAGACCCTTGAGAAGCATTCCCTTCAGGCACTGAGTCCCAGTTAAGAGACCTTTTGTGAGTCTTCTGAGCTAGGGGATAAAATAGATTTTTTAGAAAAGTAGATTGACGCCAGCAAGAAGGACAGGCTGACAAGGAAATAGAATATCATTAAAAACTAATGCAAATTTACATATACCCACATTCTCTCTCTCTCTCTCTCTCTCTCTCTCTCATACACACACACACACACACACACACACACAGACTAAATGGTCTGGAACTGGGATCCCTGGGTGGCGCAGTGGTTTGGCGCCTGCCTTTGGCCCAGGGCACGATCCTGGAGACCCGGGATCGAATCCCACATCGGGCTCCCGGTACATGGAGCCTGCTTCTCCCTCTGCCTGCGTCTCTGCCTCTCTCTCTGTGTGTGTGTGACTATCATAAATAAATAAAATTTTTTTAAAAAAATAAAAAAATAAATGGTCTGGAACCATTCAATGCAGATGCAACTATTCAACAGGCCTTAGATTACTACTGTATTATAGCATGTAAGAACTGATAGTCATAACAATGATCCTTACTCAAAAATTTAGATTGTGTCCATAAATGCTGTGTAAGAAACCAAAGGAGTAAATTCCTTTTTGGTTGGGTTTTTTTCACTTTGGAGAATTCCATTTATGATAGTTAAAATGCTAAAAGCTTCTGGGGAAATCATGAGCCATTTAGAAAACTGGTTACTCAAAATGCCTTTTCCCCCAGAAAAAGTAAGGCAACTGGGGCTCCACTTTAGTTGGTAAGATGAGATGAATGCTGGTTATATAATACACACAAGTGTTATCAGGAGGTCAGAAAAAGCAGATGAACATGTGATAGCATAATCAGAGAAGGCTTCATGAAACAGGCAGGGCTCAGGGTTGGGTTTACTTTGAAGTCTCTCCATCCAAAGCCGGGTTCTGCCTTTCTTTATTGCCACCCTTAAAAGTAGTCCTGCCAGGGTCTCAAGTTTAGAGTCACTAAATGAGACTAGTTTTAAGGGAAATGTAATAATAGTGAATAAAGAGAAAAATGGGATGCAGATCCTTGCCCCCCATTCTATTGTACCATAAAGGAGCTAGCTACGGTTTCAATGACAGAATAATTGCTGGTAGTGGCAGCAATTGTGCCAAGCAGCAAATAATTTCTGGGAACAATGGATGGTATGCCATCCATACTTCTGTACTCTGAAATTACTGGAAAAGCAAGGTTTAACAAAGAATTTTTACTTAATAATCTACTTTTACTTAGTATATAGAAGTATACCTGTGGGAAACTACAAAACATTACTGAAAGAAAATAAAAATGACACATAGAAATACAAAGACATCTGTATTCATGGATTGAAAGACTTAATATTGTTAAGATACCCACGTTACCCAAAACAATCTACAGATTGAACAAAATTCTTCAAAATCCCAATGGCATTTTTTACAGAAATAGATAAATTCATAAGGAATCTCAAGGAACTCCAAATATCCAAAACGATTTTTAAAGAGAAGAACAAAGTTGCAGGATTCACACTTCCTACATTCAAAAGATATTTCAAAGACATAGTAGCCAAAACAGTATGATACTGGCATAAAGGCAAACAAATAGGGATCCCTGGGTGGCGCAGCGGTTTGGCGCCTGCCTTTGGCCCAGGGCGTGATCCTGGAGATCCGGGATCGAATCCCACGTTGGGCTCCCTGCAGGGGAGCCTGCTTCTCCCTCTCCCTGTGTCTCTGCCTCTCTCTCTGCCTCTCTCTCTCTCTCTCTCTCTCTCTCTCTCTCTGTGACTATCATGAATAAATAAATAAAACCTTTAAAAAAAAAAGGCAAACAAATAGACCAAGGGAACAGGCTAGCAAGCTCAGAAATAAGCCCTTGTATATATGGTCAAATAGTCTTTGACAGGGGTGCCAAGACAACTCAAGGGGAAAAGGACAGTCCCTTCAAGAAATGGTACTGGGGAAACTGGATATCCACATGCAAAAGAACGAAGTTGGACCCCTGTCATACACCATATACAAAAATCAACTCAAAATGAAGACCTAAACATAAGATCTAAAAGCATAAAATGCCTAGAAGAAAACAGAGGAAAAACTTCCTGACATTGGACATGGCAATCATATCTTGGATATGACACCAAAAGGACAAGTAACAAAAGCAAAATAGACAAACAAACAAGACTACAAAAACTTCAAAGCTTCTGTGCATCCAAATACACAATCATCGCATTGAAAAGGGAATCTATGGAATGTGAGAAAAGACTTTCAAATAATATATCCATTAAGGGATTAATATCTAGAACACATAATAAACTCATTTACAACTCAAAGACCAAAAATCAAATAATCTGATTTTTGAAATGGACAAAGGACTTGAATAGACACTTCTCCAAAGATTATCTGAATAACCAACAAGTATATAAAAAATGCCCAACATCACTAATCATCAGAAGAATGTACATCAAAATTTCAATGGGCTATCACCTCATACACATTGGGGTGGCTACAGAAAATAACAAGTGTTACCAAGGATACAGAAAAACTGGAAGACTTGGACACTGTTGGTAGGATTATAAAATGGTACGACCACAATGGAAAGCAATACTGGAGGTTCCTCAAAAAATTAAAAATAGAATTGCCTCATGATCTAGCAATTCCATTTCTGGGTGTATGTTCAAAAGAATTGAAATCAGGGTCTTGAAGAGATATTTGAACATCTGTGTCCACAGCAGCATTATTCTAAGTAGGCAAGAGGTAGAAACAATCCAAATGTCCATCAGTGGATGAGTGAATAAACAAAATGAGGTATATATGTATATATTGTACAATAAAATATTATTCAGCCATACAAAGAAGGAAATCCTGTCATCTGCTACAACATGGATGAGTCTTGAGGACACTACACTCAGTGAAAAAAAGCCAGTCAAAAAGGACACATACTGTATCATTCTATTTTATATGAGATAACTAAACTAGTCAAATTCATAGACAGAAAGTAGAATGGTGGCTGCCAGGGACTAGAAAAAAGGTAAATTGTTGTTTAATGGGTATTGAGTTTCAGATTTTTAAGATGAAAAAGTTCTGGCGATCTATTTCATGATAACGTAAATATATTTCACAGTACTAAACTTTACATTAAAAATTAGAGAGTAATTTATCTTATCACAGTGTGAAAATATCCACACACACAAAAGTACACCAATGGGGGTAGGAGTCCGAGTGATTTTATCCATTCTTAACTACATTTTTACAGGGAGAAAGACTATAACTAACACAGAATTCATGTTTCTTTAACCCCTTATACATCTTCTGGTTCCAAGAAAAGACAGAATAAACACACTTTCTTTATTCTTCCCAATAAATATGGCTAAAAACACTGAATATTATATATATATAATATAATATATATAACATATACCAAACACTGGATGTTATTTCATATATGTATAAAAATACATATAATATACATATATAAAATATATTTTATATTTATATTTATAAATACATATATTTATATTTATAATTTTATATTTATAATTAAATATAAAAATATTTATATTTATAAATATATATTATTTTTATACATATATAAAGTATATAAAATAACACAAACATATATTAATATACAACATTTGTATATTATATAGTTTTGAAAGGTAGAGAGAAGATAGTCTGGCTAGGGACCTCAAGACTCAAGTAAGTTCCCTGGGTCTTGCTTTTGAGTAATGCATCCTGGACCCAGTGATGGAGAAGCCAGCCACTCAGAAATACCAATGGGTTCAGATGAAAATAGACCCTTAAAAAAGCTCTAGCCAAAGGAATGGAAAGTGGTAGCCTAGCAAGACAGAAACCTTTTCATTTTATTTTTTAAAGATGTATCTACTTGAGAGAAAGAGAGAGAGAAAGAGAGAGAGAACACGAGCAGGGGGAGGGGCAGGGGGAGAAGTAGAGAGAGAATCCTTAAGCAGACTCCCCAATGAGCTCAGAGCCCAACGTAGGGCTCAATCTCCAGATCCTGAGATCATGACCTGAGCCAAAATCAAGAGTTCGACACTTAACCAACTGAGCCGCCCTGGTGACCCAAGACAGTAACCTTTTAGACAATAATTGCTCTAGACAAGCACCAAAGAAAAAAACTGTGGCCCCTACTCCACACCCATCAGTGAAGACCAAGTGCAGAGCCTAGACCTCCACCTTCATCTGGCAGTAAACAGTCACACACCCACCTTCCCTCTCTCTGAGGCAGGTTCAGAAGAGGCTTAGCAGGTATCTTGTACTTTTATCCCTGCCTGGCAGCAATGAAGCCCCCAGAACATGATAGAAAAGGAGGCCATGAGCAGTAGCAAGATGCTCCTCTCTCTCCAAGCCAGGGTTCTGTCAGCAGAGGTCTAGTGGGGAGCCTGAAATTCTACCCCTACCCAGTTATAATAATATGCCCCATTCCTACCCTAGTATCAATGAATGGTGAGTGGGAAACCTTGAATGCTGCCTCCATCTGGCAATAATGAAGCCATGCCCCCATTCTTTCATCAGAGCAGTCTCAGAGCAGTCTCAGATCAGATACGCTAAAATAGAATATCCAGAGTCTCATAACGTAATGCTCAAAATGTCCAGGATACAATGGAAAATCACTCAACATACAAAAATTCTCAACATCTCAGGTTGAGTAAGAAAAGACAACAGAAACCAAAGTGAGGTGATACATATATTGGAATCACACAAGAAAAAAATTTTAATAAATTTTTTATTTTAATTCCAGTATAGTTAACATACAGTGTAATATTAGTTTCAGGTGTACAATATAGTGATTCAACAATTCCATACAACACCTGGTGCTCATCATGACAGGTGCACTCCTTGATTCCCATCACCTATTTCACCCATCCCTCCACCCACCTCCCCTCTGGTAATCATCAGTTCTCTAGAGTTAAGTGTCTGTTTCTTGGTGTTTCTCTCTCTCTCTCTCTCTCTTTTTCCTTTGCTTATTTGTTTTGTTTCTTAAATTCCACATATGAGTGGAATCATATGGTATTTGTCTTTCTCTTATTTTGCTTAGCATTATACTAGCATTATACTATAATCTAGCTCCATCTATGATGTTGCAAATGGCAAGATTTCATTCTTTTAATGGTTGAATAATATTCCATTTATATAATATACAAATATATATATGATAATTTCTTTATCCATTCATCTATTGGTGGACACTTGGGCTGCTTCAGTATCTTGGCTGTTACAAATAATGTTACTATAAACATAAGGGTGCATGCATCCCTTTGAATTAGTGTTTTTGTGGGTTTTTTGGATAAATACACAGAAGTGCAATAACTGCATCATAGGATAGTTCTATATTTAACTTTTAATATTTCTTTTTCTTTAGATTTTTTTATTTAAGAGAGACACAGAGAGAGAGGCAAAGATATAGGCAGAGGAAGAAGAAGCAGGCTCACTGTGGGGAGTCTGATGTGAGACTCAGTTCCAGGACCCCAGGATCACGACTTGAGCCGAAGGCAGATGCTCAACCACTAAGCCACCCAGACACCCCTCTATTTTTAACTTTTATTTTATTATTTTTTTTTACTTTTTTTTAGCTTTTAAAAGATTGATTGATTGAATGATGAATTGATTTGAAAGAGTGGGAAAGCAGGGGAAAGGGCAGGGGGGGAAGGGAGAGGGAAGAAGAAGGAGAGTGGAGCCCAACTCAGGGCTCACTCTCACAACCCTGAGATCATGACCTGAACTGAAGCCAAGAGTCAGACATTTAACCAACTGAGCCACCCAGGTAACGCTCTATTTTTTAACTTTTTGAGGAAACTAAATACTGTTTTCCTCAGTGGCTGCACCAGTTTGCATTTCTACCAACAGTGCGTGAGTGTTCTTTTTCTCCACATCTTTACCAACACTTGTTGTTTCTTGTTGTTTTTTATTTTAACCATTCTGACAGACATCTCATTGTAGTTTTGATTTGCATTTCTTTGATGACGAGTGATGCTGAACATCTTTTCATGTGTCAGTTGATTATCTGGATGTCTTCTTTGAAGAAACGTCTGTTCATGTCTTCTGCCCATTTTTAAATTGGATTATTCATTTTTGGGGCATTGAGTTGTATAACTTCTTCATATATTTTGGATACTAACCCTTTATTAGATATGTTATTTGCAAATATCTTCTCCCATTAAGTAGGTTGCCTATTAGTTTTATTGATTGTTTCCTCCACTGGGTAAGAGCTTTTTATTTTGATATAGTCCCAATAGTTTCTTTTTGTTTTGTTTTTGTTTTTCCCTTGCCGCAGTAGATATATCTAGAAAAATGTTGCTATGGCCGATGTCAGAGACATTGCTGCCTGTGCTCTCTTCTAGGACTTTTATGGTTTTGGGCCTCACATTTAGGTCTTTAATCCATTTTGAGTTTATTTTTGTGTATGGTGTAAAAAGTGATCTAGTTTCATTCTTTTGCATGTGGCAGACCAGTTTTCCCAATACCATTTATTTAAGAGACTGTCTTTTTCTCATTGGATATTCTTTTCTGCTTTGTGGAAGATTAATTGATCATTTAATTGTGTGTTTATTTCTGGGTTTTCTTTTTTCTTTTTTTTTTTATTTCTGGGTTTTCTATTCTGTTCCATCGTTGAGGAGCTTTGCATCTATGTTCATCAGAGACATTGGCCTGTAGTTCTCCCTCTCTCTGTCTCTCTCTCTCTCCCTCTCTCCCTCTTTGTGTTGTCTTTATCTGGTTTTGGTATCAGGGTGATACTGACTTCATAGAATAAATTTGGAAGTTTACCTTACTCTTCTATTTTTTAGACTAGTTTGAGAAGTATAGATATTAAACCTTTAAATGAAAAAAAAAAATAAACCTTTAAATGTTTGGTAGAATTGGTCTGGGAAGACTTTTGGTCCTTGAATTTTGTTTGTTGCGAGTTTTTTGATTACTGATTCAATTTCCTTGCTGGTAATTGGTCTGTTCAAATTTTCTATTTCTTCCTGCTTCACTTTGGTAGGTTATATGTTTCTAGGAATTTATTTGTTTCTTCTAGGTTGTCTAATTTGTTGGCATATAGTTTTTCATAATATTCTCTTACAATCGTGTTTCTGTGGTATCGGTTGTTATTTCATCTCTTTTGTCTGTGATTTTATTTGTCCTTTCTCTCTCTTTCTCTCTCTCTCTCTCTCAAAAGATTTTATGTATTTATTCATAAGAGAAAAAGAGAGAGAGAGAGAGGCAGAGACATAGGCAGAGGGAGAAGCAGGCTGCACACAGGGAGCCTGATGTGGGACTTGATCCTGTGACTCCAGAATCACGCCCTGGGCCGAAGGCAGGTGTTCAACCGCTGAACCATGCAGGTCTCTCTCTCTCTCTTTTTTTTGAGGAGCTAAATATGAAAATGTAGCTTCAGAAATAGAGGCTTATCAATTGCTAATAGGTGTTTTTTTGAAAAGATCAGCAAAATTGACAATCTTTAGCTACATAAGCTAAGAAAATAGAATGCCCAGATAAATAAAATCAGATATGAAAGAGGAAATATCATAACCAATGACACAGAAATTAAAAGGATTATGAGAGACTACTATGAACAACTATATGCCAACAAATTAGACAAGCTAAAAGAAATGATTACGTTCCTAAATATATGCAACTTATCAATACGAAATTGTGAAAAAAAATAAAAAATAAAAAAAGAATAAATTGTGAAGAAACAGAAAATCTGAACAGAAGTATAACTAGTAAGGAGATTGAATCAGTCATCAAAAAACTGAACAAAGAAAAGCTTAGGCCCAGATGGACTTACTGGTGAATTCTATCAAACATTTAAAGAAGTAACTTCCTTTAAAGTATTACTTATTTTTATTTATTTATATATATGTATTTATTTGTTTATGTATTTATTTAGAGAGAGAGTACACAAGCAGGGAGTGAGGGGCAGAGGGAGAGAGGGATAAACTCTTACACAGACTCTCCATTCAGCACAGAGCCTGATGAGGGGCTCTATCTCACAACCCTAAGATCATAACCTGAGCTGAAATCAAGAGTCAGATGCTTAAATGAGTAAGCCACCCAGGTGCCCTGAAATTTATTCTTTAATTCTTAAAGAATTAGGATTATTCTTTTTAAAAAATAATTTCTGGGGCAGCCTGGGTGGCTCAGCAGTTTAGCGCTGCCTTCGGCCCAGGGCCTTATCCTGGAGACCGGGTCCCACGTCAGGCTCCCTGCACGGAGCCTGCTTCTCCCATTGCCTGTGTCTCTGCCTCTCTCTCTCTTTCTCCCTCTCTCTCTCTCTCATTCTCATGAATAAATAAAATCTTTAAAAAAATAATTTCTGAAGACAATTTTTCTTAAACTCTTCCAAAACATTGAAAACGAGGGAACACTTCCAAACTATTTTTGTGAGGCGGGCCCTACCCTGATACCAAAACAAGAAAAAGACATTAGGGAAAATGAAAATTGCAGGCCAATTTCCCTGATGGTTATAGATGTAAAAATCTTCAAAAATATGAGGAATCCAAATTTAATAACATATTTTTAAAAATCATACACCACGACCAAGTAGAATTTCTCCCTGGGATGCAAGGATGACCCAACGTATATACAAATCAATTAATGTGATACACCACATTAACAGAATGAATCAGGAGGGAAACCACATGATCATCTCAATAGATTCAGATTAGGCATTTGAAAAAATTCTCAACGCCTTTTTATGTTGAAAAGTTGAGTATTCTAACAAACTAAGAATAAAAGGAAACTACCTCAAAATAATAAAGGTCATATATAAAAATTCCACAGATAATATACTCAATGGTGAAAAAGTGAAAGCTTTCCTCTAAGATCAGGGATGAGAAAGGATACCCAGTGTCACCATTTCTGTTCAATCTAGTACTAGAAGTCATAGCCAGAGCAATTAGGCTAAATAAATTTTAAAAAGACTTAAATCAGAAAGCAATAAAATTAGCTTTGTTTGTACATCATATAACTTTATATGTAAAAACCCTAAAGACTACAAAATTGTTAAAATAAGTGAATTTAGTATGTACTATAAAGTTTTTATAGTATACAAAATCAACATACAAAAAATCAGTCATATTTCCATATAATAGCAATGAGATAGATATCTGAAAAAATATTTAGAAAATTATTTCATTAAAACAGAAGGAAAAATAATTTTTAAAAAGTTATGAAAAAACTTAACCAAGGAGGTGATAGACTGGTACATTGTAAATTATACAAAACATTACTGAAAGGAATTCAAAGACACAAATAAATTGTAAGACCCCCATGTTCATGGATTGGAAGACAATATTGTACAAAAACCCACACCATCCAAATCAATCTATATACTGAATATGATCCCTATCAAAATTCTGGTGGCATTTTTACAGAAATAGAAAAAACAATCTTAAAATTGATATGAAACTGAAAATGACCTCATATAGCTAAAAGAATCTTAAGAAAGAAAAACAAAGCTAGAGGCCACACATTTCCTAATTTGAAAATATATTACAAGGTTATAGAAATCAAAACAGTATGGCACTGGCATAAAGACAGACATATAGACCAGTGGAATAGAACACACTGCCCAGAAATAAACTCACACATTTATGGTCAAATGATTTTTGACCAGGGCGCCTAGAGTACACAATGAAGAAAAGATAGTCTCTTCAACAAACAGTGTTGGGAAAACAACATCTACATGCAAAAGAAAAATTGGACCCTTATACTATACACAAAAATCAGCTCAAAATTATAGATTTCAACATAAGCTCGAAAACTGTAAAATACCTCGAAGAAAACAGGACAAAAGCTTCATGATATTGGTCTTGGCAATAGCTTCTTGAATATGACACTAAAAGCACAGGCAATCAAAGCATAAACAGACAGGTGAAACTACATCAAACTAAAAAGTTTTTGTTGAGCAAGGAAACAATCAACAGAACAAAAAGACAACCTATGGGATAGGAGAAAAATATTTTTAAACCATGTATTTGATAAGGGGTTAATATCCAAAATATGTAAGGAACCCCTACAACTCAATAGCAAAAAAAAAAAACAAAAAAAAATAACTTCATTTAAAACTGAGCCAAGGATTTGGATAGATATTCTTCCAAAGAAGACATATAAATGGCCAAAAGGTATATGAAAAGATGCTCAACATCACTAATTGGTAGGGAAATGTGAATCAAAACCACAATCAGGTATCACTTCACACTTATTTGGATGGCCATTATTTAAAAAAAAGAAAAAATTACAAGTGTTGGTGAGCATGTGGAAAAACTGGAAGCCTTGGCACTGTTGGTGGCAATGAATAAATAGAATAGCTGCTATGTAAAACACTATGGCAATTCCTCAAAAAATTAACAGTGTAACTACCATATGATCCAGCAATCCCATTTCTGGGTATTTATCCAAAAGAATTAAGATCAGGATCTTAGAAAGATATTTACACTGCCATGTTCATTGCAGCATTACCCACAGCAGCCAAGAGGTAGAAATAACCTAAATGTCCATCAATAGATGAATGGATAAAGAAAATGTAGCATATACATGCAATAGACTATTAGTCTGACATATAAGTAGAAATCCTGTCATATGCTACAACATGGATGAACCTTGAGGACATTATCCTAAGTGAAATAACCTAGTCACAGAATGTCAAATACTGCCTCATTCCACTTACATGAGGTATCTAAAGTATTCAAACTCAAAGAAACAGAAATAAGAACAACAGAGGTTTCCAGAGGTTGGGTGGAGGGGGAAATGGGGGAATTGCTGTTCAATGGGTATAGAGTTTCAGTCATGCCAGATGAAAAAGTTCTGGAGATCCGCTGTACAACACCAAACCTATAGTTAACTGTCATGTATACTTAAAAATTTGTTGAGAGTGGATCTCATATTATGTATTTTTTACCAAAGTAAAAAAAAAATATGACATGCAGCTAAACCACTGCTGAGTGGGAAATTTATAGCACTAAATACATACCTTAGAAAGAAGGAAAAATCTCAAATTTAAAAATATAATTTCTCACCTTAAAAACTACAAAAAGAAGAGCAAAATAAACCCAAAGAAAGCAAAAGTTAGGAAATAATAGATGAAGCAGAAAATCAATGATACTGAAAAATAAAAATCAATGAAATAAAGAGCCAATTCTTTGAAAAAATCAATAAAAACAAGAATCCTCTAGCAATAGTGACAAATTGAAAAAAAGAGAGAAGACACAAATTAATGTCAGAACAAGACAAGATATCACTAGAGATTCTGCAAACTTCAAAAAGATAATAAGGCACTACTACAAACAAATTTACACATAAATTTTACAATTTAGATAGATTGGACCACTTCCTTGAAAACTGTAAATACATACTCACCCAATATGAAATAGATAATGTGAGTAGTCCTATGACTATCACAGAAATTGAATCTGCACTTTTAAAACTCCAAAAAAAGAAATCCCTGGGCCCAGATGATCACACTGGAGAATTCTTCCAACTACTTGAAGGAGAATTAATACTGATATTACATAATCTCTTCCAGAAAATAGAAGAGTGAATACTTCCCAGCTCTTACAAGGCCAATACTTCAGGGTTCAACTCTCACCATTGCTATTCAACATACTAGAAGTTCTAGACAGAATAATAAGAAAAGAAAAAAATAAAAAGCATATCGAGTAAAAAGGAAGAAATATCATTGTCCCTATTTGCTGATGACAAGATAGTCTACAAAGATGGCATGCCTGGGTGGCTCAGCAGTTAAGCGCATCTGCTTTCAGCTCAGGGCATGGTCCTGGAGTACTGGAATCTAGTCCCACATCGGGTTCCCTGCATGGAGCCTGCTTCTCTCTCTGCCTATATCTCTGCCTCTCTCTTTCTGTGTCTCTCATGAATAAACAAATAAAATCTTATTTAAAAAAGTCTACAGGGATCCCTGGGTGGCGCAGCGGTTTGGCGCCTGCCTTTGGCCCAGGGCGCGATCCTGGAGACCCGGGATCGAATCCCACATCAGGCTCCCGGTGCATGGAGCCTGCTTCTCCCTCTGCCTGTGTCTCTGCCTCTCTCTCTCTGTCTCTCTGTGACTATCACAAATAAATAAAAATTAAAAAAAAAATTAAAAAAAAAATAAAAAAGTCTACAAAGAAAATCCCAAGAAATCAACCAAAACAAACAAAAAACAACCTCCAAAACTTAGCAAATTCAGAATCATTGCAAGGTGCAAGATGATCATCTGCATTACTATATACTAGCAACGAACATATTGAAACCAAAAATAAAAATACAACACCATTAAGAGTCACTCAAATAAATGAAATAGTTATAATTTTCAAAAAATATGTACAGGACTTGTACCCTGAAAATGACACAATGCCAAGAAAATGAATAAAATACAATCTATTTGGAGAGACATTCCCCATTCACAGATCGGAAAACTCAACATAGTAAAGACATCCATTCTCCCTAAATTGATATACAAGTCTAATATAATTCCTATCAACATCCCAGGAAAAATTTGTTTTAGATATAGGCAAAGATTATTCTAAAACATATAGGAAAAGGAAAAGAAACAAACACTATTGAAAAAATAATAAAGTATGAGGAATCATTCTATCCAATTTTTAAATTTATTAGAGCTACAGTAATGAAAACTCTAGGGCATAGCAGAGTGACAGACACATAGAGAGACATATGAGTCAGAACAGAAAACCCAGAAATAGGCCTATACAAATTAAGCATACTCATTTTTTTAAACCACAGTGCAAAAGCAATTCAATGAAGCTGAAGCAACTGGGTACTCATAGTTTAAAAAATTAATCTCAACTCAAACCTCACACAATATACAGAAATTACCTGGAAATGGATTGTGAACTTAAATGTAAAATGTAAAAAAAAATAATAATAATAAAAATAAATTTTAAAAAAGTAAAATGTAACTAGAAAATTTTTAGAAAAAAGCTAGGAGAAAGTCTTTGGGCTCCAGGGCTTGATGAAGAGTTAGACAGAACAACAAAAGCACAATACTGAAAAGAAAGAAATGAATCGATGAATAGGATATCATCGCAAATAAGTTCTTACTCTGTGAAAAAAATCCTATTAATAAGATGAAAAGACAAGCCATAGGCTGCTAGAGAATACTTGCAAATTACATATATGACAAAGAACTTGTATCTAAACTATTTAAAGAACTCTAAAAACTCGACAATTAAAACACACAAGTACAGACACACACACACACACACACACAACCAAACCCAAACAATGCAATGAGAAAATGGGCAAAGTACATGAAGGAATATTTCATTGAAGAAGAAATGGGGATGGCAAATAAAGACATAAAACAATGTCGACTATGATAGCCATGAAATAAATGGAGATAAAATCACAATAAGGCATCAATCACTGTGCACCTATCAGAATGGCTCAAATAAAAACAATGACACTACTGGTACCAGCAAGGATGCAGAGAAGCTAGATCTCTCATACATTGCCGGTAGGAATGTAAAATAGTATAGCTACTCTGGAAAAATCATTTGTCAGTTTCTTTAAAAATTAAACATACACTTACCATATGACCCAGCAACTGCCCTGCTGGGCATTTATATCAGAGAAATAAAAATTTAGGTACACAAAATCCTATACTCAAACGTTCATAACACTTTTATTTGTAATAGCCCCAGACTAGAAATAACTAAAATGTCCCTCAATAGGAGAAGGGTTGAACCTGACTCTACTTTTATTATATCCAAGGCATGGAATACTTCTCAGCAATAAAAAAAGAAGAAACTGTTGATGCACATATCAATTTGGATGGATCTTAAAGTCATTATGAAGTAAAAAAAAATGAAAAAGTCACATATTTTATGACTCCACTTATATAAAATTCTCACAATGACAAAATTATAGAGAAGGAGAACACAGTGTTTGTCAGGAGTATGGATGATGGAGTAAGTGGTGGATGTGATTGTAAAAGGGTAGCTTTCCAGTGATGGAATATTTCAGTATCTTGGTTGCAAAGATAGTTACACAAATCCATTCATGTGATAAAGTAACATGGAAGTGTACACACATATCACTCCAAAAACAATTTCCTGCTTTTCATATGGTATTATTATCATATAAAATGTAATGATTGGGACCAACTGGATGAAGAATATAAGGAGTCTTTCTGTACTATTTCTACAACATGTGAGACTTTTTTATTAAAGAGTTTAAAAAAGAAACCACTTATAAAGCAAATAACTGAGAAACAAGAACATGGAGGCTAAAACCCAAGGAATAAGTAAATAAAATGTTTTATTATAATAGCCGGTTGTATGAAGGGACAGATTTTAAATGGGGAAGGTGTAAATAGGCCAGTGAGATGTAATACCAAAGACATTCATCCTTAACACCAAAACATGTGCTTAAAAAATATCATAGCCACAGATTAAAACATCTCCTCTTAAACTAGGCAACTGACAGTTGTGAAGTGTTTGCAATAAGCCACATAAACGAATTATATCTTTGAATAATGAATTGCAAAGTGTCTTCAGGCCCGTTGTTCAAACTTTATCCAGTAAGTGGTAGGGATGGAGGAGTTTTTTTCTGGATAACCCAGAACATATTTCTGAGCCTGTTATACAGTTCATTGATTTGCATTCACCCTGTGTAAGGTGTCCTCAAGTTTGTTTTACTATAGAATATATTTGCTTCCAGTTATGCTATGAAAAGAATATTTGCATTGAGTAAAATAGTTAGTGATAATTAGAAGGGGGCACATGGGGTAAAATTGTCTCTCTCTCCACTGCCCAAAATGATAACCACTAGCCACATTTAGCTGTTCAAATCTAAAGTAATTAAAATTAAATGAAATCTAAAATTTAGTTCTTAGACACATTTCAAGTGCTCAATGTGACTAGTGGCTACTGTGAAAGTTAATAAAGGGTAACATCCCTAAAATGGAGTCAAGAGGCCAGAAGGGAGGCTCTCACACCCTACCACTTGTCAATTGCAGACCTCCCAACAAGAAGAGACATATCTCCTATTCCCAACAGGAAGTCTATTCTTTTCTATGCCAGCAGGAAGAAGAAAGATTTTCTCCTTGGGTGGAAATGGTCCAGCCAATGAGACTGTCACAACTCAATCAGTAAAAAGCCACTACCCTTCAAGTTCCCAGTTTACTTCAATGGGCTTTTTGCTTAAAACAGCTCCCAAATCCTCCCCTTCTTTCCTCTACAAAACCACATTCCTCACCTTTTTTCTCCAGACATGTCTATGGTTTTGCTGTAGCCTGCATGTCCTGAATTGTGATTCTCTGCTATTCCTGAATAAATCCATTTTTTTTGCTGCTAAAATAACTGACAGTTTTATTTTTAAAGTTAACACTGCCATACTAGAACAACATAGATATAGAACCTTTCCATCATCACAAATAGTTCTAGACAACAACATTGCTCTAAAGCACAAAAAAACATGTCACTTTCATACCATCAGAAGTAGAGTTACAGCCCAAAGAGCTACAGAACTTAGTATTGTATTATCTGAGGCTTTAATTTATACATAATTTCATATTCAGCAATACTGAGCAGTATTTTGTAGTAGTTAAGTGCTAGGGCTTTAGGCCTGGATTTCAATTTTAGCTTCAACTTTTACTAAATTGTGTGGCCTTAGGCACGTTAGACTACTTTGATTCTCTGAACCTGCATTCTCATTTTTAAATAGGTGGGGACTGGAGGGATAATAGTACCTACCTCGTAGGGTTGTTGTGAAGGATTAAATGAGATAAGATCAGTATCTGACACATGTAATAGATAAATGTTATTCTTCACCTTATTAGGTCCAGAAGATGAACTTGGCTTGTTCTAGGACCTAAAATCTAGGTGATGAGTAGAAATGGCAAACAGGAAACACTTAATCATATGAGCAACAAGGGACTCAGTCTCTAATAGGGGCCTCCTTTGACTCTTGATAGAGAAACAGTAACCACCTTGTTCCTCCATAACTTGGGGCCAGAGACAAAAGCAACTTTCTCCCCTATAGATCTGTTTGTCTTTCAGCCTTCAAAAAGTCAAGGGTTACCTTAGCCTTTAGCCTCAAAGGACTCAGAATTAAAAGTTAACTTCCACGTTGTGTCAAAAGAAAAAGTAAAATGAAATTTTAAAATAATTAAAAAAAATAAATAAAAGTACAAGACACCATCTATAAAAGAAGAAAACCCAAACAAGTCACTCAGTAGGAGAGGTACTGAGTTGTTCTTCCAACTGTTCTTGGCAAGCAAATCCAATTCCTTGGTGTATTAAGGTAAAATGTTACTATATTCAATCCTGGGTGAATATTACACAACTAGCCTGCTCTATCTCTGTAATCAACAAGATAAATATTTATTGAACACCTACTACATACAAGACACTTTCACTCTACACCAGCCATCAGCAAACTGCATCTGGTAGGCCAAATTAAGTCTAGTTGTAGTGTTTTTATCTGGGAAACAAGGTAGAATGATTTTTACATTTTTAAACTGTTGGACAACCTGCCCTCAACCACTATTATCAGACACTGAATGGCTCTAGAAACAAGCTTTCACGGCAGACTTGATAATGTTTCTTAATTAATTCAACCTAAAATAACAAGGCAAAACAGCACTTCTTTGTGAAACTCACATTGTAGAAAAGTCATTTCAACAACTAGCACTGCTTGAACCAAAATTAATGTCAACAAGCTTTATATACTTCCCATGCTGTCACAAGTCAAAACAACAAAATCACAAAGAGATACCACTTCACACACACTAGAATGGCTATAATAAAAAAGATAGACATTAACAAGAGTTGGTAAAGAGATGGAGAAATTGAAACCCTCATACATTGCTGGTAGGAATGTAAAATGGTGCAGCTGTTGTAGAAAAAGTTTGGCAGTTCCTCACAAAGTTAAACAGAGCTGCCATATGGCCTGGCAATTCTACTCCTAGGTATGTACCAAGAGAAATGAAAACATATGTCTGCATAGAAACTTGCACACGAATGTTTAGAGAAGCGTTATTCATAACCAAAAGGCAGAAACCACCCAAATTCCCATCAACCGATGAACAGATAAATAAAATATTGTATAACCATACAATGGAATACTATTCAGTTATAAAGAGGAACAAACAACTGATAGATAGTAAAATTTGGATAAAGGTCAAAAACATGCTAAGTGAAAGAAGGCAGACACAAAAAACCACGTTGTATCTTTCTGTTTGCATGAAAACACAGAAATTGAAAATCTATATAAACAGAAAATATATAATTGGTTGTCTGAGGCTGGGAGTAGCAATGAAGAGTGACTGCAAATGAGCACGAGGTTTCTTTCCAGGGTGATGGAAATCTTTAAAATGAAAGTGTGGTGATGGTAACATGACTCTAAAATACATTGCTAATAGGGGCACCTGGGTGGCTCAGTGGTTGAGCATCTGCCTTTGGCTCAGGGTGTGATCTTGGGGTCCTGGGATCGAGTCCCACATTGGGCTCCCCGCAGGGAGCCTACTTCTCCCTCTGCCTATGTCTCTGCCTTTCTGTTTGTCTCATGAATAAATAAAATATTTAAAATGAAATTATAAAATAAAATACATTGCTAATAATTAAACTGTACACTTTTAAAAATGTACAACACCAAAAGCATGGTTCACAAAAGAGAAAAATTATAAATCGGACCTCATCAAAATTCATAACCTTTGCACTTCCAAAGACACCGTTAAGAAAATGAAAAAGCAAGCCACAGACGAGTAGAAAATATCCACAGATCATATAGCTGGCAAGGATTTGTGGCTAAAACGTATAAACAATGCATTCAACTCAACAATAAAAAAACAATAACGATAATAACTCAGCTCAAAAATGGAAAAAATATATGAGCAGACACTTCACCAAAGAAGATACACAATTGGCTGATAAGCACACAAGTCGATGCTCATCATCATTAGTCGTTAAGGAAATGCAAATTATAATCACAACGGGTTATCATTTCACACCCATTTAGAATAGCTATAATAAAAAGACAATAACAAATGTTGGCAAGGATTTGGAGAAACAGAAATCCTCCTACATTGCTGGAGGAAAGGCAAGATAGTGCTGCCACTTTGGGAAACAGTTTTGCAGTTTCTTAAAAACTTAAACAGAAATTTGCTACATGTTCCAGTAATTCTGCTCTTAGGTATCTACCAGTAAGAAATGAAAACATATGTCCGCAGGGAGACTTGTACACAAATGTTCTTAGCATTAGTAGTGAGAGCCAACAACTGGAAACAACCTAAGAGCTAGTGAGCAGACAGAACAAGTGTGTTCTATCCGTAAAATAGAATACCATCCAGCAAGAAAAATTAATGAGGTACGGATACATGCTAAGTAGGAATGGACCTTAAAAATATCATGCTAAGTGAAAGAAGCCAGGCACAAAGGACCACATACTGTAAGATTTTATTTAGATGAAATGTCAAGAATAGGCAAATTTATAGAGGTGGAAAATAGATTAGTCATTACCTGGGGACTGGGAGTGGGAACAAGGATGAACTATAAATGAGCATGAAGGATCTTATTGGAGGGAGCGCAAATGTTCTAAAACTGATTATGGTGATGGCTGCACCACCCAGTAAAGTTACAAAAAAATTATTTATACATTCAAAGGCAGTGAATTCTATGGTATGTAAAATACATTTCAATAAAGCTGTTAAAAATAGGAAAAGGGAAAAATTAATTAATTTTTTAAAATAGGAAAAGAACAGTAGGGGAAAGTGGATGAAGGGTACACAGTAATTATGTGCTACCCTTTCAACTTTTCCTTAAGGCTAAAGCTATTGTGAAATTTTAAAAAATAAATAAAAATTAACAAGAATATGTTTGTGGGTCAATGGCAGTATTTGGCAGCACCTATCATTGTGAAAAGACATTTACAAAGATGAAATAAATGAATCTCATTACAGATCAGCACTAACAGGCGAACATTTGACATGGTTTTTATGATGGGGAACTCTGATGGTGAGCCCCAATTAAACAAAATGTTATCCCCCTAAAACAAGAATTACATTTCTATTAGTAGTCCTGTATAACAAAAAAAGGTGCTCAACTATTGTTTTATTTTGGATTTAATCAATTAACATTTGTTGAAATTTGTTTTCTCTCTTGTTATATAAGTGCCTAAAAATTATCCACAATTTAACCTTATGGCCTGCAACGCCTAAAATAATTACTGTCTGGCTCTTCACAGAAAGTTTGCCAAGCCCTGTTCGACACCATAACAGGATATATATAAACATAATCAGTCTCTTCCTTGAGTATATTCTTATCATTACCCAGTTTTGGCATAAGGCCCTCCTCAATATGCTCTATAAAGGATAGGGTTTGCATCCCTTCTGCTATGACACTATTTGGGATTTCTACAAATGGAAACACTATTAGCTTAATATTTCTATTAAGCCTCGATGTGATCGTTATTGTCATGACATTAAAGGGCCAACACCATTCCACAGTATCAAGATGACTCTCATCAAGTTGTGATGTCACCAGACCATGGACTCACCGAGGTCAATTAGATATCAAGTGGCTCCTGTGGCCTCACACCCTGCCTTTGGCATCACCCTGGCACATCACCTTACTATGGAGTCATATGCTATCACTGCTGTGACAGAATTCTGCCCTGATGCCACTCTGCCGAGATGTCAGAATAATTAGCCCCTACTTCTTTCCACTCCTTAGGCAACGGCAGGGAGGGGGAAGGTGGCCACAGACACCGCATGAACCCAGGAGGTAGTCCCCAGCTCCTACTGCTGTTCCTTCCGCCTGCCACTGCAGGTCAGGGCCCCCGTGGGACAGGACCTTCAGACTCATGTAACTCTCTTGCCAGGACCCCACACCCGTTTCTCGTGGCCGACTCAATGGCCCAACAGCGACCACCCGCCCCGGTTCCATACGAAGCCGATCCCCGTACCTGACTCCATTCTCCAGCTGTCATCCTGGGCCAATTCCACCCGGCACTTGACTACGGCGGCCGCAAGGGACCCTGGGACCTGTAGTTCCGCGCTGCTAGGGGCAGAGTCTGTGAGAACGGTAAAGGCGCCTCTCCGCCCGGAACTACGCTCAAACTGCAACTCCCAGAGGCGCCCTGCGATGGGAAAGAAGCAAAGGAACAAGGAAGATCAGTGATTGGTGGAACTCTGCCGCTCTTTTGATTGGCAGTCATAGCTGGAGACGTGAGGCCATCGCTGGTCGAGTTTCACCGAGGTTCTGGGAAAGCGAAATGGAGGGTTGTGTGTCTAACCTAATGGTCTGTAACCTGGCCTATGGCGGGAAGCTGGAGGAGTTGAAAGAGAGGATCCTGGAAGATAAATCCCTGGCTACTAGAACTGACCAGGTAAAGCGACTCTGGGGCCTCCGGGCAGGCGATGGCGTCAACGAGGCCCAACGTGGCTGCCTAGCCCGGCCCAAGGGAGGCCGGTTACTTAAGGGCCAGATTCCCACCCCCGCCTCCCCATCCTTTCCCGGGGTCACCTCAGGACTCGGAATCAGGGTGGCAGGAGCTAGTCCCGCAAACCACAAATATTTTGGGGAGGGGGAGCGATAGTTAGCTCGCTGAATTTTGAATAGTTCTAGAACGTTCACCGCGTTTCTCAGAAATGCTCAATCTTTGCGCTACCCTTAAGGGGGAAAGGTGTTGTTGTTGTTTTTAGTGGATTTATTTTTTTACTGGTAGTTTTATTCCATGAAACATGTGTAACTGAACGCCAGTTCTGTGCCAGGCAGTTTGCTAGGAGTTGGGGATACAATCAAGGGGAAGAAGCAGACTTTAATAAAGTAACCCCAAATAATATGTCCGGTAACAAATTGTGGTGACTACTCTGGAGAGAAGTTCACGTAGTACTTTCAGAACGTAGAATGGCAGGCCCTGATTTAATCTCCCTTAGAAGGGCGAATGTTGTGGTCATTGAAAAAGTTTTGCAAAGGAGGGAAGGTTGGTTACATCTTGATGGAGGAGTGAGATTTTCCTGGCGGAGTGAATGGGCATTCCTGGGCAGAGGCAGAACAAAAGTGAATGGACTCTGGGAAGTGTTTCTACTCAAAGGACCCTCATGCTTTCATCCCGAGTGTTCTAGAAAGATTCACAGTGACCTCACCAATCCAACAAATATTTATAGATTGCATTCTATGTGACAAGTACCATGCTAAGCACTAGTGAGACATTGTCAGGGACTTACAAAAATCCATTTTGTGTCTTTGGGAAGAGTAGAAGTCAGAAGACCTTTTTTTTCTGGAACTTTCCTTTATTGCTCAACTTGAAAATGGCTTTACCTCTACCTAATTTACCTTCATTATGATCTGATAATGTTTAATACTTTAAATTTAATTAAATAATGTCAAAATAAGATTTAATGTATTCTTCAAGTCAATGGCATAAAACAGGGAAACTATTCAAGGTAAAGAGAGTTAAGAAAAAAAAAGAGAGTTAAGAACCAACAATCATATGCAAATTATGGGTCTTGTAGGGATTGAAACAAGACAACTATTAAAAAACATTTGGGGGATAACTGGGGAAATCTCAATACAGACTGAGTTTTAGATGTCATAAAGGAGTTAATGTTAGTTTTGATAGGTGTAATAATGGCTTAGTGCTATGGAGGACAACATCCTTATTTAGGTACTGAAATATTTACGGATGAAAAATCATGATATTTAGAATTTGTTTTTAAAAACCTTATCGAGGAAGTGAGGTGAGACAACTACGGCAAAATGGTAAATCTAGGTGAAAGGCATATGGGTTTCTATTACAGTCCATCTGTGTTTGAAATTCTTTTGTAATAAAGTTGAAAGTACCACTTTCTTTTCCATAGAACTAAGAAGTACAGCTGTCACTGCAAAAAAGAAATTCTCTTTGAGAAACATGACTACTACAAGCTATTTATTTATTTATTTATTTATTTATTTATTTATTTATTTATTTTTAGACTTTTTTTATGATAGTCACACAGAGAGAGAAAGAGAGGCAGAGACATAGGCAGAGGGAGAAGCAGGCTCCATGTACCGGGAGCCCGACGTGGGATTCGATCCCGGGTTTCCAGGATCGCGCCCTGGGCCAAAGGCAGGCACTAAACCGCTGTGCCACCCAGGGATCCCTTATTATTTTTTTTAAAGTAGTGTTGCTGTTTAATTTTGCGTGTGGTAGGGATCCCTGGGTGGCGCAGCGGGTTTGGCGCCTACCTTTGGCCCAGGGCGCAATCTTGGAGCCCCGGGATCGAATCCCACGTCGAGCTCCCGGTGCATGGAGCCTGCTTCTCCCTCTCCCTGTGTCTCTGCCTCTCTCTCTCTCTCTCTCTCTCTCTCTCTGTGACTATCATAAATAAATAAAAAAATTTTTAAAAAAATTTTGCGTGTGGTATATATTTTAAACAATTATGTAGATAATCTCAAAGAGTTTTATGAACATATCTTTCCCATAAGATTCATTCATTCTTTCCAGAGCATCTAGAAATGTCAGTGGCAGACAGGTATTTGTAGCTCAGCTTCACCATTTACTGGTTGTGTGACCTTGGACAAGTTGTTTACCCTGAGGAGTCTTAATTTACTCACCTGTAATGGGCATAATGTCCACTATGTGGGATCACTGAGATTAAATGAGATGATGACTGCAAAATTTCTAGCACAGTGCCTCCCATAAAAGAACAGCAATAATGTAACAGTAAATACCCAAAGCTCTGTTTCTGTCAAAACAGTGAATTCAGTTTCGTGCTTCACTGCTTTCAAGGCTGTATTCTGCCCAGAATTGTATTTATCAATAGATTATCCCCCATGTTAGTAAAACCTTGGTCTCTCTTAACAGTAAGTAATAGTTTAAGATTTCCTACCTGAGGATCCAGTGCTCTCCATTTCTTATTTCCAAACTATAGCTTTGCTGGCCCCAATATTAACTTTTTCTGCGTTCTTGCCTTCTATTTCTCTTCAAGAATATTGATAGTCTGTCTTCTCTGTTTCCTCTGCAGGACAGCAGAACCGCATTGCATTGGGCATGCTCAGCCGGACATACAGAAATTGTTGAATTCCTGCTGCAACTTGGAGTGCCAGTGAATGATAAAGATGATGTGAGTCCTAGGCGGATTTGATAAGTGCCCAGTTATCTTTAGACTCCAGAGTGGTGTTTACCGAGGACTGAGTATTAAGCCACAAAAAAAAAAACTGTAAACTTTATGACTGGGCAGTTACAGTAGGGCCTTGGTGACCTCGCACAGGTCTAGTGGGTGCATTACTTTAGAATGTTAGTTTCTGCCACTCATATCTCATAATTTATTAACATGCAGATTAAGGCTGCAAGACTACAAATTCTTTATATTATGTTGGAAAGCTTTTTATTTTATATATATATAATATTTTATACATATACACACACACACACACACACACACACACACACACACTCTCTCTCACTCAGGGCCTGGATATCCTTTTGTTGTTGTCATATAGAGATTTATTATAACGGCATTGGTTATATTAAGATAAAACTTGGTGGAAGAGGGGCACCTGGGTGGCTCAGTGGTTGAGCATCTGCCTCCAGCTCAGGTTGTGATCCCGGGGTCCTGGGATCGAGTCCCGCATCAGCTTCACCACAGGGAGCCCACTTCTCCCTCTGCCTATCTATGCCTGTGTCTCTCCTAAATAAATAAATAAAATTTAAAAAAACTTGATGAAAGAATAAGAATAGAAACGTTTTTATAAGCAACAATTCCTTTGCTCACCAAAGTACTATTTATAATAGCAAAGCAATAAAAACAATTCAGTGTAGGAATGGTTGAATACAGTAGGTATACCCATATAATAAAATAAAATAATATGCAACCAAGAATCCAAAGAAGGAGATAGAAAATTCTCACAATAAAAGAAGTGGACATTGTGAGAAAGGCAACTCACAAAACTTTATGTCATATAATCCCAACTTGAAAACACATTAGAATTACTCTCATAGATCATTATCTCTGTGTTACGGCCTTATGGGTGGTTCCTTGTGTCTACATCTGCTTTCCCAATTTTCTGCAGTGTTTAATGAGGGGGAAAAGGAGGTTATTTTTTTTAAACCATTCACGCCCCGCTTTTTGTAAACCCTACCTAGATGTCAGCATTAATCCCTATGCCTTTCACCCCTGGCTCTTATACTGCCTACCTCTTTCATAGGCAGGTTGGTCTCCTCTTCATATTGCTGCGTCTGCTGGCCGAGATGAGATTGTAAAAGCACTTCTGGGTAAAGGTGCCCAAGTGAATGCCGTCAACCAAAATGGCTGTACTCCCCTGCATTATGCAGCTTCTAAAAACAGGCACGAGGTAGGATTCTGTTCTCTGGCAGCTACTCTTGAGTTCTGATCCTGTACACGAACACAACTAGACGTCTGCATTGTTCTCCATGGTTCCAGATTGCTGTCATGTTACTGGAAGGTGGAGCTAATCCAGATGCTAAGGACCATTATGAGGCCACGGCAATGCACCGCGCAGCAGCCAAGGGTAACTTGAAGATGATTCATATCCTTCTGTACTACAAAGCATCCACAAATATCCAAGACACTGAGGGTAACACTCCTCTGTAAGTGACAAGTAGCAATCATTTGTACTCTCCTTGACAGCCCACTTGCACTAATACTTATACATCATTTCTTTTTTTATTCTGCTTATAAACATACTCCATGCTTATAACAAAAAATGTGAAAGTACAGACATATAAAAATGAAAATTGCCCATGTAATTTTAATCTATTTCCTCTCCATTCTTCTGTATGCAAATGTGCGTATTAAAAAATTTTGCAAAATTGGGATCGGACAACGTATGTAATTCCATCCTGTTCCTTTAACCTCATAGTATATTGTGAGCACTTTCCAATGTTATTAAATATTTTTAAAACTTTTTTGAATGGCTGTATACAGTTCCACTTTGTGGATGTGCCAGAATTTAATTATTCCTCTTACTGTATGCTTAAGCTCTTTTGAGTTTTCCATGTGTATAAATGATGTTACATTGACAAAGTTTATACAAAAATCTTTGGCCATGTTGCTGATTATTACCTTAGTATAGACTCCTAGAAGTAGGACTGCTGAGTCAACACACACACACACACACACACACACACACACACATTTTAAGACTATTGCTATATATTGCCAGATTGCTTCCAGAGGAGTTATACTATTTACCCTCCCGACAGCAGTTTGAGAGTGCCTATTAACCCTTCACCAACACTGAAAATATCCTTTTGTTCTATCAGACATGGTATTTCAAACTTGTACTTTGCATTTTTATTAACAGCAATGTGAAATGTCTTTTAATGACTACAACTAATTAGATTTCTTCTCTAAATTATAACCTTTTGTGTCCTTTTCTCTGCTTTCAGGGAACTAATTTATTTTCCGTGTTTTTTTCTTCGGTGTTCTCAACTTCACATACTAAAAATATTAACTTGCTGTGTTAGTCAAAACTATTTTTCTTGGTTTGTCTTTTCGCGTTCATTTTTTTTTTTTTAAGAACAAGTTTTTTCAGCTTCTAAGTAGTCAAAACTATTAATCTTCCCTATGACTGGAAAGTCCTATCTCAACCTGAAATTAGTTAAATATTTACTTGTATTTTATTGCAGGCTTTTTTTAAAATATTACATTGGTTTTCGTTGAGAGTTACTGTTCTTCATTTAACTCAGATCCATCTGGAATTGATTTATGCCTATGACCTGAGGCTATCCTCTGCCTTGGTATTTTTTTTCCTGCAAGACATGGCTACTTTTTTTTCTCCTTAGTGAGTGGTGACTTTTTTGAACCAGAAACTTTGAGTCTCCTTTTTTGTCTAAAGAGAGATTCAGTCTTTTTTCAAGCATTGTTTTCTTAACTCTTTTTTTTTTTAAAGATCTTTTCTTTAGGCCCAAGTGGCTCTGTTTAGAAAGACTTATGCATTCTAGCTCTTTTCTCTGCAGCAAGGAAGAAACCTAGGAGTGAAGCAGGTCGGGGTCCCAGGAAGAGCCTGGGATTTAGGGATAGCTAGTTGCTGTTTACTCAATTCCAACTCAGCCATTTATCCAACTATATTAAATACTTACACTGATTTGGAAAGGTAACTTAACTTCCCGAACCTCAATTTCCTCATCTGTAATATGAAGGGAATAATTCCTTCCTCACTAGATTGTTGTGAGGCTTAAATAAAATGATGTAAAGTACCTAGTGCCTTGCCTGATAAACCCTAAGTGCCTGGCAAGGTTTCCCCCTTCGATTACTGCTCAGCCTTGTTGGCATAGGTAAAGACATCAACCTCTGTCACAATTTCAACTGTAAAGTGTCGATAATACCTCCATGTTCTCTTTCAAGGTAGATATAAGGAGCAAATGAGATGAAACCTTTTAAACGGCTTTTCTAAAATTTCAACCACACAAATTGCAATCAGCAAATTATGAATTGGGGCTTTTCTAAACTGTAGCCCTGAAGTACTGTGTATCTGGTACAAACTACTCTCCAGAAAACATGGAAGTTGTTCTTAGGCTGACATGTAGATCCCTTCTTCGACTGTGGTGTGTCCAGAACTCTGATTTATGATCTGGTACCGTAAGGCCATTCCACTGAATTTTAGCTTATGAACAGCCTTCCCCATGCACATTCCTGATTAAATATTCTGATATTATACTCCCTAATAATACGCAGTTCAGACCACTTCTCAGGAAGTCCTCATCACATCAAATTGGCCAGGAGTAATCAGTCTCTGTGGTCCTTCAATTTCAGACACTTAGCCTGTGATGAGGAGAGAGTGGAAGAAGCCAAACTGCTGGTGTCACAAGGAGCAAGCATTTACATTGAGAATAAAGAAGAAAAGACACCCCTGCAAGTGGCCAAAGGTGGTCTGGGTTTAATACTCAAGAGAATGGTGGAAGGTTAAGCAGCTTGGATTTATTCTTACTATATATGTTTTGTGGTTTTTCCCCAATGTTCTGGAAACTAATGTAATTGTGCACAAGCCATCATCTGTGAATGATAAAGTTTTTGCATCTTCAAAGTCTCATATAAGTGTGTTGAATATGGTTCCTGCTGAGGTATTTGTTCTGAGCTTACAACTAGCTTTCCAGGCATTGAATGACTCTAGAGATTGTCCTACTATTGTGTATTATTCCATGCCGAATTTTGGTTCATTTTGCGTTAGTGGTTCTGTGGCTGCTGTGAATTGTTGGCACCCTCCCCCCTGAGGCAGAACACCCCAGTAGCCCCAGGCCATTTGTTCTGTCCCATGTTTCTAGGTAGTTCTTGAATGTCCAGTTGAAACACATTCTAACTTGTTTCTCAAGCCCACTCAGGGGCCTATACCAAAAATTTGTGTTTCTTTCAACAGTTCGCTTGTTTTATTTTTGTTATGGGAGGAATACATACATATTTTAAAGGACCAAATTTTCAGTTGGGGGGGCATGCAAGTTTGGAATTCATAAACACTAAAATAATGAAAAATAAGAGCCTGTGTATCCATGTATCTTTTTAATGAGCTCTTTCCCTCCAAAATAAAAATGTATTGTTTTTAAAATGAAAGTTTTATCTGTATTAAGTCATCCTGTACTGGAAAAAAATACCAAACTTGTTAACATGGTATGTAACAAAAATGTATTTTGATTTGTATTTCAGAAACAAAAAATAAAATGTTGAGAGAATCTCCCAGTTTCTCTTTCAAATCAGTTAGACACCCATGTGAGCCTTGAAATCCTTCATAAATACATTTCTCAGTTTTTGCTAGCTCTGAAGTCAATAAAACTAGTGAAGCTTGAACTGCAGCTAAAATCTTTAAAAACAGTAATCTTCTGAATTGCTAATTAAATGTGGAGCAAAAGAAAATAAGTGTAACCTTGATCTCAATTTAGGGAAACAATGTAAATGATTACTAATCATAAAATCTAATGAACTCCAAGTGACTCTTCAAATTATTTGTTTAATTTGAATCTCATGCTGCAAATATTGCTTGAAATAAGTGATCCTAGTGAGCCCACAAACTTGCTTCAATTGTGGGTCAGCGACTTAACGACCAGTAGCTGAAATGAGTTTTGTGAATACGAACAGTGTCATTGATAATGTAAAACCTTTACATAAATAGTTGAGTGTTGAGCTTTATAAATATTAATCAGGGAAGTGTCTTCTTATGGAACTAAGTGTTTGTTTATTGAATGCCAAGGATAGAATTGACAATGGGAAATAATTTCTTTCCAGTGGTTTTTAGCAGTGAATAAAGTTGTATCTAATCTAATCGGGCCTGTTAGGTCTGAAGGCATTTACTCTTCATAAACACTGATTTTATTGTCTGAGATAATTGGCTTCATGGGTGTGAAAGAAAACTGATCTCAGTTCTTAAATAAAAAACAGGTGGAACCAAGCCTCAGTTAATTTGTGGGCTATTGGCATTTTATAAATATAAAGTATATTATGAGGATACGAATGGCCCTGGATGTTGATCAGATTGTTATCGGTTCATATAGGAAACCCAGTAAAGATGAAGCTGATTAAAGGTCAGCAGGTTTTACAATTGCTTCCAAATGAACTCCAGAAAGATGAGAATTTCAGTTGTAAAGCTTACCTGAATATAAGATGAAAGATGTAGGTAAATAGGAAGAGTGGGGGAAAAAAGTGTAAGTATTGGAGGGAATCTACAAATTGAGTGAATTTCTGTGATATTCAGGGTAAATCAGCATTTTACTTCATAATCTTTGACTTAGCAATTTGTATGATCCCTGTGTTTTGATTCCCCAGTTTCTTAACTATACTGACTATAATGAAGTCATGACATGGCTGTGTTTGCTTTCTGTTTCCATATCCAATTATACTCTCAAACCCCCAGATCCATCTGGGTGCAAGTCTGATACGATCTGGGTGCCCTTTACTTTGGGTTCTGTGGCTCCAGCTTCACAGTTCTGGCTGCCTGAAAATGCAGAAATTTGTATGTACGTTTTTCTGGGAAAAGGGTTCTGTAGCTGTCACCAGATTCTTAGAGGGATCTGTGACTCCCCCAAAATGTTAAGAATCTCTCATCAAGAGAAGAATATTGAACTCATCATCAGGGGATGTGGGTTCTACCACACTATAGTTTATAAATATTTATCATTTATCATTCTCCACTGCAAACTTTAAGAAGCCAAAAATCATCTCCATTTTATAGTTGAGAAACCCAGAGCTAGAGGAATCTAGCTTTCCTGGATCCTGCTCCATTTTCTGTCTGCCTCTAGTCAAAAACTGGACCAAATGGAAAGTACTGTGGCATTTTGATAGGAACCTGTTAGTTTTAAGCCCTTTCCTTTCCCCTTCCCCTTCCCCTTCTGCCAGGCCTTCTCAGCTCTGGGTGGATTGTTTTTGGTTTCCTGGAACCTTCATTAACATCTCTAAATCTTTGTTTTGTCTTGTCCCTTTGAAACCAAAGCTTCAGATACAGCTATTGACTTTTTATTGATTGGTTTGAACCTTTCATAAGACCCTCTAACCTGTTTTCCAGCACAGAGATGTCATATAATACTAAAACTTTGGGTTTGTTTCATTGAAATTAATGTGTTGCAGTTGAAAGAGCATTATACTGGGAATCAGAGAACTTGAGATCTAGTCAATTTTGTATAATTTCAGGTAGATAATTTTCTCTCTTCACTCAGGGAGTCTCCTCTGGGGATTGGGTGGGGATAAATAGGAATGATCCAACTTTTTAAAACTTCACTTAACCTCTTCCTTGGTCCCCTACTAAGCAGATAATTCTCTGTTACCCCTACCCCCCATGCCATCATGGTCAGGAGTGAGCCATTGAGTGTGTTACTACCAGTGTACTGCAGTTGACAAAGGTCGAATGCTATTCTCTCAAAGCTCCCTTCTAGCTCTTCTAGCTTCTCTTTATTTTTTAAAAAATATTTACTTATTTGAGAGAATACAAGCGGAGGGAGGGGGGATAAGAAGAAGCCGACTCCCCACTGAGTCAGGGAGCCTGATGCAGGCCTTATCCCAGGACCCTGAGATCATGACCTGAGCCAAAGGCAGACGTTTCACCAACTGAGCCACCCAAGTGCCCTTATTCTAGCTTTTCTTACTGAAAATTCATCAAACCTGAGTTTCACAGCTGCAAATACTAACTTCCCAGCATACAGTATTGGTGGTAAAGGTCGACTGGTACTCTGAAGGACATTGGAGCTATCAATATTTCTAGCTATTGGTCAAGAATTACTATGTTTTCATCGTTTTTCCTCATAAACTGCTATAATTTGGAGGCCCTCCCCGATGCAGTACAAATTCCAGCCTTCCTCGCCTGCCATCAACACACTACTGTTGATGTGCAAGAACATGTCACAGTGGGGCACCTGGGTGGCTCAGTGGTTGAGTGTCTGCTTTTGGCTCAGGTTTTGATCCCAGAGTCCTGGGATCGAGTCCCTCATCGGGCTCTCCACAGGGAGCCTGCTTCTCCGCCTATGTCTCTGCCTCTTTCTCTGTGTCTCTCATGAATAAATAAAAAAATTTTTTAAAAGAACTTGTCACACAGCAAGGCTTCAAACTCCTCAGGGACAGGAGCTAGCTCTGATTCTGCTCACCATTGTAACACCAGCCACAGTACCTGGTTTACAGTTGCCACTCAATATCTAGTGGATGACTGAATAAACAGATGAATTTGAGGAGAATAAGGACCTACAGTCAAAACAGCTGTTCTGTTGACTTTAGCATATCCTCGTTGCTAAGTACATAAAGAGATGAGAGAAGTTCCTGAAAATCGTTTTGGGTAGTGAGAAGTGAATTCTTAAGAAACCCATGGGATTTGATTGGGACCACCTACTTAAATTTTAACTCTCCGCGGCAAAATAAATCAGGTAGTACCCTCTCTGAATGAGAATTAATGCTGAAATAATTTGAAGTTTAATCAGAATGTTTGGGTAATGACCTATTCCAATACTTATTTTCTGATCCACCTTTGCTTTGTTCCCTTGATGGAAAGCTCTTTAACACGAGCCCATTGTCCTGCCCAAGTAAAATTTAGTGAAAATTTTGCTGTGATTTCATATTTTACAGAGTCTTGGATTTATCACAAATACATGGTGTATTATGGATATGCTAGTAGGACACTAAGGAGATGGAGATGAAAGTTGAACTCACCCAGAGTGCCCTTACGAGTAGGTAAAGTAGATGGTAACCCACATGGTTTGATGTGAAAAGGCTCCTTTTTCCAGAAATAGTTCCCCTTGGGATTGTTCCAGTGCCTGAAATTCCACCATTTAGACTCTTTGGGTTAAGGGCCTGTGTTCAAGGGCCTCCTTTTAAAAGGTAAATACTCAAAAGAGAGCTAACCCATTATCAATCCAAATGACATCACTGGATGATAAAAGATCCAGACAGACAAGAACAGGTTACAGAAAAGCTGCTTTTTAAAATGGGGTCAATGGGGGTGTCTGGCAGCTCAGGCGATTGAGTATCCAACTCTTGATTTCAGCTCAGGGTCCTGAGATGGAGGCCCATCTGCACTTGAAGATTCTCTCCCTTTGCCCTTCCCCCACTCATGCTCGCATTCACTCTCTCACTTTCTCTCTGTCAAATAAAAGCTGTAAAAAATTAAAAAATAAAGTGGAGCCAAGGGTAGAGGTAGGTCCTGAGCCATGAATTCTGCCTGAAGGATGCAGAGCTGAGTGGGCCACTGAGCTACCAGATGCATGAGAATCCTGGGTGTTTGGAAAATAAGACACCAGATGGCCAGGAAGAGCACTCAAAGGAGAGATCCAAAGATAACTACTTCAGGTTGACCTCACCTACTCCCCTTGCCCAGCTAAGGTTTCTGCACGGGCAACATGTACACTATATTTTTAAATCTGGATTTTTCTCTCCATTCCTGTTGATTTTAGCTCAGCTTCAGGCTATTGAGATCATTTTTGAGTTGTACAACATAGTAATCATTCTCCCCAGGAGGAGGGCATCCACAGATTTATTAAGTGTTTTTATCTAAGTCACTAGTTCTTAATCTTGGATTCAGGGAGTCTGTAATTTACCTAAAACTGTACATGACACTTTGTGTACATAAGCGTTTTTCTGTGGAGAGGGGTCCAGAGTTTTCAGCAGATTTTCTTTTTTTTTTTCAGCAGATTTTCGAGGTGATCCATGTCCTTTAATCCAACTAACTATATTCATCAGTTTTTTGAACAGTGTTACTAAGGACAGAGCTCTGTAAGATCACCAAGAGTGACCTCCTTCCTGCTCAGCAATGATCCATCAGTTTCTTTTCTTGCGATTTGCCTCATTATAAAAGTGAAAGAGAAAAGTGAATTCCAGCTACTTTGATGGTCTGGTACCATCTGGTGTTTAGTTTTTAATCTTTAAATATTAGATCATTCTCAAAACCTTCATCATTTTGCCTACTGGACCCATCAGACACTATGTATCATTATATTTAATGTGAATGGCATTATAGATGCTTCAAAAATCCCTATGATTGGCTGAAAATTGACACATTGAAGTAAGTATCCAAGTAAAAGCTTGTTATTTCTCTCCATGGCTCTGGACGAATGTAAATGTTAAGTTGCAATCTACCTTAAAACCAACAAAGACTCTACTTCAATTAGTGTATAGGTACATTTTCTATATAAAGGGCTTCACAGCTTAAGAAAATCCTCTACATGAAAATCTGGATGTGATAAATTAGAGATTCATTACTTCATTTAAAAAGGATTCACGTTGGAAAGAAGTCAGACACAAAACAAGTCCAGACTATATGATCACATTTATACAAAGGTCAAGAAAAGGCAAAGCTAATCTCTAAAGATGGAAAGCAAATCAGTGGTTGCCTAGGTCCAAGGTGATGGTGGGATTACACGAAGGCATAGGAAACACTTTGGATTGACAGAAATGCTCTCTTTAAATTGTGGTGGTTTCATGGGTGTATACATCTGTCAAAACTCATCAAATGGTACACCTGAAATGGGTATGCTTTATTGTACATAAAGTATATGTCAATAACATTAATGAAAGATTTACCTTAGGATCATTAAAATGAGATTTTATTGAGTGTTATTTATGGAACTTCAAAATAAGATTTAAAATCTGATTACACAAATGAAAAAATCTACCTTTAAATTTCTTCAAGGTGGTATATGGGTAAAATATCAATGGAGAACACATTTTGGCAGGTAAAAAAGAGGTAATATCAATGCATGTTAGGTTAATATTTAGCACTTATATGGTTATCTACTACTGTGGAATATCCCAACAGTGAAACAGATTAAATAATTTGTTCAGATTATCTAAAATAGATCTTAAGTATTCACTTAGAACAGTTTCATATTCTGGCCCTTCTTAAGTAAGGTAGCATCAGATATAGTGATAACATAGTATCTCATTAAAAGGTAAATTGTACATCACCTATGGTATCAACATTTTTTAGTCACCGAAGGAAAATGTTATCTGGAACTGTTTGCCTGTAGATTATCTTGCATTTGAAAACTAGGTTATTTAAATTTTTTGCTATGCTTAAGATACTGTATAGCAGAGTGGTTCCTTGGGAGATCTAATATGATAAATGAAGCACTGATTTTAAGACCTAGATTTAAATGCTATCTACCAATTAATATGTACCCTTTACATATTCTCCTCTGCAATTTTTGAGGATTCCCCCTGCCCCCAATCTACAAGAGAATGCTAGCAAATTCTTGTCTTCATGGCCAGTGTCAAAATGAATAGGGAAGCCCTGACAGCTCATCCTAGGAATAATATCGAATCCAATTAATGCCACCTTGTCATGTGTGCATGTGGAACATAATAAAGATGAGCTGAAAATAGAGATTTTCTGAAGTACAGTGTAGATGTTGCTGCAAAACAAAACACTTTCATCTGAACGAGAAATCACTCACTTTGTCATCGGTTAGGCTTACATGTTAGTAAAAGTGTAAGTCATGCAGGAACCCTTGTATTTATCTTGACCTATTTGTTTGGGATTGATGGTAGGGGCGCCTTGTTAGAAAAGGGTTAGTCAGAACAGAGGAAGGGGGTGGGAGACTAGTTAGGGCAGCTGAATTCCAAATACCAGTAATAAGTTCCTTAGCGATGAACACTGTACTTAGGCTACAGCCTATGGCTTACTCACTCCCTATCCTTCTCACACAAGGGCTCCACTATAATCCCAGGCTCAGACTCAGACTCAGGCTCCAGCTCCGGCTCCGGATCTGGGTCTGGCTTCAGCTCTGGCTCCAGCTTTATCTCAAGCTCCAGCCCTGGGACAGGCTGCGGGGCAGGCTCCTGGACAGCCTCTGGCTCCGGGATAGGCTGATGATCTGGCCCTAGGATGGCATCGGGGTCATCCTCATGGCCAGAAGGTGGCAAGGTAGCTTCTAGCTGGATCACGTGTTCATCTGGCATTGCCTCAAACTCTGTACTTTGGTTTACCTTTGTCATTGGTCTGCAGGAAGAAGGCCCAGGAAAGAACGAGTTAGGGTTCGGCATTTCATGCAACCACGTGTTCCAGTCTGTTCAAGGCTTATGGGATTTCTGATATTCTGACTCACTGTCAGACCACACATTCATCTTGTCTCCTAACCAGACGGGTTAGGTCTCAACAAGAGAATGAGAGTCCCAAGAGAGAAAAACTAGTATACCCACGGTGGTTAAATGAGTTGATAGACATAAGGTGCTTAGAGCAGAGTCTGGCACACAGCCATCAGGAACTGGTAGCTGCTGCCACCTGCTTTTATATAAGCAGTGAGTGGGAACAGAAAGACGACCTCTGATAGGTTAGGCTAAAAGGGGTGCTGAGGAAGGGCTGCCTGATAGAGATAACACCCTGACAAATGTCAACATTCAAACAAAGAAGATCTTACTCGAGTTCTGTGGTGGTCTTTGAATTTCGCTTCCTTTCTTTCCCCTTTGCCTTTGCTTTTTTCCTTGCAAAGCACATGACAGAGACGATGATGGCAGCACCTACGAGGGTCCCCACCAGCGCCCCAACGATGATTCCAACTTCTGGATCTTGAAGAAAGAAGCAGCTGGTTGGTAAAGTGGACTGTACTGGCTGCCTCACATGTGTGCTTTCATGACCAGGGTGGAATATCTGGAGCCTCCATATAGTGGGAATATGACCCGTGTAGGCTGGAAACCCCCAGAACTCTGCCAGTTGGACTCACCCTGGCTCAGCAGTGTAGCTTACCCATTCACATGGATAAACATAGAGAAGACCTATGCCATCTTGGGGGGGGCTTCCTTTCAAAATGGGGTGGAAGGAAGGGAGTATTTGGTGGGCATCTGCCGATCAAATGAAAGAGACACCATAAAGCTACAACCTGGTAAGCAGAGAAAGGACCACTGTTACAGGCAGGGAGGTTTCACCAGGCTTATCCAGAGCACAGGTGAAGTAGATCCCTAAAAACCTCTCCCACACATGCCATGCTCACCAAAAAGCCTCATGCATTCTGGCCACCGGAAAAGGCCATGCCCATTTCTATAAACAGGCATCTGGTTTACTAGATCAGTCTATGGAAAAATTCAACAAATGTGCGATGATCCAGCTGAACACCAGACTTCCCACCATCCCCAAGAGACCTTGTCTGAGTTCCAGTGGGCCCATCTCCATCCGCCTCCCTTCAAATAAGGCTGGACATCTTACATTCTGCGAGGAGAGACTAGCAGAGTTGCCCCATCGTTCTTTCAACTTTTATGGTTAAAGGAATCCATGTACACGATTCGGAAAGTCATACAGCTCTACTAGACTTATAGCAAAGAAGCAGCAGTCCCTGTGCCCGCTCCCACCAACCCCTACCCCCATCACTGTGTCCCATTCACTAGAGGCAACCACTCTTAACTCTTTTTCATGAATCATCTGGTATCTGCCTCCATGTTTCTATTGTGCTTATTTTAGTTTTCCAGTTTTTGTCATTTTTTTACAACTTCCTACCCCAGAAGATGGGGATTGTATTCTTAACTCCACCCCACTCACACATTCTCCTGATATCGCCATAGTGCAAATTGTCATGACATCAAAGTTTACAGGATTATGGTTATGTAAATATAGTTCACAGCTGCAAGAACCTAATACATCCTATGATTCTTTTTTTAATTTTATTTTTTTTTTTAATTTTAATTTTTTTAAGTAAGCTCTACGCCCAGTGTGGAGCCCAATATGGGGTTTGAACTCACAACCCTGAGATCAAGACCTGAGCCAAGATCAAGAGTTGGACACCTAACCGACTGAGCTACCCAGGTGCTCTCACATCACGATTCTTGTACATTTAAATTTTTCTCTTTGGGGCTAATAATTGCCTCATTTAGAGATGTTTTAAAATGGATTACCACTAACTTCCCAAATTTCCAACCAAAACTGTTAAAACTCCTTTCAGTAGATTTAAACACATCAGATAATCTATTGATTTCTTATGATTTTTTTCCCCCTGAGGAAACAGCCCTCCTGGGGCCCTCCATCCTCCTTCCCCCAGCAAGACTGGTTGCCCTCCTAAGCCTGCCACCATAGTGTCACCCATCAGCTGCCTTTCGCCTTCATCCCTATTTTATAGATAAAGAAACAGGCTTTGCAAGTTCTTTCAAGATCCAGCTCAAATAGCACTTTGTTGGGGCAGCTGGCCCTGGTTCTATAAGCATAATTACTTGTTTCTTCTTCAATGTCTTAGAGCCCCTGTCCAGACTGCTATTGGAGCATGTAACACATTTTACTGTTTGTCCCTCTGGCTAAACTGTGAGTTCCACAGATCCTTGGGTGGCTCAGTTGTTTGGTGCCTGCCTTCAGTCCAGGGCGTGATCCTGGAGTCCCGGGATCGAGTCCCGCATCAGGCTCCCTACGTGGAGACTGCTTCTCCCTCTGCCTGTGTCTCTGCCTCTCTCTCACTCTCTCTCTCTCTCTCTTTGTGTGTGTGTGTGTGTGTCTCATGAATAAATAAATAAATGATCTTTTAAAAAATAAATAAATAAATAAACTGTGAGTTCCTTGAGTGTAAGACCTAGATCTTATTAATCTCTGTATCTGCATCACCTATGAGAGTTTCTGGCATAGAGTAGATATCCAATTAATGTTTGAAGGAGGGAGACAGGGAGGAAAGAAGGAAGGAAAAGAGGAGGAAGGAAGGAAGGAAGGAAGGAAGGAAGGAAGGAAGGAAGGAAGGAAGCCAAATGCCACCATCATTTAAAAGGAATATTTGAGTGGAAGCAGGGCTCGAGTACAACTCCTGAGTCTCTACAGGTTATACCACTTAACCACTTCTGGAAAGGCAAAACAGGATTGGGGAAGATATAGAGATATAAAGCAGGAATGATCAAGGGACTAGGGGTAGAATGAAACCATAGACAAAGACCAAAAAGATGTCTCTTCACCTTTGACTCAAAATTAGGCGAACGAAGAAGCAACCTGGAATTGGAAAATGCTTGATTCAGGACCACCAAAAGGACAAAAGCTTAGCTTCCTAGGAGAGGAATGGTCCAAGGGAACTGGCTACCTGGATATAGTATATATTAGTCACAGATTCAAAGTGAGTTAGAAATAATGATTAGATGACATAGATGATCCTAAGTGTTATTAAGGCATCATTCAAAGGTGTGGCAAGGGGCCCCTGGGTGACTCAGTCGGTGAAGCATCTGCCTTTGGCTCAGGTCATGATCCTGGGGTCCTGGGATCAAGTCCCATGTCAGGCTCTCTGCTTAGCGGGTGTCTGCTTCTCCCTTTTCTTCTTCTTTTTTAAATTTCATTTATTTATTCATGAGAGACAGAGAGAGAGAGAGACAGAGAGAGAGGCAGAGACATAAGGCAGAGGGAAAAGCAGGCTCTGTGCAGGGAGCCCAACGTGGGACTCGATCCTGGGTCTCCAGGACCACAACCTGGGCCAAAGGCAGTGCTAAACCGCTGAGCCACCCAGGCTGCCCTCTCTCTCTTCTTCTGACCAACCCCCTCTGCTCATGCTCTCTCTCAAATAAAATCTTTTTTTATTTTTTATTTTTATTTTTTTTAAATCTTTTTTTAAAATAAAGATTTTATTTATTTATTCATGAGACACACAATGAGAGAGAGAGAGGCAGAGGGAGAAGCAGGCTCCATGCAGGGAGCCTGATGCAGAATTCAATACTGAGACTCCAGGATCATGCCCTGTGCGGAAGACAGGCGCTAAACCACTGAGCCACCCAGGGATCCCTCAATAAAATATTTTTTAAAAAGTGTGGCAAGATATCCCTTGTGAGAGCTTGCCCCCACCTGGCCCAATTTGACAATTCCAGGCCCTCAAGTCTATATGCTTGGTGACAAAGCACCTTTGAACTAGAACGTTGTGTTTTAAGACTCTGCCAGTCGGGATCCCTGGGTGGCACAGCAGTTTAGCGCCTGCCTTTGGCCAGGGGCGTGATCCTGGAGACCCGGGATCGAATCCCACGTCGGGCTCCCAGTGCATGGAGTCTGCTTCTCCCTCTGCCTATGTCTCTGCCTATCTCTCTCTCTCTCTCTCTCTCTCTCTCTCTCATAAATAAAAAAAAATAAAAATTAAAAAAAAATAAGACTCTGCCAGTCACTCACTGGATGACCTTGGGTAAGTCACTTACCTCGCTGAGTTTCAGTTTCCTTTGCAGTAAAATGAAGCTAACAATCTGCCGTGCCTCCTAGGCAGGGTGGTTGGAGGATTGAGTGAGAGAAACTCATAGCACCTGGCCATGTGCCTGGTACATAATTTGTGCTCCACAGATACTAGCTACTGTGATTGAAGGTACAAGTGTTATTATGACCACTATTATTAGAGGCAGATCTTAACAAATTACTGAGGAACTGGAAAGTCTATGAGCTCCATGTTCAACATAGACTGCTAGTTTCCCCTGGATTCACAAAGAAAATCCAGTCTGGTACTATCAATGGGGCTGTTATTCTGCTTATTAAATAGTAAGATCTACTTTCTAGAAATGTTGTGAGTGTGGAACAAAATTTTTGTAAATGATTTGTGGTAGTGTATGGCACATAGTAAGTATCATGTAAGCTTTAGACATTAGGATGGTAATAATTCAGGGTATCAATCTATAAATAATCCACCAAAATCTCCAGAGAGGCCAAAGGATGAAGCAGGGGATCCTAGTTAATTTACTTGGTTGGCAGGCCCAGGACACTTGACTTAAGGAGAAAATGTGTTAAAGATGGATGATCAAGGGACACTTGGGTGGCTCATGGTTGAGTGTCTGCCTTCGGTCAGGTTGTGATCCTGTGTTCCTGGGATCGAGTCCTGCATTGGACTCCCCACAGGGAGGCTGCTTCTCCCTCTACCTATGTCTCTGCCTCTCTCTCTCTCTCTCTCTCTCTCTGTGTGTGTCTCATGAGTAAATAAAAAAATATTTTTTTAAAAAGATGGATGATCAACTCACGAGAAGAAGTCAGATCAATTTCACAGGAACTATTGCCAAGGTTGTTGATAGCTGTGCACTGGTAATAACCTTGTTCAAAACTGGTCAGATTTCCAATAACCAAAGTCCCAGTGGCTGGGTCTGTAAAAACAAAACAAAACAAAACAAAACAAAAAAACAGGAAATAGACTTTTGAAACCTCTTAGGGGGGTATGGATCATGTCATCACAGCAGAATCACTCAATGCCTGTCTGCCCGCTCCCTCACATTTGCCCCCCCTTTCCTGAGTTGCCAGGGTCCAATGAGACACCACCACCCCCTGGCCCCAAGATTCTTCCAAAGGTAGCCCATCTGGGACCATGCCTCTCCCCTCCATACCCACTACCCTCTGAGCCAAAAACAGGCTTGACCTCTAGAGGTTGGGGGTAAGACCAGACCGCAGTCATCTTGTTAGGATATCTTTGTACATCTTCTTCCCAGAGAAAGAAGAATAAGGAGAAGGAGAAGGAGAAGAAGAAAGAAAAGAAAGAAAGGAAAGAAAGAAAGAAAGAAAGAAAGAAAGAAAAGAAAAGAAAGAAAAAGAAGAAGAAGAAGAAGAAGAAGAAGAAGAAGAAGAAGAAGAAGAAGAAGAAGAAGACAACGACTGAGCTCCAAAGACAAGCAACCAGCCAACCACACATGCCAGACCTTGCCAGGGGCTGCAGGAGGGCTGGACTTACTGAAGTTTTCTTTCACTGGGATGATGTCTCCGCCTTCAAGTTTATACCAGTAGTATACAGGGGAAGGTGTCCCAAGCAGCGAGAGGCAAGAAAGAGATATAGGATGGCCAGTTTCTGGTACTCCTTGGATGCTGCAAAAGGGCTTAGAAGGTTTCACTGTAAGGCAATGAGACAGAGTCAAAATCCTGCAGGCAGTGTTGCAACCTGTCACAATTGGCAGGTCACTTCCTACTGTCATTTTGTAGAATTCTGGGCCCTGCACTCCGTTTTGAAAGCTTTGCAAACTGCGTTTGATCATTTTTTCTGCTTGTACCACCAGATGGGAGTAGAGCACTTCAGGTTCAAGGACCTGCCAGGCACCAGGCCATTAAGATTCCATCAGCATCTCTTCTGTCTGCCTTCCTCCCCAGATTCATGACCATGAATTTCCGCATTGTGTCTTAAAATATGCCTTTATTAAAACAGCCCATATGTAAGCAAACACTAAATGACTAAAGTCAGTTTATACATTTGAAGCACAGCTTTAAGGGAAAAAATGGGACCCTTAGATCCCTTAGATACTTTGAGATAAGTTGTTACTTACTCTTTTTACATTTGTTTCATTAATGCTATATTTTCCCTTTCCTTTATGAATCATGTTTGGGCATTAACTTCTCTGGGGGTGAGTGACCTAAAATTGTTGGAGGGTCTGAAATGGTCTGTGTCCCTTGTTGGTCAGGGAAGCCCACTTTGGCAGGTGGGGGACAGGTGAGTGCTACACGAAGCTGAAATCTTTATCCATTTTTTGCCCCACAAGCATTTACTTCTGTGCCTTCTGTGTACCTGGCACTGGATTAGGCACCAGAAATGCCCAAGTAACTCTGAAACAGTTCTGAAGTGGGGTGGGGGAGTATTGGGAGATGAGGCCAGAGAACAGCAGAGATAATAGCTGGGAGGGCATTGTATTTCATGTATTTTACACAGACAGCAGGAGGACCACGGAAGGAATTTAAGTAGGGGAAGGATGGTGTTCATTTTTTTAAACTTTTTTTAATTAATGAATTAATTAATTTATTTATTTATGAGAGAGAGAGAGAGAGAGAGAGAGAGAGGCAGAGACACAGGAGGAGGGAGAAGCAGGATCCATGCCAGGAGCCTGACGTGGGACTCGATCCCAGGACTCCAGGATCGCGCCCTGGGCCAAAGGCAGGCGCTAAACCACTGAGCCACCCAGGGATCCCCTGGTGTCCATTTTTAATGCTTTAGATGGTTTTCTTGCACAGTGGGGGTGCCTGAACCAAAGGAGTGGAGGGGACATGGTCAAGAGGTATCAAGGAAGTATAATCAATTGGACTTGGTGACCAAATGAATAGGGGGCATGAGGAAGAGGGTGCAGGCAGTGATGGCTCCCAAGTAACTGATGTGGACAGCTGGATACATGCCATCCAGAAATAAACACAGGAGGAGCATGTTTTCAGGGATGGGGGGGCGATGATATGGTCATTTGGGGATATACTGAGTTTTAGCTGTTTATGAAACATCTCCATGGAGCAGTCCTGTGGGAAACTGAGAATCTGAATTTCCTCATTCATCTTACAGCTCACAGCTTATTCTCAGTGTTACATATAGATAACCATCTGAATTTCAGTACTTACCAACTCACCTCCCTTAACTTAGGTATAAAATCCTCTGAAGACACAGGTACTCTAGCTTAGGCTAGTTATACCTTAAATGCTCTGGACTCTTCAGCCCTCCAGCTCTTACTTTAGAAACAGCAGTTAAGAGCACAGTCTTGGATCCATCCAGACTGCTGGCTCTGCAGCTTTACTTTAGATATGTTTAGGCAAGTAACCTCACATCACCAAACCTCAGTTGACTCATTTGTATAAATGTGAAAAAAGAAACTATCTGACCTCTGATGAAACCAAACACATCGACTTTATGTAAATAAAATGATGTCTATAGTGCCTTGCACATGGAATTGCTGTTGGCTGTGGGCAGGACTAATTTCTACTGCCACATTTTATAGCCTGGTACTGAAGTTAATCTTTCAGTCTTAGACTCTAACCCCCTGTACACATGAGCGAGAAGACAAATGGAGACAGCTGTAGCTCTTTGAAACACTTTACCATCCCTATCTTTTAAACGGGTGGGTTTTTTTTTTTTAATGAAAATAAGTATTTTCCTCTTTAGCTCTTTTCCTTACCATTGATTTTCTCAGATGGGGACATCTCATTGATTTGCCTACCCTAAGCTAAGCTATTCAACCAGAAGTCCATTGCAACCATCACTAGATTTAGATACTGCCTGTCTAAAACCATGATGATTTGACAGCCTTTACAGAATAGTGTTTTGAACAGAAAATTAAATGGGGGTCAGAATCAGCCCCAGATAGGCTTTCTCCCCCCTGAACACAGCTTTCTCCTTTTATTTTATTGTTTTATTAACAAAACACTTAGTAAATCACTTCGAACCATGTCCCAAACCTATATATTTTCTAAAACTACCGAATCAGGATTGAATTGACATTTCATCCAGCTTACGTCCCCAGCAGAACTTGGATGTCTTACTGGCAAAGCCATTGATCTACCATTTAGCATTATTGCTTTCAACAGAATTGGGGTGGGAGAAAAGAGGCTCGCCTCAGAAAAATCCATGAAAATGCTTCATTGCATCCACAGCCTTCTCTAAATTCATCATTTCCTTGTTATGTGCCAAATCGCAGAAGGAATATGATGCTTATCCCAAATTCATACAAAATAATTATTCAAACCTCTATCTGGTTTTTTTCAGAGATGCATTTGCCAAGGCTCTCATACCTAATGGAAGTCTCTCAAATGAATGGTCATCCAAACCACCTGGGCCTTGGCTCATTGCTGTTTCCTTTAACTAAATTGTGCCTGGCCACCTCAGCCCCTATTCTCTAAAGTTTTGGAGGGCTGAAACCCTATCTTTTATATATTTCCATCTCCACAATGTGGCACTGTAATCAGACGTGTGTTCAGGATTCATTGAATGAATTTCTGCATGAATGAGTGAATGCATGGGCTCTCCATCCATCACTGCATAATGGAATGTCTCTGGGAAATGCATTGCTAGGAAGAGTGATTGCTAAGGAAATGCCAACACCTCTCCCCACAGTTGGCCTCCCTGACCCCCTTGCCTCCCTCCCCATGCCCCGCCCTCTGTCAGTGCAAGCAGGATGGGCCCTCATAGGCAATGGAACTTCAGAACTGCAAACAGCCTCTGAGATTTTTTTTTTTTTTTTTTTTTTTGCCTCTGAGATTTTTAGAGAACATTATCAGTCTCAAAATTTCCAGAATGGTCTTTGGAGAAGACCTTTGTTCTTACCCCAATGAACAGAAAGTGGATTTTTGAGAGTTCCTAAACAAGATAATCCACAGACTCTCCTGCCTTTTACCTTGCCTGGATCCTGGATGCTTAAGGAAAAGTCGTGACACAGCCATTGAGGAAACAAGTGACCCCAAAGCCTTGAAGAGGAAATGACTCTCAACTTCTTATAGAAGTTGACTAAGGATTCTCCGAACTTGAAATTTAAGAATATGAACCTTCCTGTCCAACTTTATCTCAGAGTTTTTTGCAAGCTCAGAGGTAAATGGGCTCAGTTTCTTTAGGTTGTTTCTGGTCAGAAGGACAATCCAGAGCCAGGGAGCAGCAGGAAACCAATAGAGTACTAATCCCTCAAATGCTCTAGGTATTGAATCTCCAGTCTATCGTTTGATCCTCATAACAAACCTGTGAATGTAGGGCAGAAATTACAACTCCACCTGAAAATGGTCAGAGAAAAGTGGACTGACTTTCCTGAGGCCACTGAGTAGCAGAGTACAAGCTAGAACCTAAGCCTTCTGATTCCCAGCGTATGTATTGCACTGTTTAGTTCCCATGTAAATGACTAGTCTTCCAACCTGGAGCATCAACTCTCCCAAGAAAGGGCTTGTGTGTGTAATTCTCTTGTCTTCCCCCTGCGCCCTGTTGCCTAGCATGGGGCTCACCAAAATATAAGCACAATTGAGCTACCCCATTCTTAAACTTCGCTCCCAATCATCTTTCCCTCTTTTCCAGGTGGGTAGATGCAGTAGCAAACCTCATTTGGGGCGTCACCTGGGAGGCAAGCTCAGACAACTTTGGACGGTTCTCCTAGGTGTGCACCTTTTACCAGTTGCTGCTTTTTTTGCAAGCCAGTCAATGATCAAGTCACTGGTTTGATCTAGTTCACCCTTTCCTTTGATGGATGTACATAGCTTGAAAGGAACAATGGCTCAATCAGCTCCATTTGGGATTACTTAGAAATGGAAGCATCCTTTGCTCAATTGGTTAATCGGTAAGCGTTGACAGCCTTCACTTTTACCCCTTCAATACTTCCGAAGGTCTGCAGACAGGACCTGCTAGGCCCTTAGATGGGGGCAAAACCCCCATTGTCCTCTCAGAGGTTGGAACGGTGCTAGAAATCACCAAAAACTGTGAACTCTCTAAGAGTGGAAACCATGCCTCCATCATTGTAAACCTCATGGCTCCTGGCACAAAACAGGCACTCAGTAAATGCCATATAAATGAACCACTCCAAGCACATTCGAAAAGCAAGAAGGACTTGCCGAATGTCACACGATGAGCAGCTGTATATAAATAAATTCTCAACTCTGGCTTACCTTATGGTCCTTTTTCTAGAGAGTGCTAACATTTTTTAAAGGGCCTCTCCTGCCTTTACTCCAAAGAATGATTTAACAGTGGGAATTGCAGCTGGCTTAGGAGAGATAATAGATTGGCAGTTATCTCCCCCAGGTAGGACTGGATTTAATTGGAGGTTTCCTCTGAAGGAGTCACTAGTGATCATTTAGTGGGGACCATGTGTTGCCCATCTGTACTCATTCCACCCTTCAGAGACACGGATCCCCAGAAGTTGGGTCAAACTCCTGCTCTCTGTCATTTTGGCAGCACTTTCGGTTTGGCAATTGTTTCAGCATGTTTTGTGAGTGATTTCTCAGTATTACTCTAAGGGTTGGATTGTTGGTGTGTCTCTATTTCCCCGACAAGAAAAGGAGCAGACAGGTTACTTACTCCCTGGGACTTAATTAGCACCATAACTCATTGTCCTGGCTCATGGAAGGTCCTAAGTTGTCCCAAGAAGAGAAAACAAACAAACAAACAAACAAACAAAAACAGAAAAAAATTGCCCATACCTAACACATTGACTTTGAGGATGCCTTGATTTTTTCCAACAAAATCAGGAGGGTTGTTAACATCGCAGATGTAGACACCACTATCTGCTGGTTGCATATGTGAAATGGTGATAGATGCATTATCTGGACTGCTGGACCCTACAATTCGATCTTTAAATTGCCCGATGGCTACAGCTTGTCCACCTTCGGAATAGTAAATCTAGGACAGAAAAATGACAGAAATGAGAACTGGAGCATGTCCAGGGCTAAGATAAGCTACCCAGAAGCACCCACATCCCCACCCACCCCCTCCTGCACAGAACAGATCCCACGGTGAAGGGGGTGTGTCTCAACTCAGTCGGGTGCTTTAGCTTTCTCATACCTGTGCACAACCACCTCCTCATTTGTGTGCACAGCAGTTTTGTGATGTCATCAGAGCAGGGATGCATGCCTATCTTACAGATGATAAACAGCTGGAGTTGACAGGGTTCAACTGGTAAGCTTAGGCTAGATCAAGATGCTCACCTGATGAGTCTACCTGGAGGAAACTCACTGTATAAAACACAAATGCCTGATGGGAAAGCCAAAATCATCATTTTTCCTCACTTTATATAAGCTTTTAAAATTTGACTTTACTCAATGGGACTACGGGACTTTCTGATTTCCCTAAGAGAATATTCATACTCCTTTCATACACATGTACTCCTCTGGATAAGCAAACTTGGGTTTATCCTGTTTGTTAGAAGAGTAACATTTCAGAGCAGAGAGGCCCCTGAGAAATCATCTGGTCCCATCCTCTCATAGTGGCCTAGAAAATGCTTTGTCAATGACAGCTACTACCTTTCTGCCCATGTGGCAGGAGGTAGAACTGGAATTATTATTTCATTTAGACAAATAAGGGCACTCAAATCCAGAAAGATTAAATGATTCATCCAAAGTCACAGGATTAATTTATTATTATTATTATTATTATTAATTATTATTATTATTATTACTATTTGCCACACTCAAGGAAGATCTGGATTCTAGTCCCATCTCTATTAAGGATCATGAATAGTTAGATCAAAATGGCAACCATGGAGCAGCATGATGAGGTGAAAAGAGGTCTGGTCTTGGAGTCAGATGACCTGGGTTTTAGCCACAGCTCTGCCTCTGACTATGACAGAGTCAGGGAGTGTGGCCTCTGGTCATGCCTCCATGGCAACCTGCTTTGTGATAAGAAACAATGTGATTAACTCTCTCCAACCTTTCGTTTTCACATTACATCTGAACGAGGAGCCAAAGCAATGTCCTCCAAATTATGAGATGTATTCCCCAAGTATAGGTACATAAGCTGATTTTAAGTGGCACATAAATGAAAACTTATTAGAAAGACACATATCTAGTACATTGTGTCTGTGACTTCATGGATATTATTGTTTACAGTGACACTAAGGTAGATATTTTTAAATTTGTAAGAAACCAAGTCAGTATAGAAAACATTAAATAATGCTGCTGGTGAGGCACAATTATGACAAACATCATAAAGATGAGACATAAAGGCCTGAAGCTTGGGAGTCACCAAACTAGGTGATCCCCAAGGTTCCTTCATCATACACACACATCATACACACTTTGTTAGTTTCATATAAATGTGTGTAATTCAAATGATGGTTTATTATTCAATAAACTGATATTGCCCTAGTCTAGTGGAATTAATTAATGTTTTCATAGAATCTACTAAAAGGGCCTTATTCATTGAATTCACTCTCCTCCCTTTCTAGAGGAAACTGAAGCCCAAAGAGGTTAACACACACACACACACACACACACACACACACACACAAAGTTAACAATGGGGAAAGGTCTAGAACTCAGTTCTAATTCCTTGTCCGGTGTTCTTTATCTTTATAGGATAATGAGAGAGGAAAGCCAATTAGCAAACCAAAAGATATTGTCAAGATAAAATCAGATATATTCTCCATCAAATAGCAGGCCAATAAATCTTAAACTAAAGCAGAAAGGTAGATTTGGAGGGAAAATTCAAAGGCCATATTAAGGCGAAAAAAAAACTTGTCTCCCTCCTCCACTTCTGTAACATCAACTAACTTTCTTTCCTGCCCCAAATGAGGCATTTATAATTCATTTTGTCCATTCATGCCTGCTGAAGTCACAAACTTTTGCCCCAAAGGAGTCTTGTGGACCGATATGCTGGAAAGCCAATGTTAAGGAAAGGTAAGCAAATGGTCCAGGAGGAGGTTCAGCTCATCAAAGGTCTCTTGCCTTCATCTGAGTTGAAACTCAAGCTACCCAGGTTTCCATTTCACTAGCCAGCATGGGGCCTATTTACTTTCTTTTTTGGTAAGATTTTATTTATTTGAGAGAGATAAAGAGAAAGAGCAGGAGGAGGGGCAGATGGAGAGGGAGATGCAGGCTCCCTGTGGAGCAGGGAACCCCTGTGGGGCTCCATCCTGGAGGGGGGGGGGCAGGATCATGACCTGAACTGAAGGCAGATGCCTAAATCCTGAGCCACCCAGGTGCCCCCAGGCCTATTTACTTTCTAATCAACAATCTAAGATCCTATGGACTCTTAACTAGAACATAGCCTGCAGCCCATCAAGGAAGCCCTTTTACAACTTAAAGATCTGCCTGTTTCCACTGCTCCCAGGAAGATTGGAGGTAAGTCAGTTTGTTTTATACTGAGGCTTGGTGACATCACAGTAAGATCCAACACATCAGTCCTGTTTATGGTGTATAGTAAGTGCCAGGAGGTCTGGGAGAAAAGACCTTGCTTCTGCCGAGAGCAGGGAGCCAAGAGAATATGTTTTAGGCCAGGACTAGAACACGCCAAGAAGCCACTGTAAAAAAAAAGTCTCACAGTTGGTCATGAATCTAGAGGACATTAGCAGGTTAGTTATGAGGCCCTGGACTTGTAACTTCCCTATCAAAAGGATTTTCACCAACCCTTCTACCTCATTCCTCATACCATAGTACCCCCATGCATTTCGCCCTCTCACAAATAACACTAAAAGGTGCCAGGGATAAGAATGGAGGTAAAGCAGGTTAACAATGGACACCTAAAAGGGAAATGCCTTGGCCTGAGAAAGAAAGTCCCCAAGGCTAGCCAGCAGCCAGACACAGAGATGGAGGGACTTTCTGTTACGGGAAGTCCATGCTGTCACACTGTCCTTGTAAATAAGAAAAAGAGGGAGAGAGAGATAGAGAGAGAGAAATGTTTTCCTGAAACTGCTTATCTAATCACAGAGGAAGTACTGAAACATGGTTCCATTTTCCACAGAAGAATAACTCTTTGAAAAATCAAAATTGAACAATGGCCAAGGCTCAGCCCATGTCCTGTGAGGCTTGTACCTTTTCAAAGGAAGTATATTGTCAATTTAGAAATCAAAGCGATTGAGGTCCGCGAAAAGCTGTGGATGTTTGACAGGCCACATCCTTTGGGGGAGACAGGGTGGCAAATCTGCTTAAAGAATATCCATCCATGTGTCCCATTAAGGGGTACTTGTTAACTGTTTGCTTGGTAGTCTCCCTACTTCCCCTTGACCCCCCACTAAGGTCCTCTCTGCTCATCGAAGACGTCAGAGGCTGATATGTAGACTCATAATGACCCATTCATCATAAGACCCCCTTAGAAATCACTTGGTTTAGGGTTTCTAAGGCTGATGACACTTCAGGAGCCAGATGGGTATTAAAAATATGGGAAATAATGGCACCTGGGTGGCTCAGTGGTTGAGCATCTGCCTGGGGCTCAGGTCATGATCCCGGGGGTCCTGGAATCGAGTCCTGCATTGGGATCCCCACAGGGAGATGTCTCTGCCTCTCTCTGTTTGCTCCTCATGAATAAATAAATAAAATCTTAAAAGAAATATGGGAAATAGCTGAGAGGGGATGTTGGATGGTGGTAAGATCACAGAGGACAATGGGGCCTGTGGTGAACTGGAGGACCAGTACAAACGAGGCTTTCAAACTGTGGAAACAGACAACTAAAATACTGGGCTGGTCAACCAACATGAATCCACTGGCCAAATCGGACTTGGGGGGCCTTGAGTTTGCAACCTCTGATTCAACCTTCTATAACAGAACCCCAATAGAGGAAGTGATTTTTCCCCCAGGTCACACAATTGATAACCAGACCTCCTGATTCTCCCCAAACACCCGAAAATGGCACTCATCATCCTGCCTCCAGCAAGGAAGATGATTCCTAGGTAATGCTTCCCTGTTGGGGCCATTCGATCTCTCCCTCTGGCCTGACCCTTCTCCTGCCAACTGCTGCTACTCATTGGCATGATGTGCCCATGCCAAGTGTGTTTGCCACCTGAAGCCTTTGACATTTGCCAGCTGCAATAACAGCCTTTCTCCCTCCCACTGTGCCAAGTTCCTATTCACATGAGGCCGTGCAGCTGGGAGCCAGATTTGGTCAAAAAGATTTTTTTATTCCCCCTCAGCTTTGTGATACAGTTCTCTGACTTGAGGCTGGAACATAAACAAGAAGCGTTGAAAGAATTCAGTCTGCTTTCTGTTTGCATCTGAGTTGGAAATAGTAAACACATTTAGCCTCCAGATCTTTTGTGGGTTCCTTTTGGAAACGTGGAGGGTGTAGAAATCCACGACAGAGCACCCACCCATCCCTTCCCCTTTTCACTTTCATGCACTACCCAGAAAGGGGTGAGCCATGGGAGAGAAGGAGTGTGGAGTGGCAATGGTCTCAAGCCCTGCATTTTTCCTGGATCATCCTCGGGGATGGGGGGTTGCTGAGATTGCCCATGGAAGGGAAAGCACACCAAAAGAAAGATAACCCTGCCTTTAAACCACTCCCTTCCCAGCCTGCCACTTGCCTGAGATCCCTGCCAGTTGAACTGCTTCTTTTGAACAAAGGCATGGAAAAAGTCTATGTTTAATTTTTTTTTCCTTTGGAAGAGAGCAAAATCAACTATTACCAGTCCCTAGCACCTTAGCATTAGATTGATTTAACTGGTTTAGCAAGAATAGACACCTGAGGCCATGGGATATAGAATAGATGAACTTTGATAGGAGGGGTGGTGGGAAGGGAAGAACTTAGGAGTGTTTCTCAATACCAGTGACACTGCTATTTTGGGCAGGCCATGCTTTCTCCTGTGGGCTCATCCTACGTATTGAAAGATGTCTAGCATCTCTAGTCACCACCTACTAACTGCCAGTAGTGACTCTCATTTGTAACCATTACACCAACACCCCCCTAATTTTCAAATGCATGTGAGGAGATAATACCCCCCACCCTGCCAACATTTGGAAAGCATTTGATATAATGCTATCTGAAGAGGATGGGCTAGGTGTGGAGAATCTGAACAGCCAGAGAATATGAAGACACTAGGTTCTGGAAGAAAGTTGTCCACATTAAGAGTATGCTGGGGTGTTGAAAATAGCAAAGGGTTTCATCCACTATGGATGTCCTAGAAGAGTAAGTATTGTCTGCAAGACCCATGCTAAGTAGGATCAATGCCTATTCTGCTCATGGGGAGGTGAGGTCTCTTTAGTTCTACCAGTTATTGGCTGGGTGGAAAAGTAGAAAATTGGTGTCATCAGAGGGGCACCAAACCACCCAAAACTTCCATGCTAGTGTGCCTGTTCCAGAGCCTAGAGTCTTCAGCTGAGAGTCCCAGTTAAGGGACTGATCATCTGAAGCTGTCCTTGTCTTCCAAAAGGAGGGCTTCAGTAAGAGGAGGACCACACTAATAACTATATTGGCCCTCCTGGGCAGAAGACTTATGAGGTACTTATGCAGTCCCCATTCACCAAAGTAACCCCTTGGAGGAGATAGTCAATAAGCGATAACACCCCCTCCCCCGCCCCGGGGATTGAGAAACACTATGCCTTGGAGTCAACTGCTCCTTTTGGGGTAGGAAGAGAATATGAGCTTATAGCAAGAGTAGGCCTCTGCCCTGCTGAAGGCGGCAATAAGCCCCTGAGCCTTTTGAAGGAAGCTGAAAAGAATTCCAGACATGGGCATGAGAAGGCAAACTCAAGACTGTCTCAGTTTTGCCGGGAGCCTGTACTGATCTGGACTGTTACCAAACATGGACCATCCCATCCCACTCCTAAAGGTTGGTGCCTTTGCCCTAGATATTCCAAACAGTGAAGGGGTCCAGTAGTACACCAATAGGTGTTCTTACCTGAGAGGTCCAGCTACATCTTCCCCGAGCGTCTCTTGCATGCGCCATATTTAGACACTGACTGACTGCCTTTTCCTCCATACCCTCAGTATTGAGGCACGGGCTGTGCTGTGTTTGAGCAGAAATGGGTGGATCTGAGAGCTGATTACTACATGATATACTGCCACATCAACCCAGGAGCTGAATTGAATCATTCAGTGATCAGTCTGGCAACATCTTACTCCCATAAATCATAGAATCGTCTAACAGCACAGCAGTCTCTTTTTATCATCTCCAAAATATTCACCAGCCATCCCTAGATTAGCATACAACATGCTCTACAAAATCATGAATGCATGGAAGCACTCAAAGAAGAAACAAATTTGAAATAGAGGCCAAATCCCATTTTGAAAAATACCATTTCAACTGAAGATGTCTCCAAACTTCTTTGTTGAGCAGGCTCTCTGTTCAAGGATAGGAGCAGGCAGAGAAGTCTGACCCCTCCCTTCAGCCACAGGAACCTGGCAGGCAGTGAAGCAGGAAACTAATCCTGGGCCAGGATTCCCCCCACCCAAGCTCTGTCCCAGCTATTCAGCTATACTAAATGTCTTTTGTTGGGCTGGATTCCCTAGCACTCATGATGCAAGGGGTATGGATGCGATAGGGATTTTGCAAAATCCCCATTCTGTAAGTTATGATACTACTAATAATAGCTCACATTCATTGAGTGGTTACTATGTGGAAGGCTTTCCAGTGCTTTACAAGCATCATCTCATTTAATCTTCACAGTAAACCTCTGAGGTACGTAAGCAGCCCCATTACACAGATGAGAAAGGTCAACTGATTTTTTTTCTAAGGTCATCCAGTCAGCAAGTAAGTAGCTGAACAAAGAGTAGAACCAAAATCCATCAGGAGCTTCCCGCTGGTTCTCCAAAACTACTCATCTGGAAAAGCAGAGAGAGGCACATGACTGCAGCATACAGGGGAAAAGGAGAGGGACTCCAGTTCTCTAGAGGTAGGTTGGACCTAAGGATGGTTGAAATAGGGATCTTGATGGGGTAAGCTGAAGCAAGATGGAAACAGAGAAAGAAGAGAAACTGTGACTTTTTGGAGGTAGCTTTCACTGTCTCTAAGCCAAGAGCTAGACCCCCTCTACACTATCTTCTACACAGCTGAGGCACAGGCATAACAAAAATCTCAAGCACTTGGAGAAGCATCTAAAATGTTCTAAGATCAAGAAGCATGTTCTCACTGAATCAGTGGCTCAGTGCAAAGGAGCACCTTTGATCTGGACATCCCAAAAGCCTAGATACCTTAAATTACTTGCCCTGCCTGTACCTGACATTATGAAGAATGAGGCAAGTGGCAAGTAAATAAGCTACTCAATGAATACACATTTGTTAATAAAGCTCATTTCTGAAATGCCTCTAACAGACGTTCTGAGCTCAAGCCATATTCCATTCAATCACCTACACCTTCTGTGTATCTCCAGGTCTAGAAAAACCTCATTGCTGGTCATGAGATCCTTCTGCCCTGCATCCTTCAATTCATACCTACATGGTTCAACCAAGGGATGGGCTTGTAAATTCCAGTGTCAGAGGAGGCATAAAGAGCAGTTCGTATTTTTGAACTCAGATTGTTCTGGCCTCACTTCTTGGCAGTTGAAGACATCTGGATTTGAGTACCATGCATAAAAAAATAGCTCAAAATATATTGGCAAGGCCTCTCTAATTTCAGCCTCTAATTTCTAATGGCAAAATGGGAAGGACTTCAAGCCTACAGACCAAGAATACACTGAGAAGACTATTAGGGAAACTGAATTTTAAAAAGGAAGAAAGTTCATGTGATTACTGCCATCCACAATCTAAGAGAGCAACCTGCAAAGGGATGATTTCTTGGTTGATTGCAATCTACAATCTGGGTCAGGGCATCTAGGTGACAAACAGTGGTATAATCACTGTTGCTGCTGCTGCTGATGATGATTAAGATGATAATGGTATTTACAAGGGAGAAAACTTATAGGTCTTTATATTTTTCCCAAGTGTTTTCACATGCAGTGTGTCAGGTGATTCCCCATGAGATATGTAGAAGAGTGTCAGTGTTCCACCATGTGTTGAAGAGAAGGACAGTGATTCAGACACCTGTCTGAGGTAACCAATGCTGAGCAAAAATGTCAAACACTGACGAGAGGGTGGCCCTAATGAAATCACCCCTTGAACGGTGTTTCCTGCTACAAAAGTGTTCAGGATCTCTAGTAAAGAGAGGACCTAGCACCTCCAAAGGACCAGACATGCCTGAAATGACACTGGCCAAGGTGTGGCTCCTCCAAGCTAGCACCTTCCTTCATCTCTACCCTCTGTCTGTCCTTAAACCTCCTCTAGCCCACTCAACTCGCTCTCCATTTTTCTACTAATCAAAACCCCAATTCAACAACATTCCAAATATTCTAAACCATACTGACTTGTTTCTTCTCTGAACTTCTTGTTTTGTTTTTTTTTATAATAAATTTATTTTTTATTGGTGTTCAATTTGCCAACATACAGAATAACACCCTGTGCTCAACCTGTCAAGTGCCCCCCTCAGTGCCCATCATCCATTCACCCCCACCCCCCGCCCTCCTCCCCTTCCACCACCCCTAGTTTGTTTCCCAGAGTTAGGAGTCTTTATGTTCGGTCTCCCTTTCTGATATTTCCTACCCATTTCTTCTCCCTTCCCTTCTATTCCCTTTCACTATTATTTATATTCCCCAAATGTATGAGAACATATAATGTTTGTCCTTCTCCGACTGACTCATTTCACTCAGCATAATACCCTTCAGTTCCATCCATGTTGAAGCAAATGGTGGGTTTTTGTTATTTTTAATGGCTGAGTAATATTCCATTGTATACATAGACTACGTCTTCTTTATCCATTCATCTTTCGATGGACACCGAGGCTCCTTCCACAGTTTGGCTATTGTGGACATTGCTGCTAGAAACATCGGGGTGCAGGTGTCTCGGCGTTTCATTGCATCTGTATCTGGGGTAAATCCCCAACAGTGCAGTTGCTGAGTCGTAGGGCAGGTCTATTTTTTAACACTTTGAGGAACCTCCACACGGTTTTCCAGAGTGGCTGTACCAGTTCACATTCCCACCAACAGTGTAAGAGGGTTCCCGTTTCTCCACATCCTCTCCAACATTTGTGGTTTCCTGTCTTGTTAATTTTCCCCATTCTCACTGGTGTGAGGTGGTATCTCATTGTGGTTTTGATTTGTATTTCCCTGATGGCAAGTGATGCAGAGCATTTTCTCATGTGTGTGTTGGCCATGTCTATGTCTTCCTCTGTGAGATTTCTGTTCATGTCTTTTGCCCATTTCATGATTGGATTCTTTGTTTCTTAGGTGTTGAGTTTAATAAGTTCTTTATAGATCTTGGAAACTAGCCCTTTATCTGTTATGTCATTTGTAAATATCTTCTCCCATTCTGTAGGTTGTCTTTGAGTTTTGTTGACTGTATCCTTTGCTGTGCAAAAGCTTCTTATCTTGATGAAGTCCCAATAGTTCATTTTTGCTTTTGTTTCTTTTGCCTTCATGGATGTATCTTGCAAGAAGTTAGTGTGGCCGAGTTCAAAAAGGGTGTTGCCTGTATTCTCCTCTAGGATTTTGATGGAGTCTTATCTCACATTTAGATCTTTCATCCATTTTGAGTTTATCTTTGTGTATGGTGAAAGAGAGTGGTCTAGTTTCATTCTTCTGCATGTGGATGTCCAATTTTCCCAGCACCATTTATTGAAGAGACTGTCTTTCTTCCAGTGGAGAGTCGTTCCTCCTTTACCGAATATTAGTTGACCATAAAGTTGAGGGTCCACTTCTGGATTCTCTATTCTGTTCCACTGATCTATGTGTCTGTTTTTGTGCCAGTACCACACTGTCCTGATGACCACAGCTTTGTAGTACAACCTGAAATCTGGCATTGTGATGCCCCCAGCTATGGTTTTCTTTTTTAAAATTCCCCTAGCTATTCGGGGTCTTTTCTGATTCCACACAAATCTTAAAATAATTTGTTCTAACTCTCTAAAGAAAGTCCATGGTATTTTGACAGGGATTGCATTAAACGTGTAAATTGCCCTGGGTAACATTGACATTTTCACAATATTAATTCTTCCAATCCATGAGCATGGAATATTTTTCCATCTCTTTGTGTCTTCCTCAATTTCTTTCAGAAGCGTTCTATAGTTTTTAGGGTATAGATCCTTGACCTCTTTGGTTAGGTTTATTCCTAGGTATCTTATGATTTTGGGTGCAATTGTAAATGGGATTGACTCCTTAATTTCTCTTTCTTCAGTATTACTGTTAGTGTATAGAAATGCCACTGACTTCTGGGCATTGATTTTGTATCCTGCCACACTGCCAAATTGCTGTGTGAGTTCTAGCAATCTTGGGGTGGAGTCTTTTGGGTTTTCTATGTAGAGTATCATGTCATCGGTGAAGAGGGAGAGTTTGACTTCTTTGCCAATTTGAATGCCTTTAATGTCTTTGTTGTCTGATTACTGAGGCTAGGACTTCCAGTACTATGTTGAATAGCACTGGTGAGAGTGGACATCCCTGTCTTGCTCCTGATCTTAGGGGAAAGGCTCCCAGTGCTTCCCCATTGAGAATGATATTTGCTGTGGGCTTTTGGTAGATGGCTTTTAAGATGTTGAGGAATGTTCCCTCTATCCCTACACTCTGAAGAGTTTTGATCAGGAATGGATGCTGTATTTTGTCAAATGCTTTCTCTGCATCTAATGAGAGGATCATATGGTTCTTGGTTTTTCTCTTGATGATATGTTGAATCACATTGATTGTTTTACGAGTGTTGAACCAGCCTTGTGTCCGGGGAAAAATCCTACTTGGTCATGGTGAATAATTTTCTTAATGTACTGTTGGATCCTATTGGCTAGTATCTTGTTGAGAATTTTTGCATCCATGTTCATCAGGGATATTGGTCTCTAATTCTCCTTTTTGGTGGGGTCTTTGTCTGCTTTTGGAATTAAGGTGATGCTGGCCTCATAGAACGAATTTGGAAGTACTCCATCTCTTTCTATCTTTCCAAACAGCTTTAGGAGAATAGGTATGGTTTCTTCTTTAAACGTTTGATAGAATTCCCCTGGGAGGCCATCTGGCCCTGGACTTTTGTGTCTTGGGAGGTTTTTGATGACTGCTTCAATTTCCTCCCTGGTTATTGGCCTGTTCAGGTTTTCTATTTCTTCCTGTTCCAGTTTTGGTAGTTTGTGGCTTTCCAGAACTGCGTCCATTTCTTCTAGATTGCCTAATTTATTGGCGTATAGCTGTTCATAATATGTTTTTAAAATCGTTTGTATTTCCTTGGTGTTGGTAGTGATCTCTCCTTTCTCATTCATGATTTTATTAATTTGAGTCTTCTCTCTCTTCTTTTTAATAAGGCTGGCTAATGGTTTATCTATCTTATTAATTCTTTCAAAGAACCAACTCCTGGTTTTGTTGATCTGTTCCACAGTTCTTCTGGTCTCAATTTCATTGAGTTTTGCTCGAATCGTTATTAACTCTCTTCTGCTGGATGTAGGATCTATTTGTTGTTTGTTCTCTAGCTCCTTTAGGTGTAATGTTAGTTTTGGTATGAGTCCTTTCCAGTTTTTGAATAGATGCTTGTATTGAGATGTATTTCCCCCTCAGGACTGCTTTTGCTGCATCCCAAAGATTTTGAACAGTTGTGTCTTCATTCTCATTAGTTTCCATGAATTTTTGAAATTCTTCCTTAATTTCCTGGTTGACCCTTTCATCTTTTAGCAGGATGGTCCTTAACCTCCACGTGTTTGAAGTCCTTCCAAACTTCTTGTTGTGATTTTGTTCTAATTTCAAGGCATTATGGTCTGAGAATATGCAGGGGATGATCCCAATCTTTTGGTATCGGTTCAGACCTGATTTGTGACCCAGTATTTGGTCTATTCTGGAGAAAGTTCCATGTGCACTTGAGAATAATGTGTATTCAGTTGAGTTTGGATGTAAAGTTCTGTAGATATCTGTGAAATCCATCTGGTCCAGTGTATCATTTAAAGCTCTCGTTTCTTTGGAGATGTTGTGTTTAGAAGACCTATCGAGTGTAGAAAGCGCTAGATTGAAGTCACCAAGTTTAAGTGTATTATTATCTAAGGATGTCTTAACTTTGGTTATTAATTGATTGATATATTTGGCAGCTCCCACATTCGGGGCATATATATTGAGGATTGTTAAGTCTTCTTGTTGGATAGATCCTTTAAGTATGATATAGTGTCCCTCTTCATCTGTCACTACAGTCTTCGGGGTAAATTTTAGTTTATCTGATATAAGGATGGCTACCCCTGCTTTCTTTTGAGGACCATTTGAAAGGTAAATGGTTCTCCAACCTTGTATTTTCAGGCTGTAGGTGTCATTCTCTCTAAAATGAGTCTCTTGTAGACAGCAAATAGATGGGTCCTGCTTTTTTATCCAGTCTGAAACCCTGCGCCTTTTGATGGGGTCATTAAGCCCATTCACGTTCAGAGTCACTATTGGAAGATATGAGTTTAGTGTCATTATGATATCTATTCAGTCCTTGTTTTTGTAGATTGTTCCACTGGACTTCTTCTTAAAGGGGAATTTTAAGAGTTCCCCCTTAAAATTTCTTGCAGAGCTGGTTTGGAGGTCATATATTCTTTCAGTTCCTGCCTGTCTTGGGAGCTCTTTATCTCTCCTTCCATTCTGAATGAGAGCCTTGCTGGATAAGGTATTCCTGGTTGCATGTTTTTCTCATTTAGGACCCTGAATATATCCTGCCAGCCCTTTCTGGCCTGCCAGGTCTCTGTGGAGAGGTTTGCTGTTACCCTAATACTCCTCCCCATAAAAGTCAGGAATTTCTTGTCTCTTGCTGCTTTAAGGCTCTTCTCTTTATCTTTGGAATTTGCAAGCTTCACTATTAAATGTCGAGGTGTTGAACGGTTTTTCTTGATTTTAGGGAGGGATCTCTCTATTTCCTGGATCTGAATGCCTGTTTCCCTTCCCAGATTAGGAAAGTTTTCAGCTAGGATTTGTTCAAATACATATTCTGGCCCTCTGTCCCTTTCAGCGCCCTCGGGAACCCCAATTAAACGTACGTTTTTCTTCCTCAGGCTGTCATTTATTTCCCTTAATCAATCCTCATGGTCTTTTAATTGTTTGTCTCTTTTTTCCTCAGTTTCCCTCTTTGCCATCAACTTGTCTTCTATGTCACTCACTCGTTCTTCTACCTCGTTAACCCTCGTCGTTAGGACTTCTAGTTTGGATTGCATCTCATTCAATTGATTTTTAATTTCTGCCTGATTAGATCTAAATTCTGCAGTCATGAAGTCTCTTGAGTCCTTTATGCTTTTTTCTAGAGCCACTAGTAGCTTTATAATAGTGCTTCTGAATTGGCTTCCTGACATTGAATTATAATCCAGATTTTGTAACTCTGTGGGAGAGAGGACTGTTTCTGATTCTTTCTTTTGAGGTGAGGTTTTCCTTCTAGTCATTTTGCTCAGTGCAGAGTGCCCAAAAATAAGTTGTATTGGGAAAAGGAGAAAAAGAGAGGAGAGAAAGAAGGAAAGAAAAGAGAAAAAGAAAAAAGTAAAAAGGAAGAAAAAAAAGAAAAAAAAAGAGAAGAAAAAGAGAAAGAAAAAGAAAGAAAGAGGGGGAAAAGTGTGGGGGAAGCAATCAGAAATCAAAAAGAAAAAAAAACACGGGGGAGTATCTTCTGATTCTGTATACTTTAAGTCCCTTGATTTCCCCTGGAACTTGTCCGTCTAGTTGGTCTTCTGGGGGAGGGGCCTGTTGTGCTGATTTTCAGGTGTTAGCACTTGGGGGAGCTGCTCAGCCCCCTGCCTGGTGCAGGGCTCAGTGGGGGTTGTTTACCCCGTGAGGCCCCAGGAGGAACAACCACAGTGGGGGCGGCCAGCTCTGGAGCCCTGGATTCATCTCCCGCAGTAACTACGGAGCTCTCAGCCTGTAGGGGCCTGGATGCTCAGCTTGGGGCAGGAGCGTCCTTGCTGTCCTGTGCCCTCCCGGCCTCTGCCTGTCCCGGGGGGAGGCCGGATCCTGGGCTGTGTCCCCCGCGCCCTGTGCTCCTGGTCTGCGCTGTTGGATTCGCGCTCCCAGCTGGGCAGCCCTCTCCGCGGAGCCTCCCCCCGAGCCCCTCTGATCTGCTCCTGGGTCCAGCCGTGTGCGCTGCAGCTCTTTAAGGAGCTCGGCACACTCTCCCTGGGGCGCAGGTGTCTGTTAGTGTCCCTGGGAGCCTGAGGGCATCCCCGCCCCTCCTGGGGTCCTGCTCTAACTCCCTGCGAGTGCCTTTCTGCCCGGGAAGATTGGTGAAGCTCCTGCTTCTCCAGGACGGAGCTTTCCTTTCCTGGGGGCACTCGCCCTGGCCTTAGCCCGGCTCCTCGTGGGGCCCCTCCCCCTTGGAGGCCTTTTGTTTCTTTATTTCTTTTTTCCCTGTCTTCCTACCTTCATAGAAGCGTGAACTCTTCTCACTGTAGCATTCCAGCTGTTCTCTCTTTAAATCTTAGGCCGAATTTGTAGATTTTCAGGATAATTTGTAGGTTATCTAGGTAATTTGGTGGGGACAGGTGATTTGGGAACCCTACTCTTCCGCCATCTTGCCGAATTCCCCTGAACTCTTGTTTTGGATCAATACATCCTTTTGAAAAATTGATGAAAGCTATAGGCCTTTCTTTTCCCTCAAGGGGGGGATATATATTGGCAGACGTGTTGCACCCATGCAGACTCTTGCACCCAAGTGTGTTCCCTCTCTCTCATACAAACACACTTTTGAGTATACAATAAATTAGATCTTGGGCTAATTTAAAAAGGGATCATCTTTAAGGCCAGATGAAGAAAACCTGAGAATAGATGGCTTACAGGTAGAATCATTCTCCTTTGGCTTTTACCATCCCTCTTCTAGCAATCTTTTACCCCTCACCCCAGCCTACTTGTCCCATCCTCTACTCTCTAGCTTCTTGTTGTCCTTCATTACCCAGGGTTCATCACCACCTTGCCCCTTCTCCACCCATCTGGGAGTCTCATTCCATCAGGACTCAGGCACAATGAGCTAGCTCACTTGCCAATCACTTGGCAGATCCCAGATAATACATTTGACAGGGATCTGCAGATCAAATGGGACGTGTATTTGAACTGGAGTCTTCTGGAAATAATAGGGGGGTTTGGAGGAAGGGAGGGAGAGTCCTTTCAGAACTCCTGTCCGTTTCACCTAGGAGAAGGACTATGGCTATCTACTCTAGAAAACATGATATACTTGATGTTGACCTACTCACATTTGAGATAATAGGCTATCACTGAATATGAAGAGAAGACAAAGGCCATGTCACATACATGACGGTCTTCTCTAAACAACTATCTTCAAACTCTTTGTACCTGAGGTTCTGCCATTGTCACTGGCTTACCACTCCTGCACACACTGTCCGCAACAGTTTATGTCAGAACTACCATAGGGGAATAGTTGAAGAAAAAAGTCCTTACGGAAGTTGGTGGTAAGTCCTTCTTGTGAAAGAATGACCACTGGATGGAGAGCTTGTCTCGGGAGGCCACAGTGCTGGTGTAGGTGCAGACAAGTGTGACATCAGATCCAATAGTCACGTTCACAATGCTGTTTGGGATGGTCACCTGCACCATACTAACTTGACCTGAAAAAGTAATCATCAGAACAAAAATGGTACACTCTCACATTCTGACAACAATCTTTCATTACAAAGCATTTTCAAGGACATCTTATTTGAGGAATCCAAGGTGAGGAGGAGGAGGAAGAATGCTGAGCAAGCAATTGGCGTGGGGATAGGGAGTTTCTCACAAATGACAATGTAATGAAACTCAAATCCTATGTGATGGTGAGATAATAACACCGAACTGGGAATTATTCTGTATAAGCATGGCCTTAAACAGAGGTTCTTGAGCAGCCCGGGTGGCTCAGCGGTTTAGTGCCGCCTTCAGGCCAGGGCGTGATCCTAGAGACATGGGATCAAGTCTCCCGTCCGGCTCCCTGCATGGAGCCTGCTTCTCCCTCTGCCTGTGTCTCTGCCTCTCTCTCTCTCTCTCCTCTCTGTGTTTCTCATGAATAAATAAATAAAATCTTTTTAAAACCCCCCAAAAAACAGAGGTTCTTAAAATGTTGTCCAGGGACCCAAACAGGTCCATGAGCATGGAAAACAATCCAGTTTGCCCAGGACTAACAGATTTCTCATATATGGAACTTTCAGTTTTATTTTTTTCCTTCCAAGTTTTTGTTTAAATTCCAGTTAGTTAACATGTAGTGTAATATTGGTTTAAGGAGTAGAATTTAGTGATTCATCACTTACATACAACACCTAGTTCTTATTAATTTTTAAAAAAAAATTTTTTTTATGATAGTCACAGAGAGAGAGAGGCAGAGACATAGGCAGAGGGAGAAGCAGGCTCCATGCACCGGGAGCCTGACGTGGGATTCGATCCCGGGTCTCCAGGATCGCGCCCTGGGCCAAAGGCAGGCGCCAAACCGCTGCACCACCCAGGGATCCCAACACCTAGTTCTTATTACAACAAGAGCCCTCCTTAATGCCCATCACCCATCCAGCCCTTGCCTCCACCAACCTCCCCTCCAGCAGCCCTCAGTTTGTTTCCTAGAATTAAGAGTCTCTTATGGTTTGCCTCCCTCTCTGTTTTTATCTTATGACAGCATTGCTTTGGCAGCTATGTAATGTGTGCTTATGTATTTTTGTTTAAATAATTTTTAGTTTTAATTTCTAATTCAGTAAATATAGATAGAAATAACTGACATAGCAAAGATTCTTTGGGGTTCCTCAGTAATTTTAATTAAAATTTTTTTTTTAATTTTTATTTATTTATGATAGTCACAGAGAGAGAGAGAGAGGCAGAGACATAGGCAGAGGGAGAAGCAGGCTCCATGCACCGGGAACCCGACGTGGGATTCGATCCCGGGTCTCCAGGATCGCGCCCTGGGCCAAAGGCAGGCGCCAAACCGCTGCGCCACCCAGGGATCCCAAAATTTTACTGAGATAATAGTAGATTTGCATACAGTTCTTAGAAGTAATCACAGATATCCCATGTACACTTTACCCAGCCCCTCATTACAGTAACATTTTATAAAACTGTACTATAATATATCACAATTAGGACATTCATATTGATACAATCCACCCATCTTATTTTTATTTCTCCAGTTCTATTTGTACTCAAGTGTGCATATGCATTTAGTTTTATACACTTTTATCACATGTAAGTGTGTGTATCTGCCATTGCAATCAAAATACTGGACGGTGTCATCACCACAAAGATCCCTAATGTTGCCCTTTTATAATCACTTACCTTCCTTCTGCAACCCCATCCCTGATTCTAAGCATGGGTAGCCACTAATCTGTCCTTCATTGTTAAAATTTTGTCTTTTGTAACCTTTTGGGATGGGCTTTTTTTCACTCATAATTACCTAGCAGCATACCCAAATTGTTGTATCTGTAACTCATTGCCATTTGTTGATTAGTAGCATTCAATCTGCGTAACAATTGACCCATTTAGGAACATTTGGGTCATTTCCAGGACTTGGCAATTGAATAAAACTCCAAGGTACAGATTTTTCAGTGAATATAAATTTCTATTTCACTGGGATAAATTTCCAAGAGTGCAATTGTTGGGTCAGATGGTAGTTCCATGTTTAGTTTTATTAAAGAACAAAAACAGGGACGCCTGGGTGGCTCAGTCGGTTGAGTGTCTGACTCTTGATATCAGCTCAGGTCTTGATCTCAGGCTGGTAGGTTCAAGCCCTGCTTTGGACTCCATGCTGGGCACAGAGCCTATCTAAAAAAAGACAAATAAACAAGCCAAAAACCAGCCACATTGTTTTCCAGAGTGGTTATATCAATATACATTCCCACCCATAAGATATGAGTGGTCTAGTCTCTCCACATCCTCCTCAGTCTTTGGTATTGTCACTAATTCTCTACTTTAGCCATAATAAGTATATAGTAATATATCATTGTGATTTTAATTTGTCTTTCTCTGGTGCAATTTTATGACGCTAAACAACTTTTTATGTGAAAATTTGTCACTTGTATGTGTTCCTTGGTGAAAGGTCTGTTCATATCTTTAGACCATTTTCTAACTGGATTATTTAATTTTCAACTGTTAAATTTTGAGAGTTCTCTATGTAATCTAGATTCCAGTCTCTTCTTGGACAGAGATAGTTTTATTTCTTCCTTTCCAATTTATATGCTTTTTGTTTCTTTTATTACCTTATTGCAATGGCTATAACTTCCAGAACTTTACATGTACAACATGTACATGACATAATACAGGATATGTTGTTAACTGTAGGTTATTTGTAGATGCTTCTTATCACGTTGAGGTAATTCTCCTTTGTCATGGGTTGAATTGTGTCCCACCAAAAGGTATGTAAAAGTTCTAATTCCTGGTATCTGTTAATGTGACCTTATTTGGAAATTGGTTCTTTGCAATGTAATTAAGCTAAGGATCTTGAGATGAGATGATTCTGGATTTAGAGTGGGCTTTAAATCCAATGACTGTTGTCCCCATAAGAGAAAGGAGAGGGAAATTTGACAAAGATACACAAGGAGAAAGGCCATATGAAGGTAAAATCAAACACTGGAGCAATGTACATACAAGCAAAGGAACACCAAACATTTCTAGCAGCCAAGTAGCAGAAAGCCATGGCACAGATTCTACTTCAGAGCTTCTAAAGAAAATCAATATTGCCAAAGCTTTACCTTCAGGCTTTGAGCCTCCAGAACTGCGAGAGAATAAACTTCTCTTGTTTTAAGCCATGTGGTTTCTGGCAATTTCTGACAGCAGCTCTTGGAAAGGAACACATCTATTGCTTAATTTGCTGAGAGTCTTTATCATGAATGAGTACTGGATTTTGTCAGATGCCCTTTCTCCATCAATTGATATAATCATTTGCTTTTTTTCCTTAAGCTTGTTGATATGATAGATTACACTGAATGACTTTGAATGTTGAACCAGCCTTGCATACCTGAAATAAATCCCATTTAGTCATTGTGTAGAATTCCTTTAAAACATAGTAGAATTCAATTTCCTAGTGTTTTGTTGAGAGTTTTTGAATCTAGGTTCATGAAAGTATTTGGTCTATAGTTGTCTATTTCTGTACTGTCTTTAGTTTTAGTATCAAGGTAATACTAGCCTCATAAAATGAGTTGAAAGCCTTCACTCCTCTTCTGTGTTTTGGAAGAGACTGTGTAAAATTATTGTTAATTATTTTTTTCTAATGTTTGGTAGAATTATCCAGTGCAAGCATCTAGGCCTGGGTATTTCTTTTTCAGGAGCTTTTTAAATTGTGAATTCAATTTCTTTAAGGGTTATGGTATCTTCAGATTATCTATTTTATATCAGGTGAGCTTTAGTAGTTTGTTGTTTTGGGGGAATTGGTCCATTTCTTCTAAGTTGTCAAATAGATGAATGTAAAATGTGCACATTTCTTTATTATATTTTTAATGACTGCAGGATCTGTGCTGATACCACATATTTCATTTCTGATATTGGTGATCTGTGTCTTATCTCTTTTTATTTTTACCAATCTTGCTAGAGATTTGTCAAAATTATATATCCGTTTTTTCAAGGAACCAGATTTTTATTTCATGTAATGATTTTCCTATTTCAATTTCATTGATTTAAGTTCTTATTATTTCCTTTCTTTTCTTTGTTTTGGGTTTATTTTACTCTTCTTCCAGTTCCTTGATGTAGAAACTTCAATTATTGACTTGATGCTTTTCTTAATTGCAAATGGAAGCATTTAGTGTTATAATTTTCTGTTTTAGCACTGTTTTAGTTGCATGTTACATATTTCCATATGTTGTATTTTCATTTTAATTCAGTTCTATGTATATTCTTTAAACTTCCTTTGAGATTTCCTTTTTGGTCCAGAGATTATTTAGAAATGTGTTGTATAATTCCCAAGTGTTTAGAGATTTTCTTGTTGCCTTTCTGTTCTTGATTTCTAAAAGTTTGATTCCATTGTGCTCAGAGAACAGATTCTGCATGATTTTAATTCTTTTACATTTGTGGAGGGTTTTTTTTATGGCCAAGCATATACTCTATCTTGGTATATTCTGCAGGTGCTTGGGGAAATAAATGCATTCTGCTATTGCTGGGTGGAATACTTTATACAAAAGATGTATTTTAAAATTATGGGAATGCCTGCGTTGTACAGCCAGTTAAGCATCTGATTCTTGGTTTTGTCTCAGGTCATGATCTCAGGGTCATGGGATTGAGCCCCATGTCAGGGCCCTTGCTCAGCGTGGAGTCTGCTGAAAGATTCTGTCTATCTCTTTCTCCCTCTGCCCCACCTCCCATCTCTTAAATTATCAAATAAATCTTTAAAAACACTATGAATACTCACCAAGATAGACCACATTATGGCCTTAAACAAATCTTAACACATTTAAAAGAAGAGAAATCACACAATGTCTACTCCCAGACCACAATGGAATTAAAACAGAAATAAATTAACAATAAGACTACTGGGAAGTCCCAAAATACATGGAGACTAAACAACACACTTCTAAATAACACATGAATCAAAGAAATCTCAAGAGGAAATTTAAAATACTTTTAACCAATGAAAATGAAAATACAACTTATAAAAATTTGTGATATGCAACAAAAGCAGCACTTAGAGGGAAATTTCAGCACGAGTGCATATATTACAAAACAAGAAAGATCTAAAATCAATCATGTAAGTTCTCACCTTAGGAAACTAGGAAAAAAGAATAAATTCAAAGCAAAAGAAAAGAAATAATGAAAATTAGAGCAAAAATCATTGAAATTGAAAACAAGAAATCAATACAGAAAACCAATGAAACCAAAACTGGTTGTTGAAAAAGATAGGTAAAATTGATAAGACTCTAAGTTAGCTAACTAAGAAAAAAATAAAGTGAACACAAATTGCTAGTATCAGAAATGAAAGAGCGCCATAACTTTAGATACCATGGATATTAAAAGGATAATAAGGGTAGCCCTGGTGGCGCAGCGGTTTACCGCCGCCTGCAGCCCGGGGTGTGATCCTGGAGACCCGGGATCGAGTCCCACATCGGGCTTCCTGCATGGAGCCTGCTTCTCCCTCTGCCTGTGTCTCTGCCTCTCTCTCGCTCTCTCTGAATGAATAAATAAATAAATCTTAAAAAAAATAAAAGGATAATAAAAGAATACTAGGCATAATACCCTCCAGTTCCATCCACATTGAAGCAAATGATGGGTATTCGTCCTTTCTGATGGCTGAGTAACATTCCATTGTATATATAAACCACATCTTCTCTATCCATTCATTTGTCAATGGACATCAAGGCTCCTTCCACAGTTTGGCTATGTAGGGGAGGTGGGCAGGGGGATGGGGTGACTGGGTGACGGGCACTGAGGAAGGCACTTGACAGGATGAGCACTGGGTGTCATACTATATGTTGGCAAATCGAACTTCAATAAAAAAATATATTTAAAAGAAAAAGAATACTAGGAACAACTCTCAGCCTACAAATTTGTTAACCTCAATAAAATGGACCAATTCCTTGAAAAACACAACCTGTTAAAACTCACACAAGAAGTAGACAATTTTGACAGGCTTATATATACTCTATATGTACTAAAGAAATTGAATCAATAATTAATAGCCTTCAAAAAAAGAGGTTCCAAGCCTGGGGCCCCTGGTGAATTCTACCATACATTCAAGGAAGAAACTTAACCAAGTATCTACAATCTCTTTCAGAAGATAGAATAAAGGGAGTATTTCCTAATTCATCCTATGATGTCAATATCACCCTAATACTAAAACCAAAGACATTACAGGAAAAGAAAACTATAGACCAATATCTCTAATGAACACACAAAAACCCTTGATAAAATATTAGTAAATCAAATCCAACAATGCATAAAAAGAATTCCATACCATGGCCAAGTAGGATTTATCTAGGCAAGGCTGACTCAAAATTTGAAAATGAATTAATGCAATCTATCACATGAACATGTTTTTAAAAATCACATGATCATATCAGTATATTCAGAAAAAGAATTTTCCAAAGCCCAATGTCCATTTGTTATAAAAACCTTCAACTAGGAATACAGAGGACTTACAACTCAATCAAGAACACTTACAAAAAACCTGCAGCTAACACCATCCTTAATGGTGAGAAACTAGAAGCGTTCTTACTAAGATCAGGAGTCAGACAAGGATATTCCCTCTCATCACTCCTTTTCAATCTCATTCTGAAGTTCTAGCTAATGCAATAAGATACAAAAAGTATACAGATTGTGAAGGAAATGACAGATTACATGATTGTCTATGTAGAAAATCCAAAAATAAACCTTATGGAACTAATAGTGATTAAAGAAAGTTTTCAGGATACAAGGTTAATGCACAAAAGTTAGTTGCTTTCCTATATACTGGCCATGAACAAGTGGAATTTGAAATTAAAAATACAAAACCATTTACATTAGCAACACCACCCCCCTCCCCCCGCCAAATGAAATGCTTGAGTATAAATCTGGAAAAATCTGTACAAGGGCTATATGAAGAAAACCAGAAAACTCTGATGAAAGAAATAAAAATAAATAAATGGAGACATAAGACATAGTCTGTGTCTCAATAGAATAGGAAGACTCAATATTTTCAAGATGTCAGCTCTTCCCAACTTGCTCTATGGAGTCAATGTTACAGTCAAAATCTCAGGAAGTTATTTTGTGGATATTGACAAAGAAATTCTAAAGTTTGTATGGAGAAGAAAGAGACCCAGAATAGCCAACACAATATTGAAGAACAAATTTGGAGGACTGACACTACTTCAAGACTTCCTATAAAGCTATAGTAATCAAGACTGTATAGTATTGGTGAAAAAAATAGACAAATAGATCCATGAAACACAATAAAGAGCCCTAAAACAGACCCACAAAAAATAGTCAACTGATCTTTGACAACAGAGCAAAAGCAATACAATGGAGCAAAGATAATCTCTTCAACAAATGGTGCTGAAACAACTGGACGCTTATGTAGAAAAAAAAGAATCTTGCCACAGAACTTACACCCTTCACAAAAATTACCTCAAAATGTATCTAACAGATCTAAATGAAAAAAGCAAACTATAAAACTTCTAGAATATAACATAGGAGAAAATCTAGATGACCTTAAGTATAATAATGATTTTTAAAGATACAACACTAAAGGCACAATCTATAAAAGAAATAATTGATAAGCTGGGCTTTATTAAAACTAAAATATTTTGCTCTGCAAGGACGCTGTCAAGAGAATGAGAAGACTAAAGCCACAGACTAAAAAAACTATATGCAGAAGACATATCTGATAATGGTTTCCTATCCAAAATACACAAATAACTCATAAAACTCATGAATAAGTAAACAAACAACCACATTAAAAATGGATTAAATGGACACCTGCTCAGCAGTTGGGCGCCTGCCTTTGGCTCAGGTCGTGATCCCAGGATCCAGGATTGAGTCCCGCATTGGGCTCCCTGCGAGGAGCCTGCTTCTCCCTCTGCCTATGTCTCTGCCTCTCTCTGTGTCTCTCATGGATAAATAAATAAAACCTTTAAAAAAATGGATTAAAGACCTTAAAAGACCTCTCACCAAAGATGATATACAGATGGCAAATAAGCATATGAAAAGATGCTTCACATCATTTATCATTAAGGTGATACAAATTAAAACAATGAGATACTACTACACATCTATTAGAATGGCCAAAATCCAGAACACTGACAATACCAAATGCTAGTGAGGATGTGGAGCAACAGAAACTCTCCTTCATTAATGGTGGGAATGCAAAATGGTACAGGCACTTTGGAAGACAGTTTGATGTTTATTTACAAAGTAAACACACTCTTAACCGTAGTGCCCAGCAGTTATGCTCCTTGATGTTTACCAAAAAAAATTGAAAATTTATATCCACACATAAATCTGTGCATGAATGTTTACAACAGCCTTATTTATAATTGCCCAAACTTGGAAGAAACCAAGATGTCCTTCAGTAGATGAATGGATTAATAACCTGTGGTATATATGGGTTCCTGGAGGCTCAGTCAGTTGAGTGTCCTGATTTCAGCTCAGGTCATAATCTCAGGATCCTGGGACGGAGTCCCATGGCACGTTGGACTCCCCACTCAATGGGGAGTCTGTTCGAGGATTTTCTCTCTCTCCCTCTCCCCCCCCCGTCTCCGTCTCTCTCTCTGTCTCTGTCTCTCTCTCTCCCTCTCCCCCTCCCCACCCTCACACTCTCTTGCTCTTTCTCTCTCCCCTTTAAAATAAATAAATCTTTTAAAAAATACTTTAAAAATAAATAAAAACACAAACTGTGGTAGACACAAACAATGCTAAAAAGAAGAGCTGTTAAGCTATGAAAAGATATAGAAGGACATTAAATACATATCACTAAGTGAAAAAAGCCAATCTGGAAAGTCTATATACTATATGATTTCAATTCTGATATTCTGGAAAAGGCAAAGCTATGGAGACCATGTAAATATCATTGGATTCAAAGGGTTGGTGGAGGGGAAGGCATGAATAGGTGGAACACTGAGCAGTGAATATATTCTACATGATAATATAATGGCAGATGCATGTCATTATGCATTTGTCCAAACCCACAGGCATTTTGTCTATCATGTTAGGAATCCCCTCTATTTAAATCTGTCATTTTAGGGATGTCTGGGTGGCTCAGTGGTTGAGTGTCTGCCTTTGGCTCAGGGCATGATTCTGGAGTCCTGGGACTGAGTCCTGCATCATTCTCCCCACAGGGACTCTGCTTCTCCCTCTGCCTATGTTTCTGCCTCTCTTTGTGTCTCTCATGAATAAATAAATAAAATCTTTTTTAAAAATCTCATTTTAGCAGACAGTCTCTTTTATTTTGTTTCATGTTTTACACACAGCCTACTTTTGTGGACTGGGTTTCTAATGCTAATTTAATGTCCAGAGTTTCTACAGTGTTGTTTTGGTCTGTCTGGTTTAACCACTGTCACTGGGGCTTCTGTGTTTGTCTTTGATTCTATTGCCTGAGCGATTGGAAGTGTTTCTCCAGGCCAGGTTGCTGGGTGCTTCTCAGTGGGGGAATCGCTATGGTGGGACACTCCACTGTAGCCCTGTGTCTGGGGAGTAGTGGGCGGGTTGGAGGAAGAGTCTCAGACTCACACAAAGAGTCTTCCAGAACTGAGCATTTGCTGTGACTTCATTCCTTTTGTCTGTTGTATCCTCTGGCCTCCTCAGTATCTCTAGATGAAAGTGAGGAGTCTCAGGCTCAGTGAGAAAAAGAATGCTTCCTTTGTCTACTCTTCTTGGTGTGGCTTCTTATGACTCATCCAGTGGTGTTGGGCTCACTTGATGTAAGAGGGACTCTCATTAGATCTGGTGGAAGAATAAGCCTCCCAAGGCTGCCCTCTGTTACTAGGTTGAGATCTGGAAATCCCAGAACTGTTTACCCTTCTTCACTTGGATGGAAAGAAATAAGACCCCTTGCCACTGTGTTATTCCCAGCACCCAAACCACTGCTTTCTTCTTATAGTCTTTCAGAACTCTCCCTGGATTGTCTTTTACGTTATTTCCAGGGAGAGTTTAATACTTGTTTCTAGCAGAAAGAAGCAAGGACAAGCAGCTCTATGCCCTTTTATTCAGACCAGAAATATCCCTCAAGTTTTAAGAGTGTAAAAGGGAAAAAAAGAGTGTAAAAGGGTCCTGAAACCACCAAGCCTGAGAATTGTTGACCTTCTGAAATGATGAGCTGCCCCTATGATTTGGGGGAATGCCAAAGAGTCTCCCACTCCAAAACCCAGCCTACCACTGTACTTGAAATTCTCAGTACTATACAAGCATCTTTCAAAGGGCTGTTATAGGGAACAATACTTTGGGTAACACTCTAGAGACACTGGCTCATCTTATTAACTGGTTATTACCCATTGCAAAGTCAGAGAGTATAGAAGTTCTCCAGGATGGAACGTAAGACCATCAGATAGGTATTAGAAAAAAAAGATCAAGTTTAATAGATGCTCTCTATGCTGCAGGGGAATCTGAGTGAGAGTTCTGGCTTCTTTCAGGGTTACAGACAAGTAGTAGAATGAAAGTACAGAGATCATGAAAAGATCAGAGGAAATGTACAGGAAGACGAATCCTTGCCCCCTTCCCAATTCTGCACACCCAAAGACTTTAATTTTATTTTCCTTACTTAACTACAGGCAAACATAAGTCATGAAATTGACAAACATTTTGAAAAATTAGAAGAAAAAGCAAACCATTGTACTGAGACCCCTGGTTTTCCATATTCAATAGCCAAGTAGTCTGTCACAGCCAGGCCACCTGGTCCAGCTGTTTCTCTGCCAGAGGTTGGCTGCTTATATGGCAACTGATGCGGTGATAAATTGAGATTAGTGATTTAGGATAGGCATCAAAGCAGCACCTTCTAACTCCATGCAGTTTCCCTCTTCTCAATGTTGTCTCCAGGCTTTCCTGGTTCCCATTATTTATGCCTTTCCAAAAAACAAAACTGACCCTATGGAAAATAGCTACTCTTTCCAATGGAAACTTTATTGGGGAAGGCTAAGTGGCTCTCTCCTGACCTCACAGAGCCCATCTTGTTTTTCCTAAGTTAGTCACACCTTTGACTATGCTTAAATGATGATTTCCAAATGCCTTTAAAGTGTACAAGATAAAAAGGACAGAATAGTGATTTGGTGGCCATTGAAGTCCCCGAAACTTTCCCCTAAAAACAGAGATTTTAGAGGTATTATTCGGCTATCATTTTTGTCTTCTAGTTTGGGTCCCAGCGTCTGTTATGGGATTAGTGTAATGGTGGGAACTTATGACAAAGTAAGCACCCTGCCCACCCCCTACAAAATGCCCCTCAAAGGCTGCTCTCTGCAAAAACATTAGAAGGCAAAGTAAGCACAGCTCTACAAGGCAAGCCATGGAAGAGGCTGTGGTGTCTATCAACAAATACCCGTTGAACACCTGTTTTGTGCCACCTACAGTGCTAAACATGGAGGAAGCAATAATGAACAAATCAGACACAATCTCTGCTCACCCTGTCCACATGGCAGGAAGCCATTTGGAGCACAGAATGAGGACAAATGAAAATCAAGGATTGGGGAATATAAATGTGATATCAGCAATTTGAACAGTTTTTTTTTTAAATAGAAGACATACAAATACATAAATAATTTGAGGTCTGTAGAAGCTCAACAACATCACCTCAGAATAAGGATGGTCACCTCCAAATCTACTGTGAGATTTTTTTTTTTTTGAGAAGACTACATATTGTCCTATAATAGGTAACAATTGGCAAGGCAATATCTCCAGATAATTTTATTGCCCAGATTCCCAGTACTCATCACCACAATCAATCCTCAAATTCTGAAGAAAAGATGGTTCTCAGAAATTGCTCTTCCCTCATATAGCAACAGTATTCTTCAGAGCCCAAAGTTACATATTTTCAGATGAACTTACAAAAAATATTACATGCTGGGCATTGAGGGGGGCACTTGACAGGATGAGCACTGGGTGTTATTCTGTATGTTGGTAAATTGAACACCAATAAAAAATTAATTTATTAAAAAAATGTCACATGCTTCCATTAGTACGCATTACTTAAACCATTGAGATCATCCTCTAGCCCATTCAATAGGATTCCCTGTAATTGTGGAAATGTTTTATCTCTGAACTACCGTTCAATTTAGTAGTCATTACTCACATGTGGTTGAACACCTGGAATGGGGCTGGTGTGACTGAGGAACTGTATTTCTAAGTTCATTTCATTAGAATTAATTTAAATTTAAGTAGTCACATGCAGATAGTGAACAGCACAAATGTAACCTTAAACTGAAAGTGATTCTGTAAGTGGCAGGTAAAAAAAAAATCCCTTCCTTTGGATTAATTTACTCTAAACTGGGAAAGTATTTTAAAATTGAGAAGGTCAGAAAAACCTCTGTATTATTAACAAGACAGTGAATGAATAGCAACATATAGATTAGTGCCTGATGTAAACAAAACTCAGAACTGCAATCTCCCTCACTGCCTTGGCTGAATTAAAAAACAAAACAAACAATACATATGTGGTCGAATATGCATAATTGTTTTTAAAAACCAGTGCTTGTTATTAAAAGAAACTAACCCAAAGTATATACACATATTTATCAATGTTTTCAAAAGATTTTTTTCATGTTTTGGTAATGATTGTTTACTCGTGTACTTAATGTCTACAATATGGCAGGCACTGTGCTTATAGGAGAATCATTCTCTTAATATACCACAGCAAAAATATTCCTCAAATAACCATATTTAATATGATGCATTTGAAGTGATTTAATTTCCAGCAACTTCACACATAATTGCTTCATTTTTGACCTATAATATAACTAAAGGATCACTTATGTTTTGGATTTGACCATGAGACCAAAATTCAAGTATATTACTGCTTTAAAATGCATAGCATGTATCTCCAGAAAATGAAAAAAATTAAAATATCTTTTTAAGAGGTGACTAATATATAGTACAAGTATCTAAACAATATATGTGAACTTTTTGCACAGACATTTTTGATGAAAATGATGTTCCTGAAATGGAATGTAACTGACTTCCGAAGAAGTCATCAGAAAGATTTTTTTGATCAAATCAACTTTTATTGCAGTATAATTGTCATATGCCATTGTACAGAAAGATTTTGATTAAAATCTGTCTTGCCTAGTTGTACAGAAAATTGGTTTTAAATACACATATGAAAATTGTTTCTGAATGCTTGTGGTTTGGGAAGGTAATTCATTTATTTTTCCAGGTTTATGGACATATCATTGACATACAACAAAGCACGATTGTAAAGTGTACAACGTGTTGATTAGATGCACTTACATATTTCAAAATGATTACTACCATAGTGTTAGCTAACACCTCCATCACATCACATAATTACTATTTCTTTTTTTGTGATGAGAACATTTAAGACCTGCTTTCTTAGCAACTTTCAAGTATATATACAGCATTATTAACTAGGGTCACCATACTATACATTAGATCCTTAGAATTTGTTCATCTTCTAACTGGAAATTTGTACCCTTTGTCTAACACCGTCCAGCCCCTGGTAACCATCATTCTACTCTGTTTCTATGAGTTCGACTTTTGCAGATTCCACTTATAAGTGATATCCTACAGTATCTGTCTGATTTGCTTCACTTCGCATAACACCCTGAAGGTTCATCCATGTTGTTGCAAATGGCAGCATTTCCAAAGGTAATCCATTCTTTCAACACTTACTATGAGCCCACTGTGTGCCAGGCACCGTGCTTGACACCAAAATATGACATTCTTCCTGAATGAAGAAACAAGACCAGGTAACACATCAAATTGCACATTGATAAAAACATGATCAGCTGTTTCACAGCCATATCTGGATCAACTGAGGGACACCACCAATGCCAGGTATAGATTACTGAAATCCCCCTTTCTCCAACTTCCATACGTATGTAAGCACAGCAAACAATAATAAATTATACCGTATTTCCATTCCACCTGCTAGAGTGACACTACCATATTTTGCTATGGGCCAGCTAGACTGTATATGTATAGATACATAGTACACACTACAGGCCAACAAAACCAGTTACATAGTCACCAAAGAACAAAGGCTCTGTAGTATTTATTGGTCTTGCTCTAAAACCCACAATCAAATAAGATCCTGACATCATGTAAGTAATTTTTTAAACCATAGAAAATTGTATACAAGGTATAAATCCAATTTTGTAATGTGATATATATACCTGTGAAGGAAAAAATATATAGGTAAGACATTCACTCAAATCTCTGAGTGGTAAGATTGCTGGTGATTTTTATTTCATTTATATGTTTTCGTGTTTTGAAACCTGTCTACCATGCCTATACACTACCTTTGTAATCAGTAAAAATTAGTTATAGTAAAAACCATTCTTGCAACTATTCCAAAATTCATGTCTAGCATAGGCCTAAGGCCTCATGTAAGGAAATAGGTATTGACCACATGTGTGATTTTAGGGGACTGGTGTAGAAGGCCTGGGAGCAATCCAATTAGCTAATGACTGGAAGCTCTTTAAGAAAGAACAAAGACTTTCACTGTCTAAAGTTTAAAATGAATATTACTGGGGGTGATGGAGGGAATAGTGACATGTTCCCCCGAAGATAGAAGCTGAGAAAGGTGGCTTGTTCCAGCTCTAAATCCTAGTTAGATCACGTGATAAATGCAGTATTGCCTTCTGGTGACTCCACAGAACATGTAGGTTGAAACATTTAGAAATGAATATTTCTAGAACTATTACTGAATACCATATGGTTTTAAAATGTCACACTTTTAAACTATAAAACTGGCCTAATATTCTTTGTAGAAACTCCAGAAAATATGGAAAAGCTTGGGAATGAAACAAAAATCATCTGTAATCCCATCACCCAGAGGTAATGACCATGAACACTTTGGTATATAACCTTCTAGCAATTTATTCTAGTCAAATGTGTGTATCTGCCTTTTCACCTAATATTTATCTTGGGTATTTTCTTATGCCATTAAATATGCTCAGTGAACCTCATTCTAATGACTGCCTAATATTACCAATGGCTTAAGAATATCAGAATGACTGTAAACAATATTATTGTACCTACTATGAAGCTAACATCATAAAGATAGATTCAAATGGATCTGGTCTTTGAAAAAGTGAGCGAAGGGATTTTCTGAACTGGTGAGCTCTCCTGGGTCTTACCAACATCAGGATTTTGACTCTAAGAATGATTTTGTTTTTCTCAAATGCCTAAAAACACCCATATCGTGCACAATGACAAATCACTCACGTAGTTTCCAAAATAGAGTCTTAGGTTTGGAAAACTGCAACTCTTAAAGAAACATTAGAGAGTAAAGCATAGCAGGCCCTCCAAGTCAGGCTCTGTTTGTTGTAACAAAGCAAGTGGATCACAGTGGGAAACCCTAAAATAAAAGAGGAAAGAAAAACTATCCTTGGTGTAAACTTCAGCTTCTGAGCAAATTAATCTGTTCACCTTCCAACTTAAGAGAGAGAGGGAGACAGAGGCGGTGGGAGGAGGGAGAGAAACACTGTGATTTTTCTGAGAAAATTTTAATTCAGGAGCTACATAAAATTCCATTTACAACATGGCCTACATTTGCTAGGCTAGAGTTCTGAAAATTACCTTATGCAGCAAACTAATCATGATTCCTTTGAAGTGAAAGAGGAGAACATTCATGTAAAAATTTGCGATTTCGGTTTAAAAGAAAATTCCAGTTCCCAATCACCTTTGATGGTTTGGAGACCCTTTCCTTACCTGCAAGGCAGCTTAGGATCAGAAAGACCTTCCAAAACGCGAACACCATTGTGTCAGGGTTTGTCGAGCGTAGCCGAGGACCGGTAGCTTGCCTGAGCTAGGCTGAGTCTCCAACTGGCTTCTTCAATCACACTGAGGTTTGCCAGGCTTATCTGCCGGCATCACGAAGCAAATAGCCTTTTCAGGCTTATTGGGTACAGTCCTTTCTCTGAGCGGATTTGTGTTTCTTTGAAACACTTTTTACGGGCGTGTTTCCTTGATATATTTGCTACTGTGTTAATAATAAACCCGTGCATTTAAATTCTTCAGGCTCTTTGTACACAGATTCTCTGAGTTTTATTGTTTAAAATCAATCCTATTAAAAAGTTAAACTTGGGGGGGTGTATGGTTGGAAGTGAACCTATACAAATAAAAGCTGACAAGGCTAATTAATTTCAAATATTTCCATCGAAGTCTTCCAGCATGGATTCACTAACCTCGTTCACAAATTGGGTTAATAAATTGGTGCTCTAAGGTTTTCTCAGGAGCCAGGGTTCACAGGAAGGACAGGGGGGTTATGAAGCAAAAAGCATTCATTTATTGTGTGAACAAACTCTGGACACGTCACACTTTTTTGAAGCCCTGGCAGTTCTCACTACCTTGGCAGTAGAACGCATAGCATGCTATGGTCTTCCTGGTTAGAGACCCTATAGCATTTATTCACTCACCAAACGCTATATCATCAGGGAAGTGAATAAATGCTTTAAGACTTCCACTGGATGAGTCTGAATTTTTGCAGAATTAGGTTACTGAGTAGGTACAATAGGATTTCTTTGGAGGAGAGTTTCCCTAGGAGCGAGTGATGGTAGGCTGCCTCCATGAGAAGCCTTCACTAACAGATTTCCTCTCATGTTTGAGATACATAAAGGCCTCTTCCAGCTTTTCCTATGCGATCTCCAAGTCCTGTTGTGTTCACCTGTGCAGTGGCTCTCAGATCTGTCCTTTCACCAATCCACTGCCTCCACCCCGATCCTGGTACTTTGGTCCTTATCCCTGGCCTACTGAGGCAGCTTCCTATGTGATCTCCCTGACTTCTCCCTCCCTCATCCTCCATACCAGCCGCATCCTGATGGTTCAACCCTGACCAAGCATCTTCAGTTAACACCACTATGGACTCCTGACAAGACCAAAGTCCTCAATCTGGATTCCCAGCCTTCCAAAGACCTGACCCTCACCTCCTCTGAACTTCAATCACATTAAATCACCCATCTGAAAAATGCTGTCACAATTTATTGCCTCAGAGTATTCAGTCGCATGAAACAAGGGCAAACTGCAGTGATAGGTTTTATGAACTTTTTCTTTTTTTTTTAAGTTTTCATTGATTTAAGTAATCTCTACACCCACCGGTGGGGCTCATATCCATGACCCCGAGATCAAGAGTTGCATGCTCTTCCGACTGAGGCACCCCAGTCCCCCTCTATTTTAGGAACTTTAATTTACAGGAAATGTTTGAGCCCTGCTCACCTTAGCCAGGCAAATATCCCACTGTTTCCATCAGGCCTGATTCCTTCCCAAAGCCTTTCCTGGCCATGCTTAGGTCTGGTGCCAAACCTTGGCTCCAAGTGAATTCCAACACTGCTTATGATTTTTCTCCTCAATCCTCTTGCTGTCTAAGCGTATTCTTAGGGCAGATCGGTCATGCTATCGTATGTGAAAAGTTTGATAAACCTGTGTACCATCCCTCTCTGGGATCCACCTTGGAGAGATTTGCATTATACTTAGAGCCAATACCTTACAGTTGGCACATGATTGCTCTCCAGTTGTTTCCCATTTATTAACTGGGTCTCTCTTAAATCCAATAGCTGTGAGCCCCTCCAGGGCAGAGACAAAGCCTCATAAGGCAGCCCCCAACTTAAGAAAGGGTATATACCAGAATGTATTGGTAAGCCCACTGATTGGATCCAAAGCAGGATGTTTTGAATAGAAATCTCGCTCCTGGACTTGTGAGGCACATAGTCTACCATCAGTGTGAATTCTGGGTGCTGGGCCATACAGAGCAGAAGAAGAGCAGCAGGTGGCCGAAAAAAGAACAGTCCTTTCCCTTCCTAAGACATGGGTTGAGCACACAGCAACACCCCCCACACCAAAAACTATTGCATGTTTTTGACACCCATCTTCCTTTCTGCCCCCAACTCTTATGGCCCCCAGGCTCCTTGAGTTCCTAGGTTGCCCTAAGGGAGGGTCTTACTCACCAGAATAACTCACACTCCAAGACTACCTTTGCTTTTTTAACCTTATGCCTCCCAGAAATACTCCTCCTCCACTGTACGAGCATCAATCAACTCCATGTTAGGAGGGGAAAATGATCAATTGCTATGAACATTCCCCCACTGGTTTGTACTCCTGAAGATAGAATGCTTATTTCCCCCCACCCCAAATGAATCTCCAACCAGGAGCATCAGGCAATGCAATAAAGAGAAATGGTCTGATGGAGGAGGTTTTGCAAGGAGGACAATTTGGAGGGCAGGCCTCTGGAGGTGCACATCAGCTCCTCTCAACCTTGACCCTGCATTTACCTCCGAATCCATTAAGTCTCCGAAAGATCCATGAAAGCCAGAGACTTCCTGTGTCTCTTCCCATGCCCAATAGGTGAGCATAAAATTCATCATTAAAAGTGGGACATTTTTGAGATTGACTAGGCTGCTATTAGCAACTACATGGGACAGACAGTATAAATCATAAACATTCCCAGGCGAACTTGGATGTCTGGCCACCTGCTCACAGTGGAATGCTAAGCACAAGGCAGGAGCTAAATAAAAGCTTTCTAATTAAGATACTACCATCCAAGCTAGCTGGACCTGAAATGGGTGGGGTGGAGAGTATGACTTAAGGCTATTGCCAAAACCCATCTGCACCAGAACATCTCAGACAAACACAGAACTCTCTAGAACATTTCAGTAAAATGCCTATATCACTGTTACGTGGGGCCTGATCAGGACAGGAAGAATTCTGTTAAAACAAACCCAAAGAGATCATCTAAATTCTCTTCTTGATATTCAATTTTGATGTTACTGACAAAAAAGTGGGTCATTAGCACGCAAAATATTATTAAATATCCTTCATATTTTTCTAATCGGGCTTTATAGTTTTTAAGCTGCTTTTCCATTTTATCTTTGTAGCTGACTAAAATAAACAGGGGAGTTATTATCTACATTCTCTTTATTTAAAAAAAACGGAGGCTCAGAAACGTTGTGTCTTTCTCAAGGCCACAGAGCACACATTCAATGCGGTCTCTCCCGGTCACAGTGGCATAGTGTGAACATAACGTATCAAACATGCTACTTCTTCCAGGATTCTTCTATGGGAACTTTCAGAAATCTGCAGCCTCTGCCTTATTTCTCACTTTTGTTCACTGAAAAAAATACAAAACCAACACATTTTGATTGTAAAGGGATTTCAAAGAACAAAGGATTGTGCAGAGAACAAAAAGAAAGCCTCCATTCTCTCACCCACGAGTAATTATCCCACGCTGTGCTCACAAGAAATAGAAGTTTCACATTTTTCTCAGAGCTTCTGTGAGTTTACACACACACCTATGGCAGTGTTTTGTTTTGTTTTTAATCCTAAAGGTAATCATGCTACACCTATTGTTCTATAGTTTGTTTTCCCCCTTGAAAGCAACCATTTTTATTGTTTCCTTAGGTCAGCATGTGGGATTCTACTAGACGGCTACCTTACCTGTTTGCAGGCTGCATGGTATTTCACCTTCAGTTTTTCACTATTATTAACAATGGTGAAATGGCCATTCCTTTGCCTATATCTCTGCCCGCTTGTGTGATTATTTCTGTAGATTAGATACTTAGAAATGGAACTGCTGGATTAAAGCATAGAAACACTTTAAATTTTGGTAGAGTCTGTAATACTGTCCACCAGAAATCCTTTACAAATCTACACCTCCATTAAGAGTGTACGAGAGTGCCTGTTTCCCTACAGCCTTGTCAACAATGAAAAGTATGTCATTTACTTTTACTAGTACCATGGGTGAGAACTGGTGTTGCATTGCTGTTTTAATTTGCAGTTCTCTAATGAGGCTGAGCCTTTTTTCCATAGGTGTACTGGCCTAATTGTTGTTCCTTTCCCTGCCATTTGCCTATTTATGGCCTTAGAACACTCTCCATGGAGTTATCTGTCTTTCAATATAGTAGAAGTGCTCTTTTTACCTTAGGAATCTTAATTCATAACCCATAAGTAAGGAATAGTTAATTGACTGATGATTAAGAACTAATTAAAAAGGAATAAAGTTTGGTGTATATATTATAAATATTTTCTCCCAGTCTGTCACTTTTCAGAAAAAGTTTACATCTTCCACCATGAAGAAAATTTGCATTTTGTTGTAGTTAATCCAGCAATTTTTTTCTTCGTAGCTTCTGAATTTCATATCTTCCTTAAGAAAGTTTTCCCCAGTCCAAGACTATAGAAATGTTATGATAGGGATTCCTGGGAGGCTTACTGGTTGAGTGTCTGCCCTTGGCTCAGGGCATGATCCCAGGGTCCTAGGATGGAGTCCCGCATTGGGCTCCTTGCAGGGAGCCTGCTTCTCCCTCTGCCTATGTTTCTGCCTCTCTCTGTCTCTCATGAATAAATAAATAAAATCTTTTTTAAAAAAGAAATATAATTATACATTATATTTATTAATATGTAATATGATAATTTCTCTTAATACTTCTATAACTCTGTTCTGCCTTTCAATTATGGCAATTCTGTCCTTCCATTTGCTCAGGCCAAAAGCCTTGGTATCATCCCTGATTCCTCTCCTTCCTTCGTGTACCACCTCAAATCGTCAGCAAATCCCTTTGGGTCCATGTTCAAAATATACCCAGACTCTGATGACTTTCCTCACCTTCGCTGCTATCACCCTGGCCTGAGCCGCCAGCATCAATTGCCTGGCTCACACAATGGCCTCCTAACTGGTCTCCCTGCTTCTTCCTTGTCTCCTTACAGACTATTCACATCACAGCAGCCAGAATGATCCTTTGATGTGTAAGTCAGATCACATTTCACTTTTGCTCAAGATCCTCCAACAGTTCCCAGTGTCTCTCACAGTAAAAGCCAAAGTCTTTAAAATAGCCTATGGGGCAGCTGGGTGACTCAGTCATTTGATCATTAGACTCTTGGTTTCTGCTCAAGTCATGATGTCAGGGTGATGGGAACCAGCTCCCCATTGGGTTCTGAGCTCAGTACAGAGTGTGCTACAGAGTCTCTCTCTCCCTCTCTGTCTGTCCCCCCCACCACACACACACATCCCCTTCTCCCTTCTCTCAAATCTTTAAAAAAATTTTTTTAAGTAGCCTGGAAGAGCTCATAAAATGAACCAGCTCTTCAACCTACCTCATCTCCTACCATTCTTCCCCTCTTACTCTGCTCCAGCCACACTGTTATTCTTGCTGACCCTTGAACCAGCCAGGCACATTCCCACTTTCTTGGGCATTTGCACTGGGGGTTTCCTCTATCTGTGATCCTTCAAACCCAAGTATCAGCAGGGCCAACTCCTATCTTCTTCAAGTCTTTGTTTAAATGTCAGTTGTCAGCAATGCCTTCCCGATCACACAATTTAAAACTGCAGATTTCTCCACTCCAGCCCTCTCAAACTCCCACTGCCTTTTCCTTTTTACATAGCACTCATTACTTTCTAACATAACATACTACACAGTTTACTTATGGTTAACTTTTCCATCCAGCTAGTAATGTGAGTTTCAAGAGGGCAGGGATTTCTGTCTGTTTCATTTACTATTTATTCCAAGGGCCTAGAACAGTGCCTTGCACATAGTAGGTCCTCAATATTTGTTAAATGAATGCATTTGGGAATCTGAATTTAATCCATTCAGAATTGATTTTTGTGTATTGTATGAGATAGGCAGAAATGGTTTTTAAGGAGTGCCTGGGTGGCTCAGTCGATTAAAGCATCTGCTTTCAGCTCAGGTCATCATCCCAGCATCCTGGGATGGATGTGGGGAAGATTCAGCCCCACATCCAGCTCCCTGCTCCACAGGGAGCCTGCTTCTTCTTTTCCCTCTGCTCCTCCTGCTTGTGCACATGCTCGCTCTCTCTCTGTCAAAAAAATAAAATCTTTTTCAAAAGGAAGAAACGGGGCATAATTATAAAATAATGAGCCTGCTGTCCTTGTGTAGCCTGGGAACAGGCTCAGAAGGCAGTCTTGGGTTTTCAAAAGACAGACTAAGGCCATTCTTACTTATCGCACTAGTATGAGATAGAGACAGAGAGACAGATCAGGGAGTAAAGTTTCTCATGTATATTTTTGATCCCTGAGGTCGTCATCATGGGAAAATCAAAATTTATTGGACTTCCTTCTACATATATTATGCTTTTGTAGGACTTTTAAAATTCCAAATTACATATAGAAAGGCATAATCTAATCAGTGCTTAGAATCTAAAGACTTTAATACATTTCTGTTGGAATGTGTTTCAAAAATTGTTTTGTGCAATCTAGCACTATCGACTCTTCATTGCTTTTTCTGACTCCCTGCCAGGCAACTCCACTTCTGTGCCCCACTAGCGCCTCAAAGGTAACTTCACACATTGTCTCCATGTGGTCTCCTCTGGTCTCCAAACCTGTGCCACTTCCCAACCACTTGTTACTGCATCCCAATTAATTCTTCATTGGGGTGGGCATCTGGGTGGCTCAGTGGTTGAGCATCTGCCTTTGGCTCAGGTCATGATCCTGGGGTCGTGGGATCGAATCCTGCATCAGGCTCTTCACAGGGATCCTGCCTCTCCCTCTGCCTATGTCTTTGCCTCTCTTTCTGTGTATTTCATGAATAAATAAATAAAATATTTAGAAAGACTTCTTTATTGGGGTATACTTTGACTCCTGCTTTACTCACTCTGCCATTCCAGGAGTACCAGATCCTACTGAGAACTTCTCTTCAGCTCATCTTTTCTTTTCCATCTCCTGAGGCTTTGACCAACAATAGCCTTATCAGCGAGGAAAATGACTGGCAGCCATTTCCCAATAGGGAACTGGGAAAGCAAGATTTCAATGGATGCTCTCTAGGGGTGCCTGGGTGGAGCAGTTGGTTGTCTGACTCTTGGTTTTGGCTCTGGTGGTGATATCAGGGTCATGAGATCTTGTCCTGCATCAGGCTTTGCACTCAGCGCAGAGTATGCTTGAGACTCTCTTCCTCTCTCTGCTCTTCCCACTTGTGCTCTCTCTCCCTCTGTCTCTCAAATGAATAAATAAATAAATATTTTTTAAAAAATGGCTGCTCACTAGGTGTGTGCAATAAAGGATAGGGAGGGGGAGCAGGAGCCAATAAGTATCACCCCATGAAGAGAACAGAAAACTATCCAACTACATGTGAAATAGGGTGTGGGTTATATAACAGGAATAGTTGAGGCCAATTGAGAGACCTAAGAATGAGTCCTGTCATCATCTAGTTTGGACCCTGTTAGGTCTCACGTAATTGATTGTGGTAGCCTCCTAGCCTACCTCCTGGCCTCCAATTTTCCTCTCTCTCAAATCCATCCTAAGCAGTGCTGCCAGCTAAATTTTCCTAAAGTACAATCTAATCCAGTCATTCTCATGCTCAAATATCTTCCATGACTCCCTATCACCTTTCTCCCTAGACATAAAAATTTTTTATCTGGGCTCAGCAGTTTGGCACTGCCTTCAGCCCAGGGCATGATCCTGGAGATCTGGGATCCAGTCCCACATCTGGCTCCCTGCATGGAGCCTGCTTCTCCCTCTGCCTGTGTCTCTGCCTCTCTGTCTCTCTGTGTCTCTCATAAATAAATAAATAAATACATACATACATAAATACATAAAAATCTTTAAAATATTTTTATCTAGCATTTAATAGGTGCCCAGGTTCTACCTTTGCTGCCTGTTTTCTGCGATTTGTGACACCAAAGAATGTCACCGCTGGCCAAAGTCTTACAAGCAGTCTCCAAACAAAACTGAATATTCCCTGTTCCTTGAACATATGCCTCCCTTTTCCACCCCTGTGCCTCTACAAGGCTATTCTCTCCTCCCAGATCTACCACCCTGCCAAGCTGAATTGTCAAAAATTTACTCATCCTGTGAGCCTCATCACAAATGCTATCGCTTCCACAGATTGACTCTTGATTCCCACATGATGTGATCTCACTTTAACAGCATTAGTTAATACCTTTTGCACAGCACTGAGGGGATAGCACAACTCTTCATGTACTGGTCCTCTTCTTTTTAAAATATTTTATTTATTTATTTATTCATTCATGAGAGACATAGGCAGAGGGAGAAGCAAGCTCTCTGCAGAGAGCCCGGTGCAGGACTCAGTCCCAGGACCCTGGGATCATGACCTGAGCCAAAGGCAGATGCTCAAAAGCTGAGCCACCCAGGCATCCCTGTCCTGGTCCTCTTCATACCTCTAAAGAAGGCAAGGACTGTGTTTAGCTAATTTTATACACACACACACACACACACACACACACACACACACACACACACACCACATGAGCTAGTTATTGGCCAGGCATTGTGTTAAGTGCTTTATATGCAATATCTCACTTAATCTTCTCTATAGCCTTAATGAGGCAAGTAGTATTATTATCCCCATTTTATAGGGGAAGAAACAGAAGCACAGGGAAATGAAGCAACTTACACAAATCTCATCTATAGTAACCGGTAGACTCAGGACTCATTCTCATCTCTCTCAACTGATCTCAACTATTCTTGTTATATAACCTGCATCCTATTTCACACATAGTTGGATGGTTTTCTGTTCTCTTCACTGGGCGCTACCTATTGGCTCCTGCTCCCCGTCTCCATCCTTTATTATGCACATCTAGGGAGCAATCATTTTAATCTTGCTTTCCCAGTTCCCTGTCGGGAAATGGCCACCAGTCATTCTCCTCACAGATTGGTCAAAGCCTCAGTCCCTGGTAACCCCCTTCTTGCAAAAAATGAGGCTCAGAATTTTTTTGAAGACCACATAAATGCCAGAGTCAGGACCTAAGCTCAGGTCAGCTGGCTCCAGAATAAGTGCTCATAACTTATGATATACTGTGACTTCAGGGACCCAGAGTAGTTATGTTGGGTGAGTTCACTTTTTCAAGTTTATGATATGCCAAAGGGACTATTTTTTTGAGTCATTGCACTTTATTTTCAGCAAGCAAGAAGATCACAAGGAATAACTTCTAATGCTGTGACTCCCTGAACAAGGGTGAATGGGTTTCTTTTATTTAGAGTTAGGATGAACATTTATTTTTTTTATATTTTTTATTGGAGCTCAATTTGCCAACATATAGCATAACACTCAGTGCTCATCCAATCAAGTGCCCCCCTCAGTGCCCATCATCCATTCACCCCCACCCCTCGCCCACCTCCCCTTACACCACCCCTAGTTCGTTTCCGAGAGTTAGGAGTTTCTCATGTTATGTCTCCCTTTCTGATATTTCCCACTCATTTTTTCTCCTTTCCCCCTTTATTCCCTTTCACTATTTTTTATATTCCCCAAAAGAATGAGACCATATGACGCTTGTCCTTCTCCGATTGACTTACTTCACTCACCATAATACCCTCCAGTTCCATCCACATTGAAGCAAATGGTGGGTATTCATAGTTTCTAATGGCTAAGTGATATTCCATTGTATACATAGATCACATCTTCTTTATCCATTCAGCTGTCAATGGACACCAAGGCTCCTTCCACAGTTTGGCTATTGTGGACATTGCTGCTATAAACATTGGGGTGCAGGTGTCTTGCCGTTTCACTGCATCTGTATCTTTGGGGTAAATCCCCAGCAGTGCAATTGCTGGGTCATAGGGGTCATAGGGTAGTTCTATTTTTAACTCTTTGATAGGGTCGCACTAATTTGGATGCACATGATCTGGTATATTTGTTGAAAAACAAACCTAGAAATCATCATCATGATCAACCATGACACATTTCCTTATTCCAGGTTAGCATCTATTTGCCTCAAAAACAGCCAAAAGAAGAAGTGGCACATAATTTCACAATTCTCCAAACCAAGAGACTGGGAGTCCCAGATTATGGACCCTCAAGTGAATCCTATGATGGTGTGATTCAGTGAAAGAGTTTCCTTTCTCTCTTCCATCTCTGTGTGTAAGGAATGGAATTTCTCTTGACGATTAACCTGGTGTGAACACCATCCTTAAATGTGTTCTTTGGACACCTTACTGGGAGTCCTCCAGAGATGACCCTTTTTTTAAAGATTTTATTTATTCATCACACACACACACACACACACACACACACACACACACACACACAGGCAGAGACCAAGGCAGAGGGAGAAGCAGGCTCCATGCAGGAAGCCCAACACAGGACTCAATCCCGGGTCTCCAGGATCAGGCCCTGGGCTGAAGGCAGGCGCTAAACCGCTGAGCCACCCAGGCTGCCACAAGATGACCCTTAATAAGACTGTGAAACAGTAGTATACACAGGTAGGGCCATGGAGTTTCTCTCCTCTTAAATTGGGGAAATAGTTGTTTCTTGTTCTGGAGGGAAGAATCCTGTAGAAAGTTCTTTGGCAAGCCATGTTTTAACAATAAATATGAGTCAGCTTGTGTTGAGTAGCCTAGGATTGCTTACCTAGCGATAGTAGGGAGTCTGGAAAGGGTTAGTACCAGGAACTCTATGTTAACTGATAGTGTGACTCAACCTGCAGTGTACATTAAAGTATTTGGGGAAGCCTACTCCTAGGCAATTTGTGTTGACGCACTATACAAACACATGTCATAGGCCCTGGTTTGAAAAAAATCACATGTATGTGTAGGCACAAGCATGCTCACGTGCGCACACATGCACCCACTGATTCAACCCAAAGAGGTCCTAGATCTTCCAATTCCTTCCAACTGGGAGAGATCAAGCTTAACTTAAACCAAAAAAAAAAATTACATTCTAATTGTACAATTGTTGGGTCTTGGGTTTCTTTTAGCCAATCCTTTTCAACACTTCCTAAAAATGCCAGAGTGAAATTAACCCTAAAAACCAGAGACCTTTTTGAAGACTTTCAAAGCTGCCTGAGCTGGTTAATGGTACCTGTTACATGGTAATAAGAGTGGTCAAATGTTAAGGCTTACTAGATGATAGTCCCTGAGTTAAGCATTTTATTTGCATTATGTCTCACAATCTTACAGAGGAGTTTCAGAGAGGTCAAAAGAGTTGTCATAGGTCACATGGTTTGCAATTGGCAAAACCAAGGCTTGAGCCTAAACACGAATGCTCCAAAGCCCATACCTTTGCCAATTATGTGATGTGACTTCTTGGCACTGAAAGGGATGGTAGAATACAGAGTCAACACGGTCCATGCTTGTCTGGTTTACACTCTTGCTGGAAAGACAAGAAAAAATACACATAAACCAGGGATTAAACTAAGTATTAAACTTAGAAGTACGTGACTGTAAAAGACTGCATTGTGCAACACAGAAAATAAATGACTACAAATACAGAAAGACAAATTTCAGCCGTTGCAAGGAATGGTTGTGAACCTCCAAATCTTCATTGCAAAATAAGTTCCATGGGATCCACCTCTACCTGGCAAGAGACAGGGATGCTGGGAGGGATTTGAGTAGTATTTTTGAAGGCAAAGATCGAGAATGAACAATGAAAAGTGAGAGGTAGCATTTCAGAGAGCAAAAATGACAAAGCAACGAGGCCAGGTTGTTTTAGAAAAGGACTGAAAAGAAATTAATGTTGGGAATATCTAAAAACGAGAGTTGTTAAGATGGGGGTCGGGCATGAAGAAGCCTACAAAGAAGGCAGACAACAAAAGCAGAAGAAAATGGCAAAGTTGTCAAATTCTGTTGGATTTGGTTTAAAGTGGAGGAAGCAAATGAAGGGCTTGTTTTTTGTTCTGCATGGTGGTGTTTTTGTTTTTGTTTTTTGCTGTTTTTTGTTTGCTCATTTGCTAGTTTTAATGAGGCAGCATAACATAGCGACAAAGAGTAGGGACTACAGAGTCAAGCATCTTGGCTTTACATCCAGCTCTGCCTCTTACCAGCTGAGGGACTGTGAGCAAGTTACTTAATTTCTTTGTGCCTCATTTTTCTCATCAATAAACGAGGTAAAGGAAGAACTACTTCATGAGAGCATTATTTTTATAAGCATTGAAAAGTTATTGTTTGTAAAGTGCTTGAAACAGTGCCAATATGTAGTAAGCAGTATTGGATGTGATTGCTGCATAAATACAAATATAATTCTCTTTTTAAAAAAAGGTGTATTCATTTATTTTAGAGAGAGTGCAAGCAGGAGAAGGGAAAGAGGGAGAGAATCCCCAAGCAGAATCCATACTGAGCATGGAGCCCGACCCAGGGTTCCATTCCATGACCCATGAGATCATGACCCATGAGATGAAGACCTGAGCCCAAACCAAGAGTCAGACACCGAACTGACTGAGCCATCCAGGTGCCCCATACAAATGTAATTCCTTATTAACACTGAAACACGTGGGAAATTCCTAAAATCATTGTGTAAAGATCTTTCTCTTAAAAACAACTGGTAGGTATGCCATCCAGGCAGATTCCAGCATGGCAACTGAGGACAGCTGAGGAGTGGCTGCTGCCATCAGATGGGGCTCTCCCAGTCCCCACCTTCAACTGCTTATATTTGGCTCCCTTCATGTGATCTTGTGACTCCTGGTTTAAAGTGGAAGGACATCCGAATTCCTAATATGCCCCTATATTTACAAAGAGAGCTCATAAAAAAAAAAAAAACAAAACAAAGAGAGCTCATAAAGGAAGTAATTTGGGCCAGGGACCCAGACCTGACTGAGCTCTTAGCATACTCTAACCTTTAGAGTCTAGGAGAAGTATCTGTTCTCCCCCAACTAGGGTCTCTCCCTGGCCTCAGATGTTGGGCTACTGGGCTGCAACAGCATCTCCATCCTCATAGCGTCCTCTACTACTGCCTAGTTTGACGCTTCTTTTTTTAAAAATTGTGTTTATTTATTTGAGAGAGAAAGAGAGAGCATCCACAAGTGGAGAGGAGGATAGGCAGAGGGAGAGGGAGAAGCAGACTCCCCACCGAGCAGGGAGCCTGACGTGGGGCTCAATCCCAGGACCCTGAGATCATGGCCTGAGCCCAAAGGCAGATGGTTAACTGACTGAGCCACCCAGGTGCCCCATAGTTTGGTACTTCTGATGAGAAGGAGGACTTAGGGCCCCCACAATCCTTTTTAACAGCAACTCTGGGGAAAGCACAGAGCTGAAATCAGTAAAGCAGGAATGTGCAAGCTTCCTCTGAGTAACCAGTCCTTGACAAATTGTGTCCTCCTCCTTATGCTCATTTAGGGAGTTAAACTGTGCCTCAAGGTCATGAAGAATTTACACAGCAGCTATCCCCAAACCAAGCTACAAGGGCGATCGAGTTTTTCTTCAGAGCCACCATCCATTACAGCGTTCCCAGGCAGTGAGATTCTTGTGGGCCCTTTTTCATCTTGTTCTGGAGCTGCTCAGAGTCACTTGGCAGGGAGCCTGGACTGAGCCTTTCTCAGTGGTTTTATGACAGTCCTGGAACCTTGTGTCTCTCCCTCACAGATGTCCTTTCTTTCTGCATCCCAGGAAGATGATTGAGTCCTGCTTTGGGAGGTTGGGTGTATGGGCCTGCAGGCTTCCGGGTGTCCCCTCTGGAGATGGCCTTCCACCTTTGCTTGTGAAGAATGATTAATGGTGGGAATGTCAGGGCATGCAGGAGAGTAGAAGGTTTAGGAAAAGAGACCTTGGGACTTCAGTCAAACCTTACCATTCCCACTGCTTTTGAATAGGTGGCACAGCTATTCTCATACCTGGTTGCAGCTATGAGAAGAGGGCTATATATAGAAGGCCCACCTCCAAGGTAATAAATCAGGTGGCCCATCATGCAGAAAGAGTCAAGGCACTAGACTCATACAGCACTAGAACATTAAGTCTCAATCCTTTATTTTGAAGAACACCAAACCTACCCTGGCTCTCACAACCCATTGTGGAGGTCAAGCAGGAAGTAGAACATATGTCTCCTGACTCTTTGGCTATGACTTTCTGGGAGAGGAAAAGGTGTGGAATTGGGAAACTAAGGACTTGTTCTAAACAGAAGCATATCTGATGAATAACAACTCAGGAGCCTTTTCCAACTGGGCGGAGGTGTGCAGCCTGGTCCCAGCCCCAACTAGCAGGAAATAACTTTGGCCAATCTCCACAGCTTCATGACCCTCCCAAGGCAAACAGTGCCTGGTCTCAGGTGGGACCTGCATCTGAGAGCCCTGTGGTAAAGACTCTGGGTAGTGAGGGCATTATGAGAAGCATATATCTGTGAGGAAAGCTGTTTTGACCTATGCATATCTCCCTGGCACTGCTACCACACATCCCAGCAAGACTGACATTCCTTACACCATTATTCACCAAGGTTTGTGTTCAGTGGGTGGTTGAGAGGGGTGATGATAAGATGGTCTAGCCCTTCATTGCCTCTATGACCTCATATCCCACCACTCTCCCTCTTGCTCACTCCTCTGTAGCCACTCTGGCCTCCTTGCTATTCCTTAAATATACCTATCATGCTCCCACCCCAGAGCCTTTGCATTTGATTTGCTGTTCCTTCTGCCTGGATGGTCTTTTCCATCTATCTATATGGTTTGCTTCCACCCTTCCCACAAACCTTTTCTCAAATGTCACCTTCCCAGAGATCCCTTCCCCAGTTACTCTATTGGAAAGTATATTAATCACCCTCTAAGTCCTTACTCTGCTTTTATTTTCTTCTAGCATTATCACCATCTTACATTATATTACATATCTTGTTTAGTGTCTTCCCACACTAAAATATGAGATATGTGAAAGCAAGGACTCTGTCTGGCATGTCCATTCCTGTATCTCCATAACCTAGAACAGTCCCTGGGATATAATAAGAGCTCAATAAATATTTGCTGGATAAATGGATGGATGGATAGAGAAGGGGACTTCTATATATTTCTTGGTGCATGTTTACCTATTGCAAGTGATACTGCAGAAATAGTCATTCCACTTATTCATTTACCCAACACAGATTTACTGTATGCCCTTATATCCCATGCATAATATACTCAGACTTGTGGAAAATATAAACAAGTAGACAAGGAATGGCAATAGAGTGTAGCTAATAGTATCCAAGTTTTGGGGAAGCACAGGTAAGGAGTTAGTGAAGGCTTCTCAAAGGACAGATGGCTCTTGAAGAATAGGGGGTGTTAGGAGAAGAAAATCGAAGTGGGAATGTAGACAAAGGCACTTCAACAACCTATGCATGAACACAGAGGTTCATCTGAGCAACAGTTTTACGGTGTTGGGCCACATAGTGGCAGGGAAGGAGAGATGTAGGGAAAAACAAGGCTGGAGATGAAGTAGAGGTGCTAGCTGGAGGGCCTTACTTGCTCTACTAAGTGCAGAGTTAAGCTTTTAAGTGCAAGCTTGTCAACCATGAAGAGAACCAACCTACAGATGCATATAGTTGGACCTATAAATTCATTTTTTAATTTAATGGCCAGTATTTTAAATACATATATTTTACATAAAAATTCAAAATCTCAGTTTTCTTGAAATATCAGAATATTACACCCAACCAGCCCACATGGTTATGACTACCAGCATCTGAGCAGGAGTTGTCCTTGTTAAACAGGGCTTTTGCTCTCCAATTTATCAATCTTCACCAGCCAGCTTCACTGATTATGTTATGGCTGATCCCAACCCCTGGGATGTCCAGGAAGTGGCGAAGCTTGAGATTTGAGTCTTTGTCCTCAAAACCCACACTCTTACTCAGAACACGATTAATGCCTGGCACAAAGAAAGCCCTCCATAACACTCTTTTTGAAGAATGAACAAACACATCATTATCTTCTACTGGAAGGTCTTTCCGTCTGTCTCTACCCAAACAGATTTTGTCCTATCTCTCAAGGCTTAGCTTGTACAGCCTTCTCCATGAAGTGTACCATGATTTCAGACTCCCCACTCAACAGATGTGACCTTTCCTTTGGCTATGGGGTGGAGGACATGAAGGCAACAAAACTGGCTTTCAAGGGAGTTTGGGGGGCACTAGGATGATTAGCACTAAGCTGTAGGGAGAGGGAAAAATCAGAAGTTTGAACTTGAAGATTTGTGTACCTGAATGAAGAGTATATATAAATAGTGGAAGCTGAGAGTACTGTAAAAAAAATTAAAACAAACTCCAGTTTTTCCTTGCTTGGAATGTTGTCTCCTTTCTTTTTATTTCCTCTTATGATTTCCTTTCTTTTCTAGACCTCTGTTCTCTGTATCTCAATTGGCATTAGACAGTTAACAGACAACTCACAGGCCAACAAAGATCACTTTCGGAACTGTTCTCAAAGTAGCCAAAATGAGATTGTACCAACAATCCTGAGAAAGTTGTAATAAACGAGGACAATCTCCAACCACTTTAACTACAAGTTGTGTGGCACTTATAGATAAAGAAAATTGCATCCTAGGGCAAGACTATAGTCCTATACACCTCTCTTCTCACCCTATGAAAACTCCAACCTACTTCAGTTCAGGGAATTACTGATGTCAACGCCATAACTGAATAAAGCCTGTAAGCGCTATTTGAATCGCTTTAACTATTTTTATCTGTAACAGTCTGATGATATGACTCTAATTTGGCCTGGATAAGCCCTACTGAGATTTCAGAGAAAAACATAGCAAGTCAAGGAATCTCTTCCTCCCCTCTCAGAGTCCCCTGTTGGGTCTGAGGGTAGGTTGTCTTCCCACTCACATCCTCCAGTTCTTTGTTGTAGCAGTAAAATTGCAGGCTTTAATTCTTTGAAAGGGTTAACCTATTGTCTGATGGAAGACACTGCCTCTATTTCTTTTTATCTTTGAGAATTCTCTGGCCCTCTATTTTCTCTGGGAGCACAGAACAAGATCCTAAGGTAGAATGCCTTTCTCTCTTCTTTAATGGTGGATCTTTTATTATGACCTAAGTGGAATAACTTTGAGGAAGGCAATTTTGAATTGCAGTGATCCATTTGGGATTCTTGGGACACATCAAGACTTGTGCCTTAAAACAAAAAAGAAATAAAATGGCTAACTAACTAATGAGCAGCTTTCTTTAACTGGTAAGGTGATGCTGAGAAAAGAAAAAGATCAGAAAGATTCCAATCTATTGAGTCTTTTTTTAAAGCAACTTCAGCCTTCTCCCTCCCTAAAGAACTCCTTCTTTCTAACTCTGTGTCTGCCCCTGATAACCCAACTCCCTCCTGGATTTCTGCCTCTCCTGTTTTCTGTCCTTTGCTCTGCCCTCCTTCTCTTCCTCTTTCCATTTTTCAGCTCCCTCTACCTTTTAAATCACTACCTTCAGAATTCTCCAGGCATGCAAAAGCCATAGAGATAGAGGCTGCATGGAGGAGGGGTATCTGAGCTGGGCTTTGAAAAATGAGACAGGATTTGCCTGAGCAGAGACAGAGGGAAAGACCTTCTAGGCAACCCCTGAAGCTCTTCTCTCTTTCCTTTACTGAGGAATAATCCAAACCTGTCAATAAGGGTGTGGTGAATCTGTCTCTAATTTTAGAGACCCATTACAAACCACATTTAAGGAATACTCAGAGTTGAACACCAATACTAACACCCAAACAGCAATTTGCACATTTTTTGATAATGGCCTTAAGCCTGAAATATCAGAGGCTATTCAGAAGCATAAAATAGGCTGGTAGACCACACCCAATCATGAGTTACATTTTGAGTACATCACTTTTTACTTTAGCATTTTGTGGGGAGCATAATAAGCAAAGAAAAAAGCCACACACCGCAAATTTGTCATTATAACTTAAACAGTTTAAGGGAAATAAAAGGCCCTCCACAAATACAACACAGGGAGGCATGAGTACTTGCAGATATTGCAGAGAAAATGACAGGGGCTTGCAAATGTCCTGCTTTGGCCAGGAAACAAGACACAACCTGGGTTGTCAGATTAAAAAAACAAAAATACAGGAAATTTTGAATTTCAGATAAATGACGAGTAATGTATTAGCATGAGTATGTCTCATGAAATATCTGGGACACACACTAAAAAAATGATTCATTACATCTGATATCTAAATTTAATTAGACATCCTGTGTTTTATCTGGCAACCCTACAAACGTGGCTCAGTCATAAATATAGTGATTCTGAAGAGAGATGCTGGGAGGATGGCCGAGTAGGAGGACCCTAAACTCACCTCATCCAATGGGTACAATGAGATAACATTCACACCAATGTAAGTAACCCAGAAAACAACCTGAAGACTGGCAGAACAACCTCCAAAACTAAATCTAGAGAAGAGGCCATATTGAAGAGGGTAGGAAGGCTTGAGACTCAGTGGGGAAGGTAAACAGACCCACGGGACTGTCTCTGGAAGGAAGAGAGCCATGGGCACTGAGAGGGGAGAAAAACAGCTTATCACACCACAGAGCCTGTATGGGGAAGACAAATAATTATGACATTTGGTTTTGAAAATCAGAGGGACTGAGTGCATGAGTTCTTACAACTAGTAGGACTTAAAACCTAGGATTTAAAAAATAAGTGGGCTTAGCTCTGGAAGAACTGGGAGTAGGAGGGTAAACTGAGTGCCCACCCTTAAGGAGATAGTACAACAAACAGCCCATGGAGATATAGCAAAGAAGCACTGGTTTGAAAAACAACTGGATCATACGAGAGAGAGAGTTACTAATTTGTGTGTATCCAAGAGGGACAGAGATCATTGGGAGACTCCTCCCGGAACAAAAGAACTGGAAGGCTCCATTTCCCTCTCCTGCAGCCCAGCATAAACACATAACCATCTGCAGGAACCAGTGCAATGGCAGCACTTGCTACCTAACTTGCTAACAACACGTACCCAGCACCTCCATGCTTTGTGGATCCATTCTCTCCAATCACAACTGTTGTAGTCCTGGCACTTACAGGTTTCCTCCTCCAGAGAATTGGCACAAACCTTGCTAACACCATATCTCCCATCCCCACACCCACAAACTTTGCAGATCTCTCCCCTACAACCTGGCTGGCCTCAGTCCAGGTGGTGGTGACAGGTGCCCTCTTGCAGAGGTCCAGCATGCAAACCTTGCTAATGTAGTACTTACCCCCACTCACATTTTGCAGATCTGCCCCTCCAATATGCTCTTAGCCAGAGCCCACCCAATGTGGTGCCACAAGCCTGGCAGTGTGCAAGCAAGCCTCAACAGTGACAAGTACCACCTCAAAGTGGCTCCTGTCCTGGGAAGAGGAAAAGATAAACATACACATCAATCAGACTGTAGCCCCAGCAGTGGGGCTGGGGGCAGAGAGCCAGTCTAATTGCAGATCCCATCTACCAATGAAAGTTTCTCAGGGAACAAAACAGGGGAAGCACTCTGTAGTGTGGTGCTACTGCATCTCTGGAAAATGCCTGGTCTGACTCAACTCAAGCCCAAGGAGGCCCCAGACTGGCCCACTAAAACCATAGGAACCAAACACTGCCCACAACCGAAAAAGAAAGGCACTGCAGACAACTGAATCGAAGGAAAAGCCTCCTCAGCCACAACAGCAAGGGTTACACAACACACACAGGAGACACACTTGAAGCTCCAGGTTCTGATGAACAGGGGACATTACACAGCAAGGCACTACAGAAACTCATCTTCAAAAGACCACTACTTGCAAGAACAAGAGATGTAGCTGACTTTCCTAACACAAAGAAACAGACACAGAGAGGTAGACAAAATGAGGAGATGGAGGAATATGTCCCAAAAGAAAGAATAGGGCAAAATCACAGCAAGAGACCTAGACAAAATGGAGATAAATAATATGCCTGATAGAGAATTTAAAGTAATGATCATAAAGATACTCACTGTACTTGAGAAAAGGGTGGAGGAGATCAGTGAGACTCTAAAGAGACAAAAAGAACCAATCAGAGATGAAGAACACAATACATGAAATTGAAAATATAATAGATGAAATAAATAGCAGACTAAAGGGAGCAGAAGAATGAATCAGTGATCTAGAGGACAAAGTAATGGAAAGTAATCAAGCTGAGTAGTCATGAGAAAAAAATAATGCAAGATTAGAAAGGACTTAGAGAACTTACCAACACCATTAAGCATAATAAAATTCACATTACATCAAAGCAAATGGTGGGTATTCGTCCTTTCTAATGGCTGAGTAATATTCCATTGTATATGTATGCCACATCTTCTAAGGAGGGCACTTGATGGGATGAGCACTGGGTGTTATACTATATGTTGGCAAATTGAACTTCAATAAAAATATATATATATAAAAATAAAAATAAATGAAATTCACATTATAGGGATCCCAGAATGAGAAGAGAGATAAAAGGGGGCAGAAGAGTTATTTGAAGAAATCATAGCTGAAAACATCCCTAATCTGGAAAAGGAAACAAAAATCCAGGTCCAGGAGGCACAGAGACACCCCAACAAAATCAACCCAAGGAGGTCCACACCAAGACACAGTAATTAAAATGGCAGAAAATAGTAATAAAGAGAAAAATTGTAAAGCAGCAAAGTAAAAGAAAACATACAAAGGGAAATCCTATTAGGCCTAATTTTTTTAGCAGACACTTTGCAGGCCAGAAGAGATTGGCACGATATATGTTCAAAGTACTGAAATGAAAAACTCTGCAGCCAAGAAGACTCTATCCAGCAAGGCTATCATTTAGATTAGAAGAAGAGATAAAGCATTTCCCAGACAAACAAAAATTAAAGGAGTTGATGACCACTATACTAGCCCTAAAAGATATGTTAAAGGGGAGTCTGAGTATAAAGGAAAGACCATAAGTAAAAGTAACAAAAGTAGGAAGCACAAAAGCAATAAAAATATCTGTAAATGACTCACAAAATAAAAAATATATAAAGGATGACACCATATACCTAAAGAAAGCCTAGTCCTAAGAGAAGAGAGCAAAGGAAGAAAAGAATAGGGAAGAAATACAAAAACCATAGAACAAGTAACAAAATGGCAATAGATACATACCTATCAATAATTGCTTTGACTGTAAATGGACAAATACTCAAATCAAAAGACATAGGGTGGGGTACCTGGGTGGCTCAGTCAGTTAAGTATCCGACTCTTGATTTTGGCTTAGGTCATTATCTCAAGGGTGTGAGATCAAGCCCCATGTTGGGCTCCACACTGGGCATGGAGCCTGCTTAAGATTCTCTCTCTCCCTCTGCCCACTCCCTCTTTCTTTACCTCTCAAAGTAAAAATTTAAAAAAATTTTCAAAAGACATAGGGTGATGTAATGGATTTAAAAAAAGACTTATCTATATGCTACCTACAAGGGACTTATTTCATAGCTAAAGAAATATGCAGTTTGAAAGTTAAAGGATGAAGAAGCATTTATCATACAAATGGTTGTGAAAAAAAGGTAGGGTAGTAATACTTGTATCAGACAAAAATAGACTATTTTTTAAAAATATTTTTTAAATTTATTCATTAGAGACACACAGAGAGAGGCAGAGACACATGCAGAGGGAGAAGCAGGCTCCATGCAGGGAGCCCGACGCGGGACTCGATCCTGGGTCTCCAGGATCACACCCTGGGCCAAAGGCGGGGCTAAACCGCTGGGCCACCTGGGCTGCCCACAAAAATTAACTTTAAAACAAAGACCATAACAAGACACAAAGAAAGACATTACGTAACCAGAAAGGGAATAATCCAACAAGAAGATATGACAATTATAAATATTTATGCCCCCAACATGGGAGCATCAAAATACATAAGGCAGTTAATAACAAACATAACGGAACTAGTCAATAGCAATACCATAATGGTAGGGAACTTTTAACACCCCACTCATATCAATGGACAGATTATCCAAACTGAACATTAACAAGGAAACGGGCTGTGAATGACACCTTGGACCATATGGATTTAACAGATGTATTCAGAAGATTCCATCCTAGAACAGCAGAATACATAGTCTTTTCAAGTACACATGAACCATTCTCCAGAATAGATCACATACTGTATCACAAATCAGGTCTTAACAAATTCAAAAAGATTGAAGTCATAACATGCATCTTTTCTGAACTCAATGCTATGAAGCTAGATATGAACCAAAAAAAAATAAATCTGGAAATCACAAATAACTGGAGGTTAAATAACATGCTAGTAAATAATGAATGTGTCAATCAAAAAATAAAAGAGGAAATCAAAATATACGTGGACACAGATAAAAATGAAAACACAATGGTCCAAAATCTTTGAGATGCACCAAAAGCTGTTCTAAGCAAGAAGGTTAGAGCAATACATGCCTACCTCAAGAAGCAAGAAAAATTTCAAACAACCTAACCTTACACTTAAAGGATCTAGAAAAAGAACAAAGTCCAAAACCAGTAGAAGGAAGGAAATAATGAAGATTAGAGCAAAAATAAATGAAATAGAAACTAAAAATGATAGAACAGATCAATGAAACCAGGAGTTAGTTCTATGAAAGGATCAGAAAAGTTGATGAACCTTTAGACAAACTCATCAAAAAAGAGAGAATAAGAAAGAGGGAGAAAGAAGATTCAAACAAACAAAATCAGAAGTGAAAGAGGAAAATAACAACAACAACACAGAAATACAAAGGATTACAAGAGAATATTATGAAAAATTATATGCCAACAAGTTGGAAAATCTAGAAGAAGTGGATAAATTCCTAGAAACATATAACCTCCTAAAACTGAATCAGGAAGAAATAGAAAATTTGAACAGATCTATTAGCAGGAATGAAATAGAATCCATAAACAAAAAGTTTCCAACAAACAAAAGTCCAGGATCAGATGGCTTCACAGGTGATTTCTACTAAACATTTAAAGAAGAGTTAATACCTATTTTTCTCAAACTATTCAAAAAAATTGAAGAGCAAGGAAATTTTTCTAAATTCATTCTATGAGGATAGCATTACCCTGATACCAAAACCAGATAAAGACACTACAAAAAAGAGAGCTACAGGCCAATATCTCTGATGGACATAGATGCAAAAATTCTCAACAAAATATTACCAAACTGAATCCCACAATAAATTTTAGAAAATCATTCACAACAAGTGGGATTTATTCCTGGGATGCAATTCCTGGTTCAATGTTTGCAAATCAATGTAATATATCACATCAATAAGAGAAAGGATAAAAACCATATGATCATTTCAGTAGATGCAGAAAAAGGACTTGACAAAGCAAATATTGTTTCATGATAAAAACTCTCGACAAAGTAAGTTTAGGGATGCCTGGGTGGCTCAGTGGTTGAGCACCTGCCTTCGGCCCAGGGCATGATCCTGGGGTCCCAGAATCGAGTCCCACATCAGGCTCCCTGTGTGGATCCTGCTTCTCTCTCTGCCTCTCTCTCTCTCTCTCTCTCTCTCTCTGTCTCATAAATAAATGAAATATTTGTAAAAAGTAAGTTTAGAGGGAAATATTTCAACATAATAAAGGCCAAATATGAAAACTCAAAGCTAACATTATACACAATGGGGAAGTATGAGAGCTTTTTCCCCTAAAAACAGGAACAAGACAAGGATGTCTAGTTCAACATAGTATTGGAAGTCCTAGCCATAGCAATCAGACAATTAAAAGGAATAAAGACATTCAAATTGGTAAGGAAGATGTAAAAATTTCACTATTTGCAGGTGACATTATATAGAGAAAACCCTAAAGACTCCACCAAAAAAATTTACTAGAAGTGATCAATTCAGTAAGGTTGTGGGATACAAAAATCAATGTACATAAATCGGTTGCATTTCTCAACACTAATAATGAAGCATCAGAAAGAAAAATTAAGAAAATAATCCTATTTACAATTGTACCAAAAATAATAAAATATCTAGAAATAAATTTAACCAAAGAAGTGAAAGACCTGTACTCCAAAAAGTATAAAGCACTGATGAAAAATATTAACACAAACAATTGGAAATATATTTCATTTCATAGATTGGAAGGAAAAATATTATTAAAATGTCCATATGGAACAAAGCAATCTACAACTTTAATACAATCCCCATCAAAATACCAACAGCATTTTCACAAAACTAGAACAAACAATCCTAAAATTTGTATGGAACCACACCCTGAGTAGCCAAAGCAATCCTGAAAAAGAAAAACAAAGCTGGACATATTACAATTGCAGATTTATATTACAGAACTCTAGTAATCAAAACAATATGGTGCCAGCACAGAAATAGACACATAGATCAATGTAACATAATAGAAATCCCAAAAACAAATTGACAATTATATGGTCAATTAATCTTTGACAAAGGAGGAAATAATATGCGATGTGAAAAAGATAGTCTATTCAACAAATGGTGTTGAGAAAACTGGACAGTTAAGTGCAAAAGAATGACACTGGACTTTTTCTTATACCATACACAAAAATAAACTCAAAATGGATTAAGGAATCTTCTCATGGTGTACACTGGGTGATGTATGGAATTGAATCACTATATTGTACACTTGAAACTAACACTGCAATATATATATATATATAATTAGAATATATATACTAGAATTAAAATTTTTTAAATGGATTAAGGACTTAAATGTGAGATCTGAAACCATAAACATCCTAGAAGAGAGCAAGGCAGTATTTTCTCTGACATCAGCTGTAATAACATTTTTCTTAATATGTCTCCTAAGGCAAGAGAAACAAAAGCAAAAATAAACTATTGGGAGTACATCAAAATAAAAAGCTCCTGCAGAGCAAAGGAAACAATCATCAAAACTAAAAGGCAGCCTACTGAATGGGAGAAGATATTCACAAATGACATATCTGATAAAAGGTTAATATCCAAAATATATACAGAACTTATACAATTCAACACCAAAAATATATAATAGTCCAAATAAAAAATGGGCAGAAAACATGAATAGACATTTCCCAAAAGACACACGGATGACCAATAGACATATGAAAAGATGTTCAACATCACCATCACTAGGGAAATGCAAATCAAAACCACAATGAGATATTAGCTCACACCTGTCAGAATGGCTAACCTCAAAAACTCAAACAAGTATTGGGAAGGATGTAGAAAAAAGGAACCCTTGGAGTAGTAATGCAAACTGATGAAACCACTGTGGAAAACAGTATGGACGTTCCTCAAAAAATTAAAAATAGAATTATCATATGATCCAGTAATCACACTACTCAGTCTACACCCAAAGAATATGTAAACACTAATTTGAAAGGATATATTCACTCCACTTATTGTACCATTATTTACAATAGATGAATTATGGAAGCAGCTCAAGTGTCCACTGACAGATGTATAAACAGGAAGTGATTTCCCTCCTCAAAGAAAGGCATCCTCTACTTTCGCCAATTGCCTTTGGATCAGCAAACAGGAATAACTTTCTGTATTAATAAATGATCGTTAAATCTCATTTTTAGTAGACACTGGAGCTATACTTGATACCTTTAATTGCTTCTAATTTCCCACCATCCTTTGCCAGGATAATTAAAAAATCTCAGGTGGGACTTACCCATTGAACACATTTTCTCCCTCTCTTCTAACCATTTGCTTTCTCTTAGGGACTCTTAACTTCTCAATATGCCTTTTGCTGCAGGACTTCCACCCTCCTCAACCTATTGAGAATAGACCTTTGGGCACAGTGGGTAACTACTATTAGGTGTGTACCCCAAAGGCCTTTTTCTTGATCTCTTAGAGTCTGATAGCTCAGTATGCCATCTTATGGTGGCTTCCCTCAACTAACTAAGTACAACCTAAAGACTACTCCTGAATTCCCTTAAAATTACTTCAGTTTTCAGTTTAATTTCTTCAGTATCCAATATCCTCTGGGCTCCGTCATCTACAGACATGGGAAAAAATAAAGTACATAGATAGAACCTTTACAAGTCTATATTGACCCCACTCTGCCTCTGGCTGAACTGGCCAGTATTCCCTAAAACCCGAAGCACCAGAGGGAGTATGACCATTGTGGCAGATTTCATAGTTAAAGGCTTAATCATTCTTTGAACTAGTGCCTTCAAACTCCTAACTATCCAGTAAAAACAGACTAATGGGCATAGGTACCACTTTATACAAGACATAAAGGCTATAAATCATATGGTATTGCCCACATTTCCTTACAGTCCCCAACCCAAACACTATCCTGGTTTCTATACTTCCAAATTCAACACACTTCAGAGTAGTAGATGTCTGTTTAGCCTTCTTTAGTGTTCCCCTACATCTTGATTTCCAATCCCTTTTCACCTTAACATGGGAAAAACAGCAACTTTGTTGTGTTAACTCTAATGCCACAAGACCTCACTGAAACCCCTTCACACTTATCTCAGGTTCTCAATCATAATCTCTAAGATTTACAATTTATCTGTTCCTCTATCTTAATCCAACATGTAGGTGAGTTGCTCTTATATCCACCTGATCTAATCCCTTCTCAAGAGGGCTCTCTATCTCTTGGAAACTTGGACTATGAAAGAACATGCAGTTTGTAAAGATAAATTACAACTTTGTTGGACTCAGATACACTCTCTAAAACCTGATATAAACTAGGAAGACAAATCCCTCTGAGTAGATAGAAGTAAAGCCATTCAAAACTGTCCTCATCCTATTACCAAAAGACAACTTAGTAGATATAGAGGATTGAGAGTATATTGCAGGTGGTTGATTCCCAACTTTTCAGAATTAACTGCCATCTACCATGACATGACTAAAATTGGCATCCCTAATCTTCTGCCTTCAGAGGTCACTACAGAGTTAGCTTTATGAGGAACTCAAAGTTACTATCCACAGCCCTACCATTCTGAGGCACCCCCAAATTATACTAAGTATTTCTTTTCTGTTTATACGTAAAAGGAATGGTTAAGTTCTTAGGGTTTTATCTCAGAAATACAATGAAAATCAGAGATTCATTGGGTATTACAACCTTTTTCTCTACCCAGCAGTTAAAAGTATCTCTCTTCTCTAAGGGCAGTAGCTGCAACTATACTTAATCTTGGGGTCATCTTTCTACCTAATGGTATCTATGCAATTCAAACTCTTCACCAAAGCACTTGACATTTCTCTGTTTTCAGAGTCACTTCCTATTAATTTCTGTTTCCCTCCTCAGCATATATTATCATCTATAGGAATCATACTCATTTTAAAAATTGAAATACAATTGGGGTGACTGGGTGGCTCAGTCGGTTAAGTGTCTGACTCTTGGTTTTAACTCAGGTCATGATCTCACAGTCGTGAGATCAAGCTCTGTGACTGTCTCTGTGCTCAGTGCAGAGTCTGCTTCAGCATCTCTCCCTCTCTTTACTTGCTCTCACTCTCTCAAAGAAATAAATAAAATATTTTTTTAAAATGAGGCATAAGGGATCCCTGGGTGGCGCAGTGGTTTGACGCCTGCCTTTGGCCCAGGGCGTGATCCTGGAGACCCGGGATCGAATCCCACGTCGGGCTCCCGGTGCATGGAGCCTGCTTCTCCCTCTGCCTGTGTCTCTGCCTCTCTCTCTCTGTGTGACTATCATAAATAAATAAAATTTAAAAAAAAATAAATAAAATGAGGCATAATTCACATGTCATAAAATTTATCCTTTTGTAGTGTATAATTAAGGGGTTTTTGGTATATTCACAATGTTGTGCAACCATAACCACTATCTAATTTGCAAAGATTTTCATCATCCCCAAAAGCAAAGCCATACTTATTAGTAGTCACTTCTTGGTCCCTCTTTCCCCCAACCATGGCCAACCATTATTATACCTTCTATTTCTATAGATTTGTATATTCTGGACTTTTCATGTCAATAGAATCAAACCATATGTGGGCTTTTGTGTCTGGCTTTTTTCACCTATTATTCTTTAAGGTTCATTAATGTTGTATTATGAAGTATCAGTACTTCATTAGTTTTTCTTGCTAAATAATATTCCATTGTATGCATATACTGTGTTTTGTTTAACCATTCATCAGTTGGTAGACATTTAGGTTCTTTCCACTTTTTGGCTAATATGAATGTTACTATGAACATTCATGCACAAGTTTTTGTGTGGACGTACATTTTTAATTCTCCTAGGTGTATGCCTAGTAATGAAATTGCTAGATCATTTAATTCTATATTTAACCTTTTGAGAAATTATCAAACTCTTCTATAGTGACTATGCCACTCCTACCAGCAATGTATAGTATTTCCACTTCCACATCTTCACAACACTTGTCTTTTTTGATTATAGCCATCCACGTGGATACAAAGCAGCTATCACAATGTGGTTTTGATTTAAATTTTCCTGATGACTAATGTTGCAGAGTGTCTTCACTGTTTATTGGCCAATTATATATTTTGGTGTCATCATATTTTGTCTTCCAGAGAAGGGAGAACTTCATGATTGTTTAAATTTCACTTAAGAAAAAAAAAATTCACTTAAGAACTTTACCTGCAAAAGAAAAAAAAAAGAACTTTACCTGCCTCCCTCTCTTCTTTATTTATTTACTTACTTATTTACTTATTTATTTATTTATGAGAGAGAGAGAGAAAGCATGAGTGGGGGTATGATGGCAGAGATAGAGGGAGAAGCAGACTCCCTGCAGAGTAGGGAGCCCAACTCAGAGTTCAATCCCAGGACCCAGGGACCATGACCTAAGCCAAAGGCACTTAACCAGCTGAGCTACCCAGGTGCCCCTACTTTTCTCTCTCTTATTTCCTTGAAACATGTCTATAAAACCCCGACTAAGGATTCCTTGTAGACAAGTCATATCTTGAGATTAATCAAATATATTCTGAAGTTGAATATGCTGTCACTATTTCCCAACAGCTTTTTGAATAAAATATCCTTCCTGAAGCCAACTTAGCATAACTGGCTGAACTTACAGGATTGACTCTAGCCTACCAGGTAGCAAGGAATCAACAGACTAACATATATACAGAAAACAGTATGCCTTTCATTTGTTTTTTGTTTGTTTGTTTGTTTGTTATTTTGGCATGCTACACTAACAACAGGGTTTCTAACAGCTGCTAGTACTTCCAAAAAGCAGTGTGAGGACTTAATACTCTTAAGATGGCAATACTCAATGGATTAATCTACAGACTCAAAGTAGTCCTTATCAAAATTCCAAATGACTTTTCTGGAGAAATTGACGATCTGATGCTAAAATTCATATGGAAATGAAAGGAACACAGAATAACAAATTCAATCTTGAAAAGCAAGAACAAAGCTGGAGAACTAACACTTTACAACTTCAAAACTTACTACAAACCTAGAGGAATCAAAACAGTGGGATACTGTCATAAGGACAGACCTGTAGATCGGTGGACAAAGTTGAGAGTCCAGAAATAAATTCATACATCTATGGGCAATTGATTTTTAACAAGTATGAGAAGATCATTCAATGGGGAAAAAAACAGCATTTTTTTCAACAAATGGTACTGGAACAATGAATATCCACATTAAGGGATCCCTGGGTGGCACAGCGGTTTGGCGCCTGCCTTTGACCCAGGGCGCGATCCTGGAGACCCGGGATCGAATCCCACGTCGGGCTCCCGGTGCATGGAGCCTGCTTCTCCCTCTGCCTGTGTCTCTGCCTCTCTCTCTCTCACTGTGTGCCTATCATAAATAAATTAAAAAAAAAATTTAAAAAAAAAAAATATCCACATTAAAAAAATAATCACAATTTGACCCCTAATTCAAATAATATACAAAAATTAATTCAAAGTTAATTGAAGACCTAAATGTAAGTAACACTCAAAAAACACTTAGAAGAAAACATAGTCTAAGTATACTTTGGATTAGGCAGTCATTTTTTAAATAAGATACCAAGAGGGCAATCAACCAAACAAAAAATAAACTGGACTCCATCAGTGAAATGAACCCACAACTATATGGTCAATTAATCTTTGACAAATCAGGAAAGAATATCCAATGGGAAAGAGTCTCTTCAACAACTGGTGTTGGGAAAACTGGACAGCAACATGCAAAAGAATGAAACGGACCACTTTCTTTTTTAAAAAGACTTATTTTTATTGATTTTAAAGAAAGAGAGAGTATGCAAGTGCAAGCATGGGGAGGACAAAGGGAGAAAGAAGATCACAAGCAGACTCTGCACTGCATTCAGGGACGTTAGATTGAGCACATGTTGGACTCCACGCTGAGTGCAGAGTCTGCTTAAGTCTCTTTCTCCCTCTCCCTCTGCCTCTCCCCCCGAACTCTCTCTCTCTAAAATAAATAAATCTTGGGGGACCTGGGTGCTCAGTGGTTGAGCATCTGCCTTTGGCTCAGGTCGTGATCCCAGGGTCCTGGGATTGAGTCCCACATCGGGCTCCCCGCAGAGAGACTGCTTCTCCCTCTGCCTATGACGCTGATTCTCTCTCTGCGTCTGTCATGAATAAATAAATAAAATCTTTAAAAAATGAAAACTTCTAAACATTCCAAATACTTGCAACTACCTTGGCCTAAGGCAGTCTCATTGGCCCAAAGGAGCCCTTCCTGGTGAACATCAACTGTCACCTTTTGAATACATCACAGGCAGACCAGGGAGATTGGGGCTAACAATCTGATTTTCGACTCTACTTTGCTGCAAGCAAATTAGGACCTAGTACTGGAGAACACTAATGCAATATATCTAGACTTATCACCAATAGGTTCAAACTGCCTTTCTGGGCCAGATCCCCTGCTTTCATAAGGAGATTTTCAACATTTATTTCATACCCTGGAGTTGAGACTCCCATAAGGGTATAAATAAAATGACATACTGTGACTTTACTTTCCTGTTGAGCAGATCTCAATACATGGTCACTCTTGTCACAGTGCAATGAAATGATTAATACTGCCACTCTTACAGCCTACCTTGAGGCAACAAACTGTAGGGTTATCACAACTACAAACCTTTTCACACTAATACTGATGGGTTAGAGTAGAAAATCTCACAAGCATATGCAGCCCCTGGTAACCACATGACCACAGGCACCCCATCAGCAAAAGGAAACAACATGGCTCATAGACCACTGCACATGTGCACAGAGGCTGGGGGGTGGGAGGGGTAGCAACATGTGCAAATAGGCCCTTAGGGACTTTTCCTGACCAGAGACTGGCGATGAGAGACTAAGTTTTGTGGGTTTTTTTTCTGTTTTTTTTTTTGTTTGTTTCTTCTTTGTTTTTGTATATTTTTTTATTGGAGTTCAATTTGCCAACATATAGCATAACACCCAGTGCTCATCCCATCAAGTGCCCCCTTCAGTGCCCATCACCCAGTCACCCCATCCCCCCGCCCAACTCCCTTTCCACTACCCCTCGTTTGTTTCCCAGAGTTAGGGGTCTCTCATGTTCTGTCACCCTCTCTGATATTTTCCACTCATTTTCTTTCTTTTCCCCTTTATTCCCTTTCACTATTTTTTATATTCCTCAAATGAATGGACCATATAATGTTTGTCCTTCTTCTCCGATTGACTTACTTCACTCAGCATAATACCCTCCAGTTCCATCCACATTGAAGCAAATGGTGGGTATTTGTTGTTTCTAATGGCTGAGTAATATTCCATTGTATACATAGACCACACCTCCTTTATCAATTCATCTTTCAATGGACACTGAGGCTCCTTCCACAGTTTGGCTATTGTGGACATTGCTGCTATAAACATCGGGGTGCAGGTGTTCCGGCGTTTCACTGCATCTGTATCTTTGGGGTAAATCCCCAGCAGTGCAGTTGCTGGGTTGTAGGGCAGGTCTATTTTTAACTCTTTGAGGAACCTCCACACGGTTTTCCACAGTGGCTGTACCAGTTCACATTCCCACCAACAGTGCAAGAGGGTTCCCCTTTCTCCACATCCTCTCCAACATTTGTTGTTTCCTGTTTTGTTAATTTTCACCATTCTCACTGGTGTGAGGTGGTATCTCATTGTGGTTTTGATTTGTATTTACCTGATGGCAAGTGATGCGGAGCATATTCTCATGTGCTTGTTGGCCATGTCTATGTCATCCTCTGTGAAATTTCTGTTCATGTCTTTTGCCCATTTCATGATTGGATTGTTTGTTTCTTTGCTGTTGAGTTTAATAAGATCTTTATAGATCTTGGATACTAGCCCTTTATCTGAGAGGTCATTTGCAAATATCTTCTCCCATTCTGTAGGTTGTCTTTTAGTTTTGTTGACTATTTCTTTTGCTGTGCAGAAGCTTTTTATCTTGAAGAAGTCCCAATAGTTCATTTTTTATTTTGTTTCCCTTGCCTTCATAGATGTATCTTACAAGAAGTTACTATGGCCAAGTTCAAAAAGAGTGTTGCCTGTGTTCTCCTCTACTACGGCCATACCACCCTGAACGCGCCTGTTCTCGTCTGTGTTCTCCTCTAGGATTTTGATGGATTCTTGTCTCACATTTAGATCTTTCAACCATTTTGAGTTTATCTTTGTATATGGTGAAAGAGAGTGGTCTTTTTCATTCTTCTGCACGTGGCTGTCCAATTTTCCCAGCACCATTTATTGAAGAGACTGTCTTTTTTCCAGGGGATAGTCTTTCCAACTTTGTCAAATATTAGTTGACCATAGAGTTGAGGGCCCATTTCTGGGTTCTCTATTCTGTTCCATTGATCTAGGTGTCTGTTTTTGTGCCAGTACCACCCTGTCTTGATAATCACAGCTTTGTAGTACAACTTGAAATCCGGCATTGTGATGCCCCAGACTCTGGTTTTCTTTTTCAATATTCCCCTAGCTATTCGGGGTCTTTTCTGATTCCACACAAATCTTAAGATGATTTGTTCCAACTCTCTGAAGAAAGTCCATGGTATTTTGAAAGGGATTGCAATAAATGTGTAAATTGCCCTGGGTAGCATTGGCATTTTCACAATATTAATTCTTCCAATTCATGAGCTGGAATATTTTTCCATCTCTTTGTGTCTTCCTCAATTTATTTCAGAAGGGTTCTGTAGTTTTTAGGGTATAGATCCTTTACCTCTTTTGTTAGGTTTATTCCTAGGTATCTTATGATTTTGGGTGCAATTGTAAGTGGGATTGACTCCTTAATTTCTCTTTCTTCATTTTTCTGTTAGTGTATAGAAATGCCACTGATTTCTGGGCATTGATTTTGTATCCTGCCACACTGCCGAATTGCTGTATGAGTTCAAGCAATCTTGGGGTGGAGTCTTTTGGGTTTTCCATGTATAATATCATGTCATCTGCAAAGAGGGAGAGTTTGACTTCTTCTTTGCCAATTTGAATGCCTTTTATTTCTTTTTGTTGCCTGATTGCTGAGGCTAGGACTTCTAGTACTATTTTGTTTTTGTTTTTTTTTTTTCTAGTACTATTTTGAATGGCATTGGTGAGAATGGACATCAGTCAATTGAGCGTCTGAGTCTTGGTTATTGGCTTGCTTCAGTATTCTATTTCTTCCTGCTGCAGTTTGGAAGTTTGTGGTTTTCCAAAAATACATCCATTTCTTCTAGATTGCCTAATTTATTGGTGTACAGTTGCTCATAACATGTTTTTAAAATTGTTTGTGTTTCCTTGATATTGGTGGTGATCTCTCCTTTTTCATTCGTGATTTTAGTAATTTGAGTCTTTTCTCTTTTGTTTTTAATAAGGCTGGCTCCTGGTTTACCTATCTTCTTAATTATTTCAAAGAACAAACTAATGGTTTTGTTTATCTGTTCTACAGTTTTTCTGGTGTCTATTTCATTGAGTTCTGCTTGAATCTTTATTAATTCTCTTCTTCTGTGGGGTGTAGGTTTTATTTGCTGTGTCTTCTCCAGTTCCTTTAGGTGCAAGGTTAGCTTGTGTATTTGAGTTTTTTCCAGTTTTTTTTTAGGGATGCTTTTATTGTGATGTATTTCCTTCTCAGGACTGCTTTGGCTGTATCCCAAAGATTTTGAATGGCTGTATCTTCATTCTCATTAGTTTCCATGAACTTCTTTGATTCTTCTCTAATTTCCTGGTTGACCCTTTCATCTTTTAGCAGGATGGTCTTTAACCTCCACGTGTTTGAATTTCTTCCGAATTTCTTCTTGTGATTGAGTTCTAGTTTCAAAGCATTATGGTGTGAAAATATGCAGGGGACAATCCCAATCTTTTCCTATCGGTTAAGACCTGATTTGTGGTCTATTCTGGAGAAAATTCCATGTGCCCTTGAGAAGAATATGTATTCAGTTGCATTTGGATGTAAAGTTCTGTAAATATCTGTGAAGTCCATATGGTCCAGTGTGTCATTTAAAGCTCTTGTTTCTTTGGAGATGTTATTCTTAGGAGATCTGTCATTTGCAGAAGGCGCCAAATTGAAGTCTCCCAGTAGAATGTATTATTATCTAAATATGTCTTAACTTTGGTTATTAGTTGATTGATATACTTGGCAGCTCCCACATTACGGGCATAAATATTCATGATTGTTAGGTCCTCTTGTTGCATAGTCTCTTTAAGTATGATATTGTGTCCCTCTTCATCTCTTACTACAGTCTTTGGGATAAACTTTAATTTATCTGATAGGAGGATTGCCACCCCTGCTTTCTTTTGAGGACCATTGGAATGGTAAATGGTTCTTCACCCTTTCATTTTCAGGCTGGAGGTGTCCTTAGGTCTAAAATGAGTCTCTTGTACACAGCAAATAGATGGGTCTCTCTTTTATATCCAGTCTGAAACCCTGCATCTTTTGATGGGATCATTAAGCCCATTCATGTTCAGAGTTACTATTGAAACATATGAATTTAGTGTCATCATAATACCTATTCAGTCCCTGTTTTTGTGGATTATTTCTTTGGGTGTCCTCTTTCTTTTACAGAGTCCCCCTTAATATTTCTTGCAGAGCTGGTTTGGTGGTCACATATTCTTTCAGTTTCTGCCTATCTTGGAAGCTCTTTATCTCTCCTTCTATTCTGAATGAAAGCCTTGCTGGATAAAGTATTCTTGGCTGCATGGTCTTCTCATTTAGGACCCTGAGTATATCCTTCCAGCCCTTTCTGGCCTGCCAGGTCTCTGTGGGGAGGTTTGCAGTTAATCTAATAGTTCTCCCCATATAAGTTAGGGATCTCTTGTCTCTTGCTGCTTTAAGGATTTTCTCTTTATCTTTGGAATTTGCAAGTTTCACTATTAAATGTGGAGATGTTGAACGGTTTTTATTGATTTTAGGTGGGGGGCCTCTGTATCTTCTGGATCTGAATGCCTGTTTCCCTCCCCAAATGAGGGAGGTTCTCAGCTATGAATTGTTCAAATATGCTTTCTGGCCTTCTGTCCCTCTCGGCGCCCTCTGGAACCCAAATTAAACAAATATTTTTCCTTCTGAGGCTGTCATTTTTTTCCCTTAACCTTTCCTCATGGTCTTTTAATTGTTTTTCTCTTTTTCCCTCAACTTCCTTCCTTGCCATCAACTTGTCTTCTATGTCACTCACTCTTTCTTCTACCTCATTAGCTCTCCTCGTTAGGGCCTCCAGTTTGGATTGCATCTCATTTAATTGGTTTTTAACTTCAGCCTGATTAGATATAAATTCTGCAGTCATGAAGCCTCTTGAATCCTTTGCTTTTTTCCAGAGCCACCAGTGGCTTTATAATTGCGTTTCTGAATTGGCTTTCTGACATTGAATTGTAATCCATATTCTGTAACTCTGTGGCAGAGAGTACTGTTTCTGATTCTTTCTTTGGTGGTGAGTTCTTCTTTCTAATCATTTTGCTCAGTGCAGAGTGGCTATATGTGCGGGTTGCATCAAGAATATCAACCACGACCTACGTAAATTTCACCCTAGATGATTCTGCGGAGGTCAGAGACCAGGAATTGAAAACAAAGATCAGAATGAAATAAAACAAAAGGACCACTAAAGGAAAAACAAAGTTTAAATATAGTAGTAAAAAATAAAAGACCAGAAATCCTAAAGAAGTGGAGAAAAAAAAAGATAAAAAGCGGGGACTGGAAGATGGTGTTGCTGACAAAGTTGTAGTGGAAGGAGAATGTAGTCTACCTGAGGGGTCCTAGAGGGTGATCCTCTTGGTTCTGAGTATATTAAGTTCTGTATGTTAGAAGATGCTCAGTCCCAAATTTATATAAATCAGAAATACTTATAGATGGCCCCAACATTGATCACCAAAATATAAATGAGATAAAATAAGGGAAGCAGAATGGGAATGAGCAATCTCACAGAAAGAACCGGCATGGTATACTACTTGGTTCTGGGTGCATACTGGTCATGTTTTAGAAGGTATTAACTTCCGCCATTGTAGAACAAAATGAGGCAGAGAAAACAAAAAATACAGAACAACAACAACAACAACAAAAAACACATCTTGTATATCTCCCAAAATTAAGTTGGTTATGTTGAAGGGAATCTAGAAGTAGAAAATATATCTAGGACCTGTAATTGTAGAAATATGAAAGTCAAAAAGGAAGAATCTTAAAAATGAAGAGGTGGTAAAATACTGTAATTAAGGTGCGAAAAGAGAAATTTACAGTCTGATATAAAAATGAGATGTACTGGAAAAAGGAAGAAAAAAGGGGGGCACCCTGTGGTTCTATATACTGTAAATCCCTCGACTTCCCCTGGAGCTTTCCAGCACTGCTTGGTTAAAACTTGCTCTTCCCCTGTCCTTCCAGCTGGTCTTCTGCGGGAGGTGCCTGCTGTGCTGATTCTCAGGTGTGTGCACCTGAGGAAGCTGCCCTGCTCTCAGCTGAGTGCCAGGCTCAGTGGGAGCTGTTTATCTTGTGAGGCCCCTGCCCCGTCCCAGGCACATGGTGACACCAGGAGGAACAACACTGGCGGCGGCCAGGTCTCCAGCTCTAGAGTCCGCTCCCGCAGTAACTACTGCAGTCTCCCAGTCCACACTGGCCTAGATGCCCCTGGGGGCGGGGGTGCTGATCTGCATAGCTGGGGGGCGCCCAGCGGCAGGATAGTCCTCCCTGTCCTATGCCCTCCCCGCCTCCGCCTGTCCCTGGAGGGAGCGCAGGATCCTGGGCTGTGTCCCCTGGTGCCCTGGGACCGGGGCCTGTGCTGCTGGAATCGCGCTCCCGGGGCCGCAGCTCCTGAAGGCAGGAGGGCACAGCCCCCTCCGCCCGGAGCCGCTGCCTGAGCTTCTCCCGAGGCCCCGCCGGGCGCGCGCTCCAGCCCTTTACTGAGATGGGCCCACAGTCTGTGGCACGCTCTCCCCTGGAGGCACACTTCCTCTGTTAGTGACCCCGGGAGACTGGAGGCTCCACTGCCCCTCCTGCAATTCTGAGCAAGTTCCATGCTAAGCGCCTTTCTGTCCGGGAAGAATCCGGTGAGGATTTTTAAAGTTCCTGCTTCTCCGGGCTGGGCTTTTCTGTCCCGGGGGGTTCTCTCTGCCCATTCTTAGCTCAGCTTCTTGCGGGGCACCTCCCCCACTTTTTAATTTTTTTTTCTACCTTCTTCCCTGTGGGAGTGAAAACCCTTCTCTCTGTAGCATTCCAGCTATTCTCTCTTTAAATCTCAAGTTGAATTCGTAGGTTTTCAGGATGATTTGAAGATTATCTAGGTAAATTGGTAGGGACAGATGACTTGGGGGACCCTACTCCTCCGCCATCTTGCCCTGCCCCCCAGACTCTAAGTTTTGCACCTGAGTTTGCATATTTTAGTTGAAGCTGCTATAGACAATTTCCAATGTCACCAATAGAGGCAGGCCTCTGATATTGGGGAGCAGGAATTGTACAGGCTGTAAAGCAACATTCCTGCCCGTTACACAATTACTTTTGAGCAGGAGTGGGAGCTGCCTCTTTGGCTTGAAAACAGGAGGCTGCTGTAGGCAGTGAGGGAGGTGGGGTGAATGGGAGTACAACAAACAGGTATTTGGAGCCCAGGTCCCTCTGATTCCAAAGCCCATGTCCTTCTAACCTAAACCTTGCTCTTGGAGCCCAGCACATAATAGTTATCAGTAAACATCACTTGAATAAATAAATTTGCACAATGGCTTTTTTCTGCAAATCTCTTGCCCTTCACCTCTAGTGAAATCCTGCACCATCTGTCAAGGCCTAGCTTCAGCAGCCTCTTCCATGAAGCTTTCCCTGATTTTATGCCCCTCTTAACCACAACAGATGTGACCTCCTCTGCAGGTATGGAGTGGTGGGGGGATATGGGTAGACATTATTGCTGGGAGTGCAGAAGTATGTTGGGTCCTCTGGGATAGGACAGAATTGGACTGAAGGGAGAATCCTGAGTTTTGCAGATGGATTTTTGCACTTGAGTTTGTCTATTGCAGATAAAGTTGACACAGAGGAATTTACTTGGTTAAATCCATGACATAACAACCTATACTGAATCCTACTTTAGAGAAGTGCCTGGAAATTTTTATTTTTAACAAGTAGATCTGGTAATTGTTATAATCAGGCATATTCTGGAAACTGTACTCATCTAACCCTCTCAATCTGCAGATAAGAAAACTGAGGCCCAGATAATGAAACTAAATTATGCAATGTCACATAGCCAGTTAATGATAGAACCAGGATAAAGTTTAATCAGTTATGTCTTCTAAAATAGCCTTATATTAATTCCTCAGAAACAGTGCTGTGTCTTAAATGTACTAAGTCATTTGGTAACTACATGTATGAATGAATATATAAGACTAGCACTTGCCACCTACCAGGATTCCAGGGAATGGAATGCCAGATGGGTAAACTTTGATATAAAAAAAGTGAAGAATTGGTCAGGAACATGAGAGAGTACACAGCTATGTGAATAAAGCAGGGGGACAAGGAATAACATAGAATGTATTATAGGGTTTTTTTTTTTTGAAAATCATAATAATGTATTCTTTCATTAATTCCACTATTTTTTAAAAGATTTTATTTATTTATTCATGAGAGACACACACACAGAGAGAAGCAGGCCCCATGCAGGGAGCCTGATGTGGGACTTGATCCCGGGTCTCCAGGATCGGGCCCTGGGCTGAAGGCGGTGCTAAACCGCTGAGCCACCAGGGCTTCCCTAATTCCACTAATTTGTACTGAATGCCTACTACTCGTCAGGGATTGTTCTCGAGTAAGGCTATTGGAGGAAACCAAACAGACATTCCACAAGCCTTGGATATGGAAAGAGAAATTATGTTCAGAAGATATTCTGAATAATAGGAGGTAGATAGTTATGTGCCTCTATGAATCCGGACCTTGAGGGATCAAAGTATGGCCTGGAAACATAGACCTGGTAGTCATCAGCACATACATTGAAGTTGAAGCCATGGAACTAGGGAGAGATGTTGAGAGGAGCAGAGATGAGGACAGAAGACTGAAGGAACAGCTGTTTAAGGAAAAGATACAGGAATAAGAGTGTACAAAGGAAGAAGCAAGAGGAATGGAAGGCAAATAAGCAGTGAGGGGGATGGGATCACTGGTTGCTCTGTCACTGAAACCCCCTGAGATCTTAATCATGCCACCTTCTTCTCTAGTTGCTATTCATCATCACTTGAATGTTCCCTACAAAATGCCAGAGTGAGCCTTTAGAGATTATTTATGCCAGGGAATCTCAACCTTGACACTACTGACATTTGGGGCCAGAAAATTCTTTGTTGTGAGGAGCTTTCCTGTGTATTGTAGGATGTTTAGCTGCATCCCTGGCCTCTACCCACTTGATTCAATAAGACACACACCCTCCACAGGGCCACAGGCCATTACCACTAAAAATGACTCCAGACGAAATGGATCTCAGTTGATAACCACTGATCTACACAATCCTCTCATCTCTGAAATTCTGGTAGGAGACATTCAAGTGGCGAACCTCAGGCAGATTGTAGGAGAGTCTGGGAACTCAGGAGAAAGGTATGGATGAGGGTACAGATTTGGCAGTTTATCAACATATTGTGGTAGTTGAAGCCATGAGCATGGATGAAATCACCCAAGGACAGATACAGCATCAAAAGAGAACAAGATACAGTACAGAACCCTGGAGAGCACTGACATTTAAAGGGGAACCTAAGAAGAAAATTCAAAGAAGGAAGAATAGTTCTATGAATGCTACTACTATCACTTACTACCACTTGCCATGTGCCAGTGGCTGCTAAGTGTTTCATCAGCATCAGCTCATTTAATCCTGAACAAAACTTTATGAATAGGCATTATCATCCCCTGAGACGGAAACTGAGCCCCCAGAGACATTATGTCCAAGTTTATTATGTGGCTAGTTGGTGGCAGAGCCAGGATTTAAACCCAGATTTGGCTGCCTTTTCAGTTCATACCCTTGCTGCCAGGAAACCTGGAAACAGTGATCCTGGGACCCAAGAGATAAAGGAGTATAAGGAGCAACTGAGTAATCCATAATATAGTATCAACCAGGGCAACAACTTGGGTAGGTCAGATAAGTACAGAAAAAATCTAGTAGATTAGCAACAAAGATGTCATGGGTGACCTTGGTGAGGATGGTTTCAGTTGGTGGTGGGAATTCAGTCTATATTGCAAACAAGTGAGAGACCAGAGAGAAAATAAATGGAAACAGTGAATGCAGACTATTCAAAAAGTTTAGATTTGAGGAAAAGAAGATAGATAAGGTGTAGCTACAGGGAGAGAATGGTCTAGTGTCTAGGGAGGTTTTTTTCCTTATTACAAAATTTACATGTTTAATGTAGAAAGTTTAGAAAATATTGGTGAATCAAAGGTATTCCACAAACCACAAACAACCCTGGATAACATTTTAGCATCTACCTCTCTGGCCCATCACTGCCTTATACAACATACACATACATTTTTACAAAAATGCTATCAAACCATTCATATTGTTCTGTAATTTGTTTTTCAATTAAAATACATTGCAAACACTGCTGTGATAATAAATGTTCTGTGCAAGCATCATTCCAATAGATACTTGATATTCTTATAGGCTGTATTGAAACATACAATATCTTATACTGTCAAACATATCTTATATTGTCAGCATCCTTCTCTCTTCTTCTCCCCTCTTCTTTCTCTTGTGTTTTCTTGTCTTCTCTTCTGTTCTCATCCTTTCCCTTCCCTTCCACTCCTTTTCCTTCTATTTTCCTCGTTCTCTTCCCTCCTACCCCACCCCCTACATACATAAGATTTTGTGCAGTGAAAATGTAGTTAATTCAGTGAAAATAGATTTAATTTTGAGTAAAATATCAGAGAAATACTTTTTTTGACAAGAAAATTTGTTTTTTCAAGATGAATCATACTTGAGCTATTTATACCCAGCAGTGTATGTGTGTACAGTGTATGTATGTGACAAAAAGAAGCTGGTAGAGAAGGAGAGGTTGAAGATACAGCTGAGTAACAGGAAGGGGGGTGTTCAAACAATGGATCAAAGTTCCTAAGAAGAAAGGAGCATACAGAACATAGATGTCATGCTTAACCCTAGGCAGATGCCTATAAGCCTGTGAGTTGAATCAGATTTGGTGGCAGGAAGTTGATGTTATTTCTGGCCTCTGTATTTATGGTAAAGTGAGAGTCCAGGTTATCTGTTGAGAGACAGGAGGAAAGGAACTTAGGAAAACTGATGAGCTGAACTGGCTTTTTGGGTGAATGGGAGGAAATGCTGATGAAAGGCATAGAAAGGATCCATGGCAATGTGGAAATCCCAGCTGAGACTGAAGTTAATCCCCATGCATAGGAGACAGACATTTTGGGTTGACCTAGGTTCACGATTCTGCTATTATAAAAGTACAGTGGGTGGACTAGTGGTAAGGAAGTTTGAAAATATTAGTAAGATAGTTAACTGGGGTTGAAATGAAGAAGACAGGGTTGATAGATTGCTCTGGAAATAATGGAAGGGCCAAAGGACTAGAGAGTTAAATGAGTTAGAAGAGTAACTTTAGTGACAATAAAACAAAGACTAGAGGGATAGAAGGTGTTGGTCAGAAAAGTGGAACTCTAGCCATCAGGGATGCCACAACTCCAGGACACAAGGATTGAGACCTGATGCCTGAGACCGGTGCCACTCCAGGCCATGCCAATACAGAAACTACAACTTCTGGATTTGCTACCATAATTAGTCCAAATGGGCAGAAGCTATAGATGCTAGGTTGAGGGATCTCTAGCCATTAGGCTTGATTTCCATTCTCCTACAAGATCTGCTCAGACTAAATCCACTAGCCCTTCACCCTAGTTATCACTACTACTCCTCCCCCAGCACCTATTCCACCACCATCCCCATAATGCCATGTATTTCCTTGCCCCTGATTCAGCACTCCACTCTTCCTCCACCCCCAGAAATTTTCCTCTGTACCCACACACTGCCTCACCATATCCAGTAAACCATCATATATACTCAAACGCTTCATCAAATCTGTTATGTAAGACCTCGTGGCCACCTCTGCAGCCCTCTAGAGTAGGGCTAATCTTTTCTGTTCTCAAAGCAAGGTGAACAGTGAAATTCATATTCTGCTTGCTCCCCATTTCTGCTTTCAGACCATTACTTCCCTATGCTCCTGAAACACACCCCAAAAGTATAAAAACTAAATCCAATCCTTTGAGGTCATGTAATTATATGCCTTCTTTCCCTCTTTACCACTCATCAAATTCCCTTTGGGCCACTCCTTTTTTTTATTGGAGTTCGATTTGCCAACATATAGCATAACACCCAGTGCTCATCCCATCAAGTGCCCTCCTCAGTGCCCGTCACCCAGTCACCCCCACCCCCCGCCCACCTCCCTTTCCACCACCCCTTGTTCATTTCCCAAAGTTAGGAGTCTCTCATGTTTTGTCTCCCTTTGAGCCACTCCTTTTTATTTACTATTGGCTTTGGCTCCTGATCCACAGCTTTTCTTCCCACTTTAAGGTCGCCCTATCTTGAGTGATTTCAATATCTCCACAACTAACCTGACATCTCAGTTCCTTGACCCCTTCATCTCAAAATACCTTCTCTTTCTCTGTAATCACACACACCCATAGCTAAGCCCCAGATCTTGCTATTACCTGAAACGGCTTCATCCCCAAAGTCATGAGTTCAAGCATCCTTATCCCTAGCCATAACCTCCTCTTCCCAGGTTTTTTCAATTAGCACTGTGATCACTCCTCAGCAACTAAAGTCCATGGAACTATCTATTTTCTCCCAATCTATCAGGGCTCTATTTTTACTTCCTTCATTACTTAGCCAAGATGCCATGGTTCATTATTTCAGTAACATTTTTTGGCCGTATTAAGCTTCCTTGCCTTAAACTTGTTTTGTAAAACCCCTACCCCGCTAAATCCAACTCTGTATTCTCTGTATCTTCACCTGAGCACTGTTAGAGAAGTTCACACAACAGATCGCACTGATTTACAAGAAATTCAAGATCATTGATCCTAAATACATCTACATCACTGCCAGATAATCCTAGTAAATTTCTTTGGTCAGCTCATTCTCCAGAACAAATATTTCTATCATTTTCCATCTCCTCAAGCCCTGAGTTCTCCTTCATATATCTGTATCCTCTCTTCACATCCACCCCTGCTCTCAGCAGTTCTTCCAGCATCACAGAGAAAATTATCTGCTTCCATCCTCATCTTATTCTCATTTGTTTCAAGAGAAAAAGTGGTACCACTTCTCTCCAATAGTAATCTCTTTATGCATACTTTTGATCCCATTGTCTGCTATCTTTCAGGAGCCTTGTGTTGCTATTAATGATCCCTTCTCTTGTTTGTTCAATTTTTCCCTCCCCATTGGATCCTTTCACAACAAATTTGAACATGTTCAAGCACCTCCATTTTTTAAGTGCCTCCATTTTAAAAAATGAACAAAAAAGGCTTAACTCCACACTTCACTCAAGCTACCACCATTCCTTTCACAGCCAAACTTCTTGAAAGAGTTGTCTCCTCTTAATGTCATTGTTTCCTTGCCTCCTATTTATACTGCATCCCATTTCCATCTGGCTTCCAGCCCCTTACTTATGGCAAAACAGCTCTGAGTAGGTCACAGTAACCTCTATATTGTCAAAACTGACAGGCATTTTTCATTTCTTATCTTGCTAGACTTGGCAACATTTGACCAGTTAATCACTTCCTCCTTGAAATGTTCACATTCCTTGGCTTTTAAAAAATTGAACATATTATGATTGTAGATTCATATGCAGTTGTAAGAAATAATACACAGATCTCACTTAGGCTTCACCCACTTTTTTCTAGCTGTAACATCCTGCAAAACTACATTGTAATATCCTAACCAGAATATTGACAATGATAGTCAAAATACAGAATAATTCCATTACTACAAGGATGTCTTATGATGCTTTTTATAGCCACAGCCACTTCTAAGTGCTCCCAGATCCTTGCTCTCCCCTATTTCTGCCCTTAATCACTAATATGTCCTCCATCTCTAAATTTTGTCATTTCAATAATTTTATATAAATGGAATCATAAAGCATGTTGTCTTTTGAGATTTGCTTTGTTTTACTCAGCATAATTCTCTGAAGATTCATCCAGGTCATCACATGTATCAATTGATATTTCTTTTTATTGCTGAGTAGCATTCCAAGGTATGGATGTACCACATTTTTAAAACCTATTTACCTATTCTCTATTCATCTGTTGAAGAACATTTGTGTTGTTCTCAGTTTGGAGTTATGAGGAATAAAATTCCAATGAACATTTATATATAGGTTTTTATGGGAATGTAAATTCCCATTTCTCTGGGATAAATGTCCAGGAGTACAATGACTGAGTCATATAGTAGTAGTTGTATGTTTACTTTTATACGAAACTGACAATCTGTTTTCCACAGTGGCTATACCATTTTATATTTCCACTAGCAATGTATGACTGATTGTTTCTCTGCATATTTTAAGTATTTAGTATTATTACTGTTTTTATTTTTGCCATTCAGGTAGGTGTGTGGTGGTATTTTATAATGGTTCTATTTTCATTTCTATAATGGCTAATAATGTGTAACACTGTTTTATGTACTTATTTGACATCTGTATATATTCTTCAGTAAAATTTCTGTTCATGTCTTTTGCTCATTATCTAACTAAATTGGTTTTACTGTTGAGTTTTGAGAATTCTATATTTTAGACACAAGTCCTTTGTTGGATATATGGTTTGTAAACATTTTCTCTTGGCTTGTGGCTTGTCTTTTCATCCACTTAACAGACTCTTTTGCAGAGCAAAATTTTAAATTAATTTTTAAGTTTCACGTATCCCTAGATCCAGAAGATTTTCTCTTATACATTTTCTAAAGTTTTATCATTTTATACGTTATATTTACATATGCAATTCATCTTATTTTTTGTATAAGATGTGAAATTTAGGCTGAGGTTCACTTTTTCTTTTTTGTGTGTGCCTGTGAATATTGAATTGCTTATCAAATTTGCTATTTGTTGGAAAGGCTACCCTTTCCTCCATTGAACTGCTTTGTAAAAACAAAAAAAGTTGAGCATATTTATGTGGGTTTATTTCTAAGTTCTCTATTCTGTTTTAATGATCTAGTTGTCTATCCCTCTTCCAATGCCACACTGTCTTCATTACTATAGCTGTATAGTAAATCTTAATAAATAATGCTTGTTTTGCTCACCATTGCATCCTCAGCTCCTTGAATAGTACCTAGCAAATTGCAGATACACAACACATTTTAAAATATTTTTGAGGTGGAGCAGTTTGGGGTGAGAATGATGTCATGAGTTATGCTAATAGAACTTTCTCTAATAAAAAAATTTTCTCTATCTGCATTATCTAATATGGTAGCCACTAACCATGTGTAACTATTGAACACTTGAAATCTGGCTAGTGCAACTGAGGAGGTGATTTGAAATTTTTACTCATTAAAATTTAAACAGGCATCTGTGGGTAGTAGTTACTGTTTGGGCTACACAGGTCTGGAGGGTAGCCATGAAAGAGGGTAACTAAAATGGAGGCATTAATAAATCATTAGGTTTTAAGAAACCTAGAATTGCTAGGCCAAAGTTTTGGATACATAAACCAGGTGAACAGTGAAGCCTCCAGGACGGTGACATGAATGTTGGCAAGAAAGGCTATGTGTTAGAGGCTAAAAGGCCAGGATTACTTTGAGGGCATGACCAGTGTCTATGCAACAGAAACAAGGTATGGTTAAGTGATTGATTTGGCTGGCAGGTGCCTTAACATTGTGTTTCCAGCAGAGCAGAGAAACAATGGCCTAGAAGCTTCCTCAGAAAAGCAGGAAGATGCAGGTCCCTCTTTCAGTCCCTATAAATGAATGTCCTTGGCAAAATGTCAGAGTTAGCTAAGATAAGGAGGAACAAGTAGCATTTGCTGAGGAGGAGTAACATGTAGAACTTATCACATAACAAAGGTTCTGGTGGACACAGTGGGCCTATTTGTGAGGGAAGGGTGTTATGGAAAGAAGAGCTGGGGAGAAGTAGCACAAAATAAAATGAGAACATGAGAGATGGCTGCAGCAAAGCTGCTCTCCAAACTGCTGAGGTGGTGGCAGAGCTGGTGTCTTGGGAAAAGGCCCTGTTGTGCTGATTATGAACTCTATAATACAGTATTGAGCATTTGAAACTTTTTTTAAGGAAAATGACTTCCCGTAACCATGCAATATATATTAAACTTTGCATAAAAGTCAATATTTTGTGTAATAGATGCTTTTTATTGTGGTAAAATAAACATAACATAAAATGTACCATTTTAACCACTTGAAAGTGTATAGTTTAGTGGTACTCAGTACAATCAAAATGAGTAAATGATTTTTTTAAATATTTTATTTTTTTATTCATGAGACACAGAGAGAAGGCAGAGGAAGACATAGGCAGAGGGAGAAGCAGGCTCCCCGTAGGGAGCCCAATGTGGGACTTGATCCTTGAACTCTGGGATCACAACCTGAGCCAAAGGCAGATGCTCAACTGCTGAGCCACCCAGGTGTCCCTGAGTAAATGATTTTAAACAAAAAAGGGGGGTGCATCTATGGTGGCAGCCATTAATGGGAATCTGGTGGCCTTCACTGTTCTCACAGTTCCAAATGAATGAAAATATAGTGTCAGGTTTCAGACTAGGTGCTGGCTGAGGTACTTCTGATCTTGAAGCAGCTGGTGGCTCTTGTTTGTAGGCTCTGTATTGGGTACACTTGAAAAGAAGGCATAAGTGAATGTTCAGTCTAGTTCCCTCCTTCTGCCTCTGAATAGGCCAGTAACACACTATTTTCAGCCACAAAAGTTAATGAAGCTTCTATTAGCCTTGTTTCCCAAACTATAAAATGTAGCAATAGTCTCAGAGTTGTAATGAGGAATATATACGTGAAGAACATAATCACATAGTGCCTGACACACAGTATACTCTCAATAATTGGTGGCTATTATCATTATTAGGTTATAGTCCTGATCCAACTATGTCTTCTATTAGATCTGTTAGAATGGAGAATGTATCCTCTGTGTTCAATTGTAATCATGTTAGTGCAAGGACTGTGCATTATCATTTTTTATACCCTATAAGTTCAGCACATAATAGGAAGTGCATACATATTTGTTGAATGAAATAATTATTCTTTTATGTTTACTCCCTTCTTTCTCCAACCCTAGACAGAGTCTACATGGAGAAGTACGGTTGTTAACAATGCAAGTTTTGGGGTCAGACAGGTTTGAAGTTTGGCTCTGCCATTTACTACCTATGAGACCTTTGGCAAATTACTTGACAACTCTGCAACTCATATATAACATGAAAAAAAAAATCTACTTCATAGAATTAAACAAGAAAATATAATACCTAAATAGGAAACCCTAAATATTCCACCAGAAAATATTAGAAGTAATAAATTCAGCAAAGTTGCAGGATACAAAATTAATATACAGAAATCCGTTGCATTTCTATACTAATAACAAAGTAGCAGAAAAAGAAATTAAGAAAATAATTCAAATATAAAATTGCACCAAAAATAATAAAATACCCAGGAATAAACTTAACCAAGGAGGTTAAAGATATGTGCTCTGAGGGATCCCTGGGTGGCTCAGCGGTTTAGCGTCTGCCTTTGGCCCAGGGCGTGATCCTGGAGACCCGGGATCAAGTCCCACATCGGGCTCCCTGCATGGAGCCTGCTTCTCCCTCTGCCTGTGTCTCTGCCTTTCTCTCTCTGTATCTCTCATGAATAAATAAATAAAATTTTTTTAAAAAGATATGTGCTCTGAAATCTATAAACATTGATGAAAGAATTTGGAGACAACACAGACAAATGGAAAAACACACCATGCTCATATATTAAAAGAATTAGTATTGTTAAAATGTCCACAGTACCCAGAGTAATCTACAGATTCAAGGCAATCTCTATTAAAATACCAACAGTATATTTCACAGAACTAAAACAAATAATATTAAAATTTCTATGAAACCACAAAAGACACTAAATATGCAGAGTAATCTTGAGGAAGAAAAACAAAGCTGTAAGTATCACAATCCCAGGTATCAAACTATACTACAAAGCTGTAGTAATCAAAACAGTAGGTACTGGCACAAAAATAGACATGTAGATCAATGGAACAAAATAGAGAGCCCAGAAATAAACTCATGCCTATATGGTCAATTAATCTATGACAAAGGAAGTAAGAATATACAATGGAAATATGGTTTTGGGAAAACTGGGCAGCTAGATGCAAAAGAATGAAACGGGACCACTTTCTCACACTATACACAAAGATAAACTCAAAATGGATCAAGGGACTTAAATGTTGAGACATGAAACCATAAAAATCATAGAAGAATACATAGACAGTAATCTGTTTGACATCAGCCTTAGCAACATTTTCTAGATATATCTCCTCAAGCAAGGGAAACAAAAACAAAAACAAACTATTGGGACTACACCAAAATAAAAAGCTTTGCACAGTGAAGGAAAGCATCAACAAAATGAAAAGGCAACCTACTTAATAAGAAAAGATAAGAGAAGATACTGGTAAGAGAAGATATTTGCAAATGATATGTCTGATAAGGAGTTAATATCCAAAATATATAAAGAACTTATACAACTGAACACACAAAAAACAATCTGATTAACAAATGGGCAGAGAGAAGCTGAACAGACATTTTTCCAAAGAAGATATACAGATGGCCAACAGACACATAAATATATGATCAACATCACTATCGTTAGGGAAATGCAAATCAAAACCACAATAAGAGGGGGCACCTGGGTGGCTCAGTCTGTTAAACATCTGACTTCGGCTCAGGTCATGATCTCAGAGTCCTGGGATCTGGCCTATATTAGGCTCTATGCTCAACAGGGAGTCTGCTTGTACTTCTCCTTCTGTCTCTCCTTCCACTTGTGCACACTGGTTCTCTCTCTCTCAAAGAAATAAATAAAATCTTTTTTTTTTTAAATCACAATGTGGTGCCACCTTACACCTGTCAGGTGATTAAAATAAAAAAGATAAGAAATAACAAGTGTTGCCTAGGATGTGGAGAAAAAGAAACCCTTGTGCTCTATTGGGAGAATGTAAATTGGTGCACCCACTTTGGAAAAGAGTATCATGGTTCCTCAAAATATTCGAACTAAATATGTTCTCATTCATTTGGGGAATATAAATAATAGTGAAAGGGAATATAAGGGAAGGGAGAAGAAATGTGTGGGAAATATCAGAAAGGGAGACAGAACGTAAAGACTGCTAACTCTGGGAAACGAACTAGGGGTGGTGGAAGGGGAGGAGGGCGGGGGGTGGGAGTGAATGGGTGACGGGCACTGGGGGTTATTCTGTATGTTAGTAAATTGAACACCAATAAAAAATAAATTTAAAAAAAATATTCGAACTAGAAATACCACACAATCAAGTAATGCTACTACTGGATATTTATCCAAAGAAAACAAAAACACTAATTTGAAATGATATATGCAGCCCTATGTTTATTTCAGCATTATTTACAATAGCCAAGATATGGAAGCAACCTAAATATCTATCAATAGATGTGTGGATCCTATTGATAGACATTTAGGTTGCTTCCATATCTTGGCTATTTCTCTCTCTCTCCCTCTCTCTCTCTCTCTCTCTCTCTCTCTCTCTCTGTGTATATATATATATGTGTGTGTATGTGTGTGTGTATGTATGTATGTGTATATATATACACACATAGATCTTCTTTACTCATCTATTATATAATATATATGATATTATATGGGAAGTGTGTGACATTTGTTTGTGCTATTGCCCTTCCTTGCCTGGGTCATTACCTCTTTTTCCAATTTAGGCTCTTACTGATATGCCCAGGCCAGGCCTGGCATATCATCTGCCCTCTCCTTTTCTTACCACCAAAGCTCACTTGCTCTGTATGTTCTAGACTCTTGGGAACCATTGAGAAACTAATTTACTAATCTGAGATCAAATGTTATCTGGCTGCTACTAGCTTCCTGTTTCCTCAGAGAGACTGCCTTTGGTGGAAATTTCAGGTCTGGGTGAGGGGAAGGATGGGACAGATTTTGGTCAGAGAAAACTTTCCCATGCTGCATAGGCCAACTGCCTACTCAGCCCTTGGATGGAGTCAGCCTTAAACGGAAGAAAAGGAAAACCAAATGGAATGTCCTCAAAGTGCTAACAACCACAACAAAAAAACAACCAGGAAAAAAAAAACAATCAGGAGAGACTCCTAACTCTAGGAAACAAAGGGTTGCAGAAGGGGAGGTGGGAGGGGGGTCGGGGTAACTGGGTGACAGGCACTAAGGAGGGCACTTGATGGGATGAGCACTGGGCGTTATACAATATGTTGGCAAATTGAATTTAAATTTTAAAAAAAGGAAAAAAAAGAAACCACAACAGAACACTTCAAAGCTGCAATCACACCCTTTAGCATTCACACCCATTGTCACATAGTCTTTTTTGATCCTCTTTTGAGGCTTCCCCAGCCCCTGCCTGCTTCAGATCCAAAGTCTGTTACCATCAGCAATTGCCACCAGCAGACCAGACTCTATAGCTTCCACCATCTTTGGGCCTCCATTCCAATTGTAGGCCTCTCTCTCCAGTCACCTACCACCAATGGGCATTTCTTGATCATCTACCATATGTAAGACCCTCTCATTCCTCCTGGCTAGTATTGAGATTGTGTAATGTGTGGGGCTTTACACATTGTGCTGCTAGTTATCTCACAGGAGGAGATCTATTTGGGCTATTTCCCAAAGAAACGAGTAGTTTTCAATTGATTTACATACCTGGCTCCTGGTTTTTTAAAAAAATGTGCAAACACTAGAACGATCAACCATCCTGGCTTGCCCAGGACTGAGGTTTCCCAGGATGTTCAGGAATCAAGAGTATGGATAAACCGGATGGCTGCTTACCCTTAAACATTTATTGCCTGCCCATAGTTTACCTAGCATGACTTTAGACACTGATGGATTGCCTTCCAGGTCAGCCTCAAATGAATCCCAGGGCAAGTAATGGTTCAAGGCAGATATGTGCTAGTAAATGTTTAACAACCAGATCTCTGGTGGGAGGGGGTATCTCTGATATGTAGCATTTGCTGATTTTTGTGGTGTAAACATTCCCACCATAGCCAATTTCAAGCTATCAATATGATGTCATTGAACATGGAACAGAGAAGAGATGTGCAGGGTAAAACACCATCATTTAACATTTCTGCCACAAGGTACAATAGATGTGAATAACCTCAAGAGCACAGATGATAGTAAAATATAGTAAAATAATTAGGAAGTGGTGAGTTTAGATTATTTATGATCTTTATTTTAACAAAAATTTATTTAATTGCACATTTATATTATTTAATTTCTAATAATAGCTTTAACAACTGACTTGCAAAATTCCTGAAAATGTAACCACTAATATTCATGAGACAGTATGAGCCAGTTCCAGCATGTCAATGAAAGAATCCTGGGAAAGTCACTCCGTTTCACCATGCCCATGTCTCTTTCCCACTGGTATGCCACAAAAAATTGAAAATCCATCATTTAATTTATTCCTTTAATCTGAGCTCTGCCTTTGATATACTAAGAAGAGCAAGACTAGGAATATGGACACTTAAATTCTTTTTTTTAATTTAAATTCAATTTGCCAACATATAGTATAACACCCAGTGCTCATCACATCACATGACCTCCTTAATGCCCATCACCTCATTACCCTATCCCCCACCCACCTCCTCACCTGCAACCCTTTGCTTCCCAGAGCTAGGAGTCTCTCATGGTTTGTCTTCCTCTCTAATTTCCATCCCCCCTTCCCTTATGATCTCTTTCACTATTTCTTATATTCTGCATATGAGTGAAACCATATGATAATTGTCTTTCTCCAATTGATTTATTTCACTCAGCATAATACCCTCCCATTCCCAGCCTTACGAATTGGCTGTGCCCTCTTTGGACCCAGGTTCCTTATCTATAGAATAAGGGGATTAGACAAGTGGTCTTCGTAAATGAATCTCTCAGACACGTTTGTGTGTGTGCATGCACAATACGTGTGTGTTTTCAGCTCTATTAGGGTATAATTCACATACAATAAGCTAGACATATTTAAAAAGTACAAATTGATGGATTTTGACTGAAATCACCAGCACAAACAAGATAATGAGCATATCCATCACTTCCAAATATTTTTGTGCCCCTTTAGAAGCACCCCTTCCTCTACCAAACTCTGTTAATAGGTAACCACTAATCTATTATTACTATAGAATACTTGGAATTTTCTAGAATTTTATAAAAATGAAATCATACAGTATATATGTATTCTGTTCTTTTTTTTTTTTTTTCTTCTATTTGTGAGAATCTGTGTTTTATTTTCTTCTTGGGTTATGGAGCAAAGGGGACATATTTCTCTTTCTTGTGTTTGGATAAACCTCACTACATATGGTGAGCAACAGCCCCTTGTATGGAAGGAACAAATGCAGTATTTTCCCAACAAAGAGTCACATTGTATTCCCAGAGATAGTTGGAGCTGAAGTACATGGATTTGTCAGGGAAAAAATATTGTTGAGCTTCCTACTAACTCAGGAAGATCTTCAGGTTAACTTTGAAGGTCCAGTGACAAGGATGAGAAAAATACACCAAGCAGAATTTCAAACTTACTGAAAGATTGTTTCTTGATGCCAAAGATGTATAAAGCCATGATTGTATTTGTCGTGACTGTGGGATCCAAGAGTGAATTTTAACTGCATGGTTCTTTATCTGGCAACCTCCCAAGAGATCCTGGAGCTCACATCTTTCTTTATTAAATCAAAACCAACTAACAAACAAGCAGCTCACCTAGCTGTCTTTTTGGAATTTGAGGAGCATTATAGTTCTTCAAGCCTGGGTAAAGAAAAGCTAAGGGGAGGAAACTCAAGATATCAAATACTCTTTTCTTTGCCATTCCCCTCGAAGTTTTGGGGTCCCAGAGCATCAGTGTTTGTCATCTTTTTAGAATCTTTTGTGATTTCCTAGATTCTTCAGATGTGCTTGTTGACCACTATGTATAAAGGATAGATCTGTACCTCTTCTTCTGGTGAATCATTCCTTCCCGCTTTCATTTTTTTTTATTGGTGTTCAATTTACTAACATACAGAATAATACCCAGTGCCCGTCACCCATTCACTCCCACCCCCCGCCCTCCTCCCCTTCTACCACCCCTAGTTCGTTTCCCAGAGTTAGCAGTCTTTACGTTCTGTCTCCCTTTCTGATATTTCCCACACATTTCTTCTCCCTTCCCTTATTTTCCCTTTCACTATTATTTATATTCCCCAAATGAATGAGAACATATAATGTTTGTCCTTCTCTGACTGACTTACTTCACTCAGCATAATACCCTCCAGTTCCATCCACGTTGAAGCAAATGGTGGGTATTTGTCATTTCTAATAGCTGAGTAATATTCCATTGTATACATAAACCACATCTTCTTTATCCATTCATCTTTTGTTGGACACCGAGGCTCCTTCCACAGTTTGGCTATAGTGGCCATTGCTGCTAGAAACATCGGGGTGCAGGTGTCCCGGCGTTTCATTGCATTTGTATCTTTGGGGTAAATCCCCAACAGTGCAATTGCTGGGTCGTAGGGCAGGTATATTTTTAACTGTTTGAGGAACCTCCACACAGTTTTCCAGAGTGGCTGCACCAGTTCACATTCCCACCAACAGTGTAAGAGGGTTCCCTTTTCTCCGCATCCTCTCCAACATTTGTTGTTTCCTGCCTTGTTAATTTTCCCCATTCTCACTGGTGTGAGGTGGTATCTCATTGTACTTTTGATTTGTATTTCCCTGATGGCAAGTGATGCAGAGCATTTTCTCATATGCATGTTGGCCATGTCTATGTCTTCCTCTGTGAAATTTCTGTTCATGTCTTTTGCCCATTTCATGATTGGATTGTTTGTTTCTTTGGTGTTGAGTTTAATAAGTTCTTTATAGATCTTGGAAACTAGCCCTTTATCTGATATGTCATTTGCAAATATCTTTTCCCATTCTGTAGGTTGTCTTTGAGTTTTGTTGACTGTATCCTTTGCTGTGCAAAAGCTTCTTATCTTGATGAAGTCCCAATAGTTCATTTTTGCTTTTGTTTCTTTTGCCTTTGTGGATGTATCTTGCAAGAAGTTACTATGGCCAAGTTCAAAAAGGGTGTTGCCTGTGTTCTTCTCTAGGATTTTGATGGAATCTTGTCTCACATTTAGATCTTTCATCCATTTTGAGTTTATCTTTGTGTATGGTGAAAGAGAGTGGTCTAGTTTCATTCTTCTGCATGTGGATGTCCAATTTTCCCAGCACCATTTATTGAAGAGACTGTCTTTCTTCCAATGGATAGTCTTTCCTCCTTTATCGAATATTAGTTGCCCATAAAGTTCAGGGTCCACTTCTGGATTCTCTATTCTGTTCCACTGATCTATGTGTCTGTTTTTGTGCCAGTACCACACTGTCTTGATGACCACAGCTTTGTAGTACAACCTGAAATCTGGCATTGTGATGCCCCCAGATATGGTTTTCTTTTTTAAAATTCCCCTGGCTATTCGGGGTCTTTTCTGATTCCACACAAATCTTAAAATAATTTGTTCTAACTATCTGAAGAAAGTCCATGGTATTTTGATAGGGATTGCATTAAACGTGTATATTGCCCTGGGTAACATTGACATTTTCACAATATTAATTCTGCCAATCCATGAGCATGGAATATTTTTCCATCTCTTTGTGTCTTCCTCAATTTCTTTCAGAAGTGTTCTATAGTTTTGAGGGTATAGATCCTTTACATCTTTGGTGAGGTTTATTCCTAGGTATCTTATGCTTTTGGGTGCAATTGTAAATGGGATTGACTCCTTAATTTCTCTTTCTTCAGTCTCATTGTTAGTGTATAGAAATGCCACTGACTTCTGGGCATTGATTTTGTATCCTGCCACGCTACCGAATTGCTGTATGAGTTCTAGCAATCTTGGGGTGGAGACTTTTGGGTTTTCTATGTAGAGTATCATGTCATCGGCGAAGAGGGAGAGTTTGACTTCTTCTTTGCCAATTTGAATGCCTTTAATGTCTTTTTGTTGTCTGATTGCTGAGGCTAGGACTTCCAGTACTATGTTGAATAGCAGTGGTGAGAGTGGACATCCCTGTCTTGCTCCTGATCTTAGGGGAAAGGCTCCCAGTGCTTCCCCATTGAGAATGATATTTGCTGTGGGCTTTTCATAGATGGCTTTTAAGATGTCGAGGAATGTTCCCTCTATCCCTACACTCTGAAGAGTTTTAATCAGGAATGGATGCTGTATTTTGTCAAATGCTTTCTCTGCATCCAATGAGAGGATCATATGGTTCTTGGTTTTTCTCTTGCTGATATGATGAATCACATTGATTGTTTTACGGGTGTTGAACCAGCCTTGTGTCCCAGGGATAAATCCTACTTGGTCATGGTGAATAATTTTCTTAATGTACTGTTGGATCCTATTGGCCAGTATCTTGTTGAGAATTTTTGCATCCATGTTCATCAGGGATATTGGTCTGTAATTCTCCTTTTTGGCGGGGTCTTTGTCTGGCTTTGGAATTAAGGTGATGCTGGCTTCATAGAACGAATTTGGAAGTACTCCATCTCTTTCTATCTTTCCAAACAGCTTTAGGAGAATAGGTATGATTTCTTCTTTAAACGTTTGATAAAATTCTCCTGGGAAGCCATCTGGCCCTGGACTCTTGTGTCTTGGGAGGTTTTTGATGACTGCTTCAATTTCCTCCCTGGTTATTGGCCTGTTCAGGTTTTCTATTTCTTCCTGTTCCAGTTTTGGTAGTTTGTGGCTTTCTAGGAATGCGTCCATTTCTTCTAGATTGCCTAATTTATTGGCGTATAGCTGTTCATAATATGTTTTTAAAATCGTTTGTATTTCCTTGGTGTTGGTAGTGATCTCTCCTTTCTCATTCATGATTTTATTAATTTGAGTCTTCCCTCTCTTCTTTTTAATAAGGCTGGCTAATGGTTTATCTATCTTATTAATTCTTTCAAAGAACCAACTCCTGGTTCTGTTGATCTGTTCCACAGTTCTTCTGGTCTCGATTTCGTTGAGTTCTGCTCGAATCTTTATTAACTCCCTTCTTCTCTTGGGTGTAGGATCTATTTGCTGTTTTTTCTCTAGCTCCTTTATGTGTAAGGTTAGCTTTTGTATTTGAGTTCTTTCCAGTTTTTGAATGGATGCTTGTATTGCGATGTATTTCCCCCTTAGGACTGCTTTTGCTGCATCCCAAAGATTTTGAACGGTTGTATCTTCATTCTCATTAGTTTCCATGAATCTTTTTAATTCTTCCTTAATTTCCTGGTTGACCCTTTTATCTTTTAGCAGGATGGTCCTTAACCTCCACGTGTTTGAGGTCCTTCCAAACTTCTTGTTGTGATTTAGTTCTAATTTCAAGGCATTATGGTCCGAGAATATGCAGGGGACAATCCCAATCTTTTGGTATCGGTTCAGACCCGATTTGTGACCCAATATGTGGTCTATTCTGGAGAAAGTTCCATGTGCGCTTGAGAAGAATGTGTATTCAGTTGAGTTTGGATGTAAAGTTCTGTAGATATCTGTGAAATCCATCTGGTCCAGTGTATCATTTAAAGCTCTCGTTTCTTTGGAGATGTTTTGCTTAGAAGACCTATCGAGTATAGAAAGAGCTAGATTGAAGTCACCAAGTATAAGTGTATTATTATCTAAGTATTTCTTCACTTTGGTTAATAATTGATTTATATATTTGGCAGCTCCCACATTCGGAGCATATATATTGAGGATTGTTAAGTCCTCTTGTTGAATAGATCCTTTAAGTATGATATAGTGTCCCTCTTCATCTCTCACTACAGTCTTCGGGGTAAATTTTAGTTTATCTGATATAAGGATGGCTACCCCTGCTTTCTTTTGAGGACCATTCGAATGGTAAATGGTTCTCCAACCTTTTATTTTCAGGCTGTAGGTGTCCTTCTGTCTAAAATGAGTCTCTTGTAGACAGAAAATAGATGGGTCCTGCTTTTTTATCCAGTCTGAAACCCTGCGCCTTTTGATGGGGTCATTAAGCCCGTTCACATTCAGAGTTACTATTGAGAGATATGAGTTTAGTGTCATCATGATATCTATTCAGTCTTTGTTTTTGTGGACTGTTCCACTGAACTTCTTCTTAAAGGGGAATTTTAAGAGTCCCCCTTAAAATTTCTTGCAGAGCTGGTTTGGAGGTCACATATTCTTTTAGTTGCTGCCTGTCTTGGAAGCTCTTTATCTCTCCTTCCATTTTGAATGAGAGCCTTGCTGGATAAAGTATTCTTGGTTGCATGTTCTTCTCATTTAGGACCCTGAATATATCCTGCCAGCCCTTTCTGGCCTGCCAGGTCTCTGTGGAGAGGTCTGCTGTTACCCTAATACTCCTCCCCATAAAAGTCAGGGATTTCTTGTCTCTTGCTGCTTTAAGGATCTTCTCCTTATCTTTGGAATTTGCAAGCTTCACAATTAAATGTCGAGGTGTTGAACGGTTTTTATTGATTTTAGGGGGGGATCTCTCTATTTCCTGGATCTGAATGCCTGTTTCCCTTCCCAGATTAGGAAAGTTTTCAGCTAGAATTTGTTCAAATACATATTCTGGCCCTCTGTCCCTTTCGGCGCCCTCGGGAACCCCAATTAAACGTAGGTTTTTCTTCCTCAGGCTGTCGTTTATTTCCCTTAATCTATCTTCATGGTCTTTTAATTGTTTGTCTCTTTTTTCCTCAGTTTCCCTCTTTGCTATCAACTTGTCTTCTAGGTCACTCACTCGTTCTTCCACCTCGTTAACCCTCGTCGTTAGGACTTCTAGTTTGGATTGCATCTCATTCAATTGATTTTTAATTTCTGCCTGATTAGCTCTAAATTCTGCAGTCATGAAGTCTCTTGAGTCCTTTATACTTTTTTCTAGAGCCACCAGTAGCTGTATAATAGTGCTTCTGAATTGGCTTTCTGACATTGAATTGTAATCCCGATTTTGTAACTCTGTGGGAGAGAGGACTGTTTCTGATTCTTTCTTTTGAGGTGAGGTTTTCCTTCTAGTCATTTTGCTCAGTGCAGAGTGGCCAAAAGCAAGTTGTATTGGGAAAAAGAGAAAAAGAGAGGAGAGAAAGAAGGAAAGAAAAGAGAAAGAGAAAAAAAAAGGGAAGAAAAAGAAAAAAAAACGAAAAAAAAAAGAAGAAAAAGAGAAAGAAAAAGAAAGGAGAAAAAAAAGGGGGTGGGGGAAGGAAACAAATCAAAAAGCAAAACAAAACAAAAACAAAAACAAAAACAAAAAACAAACAAAAAAAGAACCACCGGGGAGTATCTTCTGATTCTGTGTACTTTAAGTCCCTTGGCTTCTCCTAGAAGTTGTCCGTCTAGCTGGTGTTCTGGGGGAGGGGCCTGTTGTGCTGATTTTCAGGTGTTAGCAGTTGGGGGAGCTGCTGTGCCCCTGCCTGGTGCAGGGCTTGGTGGGGGTTGTTTACCCCGTGAGGCCGCAGGAGGAACAGCCCCAGTGGCGGGGCAGCTCTGGAAACCTGGATTCAGCTCCGGCAGGAACTCCGTCTGCAGGGCCTGGAGGCTCCGGGGCGGGGCCGCTGATGTGCTCAGCTGGGGCAGGAGCGTCCTCGCTGTCCTGGGCCCTCCCGGCCTCTGCCTGTCCCGGGGGAGGCGGGATCCTGGGCTGTGTCCCGGCGCCCTGTGCTCCGGAGCCTGCGCTGTTGGATTCGCGCTCCCGGGCCGCGCAGCCCCCTCCGTGGAGCCGCCGCCCGAGCCCCTCCGAGCTGCTCCTGGAACCGCGCAGCCCCCTCCGCACGGAGCCTCTTCCTCTGCCCGAGCCCCTCCAAGCTGCTCCCGGGGCCGCGCAGCCCCCTCCGCGGAGCCGCCGCCTGAGCCCCTTCAGCTGCTCTGGGTCCCGCCGGGTCCCGCCGTGCGCGCTGCAGCCCTTAGGGAGCTCGGCGCACTCTCCTGGGTGCGCAGTTGCTGTTACTGTCCCCGGGGAGCCCGAGGGCATCCTCGCCCTCCTGGGTCCTGCTCCAACTCCCCGCGAGCCCCTTTCCGCTCGGGAAGGTCGGTGCAGCTCCTGCTCCTCCGGGACGGGGCTCTCCTGTCCTGGGGACACTCGCCCCGGCCTCAGCCCGGCTCCTCGCGGGGCCCCTCCCCCTTGGAGGCCTTTGTTTCTTTACTTCTTTTTCCCCGTCTTCCTACCTTGATAGAAGCGCGAACTCTTCTCACTGTAGCATTCCAGCTGGTCTCTCTTTAAATCTCAGGCCGAATTCATAGATTTTCAGGATAATTTGAAGGTTTTCTAGGTAGTTTGGTGGAGACAGGTGATTTGGAGACCCTACTCTTCCGCCATCTTGCTCCTCCCCTATGTATTCTGTTCTTGTGTTATTTCCTTTCTTCTGCTTGCTTTCAACTTAAACTTGTTCTTTTTCTAGTTTCTTATTGTGAAAGCTGAAGTCATTGATTTAAGATCTTTTCTTTTCTAATATAGCTGTTTGGTGCTATAAATGTCCCTCTAAGCATTGTGCTAGCTATATCCCACAAATTTTATGTCTCCTATTTTGGTATCACTCAATTTAAAATACTTTCTAATTTTCCTTGAGACTTACTCTTGAGCCATAGATTATTTAGAAGTGTGTTATTTTCCAAATATTTGGAAAATTTTCCATGTATCTTTTTCTTTTACTGATTTTTAATTTAACTCCATTGTGGTTAGAGAACATATTTTGCCTTGAATCCTTTAACTTTACTGAGATTTGTTACATGACCAAGATATTGTCTATCTTGGTAAATTTTCAATGTGCATTTGTAAAGAATATGTTTTCTGGGGCACCTGGGTGACTCAGTGGTTTAGCAGCTGCCTTTGGCTCAGGGAGTGATCCCAGGGTCGTGGGATGGAGTCCCACATCAGGCTCCCCACAGGGACCCTTGCTTCTCCCTCTTCCTATGTCTCTGCCTCTGTCTCTCATGAATAAATAAAATCTTTAAAAATAAATAAATAAAATAAAATGTCTAAGTCTCTAAAATCATGGATTTGTCTATTTCTCCTTGCTCAGCCAGTTTTTGCTCCATATATTTTGGATGTATTCTTTAGGTGCATGTATTTTTAGGATTGTTATGTCCTCCCGATGAATTAACTGCATTATTGTTATAAAATAGCCCTCTGTATTTCTGGTAATATCCTTTGCTTTACAATCTGCTTTCTCTGATAATATAGTCACTCCAGCTTTTCAAAAATCAATGGTAACATGGTATATCTTTTCCCTATCTTTTATGTTTAACCTATTTGTATTTATAAAATAGGTTTCTTATAGGCAGCATATGGTTGAGTTTTTCAAAAAAAACTTTTCTATTCTACCAATCTCAGCCTTTTAATTGGGTTGCCGTGAGACCATTAACTTTAATATGATTATTGATATGGTTCTATTTTTTTTTAAGATTTTGAGAGAAAGAGAGAGAGAGCACATGCAGGAGGGAGAGAGAGAGAGAAGCAGGCTCTCCACTAAGCAGGGAGCCCAACATGGAGCGCTATCCCAGGATCCATGATCTGAGCTGAAGGCAGACGCTTAACCAACTGAGCCACTCAGGCACCCCAATATGGTTCTGTTTAAAACTACTGTCTTGGCGACACCCGGGTGGCTCAGCGATTAAGCACCTGCCTTTGGCCCAGGGCATGATCTTGAGTCCCAGGAATGAGTCCCACATCCGCCTCCCCACATGGAGCTTGCTTCTCCCTCTGCCTAGGTCTCTGCCTCTCTCTGTGTGTCTCTCTCATGAATAAATAAAATCCTTAAAAAAAATAAAACTGGGGATCCCTGGGTGGCTCAGCGGTTTGGCGTCTGCCTTTGGCCCAGGGCGCGATCCTGGAGTTCCGGGATCGAGTCCCGCGTCGGGCTCCTGGTGTGGAGCCTGCTTCTCCGTCCTCCTGTGTCTCTGCCTCTCTCTTTCTCTCTCTACATCTATCATGAATAAATAAATAAATAAATCTTTAAAAAAAATAAAACTACCATCTTGCTATTTTTTATTTTTACCAACTCTGCCTGTTATCCAATGTCTGAAAACTGCCATTTCATATATTTTGCCCATTTTTTGAGTTGTTAATATGGGAAGATGAATCCATTCACTGCTATTTCATCATTGCACGAAGTAAAAGTCCTTCATGTTTTGTTTTTCATACTGATTTGTTATTTATACATGTGCCAAATATGTTCTTCCAATTTATCTTGTCTTTTCATTTTATTTATGCATTTTTCTCATAAAGAGATTTTTAATTTTGATGTTATCAAAGCTTTCATTCTTTTCCTTTAGGCTTATGTCATGCTTATATAATGCCTGCTCTGTTTTTTCTTCTAAAATGTCATCTTTGAAAAGAAGAATGACTCCTCAGTATAAGTTAGTTTTATTTCTAACATCAAGTTTATTAACTATAAAATTAATACATGCACATGGTAAAAACATCAAGTAGAACAGAGGGCTATATATAAAAATGAAAAGTTTCTTTCCTCTTCTCTCACTGCCCTTGTTTGTCAAATTCCTCTTGACAGAAATAACTCCTGTTAAGTATTTCTTGTATACATTCTTCCACACATACTCTCGACAGATACATATACATGTATACTTATTCTTTTGTATATAACTGGGACACACACAAACACATAGAGTTATGCAAACTTCCATTCAATATTCTATCTTTGAGTTCTTAATGTGACTGAGTTTTATCAGATGTTCTCTAGACTGACAGAGGGACCACGGCAGTCAGAGAAGATAGCAGGGGATGTGCATAGGAAAAGGCATATTCATCTCTGTAAAGCTAACATTTAGCATAAGTCTTAAATAACTAAAGGGGGAGAAACTGAGAAATCTGGAAACAAAGTGCTATCTTTACCATTCTTCTCAGGCCAAACTGGTCTCCTGACTGAAAGTTACCATCTCCCAGGGCCGCAAGGAACAACATGTGATGATGGATGAGGATGTGAAGCAGCTGGATCTCTCACCTGCAGTAACTTCCCACTATGTGTCTCTCCCCCACTAGCTTTACTCTATCTAGCACATGCATTTCACTCAAGTGCACAGTTAACACTGACCACACAGCAGGAAAATCTGGGAGCTCAAAGAATATACAGTTGAGTTCTTACATTTATAAACTAATACGAACAGCTACCATTCTAATACCTACTGTGTGAGGGTAGGCACCATGTTGGGAACAACAGCCCTGCAAGGTTAATGTCAATGTATCTCCATTTTACAGATGAGAAAATAGAAACTGTAAGGGTCAAAGTAACCTTTTCAGGATCACAGGGCTAGTCCAGTAGCTTCCAGAGACAACTCTACACCTTAATCAGGTCAGCCTATCTTTCTATCCATCCCACACCACATTCATTCCTATATTGTGGACTTTGTGCTATTTTCTTTGCCTGGAGTTCCCTCCCTCCACTTGTCTTGTCTGGTGTTCTGTGGAAGCTAGGCAGAGAGAGAAACATGGGGCCATATAGGATCCATGCTAGGCTATGCAGAATGCTGCCAGGGATGAGGATCAGTCACCCATAGGAGTCCATGAACAAGAACAAACACATGGGGTAGGGATTAAAAGTTCAGACAGGGAGCTGAGCCTGGGAACTGGAGAGCACCCTCACGAGCCTAGGATGTAGATACTACTGCAGCTCAAGAAATGCTACTGTCAACTTTTGGAGAGCTTTAGGTGCTCTTGGAGAGCTGCTCAGAAAAACAGCTCTGTTGCCTGCAGTCTTACAGCCACTAGCCAATAGATCTTCCTCATCTCAATACTGCTCATTCTCAGGGCCCACATTGAGTTATACCCAGGAAGCCTTTCCCTATCAATTCAACTCATCCCTCTCTCTTTCTTTTGGGAATTATAATTTTACTTAAAATCAGCACCATAAAATAGAACATGTATGTGTACCCCTTCTTGCCCTTTAATAATTTCAAGTATCTTGTTTCTTTGAGTTGATTCATTCACATCATTTTTCTATTGTTTCCCTGTCTGGCCTGGATATTGTAAAGCCTGGCTAGATTCCAGTCCCAATTCTCTATGGAGCTGTGTGACCTACAGCTAGTCACAACCTCTCTGAGCCTCATCTTTCCACCTTTGAGGGTTTCTGTGAAAATGTAGTAAATTTTATAACACAACATATGAACATAAGATGTTATTGCTGAAGACATTTGAACTAAGTGCTTCTGCCTTTCACATTCTATTTAGTGGATAATTCTATGTAAGAAATAGCAACCACTGCTACTCACTTCACACTAGGGTCCTCAGCAAAGGTTAACAGGATTAGAATAAGAATATTGCACAACTGTTAAAGATGGTGCCAGATGGAGGGGGGTCTATATGCAGCTGATTCGGGAGCTCTCCTTAGAAACTACCAGGTGATTCCAGGCTTGCTCATTTTTAAAGCTTCCATCTTTCTGAATGTTTCTTCATGTAAATGATCCGTGTCAATGCTATGAAAAAATGAAAAGAATCTAGTGTCAAGTCAAGCCAACAGATCCCTTCACTAGTTTTCCTATCCTAAGAAGATTCCCATTCTACTGGCTTCTTTGCACCAGTTACTTCACCCATTCAGCCATCTACCTTTTCCCTCAGCCTTAGCTCTTCTCTTTGGGAAAATGCCTCACTTCCTCCTGGACTCTCACATTCGTCCCTCTCTGCCTTTGTCCAAGGCCCTGCTGCACCAGTCCATTATTTCCTGCTCCTGTATATGTAATCTCTCCCTCTCTACAGGCTCCTTTCACTCAACCTAAAACTTTGCCTCTCCTCAGCGAGCCAAGAAGGAAAAAGAACTCCCTCCTTCCCACAGTTCGGCAAGCCCTCCCAGCTACAGACCCACATCTCTTCTCCTTTACACAAATTTCTTCAGGGATTAGTCTCTGCTCCTTCTCCCCCTTCTTTATCTCCAATCTCTTCAAGTCATTGCAGTCTGGTTTCTGGCCCCACCACACCACTGAAACTGCCCTTGACAGAGTTACCGATGGCCTCCTAATGACTAAATCCAATGGACAGAGGTTTCAGTACCCGTCCTTTTGGTCCTCTCTGCTGCACTTGATACCATTAAGCCCTTCTTCCTTGAAACTCACTTTTCCCATAGCTTCCAGGACACCATTTTCTCTCCTGGTTTACTCCATGGGTTTTCCTTTCCATACCCACCTCTTAAAAGTTGGTATTGCCCAGGGGGCTAATTCCCCAGGGATGTTTCTCAGAGGTTCTTCTCTTCTCACTCTCCCTAGAGGATCTCATCCATTGTCATGGCTTCAGCTATCATCTCCAGGGCACACTCTTATATCCAACTGCCCACCTATTAGAAAACTTCCCACAGGGTCCAAAAGGCACTTCAGAAAACTCCACACGTGTGTCCCCAATTAAAACCCACTGACTACAAAAGATGGTACAAGCTCTTTCAGGTGTGTAGTGAGATAAAAACTTTAGGTTTTTTTTAAGATTTTAGTTTTTAATGGATAGAAGCTAGCAAAGTGAAATGAGTAAACTTGATAATTATGGAATTGTAGAGTAAGTAGATATTTAATGCCTTGGAAATGTAACAAGACCTTTAGAACTTTTGGAGTTACTTAGCACAAGTTGCCTTCTCTCTCTTTTTATTTATTTATTTGTTTGTTTGTTTATTTATTTATTTATTTATTTATTTATTTTTAAGTTGCCTTCTCTCTTGATGCATAGTACTCACTGTTGGGCAAGAGGTGGGCCAATATGCTTAGGAAACCCGAGGTCTTCTGGGAATTAAGAGACCAGATACACTCAACCCCTTCTTTCCAAATTTAGAACTAGAAAATTGCATCAGGGTGAGTTAGAGACCTTTATCTAAGGCTCGCAGCCTGGAAAAGGCACCAAGGCCCATAAAATAAAATTTTCTAGAAGAAAGATAAAGGCTAAAGTGGGGCCCTTCACTCAAGTCATGGGCCTCCACCTTTGTGGGGCAAGGGCAGGTCTCACATCAATATACCTGTGGCTAAGTCCAGGAGCTCCTCTAGACCCAACCACCCTGACACATACAGTACTTTAGAGAACAATGGCTGCATGTTTGGGTGTAGACTCGTATATCTGTAACCTCAGTGCCCAATTATGATGGCACTGCAAGGCTAGAAGGGATCCAGACCAGCCAGGGCATCACTGTCTAGTAACCAAACTTCTGTGGGACCAGTTAGGGTCAGTTCTTAAGATCCCCCTGTGGCAGTGAGAAACAACAGCAGCAGTGGACTGACTCTCCAACCAACTTTAGAAACAAAACTGGCTCTAGCTTGAAGACTGGTTTTTGAAAGGTAAGGAGAGGCCTCAAAATGAACCACTACTAGAGTATTTGAAATAGAGTAATGACTGAGTTTGTACTCAGAATTCTGTTAACAGGACTTACTAAACACATATGGTATACAAGGCCTCGCCTACCCCCTCAGCCTCACTTTTTGACACATTCTGCTTTGTACTTCATGCTCCAGCAAGAGCAAACTCCTTGAATATTTCCCACCCTTTTCCCCATGAAGTATCATAAACCATACTGTTTATTGTCTAACTACCTTGTTCATGCTATCTCCCGAGCCTGGACTACCCTTCTCCATCCTTACTCCCATTTCTCTTGGTAATAGTCATGAGACTTAACTCAGGTGGTCCTTCCTTCAAGAAGCTTTCTGTGACCTTCTTGGGCTGCCACGACTCCCTTAAGGCCACATGATCACCCTATTGCATTTTTCAGTTTATGGGCCTGTCTCTACCACTAAGTCATCAGGCCCCTGAAGAGCATAGATTATGTCTCACGTCTTATTCACTCTTGTCTCCTGGCACCTGGCACACTTGACTAGCACATAGCAGGTATTTAGAAAGTACTTGTGGAATGAGTGAAGGTAAGCTCTGTCACTCTAAGGTCATGGCCTCTTTTACTCCTTGACCTTCTGAAAGTCTAGACATGTAGTCTTTATTGAACACGTCATTAATGGTCTCCTTTCCTTGCCTCCAGATGTTCTAAGTTACTAATTTGTCTTCTATATGTATTTACTGTATGCAAAACACTGAGCCAGGAACTTTATTGGGGGGGGGTGCGTAGAGAATACAATGAAGAACAAGATTCAGCCCCACACTCAATCAGCTCTCAGAAAATAACCTTCTTCCTCCAGTCTTTGCAATTTCCAGCCAAGACTCTCCCTTTTAGAAGGCTCTCCCAGAATTACCGTTTTGATCCCACCACAACATTAAATTATCCACAGTTCCCTCTCACCTTACTTGGGTAAATACATATTTCTATTAATTACAGTGTTGTTTGTATTACATATACTCTAACATTCAAAACTGATTTGAGGTCAGTAAATGAGGTCTATTCTGTGTGTGTGTGTGTGTGTGTGTCCTTTATTTTGTATTTTGAGCTATTGCTGCATACTGTTATCAACTTATCAACTGACAAGTTATAAGGGTTTGAAGGTTGGCCTGAAAACACAGTGGAAGCACATTGGTTAAAAGGCAAAGAGCAAGAGATACAGGAAACGGCGTAATAATTTACAATAAAAAGCAAATAATGGCATGCCATCACAAAATAATTTCTCCCTGCTGTCATTTAGGACCTTTGCTGAAGCATACACACTACAGAGCACTACCACATTAAATTACTCAATATTTAAATAAACCTTAGGATTGATCATTAAGCTTATTCCAACAAGTTGACAATATAGACAGCAGTCACCTCTTTTGAGAAAGACACTATGGAATGGAAGTCTCGAAATCTCTGAGGCTTATCATGTCGCAAATAATTCTCTTTCAAGGCAGTAACCACCACACTTTCAAGCCTTTGAAACTAACATACTTCACTTTGCTAGTAGAGAACCAGTTCCTGTTTCAGCCAGACTTGTAATCAGGCCTTTATGCTGTTTTCATTTACACTTCAATCTGTTAAATTGGCTTTGAAATGTGGAATTTTTGCACTCAGCCTTTATTTTCCATTATGTGTTCCAGCTCTGAATGCCAGAAATGAATGGACATTTGGCCACTGATTAGCTGCCAACACAGCATAGCTGTATCCTAATTAAGACTGACTTTGTGGGTCATGCCAGCCTGCTGAGCTGGCAGATGGACATTGACCAAAAAGGGTCAAGACCTCCACTTCCTATAATTGCATCATTACAACTTCATTTCCTTGAGTCTTGAAGATCCAAATGTAAACATTAAGACCTCTGGCAAGTATGAGAAGAGAAAAGGGAAGGAATCTAACACTTATGGAATACCCTCTATGTGCCAAAGATTGTACTAGGTACATCTTTAATTAACGTTTCACTTCATTCAGTCTCCTCGTTAACACCAGATAGTCAGGTACTAGTATTGGCTCCATTTTACAGACAGTGATACTAAAGTACAGGGAGGTTAAGTAAGCGTGGCCATGTAGCTAGTAGGTGCTAAACCTGGTATTTAAGCCAGACCTAACAGAATCTAGATGTGGTACTCTTTTCCCTACACCATGTTGCTTCTCTTAGCAGTGATATCCAGTGCTGCCTGTTCTCTGCCTCTTTCTCTGCCCATGTCTAAGGAGGAGGCCTACTGGTCATTTTACTTACTTTTGATATTTTGCCTAGGCATGGCTTGCCTCAGTTTTTCTTCTTTCCTGACTGCAATGGGCTATGATCAAACCCAACATGTCTGTCTTGACCCTCTCCCTTCCTGCCCTACCCCCGCCATAGTAACTTACTAGAATGTCTGTAGTTTACATATTGGCTGAAGCAGTGCATCACAGAGCATTTGCACTCCAAAATCCTTGAGGTCATTTCCGCTTAGGTCTAGCAATGTTAGGTTCTCGTTTCTGCTGAGGACAGAGGCAAGGGCTCCACAGCACGCATCTGTGAGATGACATTCTGCTAACCTGCGGGGCAGGGGTGGTTTGAAGATTCAAGAAAGAAACCAGTTTTATTCCGAGTTCTGCAATGACCCCCTCATACCATATAGAGAGAGCCTGGAACAAGAGCCCAGTGAGCAAAAGGTCCCAGTATACGTACCACAAAGTCTGCAGTTTGCAGGAGGGTTGTTTCAGCCCTTCACACAGCACCTGCATACCCTCGTCCCCTAAAGCATTATCACTGAGGTCAAGGTCTCTTAGGTACTCATTGGTGTAGAGTGCATTGCACAAATCCTGACAACACTCTCCAGTCAGGTGGCAGGTCCATAGTCTGCCGGGAAGTAAGGTAGAGAAGGCTGGCATCATTTCATCTGCACTGAATTACTTTAGGAATTCTGTTTGCCCATGAGAAAAACACATTAGAAACACACAGTGTCATGTAAAAAAAAATCCCATAGGCCAGGGCCAGAGATTGTAGAGAAGGGAACATTTATTCTCCCTAAATTATCTGGTTCTTCATGTATTGCTTCCTTGAAGATTCAATCACGAGGCCAAAAAAAAAAAAATACTCATTTAATTTTAAGAGTTGCTGAAACATCAGGAAACTATGCCTGTGGCTTTAGTCCACAATACTTACGCCAGATCCTTTAATGGACAGTCAGGCTGTTTTAATCCTTCACACAGCAATTTCAGTCCCAAATCTTCAATTTTGTTATTAATCAGAAGCAGCCTTGTCAGGCTCCGGCTGGAGCTCAGGACTTGGGAAAGGGACTCACAACAAGCTGCAGAAAGGGAACATTCAGAAAGCCTGGAGGAATGGGAATATCAAGGTGGCTGTTAACCATGGAGTCCTACTGAACCTCAAGTGCCAAGGCCCATGAGAACAAGGAGAAGTGGACACTTACACGAGATTCTCGAGAATACCCTTCGTATGCTGCAGACCTTCACAAAGATGCTGTACTCCTGTGTCCCCTAGGGTATTGGCAAACACAAATAGCTCTTTTAACGTCTGACTCACTTGCAAGAAGGAAGAAAGCTCCATACAGCTAGCATCTGTTAGGCAACATGTGCTCAAGCTACCAAGAAAAAAGAAGAAAAATCAGCCACTGCTGACTTTTAACTTCCTGAGAATGTTTTCCTAAGTTCTAGCCATGCTTCAAATTCTAACTCTTGGTGCACTTCCTTCACAAAAGCCTCCTTCTGAAGTCTCCGGCTCACAGTGACCCCCTACCTTTCACTGGATTCATGTGGCATTTCTAAATGATTCCAAAGTATTGAGAACTTCATCACACATTGAACTGTATTGCTCTCCAATTGTTTCATATCTGTATGTCCTTAAGGGCAGCCTTATCACTTGTCTTCTGATAACTCCACCCACCTCTAGTCCAGCATTGGGTGTATATGGGTATCCCCTATAGAGTTAATATTTAAGTGGTGTCATTCCTGTAAACATGTAAGATGGTAGTATACTGGAAAGATCAGGAGATTTGAAGACAGATTTTGGAGTCACCACAATATCACTTTTGAGTGGTATGACCTTGGACAAGTCACTTTTCCCTGTGATCTTCAGTTTCCTCATCTGTACAACGGGAATTAAAAAAATCCATCTTGGGGATGCCTGAGTGGCTCAGTGGTTGAGCATCTGCCTTCAGCTCAGGGCGTGATCCTGGGGTCCCTGCACGGAGCCTGCTTCTTCCTCTGCCTGTGTCTCTGCCTTTCTCTCTCTCTGTGTCTCTCATGAATAAATAAATAAAACCTTTAAAATAAATCCATCTTATTGGATTTAGTGCATGAAGGTGAAATAACTTCTGCCAAGCACCAAGCATAGATCCTGGCACATAGCAGGCATTCAACAAGTTCAATAGCCATAATACAATGCCAGACAGTTCCAAGAAACTTACTCTAGTTTCTCCACTTTACAGTTGGAATGTCTGAGACCCTCACAAAGATACTTCACCCCTGTGTCTCCCAGGGGATTTTCACTCAGGTCCAGTTCAGTGAGGTTTGGATTGCAAATGAGAACAGAGGCAAGGTACTTGCAAACAACCTCAGAGCTTTCAGGGAGAAAGCTAGCACACAACCTGGAGAGAAAGAAAGATGAACACAGACAGAATTGGCTGCTTTCCTGTCCTACTCACCCGCCCCCTACCCACAATACCTCAGAAGCAGAGAAAATAAAGGTCCACTCATACAAGACTGCCAGCCTTGATAATGTCACAGCCTCCAGGAGAGAGAGAGAATCGTACTTTGCTCTCACAACACTGTATTCCCCAGGAGGATTCAGTAAGTGTTGACTGCCCCTCCAAAAAAAGTGTTGGGAGTAAATATCAACGTGACTTCATCTCATTTTAACCCCCTGCATGAATTTAGAATTCTGTCTTATAGCTATTTTCAAATCCCATGAGGGACATGCTATAATATATTTAATTAAGCTTTATAATCAAAAGATCTAAAAGTCCATTATTTATTAATTTTCCATCCTTACAGAGACCCAGCCCATCATCATAATATAATATTTTATATACATAATATTTTCTTTAGGATGAAGAGTGGTTTTTACTGACCTTCCTGTCTTCTCAGTCTTTGTTTCTTCATATTAAGTAGTCTAGTTTCTTGAACTATCAACTTTTTCTTCCAACCCTTTCAAGAATTTCTATGACATATACTACAATCTTGGAGTCCTCAATTTTCTCTTGAGTTACCAGGCTCCCACCTTAGCCTTGAAGAGGGCTCGTAAATAAACATGTCTATATCTCCCCAATTTAGAAATTTTAAATAGAGGCATTTGGTAGGCAGGAAGAGTTTCAAAGTGAAGTTTAGAAGCTTTAAAGAGCTTTTGCTTAAAAAAAAAAAAAAAAGCAGAAGGGACACCTGGGTGGCTCAGCGGTTGAGCATCTGCCTTTGACTCAGGGCATGATCCTGGAGTCCCAGGATCTAGTCCCGCATTGGGCTTCCTGCATGGAGCCTGCTTCTCCCTCTGCCTATGTCTCTGCCAATCTCTCTCTCTCATGAATAAATAAAATATTTTAAAAAATTAAAAAAAACACATATGGGGTACCTAGATGGCTCAGTCAGTTATGCATCTGACTCCTGATCTCAGCTCAGGTCTTCTCTCAGAGTAGTGAGTTCAAGCCCCACATTGGGCTCTACATTGGACATGGAATCTACTTGAAAATAAATAACCCACATATTTATTGTGCAAGTTAATTGTGTCACATTGGCTAGGTCATATAACCAGATATTTGGTCAAAACTTATTCTAGATGTATCTAGGAAGGTAATTTTTAGATGAGATTAACATTTAAATCAGTAGACTCTGAGTAAAGTAACTTACCCTCCATAATTTGGGTGGGCCTCATCTAATTAGTTGAAGGTCTTTCAGAAAAAGACTGACCTCCCAGGGAAGAAGAGAGATTTCTCCTAGCAGAATGCCTTTGAACTTGAAATGCAACATGAGCTTTCCCCATGTCTCTAGCTTGTTGGCCTACTTTGTAAATATTGAACTTGACATCCACCATAATTCACATGAGCCAATTCCTTAAAATAAATCTCTATATAGTCGACCCTTGAAGAACACAGGTTTGAACTGCATGGATTCACTTAAATACGAATTTTTTTAAATAAATGCAGTACAGTACTGTAAATGTATTTTTCCTTCCTTATGATTTTCTTAATAACATTTTCTTTTCTCCAGTTTACTTTCTTGTAAGAATACAATATAAATATATATCACATACAGAATGTATGTCAGTCAGCTGTTCATGTTATCTGTTGGTCTTCCAGTCAACAGCAAGGCTATTCGTTAAACTTTTGGAAGGTCAAAAGTTATATGGATTTTTGACTAGGGGGAGTTTAAAGTACCTCAAACCCTGTGTTTTTTCCTTTTTCTTTTTTTTTAAGATTTTATTTATTTATTCATGAGAGAGAGAGAGAGAGAGAGAGAGAGAGGGAGAAGCAGGCTCCATGCAGGGAGCCCGACATGGGACTCAATCCCGGGTCTCCAGGACCACACCCTGGGCTGAAGGCGGCACTAAACCGCTAAGCCACCCGGGCTGTCCAACTCTGTGTTTTTCAAGGGTCAACTGTACATTTATATACATCTTCTTTGTTCTGTTTCTCTGGAGAATGCTAATACATATACAATAAATTTTTTATTAAAACTATTACCATGGGACTTTGAAGTTAGATTCATGTGAGTTCTGAATTGTGCCTTTGCCATGTTATTTAGTCTTATGGCCTCGGGTCCCCATTTCCTCATCTGTTAAAATGGATATGATAATCTGAAACCTCTCAGAACTGTTGTACAATTAAAGGAAATCATAGATACAAAGCAGTCGGCACAATGCTTAGCACAAAGTAATACTTCAGTAAGTGCGGGCTATTGTTATAGTCATTGATATTACTGCCGCCTACAATAAAAAAAAATTCTTTTCCTAAACTTTTTGCATAGGAACAATTTAGGGACTGTCACTTTTAGTCTTCTCCATGACTCTTTGAAATGTGTTGATCACACAACATCCATCTTGGTTGTATATTTAATTTTTTTTTTTCTCGCAGTAAGGAAACTAATGGTTACCACGTACTTGAGCTTCTGTAATTTGCAATTCGGGTCTTTTAAGCCTTCACAAAGCAATTTCAAAGCCAAAGCGTCCAATTTTGTTTCACTGAATTCCAGATCAGTGAGCCACTGGCTGGTGCTAAGAACAGCTGCCAGTGCCCCACAAGAAGCAGGAGAGAGAAGGCATCGGTACAATCTACAGTGAAAAGAAGAATGACCTCATTATCTTGCTCATGCGTAACCACCCCATGCAAACAGAAATTGACAAAAAAATTCTATGAACACAGACAACAAATTCTCCTGCTATTAAGTTACCTCAATGTCTGTAAGACACAGTTTGGCTTTCTTAATCCTTCACACAGAAGCTTCATTCCTGAATCTTCCAGGGTATTTTTTACAAACTCCAAATCTGTCAAATACTGGTTAGTTTCAAATACTAAAGAGAGGTCCTTACCACAAGAAGCTGTGAGGTGGCAGAAAATCAGTCTGTATGGAGAAAAAGACATTTTAGAGAAGAAAGAAAATAGGACTCTCTTTAAAGGTATCTGTTTATACCTTACAGATGTAATTAATTCTTTCAGTCCACTCAGCAATTAATTTTTTGAGTGCTTACCACTATGCCAGATGCTGAAAACACAGAAATAATTAAGACTCAGACCTGGCCTTGCAGGAATGTCCAGTTGATGGGGCAAAAAATCAGAAAATCATGGATTATAATACAGTGTGAAAAGTACTGCAAGTGGTATGCACAAAGTATCATGGGGACACAGAAGGGTGGCATAATTCAGCCTACCTCAGGATGGGAGCTGGAGGATCAAGAAATAGTTGTAAGATAAAGAAATACTTGAGCACTGCTGTGAAAGGGAAATAGAAATTGAACAGGAGTTAGGTGGATGAAGAGAATGGGAGCAAGGAGAACAGGAGAGGCCAAGGGACAACCCACTCATGGAGCATCCTGTGCAAAGTCCAGTAGACAAGTGAGAGGATGTTTTGTTTGAGAAACTGCCAATTATATCTGACCCTTGAACAACTCAGGGGTTAGAGGCTCTGACCTCCACACAGTTGAAAATCTGCCTGTAATGTTTAACTTCCCCCAAACTTGACCACTATTAGCCTATTGATGACCAGAAAGAAGCCTTAACAATAAAATAGTCAGGACATGTGGGTGGCTCAGCGGTTGAGCTTCTGCCTTTGGCTCAGGGTGTGATCCCAGGGTCCTGGGATCGAGTCCCACATTGGGGTCCCTGCATGGAGCTTGCTTCTCCCTCTGCCTGTGTCTCTGCCTCTCTCTGTCTCTCTCATGAATAAACAAATAAAATCGTTTTTAAAAACCACAATAAAATAGTCAACTAACACATATTTTATGTTATACGTATTACATACTATCTTATCGTAAACTGGAGAAAAAAATGTTATTAAGAAAATCATAAGTTAGGAAAAATACATTTATAGTACTGTACTGAATTTATTTTAAAAATCCACACAGGAGCAGCCCCAGTGGCCCAGTGGTTTAGCACCACCTTCAGCCAGGGGCATGATCCTGGAGACGGAGGGTCGAGGCCCACATCAGGCTCCCTGCATGGAGCCTACTTCTCCCTCTGCCTGTGTCTCTGCTTCTCTCTCTGTGGGTCTCTCATGAATAAATAAATTAAATATTTAAAAAAATAAAATAAAAATCCACACAGAAGTAAACCTCCACAGTCCAAACTCCAGGTTGTTCAAAGGGTCAACTGTATTTGCTATGGCCTATCTTAAAAGACTAGAACGACATATATAGCTCTCAAACTATTAAGTAGTTATCTTCTAGGTTAGGGAAAGGTGAGTTTACAGGTATACTTTCACATTATAGGTATTTAAAAATTATATAAAATGATCACAAGTTACAAAAAATAGTTTAAAATTTTTAAAAAATGTGCTTAATATAAATAATTTCTACGATAGACAAAATATAAAGAGTAAAGTTTTTTATGTACAATATTCCTACCACTCCAAAATAACCACTGTTAACATTTTGGTATGTGACTTTCCAGGTTTTTAATGCATGCATACATAGATATATGTTCCTTGTAACAAATGAAATCATATAAGATATATTTTAAAAAGAAACTTTTTCTAAACCTCCTCTCCAACTCCACCTCCTAGAGATGAGAGTCTGGTGTATACCTTCCCACTCCTTTCTCCAAGCTCATAGAAACATACACACACACACACACACACACATACACACACACAGAATTTGTATATTTTTACAAAAATGTGACCAGAAAAAACATTACATCAACTTTATATGCACTTTGTCATTCCGTTCTCACGGTGGGCCCATAGGTAGAAACTAAGATTCAATTATAGCAGAACGTCATATAGTAAGCGGCAAAGCAGGATTACACCTTAAGTCTGTCTGATTTATCCAGTGGCTTCAGAAAGCCATTGGAGGTTTAAACTCACATGCTCAATTTCCTCTGTCTGGGTAGGCAGGAGACAAACCAGGTATCAGACGGCGGCGGTAGTCCAGGGAAGAAATACAGGTTGGGGAAGCTGGACTAGGATAGTGGGAGCGTGAAGGTAGACAGAATCGAGACTTGGTTTCCGGGTGAAATGGCCAGAATTTAAGACCGTTTAGGGCAACTACAACGTTCAGTGCTGAGCCAATGGGCGATAAAACTGTTCCCTGGCTCCCCCCTCTTCCTCCAAGGGATATGAAAGGTCACTGAGCGATTGGGGCTGCTTCTAGTTCTAGAACATTCCATTTCTAGGAGGCAACGGCCCCTTGGCATGGGACAATACATTATGGAGGGGGGTGAGACTTCTTGTACTCAATTACCAGTACTTCACGGTCTCGATTCTAAATCTTTTCTAACCACTCCTATTGTTTCCCACCTTCACTGACTTTCACCAACGTAGCGGATTCTCTTATGTCCTGGCATTTGGGAGGAACCATCCTCAAAAATTCCCTCCCCCCCCCGCTGTCTCTGGAAGTTGGAACAGTCCCAGAGTAAAAGCCTCGACGGTTGGCCCCAAGACTTCCTTTTCTCGGAGCCCTTGGAGGGAAAGGTGCGTTTTCTCTTTGGGTTTCGTAGGTGGGCGTGGTTAGCCCCGCATACTATCTGGTCTCCACTGGAGAAGTGAGGCTTGGTGGGAGGTGTACTAGCGTGGGGCAAGCCTTAGGGGACCTCTAAGAGGATCTGAGGGAGGAGGGGCAGGGCAAAATGATGGGAGGAGACCGGGCTGAGGTAGGGGCGACATTGGGGTGGGACGGCAGGGGGGGCTGTGAGGGCCCCCGCAGGGTGGACACCTGGTTGATTCATTTCCACAGGGCCAGCCAACCCCTAAAGTACTCAGTCATCATGGCCTTGAAATCTGACGACCCCACTGGTGGGTTCCAGCATGACAATGTGGTAGCTTTCATCAATGAGAAAATGGCTGGGCACATAAAAGGCCCTGAGTTCTACATCGAGAATCTATCCCTGTCCTGGAAGGAGGTGGAGAACAAGCTCAGGACCATCCTGGAGGACACCACAGTGTCCAGCGAGGCCAAAGAGGCCTGTGCCTGGAGCAGCCTGGCCCTGGGCGTGCGTTTCGCCCGTAGGCAGGGCCAGTTACACAAGCATAGGGTACACTGGCTGCACGATTTTGCCAAACTACATAAGTCAGCAGCACATGCCTTGGCCTCAGACCTAAAGGAATTCACAGAGCAGCAGGAGATGGAGCGCAAGGAGGCAGCCTTTCGGCTGCAGCTGGCCCAGTCCAACCTGGCAGAGATGCAGAAGGAACGGGATCTACTAAGGTGGAAGCTCTTCCAGGTTGTAAGATTATCTTTACTTGATCCCCGCCCTGTCTCCCTGCCCCACCCCCAGAATGGATCTCAAACCTGCTCTCTTCTCTCCAACAGCTGGGTTCTACCCAGGAGCGGGGCGGGGTCTCAGAGGAGCCAGGCCTGGCCACTGCCTGTGAGACTGGGACAGAGGGAGCAAGTGAGGAGGAAGATGAGGCCGGAGCTGCTGCTACTTCTACTACCGCTGCTGGTGCCACAGGAAGAGGAAGAAGAAGACAGAAGGATGCAGAGGGGGCAGAAACTGCAAAGGCGATGAGTAGAGGCCTCATGCAGCTGCTGGGAGCTGTGGAGCGGAAAAATTACACCACTGGTGGGCAGAGGGAGGGAGATCTCAGGTCAGTGGAAACAGCCATGTTTTATTTCTCTGGGACCCTCAAGCCTGGGTCCAGAGTCGCACCATCGCCCCTTCCTGTCCAGCTCCCTGCCTCATTCACATACTCCTACTCTTGCCCCTCATCCCCCTTCCCGCCTGCACCCACACCATCCCCACCAGCAGCAACATTCACTGCAGGAGCTCCATTTCCAACATCTCCACACATGTGGTCTGATGCGGGGTCCCAGGGAACAGGAACTCAAGAATCCCAAAGAGACAGGAGAGACTCTGAACCCTATCAGCAGAGAAGACCTCCCATATTTCGCAGGCCTGGGGATTGGGACTGCCCTTGGTGTAAAGCTGTGAATTTTTCACGGAGGGAAATCTGCTTCCGATGTGGGAGGGGAATTTGGCTGCAAAGCCCTCAGTAAATTCAGAAATGTGAAACAGAACAGAAACCTGTCCTAGTGGGAAATCAATTTTGGGGAAAGGGGGGGAAAGGAGGGAGGGAGGTTGCCAAGGGATGAATGGGAGAATGAGGCTAAGAGAGTGCGAGGGAAGTGGGGTGGGAAGTGGAGAGACTGTAGATTGACAGAGATAGACATATTTTATATTTTGATGACCCCTTTTTTGTTCCAGAGTATTAACATTCCACACCCCAGAAGCACCATAGCTTCTTAGTGTGTATCTCTCTCACTAACCCTAGTATCTGGTGGACCTGAGCAGCCATGTATATGACCAACTCACCCTTCTTCCCACCTAGGCTATATGATTGGAGCAGGAATGGACAGGATCTCACACTAGAGAATCTGAACAGAGAGGGAGATTCCATAGGTTGATGCTATGGAATCAGTGGGTCATTTGGAATTAGGGTCAAGTTCAGAGTCATGAATGCCAAGGCCATAGCCAAGGCCTGGCCCTGGCTGTCAGGGAGCAGAACTGTGCACTTAATAGAAGCCAAGTTCTTAGAGGATGCCAGAATGAGGTCCCAGGAAGCAGAGAAGGTACAAAAAAGCACAGGAATTGATCTTGCAACTCCACAGATGGAGAGAGTGATGGCATGACCACTTTTCCACTTTCTGCAATGTGCTACATGAAAATCCAATCTGCACAGATCCCCATTGCTTTAAGCTAATTTGAGTGGGTTCCTGTTCTGGGCAACGAGATTATTTCCAAGTCATAAATGGGTACCAGAAAAATAGTTACACACCACAGATCAAAGAAAATGTCAGAACTGGCTGGGGAGGAGTGTCAGAGAGTTATGGGTAGTGAGGATGCCTGCATCCCAAGAGTCCCCAGGAATGAACCAGACAGGAAGCTTGTTCATGTTCTGAACAAGTTTTATCTCAAGAAATAATCAAAAACAGGCCTGGGGTTAACTCTGGGCATACCCAAAGATTTGCCACCCCTAAGAAACCTATCAGGACTACAAACAGGAGATACCATCACTAGCTGCAGACAAGGACTTCTATGGCTGTATATAGCTCCACAACAGGAGAACTCTCCCCATTCCCCAATGGGAGAACTGGGAACTCACACCACTGCCAAAGAGGTGAGTCAGCAACTTAGAGCGCCCAGATGGTTTGCCAGTTTAGACAACAGACCAAAGTATGATGTTATCCTGAGGGATTCCCTCCCCCAACCCATCACCAGAATAGTAGTGGGAGGGGGAATCTGGCTACAAAAGGTCTCAGTAAATTCATGAATGTGAAATAAACATATCCCAAAGGGAAATCAGTTTTCAGAGAGGGGGGTAAACTGGGAAAAGAGGAGAGAATGGTCTTTGTCTCCTTTCTCATGATTAAGTGGTGTTGAGGGACACTAAATGTATGGTTTAGCCCACAGGTGGAAGGATGGTAAAGTGTCACACCTAGACCAGAGTAAGACAACACAACAGGAGGAGCCCTGGATATCACCCAGGGACTATGGGTCTAGAGCCTGAAGCTGTCATGGCCCTGGGATAGCTCTACACCAGCTGGTTGTGATTCTGGGCTGTCTCCTATTGGGGCAGGTGTGGACAATCATCAGGGTTGGGGGCAAGGTCCCTAACCTGCATTTTCAGAAATATCTCTGGGCTTCTTTACGTCTTTCTAGGGCAGGGTTTCCCAGCCTCATCACTCTCGACACTTGAGAATGAATAATTATTTGTTGCAGGGGGCTGTCCAGTACACTGCAGGATGTTTGGCAGAATCCCTGGCATCTACCCATTAGACGCCTAACTCTCTCTACCCCTAAGTTGTAACAACCAAAAATGTTGCCAGATATTGCTACTTGTCCACCAGAGAGCAAAACTGCCACTGTTTGATAACCATGGAAGCAAGGAGGTCTTTAGGGATAGTGAAGATGGGGGCAGGGGAGGGGAGAAAGTTGCAAGGAGAGCATCCTCAGCAATGCCCAGAGCTACAGGGGAGGCCTAAGATAGATAGGAAGTGAAAAGGGTTCACTGGGTCTGGTATTCACTTTTGATCTTTGAGCAGATCTGGGCTGGGGAGGGACAGAAGCCAAAGCACAAGGACTGGGGAATAAATAGGAAGCAAGAAAGTGCAGTTATGGGGAGCCCTCTAAGGACTCCAGGCTATGAAGGGAAGGAGTGGGGGTAGGACACAGGGCTGAAAGAGAGTTCTTTGGAATGTGGGAGAAACTTGAACTATGGGGAAGGAAACAGCTGAAGAAAGCCTAAAAACATAATATATATAAGGAGATAGACTCTGCCTATTCTATTGGAGGCATTATCCACTGAACTATTCAATGAAAAAAAATATGACAGCCAATTTTTTTTATGACAGCCAATTTTGTGTGTGTGTGTGAAACAAAACTCCCCAAAGTTCTGTAACTCTGCATATGTATATTATAGATTTATGTGTGCCTTATGTTCTAGATTAATGTTTGAAAAAGCATAGAAAAAATATCTGGAAAGACATTTAGCAAACAAGGAATTACCTAGTGAGGGTAAGATCAGAGTTGGGACAGTAAGCGGCAGGTGAGGTGCTGGGGATATAAAGTGGGGTGGGATTTGGGACAGTGGGGTGGAGGGCTTTTAGATTTTCATATATTTCTGTGTTGTGTAAAGTAAAATAAATGCTTACAAAAATACCCAAAAAAGTGTTATTTACTGGCTTGGGTAGATTTGGAAAGGTCACCTCTTCCTCAGACAGGAGGGAAGGAGAACAGACACTGCTCTGTGGTGAGGGATTTGGAAACAAGGGGGCTCCTGCTTGTGTGCTCCTGATGTGGGCTGATAAGCAGAAAGACACCTGAAAGAACAAGAAATGACAGTCACGGTGCGGGTGGGAAGCTTCTGAGCAATGGCACTCTGGGAAATAACTACAGCAGATGGAGGTGAGGCACCGTGGGAGAGAAAAAGATCACTGAGCAGCACTAAGTGGGATAGGACCCAACAAAGAAAACCAAGGAGGACGACAGTGACAACCAGGGAGAAGGGGGTAGGTCCAGGAGGTGTGCCAGACACAAATCTTTTGGATGTTTTAATCTGCCACCTACTCGCTATGGCAAAAATAGCACATACAAAAGGGGAAGAGGCTGGAGGGGCTGGCAGGGATCTGTGCCTGATTCTCTACTCCTTCTAGGTTTGTAGCATATCTTCTCAGTTGCTGTTCTGCTATGGAGAAGCTGAGCACTAGTTCTATTTTGCTTTCAGGTCTGGTCAGCTGGGAGTGCAATTTCTAGCGGCTCCATCTCTACCTTGCAAATACCTGAGTATTATAAAGAGAAGTTCAACTTACTTCAGGTCTTTGATTTTACAGTATGGATTACACAGTGCTTGGCAGAGCAATTGTAGCCGAGATGCTGGCAGATTGCACAGCTGTGAGGACCTAAAAGAGATGAAAAAGCAAAAATAATTTAAAACCAAATAATTAAAAATTTAAGTAATAGGCTAATTTTGGCTTCTCTTACCATACTAGTATTCATTTGACTCTTCCAAAAGCCTTAAGCGGCATTACCCCATTTTGCAGATAAGGTAATTAAGGCACAAAAAAAGTTACGGTTTTTGCCTAAGGTCACATAGGTAGGAATAGTAGGAAAGTCAGCACTCAGGTCTCACTTCAAAGCCCAAGCTATGTCACTGTGTGTCAGGCACCAACGTAAGCACTTGCCATATACAGATCATCTTAGCTGGTCCTCAATGCAATAATGGAAATTTTAATCACCATTTTGCAGATGGCTGAGACAAGTCAAATGACTTGCCCAAGCTATCTTTATAATACAACTATTGCTTGGTTGCCAGTACTAATAGAAAAATTAACAATCACCGAAAACTAGAAGAGTTCTTATGGTACTTCTATTTTTAGTTTTTTGAAGAACACCCAAAGAAAAAAACACTAATTCAAAAATATATATGCACCCCTATGTTTATAGCAGCATTATTTACAACAGCCACATTTTTTATGGAAGGAGCCCAAGTGTCCACCAATGGATGGATAAAGAAGATGTGGCAAATATATACAATGGAATGCTAGCCATAAAAAAGAATGAAATCTTGCCATTTTGCAACAATGTGGATGGACGTAGAGGGTATTATGCTAAGTGAAAGAAATCAGAAAGACAAATGCCACACAATTTCACTCATATGCTAATTTAAGAAATAAAATGAGGAAAGAAAAAAAATAAGCAGACTCAAAATACAGAGAACTAATTGGTGATTGCCAGAGGAGAGGTGGGTGGAGGATGGGTGAAATAGGTAAAGGGGATTAAGAGTACACTTCTCTTGACAAGCAATGAGAAATGGATACAACCATTGAATCACCATATAGTATACCTGAAACTGATACAACACTGTATATTAATTATACTCGAACAAAAAAAAAAAAGCAACTAGAAAAGTTCAATAGTAAACTCTCAGTCACCATGCTTATGAAAGGAATATTTTCGGTTAAATTTTGAAGAAAGTTTAAGCCCTCATAAAGGCAATAGGGCTAAGACAGAGGCTTCATTTAAGGCTGATTTTCTGGAAATTCAGAATGAACCAGGGACCCCTTTTTGTTTCTTTCAGTGTTTAAAAATTCTCTATGTATTTGGCCATTATTTTACTCTACAATATACAGTTGGGTTGAAGCTGTCAAGAACTTGTCAAGACACAGTAGCCAAGGTCCTTGGTAATTCCAAGTCCATGTAACTTCTACCCCTTCCACTCTAGTCCTGAACATAACTCTTGCTGCACTTCCCTTCCCCTTCCCACTTCCCTCAAACACACATATCCCATGCCCATTTCTACTTCTATGCTACTTCTCAATGAGGAAATAAAAGTATCAAATTAAAGACTAGGGTTAGCTCTCTCCCAAGTACAGATTTCTGCCCACTCGCTTCTTCTTAAGGTCCCCTACCCCTCAGCTGGTCCCACAACTAAAAGAGTTGCAATGTCCATATTTTTTCTTTTCTTTCTTTTCTTTTTTTCTTTTTTTTTTCTTTTTGAGAGACAGAGCACACAAGGGAGGGAAGGGCAGAAGAAAAGAGACGATCTTAAGCAGGCTCCACACTCAGTGCAGAGCCCAATGTGTGGCTCCATATCACAACCCTGAGATGGTGACCTGAGCTGAAATCAAGAGTCAGACACTTAACCAACTGAGCCACCCAGGCACCCCAGCAATGTCCATCTTAACCCAAGTACTGAGAACAGACTTACGACCAGTGACATTTTCTAGATAACACAGGTACAAATATTCTTGGCTGCTTTAGTCAGTAAGTCAGTGTAACTCTATTTTTAGTATATAGAATCTGTATTATTTAAGTGGTTTACCTAAGCCTCTCTGAACCCTTTGTAAAGGTGCAAGCCTGGTAGAAAAAGCCCCAGCTTTACAGCAATATACACAGGAGTGCAGTTCTGGCCCTCACTAACCTGGAGCTCTTTGAGGCCTCAGTGATGAAGTATGTGTAGAGGAGAGTGATGACCAATTCAATGTTAAGCTTACCACCTTTTCTAGAATAGTCATCAACACCAAAATAGCAGAGTCCTCAATGATAATCTTGATGACTTATATGCTCATAACACTTTATAAAGCACATTCACAGAGTGACAGTGAAGACTAATATACACACACACTTATAGTGGCTAGCACAGTGCCTGGCACATAGTAAGTGCTCAGAAATGTTAACTTTCCTCATTGTCTACTTAGGCTAGCATTCAGTATGTGACCGATATTCAATAAATCCTTATTAGATTGACTGACATAAAATATGGAAAGCAGAGATTTATCAATAATTGTAAAAATGATCATGTGCCTGACTACTTGAAATAAACTAGAATGCCCATTGTTTCTAAAGGCCAAAACATGGGAGAATAGACATTAATATACTCACTGATTAAGTGCCGAAGCTGGTGGTATGAATGCAGAGGCTCGCTCTTCCTCCTCAAATCCAAGTAGGTGCTGACATTTCAGGGACACTGACAGGTGATTGTGACTGCTTTTTACACAGAATGACATAGCCAGAATGTCCATTTTTGTATAGGTAGGTTGAAGCAATATAATTGACTGTAAATCATCAATTATCCCTTTTGTATATTCCTCTTCCTGAATCTCATACAAACAATGAAACAAGTCCATTGGCTCAATCTGTAACCTAGAAGATTTATCCTTTATTTCTTTCTCAGTCCACTTCAATAACTCTTCTCGAAGTCCTGGAGAGATTTTTCTTCCAAAAATAGTTTCCACAGCCTTTCCCTTTCCTTTATGTAAGAGGCCAAATAAGAACTGTATCGTTAGTGATGAAAACCCTTTTCCATATTGTTGGAATATTTCTTGCCACGTTTTTCCCACTTGACCAAAAAACATCCAGTTGCTATCATTCTTCAGGACATAGAACACAGCAGTCAAGAACTCTTGGAAACTGAAGTGAAGGAAAGTGTAGACACTGGCACTTCCTTTAACTTTTTTCAAAAAGTGATTTAGAAAAGTGCAATTCATATCATATATTCCTATCCCATGTCTCCTGAGGTCACTGACTTCAAATAGGACCTGCTGGTTCTGCAGTCCATCTGCAGCCAAAGAGCAAAGGCCCCACAGGCAACTCTGTCCCTTCCACACTGAGATGCCTGTAAGGGTTTTAAGGCACTTGGAGAAGTAAAACAGATACACATCAGTCACGGTCTGAAGTGACCTCATAAGAGTCCTGTCGCCATCTCCCTGTGACTGCAGGACCCTGCAGATCATCCAGGAGATGATGGGAAGAGACGACATAATGTCAAGGCTTTCATTTTGTTGCAGCTCATAAAAGACCTTCATTGCTACAGTAGCACCTGAAAACTGACTCAAGAAATATGCTCTCTTTTCAGCATCTGTAAACCATACAATCTCTGCCTGGATATGTTGTTTTAACAGAGAGTGGAGCTTCTTCATGGTTGTAGGCCGGGCAGTTATCAGCAGGGAAGATTCAGGGAACAGTTTTTTCCTCACAAAACTACATAAGAGGGTCTCTACTGGCTTCTTCTCCTGGGGATTAGCACTAAGATCCTCTTCCTGGTTATCTACAGGGCACTGAAGCTCAGGAAATCCATCAAGAATGAACAGAAGCTTCTCTGGATACATAGGAATAACGTCCAGGATTGGTCCATCTATATCTTGGAAAGTGTTAGTGATCAGGTCAGCGGCACTAAGGTTAGCAATACTGTTTATTTCTCTGCAGTTTACATAGATGAGATAGTCAAACCTGCCTGGAGTAACCATTCCTGCTGCCCAGTCATACATGAACTTGTGCACTACAGCTGTTTTTCCAATCCCCGCACATCCCTGAAGCACCACAGTTTGGGATGAGCTGGAGCCCTCTTCATCAGGATCAAATACGTGTTCCATATCAATAAAATTATCTTGTTGAGGAATCCCACACGGTGTCTTTTCTGATATACCATGTTCTTTTACAACAAGCAGTCGTGACTCTATATGTTTGCCATGGTGATAACATTTATGGGCTCCTATGTTTAGGTATTTTTCTTTTAGATGTTTTCTAAACATTTCCTGGTAATCTAATGAGGTGACACCAAGAGTTAGTAATCACAGAATCCTAGACAACACAAACAGCTATAACTCATACCACCCTCTCCACTTGGGACATCTTAATAGGTCCTCCAATTTTACATGTCTAAAGCTGAGCTGTTGATTTCTACATGGGTGTCCACCCCCACCCCCAAAAAAAATCCTCCCCAGGCATCTCATCTCAGTTAAATGGTGCCACCAAGTGGCTCAGAAAAATGTTAAGAGTCATTCTTTATTTCTTTTCCTTCTCTTGAATCCTCCAAATCCAATCAATTAGTAAGGCCTATTAGATATACCTCCAAAATAAGCCTCCAATCCTTTCATTTATCATTACATCCTCAAATACCACCCAAGTACAGGGCACTATCAAGTCTTTCCTGGACTGCTAAAATAGCCTCCTACTCATCTACTCTAGCTTATCTATGGCTCCCCTTCACACAGAAGCCAATATGATCTTCTAAAAATACCAATTATATCATGTGACTGCCATGCCCAAAACCTTTCAAGAGCTTTTCATTGCACTTCATATGAAATCTCAAACTCTTATCTTATCTTACAAGGTATACCATGAATCACTCTCCTTCTCAGTCCCTAGGCTCAAGCCACATTAGCCTGGTTTCAGTTTCTCACAAATGCTATGTTATTTCTCACTTCAGGGCCTTTCCACTAGCTATTCTCTCTGCCTGGAACACTCTTCCTGCTCTTCTCATGGAGAGCTTCTTCTCATCCTTCAGATTTCAACTTAAACATTACTTCCTAGAAAAGGATTTGCCTGACCACTCAATTTAAAATCATGTCCTCTCTATTATTGCCTTTCCCCTCACTCTGTCTCCTCTTTACAGCTCTTATCACAATTTATAGTTGTCCTATTTATTTTTTCATTATCTGCTTTCCCACTAAACAATAATCTACATGAAGATAAGGACCTTATTTGTATTCTTCACCATAATACGTTAAGTACCTAGCATGGTGCCTGGCATATAGTAGACACTCAATAATTATTGCATATAGCTATAAATGCTTTTGAATTAAAAACAAGTCATTTGTTACTCCCACTCTGTGCCAGATACTTTACTAGCTCTTTATATGCATTTCTGATTTAATACTTAGCATAATCCCAGAAGTAGGTATTATCCACATTTTATAGCTGAGGAAATTGAAATTTATAACCAGGCTTATGTGTTCATGGGTGTACAATCTGCACATGTCTTATGCTCGGAAGGACCCATTGGTATAATGTTCTGCTGTTGCTATCTTGAAATTCTTAATACTTTTGAATAAGGGGTCCTGCCTTTTCATTTTACACCACATCCCATCAATTATGTAGCCAGTCCTGATTATTACATTAGATAACTTGTCCAATGGTAGAGACTTAATTAAGATTAAGGTTTGTCTAAAGCCATGGTCTGTGTGCTTAAATACCATACTATACAGCTTTTCACTTTCTGCAACTAGAAAAAATAATCCAAGGAGTCAGTTATCAAGTTCAAACTTCTGTTAAGTGAATGTCTAAGCTAGCATTTCCCAAATAAGCGTTCCTTGGAACACTATTTTGCAAGATATTTAAAAAGCTGTGGGAAAGATGTCCAGTGGTCAAATAAGTTAAGGGGAATGCACCCTTTATCTCCTTTTAGAGTTTCTCAATGCATGTTAGCATATCAAAGGATCTGAAATGGCCTACAGTAAAAATAAATAAATAGGCTAATTAACTTGGTTTAATCCAGCATTTCTGGTCTCAAATGACTATAGAACCCCTTCCTACAAGCAAAGTTATCACCGCCTGGACAACGGTGCTCTGTAGAACTGCGTGAGAAATCCTAATCTAGATAAGTGTTGGCAAACTTCCTCTGTAAAATTCTGGAGTTTAGGCTTTTGGGTCTCTGTTGCAGTTATTCAACTCTGCCATCTAAGCTTGAAGGTAGCCATACACAATATGTAAATGAGCGGGCATGGCTGCTTCTAATAAAACTTTATTTACAAAAACAGGTCCCTAGTTTGATTTGGCCCACTGGCTGTAATTTGCTGGCCTCAATTTAGATCACTCCTAAAACAGACAGGTCTGTTCTAGCCATAAAGCTCTGTACAAAAAAAAAAAAAAACAAAAAAAAAACAAAAAAAAAGCTCTGTACATCTGGTACCTGACGACCATCAGTGGTCCTCCTAGTATTCAAATATGTATTCTATATGTTATAAAAGTCTATATGTTATGGCAATTTAGAGCTTCATAGATATTACCCCCTCCAAAAAATCAATGGTTACTGTCTAATGAATATGGGGGAAGAAATGGGAGTGGAATGTGGATGAGAAGCCAGGTTTTTAGGAGGCACTTTTCACAAAACAAAACAAAACAAAAGTAAAAGAGAGAAGACATCTACCTCTGAATTCTTTCCATGAAGATGGAGACTGAGAATTTGAAGCAGCTGTGGGAGGAAAGAGTTGAGATTAAGAGAAGCACAAATACACCTTCCAATTAAAACACGAAATATACAGAAATTTAGCCACATTGTTTCAGCCATTCCTGCTGTTCCCCCAGACAGAAATACAAGGAAGAAAGTCACCTCACATCTATTCTAACTCACCCACAAAATTATTTTTTAACTGAGACCTTCACACACATATATTTAGGGTATAAACATTTACATTTTTATGCTCTGTAAGGAAAATTTTAGGCATTAACTTAAAGCAGCACACATTATTTGAAGTGACTATTTCTGGTATTTTGCTTTCCATTGAGCATTAGCCTATTGCTTCTGTTGGAGATTGTTTTGAGCTTAATTTATTAGTGAGAAATAAGGCACTGCTGATGTTAGTGTAACATATATACAATGATTTAAGATTTGAATACATATACACATTCAACCCAAACACATATATAGATATATAGATAGAAATACACAAATATAGGCACATGTGCATGCATGCATACACACACACACACACACACACACACACACAGCCTCCACATTCCTATAGCTTTTTAGTACATGCACACCTTTAAAAGCAAGAGTGGGACTTATACTTGGGAGAAGGTATGAAAATGTGGATGGGAGGAAGCAGAGTCTGGAGAGGTAGATATAACAATGTCACAGAAATGGGCAGGCAAGTGAGTGGTCTGCTGATGATAATCAGTTTCTATTCCCCATAACTAAATATTTCTTGGAGCTCAGGAATCAGCCACAAGGGGAAGGACTCCAGCAATCTTCACTCTTTGCTCTTTTGTGCTGCCTCCTGTGAAAATCTGTGGTTACAGTAAAGGGAGAGACTTGAGTCTTTTAAGATTATAAATGCTTTTGGGATCATGGAAAACAGTAGAAACCACAGTTGCTTCTTCTCTTTTCTTTTTCCTCATTTTGGAAAACACAAAAATTGTGGAGACATTTTTAAGAGATTATTAATGGGTAAATACTGTATCCATGTAGCATCTCAATATACACAAACCTATACACTGCAACACAATGTTAAAGATTCCCCCCAAAAATCCCAAAGTCCACGAGGAGAAGTAGGAGAAAAAGAATGAACAGGATTATCTATATTATACCATCTCTTACCTCATTCAGTTACTCACCTTTCTGTTCAGATAATAAACTCCAAGTACAGGCAGGTTCCATATCTTTTCTTTTCTTTTGACTGGTCATCCTGGCAAATCAAGAAGACTGTAATCCAAAACAGAAATGATGACTGAAAGGCCTAGTGGAAGCTCAAAGTAAAAAGGAACTCAAGAAAGACTACTCCAGGCACTATAGAGTTAGGGAAGAGAGAAGGCCCAATAATCAAGTAGATTTGCTAGGGTGGGACTACGGGATCACATGAAGAAAGATCAAAACCAACAGTCTTTAACTTGAAGAGGAGAAAAACTAAAAGAAGGTAGAATGTCTGTAAACTTTTGAACAGTACAAATATGGGAAATGTGAAATTGGGCTCTGAATTGGGTTACTAAGAGAAGCACAGGATTTAGAGAAAACACCTCTAATGTCTAGGGTCAAGATAAAAAAGAATGACTGTGTCTTTCCACAACATATTTTTGGTGCCATTAATAAAGGAAGAATTCTAAGACCTTAGATTGGAATACTGTGGTATAAGAGAAACAATCTATAGTATTAGGAGATATAGGCCCTAGTTCCATTTCTATAACTATAGACCTATGGACCTTGAGTAAAATTCTTTCTGGATCTGTTTTATCATTTTCACAATGATAGAAGAATTCTAGAAGAATTCTAAGACCTTAGATTGGAATACTGTGGTATGAGAGAAACAATCTATAGTATTAGGAGATATAGGCCCTAGTTCCATTTCTAGAACAATGGACATATGACCTTGAGTAAAATTCTTTCTGGGTCTGTTTTATCATTTTCACAATGGCTGAGGGAATGTTTGCCCAGGTTTCTCTCCAGGTTGAACATTGTAAGATCAGTGGTTCTCAGTCCTAGCTGCACATTAAAATTACCTTCATACCACCCTCCATAATTTTTTTTGCAATATTACTTATCACTTTATAACACACTTGATAATTTTCTTATGTATAATGCTTATAATTCATTTTCATTCTTTCCCACCTAAATTGAAGTATTGGCCCCAATTCTCAACCTTTGCCATGAACTTTGCAAGTCTACACAGCAGAAGTGAGGCTTATTTTCCCAGCTCTTGTGTTTGCGCTCAGCCTTGAGACTTGCTTTGGCTAATAAAGTACACACAGATGTAACTTAAGCAGGGGCTTGAAATATGCTTGCACAGTTGGACATGCTCCCTCTTGCAATTCTCCCACTGGCATGAGATGAGCCATGAGAGACACAAGTGCCAACTAGTCCACTGGTCTAAGGAGAAATGCATGAAACAGAGCCATACCAGTTTACTCAGTCCTGAAGCACGAAAAGTTGTCATCCCAACCTAAATCAGAGTTGCCCAACAAAGCTCTGCTTAATCAGCTTGAATCCTGGCTAGGCTCCAGAAATGTGAGAATAAGTACTTAATAAGTTCTTAGTTTTTCATGCCACTAAGATTTTATCGTTGTGTTACGTATCATTGTGACAATACCTAACTGATACATCCTGCTAGGAAGTAAATACCTAGAAAGTATTTAGCATAAAGAAGACATTAAATATTCATTGAACAGGAGCACCTGGGTGGCTCAGCTGGTAACGCATCTGCCTTTGGCTCAGGTCATGATCCCAGGGTCTTGAGATTGAGTCCCACGTCAGGCCTCCTGCTGAATAGGGAACCTGCTTCTCCCTCTCCCCGCTGCTTGTTCTCTCTCTCTCTTTTAAATAGATAAATAAAAATTCAAAAATCTTTTAAAGATAAACATATGCTTATTGAAAAAATTGGGATGAATGAATAAAAGCGTTTTTTAAAAAAAATCCAAGGCCAAGTCTGCATTCCTGATAAATTAAATCAGAATTTTTGATGATGAGATTTGGTATTGACTTTTTTTTTCAAAGCTCCCCAGGTGATTCTAATACACAGTCAGGGAAGAGAGCCACGATTCTAGATTCAGTTATTTTTGATAGAGGAGAGTTTATTGGTAAAGCACACAGGCTTTGGAATCAAATAGAAGTGTTCAAGCTCTGACTACCACTTATGATGTGACAACTATTGAATTAATATCTCTAAGCCTCAGATTCTGCAACTGTTAAATAGGAATAACAATAGTACTTTCCTTATAAGGTTATTTTTTTAAAGATTTTTATTTACTTATTTGATAGAGAAAGAGCACGAGCAGGGGGAGAGACAGGGGGAGAGGGAGAAGCAGACTCCCCATTGAATGGGGCGCCCAATAGGGGGCTCGATCCCAGGATCCTGAGATCATGATTTGAGCTGAAGGCAGGCGCTTAACCAACTGAGCCACCCAGGCACCCTCCTTATAAGGTTATTATGAGCATTAAATGAGATAATGCATATAAGGTCTCCAGTACATTACACGGTATGCAGCAGAGGCTCAATAATCCTAAACTATAGCTAATATTGGCATTGCTGTATCATTTGATATGGAATAGAAATTACTTTGAACTCATGTAGACCTTAAACTCCATTTCCACTGCTTTCTAGCAATATGTTGAATAAATTGCTTAAACTCTGAGACTACAGTAACCCATCTATAAAATATGGTGATAATAATAACTTCATTAATGTGTTGTGAGGATTAAATAAGGCAACATACATAAAACATTTAGCACATGACCAAGTACAATATAAGAGGGAAAATAAGCTGGCATTTATTATAACTGACAGAAGTTACATTCCTTTAAGATCTCCACATAACAACTTCATTCTTACGAGATGGAATGTTCCCAGCATAGAGCTATAGTCCTATGCCCTGGATTTTTTCCCCAATTACTAGGAATATCATGTCCTCCAAAACATAGAAACAATCCTCCAGTTACAAATTGCTCCAAGAAGTGTTCTTGCCCTCAGGTAATGATGCTGAAGGGATGGCATTGGTCATTTACTCTCTTCCTGGGAAATTTCAATCATGTTCATTATTTCAATCGTCCTTACAACCTCTAATTCTTTATCGCAGTAGCCTTCTACTCTGCAATCTATGTTCATACATCTGAAGGCTTCTTCAACACAACACCACCACCCCCACTTAGATGTTGACATCTGTCTTTTTATTTCCTTTCATAGCTTTTATTTGGTTCCTCCAGCATTCTTTCACTGATCTGTGTTCTAATGAGAAACTCTATCCCTCTTAGTGGTATAATCAGATTCTCTTTGCCTGAATTTAAAAGCCTGAGTGGAGACTTACAAGTCCTGAAGTTCTGCCACCCAAATGCTCCAAGCTTTCTTAGTTCTGGACCTCCTTGAGGCTTTGTTTTTCAGCATTTCCTTTGGTTTTGATCAACTCCAGTAGTCTTCCCCAAATTCCTATCTTTGCTTAAGTTACTCAGAACCAAGTTCTATTGCCTGTGGCTAAAAAATCCTGACATAGAAATTGTACCAGAAAGTGAGTTACAGTCAACAGACCTTTGGGGAATTATGGGGATATTTTATAACTGGTTATTAGGCTGAGTAAAAGGCTGTGAGATGGCTCAAATTCCAGGATAGCAAAGCAGTGTCTATTGTACTAGGATCTCCACTAGAACATATCGCATCTTTAATGCAAAGTAGTACAAGATGCCCTCTCCAAGGAGACAAATCAAAGTAAGATGTCTCCTCTGGGCGGCTGAATTACAAAATGGTAAAATGGTGTTTCCTTCTCTGGGCTGGAGCAGCACCAAGCTAGGAACACAAGTTAGACAGCAGAATATGCGCTAATTTCAGTCCCTACTCAGATGCTTGGCCCTATGCCTTTTCAGTCAACAAACTACAACTTTTCATGGTGACTCTACATGGTATCCATGTTGCTAAAAATAGGAAAGAACTGCTACAAATTTAACATCAAATCTCACCTCCAGGGCTAAAATGAGACTGTACTTTTAAAAATTGGTATTTAATTCACATATCATAAAATTCACCCTTTTAAAGTATACAATTCAATGATTTGTAGTGTCTTCACAAAGTTTTACAACCATCACTATCTAATTCCAGAACAGTTTTATCACCCCCAAAAAGACACTGTGCCCATTAAGCAAACACTGCCCATTCTCCCCACCCCACATTCTTTAGAAACCACAATTCTACTTCCTATCTCTAAGGATTTGCCTATTCTGGATGTTTCATATAAATAGAATAGTACAATAATGGTGTCTTTTATCTGGCTTTTTTCACTTAGCATAATGTTTTCAAGGTTCATCCATGTTATAGCAATGTATCCACACTTCATTCCTATTTATAACTGAGTAATAAATTCACTTCACATTCACTAGTATGGCTATAATTTTAAAAATGGAAAATGGTAAGGATATGGAGAAACTGGAACCCTCATATATTGCTCATGGGAATATAAAATGGTGCAGCCACTGTGGAAACATTTGGCAGTACCTCAATAAGTTAAACATACAAATAACATATTACCTGGCAATTCCACTCCCACATATATATCCAAAAGAACTGAAAACAGGTATTTAACACAAAAATTTGCACAAGGATATTCATAGCAGCACTATACTCAATAGCAGAAATGTGGAAACAACCCTATTGTCCATCAGCTGATGAATTAATAAGCAAAATGTGGTATATACTCACAACGAAATATTATTCATAGTCATAGAAATTACATTTAGTGTTTGCTAGGAATTGAGAGAAAAAAAGAAAATGAGCAAAATATTTGAATAAACCTTTCACAAAGGAAGATATACAAATGGCCAATAATAGCACATGAAAAGATGCTCAACGTCATTAGTTATTAAGGAAATGCAAATAAAAACTACAGTGAGGTTCCACTTCATACCCACCAGAATGGTTAATATTAATAAAATAGACCCTGCCAAATGCTTATAAGGATGTTGGTGGGAGAGAAAAATGATACAAAGATATAGCAGTTTCACATAAAACAAAACATACACCTATTCTATGACCCATAAATTTCATTCCTAGATATTTACCACTCCCCACTGCAATATATATACATTTTTTCACAAAATAATTACACAAGAATGTCTACAGCAGTTTTATTCACAATAGCCCATACTAGAAACAGCCCAGGTATCCATCAACATAAGAATGTATAAGCAAACTGTGATCTATCCATACAATAGCGTTATTCAATAATAAAAAGGAATGAAGTATTGATACAAGCAACAATGTGAATGAACCATGCAGAGAGAGCTTTACACAAAAGAGTATGTTTTGTGTAATCCCATTTATACGAATTTCTAAAATGTGCAAAACTAATCTATCACAATAAATCAGAATAGTGACTACTTCTGGTGAGGAAGAGGAGATGAGGATTAACTGCAAAAGAGGAATTCTTTGATATGACAGAAATGTTCTGTATCTTGATAGAGGTTTTGGTTATGCCAGTTATCAAAACTCATCCAATAAAACACATGATTCTTGTATTTCACTATGCATGCTAAAGGAGATAGATAATGGAATATTATTCAGCCATAAAAAAGAAATCTTGCTGTTGCAGGAAGTCATCAAGAGGATGTGACCTCCTTACTCCCTCCCCCATCCTTAGAATGTGCATTCCATTTGCCTTCCCCACTCTCAGAAGCTGTTCCAAGGACATAGTCTTGAGAGAGAGTAAAGTGTTGTTGAGCCCATCTAGATGGTATACATGACTAAAACCCCTTGAGGCCTCTATATAAACTTAAGATTCTGGTGGGCAAGTGTGAAGATCTACTCCTCTTGCAGCTGCCCAAGACAAGCCTCACACATAAGCTTCCTTGCTTATTAAACCTGCCACCTACCAATCTGAGGTAGTCTGCCTCTATCTTCCTTCTCTCCCTGCAAACAAACACCTGCCATTTTCAGCAACATGGATAGACCTTGAGGGCATTATGCTAAGTTAAGTAAGTCAGACAGAGAAAGACAAAAACTATATGATCTCACTTATATGTGGAATATAACACAAAACAAAAAACTAGTCCACAGATACAGAGACAGATTGGTGGTTGCTAGAGGCAGTGGATAAGGGGTAGGTGAAATGAGTGAAGGGAGTCAAAAGGTACCAACTTCCAGTTATAAAATAAATAAGTCATGGGGATGTAATGCATAGCATGGTGACTATAGTTAATAATACTGAATTGCATATATGAAAATTATTAAGAGAGTAGATCTTAAAAGTTCTCATCATAAGAAAAACAATTCTGTATGGTGATAGGTATTATTATTTTTGGTGATAGGTATTAACTAGACTTGCTGTGGTGATCATTTCACAATATACACAAATATTGAATCATTATGTTATACACCTGAAATTAATATAATGTATGCTAATTATATCTCAGTTAAAAATCAATAATTACTGGAATAGAAAGCAAACAATAAGAATAGAGTAGATCAATAAAAGGAAATGCTAGTTCTTTGAAAAGACTAATGAAGGGGCTCCTGCGTCCCTGGGCTCAGTCAGTTAAGTCCTGACTTCAGCTCAGGTCATGATCTCAGGGTCCTGAGATGGAGCCCCGTGTCTGGCTCTGCCCTCTGTGGGGAATCTGCCTGTCCCTCTCCCTCTCCCTCTGCCCCTCCTCCTGCTCACGCTCTCTCTCTCTCTCTCTCATATAAGTAAAACATTTAAAAAGAAAAAGATCACATCTGAAACTAAGTATGTACTATATGTTGGCTAATTGAATTTAAATTAAAAAAAAAAAGACTATAGAGTGCTTGGGTGGCTCAGTCAGTTAAGTGTCTGCCTTAGGCTCCGGTCATGATCCCAGGAGCCCCACATCTGCCTCCCTGCTCAGCAGAGAGAGTCTGCTACTTCCTCTCCCTCTGTTCCTCCCCTCCCCCCACTTATGCTCTCTCTCTCTCAAATAAATAAAAATATTTTTAAAAATTAAAAAAATAATAAATAAGACTAATAAAATGGACAATCTTTTAGCAAGTATTATTTCAAAAAGAAGGCACAAATTAAATAAAAGGGAGCCAAGTTACAAAAATGGAGATTTAAAAATGATCAGAAAATTACTTTTTAGAAGTACTATGTCCTATGTTTTTTCTATGTATAACTTTTATACCAACAACTTAAAGCTAGGTGATATGGATATTTCCCAAGAAAATAAATAACTAAAGTTGGCTTAAGAAATAAAAAACTTAAATAGACCAATTAATCATAGAAGATGTGAAATGATAATAATCTACTTCAAAAGTCACCATCCCAAAAACCTTTGTGGGAGAGTTTGACCAGTTGTTTAGGAACAGATTAATCAAACTTTATATAAATTTTCCATAGCAAAGTAATAGAATGGAAATGACACCATACAGTCATAAGGCTAATATCACCTTCATATCAAAATTGACTACTAAAAGGAAAGAAATTATAGACCCATCTCACTTATGAACTTAGATATAAAAAAATGCATAACCTTAATATCAAAATCAAACAAGCACAGGAAAACTATAGGCCATCATTTCTTTTTACAGGTGTGCAAATGGCATTTTTGGTAGGACAATTCTTCCTTTAGCATTCCTGGTCCTCATCTACTAAATACCAGTAGGATCCCCCCCCCACCCCCCCCACACACATACTGACAACTAAAGGACTTCCAAACATTTCCAAATGCCTGCTAGAGGGGTGCTTCAGCCCCAGGTGGAGGATCAATGCTACATCTCCTTTGTGAAGACAGATACAAAACTGCTAAATTAGTCCCTCAAATTCTATAGTATATTTAAAAAGATACATCATTAATCATACATTAATCCTAGGAAAAAAGGGATATTTTACATTTACACGTCTGTTAATGGGCAACAGGGCACCAACTCCTTACTTGGAAAATTAACAATTACAGGGAAAGAGTTAAGCATTTATCCTGTCTTTCCTATAGGACCTGTATTTTAGGCTTACCAAATAGCCATAGTAGATGAGGGATAGTTCTTAAAGAGTGGTATGCTAGCCAACAAATGCTGAAAGAATGATAGAATCGTTACTTTGAAATCCTTAACAAAATAACTGTTTCAGATAACAGTTAACCAAATGGATGGTAAAGCCATTAGGTGAAAAGATGATGGAGAATATTACACTGAAGGGATAAGACTATCATCATTTCTATTCTCTTTCAGTATTACTAAAAGACGAGAAAACTCTGTAAAAGGAAGTACACAGTATCAACTATGAGACAGTCTCACCAAATAATAATAAAGACTCTAATCAAGTGTTTAGCTCTAAAAAAACAAAAAAACAAAAAACAAAAAAAAGTGTTTAGCTCTAACTTCCAGTAAACAAGGAATATAGGCAATATAAAAATAAATAAAAGAGCACTTCAAGGAAGTAATTAGTCAAATCCATGTTGTGAGAGAGTCTACAGGACAACTGGAAGTATCTTCAACAAACCAATGGCATGAAAATAAAAAAGAGGAGGTATTGCTCTGTCTTAGCTTTTTTAAAAACTTGAAAGAAACTTATGCAACAAGTTAGTTGCTAGGAAACTTAGTACAACAAGTTAACCTTGGTTGGATCCTGACTGGAACAAACCCCAAGGATAAAAATATATTTTAGACAATCGGGAAAATTTGTATGGGTGTTGGGTTTTAGTGTGATAATGGCATTATGATTGTACGAGAAGATTTGTTTGTGCTATAATTTTTTGTGATGCACACTGAAATATTTAGGAATGAAGTCAGATAACATTCATGATTAGCCTAAAACATCCCAGTAGAAAAGGGGGGTGGGGATAGCTGAACCAAGTAGGACAAATGTTGCTACTGAAGTTGAATTATGGGTACATGGGGTTTATTTTGTTCTCTACTGTTATTTATGTTTGGAAATTTTCATAACTGAAAGTTTTTAAAAAATTTTTATTTATTCATGAGAGAGACACACACAGAGAGAGGCAGAGACACAGGTACAGAGAGAAGCAGGCTCCCTGTGAGGTGCCCAATATAGGACTTGATCCCAGGGCCTCGGGGTCATGCCCTGAGCCAAAGTCAGATGCTCAACCACTGAGCCACCCAGATGTCCCCGTAACTGAAAGTTTTTAAAACACTATCAATGCAATTCAATTCAATGCTTTAACAATTTAAAGGAGAAAAACCTAAATGTCCACCTTACAGGTAAAAAAGCAAATGACAAACTTTCATATCCATTCTTTCTTTTAAAAAATAAGCCCCCAAAAAGTAAGCCATAAAGAAAATGTAGTTAATAAAGAGCAATTGCCAAAAACCCACCATAAGCATTTTAGAAGCATTCCTATTTTTTTAAACTTAAACTTTGTTAGTTAACATACAATGCAATATTGGTTTCTGGAGTAGAATTCAGTGATTCACCACTTACATACAACATCCAGGGCTCATCACAAGTGCCCTCATTAATACGCATCACCTATCTAAGCCCTTTCCCCCTCTATCTCCTCCCTCAATCAACCCTCAGTTTGCTCTGTCGTTAAGTCACTTATGGTTTGTTTCCCTCTTTCCTTTTTTAATTTTCACCCTTCCCATATGTTCATCTGTGTTCTTTCTTAAATTCCACATATAACTGAGATCATACGGTATTTGTCTTTCTCTGATTTATTTCACTTAGAAGCACTCCTATTAAAGGGAAGGATAAGATAAGGATGTCTGATATCATTGCTACTATTCAATCTTATACAGGGTCCTAGCCAATGCATTCAGGCAAAAACAATGCACATAGAATACAGGTTGAAGACAAAGAGACAAAACTATCAATATTTGCACATAATCTGTATGCCTAACTAGAAAATCCAATAGAATCAATTAACAAACTATTAGAAATAAAATAGAATTAAGTAAATTTGCTGGACACACATGATTTCACACAAAACTCAATAGTTTTCTTATACACCTATAATAATTATAAAATGAAAGAAAAAAATCCTGTTAATAGTAGTAACAAAAACTATAAAGTATCTAGAGGGACGCCTGGGTGGCTCAGCGGTTGGGCGCTAGAAATGATCCAAACAAGATATGTTCAAGACATTTATGGAGAAAATCATAAAACATTACTAAAGAACTAAAAATTTGAATAAATGGAGAGCCATACCATGTTTATTCATAAAAAAGGAAGACGTAATAAAGATGCAAATTCTCCCCAGTTAAATCTGTAAACTCAATGCAATGTCAACAAAAATCCCAATAAGATTCTATATGGGTAAGATGATCCCACTATAATATCCATATAAAAAGGTAAACATGCAAGAATAACAAAATATTTGAAGAAAAAAAGAAAGCTCTTTCCCATGCTAGATATCAAACATGTTACATAAAACTATAGAAATTAAAAATGTGGTATGATGCAGGTATAAATAAATGGATCAGCTGAACCAAATAGAGAATCCTGAAATAAATCTAATACATATTAAAAATCTAGTATTGACTAAAGATAGCATTTAGAAGTCAGTAGAGAAAGGAAAGAGAGAGGCATGTACAAAGATTTACATTGTATCACATTTTATATTAGCAAAAAGTTGTAAATAACCGAGTCAGTGGGGAAATTGCTGTAAAAATTGTAGCCTATCTGTTCTGCAGAACACTATGCAACAGTGAAAAAGAACAAGTTAAATTTATATGTACTAACATGAAAAATTTTCAGACATAATGTTGAGTGAAAGCAGCAAGTAGCAGAGCAATACATAGAAGCATGATACAATTTATATCTTTTATTTATTTTTTTAAGATTTTATTTATTTATTCATGAGAGACACACAGAGAGAGAGAGAGAGAGAGAGAGAGAGAGAGAGAGAGAGAGAGAGAGAGGCAGAGGGAAGCAGGCTCCATGCAGGGAGCCCAAGGTGGGAATCAATCTCGTGTCTCCAGGATCACGCCCTGGGCTGATGGCAGTGCTAAATTGCTGAGCCACCAGGGCTGCCCAATTTATATCTTTTAATAACACTAAGTAATACTGTATATTCTGTGTACATGAAAGAGAGAGAGAGGAAGGGGAAGGGAGAGAGAGAGAACGTTTGCAAATGAATAGAAAAAGGTTTAAGAGAAGATAAGCTAAACAAACAGTGAGTAGAGGAGAGGCAGGGAGGAAATCAATTATGACAGAGGTTTTAGCCCTCCCTTTAACGTTCTATTCCTTTGAAAGAAAAATGTATATATTCACATGTCAAATGTGAATTAAGTACAAAAATAAGAAATTTAAAATCAGCATAACAATATGAATGAGTCCAGTTATGTAAAAAATTCCATATAAGTACTTATTTTTAATATAAATGCATGGAAAAGATACCGTAGACTCTATATTGTTCTGATCTTTTACCATGAATAATATATATAATATAAATAATATATATTTATTATTGAATAATTTAAAAATAAAGACATGAGGGGTGCCTGAGTGGCTCAGTCGGTTAAGTGGCTGCCTTTGGCTCAAGTCATGATTCCAGGGTCCTAGGATCGAGCCCCACATCAGGCTCCCTGCTCAGAGGGAAGTCTGCTTTCCCCTCTCCCTCTGCTTCTCCCCCAGCTTGTTCTCTCTGTCTCAAATAAAAACTTAAAAAAAATAAATACATGGAAAGAGTCAGACACATTAAGTAGAAAAAGCCAGTTGCTATTTTATATATATAACTATATTGTATACAAATACAATAAAAGTATACATGTATCATATGTGTGCATATACATACATATATTCTAATGTACACACACAAAAATACAAACTGGACTTTCACAATTTACATACTCTTGTATTTGATTATTTTTTATAATGAGCATATAGGTATGTCTTACTTAAGAAATATTGTAAAAATTTTGCCATATATATATATATATATACATATATCAAATTATTATGTTCTACACCCTAAACTTATACAATGTTATATATCAATCAGATCTGAATCAAACTGGGGGGAAATAATTAACATACAAATACAGAGAAATCTGATTATGTCATTCAGCTACTTAAAACTCTTTTAAGAGGAGTATTCCCGCTGCTCCTAGAATAAAACCTAAAATAATTAAGAAAACTTGCCATTCAAGCTCAGCTCTCCCCCTTGCTTTATATGCCCTAGGCACAGGAGATGCCTATCAGTTCTTCAAGTCCTTTATACTGTTCTAGCTTCCGGTCTCTGCACAGGCTACTTTTTCCCTCTACTTGGGACACTTCAGGCACCCCTCATCCACCTCCATCTACCCCAATTGATCCTTCAGTTCTCATCATTTCCTCAAGGAAGCCTTCCCTGACACAGGGTCAGGTCTTCCATAAGCCCTCCATAAGCCCTAATGGAACCCTTCTTTTTCCTTCATAGCTCTTCTCACAGTTTGCAGTCTTCTATTTATAGGGTGGGATTATTAATTCCAATTATCACTCTCTCTAGACAGGAAGCTCCACGAGAGGAGGATTTTTGTCTGTCTTGTCATATCCTGATATCTAGCAAGAGCTTAGCAAATATCTGCAAAAGAAATGACTGCTTCTTGTTCATCAGAGTGGACTTTGACTTTGGCACTAGCTCCATTTTCTTCCCCATGGGTGTTATGCCATATGTTGGCAAATTGAACCCCAATAAAAATTAATTAATTAATTAATAATTAAAAAACCCCTGCCATCATATAAGCAAACTCAATGACTATGGATCACTCACCCAATTGTCCCTTGATCTACCCTCATTGTACCTTGATCTCTACTTCTACAATCCCTGATTACATGTCACTTCACTTGCCATTTCTAGCCACTAGTGTTCCAGACCATCTGCTAAACATGGGACCATTCCACTTTAGAATTCCTGAACTCCACTATCTCAATCTCTGGCTATAACCTCCCACTCTTGTTACTTGTTGGTGCTCAGAATACCCACTCATTAAGATCTCCATCCTTTGATTTCTCCCATTCTCCAGGTCATTACCTCCTCGGTTTTACTCTGTAGCCAGTCTAGTCTCCATAGTACACCACTGTAACCACTCTCTAATTAGCAGCCTCACTGCTCTTACCATTTTTAATCTACCATTTTACTGAGCATTTACTATGGGCCACTCTGCATGCATTAACTTTGTAACTTCTCACAACTCCTAAATGAGGTAGAGACTACCAGTGTCCCCTTTTATGGATTAGGGAAAGGATTCTTCTTTTAAAGGAAAAGATTCTTAAAGAGGGGAAGTAATTTGTTCAAGGTCACACAACCAGAAAGTGGTGGAGCAGGGTGGAGCTGGGATGTGACCCCACAGCAGTCAGTACTCTGAATCAGTCAGTAGGTTATTTTGTCACAGAGGGAAAGGTAACTCTAACTACAACAGGGAAAATGAACCATGGGAGGAAAGAGGGCAATTGTGAAGGCTTGAATACCAATGCAGCAATCCAGGTGAGAGCTGATGGTGGACTAATTATTATCTCCCTGAATGTGGCAAAGAATTCAAAATAAAATCCCACTTACTTCAGCCCTGTGACTTTACAGGATAGGCTTGGTGGGCTTTGTATGAAGAAGATGGCACAACTAGGTGTGCCTAGAAGAGACCAAAAAATAGATCACCAGTTTATACATTTTTCCAGAATAAGATGTTTAACTTCTCTGGAAAGATATATATTTCTACTTTTGCTGCCATTTATTAAATACTTCCATGTGCTGGGAATTTAGTGTAGTGTTAGTTACACTCCCAACAACCCCGTGAGCGACTACCCCGTTTTATAGATGAGGAAAGTGATACCCAGGAAGATGAAGACAATGGCTTAGGGTCCCAAGGTTAATTAATGACAAAGATGGGCTCAGACCTCAAGCCCGCTGGTCTCCTTTTAGTCTCTTTTCCCCCAAAGCGCCAACTTAGCAAGGCGCTGACCAGCAGGTCTGAGGCTAGTGAGATCGTCGTCCGCCCCACCCCCTCCCACCCCCGCTCCTGTGTCCTGGCTTTAAAGGATGGCCACGAGATCCCCTTCCGTAGTCGTTCACTGGGCGGGAGGGGAGAAGGCAGAGCGTGTCATCCCGCCTTGTCACCCATCTCTGAGGGCACCAGGACCCGGAGGCATAGCAAACCCAGCCTCGAAGTCACGCGGAGCCCGCGGCGGGCCCGCAGAGCCGGCGACGGCTCAGTCACCTGTCCCCTTCCTCCTCTCACACAATCTAAAGGGACCTATTTGGGGTTTCTACCCCTTGAAGCCATGATATGAGTGGCCACAGATGGCCGTCCGCGGGCCCAGGAGCCCTCTATGCTTATATGCAAACCGTGTGGAGTTTTTTTTTTTTGGGGGGGGGGGGGTGTTGTTGTTTTAAGGAGATGGTCAGTAATTTTCCCCGATTTTCAAAGGGGTCATGTCTTCCCTCCCTCCCCACCTGAGAAATGGCAAGTTAAGAGTCACGACTTTAGGCTCTGCCAGCCCGAGCTTCTCTGACATCTTTACCTCAGTCCCGCACGCACGCAGTGTCAGTCCCACCCCCGGCGTCAGCCAGCAGTCCTTTCCGTTTTCCCCTCCCCCTGACGCACGCCTATACGCAAGCACCCCACACGCACGTACCCCACACGCACGCGCTCCGCGCACACGCTGCCATTCTCCACGCACAGCTCTGCATATACACACCGCCCGAAAAGTTGCTGCGCCAGCGTGCGCGCGCGCGTCCCGCACGCCCCTTCACACTCACTTATTCCTCGCGCCCAGGCGCCTCTGCCCACCCCTCCGCACGCGCATCTCCTGCTTCCAGCTCAGGGCTCCTGGGGGGCTGGCGGGGCCGGACTTCCCCTGCTGCCCAGCTTCTCCGGGCGCCGAGTTGCCGCACCAGCGCGCTCAGCTCACCCCGCCTGAGCTGGCGGCAGCTCCACAGGCCCGTCTGACTGGGCCGCCACTTCCTCCTCACATCCCAGGAGACACCGGGCGGGGTGTGGCACCTCGCGCGCTTGGCCACCAGGGCGCTTATAGGACAGGGCAGCTAGCCACTTGGGCAGAGGGAACTCTCTCAATTTCCTCTCCCTCCGAACGGGATGTTGGGGAGAGGGGGCGTTTCTCATCGCTGGGAAAAGCGCTCACCTGGTTCCCAAAGCCAGTTGGCCCTTCCTCTATTTCCTGCCAGAGGGAAGGGATACGGAGAGGGAGCCAAGGTCTTTGGGGCGGGAAAGGGGAAATGACTCAGAGAAGAGGCGGCTCGGAGGGAGGGACCGACCTGGAAAGGGGGGGCACTGGGATGTGGGAGGAAAAGGCTTTCCTTTTGGGAAAGCCACGGTAGGGGCGGTTTTGAGGGTGTCTTACACAGTCGTGCAAATCCTTCCTGGTCAACTCCAAGTCCTGGAGCCACCGGGTGGGAATATTTCTGAAGTGCTGGGCCTTAAAACTCCTCGTTTACACACACACACACCGCCCCCGCACCAGAGGCAGCTAAGGCCAAGAGCCTGGCTAGTTGCTCACAGGCACCAAGGAATCTTACTGGTCTGAACAAAGGGCACAGGAATTAACTCTTTATGTTCTGTGGAGCCAGTAATAGTCTTTACCTCCTAGGGTTGTTGGAACGATTAAATTAGTTAGTAAATTTCAAGTGCTTAGAATAGTGTCAGGGACACTATAGGCAATCGGTGATAGCTCCTATTATTACAAAGTTTTCATTCAACGGTGATCTGTCTCCCCTCTAGATTATGAGTGTCATGAGGGCAGAGACTACGTGCTTTAGTTAATACTGAACTCTATCTAGCACCTGACACAAAGAGTCTATCAATAAACTATTTGTTGAATGAATAAGTGACTAATTGCATGATAAGTGCCAAGACCCTCTCTCTTCCATGTAAGGAGTACATTTGTGGAAGTTTGAGGAAGAAAGGCTGTGGTGGGGGAAGAAAGTATCACATAGGACCCCTGTTGTTTTCTAGATCAAGTGCTCTGTTCTGTCCTTGGAAAATGGAACGTCATTGGCAATTTCCTACAGGGATACATGGAAAACTGTCAGACAGCTAACCTGAAATTTGAAACTGAGACCTAACTAGAGCAGTATCTGTATTTTGTACAGTTAGTGAATAAATCAAGGGAAGAGGGCTCAAGTGGAAAGCTAAAAAGTAATGGTGTCAGATGTAAGTGGGGGAGACTGACATGCAAGCTCTGAGTGAAAAGAAGTGTGTAAAGAGTATACTCATCTCAAAAGGGAGTCCGATGGAGGTCCCAAAGAAACAGCAAGGTTATCCACCTTTCTATTCTAGTCATAGGGTCCCTGATGATCTGTCCTGATGTCCCAACATTCCTGGTGTAGATATGCAGCTTAGGCTCCTACCACTACATTCAGTAAATTTGCATTTATGGAAATGCATACTGTTAGAGCTAAAAGGGACCTTAGAAATTATTCATACATTTCAATTTATAGTTGAAAAACTAAGAGTCAGAGATGGCAAAAGACTTGGGCTTTGGGATTCTCTGGCCTTGGTACTGAATTTTTCAGGGTCTGAATTTGTTATGTGTCCTGTTATTCTTTTAATCCCTGCCTCCACGCCATCCCAATTCCAAAGACACTGAGCAGAATGAAAGGACATGGATGGAAGGTCATCAGATGAGAGGGAAAGAAAGAATTCTTCAACAGACCCTGACTTTGCCTCCTTTGGCTTTCCACACCCCACCTCAGGGAAGGTACCTGGGCATTCAGCTACCTGCTGTAGAAGAACAGCTCCTCCATGGCATCCAGGCAGTGTCACACTATCTACATAGGTCCTGCAGGCAAAGGCTTGAACCATAGCTAATCTGAGTCTTGGGAGAATGACTGTGATCCTCCCAGAGCACTAGAGGATGGGAGGCCTGCAAGGAGCTGCTTCAAGGCCACTGCTACTTATCTCCCACTGCCTCCTTATGTCCCCTCTACCCTGGAAGGCTGTCAAGAGTTTTTCATCCCCTCCTACTTCCTGGGATCTGATGAGATAAGAGACTTCCTGACTCATCCCTCTCAGAATAGAGCTACAAACTATAAAGCCACTTAGCTGCAATCTAAAACTGGCTTCTTAGCAAAGGGATGCCCCAAACTACCATTGCAGTGTCCTGGCCCCTTTTTCAGTGTCATCCTTTTTGGCATTTGGGACAAGGACCACCAGGAGCAGGAACCTTTGACTACTTTTTCTTTCAATGTGTAAATAATAAACTGAATCAAAAGATGATTCATTGTACCTTTACCTGCTGAATCAGTCAGGCCTTGGACTTGTGTGCCTGACAGCTGCTTGCTGTGAATTTCACATTTCTGGAATATCACAACACCCTCCCTTATCACCAAGGGAGTTAAGTTGGACAAAAAGACATGTAGATCACAATGACTTTTTCCTGCCACTGTACATGAAAGAGAAAACCAGCCCAAATTCCATTTTATGGCTGGAGTAGCAGATCCTCTGCATTCTGTTGTAAAAGACTTACCCGACAGGAAGTAGAGTTAGTATCTATATTCCATTATTTGAAAGACACCTCTTGGCCCCAAATATGTCCCCTACAAGTCTTCCAGAACATTGCTTGCTGCCCCTTTCAAACCTGCAAAGTCTATAGCTTGCCCTCCCCACCTTGTCACTGTGAGGTTGGACAACAAAAGCATTGTCTCTAGAAGGTTATTAACATTTTCTTGTTTTCTGAGAAGGAAGGAAGAGGTAGAGTAAGAAGCTGGAAGAGGTGTGAACTTTCCCTATCCTCCTCCATTAGCACATTATCGATGGCTAATTTATTGATTCTAATTATTCCCTTAGTTTTTTAAAGACTTTATTTATTTATGAGAGAGAGAGAGAGATGCAGAGACATAGGCAGAGGGAGAAGCAGGCTCCCTGCAAGGAGCCCGATGCAGGACTGGATCCTGGGACCCCAGGATCATGCCCTGAGCCGAAGGCAGACGCACAACCACTGAGCCATCCAGGCATCCCTAGAGCCAGACTTTCTGAACGTCATGTCCCAAAAGACATACACAATCTTATCTGTGGATAATAGCCCTGTATTTGGCCTTTGCCTAGGTAGCTACCTCTCCAGTTAGACCATGAAGCCCATGATATTCCAAATTCTTGTCTCTTTTATATTTTCATCTTTCTGTCTCAGGGCCATAGTTTCTATAGGCCCTTGGTCTGACAATCTGTTTTCAAGTCACTTCTGGCCCTACTCTGACCTTAAACAATAAGTACCAGCAGTGGGATTTTCTTTGTTTTCTTTGTTTTTCCTTAATTCCCATCTTCTGCCTCAGTCTCTAAAACTGAATATGCGTGGTATAAGGTCCTTAGGCCTTATACCTTCATTTCTGTAGTCTTTCTGACTTTTACCTGCTCCTGAAACCAGTCTTCGTGATTGGATCCCGATTTCTAGACCCCCTGGATCTTCTCTGCCCCAGTCTCTACCTTTAATATGATAACTGATCTCCACCAAGTCATTTAGACAATGCCGGTAACCCACGGCCATCTCCCTTTTGATCTTTCCCCAATTTAAACTCCAGTGAGAGAGAATCGAGAACTCATGAATACATATATATTTATTTATTTCATAATATAGCATTTTGGATGGCTGGGATATTTTAGAAGGATGAGGCTGTGTAATCCACAGATGCTCAGATTTCTGTCACTAGGAGAGATACTAGTGGTCCAGAGCTCCCAGTACAAACAAGCCTGGGATAAAATATTTGATAAAAAATAGTCTGGCAGTCTAATAAATATTCTAGCCAACAACAACAGCACAGTATATGTCTGAAGTAAAAGGCAGTTTTACCTGCCCTGAGGGCAGTCAACCTGGACAACCTGTAAAACACAGCCAAATACAGCCAATGGTTCCAAGGCTGCAGCTGACTTCAGGAATGGAAATAAGCATGGGAGTGGTTCTTATATGTCAGCCTCACATTCTCCATTCTGTTGAGGAAAGGGTATCAAATATTTGAGCTTATCAAAAAGTCCATCCATGGATTGCTCCATCCAGGTAGTCATATATAAATATGTAAACCATGGAAGCTTAGAAAATTCACCTGGTGTATTTAAGGTGAAAAGAACATATAAGTGATTTTGCTGAAATCTGAATTTCACTGCATCCAAAGTTACATAATGGAATTATATGATAAAAATACAGATGCAGTAATTCTTACTTACAAGTAGTCACAACTCCAATGTGGCATTAACATTTCTATCATATTCTCAAAACAGGTTTAACTTTATTTTGATTATTTTTGTGCTTGCTTTAATAAGACAATATAAAAAGTGGAAACAAGCATAAATTGCAGATAGAAAGAATAATCTGCTAGCAGAAAGGATTGTAGGAGAATAGATTGACTAGGGCAACAACAATGAAAACTGAAGGCATCACCTTCCTTGAAGATGTTAATTAAATACAGGTCCTATTCCCTTTGTCCAACTGGGTTTATTTAGCCAGAGGTAGTCAATGACCGACTTCTCTTAAGGTCCTGGGCATTGCCACGATCTACAAAAGCCTTGAAGTGTGTTTTCCGGGACTCACCACACCCCCACTGAGTGCTTTATCCCCATGTTGTTTCTTGGAAAGCACTTTTCATTATTTGACTCAGAAACTTCATTGGTTACCTCAAACCCAGTTTAATTTCCTACATTATTCAGTAGGCTAAGCTCTGAGTGATTTTTTGCTCTAACCAAAACTTAAATTCATCTTCAAAGAATGGTTTGAAAAGATTCAAAAGTTCTTGAAAAGAATGGTGCCACACACTCTAGACAGTTCCCCAAGTTAACTTCCAAAGAGCTTTTGAGGCGGACAGTAGTCATTTATATGTATGAATCCTGGGACATTTGCAAAGTAATATCAATACAGCCCAAATGGAGAAGTAACCAAGCTTTTCTGCCCAGGAAATAACAAACACCGAAATGTATACCAGACTACAACAGGGAAACTTTGCTTATTCATTCGTTCGTTCATACATTCATTCAATAAACATTAGTCAGGCAACTACTCTGTTTCACACACCATGCCAAATATTAAAAATACAGCAACAACAAAAGACACAGTCCTTGCCCTCAAGGTATTCACAGTCTAATAGGGAAGATCATTATTATACATTAAGCTTTTGTGTGCATCAGAATTACCTAGGAACTTGTTCAAAATGTAAAATTCCACTTATGTGACAAGATAGTCAATTAAGTAGATCAGGAGTGGGGTCTAAGATCAATTGTTCTAACAAACACCAGAGGTGACTAACAGGTGGTCTGAGGACCACCACGCTTTGAAAAACACTGCCATATAATGTGATTATTGCTAGAAGCGGCCCCCGGGGGTGGGGGGAGTGAGGAATGCTCAGGGTACCATGAGAGCTCAGAAGAGAACATACGGCAGTCTGGGGAAGGGTCAGGAGTTAATCTGGTTGAGAGAGGAGGGGGTGGGGAAAGGTAGTCCAGGCTAGGGTCAAACGTAAGGTAGGGAAATTGAAACTGTCCCAGGCCACTAAAACCAAAAGAGTGCAAAAAAAAAAAAAAAAAAAAAAAAAAAAAAAAAAAAACAGGAATAGCTTCAGAGACCCAAGGATAGAGTAAAGAGAATTGGACTGGGAAGGAGGGGGCATGTTCTTCATTTTTGTAGCATTTTCACACTGTTCCCTTAATGTAAGAACAATCCCTGTTTACTCAGGGCATCAAAACTGTTAATAATATCTCTATTCCAGGCCCAGAGAACAACTGGTATGAAGTATGTACTCTATGTCTACAGTAACAAGTGTAAGGAGCAAAGTGGCAAAAGATGAAGCTGGGAAAGCAAACAGGAACCTGAAAAGCCCAACCCTAAGTAAATGGGACCTTCTACTGAATGTTAGGGGAGCCACTGAGAGATTTTATGAAGGGGGAAATCATTTATTTTGTTTAAAATCTCCCCCAAGGAGAGACCAGAGTAACTCAGAAATGAAAGGCATACATTTAAAGCACCACAACAGTGTATTGGGGCTGGAGCTGGGAGGAGGAGGTTAATATTTGTTGTGCACTTTGCTACATGCCAGGTGTTGTGCTAGGCAGTTTATATGTGCTATCTTTTGAAATCTTTGCAACAGCCTTGTGAGGTAGGTATTATTTTACAGAAGAGGAAACAGAGGCTCAGAGAAGTGAAGTGCTTATATCCTAGGTCACACCGCTCGTAAATGGCATTAGAACTAGGATTGTTTTAGTCCAAAGGCTATGTATAAGCTTTCCACAGCAGTAAGCTATTTCCTAGCACTGCTGGATCTGATTGAAGTTGCTCATTTCCTAATTAGCAGAAATTACATCTGGGCTTTTTAACCAAAAAGCCAACTTTGCTGCTAGAATACGTAAGTTTGAGTCTGCCATCTGAATGGGCATCAGTCCTGCTTTCCATGTTAGGTGAATAAACAATACAAAGCTGTTATTTAGGGGATTTATATAGATACTTTGTCTCTCCTACACAATAGTAAGGCATTTGACAGCAAGGGACTGTGTTTTATCAATACATCAGCAGCAGAGTGGTACCCGGCATCTAGTAGTTTGTTGAACGAACGAACGAACGAACGAATGAATGAATATCCACCAAGGTGGTTGAAAGGAAGAGAGGAGACGTTTTAGCATTGTTTCAAGACTCTAGTCTGTGGCTTGTTACAGCTACCACTTTGTACAAAAGTAGTATTTTCGCATCTCCCAAGACGTAGACTCCTTGAAGCAGACTTATCTGCTGGGAAGGAGAAAACTCTGATTCTGACATCCCCAGTCTCTGCAGTGAAACTGACAAAAGCAGAGACCATAAAACTTGATGCCCTTCAACAATAGTGATGAAGATTGGGATGAAAGTTACATTTGCATTTGCCAGGAAGGGTTGGCTAAAGCAGAGGAATAGTGTAAACAAGGTCTCATAGGAAACAATCCTTTAACCTGTTGAAAACAGACGGTTCTCAGGCATTCTCAAGCACTTCAGAAGTGTTTTATCTGAAAATACAAGTACATTTATATGCAAATGGTTGTTGCATCTAAAACACTCCATTCTTACTGATTAAGTAAATAAAGTTCCTAAAGAACGTCCATTGTGCAACTCTTGTTTTAGCCTAATTCTAGTAACTGTATGTACTTGAGAGTAATAAAACTATTTCTTTGAGACATTCTGTGATGGAATTTTTAACAATTCAGATGAACCTCCTGCATTAGGTAGCCTCAGTGAAACCGTGCTACATATAATGCTTCTACTTGGATCAATTTTCTGCCCAGCATAGCATCTCTTGGGCAATCTTGTCCCTCAAACTCTCTTAAACCAATTTAGAGCTCTTCCCACCATCAATGTCATTATTGCACGTGAATGTCTGTGTGACAGGAGAGAGAATGGGAGGAATGAATGGAGGGAGGAAGGAAATATTGCCTGATCTTGATGTTCCCTTTAGGGGACAAAAATGGATGCTATAATTTAGTTTCCCTTCCACTATATTTCTTACTCAAATGAGCAAATCAAAAAATTTACTATGTATATATAATTATAAAATGAATATATAACATATTATTTATTCATTTTATATATATATATTATATATACACATACATGTTTTTCGCTATAATAAATCCTTGATTGTAGGCTTTTATCAAAAACTACATATAATGTGTGATCCTTCCACACTTCAAATCCTACTTAGCCAAACTAGAAAGGCCAACATGTGCCCATGCACACCCTTCTGGCTGGCTAGCCCCTTGTTCAGAGCATCTTTCTACATTATCTACTTAGAATTATCCTAATTCCTTCCAAAATAATTTATACTCCCAGATTACTGGGAATTGTTAATTCTCCAGTGATAAGAGGGGTATTCCCTAGATTTCCCCTCCAATGGCTTGAACTCAGACTACTCAGACAATTCGTTCTGAGAAACTCAATACCTTAATTCAAATATAGGCTTTAATGCACAAAAATTAAATCTGTAATATCTAGTTATTTTGGATGCTTCAAATGAACTTCATTTTGTATCTTGTATATTGGACACTAACTGAGGTTTAGGAAGGAAGGAAGTGCTGAACTAGAGAGCCAGTGAATTATATGCTCTCTTGAAACTTAATGGCAAGCTTTCATCCCAGAAACATAAGGGGATTCTTGAGGCCTGCAGTTGCATTCCTGCCGCTCAGGGTAATCAATAAAATCTGGGGCAGGCAAGCCAGACAGGATCATGAGGGATTTGTTCCAGATTGTGAATGTTGGACAAACTGGAAGAATGAAGGTCACATCAAAAGTATGAAGATGGAGAGAGTTAGCTGGGTCATAGAACGACAGCATGTTGTTGTCATAATCCAGAAGGACACCCAGACGCTTCAACTGTGGGGGCACATCCACCAACATTTCCTTGTTGTTATGTCTCACTACAAAGTTACTATTGCATCGAGAGAAGACCCATGAGGAGGCATTCTTGCCAATCCATTCGTTCTTGGGAGCAGACTTGTAGGCAATACCAATTGCATACCTGTGAGCCCATGGAAAGGAGAGAGAAATGAACATTTATTAATGATCTGATTTGTGCTGGACACCACATGGGATATATAAGAACTCTAATGCGTGCTTCCCCCTTTACAAAATAGTTTACATTTTAGGCCTATAACGTTCATAGCATGAGAGCCGGACAAAGTCAGCAATTAGAGTGTTGGAGTATGGGGCACCTGGGTGGCTCAGTGATTGAGCGTCAGCCTTTGGCTCAGGTCCTGATTCCAGAGTCCTGGGTTTGAGTCCCACATCAGGCTCCCTGTAGGGAGCCTGCTTCTCCCTCTGCCTGTGTCTCTGCCTCTCTCTCTCTGTGTCTCTCATGAATAAAAAAGTAAAATCTTAAAAAAAATAGAATGCTGGAGTAATTTCCAACTCCTAGCCCAGTGTGTTTCTCAAGATTTTATTTATTTTATTTTATTTTATTTTATTTTATTTTATTTTATTTTATTTTATTTTACAAAAGCCAGCCAATTTTTCTAGGAGTGGTTTTCATCACATGTCTTTTAACCTTGACTTACTGGTACTATGTTTGTACTATGGAACTGTATCTCCCAGGAACCTAACAACAGGGGAAAAAGGGAGAAAAAAATAAAAGCAGGATCTACTCACCAGGTGCAGGAACCCATAACTACCTCCCAGTAGTGGCAGCCACTGTCAATGAATATATTCCCTGCTGCCCCATAGCACCCTGTGCTGCTAAACCTCTCTGGGGTATGGCTCTTCTTCAGAGAGCTTTCATCCTTCTCCATCTGCAACCCATCATTGGAGATCTTCAACTTCTTGTGAGTCATTTTCGGATCCAATTTAAAGGGTTGGCCTGAAAAAAAGTAGAGAAGAAGAAAATGCATGAGCAAGTATTTAAGAATGCCATCTTTGTCCCCTAGGACTATCACTACCAGGGGATTCTTGATATGATTCTTGATATTCTTGGGCCAGTGCGAGCTGGCTGCTATTTTTATTACATTATGGAAATAGAGACTGAAGGCATCGTTTTCAATAAAATAATCAGCTGCCCCCCATATGTTATCAAATTAAAAGAGGGCTCTCAGGACCTCATGTTCTCAAATATGTTTTAAACTCTGCTTTATTTCAGTGGGTAGTTTGGGAGTTAAGTAGATCTTAGTGGAAGGAGTATTCAAGGTGAGATAGTGTGAGGGGAACTGATGAGGTTATTGCTGGTTGGTGACAGAACAAAAAAATAAGAACTCAGTAAAGGCCATCCTTCTACCCTCTTACAATTGGGATATAAATAACATGATTAAGTGACTTCATTAGAGTGTCTGATACATCATGAATGATCAGAGAGAACATTTGTTGTGTAGGATCATTCACGACAGAGAATTCCTTAGAACCATTAAGACGACACAAGTGACTAGGAGCCAATTGCTGGGTGTGGCAAGAGCTGGATTATACAAAATGGGTCTGTGGCAGACACTGAACACAACACCCATTCCCTGCTTTTTCTCTTTTGTCCACTTTCACTATAGAGGCCAGAAAAACTATAAAATATTCCTGTTGCTAGCCTCTCTTGCTGCTAGGGGTGGCTAATAAGATGGAAGTGAATGGAAAGAGAAGTCAGACAGATTTGGGGACACTTCGGGGAAAGTGCCTGCTTTCCCAATAGAAGGAGACAGCCATCACATGCACCAACCCTTTTTTCCTTTCCCTATCTTAAAAGGAAATATGACCTCTGGAGGTAGCAATGGCCATATTGTGACCATGTGACAATAAGTCAATATGCAATGGGAGAAGGAGCCTGGGTCTTCTACAACATCATTAGCATAGAACGAGCTGCTGCACTGGCTCTGAACTGCCCACCTTCAAACTTCTTGCTATATGAGAAAGAGAAAAAAATACGATTTGCTTTAGCTACTCACAAATACTATTTATTAAGCTGAGTTAGTTGGATTTTCAGTCAACTTCAGTCAGAAGCATTCCAAACAGGTATGGCTTCTCTGCAGAAGGATCCTACCAGATTATCACAAATAGTACTGTTTTACACAATTGTTTGCTCCAAGCATGGGATGGGGTACAGAGAAAAACCCTGTAATAACACCCTCTCCAAACACCAGCTGCTACTACATATACTTTGTGTGTATCTTTGTGCTCATGTATTTCCCAAGGTCACCAGCAAATCCCAGGCCCAAAGCACAAACTGCTGTGGGTGCCTGCTCAGGACCTCCCTGGTGCAGAGGGGAAATGGAACTCTCCTTTTGGAATCACCATAACGTACTATTTGTTTTTAGTCGGGTGGGTTCACTGTTCCGGCTGCCTGCTTGGTTTATGGCTTTAACAATGAAGATGTAGCGGGTCCCGCTCTGAAGTCCATGCACTGTGTAGTGGTTCTGTTTAATGTTGGGCACAATCATCCAGCTATCCACTGAATTGTACAGGCCTGTAAAGAGGGGAGGAAGATAGAACATTAGCCAGCAGATAATAGAGGATGAGAAGCACACTGACAATTCATTAAAAGCCCCCACTACCACCACCAAAAAAAAAAAAAAAAGTGAATTTCATTTTGTTTTCTTTGGAGTCCCAGGAGACAGAGTGAGGTAAATATCTTCTGTTTCTTTTCTCCCACGGAGCTAGGCTTAGGCCAGGCTCCCTGCCTCTGATAATTGAATGTCATCACTCGTGAAAGTTAGGTTGCTTCAGTTTTCTGCCCAGTACCATAGGAAAGGCCACTCTACAAAAGTCACAGAATCATCACTTTTATGGAGTCTCTGGATCTTTACACCAAAGGTCCAATCCTCTGAGAGCTGACTCTAACCTGGTATGGATGGAGCAGTCCTGGGCAGAGCACAGGAACATGGACTGTCAGAGCCAACAGGACACCCACACACTGTATTTCCCTCATTTGACAAATGGGAAACTGAGAGAAAAAAGTGACTTGCCCAAGGCCACAGACAGATGGTGATGGTGCGGAGAGTGTAATCCTGGTCTCCTTAACCCTAGTCCAGTGTTTTCTCCACCCACTACATGACAATTCATGAGGTAGATAACAATATTCCTTTGTCCCTGCAAAGTATTGAAGCTTCCAGGGCTTATGTATGGCTCATCTCTCCCACCCCATCCTCACCCTTACTTCCAAAACTAACTAGGCTCCAAGGTATCATAGGGAAGCCAAAGAGATGGCATGAAAAACAAAGCCAAAATTGCCATCTCCTCACTTGATACTACCCATTTTTGCCCCTTCCTGGTTCTAATACTCATTTGAAATAGGATGGTCCAGGAACACATTGTTGCCTGGAACCTTCTTCCCTCTCAAGCCCAGAGATCTAGGTTTCTGCTTTCAAAACTCTTTGGACCATAAACACTGATTTAAACAGAGAAAAATGTGCATAATTAAAAACACGTATTTGGATAACTGTGAGTAAAAGAGGGGTTGCTGTTCTATTTGTGAATTATCGAGGCTTCTTTTCTTCTGTTATCTGCTTTTTAATCAGTTTCCGGCTTTTTAACCACAATTCTACCAAAGCATGCAAAAGAATGGGGGCATGAAACATGAGCAGTAAATTTAGTCACTTCTATGCAACCCTCATAAAGGATTTAGTGAGGTTGAAAATTAAAAATAATCATGAGTGTTTTAGCAAAGAATAATAATAATCATTAGTGTCTTGAAAGAGATCCGATCATGAGGGCTTTATAATGAAGTTGATGGGAGGTTAAAAAAGTCTAAAGTAAAACTAGAAAAAGAGGCATAGTGGAGGGCAAACAGAGATGTCCTAGAAAGAATAACTGGTGAAGAAGCTCAGTTATGCTCATGAAAGGCAATAAGGATAAGGGCCAGGAATAATGTTGGAGGGCTTGGTTATCCACGTGCCAATTCACAATATGAATGATAAACTGCAGAGGGAAATAAATGATCTTCCAGATATACTTCTAAAAGTATAAAACAAAACTTCACAATGAAGTACTATGTAGCTATGAAAAAGAATGAGAAGGATCTCTATTAAATGATATGGAGTGATTTCCAGGGTATACGGTTAGTGGAAAAAAAGCAAATAGCAGAAGAGCATATATAGTATGCTATTTTTTTTTTACAAGAAATAAAGGCAAATAATAGAACATACATATATTTGAAGTTGATGACCTATAAGGGATAGGGGTAGGGGCATGGGATTAGAAAGATATGGGAGAGAAGGACACTTCTTTGAATACACCTTTTTTTGTATTATGTTCCCTCTGGGAAACACATTGTCATTCTATGAATTCATAAAATCACAATTAAATCAATATGAGTGGGAAAGAGTGGAGACTAAAACCAAAGGCAAAGTGACACCAACGAACCCAAACACACTTCAAATGAAAAACAACCACACCAAAGGGATGGGGGCAGGAGGAGAACTGAAAACAAATCCTGAACTATTGTTTGTTTCTGTAGTGGTATGGGCAAGGCACTTCCGAAACTGTTGCATATATTATGGGATTAAACAAATGAACACGTGTGTTGATGTTGTTAGGAGCCAGGGTTCTCACCGTGGAAGGAAGAACAGACAAACATGGAATGGGGAAAGGCAAGAAAGAACTTTTGGAGATGGACTGGAATTGGTTGGAGGTATTGGTATGAACTCGTGATTTCTACATATGTGTGTATGTGTATTCATATGCACATGCATGTTAGGTATGTGTGTATGTATATTATGTGTGTGCATACGTGTACATACATAGGTATATGTGTGTATTTCTAGTACCCAGATCCTGTTCTCTAATAACATCCTTCCATTAAAAAGAACCAGGGTTCCTTGGAAAAATGGCTGATTTCAAGGCTGGGGCAGGATAAAGTCCATATGAGCCTAGAATCTTTTGTCACGCTAGAAAGTAAAGAAGTACTCAAGAATATGATGGGAAGATATAAGGACCCAGGAGATAAATGGCCCTTACTGGCTAAATCTGGACAATCTGAGCATCAAAGTAAGCAAGGGCAGTGAAGAATTCTAAATCACTGAAGAAAGTGAATTCATGAGTCCATACTGATAAGTAGAAAAATAAACAGGGGGCAAGTATTTTGCTTACAGTAGAATGCAGAGCGCCAACTTGTAAATGTAGGAAGGGATGCTCATTTGGAAAATCATCATTTTTGCAATCATCAGAGTAAAAACTGATGGGTTTGATGAGAAAGCAGGACATGTTTATTGTCTCAGAGTATCACCACACAGATTGCTTATTAGTTGCAAAAGGAAAAATAGTAACTACATGGTTAAGAAATCCAGCGAAACCTTTGACCAGCTGAACAAAATGAGCATCATTAACGAAGGGCAAGTGGACATCACATGGCTCCAGATGTGATGTCCTAAGGAGGACAAAACGTTTCCAATGTAGTATTCCAGCCATGAATGCATAATCTGAATATAAATCATGAGGAAATGTCAGAAGAACCCAAAATAAGAGACAGTATAATAAAGAAATAAAAGGACATTTTAAGAAAAGATGTCAATGTCATTAAAGATAAAGAAAGGCTGAGGAAGTGTTCCAGATTAAAGGGGGCCAGGGAAAAATGATGATTAAATGCAATACTGGATCCTCAACTCTAAAGGACAATATCGGTTTCTTTCTATGCTATAAAGGATGTATTGGGTCCAGGTGTCAAAATTGGAATATGAATGGTGAGATCAGAAAAAGTATTGTAGCAGATCTCTTAAAGCTGATAAGCACACTGTGGTTATATAAGAGTTTCCTTATTCTTAGAAAACCTACACTGAAGAATTTAGTGGTAAAAGGTCATGATGCATGCAATTTACTTTCAAATGGTTCAGAAATAGAGATAGGTAATGCTAGCAAATGATAAAGGAAACAGGACACAATATCAAAAAATAGATGAATCTGGGTAAAGAGTATACAGGCATTCTTCATGTTACTCTTACAACTTTTCTGTAATTTTGAAACCATTTCTAAATTTTGAAAAGGTAAAAATATAGGATTCCCTGGATATCACTGAGACTTGGCAAGATGGGGTTGATGACTGAATTATGGTAATGGAATTATACAACTTGTCCAAAAGGGAAAGACCACAGTATGGAAATCCATGAACCTGAGTGTAAATGTATGGTGGAGAACATTTGCATGCAAATAAAAAGGAGAGGAAATAGTTTCATATTTGTGGCAGTATATTACAGGCTGCCTGGTCACATGGAGGGTATAGACAGTGCTTTCATAATGCAAAACACAAAACTGAAATAGAGGAAAGATAGACAGTAATGGGGAAGGCAATCAGCCAAACAACTGTTTGAATTCAGCTAACAGACCATCAGAAATATTACTGGCTTGTGACCATTCCAAATCTTAGACGACAAGGGGAGATAGTTACAGATAAAGGGAGAAGCTTAAAAAAGAATAAGGGGAACTACTTCTCCAGACAAAATTCTAGCCAACAAGAAAGAAATTTCTGGTTAAAGAAAATGTGGAGATTGATTATTTTAAGATTCCTCAAATAAATAGTATCATGTAGTATTTGTCCTGTGTCTGGCTTATTTCCTTTAGCATAATGCCCTCCAGGTTCATCCATGTTGTCATGAATGGCAGGATTTCTTTCTTTTTTAAGATTGAATTATATTTTATTGTACGAATATACCACATTTTCTTTATCCATTGATCTGTTGATGGACAACTTTTTGTATGTCAATTATTCCTCAACAAAGTGGTTTAAGAAGAGAAAATGTGGAAAAACCTCAAGGGAAAGTAGCTCTTAGAGTCAAGGTTCAATCAACAGTGGCATAACAGTGGTAGGCCAGAGAGATGGTTAGGACTGGGACCTTGAATCTTCATGACTATGTATTTTCAGTAAGATAGTTTCATCTTTAACAATTATTTATTTGTTTGTATGGTGAGAGGGGGGAGTGGGGGGAGGGCAGGGCAAACAGACTCCCCACTGAGCACACAGCCAGACACAGGGTTCAATCTCACAACTCTGAGATCATGACATGAGCCAAAATCAAGAGTCAGAGACTTAACCAACTGAGCCACCCAGGAATCCCTAAAATAGTTTTGTCTTACCTGCTCATTGCCAGACAAAATTTTGCTCAGTGTTCTGACTTTGTCCCTGTCCTATTCCACTTTTGTTTTCTTTCTTTTTTTTTTGTCATATTTTATTTATTTGACAGAGAGAGAGAGAGAGTGAGCACAAGAAGGGGGATCAGCAGGCAGAGGCAGAGGGAGAAACATGCTGCCCAATGAGCAGGGAGCCCAACTTGGGGCTCCATCCCAGGACCCTGGGATCATGACCTGACCTGAAGGCAGACACCTAACCGACTGAGCCACCCAGGCGCCCCTTATTCTGCTTTTCTATCAGTAACTGGAAGAAGACACAGAAGGCAAGTTGGGAAGGCAGAAACTGCATTTAAAAGGACTTTGGCAGGTTGGAATGTGAAGTCAAAGCTAATCAGATGAAATGTAATAGGGATGAATTCAAGGAGTTGTATTTCAGTTTAGACAATCAAGGATTTGAAATGCCTAGGGATTTCAACTGACTACATGCTCAGTAGTCAACACTCAGTAGTCAGTGTGACTACTGGAATAAGAAGGTTCAGGGCTGGGGCACATCAGCTAATGGACAAGAGAGACAATCCAAAGATCCTCGGAGGTGGTCAGACCAGTTCTGGAGTACTGTATTCACCTTTTGACAGCACATTTTATAAATCATTTTGACACACAGGAGTGTGTGCCTAAAGAGGATACCATGACAGGAAAGGGCCTGAAACCAAGTCACATAAGGAGCAATTTGAAGAACTAAGGATGTTTTGCCTAGAGAAGAGAAAATTTAGAAGGGACATACATGAGAACTACCTAAAATTATCTGAAGAATGGTCATGGAAGAGATGGATCAGGTTTATTAGTGAAGCACAAAAGGACAGGACTAAGACTAATTGGTAGCTATGGGTGTAATTCAAGAAACATTAAGCTTGGGGGCCCCCAGGTGGCTCAGTTGGTTAAGCATCTGCCTACAGCTCAGGTCATGATCACCGGGTCCTAGGACACAGTCCCGCATTGGGCTCCCTGCTCCACAGGGAATCTACTTCTCCCTCTCCCCGTCTCTCCTCTCAGCTTGTGCTCTTGCTTATCTCGCTTGGAAATAAATAAAATCTTAAAAAAAGAAACATTAAGCTTGAAGTCTGAGAGAGTTGGGTTCAAATCTTGACTCCATCAGTTTGTAGCTCTGTAACCTTGGGCAACTCATTTAACTTGAACCTCAGCTTCTTCATCCATACAATAGAATTGGTATCATCTATTTCATAAGGCTAAGGGAGAACTCATGAAGACTAAGTGAGATGATGTATGTGGGAGCATTTATAAATGGCAAACCATAATGCACATATAAATTATTATTGTCATTGTTATTTACTAGGAGGAAGAGTTAGGCCTTCTAGAAGGAAGCACTGACAATTATTTGTAGCTATACAACAACTGAATGGGTTGTTTTGTTAGAAGTGAGCTACTCATCACTGGAACTAGAAATGTTCCAGTAGAGACAGGAAAATCATCTACTGGTTGTCTGATAGAAGGGAAGATTAGCCTAAATGACTTCTAAAGTTTCTTCCAAATCAGGTGCTATGTTCCTATTGCTATTAAGAATTATCCTTTAAGTTCCTATTTACAAAGGACTATATGTCTTTGAAAATAGAGAGGACAGCCTTTAGATCTTTGTCACTTGGACTTTTGTCTCAGCTCTCAAGAGACCACTGCTCTCTCCCACACTCAGGAAGGAGGACAGTCGCTGGCTATAAGACTTCCTGGAGCAGGAGAGACAAGTGCAGAAAAGCATGCTGGAGAGGCATTAGGGTTTGTGACTCTGCAACCTGAAAAAACACCTACAAGCACAGCTACCCAGGCCAAGTGGCTTAGGTTGGAGCTGCACGAGGCAAGTGTTTTTAGAATTTGACCTCCAATGTCCTCTCACCTCCCCCAGCCCACCCTGTGGCCCAGAATTGCTGTAAAACAGGGAAAGGAAGCCTATTGGGAGGGTTTTGTTGGAAAAATTCCTCTCATGTTGGCCTGCAGAAGTCAGACACAGAAGCACAAGTGTGAAGGTAAAAGAAAATATGAATTTGCAGCTATGCGGATCAGGGTGGGAACCCTAGAGTGCACCAGAAGGTGGGAATCAGTTCCAGTCTTGAATCCAGTTTTAATTCTGCTTTCCAGTGCTCCCTGCCACACAGAGGGGAACTCGCAGGTGGATCCCTCTTATCTGGCAATCGATGAGGCAAGTTTCTATCCTGCCTTGTCTTGCTCCAATTCATCTGAAGGTGAAACTAACATGTGAGCTCAGTGACGTCTTTTTGCACATCTTTCATTTTGTGGCCCACAGGCACATGTTTGTGTTCAGTGCAATTCTTGGAGGAAAGGGAGAAGGGGGACAGCGACAGAGGCAGAAGGTTTATCACTGTGGTCACTGATACAAATAGGTACAGGAAAGGAAGTAGTTGTCCTCAAACATAATGTATTTTACCATGGTAATGAAGTGGAAGAAGGGCCGAGGAGAGAGATAGATGTTCACACGCATAGAATCAGGAATGATGGTGGCTTAGTCACTCAGGAATGAATTCTGAGCTGGGTTCTGACCCAGGAGAATGGAGTGACATGGATTAACTGAGGAAAGGCCAAGGATTTCATCAACAAATAGGAGTGCCCCCAGTGACTGCCCAGCAAGGAAATACACAACTTGCTCGTCCACCCAGCAATAGTATTTGCAAAGCCCTGGGGGAGCTTGCACTGTCTACGAAACACTATACTAAACAACCTAACATGTCTTACAAACACTTGCCTCGTGGCGCCCCGGCCAATCTTGAGCAGCTTACTGCTTCCTTACATTTCCTTATCTCTGGCCACAGGCCCCAACTACACCATGACTTACTGATGAAGTTAGCCTGGCCAGTGAATATGGTGTACTGAAGCTCATAGGAGCTGATGCTGAACTCATCGTCCGAGATCCAGTGGACTGTAATGGTGTCATGGGAAGCAGTACAGAGTTCCTCTCGGATACATGGTGGGTTTGGGGCTGTAAGGAAAGGTGGAAAAAAAGGTGAGGAAGGCACACTCTCTGCTAGGGAATTTTAACAATTGCTACTCTTGCTGCCCCACTCAACATCTCAAGGAGAGGAGGTTTTCTTAAAAAGAAGCTTTAGATGGCACACACCAAACAACCCAAAGCCGAGTGCTGAGACCTCAAGTTCCCCCAAACCACTTGGACTTCAATGATTATGATATTTTTAGGCAAAGTATATATAAGCCTAAGGTATGGAGGTGATTGCCCAGTTGTCTACTCTCCCTGTACAAACACACATGTAAATATCGGAGCAACATGGTCATGTGGTTTTCTCATTGCATGACCTTCGACTTATTTTTTTATTCTAAAGTAAGCTTTATCATATATTTTTTGGCAGTATAGCCAAGCACAAATTAATGAGTTCCCTCATCTGTGAAATAAGGGATGATAAATACCTTATAGATTTGTTGTAGATATTTATAATATAAAATTAATACACAGCGTCTGGCATAAAACAGATGTTCAACAAATGACAGTCATTTTATTTTATTTTATTTTGTGTTTATGGATTGGAAGACTTAATATTTTTTGTATATTTTTTATTGCAGTTTGATTTGCTAACATATAGTATAACACCCAGTGCTCATCCTGTCAAGTGACCCCCTCAGTGCCCATCACCCAGTCACCCCATCTCTCTGCCCACCTCCCCTTCCACTACCCCCTGTTCATTTCCCAGTTAGGAGTCTCATGTTCTGTCACCCTTTCTGATTTTTTCCCACAAATGACAGTTATTTTCATATAGAAACAAAAATAATGACAAATGCAAAGTTATTGTACGTGTATATTTTTCTCATGAAGTGGTCATTCAATAAGGTAGCCAGCATTTTTTTTGTAGCCAGCATTTTTAATAGGCTAGTTGCATCCCTCATTTCCTAAAACTGTCTGTAAGCCAGATATTTCTTACATTTTTCTTCCTAATCTGTCAGTTCCTCAAATGTCCTTAAAACCATTTGAATGGCACTTGTACCTATGCAGGACATTTTTAGTATCCCACAATTGCCACCTGAGTTCTAACCCCCTCAACAACAAGTGACAATACATTACTGATAGGCTCATAAGGAGAAATCCATCAGCAACGTCTTTATTTTTTCTTGACCTTTAGGTATGATAGTATACTCGTCTGCCTCCAGAAATACTTGACACATTATCTTTCTTTTCTCTTACATGAGCTAAAGTATATTCCATCTAAAAAGGTATGCATATTGCCTTAAAGGTTATAAAAAGCATTTTCATTACAAATATAGTCCTTTTCTGATTACCTTAACAGTAAGAGATCACCAAAAGACAAATATGTTAAAATAGGAAGGAAACCACAGTATTTTCACACCTGTTAAATAATCTAGCCCCTCCAGCAGTTTCTTTTCTCTGGAAAAATCTAAAGCAAAGTTTTCAAAGGCATCATTAAAATTGATGTCTGGAATCAGAACTTGAGAAGACGCTGTTGCCATAGCGACCCTAGAAAAGAGAAAAGTACATCAACATACATCAAAATAGGTTTACAACCTTTATCCAATGTTTGATTTCTGGTTCAACAAGGCAAAAATAAATGACTCGGAGGGCTTGATTCATTAAGTGAAAAATATCATATCTGTGTTTTTTCAATGGAAACCATTTAAATTTTAATCATCAGGAACCAATTAAGGGTTATACCATATTTATTCACATATGTTCACCCCTCAAACACACTCTCCCATCCTGTCTTAATTTTGAGAAGTAAATACAGGATATTTTCCCCTCTGCATCATTTTCCATCTGGCAGGCAGGATCAAAACTAGACCTCTGAAGGCTTAGTAAGAGCCGTTGGAGATATTTTTTTTCCTTTCTCTTTTTTATGCTAATCAACAAGCTAGCATGCTGGGGCTGAATTCAAGCCTTCACCTGAATACTGTATTTTGTTCACTCTTTTATATTTACATTTAATTTTATTATTATTTATTATTATATAATGTTATCTCCCCAGCTAGTTCTAAGCATCTCAAGAGCACGGTTTATATTTTGTACCTTTCATATTGCCCATGACCCACAACAGTGTTGGATACATGGCAAATAAGTAACTGTTGAATGGATAATCCAATGACTAACAACACCACAGCTGCTAACATTTATTGAGCATTTAGTAGATAGAAGAGACCATGCATGCACTTTACACACATTCTTTAATTTACCTCTTCCCATAATCCTGTGTAGTAATGTTATTTCCATTTTGTAAATGACAATAAGATACAGTGTAAACAAGAAATGACACACAGAAAGCTCAAGCAACTTGCCTAAGGTCACACAACCAGTAAGGGTCAGGAAAAAAAAAGAAATATAACTGAACCATGGTCACTGGATTCTAACCAATTTAGACAGCTCTTAAAAAAATTAAGGTAAATGTTTCTGTGCTTTGGCAATTCTTAACCATGATTACACATCAGAATTATCTTGGGGAGTTTTGACCAAAACATACATGTTGAGGCCCTGTGACAGACCTTCTGAATCAGAGCCAATGAAGAGCTTTGAGCATGCAAATGATGGAATGAAGAGAAACATAAACTTGGCAACAATATGGAATTAGAGTGAACAGAAGAGGTATTAAATAAATGTAAGGAGACCAGAGAGGAAAATTCTTTGGTGAAATACTTAGAAGGGGTTGAGGAGTTAAACATATATCCTCATGCTGTTATACCATGCTACACTTCTACCAACAAGAGCTCTTGGCTGTTTGTGAAAATAGAGATATTTTAGGAACAAACTGTAGGCCAGGAGAAATAAATAAAAGACTAATTCAGTATAATCTTCAGGTCTCACACTGAATGGGTCACTTTTCCAGGATTGGATGAATAAGAAGACAACAACCTCTTTAGGGCAAGAGTTCGAGCAGAAAATTGGCTCATGAAATTTTGTCTTGGCCTCCCCAATCTTCTTTCTTCCATTCATCCATCTATCAATCCATCTGTCCATCCATCCATTCATCCATCCAATACTCACTGAGCACAACTAGTGTGCGAGGCACTGTGCTAGCTACACTGGAGACAAACAATTGTAGTGCTCAGCCTCACAAAGTTCACCATTCATGGAGGGAAAAGACATGAAATAGGCAATAGAAGTGCTACTACAAAGGGAGTGTAACACAAGACCCACCTGTAGGGACTTGAGCATTAAGGGAAATCTCCCCAGAGGAATTTCATTTTAAGCAATGACCCACATGAGGAGTAGGAGTTAGGTAAGCAGAGACTATGTGGATGTGGATGTGTTCTCTCTTGCCCAAAGGCTGGGGAATTAGCAAAGTCATGCAGGGCCTTGTAGGGCATGTTGCAAACTTTGCAATTTATCCAAAGAGCAATGTGAACCATTGAAGCATTTCAGGCAGAGGAGTGATACTCAAATTTATGTTTCAGGAAGAGCACTCTGGCTGCAGTGACGGACTGGAAGGGGTCAAAATTGGAGGCAGATGAGATTTTAATGTGTCTGGGAATGAGAAGAGAGTAGTGACAGGAGCGTAGACAAACAAAACAGAAAGTTAATTCACACAACATGAAAACAAATGGCTAACAAATATATATAAAAGCCCAACTCCATGAAGAATCAAATTAATGCATATTGAAATGATATGGTGTTTAAGATAATAAAGAATGACAATTATAGGAGCTTTTTTGTGCCTGAATTAGATAATGCCTACATATTTTATTAGGACTGAAATTGATAACAAATTTTGGAGATCAATTTGGCATTAAATACCAACACAGATGAAAATGCAAGTATTCTTTGACACCACAGATCTACTTCATACATTTTTTTTTACTAAGGAAATAACTGAGGTGTATGCAAATATACAACTGTAAGGGCACTCAATACACCGTATGTAACCTAATTGTCTAACTATGGGGAATGAGCTAAGTAACATGGTATACATCAAAAGATGAAATACTATGAGGCCACTGAAAATCAGGGTATCTGATAATATCCAATAACAGGGACAAGAACATGATATTTTGTTATGTTTCAAACTTGGGTATAATGAAGCATATACAACACGACCTTCTGTTTGTGAAATATACATTAAATCTAAATATTGGAATACTAGGGGCACCCAGGTGGTCCAGTGGTTGAGTGTCTGCCTTTGGCTCAGATTGTGATCCTGGGGTCCTGGGATCGAGTCCTGAATCAGGCTCTTGCAGGGAGTCTGTTTCTCCCTCTGCCTATGTCTCTGCCTCTCTCTGTGGGTCTCTCATGAATAAATAAAGTCTTAAATAAATAAATAAATAAATAAATAAATAAATAAATAAATAACTTTTGGGATACTATACTCCCAAATGTTAACAGTGGCTGGAAGGTTAAGGATGAGTAAAAATGGCATTGGGGTAACATGTAAGTGTGTGTATGTTTCTATGTTTAATATGTATAAGCAAAACATTAGTTATCTCTCAAGGAACATGGTAAGTGCCATTTGCACGGGGGAAGAAATACTCTCCCAGCTAAAATTTCATTTTAACTGAAGTCTTGGTCCTTAATACATGATTACAATTATTATTAGTGGAGAAGTATTTCAGAGCCTGTGAGAAACCACTGATGAAGATATTTAGGTTGGGCAGATGATTCTCAAGATAAGAGGGAAGAGCCTACAACAGAACCATAAAAAACAATAGGATTAGAGGAATAAGTCAAAGGCGACTTGCTCACAAGGTCAAAAGGAACTAGGTAGGTAGGGAGAAAAGCAGGAGTGTTCATGGGAGCTGAGGTCAGAGAAATTTCAAGTACAAATCGTCAGTAGGGACAAATGCTACTGACTGATTAAATAAGATAAAACCATAAGATAAAACAAAGGAATGTCTATTAGACTTAGCAACAAGGTATCCATTTGGTGACCTCAGGAAGAACACTTGGAATAGTGTGGTAGGGGCAGAAGACATTTCAGAGAGTTAGTAAGTGAGGATGATTAAATACAGCGGTTTAAATTTGTTTTATCTCTGCTCTCATGAAATACCACTGAAATGACAGTCAAAGAATGAAATGTCATAAATCCACAAAGACAAAGAGAATGGAAAAAAATGCCAGCAAGTAAGAGATTGTCAACAAATGTTTGGAAGCTAGAAGGGGATGGAAATGAGTGGTAACCAAAAACAGACCAGAGAAAGCTGGGTCAGGAAGCCAACAACATCAAGCCAATTTTGTGCCGCAGACAGTTGAAAGTTTGTATGCAGAACAGCTAGACCCCAGATCCACTCTACCAGAGACTACTCCTCCCTCACCCTGGCAGGAGATGTGAGGCTTACTCTGTGCAGAGCTTTGATGCTGTACTAAAAGTAGTCTTAAAACCCTCAGCAACCCTTCCTTGCCCGGCTTCCAGAGTGGTGGCAGCCAGGCTTACACCCCTCGTCAGCTACCAGGAGATTGGTGAATTGCTTCCAGAGGAAATGGACTGAAGAGAAAACACCTACAGAACTGAAACTTGGGTCCCCTGGAGTTCCCCTCAATAAAATTCTGGTGTTTCACCTTTTTATCCTATAGAGAAATTTACCATGCAACAAATTGTTCCCATCCCCTCAGGTCTTCCAGTCATCTTCAAGTGCTTAAATTCAAACAGGCAGCCAAAAGCTTACCAGACATTTAGGGAAAGACAGAAACTAAAACTCAGAGAAAAGGAACAGGGCAGTTTAGAAGATGCTTCTTAAAGGATTGTCTGTATCTTCAAGAAGATAAACAAATAGCTTGTATTCACAAAGCCAGGCCAGAATGCTAAAAAGAAGCAAAGATCAAGAAAGAGCTCTTATAAATAAAAATAAGAATGCTGAAATTAAAATTTTAATAGAAGGAATGGATGAAAAATTAAGGTACCATCTCAGATAACAGCATAAGAAAATAGTATCATGAAAACTAGGAAATGAAAGATTTAAAAAATCACAGAAAAAAATCTAGAATGTTCAACCTCTAATTAGAGTTCCAGAAAGAGAGGAGAATGAAAATAAATGGGAGGAAGTTATTAGTGAATAATATAAGAAAACTTCCCAGAATGAAAAGTCACTAGGCTTCAGATAGGAAAGACCTACCTAGAGCCCAACAAAAATGAATGATACAAGACCCACACCAACACCTATCTTGTAGAAATTTCAGAAAAACTGGACTAAAGATAAGACCTTAAAAGCTTCAGATTTTAAAATATAGGTCATATTTTAAAAATCAAGAATCAAACTTAGCAGCGAGTTTCTCAACCCCACTTTGGAAGTTAGGAGACAACAGAGCCATGCCTTCAAAATTATAAGGGAAATTTGTTTCCAACTTATCAACTGTGAAGATAAATTTTAAAAAAATTTAAACAAAAAGGTTCTCAAAAATTTACTTCCCATGTACTCTTTCTTAGAAGACTTTGGGAAAAATTGTTCCAACAAAATTAGGAGAGTAAAATGGTCCATGAAGGGGAAATCAGAGCCTGATGAAGTCCCTAATTCAGAACACTGAGAGTCCAGTAGAATAAATTGGCTGGAGTTCACAGGGCAGAGTACAAGAGAGGAGGATGCTGCACAGAGAGAATTCTGGAGACCTTTGGAAGGTTCCCCTCTTAAGTATTTGACAAAAAACTGATCAACACATGCATATGAGGAAACTGCCCAAGGCCAAGGAAAGAGCCACCTAAAAAGATGAGAGGGAACAATCCCCAGTGCTCACAAAGGGGCTGTAATAGTGTCTGTTCCTAAGAGCCAGACAGGAAAAATCTCATGATGCATGGGGGCACTCAGTGTAGTATGCAGAAATGTCTTGCCTCACAAGTGAAGAAAACTGTTCCTTAGACTAAACAAAGCTCTTATTCCACCTAACAAACCTTAAAGATGAAACCCAAAAGGATCAAGCTATTTTCAAGCACCTTTGCTGTGTCCTAAAACAAAGCTCAGGAATATTTAACAAAAGTATTCAGCACCCAATAAGACAAATTTCATTATGTTGGACATCCAAAAAAGTTATCAGATATGCAAAGGAAGAAAATACAACCCTTAAGGATAAAAAGTAATCAATTGAAACTGACCAAGAACTGACACAGATACCTAACTCTGGGAAATGAACTAGGGGTGGTGGAAGGGGAGGAGGGCGGGGGGGTGGGAGTGAATGGGTGACGGGCACTGAGGGGGGCACTTGACGGGATGAGCACTGGGTGTTATTCTGTATGTTGGCAAATTGAACATCAATAAAAAATAAATCTATTATTAAATAAATAAATAAATAAATAAATAAATAAATAAATAAATAGTATTAGACATTATGATAGGATATCTGTATTCCATGCTCTGTCCACGTTTTGATTTTAATTTTTTATTTGAGTATAGTTGACAATGTTACATTAGTTTGAGTTATACAACACAGTGATTCAACAAGTCTGTATATTAACCTGTGCTTATCACAAACGGAGCTCCCATCTGTCATCATTCAACACTATTACAATATCATTGACTATATTCCCTATGCTTTGCCTTTTAGTCCCATGTCATTCATTCCATAACTGGAAGCCTCTATCTCCATCTCCTCTTCCATCTCCCACCCAATTTCCCTCGGCAGCCATCAGTTTGTTCTTCATATTTATAGGTCTGATTCTGCTTTTTCGTTTGTTTGTTTATTCGTTTGTTTTGTTTTAGATTCCACATGAGTGAAATCAGTCCAAGCAGTCTGAGTTATTTCACTTAGCACGGTCCACCCATGTTGTTGCAGATGGCATGATCTCATCCTTTTTTATGGCTGTGTAATAATCCTCTGTGTGTGTGTGTGTGTGTGTGTGTGTGTGTACCACATCTTTATCCATTCATTTATCAGTGGACATGTAGGTTGCTTTTGTATCTTGGCTATTATAAATAATGAAATAAACATAGAGGTGCAAACATCTCTTTGAATTAGCATTGCATGCCATATATTCATTTTTTGCACATTTTTTATTGGAGTTCGATTTGCCAACATAGAGTATAACACCCAGTGCTCATCCCGTCAAGTGCCCCCCTCAGTGCCCATCACCCAGTCATCCCATCCTCCCCACCTGCCTCCCCTTCCACTACCCCTTGTTCATTTCCCAGAGTTAGGAATCTCTCATGCTCTGTCATGTATTCAAAAGCTAGAGGAAAAGCTAAATACAATAAGTAGAAATATGGATGCTAATAGAAAGATCCAAACTGAGCTTCTAGGGCAGCCCTGGTGGCTCAGCAGTTTAGCGCCGCCTTCAGCCCAGGACCTGATCCTGGAGACCCAGGATCGAGTCCCACGTCGGGCTCCCTGCATGGAGCCTGCTTCTCCCTCTGCCTGTGTCTCTGCCTCTCTCTCTCTCATTAATAAATAAACAAAATCTTAAACAAAAACAAACTGAGCTTCTAGAGATGAAAACTACAATGTCTGAGATGAAAACTACACTATAATAATTAATGGCAGCTTAGGCATTGCAGAAGAAAAGGTTAGTGAATGCCAAGGCATGTCATTAGAAATGATCAAAACAAGAGGCGCCTGGGTGGCTCAGTGGGTTAAGTATCTGCCTTCAGCTCAGATCATGAACCCTGAGGCTTGGGATCGAGCCCCTCATCAGGCTCCTACTCAGCAGGAAGTCTGCTTATCCCTCTGCCCCTCTTCCACTTGTGTTCTCCTTTTCTCTCTCTCAAATAAAAAAACAGAAGCTTAAGAAACTATCAAGGTGAAATACAGAGAGAAAAAATAGCTAAAATATGAACACAGCATCAGTGAGCTGAAAACAACTTTAAGCAGCCTAACAGACATGTAATTGGAGTCTGAATAAGAAAGGAAGGGGGTGGCATAAAGAATATTTGAGGGGGTGCCTGAATGGCTCAGTCAGTTAAGTAAACCAGTTAACTCTTGGTTTTGGCTCAGGTCAGGATCTCAGGATCATGAGATCAAGCCCCACAACAGGCTCCACAGTCAGTGTGGAATCTGCTTGAGATTCTCCCCTTCTCTCTCTGTACTTCCCCCTCCTTACTCTCTCTCTCTCTAAAATAAAGAAATAAATAAAATCCTTTAAAAAGTACTTAAGGAAATGATGACTGAAAAATTTTCAGATTTGCAGAAGTCAATTGTTAATGTCTAAAATTGGGGGGGGGAATAGCAATATAAGGATATTATTTAGAAATGTAAATATCATGGCATCAGAAATACTTAACAGAGTTGAAATTGCTTGGCATTGTTGGAAAAGTGTAGATGCTGGCACTAGACTCCCTAGGTTTGAATCCTGCCTCTAACCCTTACTTGTTGGGTGATCCTCGGCAAATCATATAACCTCTCTGAGCCTCATTCTCTCACTTTAAGAGAGGAATAATAACAGCTTCTATCTCATGAGGCTTTTGAGAGGATTAAATGAGTTAATGCTTACAAGGGCTTAGAATAATGCTCAACACAAAGTAAATGCTCAATATTATTCTTTTTTTATTTATTTATGATAAGCACACAGTGAGAGAAAGAGAGAGAGGCAGAGACACAGGCAGAGGGAGAAGCAGGCTCCATGCACCGGGAGCCCGACGTGGGATTCAATCCCAGGTCTCCAGGATCACGCCCTGGGCCAAAGGCAGGCACCAAACCGCTGCGCCACCCAGGGATCCCGTCAATATTATTCTTATTGGAGAACAGAAATCAGCAGGGAGGAGAAGATTGCTATTTCTTGCAATATGACTATTTTTTCTTTTTTTATGACTATTTTTTCATATAACTATTAGTAATAGTTGAGTTTTTAACTATGCATAAGGATTACTTTAATATAAATAACTTTCAATGTTTAAGAAAAGTAAGTCAGAGGTGAGGAAATGGTATCGTCTTTGAAGAAATTTGCTCTGCGGGAAACAGAGGGATAGGGCAAAAGCTAGAAGGGGTATAAGGGAGAGGAAAGTTGTGAGTATTATATTTTTTAGATAGGAAAGACATGAATGAGTTTAAAAGTGGATGTGAAGTCAACTAGGGAAAGAGAGAAACTGAAGCTATGGGGAAAAAAGGAAGCATGTGGTGCACCTGGGTGGCTCAGTTAGTTAAGCTCCTGCCTTTGGCTCGGGTCATGATCCAGGGGTCCTGAGATCGAGCCCCACATTGGGCTCCCTGCTCAGCAGGGAGTCTGCTACTCCCTCTCCCTCTGCAGCTCCTCCTATGTGTGCTTACTCTCTCTCACTCTCTGTCAAATAAATAAATTTTTTTTAAAAAGGAAGCATGTGGCCAAAGTACAAATGAAGGAACATCTCTACTATTATAATCAAAAGGCAGGAGCAGCCTGGTTGGCTCAGTCGGCTAAGCATCAGACTCTTGATCTCAGCTCAGGTCTTGATCTCAGGATCATGAGTTCAAGCCCCACCTTAGGCTACACACATGCAAGTGTGCCCAGCAATTTGGTTTGAGAAGCTGAGGACTTTGTCCTTTCATACTTACCACTCTATCTCCTAAATAGGACATAAAGTCATTTGCTGGGCATGAGCAGGAAACTGGCATGGTTGAAACTTTTGAGTTGAACACAGAAATTTTGAAATAGCCATTAGAGAGACAAAGCAAAAAGAAAGCTGACCAAAGCCACATAGCAGCATTTCAGGGCTCCAATGAGATTAGAAGCCATAAATGTGTGGTGCAGTAGAACTAACCTCTTTGGTTATGTGGTTTTCTCCAGCAGGGCTCTGCAACTCAAATATAGACATGGAAAAGGTGGGAGGAACTGGGCTGATTCAGGGTTGGGAGTGTTGATCAGGTTAGTGTGATAAAAACACAGTGGAAGAAGGAAGTGGGTATATTGCAATAAGAGTGAGTAGCTGAAATGAGCAATCAGAGATCCTCAATAGGCCAAAAACAGTAGGTAGCCGGTAGGTAGGTGTTGCATCTTAGGAGTCCCGATGAAGTTGAAGAATAGATACATTGGAAGAAAAGCAATCAACTGTAAGTACAGACACTGTAGTTAGAACATGAGATGCTTTAATTTATTATTTAAGCATAATTCTGAGTGATGGTGAGATTCAGCATGAGAGTCATGGAAGTGGGTGGATGGAGTAGAGCAGAGGTGAGGGTCACTGGAAGTGGGGATAGCAAGGAGCCAGGAGACTGGATGGCTAGAGTATCAGATGGGGTCAGCCACATGGATGCTGCCAGTGTCATCAGAAATTACGGCAAAAGCAACAGAAAGGAATACTGTGAACGTGGAGCCGAAGCCTTCAGTAAATGAGAGAGAGGTGTAAGGAGGTCACATTTGCCTAATGAGTCCCTGTAGCCCTTTGAAGCCTTGGTGACTCTACTGAGCAATGTTCCATTTTAGACTTCAGATTCTTTGCAAATGATATACAGATGGCCTTCTAAGTCATGAGCCCTCTGAAATCATATGCAAAATTTTTTTAAAGATTTTTTTTTTTTTAGAGAGAGAGAACAGGCGGGGCAGGGAGAGGCAGAGGGAAAGGGAGAAGCAGGCTTCCCTGCTGAGCAGGGAGCCCAACATGGAGCTCGATCCCAGGACCCTGGAATCATGACCTGAGCCAAAGGCAGATGCTTAACTGACTGAGCCACCCAGGCACCCCCATGTGCAGAACGTTATGGGTATATATCTAATACGCATTTTCCTCTCAGGAAGAGGGCTCGTGACATTCATCACATTTTCAAAGGGGTGACTGATTAAATAAAAGCCTAAGAATTTACTGCTCTCTATTCATCTGTGTGAGACATAACGAAATGAAAGCAATAAAAAACACACAAATACTTAGGGAGGGAACACACCTACCCCTGTGGCCAAAAGTCTCTCTCCCTACGCTAACACCAATATAGAAAGCTCCAGCACTGAGCGGGCAGTGGAGAGCTAGGGCACAGCTAGGGTATGTGGTTGGCTGTATGTTAGGAGAAACAGTAAGCTACACAGAGAGAAGGGTGCCAGAAATCCACAGGGCAATGTAGCACTGAGGCTTCGTAAAACTATCTGGTAAGATCTTTAGGTGGCAGCAGCTACATACGTGCCCTGACAGAATTAAGTGATTTCCAGCTGCACCCTTTTCCTAAGAGATGGCATGGAAAACAGAACCGAGGGAGCTCACCTCTCAGCAATATTCTTTGCAGATTGGAGAAACCGTGCCTGGTCATTTTCTTTCAGGATATGCTCAGCCTGGTTGATGAGGACTGTTGACCGTTCAAGACACTGTCGACAATTAGCAACCTGCTGTGCCAACTTTCTCAGCTTCATAACCTTAAAGGAATGAACAAAAAATGAGATTAAATATCCAGGGCTTTAAAAAGAAAACATGTAGGGGTTAATTAAAAACGATAAAACAACATGAAGGAGATCTGCTGCAGTGATTCTAAAAATAGGCCTATTAATCTCCCATGGTCCCTACACTAACCACTCATCTTCTCAACCTGCCGGCTCTGTGTTTTCACAGGCTCTCCTCCCACCCACAGCCCACTTACTGATGCTGCAACACAGCCAGTCATACACTCTAGGTTATCTACCTCCTCTTTTTCTTACTGGTAACATTAATTTTTCTTGATTATTAAAACAGTGCATGCTCAAGGTAGAGTACTGAGAAAATAAAAAGTATAAAAGGAAACCCTGCCACCCAGGGATCACCATAGATACATTTTATTGTCAATATATTTTCACATACACATTTCACAAGAAGCACCTCCTTGTTCTTTTTTTAATATTTTATTTATTTATTCATGAGAGACACACAGAGAGAGACAGAGACATAGAGGGAGAAAGAAACTCCTCGCAGGGAGCTTGATGTGGGACTTGATCACACCCTGAGCCAAAGGCAGAGTCTCAACTGCTGAGCCACCCAGGCATTCCTACCTCCTTGTTCTTTATGAGTATCTACATTTCTATGTACATGTTTCTCTACGTATCTTTATGCATACTTGTGTTCACAGAATCTGTGTTCTTGGAAATTTCGATTCTTGTGTTAGCTGGAACCACCCAGCATGACACAAAGTACTGATCATCACTCCAGACTCATAAATTCTCACACTGTATACACAGCATGAGCTTATAATCACTACAATGATGGGCAGACCAATAAGCCAAAATCCATACAGACACATGAAGGCTCACACCTGACGTTGACCATGCTTCTCCAGTTCCCAGGCTAAAACCCTGTAAGTCTTCACTTTCCCCTTCATCTTTTATAGCTACTCAGTTGATGATTCCCAGCATTTCCTTTCTAGGAATGCCTGTTATGTCCTTCCCTTCCATTTGTGCTGGCACTTCCCTGGTTTAGGTCTTCCTCAACTCATATCAAGAATAATTCCAGGGGCACCTGGGTGGCTCAGCAGTTGAGCATCTGCCTTTGGCTTAGGTTGTGATCCAGGGGTCCTGGGATTGATTCTTGCATTGGGCTCCCCATAGGGAGCCTGCTTCTCCCTCTGCCTGTGTCTCTGTCCCTCTCCCTGTGTCTCTCATGAATGAATAAATAAAATATTTTAGAAAAAGAATAATTCCACAAGCCTCTTAGATGTTAGATGGCTTCCCTGACTTCAGTATCATCCTCTTCTGATCTCCCCTGCATACCTCTGCTATATCAATCCATCTTCTCCCTTCCTAAGAAACTAGAATGTTTTCCCAATGCCTTTTTGATTAAGCCCAAAGTCCTCATAATAGTATGCATGATCCTTCCATAATTCTGACCCATATTTCTACCATTACTTATTTCTTTCTTCTATTTGGACTGACTTATAATATATATACAGTAAAGCACCCACCTCTGAAACATACAATGACTTTTTTTTCTTTTTTGCATATACATACACCCATGTAACCACCAACCAGGTCAAAATATAGAACATTTCCAATACCTCAGAACTGCCTTGATTTTTACTGGGTTTATAGCACTAGGCCAAACGTGGCTTCTTTTCTTTGCCTCCCTCCCTCCAACCTCATTTCTTCTTACTTTCATGATCCAAGTTCAAACTGGATTCATCGGGATGATGATTGAACAAGGTTACAAATGAACCTTGACATCTGTAAACTCAACTCTGCCTTGACCTTACTGAAGCTCTGTGCTTTACCTTTGTCTCTTTGATTTTGACAGCGATCATTTGCTTCCTCTGCTGGATGATCTCTACCAACTCGTCACATTCTTCCATAAGTTTTGCCTCATGCATAGCAGTATTCACCTGCCAAGAAAGTCCAGAATATTACATAGTGATTGCTGCCTTTGTCCTCTGCTGGCTCTCAAAGGTTCGGATTGACAGCTAAGCATGCACAACTTCTTCCATACCTCCCTCATAAGATCCACTCCTAGAAGAAGGGTAGAGATGATGATATTAATGATGCAAGGGCACTGAAGCACCATAGTTAGGAAGCCCTCCAGCCTCTGGTAGATCATGATGGTTAACGGAAGGCTGGGCAGAAGGACAGATGAGATGGGGGCATGTTATTCCCACTGTACAATTCCTTTTACTCCAGTACCCTTTACTCCTGCTGTTCTTTTGAAAAGAGGATAAGGAGATTTAAGTATGTCAGGAAAAGAGGATCTCTCTCCACAGACACAGCAATATTAAGATAACATTACAACAATCTATTTCTACCATCCTAAAAAATGTTTTTGATTTTCCTTGTTCCCTTCTAATTCTAAAACATATGAATGCACAGCTATAACTTCACAGTAAATATCTGCATGTGTAGATATATTTTAATAGAGTTGTCATTATGTCTCTGTAGATATTTCTCACCTTCAGCTGTCCAGCAGCTGAATACCTATTCCTATTTTGGAATAGTGGCTACATCAAAATATCTCCACTGCAAAGTTGAAAAAAAAAGGGGTGAAAAAAAAGCCACCATTTTCATTGTCTTTCCATATACTGATTTCTCCTTCTTCCCAGCTCTACTACTCTTGGTATTAGATGGTAGGAAGCCCCCCTCCGACAGGGGCTAAAATGAGAGCAGGGATCTTTGGGTGGCCTAAGCGTAAAGGCAAAGGAAGACAAACGAACTTATATCTCTTAAGCACTTAAGATTCCAAGCACTTTATAGATAAATTCTTTCATGTAATTACCACATGTGCTTTATAATAGCGGAGCCATTTTTATTTCCATTTCACAGATGGAGAGACTGAAGCTCAGAAATTTTAGTGACTTGCTCAAGATCACACAGCTATTAAGTGGTAAAGCCAGAATTCAAGCCGAGTTCTGCCAAGTGAAACCACTGGGCTGGCTGGGTGGGCAGACGAGGTTCAGTTCCATTTGAGCAGCACACAGAGCAGTCACACAGGGAAGTACAACCATTCCAAGAGTCTATTCAAGGAGCACTCAAGCAGGGCTCTAGAAAGCTGAGGAACGGACAATGGGTTACTTGAGAGCATCAAAACCTTAGGGGCTAGATATATTAGCAGGGTAGGGCTGCATTTCCAATTGCCAGCCCTCTTTGGAAGACTCCTTTACATACTCCAAACCCAGCAAAATACCTGTCACTGAACCCTGCTGCCTGTTCTCTCATCCTTTGAGGTCCTCGCTGGCCAATTTTCAGTTTCTTACTTAACTGAAATAAAATACCCATGCAGTATTTCAACTCTAATTTATTTCCACTTTCCGGAGGGAATGCCTAATGAGAGCTTACATTTATTGTGAACAAACAGTCCCACCTTGGCCATTCGAATTTTTTTCTCAGACTCTTCCCCCTTTCCCTAAATTGGATCTACTTGTCCAAAGCAGATAACCTCACCCTCTCGAGAAACTCCCAGTCGTGTGAGAATAAGAGATTCATCCAGTGCTCTCTGGATGTGTGTTTAGTGTATTTGGAGACCTAGTTCCTATTTCTAATTTCCTCTGGAAGCTGCTGAGAGTGTAATACATCATGGTGGAGTGCCCTGTTTCTTGTCATTTAGCCTTTGGACTAACCCTTACATAATGTTCACTATATGCTAGGCACTGCCCTCAGCAGTTTATATATACTAGCTCTCTCAATCATCAGAGCAATCCTATGAGGCAGGTATCATCAGCCTCATTTTACAGATGGGAAAAGTAAGCGCACAGAGAGTAAGTAACTCACTCAGGGTTACACACCTAGTAAGTGGCAGAGTTGGGGTTTGGACTCAGGAAGCCTGATGCTAGAGTCCACATCTTTAACCATCACACTAGGCTGCCTCCCCAGGCTAGTGTAACAAAATTCCTGTCCTGTTTCTGACAACCAGCATCTCTTTTGCTCTATCCACCTTTATTCTGTCATCCCATTGTCTTTAGTCATTTCTGATCATTAGAATGTCCTACACTTCCATGTCCTGTGCCCTCGCTCGAGACTTCTTTCACTTGAAAAGTCATTTTCCTATTTGTTTGTTGGACAAACTTCTACATTATCTTTCCAGGCCTTGCTCAAAACTCATCACTTTTGTAACTTTTTCTCACCTGCTTGGATGCAATTCATCACCTATTTATATCCCCACAGCGATATATATGTATATAAAATTCAATTTTACTATTTACTACCTTATACCATAGGAATTTATTAGTCTGTCTTCCCCCACTCAAACATGAGTTCTGGAAGCCAGGACTGGTGTCTTTAACTGTCTCTCCAACATACTGACTGGTACACAGTAGATGTTCAGTAAATATTTGTTGCATTGAATCAAATGGGGGTAGGGAGTATCTTGCTGCTTGCTAGATACGTCCACTTGGTTACTCAAGTTACTCTAAATTCATTATATCTAAAAACAGACTCATCTCTCCCCTCTAAATCTGGCTTCCACCTGATTTCTTTTATTTCTTTTTTTTTCTAATGCTACTATTAGTACTTAAGTTACTCAGGTTCAGTTACTTCTGATTTCTACCTCTCTCTCATCCCCCACATAAATTCACAGCAGTCCCAAAGTCCTGCCCCTCCTTTTCAAACTCACTAAAATTCTTCTGGCAATACAAGGAGGCTCTGAGCCAAGGAATCAGTAAGTTGAAACCCTTATCATCCTTCTGGACTATTACCATAAAAGTCTTATTAATTCATCCCCTTACCTCCAGAATCTTTCCTTTGCCACCCACCCTCATAACCCATCCTATACATACCCTGAAATCAGGAAAAATCATCACCATCTTCAACATCAAACGTATTAAGCATCTTGTGTGTGTGTGTAATGCATTATGCTCAGGCCCTGCTCTCAATAAATTTGCAATCTGAATGGGGAAAAGCCACATGCATATAAAACAAACAAGTCAAGGCAGCATACCAATAAGTGATGTAAAACATAATCTACAGAAATCGAAGGGAAAGATCGCTTTTGGTGGGGAAGTGGAGAAAAGATGCCTGAAGGAAATGGGACTTGACCCTCAATGATGGACAGGACTTAGATTTTAAAGGTAAAAAGGAGGAAAATTTTGAGGCAAGCTAACGAAATTGCACTTTATTCATTAGGCATTATGGTATCTTTGAAAAATATTGTTTGGAAAGTAGGATGGTGAAAGAATGAATTTTTAAAATATATACATATATTTTAGGATGTTTGGGGGGGCTCACTGGTTGAGCATCTGTCTTTGGCTCAGGTTGTGATCCTGGGGTCTTGTGATGGAGTCCCCCATCAGGCTCCCTGCAGGGAGCCTGCTTGTCCCTCTGTCTATGTCTCTGTCTCTCTCTGTGTGTCTCTCATGAATAAATAAATAATTAAAATCTTTAAAAAAATATATATATATATATTTAATTGAAGTGTAGCTGATACTCAATGTTACATTAGTTTCAGGTGTACAACACAGTGATGACTCTACACTGTGCTCACTACAAGTGTAGCTCCCATCTGTCACCACACAATGCTATTACAATACCACTGAATATATTCCCTTTCCTCTACCCTTTATTTCCTTGTGACTTATCCATTCCATAACTGGAAGCCTTTATCTCCCACTTCCCTTCCCCTTTTGCCCACCCCTTGGTCCTCTCCTCTGGCAACCATTAAGTTAACTTTTTTTTTTTAAAGAGATGACCTGGGATTGATTTGATTGGTGGTAATGGTAAGCTGGTGCAGTGGAGTAGGGAGGCGTGCATGATTTAAAAATTACTGTGATATAAACAGGGCCTAGCCAAAGAAGGTAACAGGAATCGAAAGGAAAGGTAAAAAACGAGAAGCACTCCCTTGCTTGGAAATCTTCAATCAGACAGCAAGCTCCTTAAAGAAAGTTTTTATACCCCTTTGTATCTCCTGCTGTAACCAGCACAGTGCCTTACACACAACAAACATTTCCTGATTGATTTAGTAAAATGAAAAATCATAGTAAGAATGACAAACATTGGAAAATGGACTATGGTAAATGCATTTTTTAGAGAGGATGTAGGTTGAAGTGAGGGAGCTAGGGAGGGCTTTGGACAGTTGCTGTGGGCAAAATCAAACAGCCAAGCACAAGTAGTAGAGCAGAAATTTGGCTGAAGAGGCAAAATCCCAAATTAAAGGTAAAGCAGTGACATTAAAATTTTTCCATGTCAAGAAGCAGCCCAAAAGAGCAGGTTCCTTGAGTGTTGTCTAAGTAGGAAATACTCCAGGGTAAAACTGTCTTCATGATGTGAATAAAACATCTCAAATTGCTTTAGAAGGTACTTGAAAGCCCTGGTATTTTCCTTTTCTGCAGTTTTCCTTGAAATTGCACTGACATATTTCACTTGCTTATTAACCCTTAGTTGAAAACAACTGAGCATTTGTGGTTGGGTGGGTGGTTGGTGGAAGATTCCAGATCTTTATTCAGCCTTTGGCTCTTTAGTTTGGGTTAATGGGTTTGACTAGAAGGCTTTATATCTGTGGAAAAATCTGTCCTCCCCGAAAATACCATTAGGGTAATCTTGGCAACCTACTTGTATAAATCTCTCCACCCCCTAAAAAGGCCAATTTTTGTGGGGTGGGGGTGTAGTTTCTGGTGTCTGAGATTGAGTCCCAGCACGATTCTTCCAAGGCCTAAGCACTAGAGAGTACAGGTCTCCCTGTCGGGTCTCCAGGTCATTTTCTCTACCTTGTGCTCTTTTCTTCCTTCTCAAAGGCAGTGAGAATTTGACTGGCACATCTTTATCCAACTGCCTAGCCTACTGTTTCCCAAAGTTCCTTCCTACCTCCCAGGCCAAAGATTAAACCCATAGTTGGACCTGGTTTAATTCCCATCCTTCTCTGACACAGACACACACATCCCATTAGAAGGATTTTACTGTTGGTTACTACACAGAAATAGATACATGGGAGTTCACAAAAGCCACGTATTGCAAAGGCTGAAGAGGCCACCAAAGGTTATTTTGATAATTGTTTCCATTCTGTATTGAAGTGTAAATGGGCTAGCCCTTTTTACTGGAAGCTTCTTTTAGGGAGCTGATTTGATAGTTTCTTGGGAGATCTCCCATAGGTCTCCCTCCATAGGTCTTTTATTCTTGGGTTCAAAGTGCACCAGCCTTCCCTCCAACTTATCCCCATGAGAAACTCCCTCACTCCTCCCCTCTCCCCAGCTCAGCCACATCCATCAGCCCTTCAGAGCACTGAGGATTCCTGTTCAGGTGGGACCAACATGGATGAAGACATAGTGGATGAACTCTACAGCCAGAATCAAGTAAAATTCCTTTATGTGGTTAAGAAACAGGACACCTCGCTGGTGTCTTCATCTCTACAGTCAATGCCAGCTCTAGTTCATTCCGAGATCTTCTATCCAAAGAGATCTTCCACGACCACCACTACCTCCGACCCCTGGTGGATTGTGAAATGCCAACATCGAAGATCGTTTGGGGAAGTTTTTAGCAGCTTCAGTCAAGGGCCTACACTACATACCAGGCACCATGTAGGTTCCTGTGTGGGACAGAATGAGGAAAAAGACTCAGCTTCTGCCTTCGAGGCACTTCAAGTCTTAGTGGAGGAGAGGAGGGTGAATTCTGCTAATTACAATCAAAGGAAGAGCAAAACTAGCAATATAAACAGGACACAAAGCTCTGTGTGGGCATAGAGAAAACTAATTTTTCCTGTGGCAAAGGGCAATGGGGGGTTGGTTAGGGAAGGTTTTGTGTAGCTGCGCTGGTCTTCAAGGATGAGCTGGACTTGGGCACGCAGAAATGAGGTTTAAAGAGAAAGAATTCTTTTTTTTAAGATTTTATCTATTCATTCATGAGAGACACAGAGAGAGGCAGAGACATAGGCAGAGGGAGAAGCAGACTCTCCACGAGGAGCCTGATGAGGGACTCAACCCCAGGATCCCAGGATCACAACCCAAGCCAAAGGGGAATGCTCAACCACTGAGCCACGCAGGTGCCCCTAAAGAGAGAGAATTCTGAGAATGCTGTGAAGAGCATGAACAAAAGCAGAGCCAGGAGAGTTAGAGGATGTTTGGATAAAGCAGATCAGCCTGACAGGTGCAAGGGAGGGAAATACGGCTAGAAACGGAGATTGCAGGTCCATTCTGGAGGATAGAGAGCCACAGTATCATTTTGAGGCTTTGGTTGTACCTGGGTAAGAAAGATGTCAGGATCTTCAAACTACAGTAATGCCTTAACCATCATTGGTTAACACTCTTGTCCAAGAGCTAGGGGAATAGGAAAAGCCGGCAGGGTACTCAAAGAATTGGGAGGGCGTAACAAACTTCTCAACTCCCCATCATTGCTCCTGATGGAGAAGGTGACCACCAGCCCTGCCTTCTAAGACTCTCCAAACACCCAAGAAAACAGGCTCAGGTGGGCTGTATCAGCCTGCAAAGTCTCTTTCTGAGTGAAGGAGATGAGAAGCAAAAGTGGGAGGTAAACTGGACCTCGGGTGGATTTTCAATGGGTTGTTACGGACAGCCTTGTCACCTGGTGTTGCAAAGAATTCACTACTCTCTGAAAACGATGTGTTCAAGAGAATGTGATGTTCTCCCTGTTTCTACAAGCTCAGTTTTATTAGATTCCTTGATTTATTAGATTCCTTGATTACAGTTCATAAGGCTGTATTGTACACTTGAAAACTGCTAAGAGAATAGTAGATCCTACATGTTCTCACCACACTGACAAAAGGAGATAACTATGTGAGGTTGGTGAACATGTTAATTAACCTTACCGTGGTAACCATTCTGTAATACATGTGTATATCAAATCACCACATTATGTACTTTAAACTTACACCATGTTATATGGCGATTATTATCTCAACAATCCTAGGGGGAAAAAAGAAACCACAACGTTTATGAAAGCAGATGTAGTACCTACTATGGCGGCATCTAAGCTAAGGTATTAATTCAGATCACACTAGGGGGATATCAGACACACACACACACACGCACGCACCACCATCACCACCATCACCACCATCTCGGCCCTTTGTATGAGGAACGTTCAAATGTATAAAACAAAGAGGAAAATAAGACCATCTTTCTTTTTATTTTGTTTTCTAATGCAAAATAATGTAACATTTCAAAGACAGTTCTGCCAGCTTAACATTAAAAAAAACTAAATGAAGTAGGGCTGTTTTTCAAATGGATTTTATCTGTTTCTTTAGACTTGAGGGTAGAAGCAGTCACTTTTAAAGGTCTTGCGGGTATGCAAAATTATTAATAGGGTTTTTAGTCCCTTGGACTAGAATAACTACAGTTTAGGAGGAAAAAAAATTAAGGAGGCAGAGTTAAGCAATCTACTACCTCAGAACCTAAGTTAATTTTTTTGGCAGAGGAGTGGGTGAGGAGTTCTAGTGGTAGAGGCGGTGGAGGATGGGACTGTTGCAGTTTGAAGCCAGGTGGATGGGGAGGTGGCAGCCAGGCCATCTCCAGAAGTGACAGACACAGACATTCGGTTGACAGACGTGCTTCCTGCAATAGGCACTGTTCAAATTGCTTCATATATTTTAATTAATTTGCATATCTTATTAACCCTCTAAAGTTGGCACTATGAATATCATTGCCATTCTACAGAAAAATCTGAGAGACATAGAGGTTAGGTCACTTGCCCAAGATCAAATAACTAGTACCTGGCAGAACCAGGATTTGTAGCCAGGTAGTCTGGCTCTTGTCCATGATTTTTACCTGTGTGTGTGTGTGTGTGTGTGTGTGTGTGTGTGTGTAGGAGAGAGAGAGAGAGAGAAAGAGATAGAGAGAGAAGCAGAGAGACTGCTCATACACATGCTTCTTTTCCCCTCAGAATTGTCTCTCAAGATAATCAAACCCCTCAGACTTAACCGTTGCAAACATTTTGTGTAATTACCTCCTGACTTTTGAAAAAATATACAGTATAAATGCATATAATGTAACATTTAGAAAATACACAAAATGCACATACACATACATGGACACACACATATTCTGTTTATTTTACCCTGAGTTTAACTGATAAAAATATTGGCAAAAGAGGGAGAGGACAGTGTGCTCCACTTATAAGACTAAAGAGTGACCCTGTGCCATGTGGCAATTCTGTGTTAGTTTTAGAGTCCTTTCTTTTCAGGGATCAGACCTCCTTTGTAACATTAAGATTAGTTACTTTCATCCACATATTCTCTTTCCATGAAAGATAGCTAGAACATGCACAAAAAAAGTGGGAGAGATATAATCTAGGCTTGTAGCTGGTATTCTATGTGTATAGTTACAAATCCCAAATGAAATGGTAGAAACCTCCTTTCTATCTCTTCAGAACCACAGAACTGGGCAGCCTGGGTGGCTCAGCGGTTTAGCACCACCTTCATCCCAGGATGTGATCCTGGAGACCCGGGATCGAGTCCCATGTCGGGCTCCCTGCATGGAGCCTGCTTCTCCCTCTGCCTGTGTCTCTGCCTCTATGTGTGTGTGTTTCTCTCATGAATAAATAAATAAAATCTTAAAAAAAAAAAGAACCACAGAACTGTTAGATGTAGAAAAGACTAAATAGGGGCACCTGAGGTCACCTGGGTGGCTCAGTGGTTAAGCATCTGCCTTTGGCTCAGGTTGTGATCCCAAGGTCCTGGGGTCGAGTCCTGCATCAGGCTCCCCACAGGGAGCCTGCTTCTCCCTCTGCCTATATCTCTGCCTCTCTCTGTGCGTCTCTCATGAATAAATAATTAAAATCTTTTTAAAAAAAGGGCACCTTGGTGGCTCAGTTGGTTAAGTGCCTGACTCTTGATTTCAGCTCAGGTCACCATCTCAGGATTGTGAGATTGAGTGCCACACTGGGCTCTGTGTTGGGTGTGGAGATTGCTTAAGATTCTCTCCTCCCTTTGCCCCTCTACTCGCGTGCTCTCTCTCTCTCAAAAAAAAAAAAAAAAGATAAAGAAAAGAAAAGAAAAGACTAAAGAAATCATAGGTTCCTAACCTCTCACTTTACAGATAGAATTTCAGTCCTATAGAGATCGGCTTACCGAACATTATACCACTGATCAATGACAGAGCAAGGCTGAAGTCGTTTCTTTTGTGTTCTTTCCACTCTACTGCTCATTTTGTAAAGCACAGCACTTGCTTATAAACCCCTCTAAAAATATAATACTCTAGATTTCACCATAGAAATATGAATTTATGTATACACAAAAAAAGTACATGAATGTATATAACACTTTTATATGTTTTAGCCCAAAACTGGAAAAAGCTGAAATGCTCTTCAGTGGAGGCATGGATAAACAAATTGTGGAACATCAGGAATAAAAAAATTTTAAAAACTAGGACGCATGTGGGTGGCTTACTGGTGAGCATCTGCCTTTGGCTCAGAGCGTGATCCCAGGGTCCTGGGATCAATTCTCACATCAGGTTTCCCAGAGGGAGCCTGCTTCTCTCTCTGCCTATGTCTCTGCCTTTCTCTGTGTGCCTCTCATGAATAAATAAATAAAATGTAAAAAAATTAAAAATTAAAAAAACTATTGATACACACCACAACATGAATGGATCTCAGGGGAATGATGATGAGCGACATAAGCAAATTATAATATGCTACATACTATATATTTCCATGTACATAACATTCCAGAAATTATACAATTATTATTTCTGAAGAACAGATCAGTGGTTGCCAGGGGGCATATGTGACTATACAGGTAGCAAAAACGAGGTTCTTTGGGGTGATGAAGCTATATTGTTCTAATTATGATGGCAATTACACAAATCTATATATGTGATAAAATTCATGGAATTACCAAAAGGTTGAGGGCATGTGAAAAATGGTGAAATTTGACTAAGGTCTGTAGTTTGCTTAACAGAATATTGTACCAGTGACAGTTTCCTGGTTGTGGTAGTTATGTGGTAATGTTAGATGTTAACATTGGGGAAGAGTAGGTGAATCATATGTGGGAACTCTGTGTTATTTAGCAACTTCTATGTCAAATTAAATTTATTTCAAAATTTAAAAGAAAGAAAACACTAGAAGTCCCAGAATGTTTTAGGCAGGTCTGGTGAACCAACATTTATATAGTTTTCTGAAGTTATAACTAATATATATTCAAGCCTTTGCTCAAGTGGCATCTTCTTTCACACCCTACTCTATATTCTAGTTTAATTTGTTCTAGTTTGATTGGGAAATAATTGACATACATCACTATAGACAGTTATGGCACACCAACATGATGTTTTGATTTACATATATTGTGAAATATATGTAATTACCCCAATAGGTTCAGCTAAGATCCATCTTCTCATTTAGATAGAGTAACAAGAAAAGAAAAAAAGGAAAAAGAAAACCTTTCTTCTTGTGATGAAAGCTCATAGGACTCTTTATTTTTTTATACATCAGACAGCAGTATTAGCTCTAGTCATTATGTTGTACATCACATCACATCCCTAGTACTTACTTACCTTATAACTGGAAGTTTGGACCTTTTGACCACCTTTCTCTAATTTCCCTTGCCCCCAGACCCTGCCTCTGGTAACCACATTTCTTATCTCTTTTTCTATGTGTTTAGGACTTTTTTAGATTCCATATAGAAGGGAGATCAGATAGTGTGTATTTTCCTCTGCCTAATTCACTTCCTGTAATGCATTCAAGGTCCATCTGTGTTTTAACGAATGTTAGGATTTCCTCGGGGTTTTTTAATGGCTGAATAATATTCTATTGTATTATATACCACAACTTCTTTATCCATTCATCCACTGATGGGCTCTTAGGTTGTTTCCATGTCTTGGCTACTGTAAATAATGCTGTTATGAACATGGGGGAGGGGGTGTAGATCTATTTTTGAGGTAGGGTTTTCATTCCTTTTGCATGTATTTCCAGAATATATCTGAATCACAATGGTAGTTATACTTTTAAATGTTTGAGGATCCTCCATACTGTTTTCCATAGTGGCAGCACCAATTTATAATCCCCCCAAGAGTGCACAGAGGGTTGCCATTTCTCCACATCCATGCCAACATTTGTCACCTCATCTTTTTGATGATGGTTATTCTAATAGTCATGAGGTAATATCTTATTGTGGGTTTTTAAATATTTTATTTATTTATTTGAGAAAGAGAGACAGAGATAGCAAGAAAGAACATGAGTGGGGAGGAGAAGAAGGAGAAGCTGAGCAGGAAGATAGATGCTGGGCTCAATCCCAGGACCCTGGGATCATGACCTGAGCCAAAGGCAGATGTTTAACTGACTGAGCCACTCAGGTGCCCCCCTCATTGTGGTTTTAATTTATATTTCCCTAGTGACTAGTAAAATGGTGTGTCTTTTCATGTAGAGGCTGCCCTTTTGTGTATTTGTGTATTTTCATTGGAAAAATGTCTATTCAGGTCCTTTATCTCTTTTGTAATTGGGTTATTTGGTTTTCTGCTATGGAGTTGGATGAGTTCTTTATGGATTTTGGTTATTTTTTTAATAATAAATTTATTTTTTATTGGTGTTCAATTTGCCAACATACAGAATAAGACCCAGTGTTCATCCCGTCAAGTGCCCCCCTCAGTGCCCGCTACCCATTCACCCCCACCCCCCGCCCTCCGTCCCTTCCATCACCCCTCTTCCTTTCCCAGAGTTAGGAGTCTTTATGTTGTCTCCCTTTCTGAAATTTCCTACCCATTTCTTCTCCCTTCCCTTCTATTCCCTTTCACTATTATTTATATTCTCCAAATGAATGAGAACATATAATGTTTGTTCTTCTCCGACTGACTTATTTCACTCAGCATAATACCCTCCAGTTCCATCCACGTTGAAGAGAATGGTGGGTATTTGTCATTTCTAATGGCTGAGTAATATTCCATTGTATACATAAACCACATCTTCTTTATCCATTCATCTTTCGATGGACACCGAAGCTCCTTCCACAGTTTGGCTATTGTGGACATTGCTGCTAGAAACATCGGGGTGCAGGTGTCTTGGCGTTTCATTGCATCTGTATCTTTGGGGTAAATCCCCAACAGTGCAATTGCTGGGTCGTAGGGCAGGTCTATTTTTAACTCTTTGAGGAACCTCCACACAGTTTTCCAGAGTGGCTGCACCAGTTCACATTCCCACCAACAGTGCAAGAGGGTTCCCTTTTCTCTGCATCCTCTCCAACATGTGTGGTTTCCTGCCTCGTTAATTTTCCCCATTCTCACTGGTGTGAGGTGGTATCTCATTGTGGTTTTGATTTGTATTTCCCTGATGGCAAGTGATGCAGAGCATTTTCTCATGTGCATGTTGGCCATGTCTATGTCATCCTCTGTGAGATTTCTGTTCATGTCTTTTGCCCATTTCATGATTGGATTGTTTGTTTCTTTGGTGTTGAGTTTAATAAGTTCTTTATAGATCTTGGAAACTAGCCCTTTATCTGATATGTCATTTGCAAATATCTTCTCCCATCCTGCAGGTTGTCTTTTAGTTTTGTTGACTGTATCCTTTGCTGTGCAAAAGCTTCTTATCTTCATGAAGTCCCAATAGTTCATTTTTGCTTTTGTTTCTTTTGCATTCGTGGATGCATCTTGCAAGAAGTTAGTGTGGCCGAGTTCAAAAAGGGTGTTGCCTGTGTTCTCCTCTAGGATTTTGATGGATTCTTGTCTCACATTTAGATCTTTCATCCATTTTGAGTTTATTTTTGTGTATGGTGAGAGTGGTCTAGTTTCATTCTTCTGCATGTGGATATCCAATTTTTCCAGCACCATTTATTGAAGAGACTGTCTTTTTTTCCAGTGAATAGTCTTTCCTGTTTTGTTGAATATTATTTGACCATAAAGTTGAGGGTCCACTTCTGGAGTCTCTATTTTGTTCCATTGATCTATGTGTCTGTTTTTGTGCCTCATGACCACAGCTTTGTAGTATAACCTGAAATCTGGCATTGTGATGCCCCTAGCTATGGTTTTCTTTTTTAAAATTCTCCTGGCTATTCCAGGTCTTTTCTGATTCCACCCAAATACGTCCATTTCTTCTAGATTGCCTAATTTATTGGCGTATAGCTGTTCATAATATGTTTTTAAAATCGTTTGTATTTCCTTGGTGTTGGTAGTGATCTCTCCTTTCTCATTCATGATTTTATTAATTTGAGTCTTCTCTCTCTTATTTTTAATAAGGCTGGCTAATGGTTTATCTATCTTATTAATTCTTTCAAAGAACCAACTCCTGGTTCTGTTGATCTGTTCCACAGTTCTTCTGTTCTTGAGTTCTGCTCGAATCTTTATTAACTCCCTTCTTATGCTGGGTGTAGGATCTATTTGCTGTTTTTTCTCTAGCTCCTTTAGGTGTAAGGTTAGCTTTTGTATTTGAGTTCTTTCCAGTTTTTGAATGGATGCTTGTATTGCGATGTATTTCCCCCTCAGGACTGCTTTTGCTGCATCCCAAAGATTTTGAACGGTTGTATCTTCATTCTCATTAGTTTCCATGAATCTTTTTAATTCTTCCTTAATTTCCTGGTTGACCCTTTCATCTTTTAGCAGGATGATCCTTAACCTCCACGTGTTTGAGGTCCTTCCAAACTTCTGGTTGTGATTTAGTTCTAATTTCAAGGCATTATGGTCTGAGAATATGCAGGGGATGATCCCAATCTTTTGGTATCGGTTCAGACCCGATTTGTGACCCATTATGTGGTCTATTCTGGAGAAAGTTCCATGTGCACTTGAGAAGAATGTGTATTCAGTTGAGTTTGGATGTAAAGTTCTGTAGATATCTGTGAAATCCATCTGGTCCAGTGTATCATTTAAAGCTCTCGTTTCTTTGGAAATGTTGTGTTTAGAAGACCTATCGAGTGTAGAAAGCGCTAGATTGAAGTCACCAAGTATAAGTGTATTATTATCTAAGTATTTCTTCACTTTGGTTATTGATCGATATATTTGGTAGCTCCTACATTCGGGGCATATATATTGAGGATTGTTAAGTCCTCTTGTTGGACAGATACTTTAAGTATGATATAGTGTCCCTCTTCATCTCTCACTACAGTCTTCAGGGTAAATTATAGTTTATCTGATATAAGGATGGCTACCCCTGCTTTCTTTTGAGGACCATTTGAATGGTAAATGGTTCTCCAACCTTTTATTTTCAAGCTGTAGGTGTCCTTCTCTCTAAAATGAGTCTCTTGTAGACAGCAAATAGATGGGTCCTGCTTTTTTATCCAGTTTGAAACCCTGAGCCTTTTGATGGGGTCATTAAGCCCGTTCACATTCAGAGTCACTATTGAAAGATATGAGTTTAGTGTCATTATGATATCTATTCAGTCCTTGTTTTTGTGGATTGTTCCACTGGACTTCTTCTTAAAGGGGAATTTTAAGAGGCCCCCTTAAAATTTCTTGCAGAGCTGGTTTGGAGGTCACATATTCTTTCAGTTCCTGTCTGTCTTGGAAGCTCTTTATCTCTCCTTCCATTCTGAATGAGAGCCTTGCTGGATAAGGTATTCTTGGTTGCATGTTTTTCTCATTTAGGACCCTGAATATATCCTGCCAGCCCTTTCTGGCCTGCCAGGTCTCTGTGGAGAGGTCTGCTATTACCCTAATACTCCCCCCCATAAAAGTCAGGGATTTCTTGTCTCTTGCTGCTTTAAGGATCTTCTCTTTATCTTTGGAATTTGCAAGCTTCACTATTAAATGTCGAGGTGTTGAACGGTTTTTCTTGATTTTAGGGGGTGATCTCTCTATTTCCTGGATCTGAATGCCTGTTTCCCTTCCCAGATTGGGAAAATTTTCAGCTATGATTTGTTCAAATACATACTCTGGACCTCTGTCCCTTTCGGCGCCCTCGGGAACCCCAATTAAACGTACGTTTTTCTTCCTCAGGCTGCCATTTATTTCCCTTAATCAATCCTCATGGTCTTTTAATTGTTTGTCTCTTTTTTCCTCAGTTTCCCTCTTTGCCATCAACTTGTCTTCTATGTCACTCACTCGTTCTTCCACCTCGTTAACCCTCGTCGTTAGGACTTCTAGTTTGGATTGCATCTCATTCAATTGATTTTTAATTTCTGCCTGATTAGCTCTAAATTCTGCAGTCATGAAGTCTCTTGAGTCCTTTATGCTTTTTTCTAGAGCCACTAGTAGCTTTATAATAGTGTTTCTGAATTGGCTTTCTGACATTGAATTGTAATCCAGATTTTGTAACTCTGTGGGAGAGAGAACTGTTTCTGATTCTTTCTTTTGAGGTGAGGTTTTCCTTCTAGTCATTTTGCTCAGTGCAGAGTGGCCAAAAACAAGTTGTATTGGGAAAAGGAGAAAAAGAGAGGAGAGAAAGAAGGAAAGAAAAGAGAAAAAGAAAAAAGAAAAAAGGGAGAAAAACAGAAAAAAAAGAGAAGAAAAAGAAAGGAAAAAAGGGTGGGGGAAGCAAACAGAAATCAAAAAGCAAAAAAAAAAAAAAAACAAGACACAAAAAACAAAACAAAACAAAACACGGGGGAGTATCTTCTGATTCTGTATACTTTAAGTCCCTTGAATTCCCCTGGAACTTGTCCATCTAGCTGGTCTTCTGGGGGGAGGGGCCTGTTGTGCTGATTTTCAGGTGTTAGCACTTGGGGGAGCTGCTCTGCCCCCTGCCTGGTGCAGGGCTCAGTGGGGGTTGTTTACCCTGTGAGGCCCCAGGAGGAACAACCCCAGTGGCGGCGGCCAGCTCTGGAGACCTGGATTCAGCTCCCGCAGTAGCTACAGAGCTCTCTGTCTGCAGGGGCCTGGATGCTCCGGAGCGGGGCCGCTGATCTGCTCAGCTCGGTGCAGAAGCGTCCTCGCTGTCCTGGGCCCTCCCGGCCTCTGCCTGCCCCGGGGGGAGGTCGGATCCTGGGCTGTGTCCCCCGCGCCCTGTGCTCCCGGGCCTGCGCTGTTGGATTCACGCTCCCAGCCGGGCAGCCCCCTCCGCGGAGCCTCCGCCCGAGCCCCTCCGAGCTGCTGCCGGGTCCAGCCGTGTGTGCTGCAGCCCTTTAGGGAGCTCGGCGCACTCTCCCGGGGCGCAGGTGTCTGTTAGTGTCCCTGGGAGCCTGAGGGCATCACCGCCCCTCCTGGGGTCCTGCTCTAACTCCCTGCGAGTGCCTTTCCCCCCGGGGAAGATTGGTGAAGCTCCTGCTTCTCCGGGAGGGAGCTTTCCTTTCCTGGGGGCACTCGCCCCGGCCTTAGCTTGGCTCCTCGTGGGGCCCCTCCCCCTTGGAGGCCTTTTGTTTCTTTTTTTCTTTTTTCCCTATTTTCCTACCTTGATAGAAGCGTGATCTCTTCTCACTGTAGCATTACAGCTGTTCTCTCTTTAAATCTCAGGCCGAATTTGTAGATTTTCAGGATGATTTGAGGGTTATCTAGGTAATTTGGTGGGGACAGGTGACTTGGGGACCCTACTCTTCTGCCATCTTGCCCCTCCCTTCTGTATTTTGGTTATTAACCTCTTATCAGATACACGTTTTGCAAATACTTTTTCCCCCTCAGTATGTTGTTTTTCACTTTGTTCATGGCTTATTTTGTTATGTAGAACTTTTTACTTTGATGCAATCCCACTTGTTTTATATTTTGTTGCTTGTACTTTAGATGTCATATCCAAAAAAAATAAAGTCATAAGTATACATATCAAGGAGCTTCATTCCTGTGTTTTCTTCTAGGAGTTTCCTGCTTTCAGATCTTACATTTAAGTCTTTAATCTATTTGGGGTTAATTTTTTTAGAAAGGGAGATAGAGGGGAGAGGGGCAGAAGAGGGAGAGAAAGAATCTTAAACAGGCTCCATGTCCACCCAGTGGGAAGCCCAACACAAGCTCAAGCTCACAGCCCTGAGATCATGACCTGAGCTGAAATCAAGAGTTGTATACTGGGATCCCTGGGTGGCGCAGCGGTTTGGCGCCTGCCTTTGGCCCAGGGTGCGATCCTGGAGACCCGGGATTGAATCCCACATCGGGCTCCTGGTGCATGGAGCCTGCTTTCTCCCTCTGCCTGTGTCTCTGCCTCTCTCTCTCTCTGTGTGACTATCATAAAAAAAGACCATTAAAAAAAAAGAGTTGTATACTTAACTAACTGAGCCACCTAGGTGCCCCTATTCAGTTAATTTTTGAGTAGCATAATACTCTTCTACATATGAATATCCATTTATCTCAGCACCATTTATTGAAAACACTATCTTCTCCATTGTGTATTTTTGGCTCTCTGTCAAGTTTTAGTTTACTATATATGCTTGGGTTTATATCTCTCAAGTCTGTTTCATTGGTCTATTTGTTTTTATGCGAGTGCCATGCTGTTTTTGATGACTATGACTTTATAGTCTAGCTTCAAATCAGGACATGTGATGCTTCCTAGTTTCTTCTTCTTTCTTAGACTTTCTTTTTTTAAAAGATTTTATTTATTTATTCATGAGAGACAGAGAGAGAGAGGTGCAGAGACATAGGCAGAGGGAGAAGCAGGCTCCATGCCAGAGGTCTGATGCGGAACTTGAACCTGGGGCTCTAGGATCATGCCCTGAGATAAAGGCAGATGCTCAACCGCTGGCCCACCCAGGCATCCCTTTACTTAGAATTTCTTTGGCTACTTGGGGTCTCTTGTCATTCCATATAAATTTTAGGAGTTTTTTTCTACTTTGGTAAATAATGTCACTGGAATCTTGGTAGAAACTGCATTGAATTTATAGATGGCTTTTGGTAGTACTTACATTTTAACAATATTAATTCTTCCAATCCATGAAAATGGGACACTTTTTAAATTTATTTGTTTCTTCTATTTCTTTCATCAATGTCTTATAGTTTTCAGAGTAGAAATCTTTTTCCTTAAATTTATTCATAAGTATTATTATTATTTTTTAAAGATTTTATTTATTTATTGAGACAACAGAGAGAGAGAGAGAGAGAGAGAGGCAGAAACACAGGCAGAGGGAGAAGCAGGCTCCACGCTGGGAGCCCGAAGTGGGCCTCAATCCTGGGTCTCCAGGATCACACCCCTGGCTGCAGGTGGTGCTAAACCACTGCGCCACCGGGGCTGCCCAACAAGTATTATTTTTGATGCTATTATAAATGGCATCAATTTATTTCTCTTTTAGAAAATTCATTGTTGTGCTCACTTCGGCAGCACATATACTAAAATTGGAATGATACAGAGAAGATTAGCATGGCCCTTGTGCAAGGATGACACGCAAATTTGTGAAGTGTTCCATATTTTTTAAAAAAGAAAGAAAAATCATTGTTAATTTATAGAAATACTAATATTCATGTTAATTTTATATCCTGCAACTTTACTGAATTTATTAATTAGATCTAACAGTTTTTTGGTTAAGACTTAGGATTTTCTATACATAAACTCATGTCATCTGCAAATACAGACAATTTTGCTTCCTTTCCAATTCTGATACCTTTTCTGTTTCTTGCCTGATTGCTCTAGCTAGGACTTCTAGTACTATGTTGCATAGGCGTGCTGAGAGTGGCACCCTTGTCTTGGTCCTGATCTTAAAGGAAAAGCTTTCAAATATTCATCACTGGATATGATGTTAGCTGTGGTCTTGTCATATATACCCTTTATTATGTTGAGATATGTTCCTTCTATGCCTCATTTGTTAAGAATTTTTTTATCATGAATGGATGTTGAATTTTGTCAAATGCTTTTTCTGCATATATTGAGATGATCGTGTAATTCTTTTCTTTTCTTTCATTCTATTAATGTGATATATCACACAGACTGATTTGCAAATGTTGAACTATCCTTATATCCCAGGGGTAAATCCCACTTGATCATGGTGCATGATCATTTTAATGTGCTCTTGAGTTTGGTTTGCTAGTACTTTATTGGGAATTTTTACATCTATATTCATCAGAGATATTGACCTGTAGTTTTCTTTTCTAGTTTTGGTATAAGGATAATACTGGCCTTATAAAATGAGTTTGGAGGTGTTCCCTCCTCTTGAAATTTTTACAATAGTTTGAGAATAAGCATTAACTCTTCTTTATTTTTTTTTAAATTTTTATTTATTTATGATAGTCACACACACACACACACAGAGAGAGAGAGAGAGAGAGAGAGAGAGGCAGAGACACAGGCAGAGGGAGAAGCAGGCTCCATGCACCGGGAGCCCGACGTGGGATTCGATCCCGGGTCTCCAGGATCGCGCCCTGGGCCAAAGGCAGGCGCCAAACCGCTGCGCCACCCAGCGATCCCCTAACTCTTCTTTAAATATTTAGTAAAATTCACCAGTAAAGCCATTTGGTCCTGAGGGTTTTTTTGTGTGTGTTAGGAGATTTTAAATTATTTATTCAATTGCCTTACTAGTAACTGGTCTATTCAGATTTCTTCCTGATTGAGTCTTGGTAAATTGTATGGTTCCAAAGTTTTCTTCATCTCTTCTAGGTTGTCCAGTTTGTTGACATATAGTTGTTCACAGTAGGCTCTTAGGATCCTTCAAATTCCTGTTGTAATGTCTTCTTTTTCATTTGTAATTTTGTTGATTTGGGTCCTTTCTCTTTTTTCCTTGGTTACTCTAGCTAAAGATTTGTAAATTTGTTTATCCTTTCAAAGAACAAATGCTTAGTTTGGTTAATATTTTCTATTAACATTAAGACAATGTTCTATTGTCTTTCTGTTCTCCATTTCATTGATTTCTGCCCCAGTCTTTATTATTTCCTTTCTTCTGCTAACTTTGGGCTTGGATTGTTCTATTTTTTTTCATTGTTAAAAAAGAACATTGTTCGTTCTTTAAGGTGTAGAGTCAGATACTTTATTTGGAATCTTTCTTGCTTCTTAAATGTAGACATGTACTGCTATGAACTTCCCTCTTAGAACTGTTGTTATTGCATCCTATACATTTTGGTGTGTTTTATTTCCATTTTTGTTTGTCTCAAGGAACTTTTTATTTCCCCCTTTAATTTCTTCTTTGATCCATTGGTTGTTCAGGAGAGCATTGTTTAATTTCCATGTGCTTATGAATTTTCCAGTTTCCCTCTTTTTGTTGATTTTTAGCTTCATGTCATCATGGTTAGAGAAGATACCTGGTATGGTTTCAATCTTCTTGAATTTTCTAAGACTTGTTTTGTGGGCTAACATATGGCCTAGGTAAAAAATGTTCCATGTGCACTTGAGAAGAATGTGTATTCTGTTGCTGTGGATAGAATGTTCTGTATATGTCTATCAGGCCCATTTGTTCTATAATGTTGTTCAAATCTGCTGTTTCTTTATTGATTCTCTGTCTAAATGATCTATCCATTGTTAAAAGTATTAGAGTTCCCAGCTATTATTGTATTACTATTCATTTCTCCTTTTAGCTCTGTTAGTTTTTGCTTTATATATTTATGCTCCAATGCTGGGCACATAAACATTTACAAATGTTATATCTTCTTTTTTTTTTAAATGTTATATCTTCTTGATATGTTGATCCCTTTATGTTTATATAATGACCTTCTTTGTCTCTTTCTACCATTTTTATTTTTTTATTTTTTTAAAGATTTTTATTTATTTATTCATGAGAATGCACAGAGGAGAGAGAGAGAGGCAGAGACGCAGGCAGAGGGAGAAGCAGGCTCCATGCACCGGGAGCCTGACGTGGGACTCGATCCCGGGTCTCCAGGATCACGCCCTGGGCCAAAGGCAGGCGCCAAACCGCTGCGCCACCCAGGGATCCCCTACCATTTTTAAAGTCTATATTGTCTGATATAATTACAGCTGCATTTACCTTTTTTTTTTTTTTTTTGAAATGTCTTTTTCCATCCCTTCACTCTCAGTCTATGTGTCTTTAAGGCTAAAGTGAGTCTCTTATAGACATCATGTTTTTTAATTTTTTTTTATCCATTCAGACGATTTTTGTCTTTTAACTGAATAATTTAATCCATTTACATTTCAATTAATTATTGATAGGCAAGGACTTACTATTGCCATTTTTAAAAAATATTTTCTGGTTGTTTCACAGAGCCCCTTTTCTTTGTTTCTTATTCTGCTGTCTTTTTGTGTGTTTTGATGTCTTTTGGTATTAAAATGCTTTGACTTCTTTATAGTGTTCTTCTGTGTAATTACTACAGGGTTTTTTCCCTTGTGGTTAACATGAGGCAAATATAAAATATATTAAATTTATAATACTTTATCTTAAACTGATAAAATCTTAACTTGAATAAAATTTGTAAACTTTACACTTTTACTTCTCCCCTCACATTTTCGGTTACTATTGTTACAATTTACATGTTTTTAATATTATATAACTAATAACAGATTATTATAGTTATGGTTATTCTTACTGTGTTCTTTTTTAACTTTTAAACTAGGATTATAAGTATTATTATACACCACTATTATGTAAGTATTGTACATATGTAAGTATGTAGGTCTTATGTAAGTATCATTATACACCACTATTTTATACCACAATTACACATGACTATTACCTATTACCATATTACAGATTCTAAATATGATGATATATCTACCATTAACAGTGAGATTTATGCTAACTTTTTATGTTTTTATGATGTTAGCATAGTTTTACTTCTAGTCAAATAACTCCCGTTAGCATTTCCTGTAAAGGTCTGATGGTAATGAACTCCCTCACTTTTGTTTGTTTCAGAAAAATCTTTATCCCTTCTTTGTTTCTGAAGAACAGATTTGCTGGGAATGGGATTCTTGGTTGAGAGTTATTTTTTAAATTTTATTTATTTATTCATGAGAGACACAGAAAGAGAGAGGCAGAGAAATAGGCAGAGGGAGAAGCAGGCTCCCTGTGGGGAGCCCAATGTGGGACTCGATCCCAGGACCCCAGGATCACAACCTGAGCCAAAGGCAGACACTCAGCCACTGAGCCACCCAGGTACCCCTGAGAGTTATTTTTTCCAATATTTTGAATATGTCATTCCATTCTCCTCTGGCCTGAAAAGTTTCTGTTGAGAAATACACCAATCTTACTCAGGTTCCCTTGTACATAGTGTCTCTTTTTTCTCTCATTGCTTTTAAAATTCTTTCTTTTGACTTTTGACAATTTAATCATTTGTCTTATTGTAATCCTATTTGTATTCAACCTATTTTGGATCTTTTGGAACTCATAGATCTGGATGTCCATTTCTCTCCCCCGGTTTGGGACATTTTCAACCATTATCACTTTAAATCTACTTTCTTCCTTTTCTCCTTCTGGAATTCCCATATTGTGAATGTTGTTTCTTTTCATATTGTCCCATAATTCACCATAATGTGACTATTGTTTCTTTACATTTTGTCCCATAATTCCCAAAGACTTTCCTCACTTTTTCATGCTTTTTTTCCCCTCTGCTCTGACTGGGTAATTTACAATGTCCCATCCTCCACATCACTGATTCTTTCTTCTACATAGTCAAGCCTACTTTTAAAACTCTCTATTATTTTTTTAAAGATTTTATTTATCTATTTGACAGAGAGAGCACAAGCAGGGAGAGTGGCAGGCAGAGGGAGAGGGAAAATCAGAGTCCCCATAGAGCATTATGCCTGATGCTGGGCTCCATCCCAGGACCCCAGGATCATGACTTGAGCCAAAGGCAGACAACCAATTGAGCCACCAAGGCGCCCTTCTCTATTGGATTCTTAAGTTCAGTTATGGTATTTTTCAACTCTAACATTTCTGTTTGTCTTTTTTTTGATGGTTGCTATTTCTTCAACAAAATTCTCATTTTGTTCATGCACTGTTATCCTAATTTCACTTAGTTGTCTGTGTTTCCTTGTAGTTGTTCACTAAACTTCCTTAATAGGATTATTCCAAATGCATTGTCTGACAGTTCTTGGATCTTCACTTTTAGGGTCAGTAATTAGTGCTTTATTAGTTTCCTTTGGTAGTATCATGTTTCCCTACTTTTTAATGATCCTTGATTCTTTACATTTATATCTGTACATTTAAGTAATTGAGCTCCTCTTCCAAATTTCACAGATTTGCTTTGGCAGAGATAGTTCTTCACTAGTCAGCTCAGTTTGGGTTTTCTGAGCATCTGCTGGCAATGTCCTTGGACAGAGGGGATTACTGTTATGGTCTATTTTTGGATGAAGCAATAGTTGGGGCTCTGAGGACAGGAATGGAGGGTTTGCCACTGGCTGGGAACAGTTGGATAGAACTGCTAGCTTGGTTCCCTACCCAAGTGAGGCTGAGGGATAGGCTCCACTGTTGCCTTGATTATCTGGTCAGAATTACTAGATGGCTGGGTCTGGGCATTATTCACTAATGGCTAGTGAATATCAATTAGCTTTCTTGCCTTGACAAGGAAGCAGGTCAGGGCCCAGGGTCTGCACAGCTTATTGTTGGGGGGACAGAATCAGGCCTGAACGTGCACTGGATTCACTTGTCAGGTGAGGCCCCTGGTTTTGCTCTGCAGAAGAGGGAACCAACCAGCTGTGCTCTCTATTTAAGTGCCACTACACTCAGGGCTGTTGAATGGACTATACAGCTTCCCATGTCCTCTGATCAGGTTCCCTGGTCAGACAATCTGAAGGTTTTATTCAATGATGAGCAGAGCTATGAATTAGATTCCCTCACTGGGCACAGCAGGAGAAGCAGTTCTAAAGCCAGTAAAGCTCTTTGTTGTCTTAACTCAAGCCAACCCACACCCCAAGTTCTCTGACTAAATAGGGCCACTGGCTTTATTCTGGAAATGACCAGTTCTGCCCACTTGCCTTTCAGCTTGAGTGCCACTGGATTACACAGCTTTCAGGTATTGTGTCCAGCCCTTCTGGTTAGAAAGAGCCAGAAGACACTCTTCATGGTGGGTGGAGCTGTCTCAGCTCCCTTGCCTGGGAAAGAGTGGGAGAGGCTGCTCCAGGTCACTCTCAATTTCCCAGTCTCTCCAGTTGAGATGAGCCAGGAGTTACCCTCAGCCTTAGCTATGAATTAACCCCTCTGCCTATATATATATACAGAATATCTCGTGTCCAGGACTAGCTTGGCCCTCGGGGTGATCAGCTCTGCCTGCTGGCCTCTCTGTTCAATTGTAACTGGGCTTCACTGCTTCCAGGCATTGTCACCAGCCCTTCTGGCCAGATGGGGCTGGAAAACACTCTCCACAGCATGTGGGACTGGGTTTCAGCTCCTTGTTTGGGCCTGGACAAACGGGGCTCTAGGGCTGGCAAAACTCCTTATTTAAGGATCCAAACCTAGATCTGCACCCCACAAAGTGCTTTAGAGTGTCCTCCAAACTTGATTCTGTGGATAAGCAAAGCTGATGTTGGGATTACTATCTGAGCCAAGATCCATATATGCTAGTTGTTGCATGTATGGATCACAGTCAGAGGGTTGAGCCTCAAAGATACCCTTACAATCCCCATGGTATAAGATCAGAATGGGGGCTCTCACAATGTGACTCGCAATGTCAGGGGGAGATGGGTGTCCCCACTGGGTTCTCTTTTCCCACTGGAGGAACTAGAGGCTCAGGGAAGACCTCTCTGCATGGTGCTGCACTAGACAGAAGGAGAAGCAACATGGTCAACATGTTGCCACTTCTCACCCTTCTAATGCAGTCTGTCTGGGTCTCTGTGGAGCAAAAGGGTGCTTCAGCTTCACCACCCATATTCTGGGATTCTCTAGTGGGGTCTTGTTCATTGTTCTTCTGTGAGGGGAAGCAAAGTCAGGAGCAACCTAGGTTGCCATTTTAGTGATGTCACCCTCCCCTAGTTTATTTTTATCCCTAGCACATATAACCCCTAATAAAAATATATTTGCTATTATGTATCTCCACCAACCAGAACGTAAGCTTAAGGTTAAGTACTTTGTTTCATTCACTACTCTATCCCCAGCACCTAGAATAGTGCATGGCACACTCCAGGTACTCATCGAATGTTTGTTGAATGAGTGAATGTGGGTGTGTGGGCCCTGAAATAAAGATATAATGAAATACTGTACAGCAGGTTATACTTCTTCATTGCATGAAACAAATTTCCATTACACTTTCTTTTTACACAATTACTCAAAATGGTAATTTTTTCTGTCATTTACATATTATTTGATGCATTATGAAAGATTTAGAAAGATGTTAGAACAACCTAGGTCCTAGGAGACCACACATTCTGAAATGGTTCCTTATCCAATGTTAAAAGAAACAAAAATTGACCTCTCTTGGGTAATTGCCTGTGGTTTACTCACTTTCAAATGATGCAAAAAAAGATTGTACTTATAACAGCTAGCCACCAGAGAGTACTGTTTATTCAATTATCCTTTCTCAATATCTATTGTGTACCACACCATGTGCTGGGTATAAAAAAGTGGATAAGACACAGTTCCCACTCTTAGAGTTTACAGTCTGGTGGAGAGACAAATTGGTACTCGAAGTGTTATGATGGAAATGATTCCATCATTTCCTGGAGCATCATGGGGTGCTCCAGGTACACAGGGGAGAAACACTTGAACCAGATTAGGGAGATAAGGAGAAAGGTATAGGGCATGAGTGATGGCTTCCTGGAGGAGATGAGTCTTAAAGGACTCACCTTGCTTCCTGGATGCCTGAGGTGAGTCTTAAAGGACAAGCAGTAGTCAGTCAGCAGAGAAGAGTGTAAGTTGAGGGCAGGGGCTATGTTCACACTGTGCTCCAAGTGCCCGGCCCAAGGCAGAAATATGCTTAAATATTTGTGGAATGAACACAGTACAAAGTACACGTGGGTAAAGGGGCATGCTGGAGACATAGGCAGGGTCCAGATCATGATGGGTCTTTATCTTATAACCTTTGTCTCAATGGTGATGAGGAATAACTGAAGGGTCCGTGGTAGGGGGGTTGACATGTGAGCTTTGCATTTTAAAGAGCTCATGCCCAAAGCAGAGTGGAAAATGGATTAGAGGGGGACAGAATGAGTCAGAAAGACTAGTCAGGACTTGCAGCTTCTGTCATGAATGTGGCATAGTCATGGCCAGTGCTTTCAAGAAGCTGAGAGTCCAACAAAGGAAACCAGATGTAATCAGGTAATTGCAATACAGCACAGTAGGCAGTGTAACAGAGGTACATACAGGGTGCTCTGTCCAAGTTTATGCAACTACTGGGTGCCAGAGCAAGTGGTAGAACCCAGGCTTCCTGATTTCGAGTTCAGGGCCTTTCCCCAAGACCTGCTTTTCACTGCCTTTCACCAGCACAGAATTATGCAAGGGAAAGAGAATGGGGAAAGCCAGTGAAAGATTATGCCTTCTCTAGTCATAAACTAGACTATGGGGAGCATTTAGTCCTTCTTTGTACTCAAGTCTGAAATAAGCATTCCTCCCCAAGACCTTTGTTTCTGGGAGATGGCTTTAGCACCCTGATACTCCCTGTATACACACAGAGCCAAGAATCTCTAACAGGAAGCCCAGGGATATTCACACCCTGACAGCTAAGGTCAGGGAGGGCATGTTCTGAGAAAGAAATCATCCTTTCTGAGACAGGAGACTTCAGATGACAAAAGGGAAAAACAAAAAACTAGTTCCATGTTCAGAAAAGGCAGATGATCACTAGAAGAAAGGCCCAAGTGGAAGAGTAAAAATAACTCAAGAAAGGCCTATATTGCTTCCAAGCTACAAGGGTAGAGTGGGGTGGAAGAGTGGGGGTAGGGAAAGAAGATAGAGAAAAACCAGGAAAGAGCCCCAGGATGAGGGCTTGAAGATTTCTATATGAGCGTATCAGTGAGAAAGGTGACCCCCAAACAATACCCAACTCCATGACTAGGTAACAAAGTTGTCTTGAGAACATATCTCTAGTGGTCCCAACTACCTCATGAGTCAGGACAGAGACTAGAGCTAAAGGGTTTGTATGGTGAAAACCCCAAGGGGGTCAGGGGATCCTGAGGAGAGCCCTTAGGTTATCTTGGTGGGGATAGCCAGAGAGAGAAAGACAAAAAGAGAGAAAGGGGGGGGGTGTAGGGGCTCTCTAGGAAAGGTCCCTGGGAGTCCTGGGGTGGGGGTTTATCTACCAAAAACCAAAATTGAAATTGGAAATCATTAAAAGAATTTGCTTTGGGTCTCACATTAGCCTCTTGGTTCTGCTGCTTACCAACCACCTATTTGGTCTTAGGCGAGTGGGCCAAATTTTCCCTTCTATAATGAGGATAATACTAGCATCTAGCTAAAAGGGTTTTGCACATGCTTATTAAATGAAATAACAGAAATAAAGCACTTAATTCATTTTCTGATATGTGACAGGTAGTCAAATAGTCGTTTCTGTTTTGTTTTGTTTTTACTACAACTACTACTATAATGACAACAACTGTGACTACTATGGCCAGAACCACTGTATCTTCTGGGTGTTTCTGCAGAACAACTGAGCACTGTTTCATCATCTGGTTTATTTTTTTCATTTTTTGTCTGCTTTTGCTTTCTAGAACATACTGGGTCATGATTCACTTGTCTTGGAGATTGCCATGTCCCTTTTCTTATTCATTCCTCACACCTTACACCCTACACTTCATTCCCAAATGCAGTTGGCTAGACAGGGTTTGCTGTGTCTTGGAAGGTAAGATGGCCTCTTTTCCTACCAGGAGCTAGACCATCACCTACTCCCTCCATTCAGAGCAGGGGGCTGATGTCAGGAGGGAGGTCAACTGCTAATTTCTAACACAACACTGATTACATTTCGCATCCTTGGCTAGGAAGCAATTTGGCTGGCCTCAGCTTATTATTCTTTGTTTTTTTTTTCCTCTGGGTTCCCTCATAGTTAACACAATCCCCCAGGCTCAGAGCCCAAAATATATTAGGTGGAGTTGAGAAGAAATAGGTATGTAAGCAAGAAAGCTATCTAACACATTCCCTCATGGATACAAATATGATACCATAATTACATTCCATTTTAGTCTCCTCTGCAGTGCTCTCTGAGGGAGAGGAACCCATATGTCCTGCACCCTCAGCTCCCAGCAGAGTATAGCTCTATACTTTGGAGGCTCATTAAAATTCGTGTGAATGCACTGATGAATATGCACCTCCCTACATCTACTCCCTGCTCCACACAGCAGGGAATCCACTAGTTAGCCTGCCTGTGGTTTTGATGAGGAAGGATGAAAAGAAGTTGTCTAAACTATGAACAGAAAGTGTGGTGTTATGAAAGTATTCAGAGATGGCCCTAGGTTACACTGGCTCATCCAGGGATCCTATCCTGATGGATGCTGTCTTGTGGTGAAAAGTCCTGAGGCTCATATACGTGTGTGTGTGTGTGTGTGTGTGTGTGTGCACGCGCATTCCTGGGTATATAATGCCTATAAATCATAATCTCTCTTCACTGCCACTAGGACAAAGTAGGTAGATCGGTGTGTCTCACTATCACACTGGCTTAGGCAGTAGGCTACCTTTTGGGGGCTTCTTTTCCCTTTACTGATCTGTCCCTGATATTTCTCTTAACATGATTCATCTATATATAAACGGTGAGGGCATGAGCAGGCACAGAGTGCAATTTGCTTTGGGTCTCTACTTTCTACCTAGGACTCAGGGCTCAGTTCCGCACTTTGGGAAATCCAGCATCTTCTAGAGAAAATAGAAAGCAAAGGACAAGGAATCTCAACTTGCTGGGAAATACCAAAGAGCTTAATACACTGTTACTGTTAATCACAGAAACCATTAACTGCAATTGTGTAGTTGTTAGAGTTGTACACTTGTTGTGGTTTAGCCTAGAGACCCTTTCTTCGAATAGATTTGATCTCTGTATTTAATCTCTATAATAACCACCTTAAGAGATAGATAGGACAGGCATTCCTGTCTGCATTTATGAATGAAGAAGTGAAGATCCAGAGGTGAAAGTAAATTATCAAAGTCATATAAGCTAGCAAGTGAGGGAGTTACAACCCAAACCAGGTTTTCTAATCCCAAGGCCAGGGCTCCTTCGGTTTCCCTGTTTCATTCTTTTTTTTTTTAATATTTTATTTATTCATTAGAGAGAGAGAGAGAGAGAGACAGGCAGAGGGAGAAGCAGGCTCCATGCAGGAGCCCGACATGGGACTCGATCCCAGAACTCCAGGATCATGCCCTGGGCCAAAGGCAGGTGCCAAACCATTGAGCCACCCAGGGATCCCCTCCCTGTTTCATTCTAACCATCAAAATTAGCCTGCCCTTTGATCACTCTCTTTGTTGCTATAACTTTTTTTTTTTTGAGGGGGAAAAAAACCCACCTTCCTTTATTTTCTTTTTGAGGATTTTTTGTGTGCTAATTTTTCATTTCTTCTCAGCACCTTTTTCTCCTAGGGGTAACAAAGTGCAGTGGAAAGAATTCTGGATTTAAAGTCAAGCAGGCCTGAATCTGGATTCCAGCTTTGAGACTTCGAAGCTGAGTGACTTCAAACAAGTCAATAAACATCTCTGAGCCCACCTTTCTAATGAGCGAAACAGAAACAATATTACCTATCTGGCAGGTTATTTTAAAAGTCAAATAAGAAAAGGTCTTAGCACAGAACCCAGAATACAGGTAGTAGTTAAGTAACATGAATGCCCATCCCCACTCCTCCACCACCTCAACTTGCCAACTTGCTGCTCTAGTCTGGAAATACGCAATACTTCTTTCCCGGAAAGCTGAGATTCAGGCTCCGATTTACGCATACACTTACTCATCTTACTGTAAAATATGTTGGCTGGCATTTCAACTCTTGATGATTTGTTATTTACAACTGAAATCTCCATAATATTTTACTGGTCAATTGAGATAGTTTGGGAACTTATAACTCATAAGTGCGTATGTGTGCACACACGAACGTGTTTCTAAGTCATATAAAGGCTTAAGTCACTACTCAGAAATTATTTCTATTCTACAAATCATTCTTCTTCATCTCATCTAGAACATAAAGGGCTGGGCTGGCCTTACTTGAACAGTGAGCTAATTTCAACTACCTTGTTCTGAACATAAATATACTGCAGGGGTTCAGATTTATGATCTCATAGAGTTCAGATCTCAAATCTCCAACACCAGATTCCCAGTGCACTTTCTTTTAAAAAAAAAAGATTTATTTATTTAATTATGATAGACATAGAGAGAGAGGCAGAGACACAGGAGGAGGGAGAAGCAGGCTCCATGCCGGGAGCCCGACGCGGGACCCAATCCCGGGATCCAGGATCCCGTCCTGGGCCAAAGGCAGGCACTAAACCGCTGAGCCACCCAGGGATCTCCCCAGTGCACTTTCTAAGGAAGGATGCATTAAGCAACCAATTTCCTGTGCGCTGCCTTTGGACAGTAATGTGGTTTAGTTCACACAACTGGTTCTTTGCCTGGCATCACATTATCCTCACCAAGGAGATGCAAACAATGTGACTTTATGAGAGAGGGATATGGTAGACAAAAAATAGGCCAGGCCAAAGAACAATTGGATGCAGAGTGTAGGGAAAACTGAAAAATGTTTCCTTTTTTTTCTATTTTTTTATTGGAGTTCGATTTGCCAACATAACACCCAGTGCTCATCCCATCAAGTACCCCCCTCAGTGCCCGTCATCCAGTCACCCCATCCCTCCACCCACCTCCCTTTCCACTACTTGTTCGTTTCCCAGAGTTAGGGGTTTCTCATGTTCTGTCACCCTCAATGATATTTCACACTCATTTTATCTCCTTTCCCCTTTATTCTCTTTCACTGTTTTTTATATTCCCCAAATGAATGAGACCATATAATGTTTGGCCTTCTCCGATTAACTTACTTTACTCAGCATAATACCCTTCAGTTCCATCCACATTGAAGCAAATGGTGGGTATTTGTTGTTTCTAATAGCTGAGTAATATTCCATTGTATACATAAACCACATCTTCTTTATCCATTCATCTGTCGATGGAAACCGAGGCTCCTTAGACAGTTTGGCTATTGTGGACATTGCTGTTATAAACATTGGGGTGCAGGTGTCCTGCCGTTTCACTGCATCTGTATGTTTGGGGTAAATCCCCAACAGTGCAATTGCTGAGTTGTAGGGTAGTTCTATTTTTAACTCTTTGAGGAACCTCCACACAGTTTTCCAGAGTGGCTGCACCAGTTCACATTCCCACCAACAGTGCAAGAGGGTTCCCCTTTCTCCACATCCTCTCCAACATTTGTTGTTTCCTGTCTTGTTAATTTTCCCCATTCTCACTGGTGTGAGGTGGTATTTCATTGTGGTTTTGATTTGTATTTCCCTGATGGCAAGTGATGCAGAGCATTTTCTCATATGCTTGTTGGCCATGTCTATGTCATCCTCTGTGAAATTTCTGTTCATGTCTTTTGCCCATTTCATGATTGGATTGTTTGTTTCTTGGATGTTGAGTTTAATAAGTTCTTTATAGATCTTGGATACTAACCCTTTATCTGACATGTCATTTACAAATATCTTCTCCCATTCTGTAGGTTGTCTTTTAGTTTTGTTGACTGTTACTTTTGCTGTGCAGAAGCTTTTTATCTTGATGAAGTCCCAATAATTCATTTTTGCTTTTGTTTCCCTTGGCTTCATAGATGTATCTTGCAAGAAGTTGCTATGGCCAAGTTAAAAAAGGGTGTTGCCTGTGTTCTCCTCTAGGATTTTGAGGGATTCTTGTCTCACATTTAGATCTTTCATCCATTTTGAGTTTATCTTTGTGTATGGTGTAAGAGAATGGTCTAGTTTCATTCTTCTGCACGTGGCTGTCCAATTTTCCCAGGACTATTTATTGAAGAGACTGTCCTTTTTCCAGTGGATAGTCTTTCCTACTTTGTCAAATATTAGTTGACCGTAGAGTTGAGGACCCATTTCTGGGTTCTCTATTCTGTTGCATTGATCTAGGTGTCTGTTTTTGTGCCAGTACCATACTGTCTTGATGATCACAGCTTTGTAGTACAACTTGAAATCCGACATTGTGATGCCCCCGGCTCTGGTTTTCTTTTTCAATATTCCCCTGGCTATTCGGGGTCTTTTCTGATTCCACACAAATCTTAAGATGATTTATTCTAACTCTCTGAAGAAAGTCCATGGTATTTTGAAAGGGATTGCAATAAATGTGTAAATTATCCTGGGTAGCATTGGCATTTTCACAATATTAATTCTTCCAATTCATGAGCTGGAATATTTTTCCATCTCTTTGTGTCTTCCTCAATTTCTTTCAGAAAGGGTCCGTAGTTTTTAGGGCATAGATCCTTTACCTCTTTGGTTAGGTTTATTCCTAGGTATCTTATGCTTTTGTGTGCAATTGTAAATGGGATTGACTCCTTAATTTCTCTTTCTTCAGTATTACTGTTAGTGTATAGAACTGCCACTGATTTCTGGGCATTGATTTTGTATCCTGCCACACTGCCAAATTGCTGTATGAGTTCAAGCAATCTTAGGGTGGAGGCTTTTGGGTTTTCTATGTAGAGTATCATGTCATCGGCGAAGAGGGAGTGTTTGACTTCTTCTTTGCCAATTTGAATGCCTTTAATGTCTTTTTGTTGTCTGATTGCTGAGGCTAGGACTTCCAGTACTATGTTGAATAGCAGTGGTGAGAGTGGACATCCCTGTCTTGTTCCTGATCTTAGGCGAAAGGCTCCCAGTGCTTCCCCATTGAGAATGATATTTGCTGTGGGCTTTTCATAGATGGCTTTTAAGATGCTGAGGAATGTTCCCTCTATCCCTACACTCTGAAGAGTTTTGATCAGGAATGGATGCTGTATTTTGACAAATGCTTTCTCTGCATCTATTGAGAGGGTCATATGGTTTTTGTTTTTTCTCTTGTTCATATGATCTATCACGTTGATTGCTTTATGAGTGTTGAACCAGCCTTGCAAGCATCCCAGGGATAAGTCCCACTTGGTCATGGTGAATAATCTTCTTAATGTACTGTTGGATCCTATTGGCTTGTATCTTGTTGAGAATTTTTGCATCTGTGTTCATCAGGGTTATTGGTCTATAATTCTCCTTTTTGGTAGGGTCTTTGGTTTTGGAATTAAGGTGATGCTGGCCTCATAAAACGAGTTTGGAAGTATTCCATCCCTTTCTATCTTTCAGAGCAGCTTTAGTAGAATAGGTATTGTTTCTTCTTTAAACGTTTGATAGAATTCCCCTGGGAAGCCATCTGGCCCTGGACTTTTGTGTCTTGGGAGGTTTTTGATGACTGCTTCAATATCCTCCCTGGATATTGGCCTGTTCAGGCTTTCTATTTCTTCCTGTTCCAGTTTTGGTAGTTTATGGTATTCCGGAAATGTGTCCATTTCTTCTAGATTGCCTAATTTATTGGCGTATAGCTGCTCATATATTTTTAAAATTGTTTGTATTTCCTTGGTATTGGTGGTGATCTCTCCTTTTTCATTTGTGATTTTATTGAGTCTTTTATCTTTTGTTTTTAATAAGGCTGGCTAATGGTTTATCTATCTTACTAATTCTTTCAAAGAACCAACTCCTGGTTTTATTGATCTGTTCCACAGTTCTTCTGGCCTCTATTTCATTGAGTTCTGCTCAAATCTTTATTAACTCTTCTTCTGCTTGGTGTAGGTTTTAGTTGCTGTTCTTTCTCCAGTTCCTTTAGGTGCAAGGTTAGCTTGTGTATTTGAGTTTTTCCCAGTTTTTTGAGGGAGGCTTGTATTGTGATGTATTTCCCTCTTAGAACCACTTTTGGGGCATCCCAAGGATTTTGAATGGTTGTATCTTCCTTCTCATTAGTTTCCATGAACCTTTTTAATTCTTCTCTAATTTCCTGGTTGACTCTTTCATCTTTTAGCAGGACACTCTTTCACCTCCATGTGTTTGAGTTTCTTCCAAATTTCTGCTTGTGATTGAGTTCAAGCTTCAAAACATTTTGGTCTGAAAATACACAGGGTACAATCCTAATCTTTTGGTATCGGTTGAGACCTGATTTGTGACCCAGTATGTGGTCTATTCTGGAGAAAGTTCCATGTGCACTTGAGAAGAATGTGTATTCAGTTGCTTTTGGATGTAAAGTTCTATAAATATCTGTGAAATCCATTTGGTCCAGTGTATCATTTAAAGCTCTTGTTTCTTTGGAGATGTTGTGCTTAGAAGATCTGTTGTTTGCAGAAAGTGCCATGTTGAAGTCTCCCAGTATTAGTGTATTATTATCTAAGTATGTCTTTACTTTGGTTATTAATTGATTGATATACTTGGCAGCTCCCACATTAGAGGCATAAATATTCATGATTGTTAGGTCCTCTTGTTGGATAGATCCTTAAAGTATGATACAGCATCCCTCTTCATCTCTTACTACAGTCTTTGGGATAAACTTTAATTTATCTGATATGAGGATTGCCACCCCTGCTTTCTTTTGAGGACCACTGGAATGGTAAATGGTTCTTCACCCTTTCATTTTCAGGCTGGAGGTGTCCTTAGGTCTAAAATGAGTCTCTTGTACACAGCAAATAGATGGGTCTTGCTTTTTTATCCAGTCTGAAACCCTCCATCTTTTAATGGGATCATTAAGCCCATTCACATTCAGAGTTACTATTGAAAGGTATGAATTTAGTGTCATCATAATACCTATTCAGTCCCTGTATTTGTGGATTATTTCTTTGGACTTCCTCTTTCTTTTATAGAGTCCCCCTTAATGTTTCTTGCAGAACTTGTTTGGTGGTCACATATTCTTTCAGTTTCTGCCTATCTTGGAAGCTCTTTATCTCTCCTTCTATTCTGAATGAGAGCCTTGCTGGATAAAGTATTCTTGGCTGCATGGTCTTCTCATTTAGGACCCTGAACATATCCTTCCAGCCCTGTCTGGCCTGCCAGGTCTCTGTGGAGAAGTCTGCAGTTAATCTAATAATTCTCCCCATATAAGTTAGGGATCTCTTGTCTCTTGCTGCTTTAAGGATTTTCTCCTTATCTTAGGAATTTGCAAACTTAACTATTAAATGCCGGGGTGTTGAACAGTTTTTATTGATTTTAGGGGGGAACCTCTCTCTCTTCTGGATCTGAATGCCTGCTTCCCTCCCCAAATGAGGGAAGTTCTCAGCTATGAATTGTTCAAATTTGCTTTCTGGTCCTCTGTCCCTTTCAGCACCCTTCGGAACCCTAATTATACGTAGATTTTTCCTCCTGAGGCTGTCATTTATTTCCTTAACCTTTCCTCGTGGTCTTTTGTTTTTATCTTTTTCCTTCAACTTCCTTCCTTGCCATCAACTTGTCTTCTATGTCACTCACTCTTTCCTCTACCTCATTAACCCTTGTCATTAGGACCTCCAGTTTGGATTACATCTCATTTAATTGATTTTTAATTTCAGCCTGATTAGGTCTAAATTCTGCAGTCATGAAGCCTCTTGAATCCTTTATGCTTTTTCCAGAGCCACCAGTAGCTTTGTAATTGTGCTTCTGAATTGGATTTATGACATCAAATTGTAATCCAAATTCTGTAACTCTGTGGCAGAGTACTGTTTCTGATTCTTTCCTTTGTGGTGAGTTCTTTCTAGTCATTTTGCTCAGTGCAGAGTGGCTAAAAACGAGTTGTACTTGTTAGAAGTGCAAACTCTTCTCCCTGTAGCATTCCAGCTGTTCTCTCTTTAAATCTCACATTTTATTTGTAGGTTTTCAGGATGATTTGAAAGGTATCTAGGTAAGTTGGTGGGGACAGGTGACTTGGGGACCCTACTCCTCCGCCATCTTGCCCCACCCCCGAAAAATGTTTTCTTTATATACTTTTTAGCATCGTTTTACTGGCTGCAGTGATGCTGTTGTTACCATTTTAAACATCTTTTATTATGAAATTTTCTAAGCATATTTAAAACTACAGAATATGATGAAACGACTTTTACCCCCCACCACCTTTTCTTGCTGGGATATTTTACAGCAAATCCAAAGCACTGTATATCATTTCATCCCTAAGTACTTCTGTTTGCATCTCAAAAATAAAGGAATATTTTGTTGGATACTCACAATGAATAAATAATTCCTTCATCTAATGCTTGTTTCATATTTAAATTTTTTGAATTATATTTAAAAATGTGCTTTTACAGTTGACTTGTTTGACTCAGATACTTTATGAAGAGGAATGTAATACTGAGTTTTCAAAGGCCTTGCATATTTCTAAAGAATAAATACTGCTGTTATACAGTGGGGAAAAAAGAAGACTCCATCAGTACCCTGTACTGCCTCCACTCTAATTATTGACCCTTAAAACTCTACCTTCAATAATATATGTCCTTTGTGAAAATGCAGATCTCTGTACAGCACTTTAAAAAAAAGATTTTATTTAAATATTCATGAGAGAGAGAGAGAGAGAGAGAGAGAGAGGCAGAGACACAGGCAGAGGGAGAAGCAGGCTCCATGCAGGGAGCCGGATGCAGGACTCAATCCCTGGTCCCCAGGATCACGGCCCGGGCCAAAGGTGGCGCTAAGCCCCTTCGGGGGCTGAGCCCCCCACGCTACCCTGTACAGTACTTTTCCTTCATTCATGAAGCATTAGGAATTTCACTGTCTCAGAAAACAAATTTTGAAGAAAATATTAGAAGAAAAAGTCAGTTATTAGACAAGACAAAGACAGTGAGAATCTTGAGGATTCAGAGGTGGGGACAGCAAGAACTGTAGAAGGAGCTTAAGACCAACATGGATATATTTAACTGCTTAATCAAAACCACTGATTTATCTGATCTCTTTCTGTACTGAGGCATCCCGAGCCCTAAACACTCATGGTTTTATTTGCTATAGGGATACAAGGCCTACTGGATGACACCCATCAGTTTTGTTGACTCTAAACCTAATCCAATAGGAGCTCCTGCCTGGCATCCAAGAATTTTTCCTAGAAGACAAAAAAAGGCAAATGTAGGTAACTGAATTCAGCAGCATTCTGCAACAGCATGGTAGAGGAAAACTTAGGAAAGCCCCATCTGCTCCCTTGTACATTTCTGGTGGGAGTATAAATTGCCTTAGTGAAGAGGGATTGTTGACAACATGTATTAGTAACTTTAAAAATGTGCTTTTCTTTAAACTGTCAGTTGTACTTCTAGGAAACAAATATTCTTAAAAATAGATAAATGATAAGACAAAAGAAATATAGTGTGAAATCAACAGATGAAGTAGGTTTCACACCAAAAAATAAGCAAGGATATAGAGGGTTTAAAAAAAAAAAAACAACTATCCAGCACCCGAGTGGCTTAGTGGTTGAGCATCTGTCTTTGGCTCAGGTCGTTATCCTGGGGTCCTGGGATCGAGTTCCACATCAGGCTCCCCGCAGGAAGCCTACTTCTCCCTCTGCCTATGTCTCTGTCTCTTTCTCTGTGTCTCTCATGAATAAGTAAATAAAATCTTTAAAAAAACTATCAATAAAATAATGTATTAGTTATGTCTTCTTTGTATCCTATAGAAAATAAACCTTTTATCTTCTGTTCATGAAACATTGACCACTTATCATGTACTTAGCCACAAAGAACAACATAATACAGATATTTTAAAAAGTAGAGATTTTATAGGCTACCTTCTCTGATCAGAATCCTGTGAAATAAGAAGAAAATAAAAAAATATAAACCCCTAAATCTTTAATCACTTGGAATTTAAGATACACACCCCTACACGATTTTATAATCAAAGAGGAAATCAAAACAGAAATTCTTAATTTTAAAATTTAAAAAACACACTTAATAAAAAAACATACAGGATACACTTAAAGCTCTACTTAGGAAAATGTATAAATATTGAAAATAAATGATTTAGTTTTTCAACTTAAGAGAAACTTGAAAAGGACAATGAAATAAACTAAAATAAATCAGAAGAGAGGATTTCATTCGTAAAAAGCTGAAATTAATAAAATCAAAATGAAACTATCATACAAAGGATAATTAAAATCAAGAGCAGGTTCTTTGAAAATCCTGACTGTGGAAAAAGAAAGCAAAACAGAACAAAAAACACAATACTGACAACAGAAAGGGGTTACTCTCATAGACAATAGTGTGCTGGTAAACATTTAATAATTGGCTCTCAAAAAAAAGCTACTATTTGTAGTGCTTGCTGATTTCCATGGTGCAAAAAATCCCACCATGGTGGATTTTAAGCAGCCAAAAAAAAATCTAAATAAATGATAACTTTTAAATATGCTAAAAAACAAATAGCAAAATCATACTAAACGGGGAAAATGCTAAAGTCCTTCCAAGATCATGAAAAAGGCAAGGATGACTGATATTGCCACTATTATTCAGCAGTGTTTTTAATGTTTTAGCTGAGGCAAAAGAAAATGAGAAAATCAAATAATTGGTATAAATACTGGTTTAAAAAAATTAGTTTAGATAAACCCAAGAGTCTAGGTGGGCTTTTTGTTCTGTTTCCGTTTTTGTTGTTGTTGTTATTGTTAAGAGACTTAATTTGGTAAGATTATTATATACAACAAGATATGTATAACTGGGATGCCTAGGTGGCTCATTCAGTTAAGCAGCTGCCTTTGGTTCAGGTCATGATCCCAGGGACCTGAGACTGAGCCCCCTGTCAGGCCCCATGTCGAGCTCCCTGCTAAGTGGGGAGTCTGCCTCTCCCTGCACCCCTCTTCGGGCTTGTTCTCTCTCTCTCTCTCTCTGTCGCTCTCTTCATCTCTCTCTCTCTCTAATAAATAAAATCTTTTTAAAAAAGAAAATATATAAAATAGCTTATTTCATATGCTATTTTATTTTTTAAATATTATATTTATTTGAATGTCTAAGGCTCAATTTAGCAAGAAAGTTACTATACCTATTTGAGGAAAACAATAAAATATTAAAGATAAAGTCCCAAAAATAAAACTTAAAAAATGCAGAGATAGGGATCCCTGGGTGGCGCAGTGGTTTGGCACCTGCCTTTGGCCCAGGGCGCGATCCTGGAGACCCGGGATCGAATCCCACGTCGGGCTCCCGGTGCATGGAGCCTGCTTCTCCCTCTGCCTGTGTCTCTGCCTCATTCTCTCTCTCTCTCTCTCTGTGACTATCACAAATAAATAAAAATTAAAAAAAAATGCAGAGATATACCATGATTCTGATTGGGAAAATTTATCATTTCTTTCTAAAACTAATAACTGTAATGCAATGATAATCACAATCCAAACTGAACATATTTTGTAACTGGATACAATTATTTTAAATTTCATGCAGAGAATGGGAACAGAATATCCAAGAATAGCAAGAAAATTATGACAAAGAAATAGCAGATATCACCAAATATTAAAAGTTACCATAAATCCACTATAATGAAAATAGTAAGGTACTGGCATATGAACAGAAAATTAAATCAGTGGAACAGAGTAGAGTCCAGACTAGGTCCAAGTACATATGGAAACTCAATATATGGCAATGGCAGAAGATCCATTCAATGGGATAAGGACTGTTTTATGAATAAATGTTCTTTGCACAGTAACTAATTATCTGGAAGAAAACAAAACTCCATATCCTAAAATAAACTCCAGATCTATTAAAGACTTAAAATACAGAAAAAGAAAGTCACTAAAAACATGAAAAGAGATTTAAGGAGGGGAGACCCTCCTCCATAAACCAGAAAAAAACAAAAGCTGTACAAGCAAATAGATAAATATCAAACCCCTCAAAAAATCATAACACAGGTGACAGATAAAAGGTTTATATCACTAATATAATAACACATTAGATAGATGATGGATAGATAGATAGATAGATAGATAGATAGATAGATTTCCATCCCTCCTCTCACCTAACCAACAAACTCTCCCTGGGCATTTTAATTTTCATGCTTTTAAGTATGATCTATAGGCTAATCATACAAGCATAGATTGATTCTCCTTTAAATTCGTAGTGTCCATGGGCGCCTGGGTGATTCAGCCAGGTAAGTGTCCAACTCTTGATTTCAGCTCAAGTCATGATCTCAGGGTCATGAGATCGAGCCCAACTACAGGCTCTGTGCTGGGCATGGAGCCTGCTTAAGATTCTCCCTCTACCTCTGCCCCTCCCCACCCCCTGCTCAAACTCTCTCTAAAAATAAATTAATTAATTCATAGTGTTTGGCTTCAAGTGGGCTCCCAACATTTTCCAGTGATCCTATATTTCTCTTAACATCTCTCCCACATCTACACAGTGGATTCAACTCATAGTCTTCAAAGTTCCAACCTCACCACCTCCTTTATCACTCATAGTAAAAACACAGCAAATGATCTTACTTCTTTTTTTTTTTTTTTTTTGAAAATTTTATTATTTTTTTTTTATTTGCATTTTTTTTATTGGTGTTCAATTTACTAACATACAGAATAACACCCAGTGCCCGTCACCCATTCACTCCCACCCCCCGCCCTCCTCCCCTTCTACCACCCCTAGTTCGTTTCCCAGAGTTAGCAGTCTTTACGTTCTGTCTCCCTTTCTGATATTTCCCACACATTTCTTCTCCCTTCCCTTATTTTCCCTTTCACTATTATTTATATTCCCCAAATGAATGAGAACATATAATGTTTGTCCTTCTCCGACTGACTTACTTCACTCAGCATAATACCCTCCAGTTCCATCCACGTTGAAGCAAATGGTGGGTATTTGTCAAAATGGAAGGAGAGATAAAGAGCTTCCAAGACAGGCAGCAACTAAAAGAATATGTGACCTCCAAACCAGCTCTGCAAGAAATTTTAAGGGGGCCTCTTAAAATTCCCCTTTAAGAAGAAGTTCAGTGGAACAGTCCACAAAAACAAAGACTGAATAGATATCATGATGACACTAAACTCATATCTCTCAATAGTAACTCTGAATGTGAACGGGCTTAATGACCCCATCAAAAGGCGCAGGGTTTCAGACTGGATAAAAAAGCAGGACCCATCTATTTTCTGTCTACAAGAGACTCATTTTAGACAGAAGGACACCTACAGCCTGAAAATAAAAGGTTGGAGAACCATTTACCATTCGAATGGTCCTCAAAAGAAAGCAGGGGTAGCCATCCTTATATCAGATAAACTAAAATTTACCCCGAAGACTGTAGTGAGAGATGAAGAGGGACACTATATCATACTTAAAGGATCTATTCAACAAGAGGACTTAACAATCCTCAATATATATGCTCCGAATGTGGGAGCTGCCAAATATATAAATCAATTATTAACCAAAGTGAAGAAATACTTAGATAATAATACACTTATACTTGGTGACTTCAATCTAGCTCTTTCTATACTCAATCTTACTTCTTTCTTCATCAAAGAAAGTAGAATTCTCTCTGGAGGATTCCCTCAAATTCTCACAACAAATCAATAGGCAAATATACTTTCATCCTCAACCATCCTTCTGTCCTTCTGTAACAAATAAGTTAGATCTCTCTCCCTCTAGAAAGTTCATCCCTCTACCTGTGCTCTGCATCCCATCCTCTCCAGGTCCTTGCTTGATTCATCTTCCCCTCTCTTTCCTTCACTTCTCGCTGTCAAATGGCTCCTTCCCATTGGCATTTAAAGATATTTATGTCTCTCCTCTAATTAAAACAAAAAAGATCATCCATTTACTTCTTCTGTAAATACTATCCTCTCTTCCCTTGGGTTCCATGGCACTAATTCTCCTAGTTACCCTTCTGATCACTCCGACTCTTTTGCCTGTATCTTAGATGCCAGTATTCAGAGAGTTGTTTTTTTTTTTTTTTTTTAATTCGGAGAGTTCTAACACATGAACTCCCTTAGGTGATCTCATCAACTTCTAAGACCTCAATACCACCTATATGACAGTGCCTTGCTTATCTTTTCTTTTAATTTTTAAAATCTCTATTGAGATATAATTTACATACCATAAAGTGCATCTGTTTTAAGGGGGATGATTCAATGATATTTGCTAAATTTACAGAATTGTGTTATTATTAGTGCAGTCCAACTTTAGAATAATTCTTTCACCCCAAAAAGATCCCTATTTGCTTTGCTTATCCTTATTTCTTTCCTGAGCCACTCTCCTGAAGTTGAGACCCACATATTTAACTGCTTAGTGACATTTTCCTTTGCATAACCACGGGCACCACAAACTCAGTGTTTCTGAAACCAAACACATATCCTTCCCATTTTCTTTTCCTTTTGACCCTATTCTTCTCTGATGTCCCCTAAATGAGTGAATGGCACTGCTGGCCCCTCAGAAATCCTGGGCATCATTCTTAACTTCCCTTTCTCATCCCCTATATCCCATGAATTGTCAAATCCCATATCTTACTTCCTAAAGATAACTCAAATCTGTCCCTTTCTATCCTTTATCATTACTTTACTAGTTCTATCCACTAGAATCTCTTCCTTCGATTAATCCACCCTTCCATCCATCTAACTATCCATTCACCCAACAAATGTGCACCGAGCGCCTACTATATACTGGGAACTGTGCTATAGCAGTCACCTAATTGGTCCCTCTGTCTTTGGTCTTGAATCTTCTCAATGTGATCTTAACCCAGCATCCAGGCAGCATAATCTGTTTCAAGACACACTATTTCCAGACTTAAAATGGCTTCATACTAACTTTTGATTGGTTTCCCCCTGATCTTGGGATGAATTCCAAACTTCTTTTTTTTTAAGATTTTATTTATTCATTCATGAAAGACACAGAGAGAGATGCAGAGACATAGGCTAAGGGAGAAGCAAGCTCCCTGCAGGAAGTCCGATGTGGGACTCAATCTTGGAACACCAGGATCACAATCTGAGCCAAAGGGAGACACTCAACCACTGAGCCACCCAGGCAACCTGAATTCCAAACTTCTTGACATGATTCTTAAGATCATGTCTGATGAGGTCCCTCTTTCCCTCTCTAAATCTCATGTCCCATCATGTCCCTTGGACAAGTCACTTAGCTATGTGAATTTCCTCATCAGAAAAAAAAATGGGGCTAATGACAGTGCCTATCTCAGAGGGAAGTTGAAAGGATTAAATGAGCAAATGAACAGGAAGCCCATATAGCACAATGGCAGGCACATATTGTCAGTAAATGTCCGCTATCATTTTGCATTGCTTACTGCTGCTTCATACTGTTAGCTCTGCTTCCCCAACTAGACTATGGTGTCTTCAAAGACAAAGACAGTGACTTACATATCTGCCCCAGTCCCCCAGAGCCCTTCAAACAATGCTAAGCACACAGTAGAGCTCAAGAAATACCTTCTGATAAAGGTTCACAAAGGAAAAAGAGACAAAGGTTTTATTGACTAAGGGTAGTTACTGTTTAAAAGACAAATACCCACCATTTGCTTCAACGTGGATGGAACTGGAGGGTATTATGCTGAGTGAAGTAAGTCAGTCGGTGAAGGACAAACATTATATGTTCTCATTCATTTGGGGAATATAAATAATAGTGAAAGGGAATATAAGGGAAGGGAGAAGAAATGTGTGGGAAATATCAGAAAGGGAGACAGAACGTAAAGACTGCTAACTCTGGGAAACGAACTAGGGGTGGTGGAAGGGGAGAAGGGCGGGGGGTGGGAGTGAATGGGTGACGGGCACTGGGGGTTATTCTGTATGTTAGTAAATTGAACACCAATAAAAAATAAATTAAAAATAAATAAATAAATAAAAGACCACAAAGAATATACACCAAAACACAGGAACACCATTTGTTTTCACCTACTGGACTAATGACGTGTCAACTGGGTAAGCAGTTGTACAGTGGGTTAGTGTTAAGTAATAGGACTCAGCAGCGCTCACTGGAAGTCAGCGGTTTTCTTCCAATGGTTTGCTGCCAATGCTCCTGTTTTTGACAGAAATGGAGTATGAAAGCATGAAGATGTTTAATTCTACTCCCTGGAGTACAGACAATATGCAACTTGCCTACTCATGTGTGAGATCAGATTTTTTTGCTTCTTAAGTATAAATGTGTTCTCTCTCTGCTACCAATATAACATAAATCCCATTTCATTCGAAAGCCAATGGAATCCTCCTAAAATAGCTCAGATTTCTTGGCTGATGACTGGGTGGCAATCAGAATCCCAGAATAGCCCTGGGAGGCTAGAAAATCCAGAGCTCTTCGGATGCTAGCACACCCTACAAATTTGGCAAGAAGTCCCCTGTGTGCGCACTAGGTAGTACACTGGCACACTGTGATTATTTTCCCCTTCTTTTTCACATACTTTCTGACCATTTGCCATTGTGACCCTTTTCTGCCTTGTCTCCTCACCTTCTCCAGTCATTCTCCTTTCCTGTGATGGCCTCTCCACCTGACATGTTTCTAGGAAAACATCTTTGTGCACTCTTTTGCCAGCTGATCTGGATATAGAGTAGGAGGGAGGAGCTAGAGGTGGAACTCTAGCTCTACAGGACATGGACTCCCATTGGTACAATGCAATTTTGTAGCTAAAGTCTTCCTGATTTAGAAATTATTCCAAAGCCAATGATTGTCTTGTGCCTTTGATGTTGCAAAGGAGAAGTTGGAGCCTGCGTGGGAAATAGAGGAGGGGGGGACCTGCTCTGAACACAAGAGACAATGCTTCTAATTGGAGGAAACAAAAGGTAATCTCCTCCAGGTGTGACCTGGTCTCTCCTATATGTGGAAAATACTAAGGGTTTGAAAAGAACCATCCTAGGGGAAAAAAAACAAACAAACAGAGGTCAAAGAGGACCTCACAATCCAGTTTAAACACCAATTCTCTCACTGGACATAAGTTCTTCTTTCCACATATGCCCTCTTTACAATATCCCCCCTACACACACACACACACACACACACACACACACACGACAAACACCCAGGAAGCCATTGATGAAATTGACAGAAGACGCGTATAGCAAATGCAAAGGCATATAAGAGCATGCACCTGCTCTATGGAAAGCTTATCCCCACAAAGAAAGGTATGCCCACATACTGCTCCAGATATACACCATGCCATTCCCACATGGGCACATCCTCACACAGCACACCAAGACTGGTTATCCAGACAGGCATCACAGAGAGAGAGGCAGAGACCTAGGCAGAGGGAGAAGCAGGCTCTCTGCAGGAACCTGATGCAGGACTCAATACCAGGACGCCAGGATCATGACCTGAGCCAAAGACAGATGCTCGACCACTGAGCCATCCAGGTGCCTCTCCCTTCACGTTTAATACAGCATGTGATTAAAACGAGCAAAGACTTTAGAGTCTGGCCAGATGCCAGCCCTCACTCTGCCACTTATCTGGGACTCTTTACAAATCAGTTATCTGCTCTATGCTTCAGTTTCCCCATCTGTAAGCTGAGAATAATCATAGCACTTACCTCGTGAGTTTATTGTGAGGATTAAATGAGCTAACGCAACCAAAGCTCTCAGCAGTAATGAGAGTTTCCAGAAGCACCTGAGAAGGGTCTGTAAACTTGGATTGGAAGATATGATCTAAGTGAGTAGGGGGCAGGGACTGATGTGTGGAATTCTCGTGCTGTCCGGATGGGAGTCTAGAGCCGATTCCCCGGGCGTACATGCACTTCTCAGTAATCTCCACCCGAGGACACAGGTCCACCATTCCTTGTAACAATGTACCCACTCTTTTCCCAAGGAAATCTATGTATTTGCAGTCATTGGGGTATTTATTTGTCATCTGTTTAAGTGTGATAACATTAAGTACCCCTTTGAGAGTAAATCTTTCCTGTCAATTTCTTTTGTAACTATTAAGAGGAACACGAGCAGCGTGGAGATCGTTTTTCCCTTGCACCATGCTCATGCACAAGCCTAGAAGGAGGACCCCACCAAGCAGTCTCAGGAAGGAAATGCAGGTCCCACAGCAAACTGACTGCGTGACTCGGGTCCGTATCGGTAACCCCCACTCTATTTTCACCCCTCACTTGAGTCTCATGGCACAAAAATAATCTGAGCAAGTAAAAGTGCCTTAATAGTGGACAGTCCTGCTTCCCTCTGCCAACTCTAGCAGTAATCCTCCCTCTACTTCCTACCCCATGAAGGGCTGTTAGGAGAGAGATGCTCCAGGCTCTCAAAAATAGGTACATGAGAGGCTTGCCATGGAGTCAGGAGCACCAAGCCTCCAGATAGATGACCTATGCCTCTAGAGCTGTTTAATGAAGGGAGAAAAAAACATCTAACTTCTCTTATCCCCAGGTTCATCATGTGTAAAATGAAAGTACCACCAATGGTGTCATGGGGTTGTCACAAACACTAAGTGGCATCAGGAACAAGAATGCCTCGGGGCACTTGAATAGCTCAGTTAGTTAAGTGTCTCCTTTTGGCTCAAGTCATGATCTCAGGGTCCTGGGATTGAGCCCTGCTTCCAGCTCTCTGTTCAACAGGTAGTCTACTTCTCCCTCTCTCTCTGTTCTCTCGATTGCTCTCAAATAAATAAATAAAATATTTTAAAAAAGAATGTGAGGTGCCTGTATGGCTCAGTGGTTGAGTGTCTGCCTTCAGCTCAGGGCGTGATCCCAGGGTTCTGGGATCGAATCCCGCATCAGGCTCCCAGCAAGGAGCCTGCTTCTCCCTCTGCCTATGTCTCTGTCTCTTTCTGTGTGTCTCTCATGAATGAATATATAAAATCTTTAAAAAAATAAAAATTAAATTTTAAAAAAAGAATGCCTCTGATCACATGATGCCCGGTACATAGGATTCTTTCCCACTCCCAATCCTTGCTCACCATATCACACAGCTGGACTTCTCTAGACAGACAGGGGAAGACAGGGCATTTCCTTCTCTTTTTAATTTAATTTTATTTATTTGAGAGAGAGAGAAAGAGAGAGAGAGAGAAGGAAGGAGCAGGGGGAAGGACAGAGGCAGAGAAAGAAGCAGGCTCCCTGCTGAGGGGCTCCATCCCAGGACCCAGAGATCATGACCTGAGCCGAAGGCAGACACCCAGCCTACTGAGCTACCCAAGCACCTCAGAAAGGGCATTTCTTTCTTTTTTTTTTATTTATGATAGTCTCAGAGAGAGAGAGAGAGAGAGAGAGAGAGACAGGCAGAGGGAGAAGCAGGCTCCATGCACTGGGAGCCCAATGTGGGATTCGATCCCGGGTCTCCAGGATCACGCCCTGGGCCAAAGGCAGGCGCCAAACCGCTGTGCCACCCAGGGATCCCAGAAAGGGCATTTCAATGGCTGTGTGCATGTCTGTTATACTGGTGGTAGTTATTTTAGTTTTATGGGCACTCTTTGTCTTTGTTTTAGTTTGGTATGGTTTTGGGGGTTGGATTGAGACAAGAAAGATTGAAGGTAGGGGTAGAACTGGAAACATTTAATGGTAAGAGTGGGCTTGACAGGACTTTAGTTTGAATTATTAGAATTCCACCAACTTTCCAAGGGCATGCTGGAAAGGGGGAACCTGGTGGGCTGCAAAGAGTGGAGCCAGGAGGGAATCCAAAACTAGAAACTTCTGGTCATTCAGTGAGTAACTTGGAATTTGAACACCAGGAAATGAGTGGGAGTCAGCAGATGGGAAATGGGGCTATGAAACGAGCTTCATTGAGCCAAAAAAGTGCAAAATCAGAATGAGAGTGCATGCCTCTATGAACTGTTTTGACTATGAAAACATGACTACACCAGAGTTTCTGTGCCCTACAGATGTGGCAGAGGAGAGGAAAAACAATATTAATCCTAACTCATTTTATCCTTACAATCCTGCCATGTGTCCATACCCTCCAAATGTTTCAAATGCAGCAGTTATTTTTTATAAAGATTGTATGTATATGTATGTATGTATTTATTTATTTATCTTTTTATTTGAGAGAGAGAGCGAGTGAGCACATGAGCAGGGGCAGAGGCAGAGGGAGTACCAGACTCCCCACTGGGTAGGGAGCCCAACATGGGGCTTGATCTCAAGACCTTGAGATCATGAACTGAGCCAAGGGCGGATGCTTAACCGACTGAGCCACCCAGGTACCCACATCCTCAAATTTTTTATTTCACTAGAGTATAGCAAGAATGGCCAAAAAGTATGTTTGAAAAAGAACTGAACACTTTATATGACTGAAAAATTATAAAACATTTGCTTTCCTAGTATAAAAATATGCTTACACCTCCGTTTCCACAGTTGATTCAGGTTTTTCACCTATATTAAATGTCAATTGCCCTATACTTAATAGGATTGAATGTAGCACTCTGAACTAATCATTTTAGTGGTATAAATGAATAGACTAAGTCACTATGCACTTATTTTTCATTGTTCATGAAAAACATTTTCTCCACCTGTAATTCCACATTGGTTTTAAAATAGCTATTTTACTCTCACCAGGTGCTAGTAGCTCAAACCCTCCTCGGGAGCTGTTAAGTTGGCTCTACTTGCTCTGTCGACTCTCAAAAAATACAGAACATTTTGACTAATAAATATTTTTTAAAAATCCCAAAGAACTCTCTCTTTTTAAAACCACTAGAAATGAAAGTATGGGTCCCTCTCTCAAACTTTTCTTTCTTTCTTTCTTTCTTTCTTTCTTTCTTTCTTTCTTTCTTTCTTTCTTTCTTTCTTTCTTTCTTCTTTCTTTCATTTTTTGCCCTTGATGAGAGGCAGTAATCAAGAAGAATCTGGGCAGAATAATGGGTGAGTTTATTTAAGTATCAACTTAAAGACTCCCTTAGATATGCTTTCAGAAGGACAATGAACTTTTTCCCCACTAGATAAAATTTAATTCAGTAACTGCAAATGAGCAGCTTATTGAGCACAAGAACCTCTTTTAGTATACCACCTTTGCAGAGTTATTGATGGGTTATTGAATACGGTCATATGGCTGAGATTCCTGACATTTTTAAGCGCTGCAATTCACTACCACTCTCCTTCCCAAGGAGAGTTCTAGATTATGTAGATTAAATTTGAAATTGATTGTGAGCATATGAGAATCACTGTCCTCCCCGCCCTTGAAATAAAGATAAATACCTCTAAAAGTCCTGAATCAAGGAGAGAAATCTCTGGCAAAGGTGTGGTACCCAGAATGTTACTAAGTACTACCTATGACTGCTAACAACTGCTCCTACTACTCCTATTCCTACTCCTATCGCTACAACAACTACTACTGCCATTTACTGAGCTTTGACTATCCCAGGCACAGTAGCAAGTGTTTTGCATGTACTACCTTTCCCTTCCAGGTATGATTAGTCTAAGTTCTACGGATGATGAAACCGAGCTCAGAGTAGTTATGTGTCCAAAGTAACAACAGTGAGCGTGACTCCTGTCTGGTCTGCTCCAGAGCTACCACAACACACTGCATCCCAGAACCTACATACCATTCCTAGAAGGATGGAATTATAGACACTGGGGCTTTGGAGCTGGGCAAGAGAGCCCTTGGTTGGAAAGGTGGCTGGAAGCCAAATGAGGAAGGGAAATGAAGCATGTGTGGTGTGAGTCAGAGTGGACCTAGTGACTCCTACTACTAGCTAGCCAGTCACAGAATAAACAACTAAAGTTTGCATGAGTGTTTGCAAGTCAGATTGTTTTGTACTTCAACAGGTTAATAACTATCACTCCAGTTCTCTTTTTGCCTTCACCATCAAACTTCTGGTGGGCTGCATTTCCTTACAACTTAAATCTCTCCTTGACCTTTCTGAATCTGTCTTCCATCCTCACCTCACCGCTGAACCTTCTCTATCAGAGGTCACTCTGAGTGATATCTTCTAGTATGGCATTGCTACTACTCCAATGGACCCTACCAAGCCTTCCACACCTTGAAGGCTTCTCTTCCTTTGCTGCTTTGACTCTTCTGTTTTTCGTTTCTCTTTTGCTCTCCTCCAGCATTCAAATCCCTCACTCATACCCTTTACACAATCCAAATCAACCTCACGATGGGTCAGGAAACACTGATGATGGACAAGAGACATCCAAGCGGTGTGTACCTTGGCTTTGCCAAAGGAAGCACAGTGGGGTGGTTAGGGGCATAGGCTCTGGAGCTAAAATTACCTGGATTCAAACCCTCACTGTGTTACCTACTAGCAGCATGACCTTGGTAAATCGCTTTATTCCCTCTGTATCTCAATGTTTTATCTATAAAGTAGGAGTGGGCATCTGGGTGGCTAAGCGGCTAAGCATCTGCTTTCAGTTCAGGTCATGATCTCATCCTGGGATGAGTTCTGCATCAGGCTCCCTGTTCCACGGGGAGCCTGCTTCTGCCTCTGCCTCTGGCTCTCTCTCTCTCTCTCATGAATAAATATTTTTTTAAAAAAGCAGGAATAATAATAGTGTTTACCTCATAGAGTTGTCGTAAGGATGAAATGAGTTTACATATATAAGGCATTTACTTGGAACATAGTAAATCTTCATTAAGTGTTACCTATTACAGTCTGTATGAAGGTAATTTCTAAAATGTTAATTATTTCCACAAGTGAATCATTTACTTCTGATATTTGAATTGTTTTTCAAGATGTATTTAATTTTAAAGAGAGAGAGAGAGTGCACACAGGTGGGAGGGGCAGAAGGAGAGGGAGAGAGAAACTCAAGTAGACTCCTCACTGAGCGCAGATCCCAATGTGGAGCTTGATGCCATGACCCTGAGATCACAACCTGAGCTGAAACCCAAGAGTTGGATGCTTAACTGACTGAGCCACCCAGGTGACCCTGTGATCTTTAAATTTTTTAAAGGCACGCCATTCATTCCTCAGTAAGCTCCCAAAAAGCTCCACACTCTTTCCATGTATTTCATGAAGGACAGTTTGTTGTTGTATTCTGAGTGACAAACAATTGGACCAATCTGTCCTGGGCCTTCTTGTTCTAGACTTTCTCCATGGCTTTACGTGCTACTTAGGTGCTCATGAGTCCTATGTCTTTATCAGTTCCCCACACCTCTCTCCTGACCTCCAGATCTAGCCAGCTGGCTGCCTACTGGGCATTTCTTACCTGACTATCTGACCCACAGTGTAACATACCTCTAGTGTCTGAAAAGAATTCCATTTGTCAGGACACTTGGGTGGCTCAGTGGTTGAGTGTCTGCCTTTGGCTCAAGTCGTGATCCTGGGGTCCTGAGATTGAGTCCCGCATCAGGCTCCCCATAGGGAGCCTGCTTCTCCTTCTCCCTATGTCTCGGCCTCTCTCTCTCTGTGTCTCTCAGGAATAAGTAAAGAAAATCTTAAAAAAAAAAAAGAACTCCATCTGTATTTCCTGACTTAGTTAAAAGGTAACACATCTGTTCAGTGCCAAGCTAGAAACCTGGGGATCATCCTACTATTCTCACACCACTTTAACCATGATATCTAACTGATCACCAAGTAACATTGATTCTACCTCCCAGGAGTGTTTTGAATTTCTCCCCTCCTCCGTAACCCTATTACCATAACTCTACAACTGCTACCTTAGGTTGGGCCTTTGTCTCTCCCAGCATTAGTGAAAGCCACCTAACTTGTCCTTTTGCCTTTCCTTTTGACCTTTGACCCCTGCTCTATCTGGGGTACTCTAGCCAGAGCAATCCTGAAATGCTGGCCTTATCCAGTTATTCACCCATTTTAAATCCTTCCATGGATCCCCAGAGTCTTCAGGTTAAAGTCCAAATACCTACACACGGCCTACAAGGCCCTTCGTTACCTGGGCCCTAGCTATTTCTCCACACTCATCTCTTGCAATGATTCTCACATCTCACATTCTGACTGAATCTTGATGTGCCCTGCCCATCCCTCTGCCCTTGACCCTTCCGTAGTCTCACATGAGGTCCCCTCTACTACCTTACCTTATTTTCGTTGGCAAGATTCTACTCTTACTTCAAGAGAACTCTTTTTTTTTTTTTTTTAAATTTCCATCCTGCAGTCTTTCCTAAGTCCCTCGGGCAGACTCAGGTGTTTCTCTCCCTATGCTAGCCTGTCATCTTGCACTTACTTTCATTACAATAATTACTACTTCACACTGTATTTGACATTCTACCTGCCACATAAGTTCCCTGAGTTGAGGGCAGGGACCGTTTCCCATTTATTTCCATCTACTGAGTGTCCACCCAGGGCATAGCATACCATTTTGCCCAAATGACATGCTCTCTTCTGCCTCTACTAATACCTCTGCTCTTCTTCTCAGCAGAGGGAGTAATTTATTCCTCCACATTCACACAGTTGGCTAAAATGCCTCTTCTCTATGAAATTTTCCCTGATGACACTTAATTCACTCCTACTCATTCCTTCATTTCATCATGTCCTCAAGGCTTGGAGAAGAATCTTCCAAAAAACATATTTGTGCTTTAGTGATTTAGATTCGATCCTTATTTATCTAGCTTGACGACTCTCAAACATTTAAGGAGCATGTGCTGAAATCATCCACAGGAGCATGCTTTTAAAAAATTAATTCCTGTTAAAGCACCTATTTTTATGCCTGGAGAATAGTCAAGCATTGGCTCTTGCCCTTCCCAAACCGAATACCCTGTCAGTGTGCGATGCAAGCAGAAAGGAGGAGAACATGCAGCTACCTATGGTAAGGCTCCTGAAAGCAACTGAAGACCCAGCTAAGGGAAGCCATTCAGTTCCTTAAAAGGCTGGAAGAAGGGACCAGAAAGAAATCCACCTGCCCACGGAGCTCCTGGGATGGCCTAAGCCATTGTACTGCAGCGGTTCTGGGGGGACGAAAACAGGTGGCCCATGAAACCTCCAGGAAAGTGCTTTCGTAAGCTCATGTACCTGAAAAGTTAACAAGGCTGAGGAGGTAAAAATGGAAAGACTACACTACATTCACGTGTACTCGCTACACTGCATGCTGCTTCATAAATCTTCCTCTTTCTCACCGGCTACCATACTTTTCCCTAGCTAGGATCCAAATTTTCTGGAGGCCATCAACAGAGTATAGTTCCCAAACTGCCCACAACACACAGGACACAGTGTTGACCAAAGAAACACTTTGTTGTTGACTGACCGATTCTGAAGCTCTGTATTCACAATTTTTTTCTTCCCCTCAATAGTTTCAGGAATGCTTATTATTCACAGAACAGTTCAGTCTTGGAAGCCAAGAGGAAATATTCATCAGTCGGTATACATTCTCCCTGGGCTATGCATTAAACAGGGATTTCCTTTGGAAATGTCAACAAAGGATGCCTGATGAGACAGGACAAAGAACTATATATAGAGATCAAGTGGCAAGAGTGGGAGGTCAAAGCATGCCCTCCCTCAACCAGATTAAAGGAGGCTTCGTTCTGCTCAGGCCTCCTTCCCATGCTCTCCAGCCCCAGCAACAACAACAACAACAAAAAATAGTTTCCAACTGCCTATTCCCCTGAATTCTGGAAGCTGGGCAGCAACTGGAACAGGCTGACTTACTAAAGAATTCAGCCAACAAATCTGTGGTGATCCTAATCTCTGTTTCTGTAATAATAGGAAGACTGCGACTGTGTTTACTTTCGGAGGGAGAATCAAGAACAAGAAGAAAGAAGCAGCAGAGAGGCAGTATTTACGGCCCCTTTATGAAAAGTCAATCTGCTACAACAAAAACATTTGCAGACAATAAGGAAGAGGAACACGTTTGGCAGGAAAATAGCCCTATTCCAGTTCTCTCAGAAGTGCCTGAGCTGGTAGCCTCCACACAACCCCCCTCCCCCAATGTGAAAAGCCTGGTTCATACCACGAATACAGTCATCCCCTATAGACAAAGCTGGATTCGATAAAATGAAAAAAATTTTCAAATCACCCTTTAGTGTCCGGTTCGATCTCATGATAGACAACTTCCTACTATTTATTTCACTGCATAAAGTATTTATAAGCATCTGTGAAGTCTCGAGTCCCTTCTTTCACTGCATTTCTAATCCCAGGGATCATTCCAAAGCCTTCTGGACACACAGGCTCTGTGCTGAATGAGTATAATTAAGTACCCTGGACTCACCCTATTATTATGGAGACGTTTAGGGCACATCCCTAACCTTTCAGAAGGGATGATGTCATAGAGTCCAGCCATGCTCTTCCATGGAGCATCTTGTAGAGTTCCTGTCAAAGACAGAATCCAAAACTGGGGAGCCCATGGAGTTAACTCCCAGAATGCCCTCTTGCCCTTGAACATGTAATGCAGGATCTCATGGTTCTTTGCCAAATGACAGTTAACATTTTTATCCCATTGTCTGTATTTCCTGCACCTGTATATCCAATCAGGGTGGATTTGTGCCATGTGTGAGCCTTTCGAAGGGTACCTGTGGTGTTTTCTTTATACCTGGTACAATGCTGTGCATAAATAGTATTAGCAAAAGGTGACCTTTGGTGCGCCAGAGCAGACAGTGGCCTGTGCGAAGGATCTAACAAGCATCTCTAAGGGATGCTCTTAAACCCCTCCTCTGTTGGTTCATCAGGGGGCTGCTCTTCTCTCCCACTTGGCTTATATTAGGCAGCACTGGTGTCAGCTCCTGAAGGCTCAAGCCTGGAGTCCTGACTTCAGAGAGGCACTGTTAAAACCTTGCCTGTTACCTAAAGGGCCAGAATGAGTCCTCCTCTGTTAATACAATGATGCATTGTTTTACAAAGCTAGCTTCTAGCCACTTGAAAAGAGTAGGGTACTGAATACAAAGGTTTGATTGGTGCAGTGGGCTGGGCAGGGCTGGAGCAGGGTTCTGTTTGGGTGAGGCTGGTCTGAGTGATAAACTTCCCAGGGTGGGAGGTGATAAGATGTTAGAGAGGTCTCAAGGCGAATAAGCAAAGAAAGCAAACTGCTTACTTTGTTCATGTGACTACAACTTATGCTATACTTAATAGTCTTTTTTGATGAGAATGAGGACGGTGATAATTACAAGTTCTAACCACATTTTATTCACTATTAGCTGTTACCCTGCCCTCAATCATGAGAATTCTAAGCCGAGGGATTCCTTATCTTGTCTCCTGCTTACAATGCTCCCTTGTGTCTCCACCAGTGTGGGTTTCTTGTACTGTAATCTAACAGTATAATCAGAAGCTTTGATAGAGTGGAACAGAGAGGGATTCTGACTAACTGAAAAGCACTCTAAAATGCCTTCTGTTTTGTTTCTCCCCACATGGGAAGAATGAAATCGACTAGCAAAAGAACAGTCTAAAGGAAGTCACCACTCACAGAATCATGAGCCCTGAAATCTGGAAGACACATGGAAGGTCAGGTAGTCAGTTCAACCCTTTATTTTACAGGTAAGGATACTGATGCTGAGAGAGAAAGTGACTTTCCTCAAATTTCCATTACCAATTAAGGGCACCCTATGCACCCTGTATCCAGTATCTTATGCACCCTGCCTACAGTGCCACTCTCTTCCACAAATGGAGTGTCCTAGCGGGGATTAAATTGAGATGCTAAACTCATCATCCAGGTACACCCACCCGACTTTAAGAAATGCATGACTTGAAGAAATCCAAATAGTCAGGAGTGCTTATTCACATGAGGACAATTCTTTTTCTTACTAGAAGATTCTCACACTCTCTTAAGTAGAAATCCCTAGGTGGGATTTCACTTGAACCACGACATTTATCTGTCACATAAGTAAGATTAGAACTAGACCATTGGGTTGTAAATAGAATTAGAAACCTTTTTAGCCAATCACTGCCCCAGGAAGAGCCCTATCACATCTCACCCGACCCAGTTTAGAACTTGAAGCCCTACCATGGCCTCTTCAACAAAACCAACACAAAAACAAAGGCTACAGCTGGAGTCCCATGCTCTTGAGAAAGAGAGGGAAATAACATCTTTCTTTTATCACATCCACTTCTGAAAAGACTGACTCCTCTTGTAAGCTCTGCTCTTTGATGTAGACTTGACGTAGGTAACAGATTTCAAAAACCTTAGACTTGTGTGACACTTTACAATTCACAGACAACTTGAACATAGATATCATTTGTTGACGACAAGAGTAGGTGGAATGGTGATGAGTGAGAATCAAGTGAGGGGCATGGAAACAAAGGGAGGAGAGGCTAGAAACAGGAAAAGCCGTCCTGAAAGTACTCTTATAGATATGAGAGGGCACAGAATGAACCTCGGCCTACTCTAAGGACCTGGGATTTCCCAGCTTCCCCTATGACACCCCAGCCATCTCTTTAGGGGGCTGCAGTGTCCAGTTTGATGAAGGAAGAAACACACTTCATGTTGGATTCTCATATGGCCTGCCACTGGGAAAGGAGAATGGACCCCCCCCTGGACCACTGTCTCCCCAGTCCATCGCTGTCTCCCCAGTCCATCACCCACCACCCATCTATTTCTGTTTAACAATAGACATTTGCCCCTTTTCTTGGAACGAGCATCCTAAGGAAATGAGATCCCCTAGAACTATCATTCAGCTCTTCACTCCAAATGGCTTAGCTACATTCTTGACAAGCCTCCAGTGCCCTCAAAGGATCGTCTCATCCAGGTCCTCTGAAAGAGTTGCAAATGTTTGCATTACGTACCTCGACTTGTTGGCAGATCTGTATTAGTTTGGCCATTTGATTTTCTAGTTCACTGTTGCGCTTCACCAGGTTGGTGAGGTTCATCTCCAGAGTTTGCTTCCATCACAGAGAGGGTAAAGCCAGAGGGAAACAGGGAAGAGGGGAAAAAATAAGAAATGTTCAGTGAACTTGAGAACCAATATTAGGTGGAGATCATTCAGTCAGCTGACAAGCATTTCAAAGATTCACTGAGGGATCCCTGGGTGGCGCAGTAGTTTGGCGCCTGCCTTTGGCCCAGGGCGCGATCCTGGAGACCCGGGATCGAATCCCACATCAGGCTCCTGGTGCATGGAGCCTGCTTCTCCCTCTGCCTGTGTCTCTGCCTCTCTCTCTCTCTCTGTGACTATCATAAATAAATAAATAAATAAGGAGAATTATTTAAAAAAAATAAAAAGATTCACTGAGCACTTACTGCAAACCAAGCACTATTCTAGGTGCTAATTATAATAATACTGTACCTTTGCTCCAGACTCTCATTATTGGGGAAAAGATGATATTCACAGCTTCGCGGATACAGGAATTTAATGATATTAAGGAGACCATATGTTTTCTATCATATTTTTAACTTTTTAACGTATATCACAGCATTTCATGTTGCCATCATAGTAACCCAGTGATGTAAGGAAAATAGGTATTAACCTCTCTTTTACAGATGAGTACACTAAGGGAACTATAATTTATTGAACAAGTAGTACTCGCCAGACACGATGTGAGACAATTTCATATATACCATTTAATAACTGTAACAACCCATGAGGTAGGATATGTCAGCATTTTACAGATGAGAACTGAGCTTCTGAATGGGGATAAAGTGTTCTTCACAGTCCTATAATTAGTGTGTGATTAAGCCGAGACTAGAACCCACCTCTCTAGCCTCGGTCATAGCTTTGCCCCAATATTCATGACTTTTTTTTTTTTGAAACATTTTAGATTTATCAGTAGTTTCCTTCAGAAAAAAAAGGTGCTATTTAAACTGTGAAGTTCATCAAAATCAAGCATTGTACCTCACAGCTTCCCTTCTTTGGCCCTAAGACAGTGCCTGTGCTACCCCTGGTGTAACATATCAACGTAGGCCATCCATTGCTCATCATTGCTTACTGGTACATAGCTTCCTTCATGCATACATTAGAAGCATTTTGCAAATATTTTTACTCTAACAGAATTACAATGGTGCTCAGAACTCTTAGCATATTTTCCATTGAACAAGCTACTCTCTTCCCGTTCCCTATGTGGAAAAAAACAGTGTGTTATTCACTCTAGATTGATAATGGGCTTTTAGGGGATCCCTGGGTGGCTAGCGGTTTGGCACCTGCCTTTGGCCCAGGGCATGATCCTTGGGTCCTGGGATCGAGTCCCACATCGGGCTCCCTGCATGGAGCCTGCTTCTCCCTCTGCCTGTGTTTCTGTCTCTCTGTCTCTCTGTCTGTGTGTGTGTGTGTGTGTGTGTGTGTGTGTGTGTGTGTGTGTGTCTTACGAATAATAAAATATTTTCTAATTTATTTTTAAAAATATTTTATTTATATATTTGTGAGACACACACACACACACACACACACACACACACACACTGAGGTGGAGACACAGGCAGAGGGAGAAGCAGGCCCCAGGCAGGGAGTCCGATGTGGGACTCAATTCCAGGACTCCAGGATCACGCCCTGAGCCAAAGGCAGATGCTAAACCGCTGAGCCACCCAGGGATCCCAGAATCTTTAAAAAATAATAATAATAATAGGCTTTTAGATTCCTCCCAATTCCCAAGCCTTCAGCTCCAGTGGCTGCTTCTCCCCCAGGGCCTGTCCCAAAATCTACTCCTCTCATACTCATCATCCCAACACCCCCACAAAGTCTGTTCCAAATGTAATACCCCAATCTCTTAGCCCTGGTTCTGCTAACATTCCTTCCTTTGGTTGTGTACATTTCTTCATTGCTGTATCCATGGCTCCTACAGTTTGTAGTTGCTCAAAGTTCATGTTTTTGATAAGAGGGGTTGGGAGGGAGCAAAGGGATGTGTGGGCAGTGGGAAAGGACTCATGCACTTGGCCCCTTTCTGGTCTACTAAATAGCTGGGGCTCCTTAGTATTCTTGGCACTGGCCAAGAATAAGTCCATCCCAGGGGGCATATTCCCATGGATATATGTATTTCTAGGATGGGGCAGTCTGATCACTAGTCTCAAACTGGATTATGAGAACCAGCTTCATCTTTGCTTCCCTTCTTGCCAGATCTCTCTTTGTTTCTTTGGCTTTATTCTCATGGATGTGATTTTTTCCCCCATGCATTCAACTGCTCTTGGTGGCTTTGGCACGGTTGTCTCCCCTGGCCCCCTTTAATTCTCCAACCATCTCAATCCGCGGGCTTCTCCTTAGCGAGGGTAAAGAGTGTCAAAAAGGGAGAACGGAGGCAGCAGTTAATGATTCGGACATGATCTTTTAGCTAAGTAGACGTCAAGAAATTAAAAAAAAAGGAATGGCAGAGTTCAGCGGTTGAATACAACAAAAGGTAATGAGCACCTACTCTGTTGAGGGTGCAGTGAATATTCCAAGAGAAAGAGGAGGTGAAACTAAGGTGGGTCTTCAAGTATAAGTAGGATTTTAACAAACATAGATGGAGGAGGACAGGGGGTCCCAGGCAGAGGGAATAACCTGAGTCAAAGTGAATAAATTATATAGACATGTTGGGGGAGAGAAATTGAATTTGGCTAGAACAGAAGGTACAAGAGAGTAGTGGGGGATGAGGCTGGAAATGGAGCCGGAGGTCCAGTTTTGAAGGCCTTGAAGGCTGAGGTGAGGAGTTTGTGCCTATTTCTTTTTTGACAACATCTGGGCCACAGTTACGAGCTCAACCTACCAGCAATATCTAGGGCCGACTGGAACAGGAGAGCCTTGGAGCAGGGGCACTGATTAAGAGGAAGCTGTGCTATTCAAGGCAGCTGGTAATGCAGGTCTGGGCCAAGCTGAGAGGATGATCAAGAGAAATACGGTCCAAGAAAGGATTTGTCACTGTTGAGTATGCAGGGAGGGCAAGAAATAAGAGAACTAATAATAAAACGCAGTTGGATTTGGTAAATGGAAGTCACCAGTGACCTCTAGAAAAAGGAGTTACAGTCAAGTCTTGGAAGCAGATGTCAAAATGTTGAGTTAGGGAGTCAGTCAGTTGTGATGATGTGGAGGCAGCAAGTCTGAACTCATCTCCAAAAACTTGGCTGGAGAGGGTGGTGACTAAGACAGAGCTACAGTTTGGTGAAACGGTCCAGCTCAGGTTAGACAGGGGGCATTGGTAATGAACCCAATCCGTTTATGACTTCTACTAGCACAGTGGTCCAGATTCATAGAGCAATGGAAACCCCATGTCTCACCATTGACCATATTGACATATTAGGTAGGCATAAATGTAGACTGAGGAACTCAGAGCAGATACAGTATTAGAAATCTGTGTTTCAGACTGTAATGTGTTACCATTCAAATACAGGGTTCCATGGGGAAAATGTTTTCTAACAAGTCCATGCAACCTGTTGCAACACTTGTCATGAAACTAATATAAATAATTCATAGGGCAGAGCAGGACTAAGATCCCCTGCTGTGTGTTCCTCACTTATGGCCTAGCACTGAGACTCACAGCTTCTGTAAAGCCACTGAAAACAAAAATTAGGGTCGAACACATAATTTGGGGTCTGGTTTTACTATGGACCTTGGATTACCATCACAAAATTATGGCAAATGGTTATTTTGCTCTAGCCCCTTAGCAATTTGCAGAATGCCAGCACATTTTAACGACACAGAACTAGAACTGACAAGATGACTCTAATTTCAACCTTACTTCATTAATATGAAAATGCTTTGAAAAATAAATCTCTGGCTAATGAAAACACCATCTGTTGATGGCTTTTTGCCACTGTTTTCTTACATCCCAAGACATAATTTGAGGAAAACCCCCGAACATTTACTTTACTCACTTCCTCTTCATTTGCAAGGAATGAAAGCTTCCTCTCAAATTGGAATTGATTCTCAATAATGAATATATGCAAAGGAAAGTGGAGAATTGCTGCAATTATGCATTTCATTTCCTCACCCTTCCTTATCACGCTTGGCACTGACGAATCATTTAGAACTAGAAATTCTGGGCCACTCTAGGCTGGAATGATCACATGCATTGATTTGGCCAAATAATTACCTTGCCTATACTCTGGCTAAGGAGACAAAGAGAATACATGCACATATGTGTCTGTGTGGGCATGCATGTGCCTCTGTGTGTGTATGTGTGTGTACACAGTCTCCTTACGTAAAAATAAACATGTCTTTTTGTTACTGTGTTGTTGCGGTCTGGTTTTTAAACACTGGTCTGTTTAAACACTTTTCCTGTGTTGTCCAGTGAATCACCGGGCCCGGGTCCCTCCGTACAAACCTATTTAGGGTAGCTTTCTCAGAACAGCTGAACCATGACAAAGTGGCAGGGGAGATTGGAATGGAGATATTTGCTGGGAGGAAACGGAGACAGGAGGTTGGCAGGGGAGCAGGATGAAGCTCCAATTTCCTGCTGCAGGGGGTTACCTCTGGGTCCTCCTTCTGTGCTTTCCCTGTGTGGGGGTTAGAGATGCATTTGTACCACGAGACTGAGACCCTCTTCACCTCCAGATGACTATATATCATCACGGTGTTTACTAAACTCTACATGTGTCTAAGTAACACAACGGGAGGGGAATATTCGGCTGCTTTGGTGTAACTGGGACTTTAAAAGGCCCGGGTAAGCTAACCTGACGGTCAACACCGGTTCCGTTTTTTATGCAAGTTCCACTTTGTGTCACATAGGCTTGGTCTCTTTGTGTACTGTTCTGTTGTACCCTTGACAAAGTGGAAAATGTTTGCCATTTCTGAGATACCAGGCATGGGCTATTCTTCCAGATAGCATCTCATAAAAAGAGATGGGCTGGGTTTTTTTTAAAGATTTTTTATTTATTCATTTGAGAGAAAGAGCAAAATCATGAGGGGAAGAAGGGGGGAGAGGAGAAAAAAGCAGACTCCCCACTGAGCAGGGAGCCTGACCTGGGGTTCGATCGATCGTAGGATCCCAGGATCATGATCTGAGCTGAAGGCAGATGCTTAACCAACTGAGCCACCTGGGTGCCCCAATTGCTGGTTTATTTTTTTTCCCATTTCTCTAGATACACGTTGTTTCAGATAACTTTCTCACTAGCTCCCTCAAGAAACCAAACATTGCCTCTTCTTTAAAGCCAGAGATTTCCCTGATGGCACACCCTCTCGACCACGACTGTCACTTGTCATGCTCTGTGAAAGCGTATGTCTTTTACACATATGTGAGCACATTTATACACACCTACCTGACACGGCAAGCCCTGAAGTCCTAAAAAGGGGTGAAGCCTTTCTGCTTGCTCTGTTTAAACATGCAGAATTACCACCGAATGCCTGTATACTCTTCAATTTTCTAAAAGGCATGAGGGGAACATTCTCTAAGTCTACACAAGATCCCCACTGCTTCGATGTGGGAATGGAACCTTTGGGGCTGCGGAGGGAGGAGGGAAGGGAAGAAAGGCCGATGTACCCCAAACCTGAGCCTTCCTGATTCACAGAAGACAACACCATCTTTAAAAATGATCTGAGCCAGTGACCCCATTACTATTTATCGACATGCTCTTTTTTTTTTGACATTCGGTCTGCTCACTGATATTCCTAGCTATCTCCAAAATCCAGGAGCCAAAATTTTTAGCACACTTTTGGGGTCACATTCTGCTTTCTTTTTTTAACTGCTTGTCTTAAAATACTAACTTTGCTTTTGCTTCAGTCTGTCACTTTATGTATCAATTACATATGGCCTTTCAACAGCAGAACACACCATCTGGTCCACCAACTAAAGCCCACACCCTTCTGCCAGAGTGTGTTGCTTCCCCAAACATTAATTTGCTGTTGTGTAGACACAGGCTATGTCCCAGAATGAGATACAGGTGAGACACTGGATGTCCAAGGTCTACTCTACTTGAGGCTCATTAGAGATATGACCAAGACTGGTCCTCAACCAGCGAAGCTGGGTGAATCAGGTTGCCATTCCTCTTCTTTCCAGAATGTTCTGACATCATTCCACAAAGACCCATGCCTCCCCTAGTTCCCTCATTAGGAATGCTACACAGACCACCCTGCATTTTTTTTCTTGCCCTTCTCCTCAGGTGGATTGCATGGTTCTATCTCTACCTTAAATGTGTAAATTATTATTTGGACCTTCTAAAATAAAACCCGTACTAAAAACCTAAACCCACTGTTTATTGTGATAACAGGATAGTGAACCAAAACCAATTGACTTTCCTGGAGTTCTCAATGTGGTACTCTACTCGAACTATTCCTCTTTGGTTCCTGCCTCTCATGCACACTCTTCCCTTCTTCCTTCACATACTCTTCCTTCATATTTACCTTCTAGACTCTGAGTGTGCCACAAGGCTCAATCCTGGGCCCTTGCTCAGCTCACCACTGCATGACCCTATCGCTGCTCTAAAGGCCTCCAATCTATGTCTCTAGCCCTAATCTTTCAGCCATCGCAAAGGCCTGAATCTCAACTCCTTCTAGAACATTTGCCCTTTCAGTTCTGAAATTACCCCCATGTTCTCCCTCCTCCAGATACTTGACCAAACTATTTTCTTCCTGCTACAGCACTCCCTGTCCCTTACTCCATCCCCACCCCCCAACTGGACATCCCCAAACCCACCCAAAGTCTCTTTTGATGGTTGTCCTTCCCATGTTCTCTCTCAATCCCTTGTGCTTCCATTGTCATAGAACTCACCACTCTGTCCTGTAACTGTGTCCTTAACTAACCGTCTCCTCACAGTGAGCCAAAAGCTCCACCAGTGTTGGGACTGTGCTCTCTTTACCCTTGTAATCCCAACACCCTTCCTGGTACTTGGCATCTAATAGTGTTCAGTAAACTTTTGATGAATGACCCATGATCATATCAAACTCAAATCTAAAGTCAAATTATACCACCCAAACTGCTAGTACCTTCCTCTAATTTACCCCATTTCTATCCCCAATACCTCTATTCTTCAAGACATCTCCTAGTCCAGAGTCACTTTTTAATTCTTTCTCTCCCATCACCTGTAACCATAGAGCCAGCCATTCACCAAGTCCTGTCAACTCATCTCCAGTTTGGTCCTTCTCCAGCAAATTCATTCACGATTTCCTGTTTTGAGCAGCATGTCTCCCTTTCACAGACTCTTCCTCTGTGCTCCCGAGCATCCTGTGCACGCCTCTGTCATGGCACATACCCTACTGCTTTGGATTTTTTTATGGACTTATCTGTCTCTCATACTAAGTTCAAAGCTCCCCAGGGCAGGGACTGTGCCTGATTTCCTGTGTGCCCAGCTTCTACCATGATGACTTGAATGGTTGAGAGTATTCAGTGAACAAAATGAGTGTTCATGAATTGTCTGTTAAATGAATGAATGAATCCCTAGACTTGATCCCTGGTGCTACAGTTTAAGTTGCTATCTGTTCTGTCTTCGGGGGAGATAAAGAACAAGACATTACCTCATTACATTAACCCTTTGAGAACATGCCTGTCATTATCACATTTTCCCCTTTCAACTTTGCTTCTTTGGGCTTATTCATTCTTTCCATCATCTTTCCTTTCCTATGTTATATTTCTAGAATATGTTCCTTTGCCCAATAAGAACAGACAGGATTGGGATGCTTGGGTGGCTCAGTGGTTGAGTGTCTGCCTTTGGCTCAGGTCATGATCCCGGGGTCCTGGGATTGAGTCCCACACTGGGCTCCCTGCAGGAAGCCTGCTTCTCCCTCTGCCCATGTCTCTGCCTCTCTCTGTGTCTCTCTCATGAATAAATAAATAATCTTTAAAAAAAAAAAAAGAATGGACCATGCTGTGTAGCATTGGGAGCATGTCGTGGACAATTAAGAGACCACAGAAAAGCCAGATGTACAAGCAAGCATGACTTTCTGATCATGGGTTGAAGGCTAGTTTAGCCAGTTTAGAAACCCTATGACAGATACCACCCTCACCCCATACATACGTGTCCACCAACCACATCGTAGGGAGTGCAAATCTGGACTTAAACACTTTGCTTATATGATAATTTTGCTACTGTGGCTCAGTACCTAAGTGAGTCAAATTGAGAAACAAATTTTTCTGCTCTCTCACCTTTAATAACCCAACCCGGCCTCTCTGAAGCTTCTTATCATGACGATTTATGGCATGGCTCATTTATTAGGGAGATCCTTAGTCTCAGCATAGGTTCTACCAAGGCCATAATCCTTATTGGGGGCACCATGCTTATGGCCTTACACACCAGGCATCCTCAACCCAACTTTTCTACAGATATGCCCACAGAAAATTAACACAGATGCTCTCCTCCCACACAATGACACACGTAGACATACACAGACAAACAAATTGAGTCATTCTCAGCTGCTCAACTATGCAGAAATCCACACACTCATATATGGTGACACATACATATATATGCAAATATACTCTCTCTCAACCCCGGCTTTCATAAAGATATTTCTCTCTTTCTCTTATATTAATAGTCATACTGGTTCCGAAATAGTAAAATGCCCAGTGGTAGATAAGATGAGAGGGTATCTGTCTTGGCAGACAGAAGTGGGTGTCAAGTGGGTGAGCAGACAAATGACTGGGAGAAGGTGGTGGCTGAGTGACAATGGGTGGGTGGATGACAGAGTGACTGAGTAGGAAGAAGGGCAAGCAATCAACTCTGATAAGATTCTAGAATATCATATCATATTTTCCAACCTTTTAACTGGCGTTGTGGCTTTCCTTTGAACATTCTCCAAGTCTCACATCTCCCTTCTCTTTGTCTAGCAATCTTGAGCTCTGTCTCAGCCTCTCTTTCCGTGTGTGTGTGTGTGTGTGTGGTGTGTGTTTCACTTTCCCATAACAAAAAACTTACTCTGGTGCCAGGTAATATTTTATAACAACGAGATCCCTGGTATGTAAGTGCAACTGCATTTAAGAATTATTTGTAGTAATGAATTTGTGGAAATGTAATGAGAAAAAGAAAATGTGCTTGTTTATTCCTTTCAGGAAATTCCTCTATTCCCCCTGATTTTCATCAGCTATATTTTTGGCAGGCTATGGGCATGGAAATGTGAAGACATCACTCTCAAAGAGAATTATAATAATCACATCTGATTTATACAGATGTCACCACAGGGTTAGGCAGTTGGAAAATCCAGTACTCCAAATGAATAGGCACTTAAAATTAAGGACATGCCATACTTTTGCTAACACTCTGGTTTTTAACATTATCAGGAGTTTGCAGGAGATTCTTTTTTTTCAGACCCCTAAAGTAGTCATAATGGCAAGACAGATTTATATCTCACAAGATGAGAGCTAAGGCAAGCTATAGACACTGCTATATTTCCCACAGATCCATTATTAATATTCCACTCATTTGGATTTCTTGAGCACATATTATGTGTGCAAGACACTAGGAGGATACTGAAGAAATAAAAGATAATGCGTCTGGCCTCAAAAAATTTATGGTAGAGCTGGGATGTGTTGGGGTGGCCTTGAAGGGTTTTAGCTGGGGACTAAAGAATTGGTAGGATTCCTAAGCAGGTCAAGAGAAAGAGCACAATGGGCAGCCCGGGTGGCTCAGTGGTTTAGCACCACCTTCAGCCTGGGACATGATCCTGGAGACCCAGAATCAAGTCCCATATCCGGCTCCCTGCATGGAGCCTGCTTCTCCCTCTGCCTGTGTCTCTGCCTCTCTCTCTCTCTCTCTCTCTCTCTCTCTGAGTGTGTGTGTGTGTGTGTGTGTGTCTCATGAATAAATAATAAACAAAATCTTTTAAAAAAAGAGCACAGGTCTAAGTTAGGAGTCATAAAAGAGAATGAGTGGTATGTTTAGCAGACAGGAAGCTAATCTGGGCAGAATAAAGGTACTACGTTTGAGAGTGGTAGGGGGCAAAGATGGATGGGTAGCATGTGAACTAAGTTGTACCAGACTTAGAATATCGAGTTGAGATCTGTCATCAATACAGAGCCACTGAAATTTGACCTCTTTTTAGAAAGCCAACATTCATTTTTTTAAGATTTTATTCATTTATTCATGAGAGACACACACAGAGAGAGGCAGAGACATAGGCAGAGGGAGAAGCAGGCTCCATGCAGGGAGCCTGATGTGGGACTCGATCCCAGGACCCCAGGATCACACCCTGGGCTGAAGGCGGGTGATAAACCACTGAGCCACCCAGGCATCCCTAAAGCCAACATTTATTAATGTAATAGTATCGATCTTTTCTACAGGGAGAAACTCATGAGCCAATGAAAACTCTTAACACGTGAAGCATTTTTATAGAAATGTGGCCACATGTCATGAGCTAAGATCATATATTGGGACACATAAGTGGAAAGAGAAGGAATGGAGGAAATAATTACTCTGATAGGCCTTTCTACTGTAATAACTGTTGGGAACAAAACTATTCTTTGAAATTGAAGAATTAATTGAACCACTGGTTGCCTTCCGAAGGACATGTAGTTAGAATGGACAAATAAAGAATGATAATAAACCATAGTAAGTATCCCAAACCCCCCTAATCCACTTTGAGCACATGTTAAGAAGACAGGCTGGCTTCTGGTTATTCCGACCTTTTGTCTTATAACATAACAGTGTGTTTATTCTTCATTGAATAAATAAATACTGGAGACCACTAATCCTACGGAGGGAAGTTAGTACAAATAGGGTAGTTATAAAGGCCAACAGTGAAGCTCCAGAACCAAAAAGGACAAATAAACACCATTTCACTTATGGGCCAAAAGTAAAACCCCTAGATATATGTACTATCATACCCCCCCCCTTCTCCTGTAGGACTCCCATGCTCTTCAGGGCCAGAGGAGTATGCTCAAGGCCATCTCCTCCATAGCTTCTGACAACCAGCTTCCTCCTTTCTCCTTGGGGAAGAATTCGGCAGATTAAGGGAATAATCCCAAATGCTTTTCTAAATTAAAATTAAGCCAAAGAAGTGAGAATATGTGACACTAAGTCAAACTTCCTCTCCGCTTAATATGGAGAACTAATAGCCCTTTACACTTGGACACCAAAGTGATCCTCACACATCTAACACACACACACACACACACACACACACACACACACACACAGAGCAGCAGCAGCAGCAGCAGCAACAGCAACAGCACCTCTCCCTCCCCAAAGTCCAAGATGTTCCAGACAATATAACAAACCACACAGTTGGGAATGATTCATATGTTTCCACTCTCAGTCCAAAAAATGAGCAAAAAAAAAAAAAGTTTCCGCTTAATTTAAAATCAGAATTTTCTGCACATTTCCTTAAAAAATTAAAGGGGAACAATTCAAAATCTGGCCTTTCTTTCTCCAAAAATTACTGATTAGTTACATACTAAATTATCTTTTGGTAAAATACTTTTGTGCTGTGTCCAGCCCTAGAGACTTGGGCTATAGCTACATTATGCCAAATATCTAATCAATCATCCAGTGTTTTCATGTTTTCGGATGTTTTCAAAATCTGGTGTTCTGCAGATACAGGCTTATTCTATCCAGTCTTTTGTTATCTCAATCATACATATGGATACAGAGTTTTCTGTTTGGAGTATTTCTCAAGGCCAGTGCCTTATTATAGTTCCAACACCTGCAAACATTTGGCAGAGACTGTCCCATCCTCTCCATATCCCCTACTCTTCCTGCAACCCCACCTCCATCTCTTGCCATTATGAAGCTGTAAGTTTATACAGTATGTCCTTTCCTTGATGCTGTTAATCGTTTATCTGTGACCCATGAAATGTACAATTGCCAGAGCATAAAGTTAAGTTTCAAATCACATTTCATGGGCAAAACTGAGGTCCAAAACAAAGTGGCAGCAGGCTACAGCAGAAAGGATACTTAGAGTGCAGAAGCTGAGTTCCAGTTCCAATCCTGTGACTTTGACCAAATCACTTAACCCCTCAAAGTTTTAATTTATACCACATGACAGTGTAAGGCTTTGACTAGACCAAGTGCAAGGCCTGGCATCCTAGGAGTCTAAGAATGGAGTCAATGAGATTATTCCTCACCATAGTCTGGAAACGAGTAAGAAAATCACCCTGAGTGGAATCCACAAACATTGAACTTTGTACAAATCTGTACATATTAGATATAAATAAAAATCACAAAAGGCACAAACCACTGTCAGCGTGGCCACTCTCAATATCGCTTGCAACAAATTATGGGAGGGAAAATATATCCCATCCTGAGTATTGCTATCTTCACCAACCTCATGAAATGTTTACATGAGTTACCATGACTTGTTTGGGGCATGGCAAGAGGAAAATCTCCACTTCCTTTCTCCCCTCCTCCCATCCTATCCTCTTCCTTCCACCCTGATCTATCTAGCCAGTCCCTATTTGGGGGGTGGTAATCTCATTAGTCACATAAACATTTTATTTTCCTGGAGTTTCTGCTAAACAGCTCCCTTCTTAAGAGAAGTTAAACCCTATGGCAGGCAGGCCATGGGAATAAAGCAATTTGCTGGAGTTGACATTTGTTAACATCAACATGAGGCAGTAGGGTTTTACAAAATAGGTGCTTTGACTTGCACATAAATATTATATATACAGCATGACAACTTTGGGAAACTCTGTCCAATGAACGCCAATGAAATACTGGAAACTTCCAAGGCAGGCAACTGCAGCCCAGTGCTTCAGTCTCCAACCCACACACACTCAAAAAGAAAAAAAAAACTGCACGTTGGCACATCTAACACTGGATTAAATACTTATTGCCTGCAGTTGAAATTTTGAGTTCAGACAGCTGATTATCCCTCTTGACTTCGTAGTAAACTGAAGTTCCTTTTTTGTCTTTTGTTCTGTTTTGCTTTTGCTTTGTGAGGCAGGCTTAGAATCAGCCCTGTGCTAAGGGCTGGAGGGCAATTTTTGGCAAGCGGAGTGCCAAACCTGTTTCTTTAGCATGTCGAGAGGACAAACACATGTACTACTGTCCTCCACCAAAAAAAAAAAAAAAAAAAAAAAAAAAAAAAAAAAAAAATCTCTCGCCTACATAGAGATACACTCAGACGCCTCCACCCACACCTCCACAGAGACACACCCAACCTTCCCATTGCTATACCCGCACCCAGGCATATCAGCACGTATGCTAATTACAGGACACCTACATAGGTACTCACATACCTAAAACAGGCGGAAAGATCATGACAAAGATAGATAGTGTGCAATATGTCACTGACAGAGGACAGACGGTGTTGTTTCTCTGGGCAGGCTACGTGTGGTACGGGCCAGAGGCTAACTCATCCAGAACTGGCCAGAGGTGAAGGGATGCAACAGGTTTGTGCCACTGATGAAGCAGGTCCCAGGGAGAGTTTGTGAGTGAGTAGGCAATTCCTCACGAGAACAACTTGGGAGTTAATTGACTTGTTACATAGGACAAGTGGACCTAGCTTGATTAGGGAACTTGCTAAGTGTGTATAACAATTGTGTGTAGAGACCAAGGTGTATAAGAGACATTTCCCAGATCCCTTACCTTGAGTTTCTCAAATCGGTCATTCAGGGACGCAACCTGATGGTCTCGGTGACGTCCCACCAGTTTGCATAAGGCACAGATCAATTGGTCATCAGATACACAATACATGTTCACTTTCTCGTTCTCGTGGTCCAGGCAGGTGATCCCTCGAAGGTGGGTGTCTGGCACGGGTTCCACCAGGCGGTGGCTGGTGAAAGGTTTCTTGTTGGGGTGTGTGGCCCGCAGGCAACGGTCACAGTAGGAGACCTCACAGGTGATGCATGTTTTCACTGCATCCCTGGGCGGGTCCTGCTCACAGAATTGGCAAGCAATTCGCTCACTAGACATGGCAGTGCTGGGCCTGTAAGTCCTTTCCCGGCGGCTCTCACTGGGGGAATTGGGCCCACTGACTGAAGCCTTCTGGAAGCGATCGATAATGTTCTGCAGAGTCACATTCCTCTTGAGGCCATCCAGGCCCCGGTGGTTCAGCGAGATAACATACCTGCATGTAGGACACTGGAAAGCAGTAATGGGTTCAATGGATTCACCAGAGCTGCAGCTTGAGACCAGGATGCGGTGGGCACAGCTAAAGCAGAGGCTGTGAGCGCAAGGGAGCAGAAGGGGGTCTTCGAACAACTCCAGGCAGATTGGACAGGTCAATTCAGACTCCAGTGTTTCCATCTTTAGTGAAAATAATCCTGCTGAGGCATTAAGAACCACAGAGGCTCTGCTTTCACCTGCGAGGAATACAAAGCAAGAGTCACTAGGCGTTTCCGAAGGAAACGTGGATGTAGCACAGTCACACACTAGCCAATGGAGGCTTTGCACGCTAGCTTCTCCAGTGGGGCTGGAGCAATAGGAAAGCAATCTGGGAATTAATCAAAAAGTCTTTCTGGGGAATCCCTGGGTGGCTCAGTGGTTTGGTGCCTGCCTTCAGCCCAGGGCATGATCCTGGAGTCCCAGATATAGTCCCGCATCAGGCTCCCTATGTGGAGCCTGCTTCTCCCTCTGCCTGTGCCTCTGCCTCTCTCTCTCTCTCTCTCTCTCTCTCTGTGTGTGTGTCTCATGAATAAATAAATAAAATCTTTTTTTTAAAAAGCCTTTCCCTACCCCCGCTTCAAACCTTGTTTTCAACAAATGTGCGAGTTTATGTTCCTGCACTAATAAATAGAACCAAGTAGTCACTTCTGAATCCTGGTTTGCTGGCTGACATAACTATTCCAGCTTATGAGACCAGTGCAGATCAGACCCCTCACATATTAGCCACTGACATCTCTGGTCCTGGACTGTGATGAGCCTGAGGCCCTGCAAAATTCTCAATCTCCATTCTCCAATACTGGTCTGTATTTTTCCTTCAAGGTAAAATAAAGGGGCTGTGCCTATTTCACATCTAGGGGAAGGAAAAAGGGCCATATTTCAAACTCTCTACTTCTTGAAATGATTCCATTCTGAGAGCTTGGGTGAAAAAGAAGAGCAAGCTTTGGAAAAAAAGGACTGCTCAGCATAGAATAATAAATTCTTCAGAGTGTGAACTCTAATTATTTCCTGGTGTCACTCATGGAAATTCCTGTTCTGTTCCAGTTCTAGTAAACTGAGTTACTAGAGATAAATGGTGCTGGTTTTCACTTCCTTCCTTCACCTTCAGCAAGCTCTTCATCTCATCAAGCTCAATGAGAAAGGACTTCCACTTTTCAACAAACTCAGCAATAGATGCTGATCAATAATGAAGACATATTACCTTTTGGTTTCAGCTGGGTTTTATTATTACACATTCACTGAACTAGCACAAGCCTACCATGAAGCTCACCTCCCCGTGTGTCTTTTCATACTTCCTAAAACATAACAGGATGCAAATCAACACCCAGATATAAATTAGCAAGGCGAGGAGCCAGCCAGTTCCACATCTGGTAATTTTCATTTTGGTATGTGCATCGCAGAGTAAAAGAAGTCACCCAATTAATGAAATTAATGAAACCAATCTCTTGGTCAATCTATCTCTTCTCCCACAGCCATTTCTGAGCTGAACATAATAGATATTGCCATGGGTCTTCTGTTAATTAAAATGAACACACATAAATGTTCTAAGCTAGCCTTAACTAAGGAAAAAATCTATCTTATCGACAGAAGGTGTTAATCTTATTTTTAGAAAAGAGAAAGCCGTCTTTGGCTCGTGAATAACTTTTGTTCATCATCTTACTATCATGGAAGACCCTCACTGGGGCTTGAAATTTTGATTCTGCCACTGAATAAAAACACCAGATGCATCCCTAAAAGCTGTTTCTAGATCAAACCTCTTAGGTGCACTAAACGAACTAGCTATTTAATGGAAATCTATAGGAAAAAGTTTAGAGTAAAGTAAAAGTAAAGAGTCTTTCTGGCAAAACAGCCACTCATGGTTGGTTTGGTAAGTTCAGACTGTATAACTACATTTTTAAAACATGAGACATGCAGTTATTCTGTTTATGATTTACAAGTGCTACAAAATTGTTGGCTGGCAATATGTAGTTTATAATACCTATCAGCATTCACCAATAGAGATGAAAGAGTACAATTACATTGTGCCTACATCACAAGACCTTAAAAGTGGAAGAAACTTTTAGTTAGAGATGATGGATTCCAACCTTTGCTCCAGGCAGGAGTATATCCTTTGATTGTTCCACTACTCAAGTTCAACATGGCCATAAATGAACTTGCTATCCTTCCTCTCTCCTCCCTCCCCCACCCAAAACCCAAAACACCTGTTCTTCCAGTTTTCCCTATCTGGTGAATATCACTAACCAAGCCTATAAACCTAGGAGTTCTCTCATTTACATGTTTATCACCACAACCACTAGTGGCTTCCAGAACCTTCTGTTTTATTTCATTTACATATCTCTGTCTCCAGCCAACTCTCCCTGCCCCTTAGGGCATCGATTGTTTTGTATTTTTATTCAGAACACAGTGCCTCATACATACTGGGTATTCACTAATTGTGAAATGAAGATCCCTTAAAGTAGAAGTCAGAAGAAGGGACCTAGCATTTATTGAGCACCTCCTGTATTCTGAATGGTGTTAAGCACTTTACACACATTACCTCATTAAATGCTGTCAAGAAGCCTGTGAGGAAGGAATTACCGTATCCATATTACAGCTAGGAAATTGGGGCTCAGCCCTGCTAAGTAAATTAACCAGGAACATATATACCCAGTGCACTGGATCAGTCTAATGCCAGTGCCTGTGCTCTTTCCCCTACACCTTTATTTCAATCCTCTCACCTCCTCCACTAAGGTTTATCTTGACTATTCACAAGAGGGCTTCTAAACAGTGGGTTTCCGCTTCTATTTTTGTCTGTGTCCCCCTGAGTCTCTCTGAATCTGTCCCTCATTCCGAGTCCCTTCCAGAATCATATCTTTTTCTTCTAGACCCAACTCCACCTCACACTACATTTTTCTTACTATCTCTTCCGGAACTGCAAGTTTGCCTTCTTCAATGTCTGTATTGGAAACTGCCTGGGAGAGTGGAGTGAGGCCTCCCTCCAAAATAACAGTTGGGGGACACCTGGGTGGCTTAGTGGTTGAGCATCTGCCTTGGCTCAGGGCATGATCCTGGGGTCCTGGGATGAGTCCCGCACTGAGCTCCCAGCAGGAAGCCTGGTTCTCCTTCTGCCTAGGTCTCTGCCTCTCTCTGTGTCTCTCATGAATAAATGAATAAAATCTTTATAAACAAAACAAAACAAAATGACAGGCAGTCAGGAGCATTGCTGAAAGACATTTATGTGTTAAGACTGATACAAAAGCAATTGAGGTCTCTGTGGTATTCTTCTAAATCTTAGGAGTGTGCCAAACAAATTTCTTCCATACAAAAGGAAGAGCTCTTTGAGTTTCCCTGAAATCGTAAATATTGTTCTGGAGTAAGTGGGACACTTGAACCTCATGATGAAATTAAGCTTTGAAAAGTATGCTATGGCTCAGCATTACCTCCAATAAGGTCAAAACAGGACTTCTAACCAGGGAGTTCAGAACCTCTTAGAACTGTTTGAAGAATGTTGTGTGTTTGTCATATATACATTCTCATGAGAAGAGGGCTGTCCAGGGCATTCAAAATGTTCTTAAAAGAGTCCCTGATAGAAAAAAAATGATCCACCTTAAGTGATGTCAGCTCTATAAAGAATAATATAAGATGGTTACAATCTGTTGCCTATGATAAGTAACTTTTCTATACTGTTTCTATCCTGTTCTGGTTTTTTTTTTTTAAAAAAAAGATTTATTTATTCATGAGAGACACAGAAGGAGGCAGAGACATAGTGAGAGGGAGAAGCAGGCTCTCTGTGGGAAGCCCTATCCATGCAGGACTTAATCCTGGGACCCAGGATCACACCCTGAGCGGAAGGCAGCTGCTCAACCACTGAGCCACCCAGGTGCCCCTATTCTGTTCTGTTTTATCATCATCTAGCAAATGCTTTAGCCGAGACCGGGAAACTGAATTTTTTTTCAACTTCTTCAAACATCTGTTCATTTCTCTCATTTATGAGGCCACCTTGTTCTGTCACTGCTAATATTTCAGAACCCTTTCAACTATCTCACATTTTCACTCCCTCCTTGATTATCTAAGCAGCTTTCCTCTTAAAATTTACCTGACACATACTATGTGCCAGGCACTAAATTATACCCTTTACATGCATCATCTCATTTAATTTTCACAATGACCCTCTACAAGATAGGTAGTATTATTACCAAACAAACAAACAAACAAAAGTAACTTGTCCCAGATCGCATTTATTTGCAAGTAGCAGAACTAAGATTCAAACCTAGAATAAGACTAAGAATCCAGAAATCAACTGATATTCTCATATGTTTATGGGCAAATAGCTTTTGATGAGGATTCCAAGTCCACATCAGTGAGGAAAGAATAATCTTTTCAACAAGTGGTATAAGGACAACTGCCTATCCAGATGGAAGCAAAGGGGGTGTGGAGCAAAGTTAGAGCCCTACCTCATACCATATGCAAAAATTATCTCAAAATAAAGCAACAACCTAAATGAACGTGCAGAAACTATAAAACTCTTGGAAGGAAACACAGGTGTAAATCTTTGTGAACTTAAATTAGGCAAGAGTTTCCTACATGATGCCAAATGCATGAGCAACCAAAGGAAAAAAATAGATACATTGGACTTTATCAAAATTTAATACTTCAGTGCTGCAAATGACACCACCAAGAAAGTGAAAAGACAACTCACTGAATGGGAAAAAATATTTGCTAGTCATAGATGTGATACGGGTCTAGTAGCTAGAAATAAACAGAACTCTTAAAATTCCACAATAAAAAAGACCAAAAAGGGGGCAAACGATCTGAATAGACATTTCTCCAAAGATAATACTCAAATAAATGATCAGTAAGCACATGAAAAGATACTCAACTTCATTAGCTATTAGGGAAATGCAAATCAAAACCACATTGAGATACAACTTCATACTCATTGGGATGGCTATATTACTACTTCACACCCACTAGGATGACTATAATTTTTTTAAAATCGTAAATGTCAGCAAGGATTTGGAAAGACTGGAAACCTCAAACACTGCTGGTAGGAATGTAAAATGGTGCATCTGCTTTAGGAAATAGTTTGGCAATTCCCCAGAAGGTTAAAAGCAGAGTTAGCATATGATCCAGAAGAATTGAAGATGTGCTCACTCAAAAACTTGTACACAGATGTTCATAGCAGCATCATTCACAACAGCCACATGGTAGAAATAACTCAAATATCCATCAACTGATGAATGGATAAACAAATGTGTTACATCCATACAATGGCATATTATACCTCAAGAGAAAGTAACAAAGTACTGATCCATACCACATCATGGATGAGATTTGAAAGCACAATGGTAGGTGAAACTGGAGAAGAAGCCAGTCACAGCAGGCCAAAAACTGTATGAATCTCTTTATATGAAATGCCTAGAATTGGCAAATCCATAAGAACAGAAAATACATTAGTGGTTGCCAAGGTCTGGGGAAAGGGAGGGGACAAGAGGGGTGGGGTAACTGCTAATGAGTACAGAGTTTCTTTTGGGGATAATGAAGAAAACATTCAGGAATTAGTAGTGATTATTGCACAACTTTGTGAATATACTAAAATCCACCGAATTGTATACCTTGAAATGGTGAATATTACGATACATCTGAATTTAAAAAAAAAACAAGATTCAAATCCAGGCCTGATCCTGGAATGTGAAGAGTTCACCACTATACTACATTGCCATCTATATAACTATGTAGTCATTCTAAACCCTACTCAATTACTTCTTTCCATTGTTTTTCTAGGTTGGTGATTCTCTGCCTAGGTTTCGCAATACCCTAGAATATCTCTAATGATCAAGGGTTGTCAGAAAATTCTCAGGTCCCAATTTTTATTAATTTAGAAATCACCAGGGGCGCCTAGGTGGCTCAGTCGGTTGGGTGTCTGACTCAGTTGGGTCATTTCAGCCCAAGTCATGATCTCAGGGTCCTGGGATAGAACCCCGGGTCAGGTTCCACGCTTGGTGCAGAGTCTGCTTGGGATTCTCTAATTCTTTCCCTCTCCTCCTGCCCCTCCCTCTGCTCACACTCTCTCATTCTCCTTCTCTCTCAAATAAACAAAGAAAATATTTAAAAATAAAATAAAAACCAAAAGACTCTTAAAAAAATAGTTGGCTTCCTATATCACAATATACTTTTAGAAAGGACAGAGGGAAGCAGCATGACAAAAATGAAACAACAGCAAACTGTTGCAACTTCTAAAACTCTGTGAGTTACTAATTTATACAGAATTAGAGAGTGTGCTAAAGATAAAGACAGGATGTGAGCCTTGAGCCTGATAGAGTGCCACCCGATAACAGGTAATCAGGAAGCTTTTGCCAGAAAACACAATGGTTTGTCATAAAAATGCACTGATGAAGTGCCTGGGAGGGCAGACCAATTGCCATGTGAAGAAACAAATGCCCAGGGATCCCTGGGTGGCTCAGCAGTTTAGCGCCTGCCTTCAGCCTAGGGCATGATCCTGAAGTCCCGGCATCGAGTCCCAGGAGTCCCACGTTGGGCTCCTGCATGGAGCCTGCTTCTCCCTCTGCCTGTGTCTCTGCCTCTCTCTCTCTCTGTGTATCTCTCATGAATAAATAAAAATCTTTAAAAAAATGCCCACATCCGCAGACACTGATCTGTTCCCTTCTGCAACATTCAGGTACCACCGTGTAGTCACATATGTATGTTTACGGATTTGCCCTTGCTCTATTATACCACTGTTTCTGCCTGCCTTATCTTCACCCTGCAACCCCTTTGGGCTAAGACCCCTGAAAAACAGAAGTCGATGAGAAAAAAAAAATAAGAAGGTATCATAAGGCTGTGTGCATAAGCGGAGATACAAAGGAGGAGCTTCGGTGCAGGTGATTAAGATAAAAATAATGCATTCTACACCTACAAAATGAAAGATTGATTTCAGCAATGCCCTCCAAATCCGACATTCTGTTAACTCTGATCACGGAGAAAAGCTGTGATCTGCACTTGGCAGAATTCGATTATTTCAAACGTTATTTGAACATAATTAAAAGCCCCCATTGTGTCAGCAGTTTGGATTCCTTCTAGTTTTCATCTCCTAGGTTTGCAGAGTGTGTCCCTCAGCTCTCATTACCCCCTGAGGAGCCATGGGTGCCCCCCATTGTCCCCTGTCCTCCTTCACAGAAAAACCAAGAGTGCCAAGAGTGTGAAACCAAGCCTGACCTCTGGGCTGGAGAATGAGGATAGAGCTGGGCCATATGACTTGTTTAAAAAACAAATTAATGTAAAATAAACACTCTTCAGGATATTAACAGGAATGTCCCATGAGCTTTTTCTTTAAAAAAAAAGATTTTATGTATTTATTCATGAGAGATGAGAGACAGAGAGAGAGAGAGAGAGAAGCAGAGACACAGAGGGAGAAGCAGGCTCCATGCAGGGAGCCCAAGGTGGGACTCGATCCCGGGACTCTAGGATCATGCCCTGGGCCGAAGGCAGGCACTAAACTGCTGAGCCACCCAGGGATCCCTGAGCTTTTTCTTTAAATAATTACAAACCCATATCCCTGCCTCAGGGGATGAGAGAATGAGTCCCGGCTTTACACTGATATTTCCCTAACTGTAAAGTGTCCTTCAAGTTGAGCTAGAATTACCAGAGGATCTCTTTTAAGATGCCTTCCAGTTCTGGGCGCCGGGTGTCCCAAAGGTTGGGCGTCTGCCTTCAGCTCAGGTGGTGATCCCAGGGTCCTGGGTTCAAGTCCCACATCGGGCTCCCCACAGGGAACCTGCTTCTCCCTCTGCCTATATCTCTGCCTCTCTCTGTGTGTCTCTCATGAATAAATAAGTAAAATCTTTTTTTAAAAAAATCCATAAATCTCCTCTATTGGTGTGATGAGAAAGGCTGACCAGTGAAGGGTATCATCATGGTACAAACAAAATGCATTACTTTCCTTGGGCCAAGCCAAGATGCTGGAGGGCAGTGGCTAGTTTTGCCTGTTGTCCTCAAGGAAAATATAATGGGTATTCCTAGAGGACAATGGTCGGGGAGAGGGGGTCCCATGGGGAGTACAAACTAATGAGAACACCTCTGGGAACGGAAAAGAAAGGCAATCGAATCCTGGAATGCTATTAGTAGTTAAGGACCCCTTGAAGCTGGGGGAAAAAATCATTTGGGAACATAAAAGACAACCAGTGCATAGAATTCTCACCCTAAAAGGACATGGACTAAAGACACAAACCCAGAGAAAAACGAGGCTAGGTGGCCAGTTAAGCATAACTAATAATAACAGTCATCTTCTGTTTCTGTACCATTTGATAGTTTCAAAATGGTTCCAAAAAGCCGTTATCTCATTTGAGCCTCAAAATAGGGCCTGGTTATAGTCCTGGCTCGAAACTGAATTAGCTGAGTGATCCTAGGTAAGACATCTAAATGGTCTGGGCCACAGCCTCCTTATCTGTAGGTTGAAAAATACCGATCCTACCCCGCTGGTGGGCTCTTACCAGAATCACAGGAGGATAAAAAAAATTATTTTTTTCAAAGATTTTATTTATTTATTCATGAGAGACACACACAGAGAGAGGCAGAGACATAGGCAGAGGTAAAAGCAGGCTTCCCACAGGGAGCCCGATGCAGGACTTGATCCCAGGATTACGACCTGAGCCAAAGGCAGATGCTCAATCGCTGAGCCACCCAGGTACCCCTAAAATAAAATTATCAACTTGCTTTGCAAATAGAGATATTCTCATCATACATTCACAGACAGACAGATACAAAGCAAGTTACTGAGGAAAGCAGCAAACATTTGGAAATTCGTCCCAAACACACGGTTGGCGTGATGGAGAACAGTCACACTCCCCCGCAAGTTTTCTGGAGGACCATGTGTCTGACTGTGGTTATTTCTTACGCTCCTATGTCTCCCGTTAGACTGAAGTTCCCTCCCCCCACACACAGGAGGAAAGAACTGGCTCTCTTCTTTTCAGCTTTTATCATGCACAGAGAGCTCAGGACTGGAGGTTGAGCACCAGAGCCAGTTCCTGTCTAAAACATTACTAAAGCCTGCTTAATATTTAATACTATGTGGATTTAATGATGTTTTCTTTACCATGATTAGCTCCTACATCCAACCATTGGCCATTTTATATAATAGAGTCATCATAAACATTAAAATGACTAGCATGATAGCAGAACTAAAAGCCCTACAGCTGCCAAAAAGGCAAAAGATCTAAGGAACCAAGAAAAGGATTTGCCAAGGTAACACATGATAATTGACAGGCATCCTAGGTACAATTCCTAACACCTTTATCTTCATGCAGAATACACTAGCAGTTGCAAGGTTGGAGAGCAAACTCAATCTACCCACTGCTACCAGTCAGTCCTGGTTTCAATCTACTCGAGGACTGCTTTTCCAAACCTCTCTCGCCCAGTGCAATATTTGTAAATTTTTAAATGTTCAGTGACACACCTGGATGGGCAGTCCTCTCCACTTCTACAAATAAAACCGGCAATGTATGTATGTAGGGCATACCGTTGAATGTTAGGCTTGAGTGCACCCCAAGTTCAGATCAGAAACAAGGGACAGAGAACAGAAGGTTATTTGAAATCAAGCTTCTACTCCCTGGGGAATCACATGGATCCTAGCAACACTGAACAAAGGGCTATAGACAAAGCAATTGAGAATTCTGGACTGTAAACCATTTTTCTCTCTCTGGGCTGTATACATTCAGACACGTCACCGTCCTACATTAGCATTGTCTACCAGGCCTATGCTTTATTGCTCCTAACTGGGCAAACTGTAAATACTGGGATTTTTCCGGTTCAGGAGGATTTGAGTTTACGTAATGAGTTTGTTATCAGATCATTTGGTCTCTGTGAAAGAAAAGATCCAAAGACTGGGAACTCTGTTCATCAACCAGAGGAGTCTGGCCTTTAGGAAAGAGGCTGAGACAGAGCCCAAGGTCAAGCAGTCAGAGCTCTGCAGGGAGACAAGAACCCAAATAGGACAAGCCTTACTAATGATACTTTGCCAACCAACTTAGACTGAACCAACATCCTAGTGCGCACTCAGGTGAGCCCCACATAGAGAAGGGAATGGTGGGACGTTGGGACATTGCTCCAAACTCCTCCATTACCCACACTGTAACCCATCTAGCAGTCTGAGCAGCTCAGGATTTCTAAAGGAAATACAGGAGCTGGAAGATTGAGTATCGAAAAGATTATGTCTGCCTACGGTCATAGAGAAGGGGAAGATGGAAAAAGAGAACAGGAGGAAGAGCTACAGACCCCTAGGGTCCACGGAAGACTTGGAGCAGAGTTTTAATTCATGAAAATAGACAGAAAAACCTATCGATCCTTGGAAGACAGGGGAAATAAAAAGGGAAATAGCCAGCAGTCTGCACAGGAGGATCCCTGGAGTTGTAACTTCTTGTCCCAACACCACTCATCTGGTCTTCTCATTCGTTAGCATGATCCAATACACTGGCTGTGAAATGCTTTTCTAGCCTCTGCTCTACACTGCTCAGTGATGAACACAATGTTTCTTGAGAGATCCAAAATAGAGAGATCACCATAATACTACCTGAGTACCAACGTGGCATTTATCAAAAAGTGAACAACGGGAAACTCTCCTGAACTGTCATATATCCATGATCAACATGTTAAATGTCATAATTTGATGATGCTATGCTCTAAGACCTCGCCAGCTTAAGTGAGGAGGCATTTCACAAACACAGTGCCTCGTTTTCCCCTTTGCACAGAAAACAAAACAAAACAAAACAAAACCCGTCACGCTAAACAGAAATAGAGCACAGCCTGACCTCCACTGGCCTCCACCAGCCGCAGAATCGCATGGCCTAACAGCTAGGGAGTTACCAAGATCCACGAAGACCAGATGACAGACACACAGAAGGCCAAGCAGGCACCTCTGGAAACAGCCATTCCAAACACATCCTGTACCTCAGCCCTGCCCTCACCTCTTTTTAGGGGTCTGGGACTCTGCTGGGAAAGAGAGAACCTGAGTCCTGATAGAGAGAGTGAAAAGAGGACATTCTCTCCTCTTCTACCAAGCCAACGAGGTCTGCTGAGTGGGAAAGACCTAGTCTTCCTGCAGTTTCCTTCTCAACTGTCATGGCATCAGCAGATTTTATGGAAGGATGAGGGAATGGATGGGCTCACTACCCAGAGCAATTTTTGGATGCAATTATGAGACTCCCCTGGCACCGATTTAAGATCTGCAAGTTGGAGCAAGTTGCCATGCACTCCGAGGAGGGATTAACTAAACCAATTTCATCTCAATTTGCGCTGTTCAGATGATAGAGTCATGAGGAAACTAAGTCACTGGGGCCTGTAGCAGGGCTTCCCAGGGTGACCGTGCAAGGTACAACGTGCCAGGTGAGATCTAGTGGTCATGAAAGAGGGAGCCAATCAGCCCTTTGTTTTCCCTAGCCTCTACCCCTGTCTTGCTCCTCCCTGTCCTACTCCGGGTGCTGCAGGTAAGGAAGGAGGCCTCAAATGAGGAGGCCAAATATGAAGGCCAAGACCTGGAACTTGGCCCCATCAGCAGAGAACTCTGCACACTGTAGGTGCTCAGTAAATATTGTTGACTCACTGCTGCTAGATGCTAATCATGCTCCTATTGCCAGGCCTAAAATTATTTATGCCGCTTTTCAGTAGAAATTAACTGCCCCCATACAGGCTAAAAATGGGTGAGGTTATGTTTGCAAATGAGTCTGACTCAGACTGTTAGGTTGGAGTACATTAGATATGATTCAAGCTTCAACTTAAAATAATCACCATTACTCCGTATGCCTAGTTTTATGCATGTTTTCATTCAGTTGTACATGCTTTAGGAACAACAAACAACAGAGTCCTGAGTATGGTGATAGATTTGGCTCCTGGGGTGGAGGGTGGCTAAGGATGGTAAGTTAGGGTTTCCAGTAAACCAGAGTTCCTCCTCACACCCAGTCCAGCTATTATCCCCATAAAAAGGTAAATGAAGCGCTTTATTTGAAAAGCGTAATGCTGAGAGTTTATAGAACCCTTTCATCTTCAAAAGACCAAGCAGAGCCTCAAAATGCCCAGTATACAGTATTATGCCTTTTACACAAGTACACCAAGTATAAAAGAAAGGTCATAGGAATGTCCTAGGGCCATAAAACCAATGTGATGTCAGATTTGGGATAAACTCTCTGATCTTCCTGACTCCTAGACCCATATTTCAACCACAGAAATCCAGTTGTGAGGAACGACCAGGAAAAATCTCGTTCACATTATGTATCTATATTAAGGTAATTGATTGGGCAGGCATATATAAAAATAGCAGACTGTTTCTCCCTTAGGGCAGTCAGTAGGATTGCAGAGGGGAGAAAAGGGGGCATGTGAGGGTTGGGGTAATCAGCTAGAGTCAAGCCAGAAGGAGGAGAGAGAAGCTCCCTATTATTCAGCATTTCCCTTCTATTGGAACATCACCAGAGAAGTGATTAGAGAGCATTGGGAGGGAACAGAATAGGGTTCAAGGCAGCCCTTGCCGCCCAACTAGAGAATCCAAGGAATCAACCACATACATGACTGGTCTTTTTATACAGTTTCCACTATATTCCTGTATCAGGGCTCCTCCTCACAGGCACACAACCATCACCATGCACCTACCCCACACTCAGAAATCCTCAAAAAGGCAAATTGGTTGAGGAGCAAGAGGCTGGAGGGCTGGGAGGCAGGTGGAGCACGCACGCAGGTTGGTGGGGGTTAGTCTGGGGGGGACGGTGCGTTCTGCTGGGAGACCTGGGTGGGCAGGTAGGTGTGTGACAACGCAGGAAGAGGGCAAGTGATTGCGAAGAAGGGTAAGGGAGCATGGAAGAGAGAAAGTGAAGAAAACTCAAGACCCCAGGATCCCAATTTCCTGCTCTGTGGGGTTTGGGTGGGAGGGAGAACCAATAAAGAAAAAAAAAGAAAAAAAAAACAATCAAACAACAACAAACAGACACACACACACACACAACCACAAAACCACAAAACGCCTCCAAGAAATAATGTGCTACACACAAAGTGCTAAGTGGCCTAAAGCTCATCATTACCGAAACTGTTTCTGTAAATCTAGTCCGCCGTTATTTACTCCATTCTTAAGAGGCAGGAATGGAAAAACCCTACCTCTCCCCGGTACGGTCGCAGTCTGTCCTCTGGACATAGAGAAGTTTTCCCTCTCTCCCACTGAGCTGGTTTCAAGGCTAGGCCAGAAATAAGGAACCACCCAGACGGAGACCCGGGAATCGCTCCCCTGGCAGAAAAGGGAGTAAGTTTCATCTGGCCTCCCCGCCGGCAGGGTGTCCGCAGCATCCCTGGCTGCTGCAGCAGCCACTGCCGCGTGGAGGGCCGGTCGAGGGGCGCCGCCCGTGTCAAGAAGGCTATCGGCCGCGGGAGCGTGGGAAGGCGGCGGTGCCCTTTCCCAGACTCACGCACAGGCACCGGGGCAGCCGCTCGACTGCCCGCGCCAGGCGAGTCGGGGCGCTGGAGGCCTCGGGCCGCCCCCGCCCCACACCCCGGAGTGCAAACTCCGTCCCAAGAGGGCAGCGACGGGCACCCAGGCCAGGCCGGGGCCCCCACCGCCGACACCGCCACCTCGAGCCTCGCGGTGCCCCGTCACGCCGCCCCGCCGAGCCCCGGGGCCCTGGGCCCCGTGCCGGGCCCCAATGGCACCTGAGAGGCGGCCGGAACCGGAGCCCGGGTCGAGCCGAGTGCGGGCGGTGCCCCTCGGCTCTCGGGGCCGTGGCGAGGGGGCGCGTTTTACCCATAGCGTTCCCGGGTGCCAGCCATCTCCTTGGCGCGCCCGAGGGCGCCGGGCGCTCGCCTGCCTCCGCTGGGAGCTGGCTCGGGCTCCGGCGCGAGCTCCCGGGCCGCCGCCGCCTCTCTAGGCCGCCGCCCGCCTTCGCCGCCGCCGCCGCCGCCGCGCAGCAGCCGGGATCCGCCCGCCCGCGCGCCCCGCGAGAGACAGCACGGCAGCCGCGACGCTACCGCAGCTGGGTCTCCAGAGACGAACTTAAAGAGTTTTAGCCCTTTCGTCCAGGGGCAGCACCATGACACCACGGCAGCACCACACTGTCATTTCCGCCGCCGCAGAGGAAAAAAAAAAAAAAAAGGCAATCCCTACGAAAAGGGGGGTGGGGGGCAAACAGGGCTGGGGCTGGCGCCCCGAGGTAACACTGCGAAGGGCCCCGGGTACCAGGGGCGCTTGACCACCTTCCCGGTCTCACCTTCCTCCACCCCCGCCGCTCCCAGCTCCCCCAGCCCCTCCTGTGGAGGCGCGTTTACAGGTTTTCTCCCCTGGCTGGAGTGACCGGAGAAACCTGAGCAAGCCAAGGCAGCGGGTGGGTGGGGTTCGGGTTACTACGGTACCTACCAGCTGATTCCAGCAGCTTTTTCTCCAGCGCCCTGTCATCTTGAAGGAAGACACACCGAGGGGCTCGAGCGGGCGTGTGTGTGCGAGCGCGTGTGTGTATGTGTGTGTGAGCGAAAGACAGAGAGAGAGAGAGAGCGCAGAATGTGTACGAAATGCAGAAGGAAGACTATGGCCAAACTCTTTTCCCACCCGCCAACCCTCTGATCGCACAAGCCACCAGGTTAGAACAAGGAAAAGGCCATCGCCACCAGCAACGACAAGAGAGTGCCTAGGTCCACCGCACTGGTTCTCAGATGAAGCCGCTCCGGTGCAAAGTTAACTACCAAGTAAAACAAAAATAGTGGAGGACACATAAAAGGGCAGACAATTGAAGGAAACCCAACCCCTCTTTCTTTTTACAAAGGGAGAATGCCTGTGTTTTATTGGCCTTGGGCAGAAGTTGTGGAGATGGATTAAAGCCACCAAAATTTTAGAAAAACAAAAGAGAGTAGAGTCTCATCTGCACATCCAAATCCTTGATGGGCAAAACAAGAGGGTCGTTAAACAGGACAATAGGACAGATGCCAGCCATCCAGGTATAATGTCCCTAATAAGCTAATTGGTCCATCTGGAACCCGGAAGCCTCATTGGTCTGGAGTCAGCCTCTTGGCTGACCTGTCATTGGCTCAGAGACCACCACCCCACTCACAAAGAGGATGAGAGAGGAAAGGAGGAGGAGGCCCCAGAGGAGATTCTGTACCTAAGGTGGGATCAAAGGGGGAGAGGAAGGAGAGAGAAGAGAGAAAATGAAAGGAAACACTCCCCTTTCTCATAGGCCTCCCATTACTGTGCATGGGAACGAGTCCAGAAAAATTAAGGTAGCTCTGGGAGTCTCCCATGAAGGAACCAATAGTAATTAGCCAACACCCCTGTTAAACAATGTGCTAGACAGCCCTGAAGTGGAAACGAAGGCAAAAATCACAACCAGGCTATCCTGATGAAAGTCTGACCCTGAGAGAAATAAGTTAATGAGTCACACCAAAGGCACAAACAACTGAAATCAGAAACAGAAGCGGGACCATATCAGACTTTAAAACTTCTGCATGTCAAAAGAATTAACAGTGAGAAGACACAAACAGAGGGGAAATATTGGCAAACCCTATATCTGATAAGGGGTCAGTATCTGAAATATATAAAGAACTCCTACAACCCAATAATGAAACAAATGGCCCAACTGAAAAATGAGCAAAGGACTTTGGATAGACATTTATCTCTTCAAAGTAGCTAGACAAATGGCCAAAAGTATGAAGAGATGCTTAATGTCACTAATCATCAGAAAAAAAATGCAAGTCAGAACCACAATGAGATATCACCTCACACTGGTTAGGATGGCTACTATTTTAAAAACAAGCAGACAGAAAGGCAGAAGTGTTGGCGAGGATCTGGAAAAATTGGAGCCCTTGTGCACCGTTGCTGGGAATGTGAAATGATACAACTGCTCCAGAAAACAGTATGGAAGTTCCTCAAAAAAGTAAAAATAGAACTACCATATGATCCAGCAATCCCACTTCTGAAAATATAGCCAAAAGAATTGAAAGAAAAATCTCAAGGAGATATTTGCACGCTCGCATTCATTGCAGCATTATTAACAATTGACAAGAGGTAGGAGCAATCCAAATGTCCATGGGAAGATTAAAGTATAAAGAAAAATATGGCATATACCATATACAGTATGGCATATACAGTAGAAGGTGGAATATACATGTCAGCCATAAAAAAGAAGGAAATTGGGATGCCTGGGTGGCTCAGTGGTTGAGCTTCTGCCTTCGGCTCAAGGCATGATCCTGGGGTCTGGGATCAAGTCCCGCATCGGGCTCCTTGCAGGGAGTCTGCTTCTCCCTCTGCCTATGCCTCTGCCTCTCTATGTGTGTGTCTCTCATGAATGAATAAAATCTTTAAAAGAATAATTTAAAAAGAAGGAAATTTTGTCATATGCTAGGACATGGATGAACCTTGAGGATCATATGCAAAGTGAAACCAGTCAGTCCTAGAAGGACAAATACTGCATGATTCCACTTATAGGAGGTATCTAAAATAGTCAAACTCGTAGGAACAGAAATGGTGGGTGCAGTGGGGAAGTGTTGTTCTGTGGAGGCAGAGTTTCCATCATACAGGACTGGGATGCGGGGATAGCAGGGAGGTTCTGGGGAATCTGTTGCACAACAATGTGCACAAGGTTGACAATATTGCACTGTACATTAAAAAAATTGTTGAGAGGCTGATTTTATGTCATGTGATTCCCTCCACAATAAATAATGTATTTTGTCAAAAACTGAGTCAGAAGTAAACTGATCCTAGCATAACAGAGGAATGGATAAATAGGAATTTTATATATATATATATATATATATATATATATATATATATATCATATAGTTATCTCTCAGCTGTTGTTAAATGAAAAAAGCAAGTGGTGTATGGTTTGCTACTACTATGAAAAGCTGATTACACAGGTTGCCTGGGGGTCAGGCATAGGAGGAAGTACTTAACATTGTATACGCCCTTTTGTACTCTTTTGTACTCTGAATTTTTTATAATGTCCCTGTATTGCCTTTCTTTTAAAGATTTTACTTATTTATTTGACAGAGAGAGAGAGCACACAAGCAAGGGAAGCAGGGGGAGCGGGAGTAGGAGTGGGAAAATCAAGCTCCCCACTGAGCAGGGAGCCCAATGTGGGACTTGATCCCAGGACCCCAGGATCCTGACCTGAGCCAAAGGCAGACACTTAACCCACTGAGCCACCCAGTTGCCCCTGTATTAGCTTTTTAAAAACAATTTTAGAAGAACAAGGAGCATAGAGACAGAAAATAGGATAGAGGCTATCAGAGGACTGAAGGGAGGCCAGAATAGGGAGTTAAGTGTTTAATGGCTACAGTTTCTGTTTGGAAGGATGACAAAGTGCCAGAAGTAGATAGTGGTGGGGCTTACACATCCTTGTGAATATACTGATTGCCACTCAAAAATGGTTAGAATGGCAAATTTTATGTTATGTATATTTCACCGCAATAAAATTTTTTTTTATTAAATGAAAAAGGACAGGGCACCTGGGTGGCTCACTGGTTGAGCATCTGCCTTTGGCTCGGGTCGTGATTCTGGGGTTCTGGAATCGAGTCCTGCATCAGACTCCCCATGAGGAATCTGCTTCTCTCTCTGCCTATGCCTCTGCCTCTCTCTGTGTTTCTCTCATGAATAAATAAATAAAATCTTAAAAAGAGAGAGAGAGAAAGAACCAGAATGTATACAGAACAGGTAGAGGTTGTTGTGTTTGTATAATAAATTAAAATATACAGTTGACCTTGAACTGTGTGGGTCTACTTGTACACAGATTTTTTTACAGTAGAGTACTGCAACATATTTTTCGTATAATTTTCTTAATTAAATTTTCTCTTTCCTAGCTTACTCTAAGAATACAGCTAAATTGTCAGGGTGCCTGGGTAGCTCAGTCAAGGTTGAGCATTGGACTCTTGATTTTGGCTCCAGTCATGATCTCAGGGTCATGAGATGGAGCCTCAGGACTGGGCTCCACACTCAGTGAGGTTTCTGCTTGAGATTCTTGCCCTCTCCCTCTGCTCCTTCGACTCCCACTAGCTTACTCTCTCTCTCTCAAATAAATATCCTTTTTAAAAACGATACAGCTATATTGTACACCTGAAACTAACATAACACTGTATGTTAACTATACTGGAATCAAATTTAAAAATTAGGGGCACCAGAGTGGCTCAGTGGTTGAGCATCTGCCTTCGGCTCAGGTCGTGATCCTGGGGTACTGGGATCGAGTCATGCATCAGGCTCCCCACAGGGAGCCTCTTTCTCCCTCTGTTTTAAAAATAAATAAATAAATGAAAAACTTCATAAAAATGTAGAACAAAAAAAGGGTACAATATATAATGCACATAACATACAAAATATATGTTAATCAACTGTTATCAGTAAGGCTTCTGGTCAACAGTAGGCTATTAGTTATATTTTGGGACAGTCCAAAGTTATATGCGGATTTTCAACCACAGAAGTCTGTGCCCCCAACCTCTGTGTTGTTCAAGGGTCAACCTATGTAAATACATAGAAAAGAACCTGGGAGCACACCCAGTGGAAGCGTAGAATTGTGGTGGTATTGAGAGAATTTTTCGGGTTTGAGTCTATATATTTTATAACTGTTTGAATATCCTACAATGAGAATTTCTTTTGTAGTTAAACATTTTTTTATGTCATGGCCCGAAAACAAACCCAAGTTGAGTCACAAGTCAATTGAACCCTTAGAATTCTTTAACCTCACTGGATATGATCTCTGCAGAGAGTTGGAGAGTTTTCTAAAATGTGAAGAAGTGATCGCTTTGGTCCCAGACACCGGAGCCACGTTAGCTACCTCTTGGCAGCGCCGTTGCTCCATTAGAGGACATTTGCTTTTAATGGTCTTTACCATCCTTCAGAAACAACCTCTCCTTCACTTTTTAGCAGTCTCCCCTCCACCTGAGTTTCCAGTGCTTTCAAGCTAGTCCTTGGCTTACCAGAGCTCTATACAGAGTGCTGGAACCCCGTCTTCCCCCCACAGGCACCAGCCCATACTCAGGACCTTTTCTCTCCTTATCAAAACTTAAAACTGTTTCTGGATCCCTTTCACAAAAGACCTTCCTAAGGATTTCAATCAACTAATTTGAGCAAATGTTAATAGCTCCATTTGTCTCTCTATTAGTAGATAATGTTTTAATTTTAACAGAGGCCTTCAATGCATTAACTCAAAGAAATGACTAATTGTGTGGGTGGGGATGGGGGGGTGGGGAGATTTTGCTACTTATGTCACATAAGCAGCTGCTTTGAAAATATCCCCATGTTCAGTGGTTTTATGCAAATTATTGCTGTAAATGTATGAAAGTAAATGTTTCGTATCTGGCAGGAAAAGGAAAATGGGCTGGGAGATGTGATGAAATTATTTTTTAATAATTATTTAATGGTTACCTTTGTATAGAACATGTGTTGATCCTATTATCAAAATAAATCAGATCCATGAGGAAAAAAAAAAAGATACTTGACAGATTCAGCTTGAGGTGTTCAATTGAATTAATCTGGAGCGGAAGTACCACATTGCAGTCCTAGAATGTGAAAGGGACATCTCATGGGCTCTTTTTTTTCTTCAGCTAAGAATTGGAGAGGGGGGTAGGCGCAATGACTCCAGATACTTTCTGCAGAGAGAAGCACAGAGCCCTGTCTGTTTTGGAAGGAAAAATCACAGAAGGGAGATTTTGTTGCACAAGAGAATTGTCGCTTCTGCAGAAGGGAACCTTCCCACTGCTCTCAAAAGAAGCAGCTAGTTGTCTGAAATCCAGAGGTTTACCAAAGGTTTACTAACCAGTGGGGGGCGGGGGGGGCGTCAGGGAGGCTCTTAACAGGATGGTGAGAAGAAAGGTACTTTGGCAGATGCTCATCAATAGGACATTGTTCTAAAACTAGCCATTTAGTGGCTTAAGAGACAGTGGTTCAAGATAAATATGCTCCCAGTATGGAGGAATGGCATGTTCCTGATACTTTTTATCCTCCTTCAATCTATATTTTGGTATTGCCTTTTATTAATTTTGTAATTTATCCAAATTGTTGTTTGTTGCAAGAAACACATATATTTGATATTTATATTATATCGGTAAATATTTTCCTGTAGTTTTTAAAAAATTATTTATTTGAGAGAGAGCACACATGGGTGCACATGAGCAGGGGGGAGAGGAAGAAGCAGACTTCCCACTGACTAGGGAGACTGACTTAGGGCTTGATCCCAGGACCTCCAGATCATGACCTAAGTCCAAGGCAGATGCTTAACCCACTGAGCCACCCAGGCACCCCTTCCCTGAAGTTTTAATTAGTCTTCAGGCCCAAGTCTAAACATTCCCACTGGCCATGTGTTTCTAACAAGCACACCAAGTCACTTAGAGTCAGGCTTCTAAAACCTCGTTCTCGGGGCATCTGGGTGGCTCAGTGGTTGAGTGTCTGCCTTTGGCTCAGGGCATGATCCCAGGGTCCTGAAATCAAGTCCCTCATAGAGGTCCCCACAGGGAGCATGCTTCTCCCTCTGCCTATGTCTCTGCCTCTCTGTGTGTGTCTCTCATGAATAAATAAAATCTTTTTTTAAAATTTTTATTTATTTATGATAGTCACAGAGAGAGAGAGAGAGAGAGAGAGAGAGAGGCAGAGACATAGGCAGAGGGAGAAGCAGGCTCCATGCACCAGTAGCCTGATGTGGGATTCAATCCCGGGTCTCCAGGTTCGCGCCTTGGGCCAAAGGCTGGCGCTAAACCGCTGCGCCACCCAAGGATCCCAAATAAATAAAATCTTAAAAAAAAACATAAAACCTCATTCTCCATGGTTTTTCTCTCATCTCATTACCTGTTCCTCAGGTTCTGTTCTTTCCTCCTCCTGCTTTTCTGTCTCCAAAGGTTGGTGTGTCCCAAGACTCAGTCCTTGGTTCTATTCTCCAATTCTTCTCACTCCCTAGGTGACCTCCTCTACTCTCACAGTTTTAAGTACAAGCCCCATTTTATCTTTCCAGCTCAGACCTCGCCCTTGAGTCCCCATGTGCATAGTCACCTGGCTGTTTTACATCTCCATTTGGAGGCTTCACAGACACCTGTAACTTAATGTGACCCAAGGAAAGCTCTTAGTTCTTACTCCCCCTATCTCAGTAAATGGCACCACCCAACTGTTTTAAAACCAGACACTAGGATGTCATCTTTGCCACCCTTTCCTCTCCCCAACATCCATCATTCAATCCATCAAGTCTTGTGTGGGTCTCCCCTTCCACCTTTGACCCCTTGCAATAAGTACGTGGCCAGAGTGATCTTTTTATTTTATTTATTTATTTTTTGAGAGTGTGAGATCAAGAACATGGGAGGAAGGGCAGAGGGAGAGATAGAGAGAGAAAATCTTAAGTGGGCTCCACACTAAGCACAGAGCCCACCCAACACAGGGCTCAATCTCATGACCCTGAGATCATGACCTGAACCAAAATCAAGAATCAGAAACCTAAGCAACTGAGCCGCCCAGGGGCCCCCAGGGTGATTTTTTTTTATAGGAAATAGGATTAAAAAAAAAGGAAATCTGTTTTTTTGCTCCCTCTTCTCACTGCCATTAGTGTGAAATTCAAATTGCTCAATGTGCTCTATAAGACATGGCATCAGCTGGCACTGCCTACCTCTCCAACCTTATCCTGTTCCACTTTCACTCTTCCTCACTACAATCCAAACACACTGCCCTTCTGACATGCCTTGAACCAACCACAAGCTCTTGGCTACCCCAGGAATTTTGCATATTCTCTTCCCTCTGCTGGTTACTCTTCCTTCTACTCACCATATGGCCCTCTAGCTTCTTTTCTTGGGACTCAGAGAAACCCTCCCTGACTACCTTACCTAAAGTATAACCCTTTCTCATTATTCTCTAAGACAACACTCCATTTATATCCTTTAGGGCATGTATCATTAGCTGAAATTACCATATGTGTTTATTATATGTCTTCTCCACATACATACATACACACTAGCAATACATTGCACAAGACCAAGAGCCTTGTCTATCTCCATCACTTATGTATCTCCAGCACCTAGAACAATACCTGGCTCATGGTAGGTGCTGATATTTGCTGGATGAATGGCAATAAATGAGAAAGGTGCTCCAGAGATGACCTTTACCACCCTGATACAGATTTACCCCCATCTTCGACCTGCAGCAGGACTATCACACATAGAAAGGACTCCTTGGCAGAACGCATGGATTTGTAGCAGATTCATGCTGGGACCTCTTTATTCAGGACCTCGACTGCCTACACAGCAGCAACTTTGAAACTGACTCAAGAAACACTAGTGTCCCTCAAGATATTAACTGGTGTTCAGCAAAAAAAGAAAAAAAAATTCGATCAAATAAGTTTAGGAAATGCTACAGTGTATCTCCCTCTCAGAGACACAGCCCACATTAGTGTATCAAGACCTTAAGAAGTCCTACCAGACATAAAACCTATTTTAGCTTTATTTAGCATTTCCCAAATATGTTTGCCCACAGAACTTTTATGTTCTTCTCACTTACTCTCATAGGACACTAGCATCTCTCAAAATGGAGTTTTGGAAATATTGTTGATGTAGATATATAGGTATCATCATGTAGGTCTATATATATATCTATACAGGTCTCCCCTGCTATCTGAAAGTACTGTGTTGCTATAAAACCTTTCTTAAGGGATGCCTAGGTGGCTCAGTCCATTAAGCATCTTCCTTTGGCTTGGGTCATGATCAATTAGTGAAAACAGATGCTACCTTAGGTCTTTCGTGAATGCAATATGGTGGAACATGAACTTTCAAAAAGCAGGAATACCTGTACCATAGACATGAGTAAGAGTTCACTTAAGATCCATGACAATAGGGACACCTGGGTGGCTTAGTGGTTGAGCAGCTGCCTTTGGCTCAGGTTGTGATCCCAGAGTCCTGGGATTGAGTTCCTCATCAGGCTCCTGTAGGGAGACTGCTTCTCCCTCTGCCTGCGTCTCTACCTCTCTCTCTCTCTCTCTCTCTCTCTCTCTCTCATGAATAAATAAATAAATAAAATCTGGGATCCCTGGGTGGCGCAGCGGTTTGGCGCCTGCCTTTGGCCCAGGGCGCGATCCTGGAGACCCAGGACCGAATCCCACGTCGGGCTCCCGGTGCATGGAGCCTGCTTCTCCCTCTGCCTATGTCTCTGCCTCTCTCTCTCTCTCTCTCTCTGTGTGTGTGTGACTATCATAAATAAAAAAAATAAAATAAATAAATAAAATCTTTTAAAAAATCCATGACAATAAATTCCAACTCAAAGATATTGGTGAAATGAAGTGGGATTTAAATTTTAAATAAGGCATTGCTGGGGGTAGTGCCTTCTGGTTATATTGACCTATTAGGAGGATACTGGCCTGTAACGGGTTAAGAGGCTGCTCTAAATTAATTCAAATCTTCTGGCCTGAGCGAATCATTCCCTTGGGCTACTGAGTGAGAACCTGAAAATAAGATTGATGAACCAACCACCATCATCGGGGAAATTGTACACATGGAAGAAGTACCAGTATCAGATCCTCCTAGACTAGAGAGGAACTGCTGTCAAAGGAGGAAGGAAGGCAGATTTTGCAAATTGCAGACCAGCAGGCTTAATGTTGACCGGAGGCAAGACTCATACCCCTCTTCCTCTTACCTATTTCAATAACTTCTTTCTGTTCCTTGAATTCTCCAAGCTCAGCCCTGCCTAAGCCTTTGCATTTGCTGTTGCCTCTGCTTAAAGTAGGGGTGGGCAAACTTTTCCTGCAATGAGCCCAGAAGTAAATATTGTAAGTTTTGTGGGCCATATGGTCTCTATCACAACTACGCAGCTTCCAGCAAAAGCAGCCATAGACCATGCATAAACAGTAAAACTTTATTTACAAAAAACAGGCTTTGGGCCGGATTTGGCCCAAGGCCCATAATTGGTCAACCTGAAGTATGTTTTGCCAGGACTGTTAAATAGATAATTCCTTTTTGTTCAGAATTCAGCTCAAATAATCATTGCTTCACGGTAAACTATTCAAACCAAAGTAGCCACAAATTTACTTGCTTTGCAATATCCCAATTTAATTCTTTCCTTTTTTTAAATAATAAATTTATTTTTTATTGGTGTTCAATTTGCCAACATACAGAATAACACCCAGTGCTCATCCCATCAAGTGCCCCCCTCAGTGCCCGTCACCTATTCACCCCCACACCCGCCCTCCTCCCCTTCCTCCACCCCTAGTTCGTTTCCCAGAGTTAGGAGTCTTCATGTTCGGTCTCCCTTTCTGATATTTCCTACCCATTTCTTCTCCCTTCCCTTCTGTTCCCTTTCACTATTATTTATATTCCCCAAGTGAATGAGATCATACAATGTTTGTCCTTCTCCGATTGACTTATTTCACTCAGCATAATACCCTCCAGTTCCAACCACGTTGAAGCAAATGGTGGGTATTTGTCATTTCTAATGGCTGAGCAATATTCCATTGTATACATAGACCACATCTTCTTTATCCATTAATCTTTTGATGGACACCGAGGCTCCTTCCACAGTTTGGCTATTGTGGCTATAGCAGTAGACATTGCTGCTATAAACATCGGGGTGCAGGTGTCCCGGCGTTTCATTGCATCTGTATCTTTGGGGTAAATCCCCAACAGTGCAATTGCTGGGTCATAGGGCAGGTCTATTTTTAACTCTTTGAGGAACCTCCACACGGTTTTCCAGAGTGGCTGTACCAGTTCACATTCCCACCAACAGTGTAAGAGGGTTCCCTTTTCTCCGCATCCTCTCCAACATTTGTGGTTTCCTGCCTCGTTAATTTTCCCCATTCTCACTGGTGTGAGGTGGTATCTCATTGTGGTTTTGATTTGTATTTCCCTGATGGCAAGTGATGCAGAGCATTTTCTCATGTGCATGTGGCCATGTCTATGTCATCCTCTGTGAAATTTCTGTTCATGTCTTTGGCCCATTTCATGATTGGATTGTTTGTTTCTTTGGTGTTGAGTTTAATAAGTTCTTTATAGATCTTGGAAACTAGCCCTTTATCTGATACTTCATTTGCAAATATCTTCTCCCATTCTGTAGGTTGTCTTTTAGTTTTGTTGACTGTTTATTTTGCTGTGCAGAAGCTTTTTATCTTGATGAAGTCCCAATAGTTCATTTTTGCTTTTGTTTCTTTTGCCTTCGTGGATGTATCTTGCAAGAAGTTACTGTGGCCGAGTTCAAAAAGGGTGTTGCCTGTGTTCTCCTCTAGGATTTTGATGGAATCTTGTCTCACATTTAGATCTTTCATCCATTTTGAGTTTATTTTTGTGTATGGTGAAAGAGGGTGGTCTAGTTTCATTCTTCTGCATGTAGATGTCCAATTTTCCCAGCACCATTTATTGAAGAGGCTGTCTTTCTTCCAGTGGATAGTCTTTCCTCCTTTACCGAATATTAGTTGACCATAAAGTTGAGGGTCCACTTCTGGATTCTCTATTCTGTTCCATTGATCTATGTGTCTGTTTTTGTGCCAGTACCACACTGTCTTGATGACCACAGTTTTGTAGCCAATTTTAATTCTTTCCATTGCACTTATCACTAACTCACATTTTCTTGTGTTGACTTGTCTCCCTGCACTCACATGCACCAGAATAGTAACTAACATTTTTTGAGCTCTTATTATGCACCTGACACTGCTCAAAGCATTTTACATATATTAGCTCTTTTATTTTTTTAAGTGATAGACATTTTTTAAGATTATTTATTTATTTATTTATTCAAGAGAAAGAGAGAGAGAGAGAGAGAGGCAGAGAGAGAGGGAGAGGGAGAAGCAGGCTCCATGCAGGGAGCCTGACACGGGACTCAATCCTGGATCTCCAGGATCAGGCCCTGGGCCGAAGGCGGTGCTAAACCCCTGAGACACCCGGCCTGCCCTATTAGTTCTTTTAATCTTAATAATAACCTTGTGACAATAATACTTCATCTCCCCATTTTATATATGCAGAAACCAACGCTGAGATTAAGTGATTTACCCATGTGGTCACATAGTTTCACAGGTAGTGATTCCAGGATTTAGAGCCAGCTCATAAGCTTTATGTGATTGGGATACTGTGGTTTATAATAAGAAATAAATATTTGGTCTTTGTCCCTGTTTCTGGCACAGTGCCTCTAAAATTCTGGAATTTCCCAAGTGATGAGAGCAGAAAAATATGTCTTTTTGTTATGTTAATGAGATGACTTTTGGACCACACCTAAGGATGGGAGCTGCTTGCCAAGAGAACCAACCATGTGGTTAGAGGGTTGGAACATTCAGTTCCTCCCCCTCCCACTCCTGACCAGGGAGGGAAAGGGCTGGAGGTTGAATCAATCACCAATGGCCAGTGATTTAATAAATTGTGGCTATGTAATAAAGCCAAAAGGACCAGGTTGGACAGCTTCCAGGTTGGTGATCACACATTCACGCTGAGAGATGGGGATTTGGGATTTGGCATAGAGATTATGTGCCCCTTCCCACATACTTTGCCCCATGCATCTCTTCCATCTGGCTGTTCCTAAATTATATCTTTTTAAAAAGATTTATTTATTTATTTGAGAGAGAGGGAGAGAGAAAATGGAAATATGAGTGGGAGGAGAAACAGAGGGAGAGAAACTCAAGCAGACACCGTGCTGAGCAAGGAAACTGACATTGGGCTCTATCCCACGGCCCCAAATCATGACCTGAGCCAAAATCAAAAGTCAAATGCCTAACTGACTGGGCCACCCAGGCACCCCTGAAATTATATCTTTTATAATAAACTGGTAATCTAGTATGTGAAATGTTTCCCTGAGTTCTGAGCAAATTAATCGAACTGAAGAAGGTGGTCACTGGAACCCTCCATCTCTAGCTGTGGGTCAGAAGCACAAGTGACAACCTGGACTTGTGATTGGCACCTGAAGTGGAGAGGGGGGCAGTCTTTTAAAATTGAGCCCTTAGCCAATGGATTCTGTACTATGTCCAGGTAGATAGTGTCAGAATTGAGTCGAGGGGCACCCAGGTGGCTCAGTGGTTGAGCATCTGCTTTCAGCTCAGGGCATGATCCTGGGATCCTAGGATCAAGTCCCACATTGGGCTCCCCGCAGGGAACCTGCTTCTCCCTCTGCTTATGTCTCTGTCTCTTTCTCCTTGTGTCTTTCATGAGTAAATAGATAAAATCTTAAAAAAAAAGAATTGAGTTGAATTGTAGTATACCCAGCTGATGTCAAAGAATCACCTGGTGGTGTGGGGAGAAACTCCTGACGCACATTGGAATTGGAGGCAGAACTCTAGCCATAGTGCATCCTAGTTATAAGCTCCATGAAAGCAGGGGTTTTTGAGTGTCTAGTTTATTAATGATAAACTTAGAACAGTCTAGAACAATGTTTGGTGTATAGCAAGTGTCCGATAACTATTTGCTTCATAAAAATTTTGGAATGCTCAGATTATTAAAGGGAGGCAGTTTTCACTAAGAATAAGTCCATTAGACCTGTTTTCCTTCTTTGATGAGGCTGCTCACTTAGTACAGAGAACAGGGAAAGGGGAATAGAATTTTGCATTTCTTTAACTTCTAAAAAAGCATTACACAAGGTCTTTCCTGGAACCCTTACTTTACTAGATCTTTCAGTGTCATTTAACACTGCTACTCTTCTCTTTCTGTTTTTTGTTTCCATGACACCACACTTTCCTAGTTCCTTTCACACCTCTATAACTGCTCTTGCTTTGTCCTTGTCATGATCCTCCTCCTCCATCAACATGTAGGTGTTGACCAGTGTCTCATCCTTGGTCCTTGGCTCTTCCCACTTTCCAAATTCTCACTGACGGCCCCATCCATTCTCATTGTTTCTATTTTTACCTTTGTTCTGATGACACCCAAATCCAAATCTCCCAGCCAAAACTTAGCCCAAGCCTTGAGAAATCTCACAGGTACCTCAAGTTTAACATGTCCAAAACCAAATTCAATATCTCCTCCTCAAGCCTAGTCAATGTTTTATATTCCCTGTCTCAAATGATGGCATCACCCAGTCACCCCCATGCCAGAAACCAGAAAGTCATTTCTGCCTCCTTACTCTCTCTCACTCCTCCCCAGAGCTAAACTCTGACCCAATCTTGACAGTTCAACTCCTCAAATATTTCTCAATTCATCACATACCTAGTAGCTGTTACCAACTCATAGCTGATCTCCCTGCCTTTAGTTTTAACTACATCCAAGTCTCCACACAGTCACCAGAATTAGTTTCTTAAAGTGCAAATATGATCATGTAACACCCCTTTGCCTACAAGATGGAGTCCAAACTACTTAAGACCATGCAAATCTCCTCAAAATTGCCAGCTTTATCCCCCACTACATCTCATGCATAGCTAATGTTTCAATAATACCGAACAGCTTGCAGCCTTGAAATTCTCCAAACACTTCTATGCCTTTGCCCACATAGCAGCCTCTGCTTTGATGCTGCTCCCCTCTTGCCTTGGCAGACTTCTTGTCAACCTGTCAGACTCAGCCCAGGGCATTATGTCCTCAAGGAAGGCTTCCCCTAACATGCCCCATCTTGGGCTGGATTAGAAGTCTCTCTTCTGTGTTTTCAAAGCATCCTAAACTGGCCTCTGTCACAGCACTTGTCCTGCCATGTCTGTTCCCATGCTTGTATCACTCCATAGACTGTGAGCTTCCTGAGGTCAAATACTATGCTTTATTCAAAATTGTATCCATCACACCATTACAGTGCCTGTCACACACTGAAATTTCAATAATGTGTGATGAATCAGCGATTTTATGCCCATAACATGCTGTTGGCTCTCTGAGTTCACTTGTAACACTGTTTTTTTTTTTAAAGATTGGTTTATTTATTCACGAGACACACACACACACAGAGGCAAAGACATAGGCAGAAGGAGAAGCAGCCTCCCTGCAGGAAGCCTGATGTGGGACTCGATCCTGGAACCTGGAATCACGTCCTGAGCCGAAGGCAGATGCTCAACCACTGAGCCACCCAGGGATCCCAACTTGTAACACCCTTAATACTTCCTCACACAAAAAACTGTCATATAGTGTGGGAAATGCAATGGTAGGGGTAAAACAAAAGAACAGAAGGGGAACACCTGACATGCTTTACGATAAGGGGTGTGTGTGTGCTAATTCAAACCTAGGCTGCAGTGATAGAAATATAGTATGTAACCAGTGAGGAGATAGTGTGGGTCTATTTGGCATGGTCAAACTATGCCTCAGCAGCATTTCAATCAGTGAGCCAAATTGGATTAGTCAATTAATGCCAGTGGTTCAGAAAGAATAAAGCCAAGTCTCGGGGATGGTTTGAGGAACAGGGAAGATATAACCCGATAAAGTATAACTATAAAGGATTTGATGGTCTTATTCAAATATTGGAAGAGCTCTGTTATAGGTTGAATTGTGTCCCCCAGAAAGGTATGTTGAAGTCCTAACCCCTGGGATGTCAAAATGTGACCTTATTTTTGAATGGAGTCTTTGCAGATGCAACTAGTTCAGATGAGGTCATATTGGCATGAGGCGGAGGGGGGGTGCTGCTCAATTCACTATAACTGATGTACTTATAAGAAGAGAGAAATTTGGCCACAGATATAGACCGAAGATGGCCATGTGAAGAAGGAGCTAGATATTGGAATTGTACTGCCACAAGCCAAAGAACAGGAGCCCTCAGCAGCTAGAAGAGACCAAGAAGAATTCTACCCTAAAGTCTTCAAACAGCCCTGCCAGCACTTTGATTTCAGACTTCTGGTGTCCAGAACTGAGACAAGAAATTTCTGTTGTTTAAAACTACCTGGTTTGCTATACTTTATCACATCAGCCATGGGAAACTAACACTGGCTGTCATGGAGCAGAGGGAGTAGATTTGTCCTGCGTGAGACCCAGTGGATGAAAGATACCAGGAGACAGAAATACTTCTTTATATTGAATGGAAACCTCATAGTCATGCTATCCAAAGGTAAAATGAGTTGCCATGGGAGCTGATAAGCTCCCCATGACCGGAGGCCCAGGCTGGATAGTTGTGTGACAGAAATAATACTAGAAATAATACCAGTAGTAATACAAATTCCATTCATATCCTGATTTGAACAAGCCAACCGCAAAAAGATGCTTATGAGATAAGTGGAGATGAATGCTGATTAGATATTTGATTATATTAAGGATTTCATGTTAAAATTTTAGGTGAAAATAATGGCATAATGGTCATAATGGAAGGGAATCTTATCTTTTAGTGATATACACTGAAGGGTTTGCGGAGGAAATGATACAGGTGTCTAGGATTTGCTTTAAAATAATAATCCAGGAGGAGCCCCTGGGTGGCTCAGTCGGCTGAGCATCCGACTCTTGGTTTCAGCTCAGGTCATGATCTCTCAGGGTCCTGGGATCAAGCCCGAGTTAGGCTCCATGTTCAACACAGTCTGCCTGTCCTTCTCCTTCTCCCTTTGTTCCTCCCCTTGCTCGAGTTCTCTCTTTCTCTCAAATAAATAAAATGTTTAAAATAGATAAAGTAAAATAATCCAAGCAGGAGAGATGACTTGGTGTACACATGAAACATGATTGGCCATGTATTGATAATTATCGAAACTGGGTGATGGATACATGGAGGCTCATTTATACTCTCCTCTCTACTTTTTTATGTGTTTAAAATTTTCCATAAGCAGGGATCCCTGGGTGGCACAGCGGTTTGGCGCCTGTCTTTGGCCCAGGGCGCAATCCTGGAGACCCGGGATCGAGTCCCACATCGGGCTCCCGGTGCATGGAGCCTGCTTCTCCCTCTGCCTGTGTCTCTGCCTCTCTCTCTCTCTCTCTGTGACTATCATAAATAAATAAATAAATAAAATTTAAAAAAAAAATAAAAATAAAATAAAATTTTCCATAAGCAAATGCTAAAAAAAAAAAAAAAAAAAAAAAGCTACTAGCTACCAAGTACTGAGCACTTACAACATCCAGGAACCATGCTAAGTGCTTTTAAAGCATTATCTCATTTAATGTCTCACAATACATTTAAAAAGACTCAATTAAAAAGTGACATATTCTTGTATAGGAAGGTATGGTACCGTTAAAAGATATTCTCCTCAAATTAGTCTGCATAATCCAGATGAAGAGAAAATTCAATTTGTTTAGATTGCTCGAATTTTCAAAAGAAACTCCCAGTGTCAATTTGTATGCCTAAAAACTAAATCTCCACCACAGCTCAATGAAACCTTACTGTATCAGTTTTACAAACGAGCAAACTGAAAGTTGGAAAAGTGAAGCAAATTGCCCAAGGTTGCACCACAACTAAGTAGCAGAAGTAGGATTTGAATACAGGTTTCTTTGACTCCACCATTCTGGGCTTTTAATGCTCTTGCTACTCCAAATGTGGGCCAAGGACCAGTAGCATAGTATTACAGGAGAGCTGCCTAGAAAATGCAGAACCTCAGGACTCTTATCCCGACCTACCAAGTGGAATTCCCCATTCATGTTTAAGAATTGCATATGCTGGGGCACCTGGGTGGCTCAGACGTTGAGCGTCTGCCTTCTGCTCAGGTCATGATCCTGGGGTCCTGGGATTGGGCTCTCTGTGGAGAGTCTGCTTCTTCCTCTGCTTACATCTCTGCCTCTCTGTGTCTCTCATGAATAAATAAAATCTTTTTTAAAATTTCATATGCTATACTGCTATCCAGGTGATTAGACTCCATCAAGGGTTCTATCCTGAGCTCAGATTATACTATATTGTACCTCCGGCGTGGGACCTGTGAATCTGCATATTTACGGGCTCCCTTGGATGAGTTATCAGGGATGAGAAGCACTGGAAAATGAAACCCACAAAAATCTTTTTCAACTCTCAGATTCCCGGGATCCCTGGGTAGCGCAGCGGTTTGGTGCCTGCCTTTGGCCCAGGGCGCGATCCTGGAGACCCGGGATCGAATCCCACATCGGGCTCCCGGTGCATGGAGCCTGCTTCTCCCTCTGCCTGTGTCTCTGCGCCTCTCTCTCTCTCTGTGACTATCATAAATAAATAAAAATTAAAAAAAAAAAAACTCTCAGATTCCCCAATCCCTGATAAGCTTGCAGGAGAGGATGAAGAGCTCAGTTACGTGCACCTGTGGAAAATTACTTGCCTGTTCAACGAAGATAGTCTTTTAGAAGGGACTTTAAGTTTTCTTCTGAGGTAATAGAAGCTTCGGGGTGTGAAAATAGAGTCCAGATGGACAGAATGAGAGGATCAGCAAATATATAAAAAGGCATGACAATTAATATATAAATCTTACATTTTATTTCAAGGAATTGTCAGTGTATACATACACAATAAAATAAGATACAACCCTGTGGCTACAAAGAAATTTGATTGGTTTTCATTGGTGCCATGTATAAATCAAAGTCATTATGCTAGAGTCTATTTTTTTCTTTATTTTGAAGTATAATTGATAGTGTGATATTAGTTTCAAGTGTACAATTTATCTATTCCACAATTCTATATATTACCCTGTGGGTGCCATGGTAAGTGTAATCACAATCTGTTACCATACAGCATTATTACAATATTATTGACTGTATTCCCTATGCTATACTTTTCATCTCCATAACTTATGTATTTTAGAACTGGAAATTTGTACTTCTTAATCACCTTCATCTATTTTGCCCCTCTACCTACCCACCACCCCTCTGGCAATCGCCAGTTTGTTCTCTGTATTTAAGAGACTGTTTTGTTTGTCTGTTTGCTCATTTGTCTTGTTTTTTGGATTCCATATATTTGTCTTTCTCTCTCTGACTTATTTCATTTAGCATGATGCCTTCCGGGTCCATCCATGTAGTCGCAAATGGCAATTTTTCATTTTTTAAAATAAATTTATTTTTTATTGGTGTTCAATTTACCAACATACAGAATAACACCCAGTGCTCATCCCGTCAAGTGCCCCCCTCAGTGCCCATCACCCATTCACCCCCACCCCCCGCCCTCCTCCCCTTCTACCACCCCTAGTTCGTTTCCCAGAGTTAGGAATCTTTACGTTCTGTCTCCCTTTCTGATATTTCCCACACATTTCTTCTCCCTTCCCTTATATTCCCTTTCACTATTATTTATATTCCCCAAATGAATGAGAACATATAATGTTTGTCCTTCTCCGATTGACTTATTTCACTCAGCATAATACCCTCTAGTTCCATCCACGTTGAAGCAAATGGTGGGTATTTTTCATTTCTAATGGTTGAGTAATATTCCATTGTATACATAAACCACATCTTCTTTATCCATTCATCTTTTGATGGACACCGAGGCTCCTTCCACAGTTCGGCCATTGTGGACATTGCTGCTATAAACATCGGGGTGCAGGTGTCCTGGCGTTTCATTGCATCTGAATCTTTGGGGTAAATCCCCAACAGTGCAATTGCTGGGTCATAGGGCAGGTCTATTTTTAACTCTTTGAGGAACCTCCACACGGTTTTCCAGAGTGGCTGTACCAGTTCACATTCCCACCAACAGTGCAAGAGGGTTCCCTTTTCTCCGCATCCTCTCCAACATGTGTGGTTTCCTGCCTCGTTAATTTTCCCCATTCTCACTGGTGTGAGGTGGTATCTCATTGTGGTTTTGAGTTGTATTTCCCTGATGGCAAGTGATGCAGAGCATTTTCTCATGTGCATGTTGGCCATGTCTATGTCTTCCTCTGTGAGATTTCTGTTCATGTCTTTTGCCCATTTCATGATTGGATTGTTTGTTTCTTTGGTGTTGAGTTTAATAAGTTCTTTATAGATCTTGGAAACTAGCCCTTTATCTGATACGTCATTTGCAAAAATCTTCTCCCATTCTGTAGGTTGTCTTTTAGTTTTGTTGACTGTATCCTTTGCTGTGCAAAAGCTTCTTATCTTGATGAAGTCCCAATAGTCCATTTTTGCTTTGGTTTCTTTTGCCTTCGTGGATGTATCTTGCAAGAAGTTACTGTGGCCGAGTTCAAAAAGGGTGTTGCCTGTGTTCTCCTCTAGGATTTTGATGGAATCTTGTCTCACATTTAGATCTTTCATCCATTTTGAGTTTATCTTTGTGTATGGTGAAAGAGAGTGGTCTAGTTTCATTCTTCTGCATGTGGATGTCCAATTTTCCCAGCACCATTTATTGAAGAGACTGTCTTTCTTCCAATGGATAGTCTTTCCTCCTTTATCGAATATTAGTTGCCCAAAAAGTTCAGGGTCCACTTCTGGATTCTCTATTCTGTTCCACTGATCTATGTGTCTGCTTTTGTGTCAGTACCACACTGTCTTGATGACCACAGCTTTGTAGTACAACCTGAAATCTGGCATTGAGATGCCCCCAGCTATGGTTTTCTTTTTTAAAATTCCCCTGGCTATTCAGGGTCTTTTCTGATTCCACACAAATCTTAAAATAATGTGTTCTAACTCTCTGAAGAAAGTCCATGGTATTTTGATAGGGATTGCATTAAACGTGTAAATTGCCCTGGGTAACATTGACATTTTCACAATATTAATTCTGCCAATCCATGAGCATGGAATATTTTTCCATCTCTTTTTGTCTTCCTCAATTTCTTTCAGAAGTGTTCTATAGTTTTTAGGGTATAGATCCCTCACCTCTTTGGTTAGGTTTATTCCTAGGTATCTTATGCTTTTGGGTGCAATTGTAAATGGGATTGCCTCCTTAATTTCTCTTTCTTCAGTCTCATTGTTAGTGTATAGAAATGCCATTGGTTTCTGGGCACTGATTTTGTATCCTGCCATGCTACCAAATTGCTATATGAGTTCTAGCAATCTTGGGGTCGAGGCTTTTGGGTTTTCTATGTAGAGTATCATGTCATCGGCGAAGAGGGAGAGTTTGACTTCTTCTTTGCCAATTTGAATGCCTTTAATGTCCTTTTGTTGTCTGATTGCTGAGGCTAGGACTTCCAGTACTATGTTGAATAGCAGTGGTGAGAGTGGACATCCCTGTCTTATTCCTGATCTTAAGGGAAAGGCTCCCAGTGCTTCCCCATTGAGAATGATATTTGCTGTGGGCTTTTGGTAGATGGCTTTTAAGATGTTGAGGAATGTTCCCTCTATCCCTACACTCTGAAGACTTTTGATCAGGAATGGATGCTGTATTTTGTCAAATGCTTTCTCTGCATCTACTGAGAGGATCATATGTTTCTTGGTTTTTCTCTTGCTGATGTGATGAATCACATTGATTGTTTTACGAGTGTTGAACCAGCCTTGTGTCCCAGGGATAAATCCTACTTGGTCATGGTGAATAATTTTCTTAATGTACTGTTGGATCCTATTGGCTAGTATCTTGTTGAGAATTTTTGCATCCATGTTCATCAGGGATATTGGTCTGTAATTCTCCTTTTTGGTGGGGTCTTTGTCTGGTTTTGGAATTAAGGTGATGCTGGCCTCATAGAACGAATTTGGAAGTACTCCATCCCTTTCTATCTTTCCAAACAGCTTTAGGAGAATAGGTATGGTTTCTTCAAACGTTTGATAGAATTCCCCTGGGAAGCCATCTGGCCCTGGACTCTGGTGTCTTGGGAGGTTTTTGATGACTGCTTCAATTTCCTCACTGGTTATTGGCCTGTTCAGGTTTCCTATTTCTTCCTGTTCCAGTTTTGGTAGTCTGTGGCTTTCCAGGAATGCGTCCATTTCTTCTAGATTGCCTAATTTATTGGCGTATAGCTGTTCATAATATGTTTTTAAAATCATTTGTATTTCCTTGGTGTGGGTAGTGATCTCTCCTTTCTCATTCATGATTTTATTAATTTGAGTCTTCTCTCTCTTATTTTTAATAAGGCTGGCTAATGGTTTAGCTATCTTATCAATTCCTTCAAAGAACCAACTCCTGGTTTTGTTGATCTGTTCCACAGTTTTTCTGGTCTCGATTTCATTGAGTTCTGCTCGACTCTTAATTAACTCTCTTCTTCTGCTGGGTGTAGAATCTATTTGCTGTTTTTTTCTCTAGTTCCTTTAGGTGTAAGGTTAGCTTTTGTATTTGAGTTCTTTCCAGTTTTTGAATGGATGCTTGTATTGCGATGTATTTCCCCATTAGGACTGCTTTTGCTGCATCCCAAAGATTTTGAACGGTTGTATCTTCATTCTCATTAGTTTCCATGAATCTTTTTAATTCTTCCTTAATTTCCTGGTTAACCCTTTCATGTTTTAGCAGGATGGTCCTTAACCTCCACGTGTTTGAGGTCCTTCCAAACTTCTGGTTGTGATTTAGTTCTAATTTCAAGGCATTATGGTCTGAGAATATGCAGGGGATGATCCCAATCTTTTGGTATCGGTTCAGACCCAATTTGTGACCCAGTATGTGGTCTATTCTGGAGAAAGTTCCATGTGCACTTGAGAAGAATGTGTATTCAGTTGAGTTTGGATGTAAAGTTCTGTAGATATCTGTGAAATCCATCTGGTCCAGTGTATCATTTAAAGCTCTCGTTTCTTTGGAGATGTTGTCCTTAGAAGACCTATCGAGGGTAGAGAGAGCTAGATTGAAGTCACCAAGTATAAGTGTATTATTATCTAAGTATGTCTTCACTTTGGTAATTAATTGATTTAAATATTTGGCAGCTCCCACATTCGGGGCATATATATTGAGGATTGTTAAGTCCTCTTGTTGGATAGATCCTTTAAGTATGATATAGTGTCCCTCTTCATCTCTCACTACAGTCTTTGGGGTAAATTATAGTTTATCTGATATAAGGATGGCTACCCCTGCTTTATTTTGAGGACCATTTGAATGGTAAGTGGTTCTCCAACCTTTTATTTTCAGGCTGTAGGTGTCCTTCTCTCTAAAATGAGTCTCTTGTAGACAGCAAATAGACGGGTCTTGCTTTTTTATCCAGTCTGAAACCCTGCGCCTTTTGATGGGGTCATTAAGCCCGTTCACATTCAGAGTCACTATTGAAAGATATGAGTTTAGTGTCATCATGATATCTGTTCAGTCCTTGTTTTTGTGGATTGTTCCATTGGACTTCTTCTTAAAGGGGAATTTTAAGAGTCCCCCTTAAAATTTCTTGCAGAGCTTGTTTGGAGGTCACATATTCTTTCAGTTCCTGCCTGTCTTGAAAGCTCTTTATCTCTCCTTCCATTCTGAATGAGAGCCTTGCTGGATAAAGTATTCTTGGTTGCATGTTCTTCTCATTTAGGACCCTGAATATATCCTGCCAGCCCTTTCTGGCCTGCCAGGTCTCTGTGAAGAGGTCTGCTGTTACCCTAATACTCCCCCCCATAAAAGCCAGGGATTTCTTGTCTCTTGCTGCTTTAAGGATCTTCTCTTTATCTTTGGAATTTGCAAGCTTCACTATTAAATGTGGAGGTGTTGAACGGTTTTTCTTTATTTTAGGGGGGGATCTCTCTATTTCCTGGATCTGAATGCCTGTTTCCCTTCCCAGATTAGGAAAGTTTTCAGCTAGGATTTGTTCAAATACATATTCTGGCCCTCTGTCCCTTTCGGCGCCCTCGGGAACCCCAATTAAACGTAGGTTTTTCTTCCTCAGGCTGTCATTTATTTCCCTTAATCAATCCTCATGGTCTTTTAATTGTTTGTCTCTTTTTTCCTCAGTTTCCCTCTTTGCCATCAACTTGTCTTCTATGTCACTCACTCGTTCTTCTACCTCGTTAACCCTCGTCGTTAGGACTTCTAGTTTGGATTGCATCTCATTCAATTGATTTTTAATTTCTGCCTGATTGGAACTAAATTCTGCAGTCATGAAGTCTCTTGAGTCCTTTATGCTTTTTTCTAGAGCCACCAGTAGCTGTATAATAGTGCTTCTGATTTGGCTTTCTGACATTGAATTGTAATCCAGATTTTCTAACTCTGTGTGAGAGAGAACTGTTTCTGATTCTTTCTTTTGAGGTGAGGTTTTCCTTCTAGTCATTTTGCTCAGTGCAGAGTGGCCAAAAACAAGTTGTATTCGGAAAAGGAGAAAAAGAGAGGAGAGAAAGAAGGAAAGAAAAGAGAAAAAGAAAAAAGAAAAAAGAAGAAAAAAGGAAAAAAAGAGAAGAAAAAGAAATAAAAAGAAAGAAAGGTGAAAAAAAGGGTGGGGGAAGCAATCAGAAATCAAAAAGAAAAAAAAAACACGGGGGAGTATCTTCTGATTCTGTATACTTTAAGTCCCTTGATTTCCCCTGGAACTTGTCCGTCTAGTTGGTCTTCTGGGGGAGGGGCCTGTTGTGCTGATTTTCAGGTGTTAGCACTTGGGGGAGCTGCTCTGCCCCCTGCCTGGTGCAGGGCTCAGTGGGGGTTGTTTACCCCGTGAGGCCCCAGGAGGAACAACCACAGTGGCGGGGCCAGCTCTGGAGCCCTGGATTCAGCCCCCGCAGTAACTTAGGAGTCTCAGCCTGCAGGGTCTGGAAGTTCCGGGGGCGGGGCCGCTGATCTGCTCAGCTCGGGGCAGGAGTGTCCTTGCTGTCCTGGGCCCTCCGGGCCTCTGCCGGTCCGGGGGGAGGTCGGATCCTGGGCTGTGTCCTGGGGCCCAGTGCTCCCGGGCCTGCGCTGTTGGATTTGCTCTCCCGGCCGCAGCCCCCCCTCCACGGAGCCGCCACCCGAGCCCCTCCGAGCTGCTCCGGGTCCCGCCGTGTGCGCTGCAGCCCTTAGGGAGCTCGGCGCACTCTCCCGGGGCACAGGTGTCTGTTAGTGTCCCAGAGAGCCCGAGGGCATCCCCGCCCTCCTGGGGTCCTGCTCTAACTCCCTGTGGGCGCCTTTCCGCCCGGGAAGATTGGTGAAGCTCCTGTTTCTCCGGGAAGGGGCTCTCCTGTCCTGGTGGCACTCGCCCTGGCCTTAGCCCGGCAGCTTGCAGGGCACGTCCCCTTTGGATGCCTTTTGTTTCTTTATTTCTTTTTTCCCTATCTTTCTACCTTGATAGAAGCGCGAACTCTTCTCACTGTAGCGTTCCAGCTGTTCTCTCTTTAAATTTCAGGCCGAATTCGTAGATTTTCAGGATGATTTGAAGGTTATCTAGGTAATTTGGTGGGGACAGGTGATTTGGGGACCCTACTCTTCCGCCATCTTGCCCCTCTTCTGACAGCATCCATTCCTGAGAATATGACCTGAGCCAAAACCAAGAGTTGGATGCTTAACCTACTGAGTCACCCAGGCACACGAGAATGTATTTATTTATTTTTCTCTAGGAGCTTTTTTTTTTTAAGATTTACTTATTTATTTATTCATGAGAGAGAGAGAGAGAGAGAGAGAGAGAGAGAGGCAGAGACACAGGCAGAAGGAGAAGCAGGCTCCATGCAGAAGTCGATGTGGGACTTGATCCAGGGACTCCAGGATCATGCCCTGGGCTGAAGGCATGCCCTGAAACCATTGAGCCACCCAGGGATCCCCGAGAATTTATTTTTTCATGTATATTGAGTCCTTGTCTTCAAGGAGTCCACAGTCTAGCAGGGGAAATGCAAGTGAACAGATAATTACAATGAAGTGTGACAAAGCACTGAGATATGATAAATACAAGCTGCTACAAAGCATGTAGGATGGGATCCTAATAGGCAGTGGAAGTGGGAGGAGGATAGTCAGGGAAATATGAGTCTTGAAAGCAGTGTAGAAGTTATTCATCAGACAAAGGCATTTCTGAAAGATGGCATAGCATGCACAATGGCATGAAAGCCAAAGAGAGGGATCCCTGGGTGGCACAGCGGTTTGGCGCCTGCCTTTGGCCCAGGGAACGATCCTGGAGACCCGGGATCGAATCCCACATCGGGCTCCGGGTGCATGGAGCCTGCTTCTCCCTCTGCCTGTGTCTCTGCCTCTCTCTCTCTCTCTCTCTCTCTGTGACTATCATAAATAAATAAAAATTTAAAAAATTAAAAAAAAAGAAAGCCAAAGAGAATATGGTAACTGCAATGAATGGATAATATCATAGGTGGATAGATTGAGTGTAGAGTAGAATAAAGAGAAGACATGAGATAACCCAAGGACAGATCACAAAGGACTCTATGTGACGTTCCAAGGAATATGGACATTATCCAGAAGTTGTGAGCCATATCTGAATGGTTTGAAATAGGGGAATGCCATGGTGAAATTTGCACTTTAGAAAAGTTATTCAGTACCTATGAGAAGGATGGATTTGAAGGGATGGAGAATGAGGCATAACAGCTGTTGGGAAACAATTGCCAGATAATAAGAAAGATAAAGAGAGGGCAGCCCCGGTGGCTCAGCAGTTTAGCGCCACCTTCAGCCCAGGATGGGATCCTGGAGACCTGGGATCGAGTCCCATGTCAGGTTCCCTGTATGGAGCCTGCTTCTCCCTCTGCCTGTGCCTCTCTCTCTCTCTCTCTGTCTCTGTCTCTGTCTCTGTCTCTCATGAATGGATAAATAAAATCTTTTTTAAAAAATGATAAAGAGAACACAAATATAAAAGAGATTGAGATCTTCAAATAGAACTTTTCAACATAAGTAAAGAGGAAGGACAAGTCAGGTCAGTCTGATTGGGTATATGGGGATGGTGGTGCCACTATGTGGGGTAGGGAATGCAGAAAAAGGAGCAGACTTTTGGCAGAAATGAGGATGGGGCAATGTGTGGGAAGAATATGTGCTACCTCTTCTTTATCTATTCATCAATCAATGGACCCTTTGGCTGCTTTCATATCTTGTCTATCATAAATAATGCTGCTATAAACATAGGGGTGTATGTATCCCTTTGAATTAGTATTCTTATATTATCTGGAAAAATACCCAGACTGCTGGATCATATGATAGTTCTATTTTTAACTTTTTACCCAACACTCAAAAAACAAATAATCCCATTAAAAATGGGAAGAAGACATGAACCGACATTTCTCCAAAGAAGACAAACAGATGGCCAGCAGACACATGGAAAGATGCTCATCATCACTTATCATGGGCTTTGGTTTTGATGATTCAACACACTCGCCAGCTTAGCAGGCACTCAGGCCCACATAGGATGACAACTTTCAAGCAAACAGGCCCCATGCCAACCAGCCCTCCTCCAGGAAGCTTCTAGGTCCAGGAAACTTCTAGCTTAAAACTGAGAGGAGACTCAGCAACACTTCAAAACACAAAGTCTCCTGACTTCTGGCCTTGTCCTGACATGACCCTGAAGTCTTGAGATCTGAAAGTAACTAGATACCCATAAGTGAAGGTTACCATAACATGGACTTCCTGGAGTCCTGGAATCTTTTCCCCAATACCATAAATACAACTCTATCTTAGGGTTTTCCATACTCCAAAATATTAGAGACTGAATTCATACCAGGATTTTCTAAATTACTAGCAAACTCAAGTGGTTACTTTATCAAGTTCATAACCTTTCCCCAATTCTGTGGACTGTCCAATATTGAAGAATGTGCACATTGGGAAGAAGGGATAAAAACATACACTTACATGTTCTAGATATATATTCTATCAAAAAATAAAAGAAAATTGTACAACAGAAAAAAAGGTGAGCAGTTTCAACAGTCAGACATAGAGAAGAGGACAAGGAATATTAGGACCAGAGTGATCTTTGAATTTAGCAATTACAAAAATTTATGTCCTTGGCAAGAATAATTTTGGTGAGTTGGTAGAGCCAAAGCCCAAGTATAGTAGGTAAAGAAGTGATTATAATATATTGTGGATAATGGGAGTCAGATACCTTACTATTGGTGAAGAAAATCAAAATATGGAAAAGGAGGACAGAATGAATCCAGTGGTGTTGAACTGGAATTGGACCATAAGTGTGATTTCATAGTTTTTAATATAGAGATATATGCAGAACGAGACATGGGTATAATGCAGGTGGTCATTTCTGCATGTATATGCATGCATGTGAGTGTAGGTGTATATACATAAGTCTATTTTGTAGTTCTGTCCACTGTGAAGCTCTACAGGCAGCAAACACAATAAGTGCCCAGATCTTGGTTCCTCAATGGCATTCTTCACTAAAAGGAAATGGAGAAATGACTGATTTCAGCACTAGGGCAAGGAAAGTACGAGATGAGCCTGGAATGTCTTGTTTGGGCAAGAAAGCAACAGACTACTCAAGAAGTGATAAGAGCATGTCAGATTGATACTAGATCTAGCATGAAGAGACTTAAGCTGGCCAAATTTGGAGCATTTGAGCATTAAAATAAAATATCATAACAAAAGATGATAACCCATTGAAAAATATAGGAATCTCTAAGTCCACACAGATAGAAATAAGCACATGGAAATTTAGGGAAAGATCATCTTTACAGCAATAAAAAAATGTAGGAGAACTGGTAAAATTGGGGGGGGGGGGAACATTTGGCCACCACTTAGCAAGAATCATCAAGGGATTCAAAAACTAGTGGAAGAAAGTTTGAGGAGTAAAAAGACACTTACATAGTCCTGAAATATCTCCCTACTAGATATCTATTAGTACAAATAGCAACTTTATAGTGGAGAAACCTAGCACATGGGATCTTAATCAAGTGATCAAACTTACTGTAGCCAGTAATGGGAAAAATCCACATTATGTGCCTAGGAGGACACAGCATTTCTGTGATGTTCCTTTCATAGGTACATAATCTGAATCTACTCATGAGGAAAATGCAGATACACTCACATTGAAGGGCATTCTACAAAATAGCTGGTCTGTACTCCTCAAAATTGACAATGCCATGAAACACGGGACTGTAGATCTATTTCAGATTAAAAGAGACATGAAAACTGAGTGCTGCTTATGAAATGAGATTTTCTGCCATAGAGAACATCCTTGCGTCAACGCATTCAGCAAAATCTGAAGTAGGAACTAGATCCGTAGATTAGTATATATCATATCAAAATTAATTTCCTGATTTTGATCATTGTGACTGGGTGATGTAAGACAATGTCATTATTATTAGGAAATGCACTCTGAAGTAATGAAGGGTAAATAGCATCATGTCTGCAACTTACTCTCAAATGGTTCAGAAAAAAAGAGGGTATGTGTGTGAGAGAAAGAGAGAATCAGAGGTGAGGGAGGGAGGGGGAGAAGGAAGGAGGTGGCAGTGGGAGAAAAGATCTGGGTAAAAGGCAAAATAGGCTTTTAAAAAATCTTATTACAGGTTTTATGTAAGTCTGAAATTGGGTCAAAATAAAAAGTTAAAAGAAAAATAAGTGATTCTGAGATGAAGAAGTAAAGGCAGCCATGTCTTCTCCACTAGTTTCACTTTACTTTCTTTCAGATGATTTTTTTTTTATTTATGAGAAACAGAGAGAGAGGAAGAGACATAGGCAGGGGGAGGAGCAGGCAGATGCTCAACCACTGAGCCACCCAGGTACCCCAGTTTCACTTTACTTTCAACATGGCTGCTTGTGAAGGCTAGCTCAGAGGAAGGATGGTGGCAGTTATGGTGGCAGCCACTGCTGTGGTACAGCTGGAACAGGTGTGTGCCAGTTTAGAGCCTCAGGGGAAACATCCAGTAGAAATAGGGTAAAGATACAGAAGAGAGGGAATGTTGCCAGCATGGAACACATTGGTGGAACTCCACACTGATGGGGCATTAGCCTTAGGAGAACGGATAGATCCCACTTAAAAAGACCATGAAACCGCATATGTAGTTTGCATGTAAGGAGCTGGCATGAGAGATGCCCCTCCTGATGGCCTATTATCTTGAAGCATAGGGAGCAAAACAAGACAATACAAAACAAAAAAAGAGTAGGAAGCAAAGTCACGTACAAAGTGTGAGGAGAGGGATGCCTGGGTCGCTCAGTGGTTAAGCGTCTGCCCTCGGCCCAGGGCGTGATCCTAGAGACCCGGATCGAGTCCCATGTCAGGCTCCCTGCATGGAGCCTGCTTCTCCCTCTGCCTGTGTCTCTTCCTCTGTGTGTGTGTATGTGTGTGTGTGTGTGTGTGTGTGTGTGTCTTCTGTGAATAAATAAATAAAATATTTTTAAAAAGTGTGAGGAGAGAGGTCCATAATTTGGAACATAGTATCTGGTCAAGAGTTGTTCTGAGGAATGAGAGAAGGAGCTAATTGGGGAAATGGCCAGTTCTCCAGTATCTCTGAGGGCCCAGCTGAGGGGTGGTAGAAGGGGAGGAGGGCGGGGGGTGGGAGTGAATGGGTGACGGGCACTGGGTGTTATTCTGTATGTTAGTAAATTGAACACCAATAAAAAAATAAATTAAAAAAAAAAAGAACCCAAACACGAAACTGGCTTCTTTGCAAAAGAACAAACACATTGATTGACTCACACTGTGTCAATGATGTTCCTCCTGCTCCACAAAGTTAGTTGCTTCAGCATCCACATGGATGAACCACCTAATTCTCAGTGCCTTGACCTATCCATCTCCCATGGCCTTTTTCCTTCACTCCAACTCAGCCACCTACTCCCATGGCTACCCCTGGACATTGCCATCACCAAAATTCTATGCCCTCTCCCATTTTTATTTGAAACATCCCACTCCTTGGCCACCCACCCTCACTGCCAATGCACACACACACAGCCTCTCTGAGACCTCCAGGCTATTAGCCATCACTCTTCTCAACACCCATCAGCCTGCATTCTGACTTTCTTTCATTCCTTAGTCAGTCCTGATTCCATGTTTCATCCTTGCAAATACAGTCACTTCCCTTGCCATCTCTCCTTCTGTTGACTATATTGGCAAAACTCCAATCCCAAATGAACTCTGCCATCTTCCTTCTTGAAGCCTTCACCCAAGCAGGCAGCTAAATAGTGGAGGGGGTATCACATAACTAAGCTGATTGGTTTCACCTTAAGTTCATGAACTTAAGAGGGCACTCAGTCCTTCCATTGTGCTCTGAATCCTATCCCTTTTCTTTACCTCAAGGAATCTTCTTCAGGTATCTCCTTTCTCTTCTGCAACATCAATCCTTCCCTCTCCTTTGGATCATTTCCATCAGAGCTCAACCATGCTTTAGTACTACTGATCTTAAAATTCTCCCTTGACTGTATATCTAACTCCCATCCCATTTATCTATTCCTGTTTATAGCCAACTTTTCACATATACAACTACATATGCTGACTCCAGCTCCTGCCTTCCCATTCAATACTCAATCCATTGCAATCAGACCTCCACCTCTACCATCCCATCAAAACAGCTCTTGTCGCCAGTGACCTAGATATTGCCTAATGTAATGGACACTTATCTGTCCTCACTTTACTCTCACTATCAGCACTGTTGACCACTCCTTCCACTGGAAATACACTTCTCTCTTGCCTCTCTTGACACCACCATCTCATGGTTTTCCTCCTAACTTCTTAGCCACTACTCATTCTTTTTTGCTATCTGCTCCTCCTTTACCTAATTTTTAAATATTGGTGTTCTTCAGTAGTCTGTCCTATACCGTCTTCCCATTTCATTTCTGTATTCTTTCATTGGGAAATCGCAGCCATTCCCATAAATTTAAGTGCCATTTTTCCAGATGACCCCCAAGTAAATCTCCCAGTCAGAGTTCTCCTTGAGTTCCGGTTGTCCACTTGACACCTGTATAGAGAGATCACAATTCATATATCCAAAACTGAAGTCTGGATTCCCCTAATCATTTCCATATGTTCAGCAGAGAGCACAACCATCAACCCTATTGCCTAAGCCAGAAATCTGTGTCCTCTTTGATTCTTCCTCTTCCCTTATCCTGTTCTTCATATCTCACTCAACAGCAGGCTGTATCTTCAAAACATATCTTAAAACTAGCCACACTTCTCTACCTGCATCACTCTGACCTGGCTACTTTCAACTTTAGCCTAGATTGCAATATGACCTGATTTCTCCACTTGCATTCCCCCCGCCCCCAACGCCAAACTTTTCTCCCACAGCAGCAAAAATTCCCCTTTCAAAATGAAAGATCACATCACTTCATTGTTTAAAATCTTTCAGGGAATCAAAATAAAAATACAAATTCTTTTTTTAAAAAAAATTTTATTGGAGTTCAATTTGCCAATATTTAGCATAACACCCAGAGCTCATCCTGTCAAGTGCCCCCTCAGTGCCCATCACCCAGTCACCCCAACCCCCCGCCCACGTCCCTTTCCACTACCCCTTGTTCGTTTCTCAGAGTTAGGTGTCTCTCATGTTTTGTCACCCTCACTGATATTTTCACTCATTTTCTCTCCTTTCCCTTTATTCCCTTTCACTAATTTTTATATTCCCCAAATGAATGAGAACATATAATGTTTGTCCTTCTCCGATTGACTTATTTCACTCAGCATAATACCCTCCAATTCCATCCACGTTGAAGCAAATGGTGGGTATTTGTCATTTCTAATGGCTGAGTAATATTCCATTGTATACATAGACCACACCTTCTTTATCCATTCATCTTTTGATGGACACTGAGGCTCCTTCCACAGTTTGACTATTGTGGACATTGCTGCTATAAACATTGGGGTGCAGGTGTTCCGGCGTTTCATTGCATCTGTATCTTTAGAGTAAATCCCCAGTAGTGCAATTGCTGGGTCATAGGGCAATTCTATGTTTAACTCTTTGAGGAACCTCTACACAGTTTTCCAGAGTGGCTGTACCAGCTCACATTCCCACCAACAGTATAAAAGGGTTCCCCTTTCTCCACATCCTCTCCAACATTTGTTGTTTCCTGTCTTGTTAATTTTCCCCATTCTTACTGGTGTGAGGTGGTATCTCATTGTGGTTTTAATTTGTATTTCCCTGATGGCAAGTGATGCTGAGCATTTTCTCATGTGCTTGCTGGCCATGTCTATGTCATCCTCTGTGAAATTTCTGTTCATGTCTTTGGCCCATTTCATGATTGGATTGTTTGTTTCTTTGGTGTTGAGTTTAAGAAGTTCTTTATAGATTTTGGATACTAGCCCTTTATCTGATACGTCATTTGCAAAAATCTTCTCCCATTCTGTAGGTTGTCTTTTAGTTTTGTTGACTATTTCTTTTGCTGTGCAGAAGCTTTTTATCTTGATGAAGTCCCAATAGTTCATTTTTGCTTTGGTTTCCCTTGCCTTCATGGATGTATCTTGCAAGAAGTTGCTGTGGCCAAGGTCAAAAAGGGTGTTGCCTGTGTTCTCCTCTAGGATTTTGAGGGATTCTTGTCTCACATTTAGATCTTTCATCCATTTTGAGTTTATCTTTGTGTATTGTGTAAGAGAATGGTCTAGTTTCATTCTTCTGCATGTGGATGTCCAATTTTCCCAGCACCATTTATTGAAGAGACTGTCTTTTTTTCCAGTGAATAGTCTTTCCTGTTTTCTTGAATATTAATTGACCATAAAGTTGAGGGTTCACTTCTGGATTCTCTATTCTGTTCCATTGATCTATGTGTCTGTTTTTGTGCCAGTACCACACTGTCTTAATGACCACAGCTTTGTAGGACAACCTGAAATCTGGCATTGTGATGCCCCCAGCTATGGTTTTCTTTTTTAATATTCCCCTGTCTATTCGGGGTCTTTTCTGATTCCACACAAATCTTAAGATGATTTGTTCCAACTCTGTGAAGAAAGTCCATGGTATTTTGATAGGGATTGCATTAAATGTGTAAATTGCCCTGGGTAACATTGACATTTTCACAATATTAATTCTTCCAATCCATAAGCATGGAATATTTTTCCATCTCTTTGTGTCTTCCTCAATTTCTTTCGGAAGTGTTTTGTAGTTTTTAGGGTATAGATCCTTTAAAAAATATAAATTCTTGACCCACTGGCTAGACCTTGTGGAATTTGGTGTCTGCCTGACACTCTGGCGTCATCTTCCTTGTTTTAGCTTCTTTGGTTTTCTTTAAATATTTGAAACCCACTAAGCTCTCTCTTGAGTCAAGGTCTTTGCATTTGCTTTTCCTTCTGCCTAGTAGACACTTACCACAGTAGTCCTTAGTGTCCTTTAAGTCTGAACTCAAATGTCAACTCCTTATAGATGACTTCCCTGGCCAGCGCATCTATAGTAGGTCCCCTGTGTTATTCTTCTTAGCCTTTTGTTTGTTTCCTTGAAGAATCAACTATAATTTATAATTATTCTATATATTTCTTTTTTTTTGTCTGTGTCCTTTTTGGGCAGAAATCAGTAGGGAAGTCTCATCTTTGTTCCACATGTCAGATTGGATAGCTTAACTGTCTGAAGGATCCAAGATGGCCACACTCATATGATTGGAGCCTTGGTGCTGGCTGCTAATTGGAACAACTTAAGTCTTTACCTCATGATCTCTTTTCCCAGCCAGAGAGTTTGGACTTGACTAAATAGCAACCATGTTCCAAGAGGTTAACTGCAAAAACAAAGCTTGTAGGATCTCCTAAGGCCCAGCATTGACAGTTTTATAAATAATTCCTAACCCGTTCTATTAGTCAGAGCAGGTTACAGCCCAGATTTGAGAAGAGGTGGGGGAAAATCCATTTCTGGACTGGAGGAGTAGCAAAGTCACATTATAAAAAGAATATGTTGGGGGCACCTGTGTGGCTCAGTGGGTTAAGCACCCAACTCTTGGGGGCAGCTCAGGTCCTGATCTCAGGGTTGTGAGATTGAGCCCCACATTGGGCTCAGTGTTCAGCGTGGAGTCTGCTAGAGTTTCTCTCTCCCCTCCCCTCTGCTCCTAAGCCCCCTCTTGCTCGCTCTCTCTCTCTCTCTCAAATAAATAAATAAATCTTTTTTAAAAAATAAAGGTACCATTGTGTATCCATTCCAGTTATTCCTGAATTTATTATTTTATTATTTTTTTAGATTTTATTTTATTATTTATTCATGAGAGACACACACACACAGAGAGAGAGAGAGAGGCAGAGACACAGGCAGAGGGAGAAGCAGGCTCCATACAGGGAGTCCAATGCGGGACTCGATCCCGGGACACCATCCCCAGACTCGATCCCGGGACTCAATCCCAGGACTCCAGGACCATACCCTGGGCCAAAGGCAGGCGCCAAACCGCTGAGCCACCCAAGGATACCCTATTCCTGAATTTAGATCAGAAATTGGTCCAGTGCCCAATCTATACCCAGACAAAGAGAAAGCTCCTCTAGGACAGAATACAGCAAAGAATCCAAATATCTGACTAATTATATATTCCCTCTTCCCACAAAGGAAGGTGTTGGTGGCACTAGCATCAGGGAATAAAACATCAAGGAGCACAAATTGAAAGAAAATGTGTTGGTGAAAGTAGGGCTGTAGGGAAGGCAAATGTTACATAAGAAATTTTAATTGAGGAAAGCCCTTGATATGACCAGAAATGACACAGACCAAATACCCTGCCTCTCCCTTTCTTTGCCCACCTCCAATAAGCTTTTTATTTAGCATGATTTTTAACAGCTTTATTGAGATATGTCACATCCAATACAACTCATCCATTTGAAGCTTTTAGTATATTCACAGAGCTGTGCAACCATCACTACATTTTAAAAACATTTCACCCCCCCAAAATGCAACCTCATACCCATTAGCAACCACTTTCCCCACTTCCTCCCAGATCTTGGCATTAATCTACTCTCTTTCTGTCTCTATGGATATTTTATATACGTGAAATCATACAATCTGTGGTCCTTTTCAACTGGTTTCTTTCACTTAGCCTAATTTTTTCAATGTTCATTTGTTTTGGAGCATGTATCAATTCTTCATTCCTTTTTATGGGCAAATAATATTCCATCATATGGATATACACATTTGTTTATACATTATTCGGTAGATGGAGTATGAGTTGTTTTCCACCTTTTGACTATGATAATTTATGGTGCTATGAACGTTCACATACAAGTTTTTGTGTGGACATATGTTTTCATTTCTCCTGGGTATATACTTAGAAGTAGAATTGCTGGGTCATATGGCAACTCTGTTTAACATCTCAAGGAACTCTTTCTGAAGCAGCCACACCACTTCATATTCCTATCAGCAGCATAAAAAGGTTTCAATTTCTCTACATTCTTACCAATGATTGTCATTATCGGACTTTTGGGTTATAGCTGTCCTAGTGTATGGCAAGTAGCATTACATTGTGGTTTTGATTTGCATTTTCCTGATGGCTACTGATGCTGAGCATCTTTCCATGTGCTTATTGACTGTGTGTATTTCTTCTTCTTTGGAGAAATGTCTATTTAGATCCTTTACCATTTGTAAGTTGGGTTATTTGTCTATTACTGTTAACTGTAAGACTTCTCTATGTATTCTAGATACAAGTCCCTTATCAGACATATAATTCTCAAAATGTTTCTTCCATTATTTGGATTGTCTTTATTTTTTAAATTTTATTTATTTATTCATGAGAGACACAAAGAGAAGGCAGAGATGAGAGACATAAAGAGAAGGCAGAGACCTAGGGAGAGGGAGAAGCAGGCTCCTTGCAGGTAGCCCGAAGCGGGACTCGATCCCAGAACTCCGCGATCACACCCTGAGCCAAAGGCAGATGCTCAACTGCTGAGCCACCCAGGCGTCCTTGGATTGTCTTTCTACTTTCTTGTTGGTGCTCTCTGAAGCACAAAAGTCTTTAATTTTGATGATATCCAAGTTATCTATTTTTTCTTTGGCTATTTGTGCTTTTTGGTGTCATATCTAAGAAGCCATTGTCTAACCAAAAGTCTTGAAGATTTATGTCTATGTTTTCTTCTAGGATTTTTATAGGTTTAGCTCTTTAAGTCTTCAATCTCTTTTAATTTTTGTATATGGTGTGTAGTAGGGGTTTAGCTTCATTATTTTGCTTGTGGATATTCGGGTATCCTAGCACCATTTGTTTTTTTTTTTTTTAGATTATTTATTTATTTATTCATGATAGTCACAGAGAGAGAGAGAGAGGCAGAGACACAGGCAGAGGGAGAAGGAGGCTCCATGCATCGGGAGCCCCATGTGGGATTCAATCCCGGGTCTCTAGGATCGCGCCCTGGGCCAAAGGCAGGCGCCAAACCGCTGCGCCACCCAGGGATCCCTAAAAGGCTATTCTTTATTTAAATACCTAGTAGTGCAATTGCTGGATCATAGAGTAATTCTATTTTTTAACTTTTTGAGGAACCTCCATACTATTTTTCAGAGTGGCTGCACCAGTTCACATTCCCACCAATGGTGCAGGAGGATTCCCCTTTCTCCACATCCTTGCCAAGACCTGTTGTTTTTTATATCGATTTTAGCCATTTTGATAGGTGTGAGGTGGTATCTCACCGTGGTTTTGATTTGCATTTCCCTGATGATCAATGATGTTGAGCATCTTTTCATTTGTCTGTTGGCCATCTGGATGTCTTCTCCCCCCACCCACATTCCCCCGGATAACCATCAGTTGCTCTCTATAGTTAAGAGTCCTTTTCTTTTTCTTTTTTTTAAAAGCTTTTATTTTTTATTTATGAGAGAGAGAGAGAGAGAGAGAGAGAGGCAGAGACACAGGCAGAGGGAGAAGCAGGCTCCATGCAGGGAGCTTGACGTGGGACTCGATCCCGAGACTCCAGGATCATGCCCTGAGCCAAAGGCAGGTGCTCAACCACTGAGCCACCCAGGGATCCCTAAGAGTCCTTTTCTTAATTTGCCTTTCCTTCTCTCTTTTTTTTCCTTTGCTCATTCATTTTGTTTCTAAATTCCACATATGAATGAAATCATATGGTATTTATCTTTTCTGACTGGATTATTTTTCTTAGCATAATACTCTCTAGCTCCATCCATATTGTTGCAAATGGCAAGATTTCATTCATTTTATGGCTGAGTAATATTCCATTGTACATATATACCACATCTTCTTTATCTATTCATCAGTTTATGGACATTTGGGCTATTTCCCAAATTTGGCTGTTGTAGATAATGCTGCTATAAACACCAGGGCACATGTATCCCTTTGAATTCGTATTTTTGTATTCTTTGGGTAAATACCTAGAAGTGCAACAAACTGATTATTACCAGAGGGGAGGTGGGTGGGGCAATGGGTTAACTAAGTGATGAGGATTAAGAAGTGCACCTGTGATGAGCACCAGGTGTTGTATGGTGTTGAATCACTATATTGTACACCAGAAACTAATATTATGCTGCATGTTAACTAACTGGAATTTAAATAAAAACTGGGGGAAAAGGGCAGCCCGGGTGGCTCAGTGGTTTAGCACTTTCTTCAGCCCGGGGTGTGATCCTGGAAACCCGGGATCGAGTCCCACGTTGGGCTCCCTGCATGGAGCCTGCTTCTCCCTCTGCCTGTGTCTCTGTGTCTCTCATGAATAAATAAATAAAATCTTAAAAATAAACTGGAATAAAAGGCTATTCTTTCCCCCATTGAATTGTCTTAGTACCCTTGTCAAAAATAGTTTGACTGTAAATGTGAGCGTTGACTTCTGTACTCTCCATTCCATTCCATTGATGTATGCCTCCCCTTATGCCAGTACAACACTGTCTCATTTACTATATAGCTTTGTAGTAACTTTGAAGTCAGAAAGTGTAAGATTTCCCACTTTATTCTTCTCTTTTAAAATTGTTTTGGCTATCTATTACATTTCCATAAGAATTTTGGGGTCACTTTGTAGATTTCTATTTTTAAAAAATGACTGGGATTTTGAAAGGAATTGCATTGAATCTATAGATCAGTTTGGGAGTTACTGCCCTCTTACCAATATTAATAAGTCTTCCGATCTATGAACCACAGGCTATCTGTCCATTTATTTTCATTTATGCCTTTCTATTTATTTCCATTTATTTAATTACTTTTAACAATGTATTGTAGCTTTCAGAGTATCAATTTGGCATCTTTTTGGTATATTTTCTCCTAAATATTTTCTTTTTGATTTTTATTTTTTTATTTTTTTTTTTTTTTTGAGTTCAGTTTGCCAACATATCGTATAACACTCGGTGTTCATCCCGTAAAGTGCCCCCCTTGGTGCCTGTCACCCTTTTTGATGCTCTTCTAAATGAAACTGTTTTGTTAATTTTATTTTGGATTTTTTTTCAATTGCTCATTCATAGAAGTGTAATTGATTTTTGTATGCCGATTTTGTATTCTGCAACTTTGCTAAACTATTAGCCCTAATAGTTCTTTTTTGTGGACTCCTTCTGATTGTCTTTATACAAGATCATATCACCTGTAAATAAAAATATCTTTACGTATTATTTTCTAATCTAGATGTCTTTTTTTTTGTATTTTCTTGCCTAATTGCCCTAGATTAAAACTTCTAGTATAATATTGAATAAAAGTGCCTTGTTCCTGATCTTAGGGGTAAAGTTTTCAGCCTTTCAACACTGAGTATGTTAGCTATGGGGTTTTCATAAATGTCCTTTATCAGAGTGAGGAAGCCCTGCTCTATTCCTAGTTTGCTAAGCATTTTTATCATAAAAAGGGTGTTGAATTTTTTCAAATGCTTTTTCTGTGCCAATTGAGATGATCACGTGATTTTTATCCTTTATTCTATTGATATATTCAGCGTGATTTTGAAGAACATGGTATATTGTAAGAACTACTGGAGTAATCTTCTAACCATACAGTATGAAAGTCTCTTTACTTAACCAAGAGTATGCTTCACAAGACATTGTTAAATGTTCTTTCTGAGCTTAGGAAAAGACTTCCTTGGGAGTAATCCAAGCGGGAAGCCACCAGGAGGAGTGGTTGAGAGATGTGCCAAGATACTCCTCCAGAAACATTTTGTAATTAAAACCAAAATTTTAATCCCATGCCTTTAAAAATATCTTCTTCTGTTTTAGGGAAGTTGCAAAGGGGAGATCCTAAAAAGTTTGTAAACTCTATTACTGTATGCAGAGTAATCTAAATTGGCCAGAAATGCATGTCAGATGCTCCTTTTTCACCCAGGGAGTAGAAATAAATATGGCTGGGTGGTATTAGTGTTGAGACTGAGTGATATTGGATGTCAAGGCAGAAAGAACAACGCACTTGACAAGTTGCTTGGGAGAGAGAGAGAGCTCAGATATGATGTAGTGCGATAATTTCCAGAGAAAAAGGAACTGCAAAGAGGGGTTTGGACCTAGTGGCCTGACTGGAGGTAAGGGAAAGAGACAAAAGAGTACCCCTGATTAGGGGCACCAGCTTTGACATAGACTCCCTTGCTTTGAACTCCAGCTCTGCCACGTACTAGTTGGTGACCTTATTTCTCTGATCATCAGTGTTCTCACTTATGTAACAGGTACAGAGTTGTTCAGAGAAAATGAGATTGTGTTTTAAAGCCTCCAGCATGGGATCCCTGGGTGGCGCAGCGGTTTGGCGCCTGCCTTTGGCCCGGGGCGCGATCTTGGAGACCCGGGATCGAATCCCACGTCGGGCTCCCAGCATGGAGCCTGCTTCTCCCTCTGCCTGTGTCTCTGCCTCTCTGTCTCTCTCTCTGTGTGACTATCATGAATAAATAAATAAAGTCTTAAAAAAAATAAAAATAAAGCCTCCAGCAAAGTGCCCGGCACAGAATAGTCATTCCATAAAAAGTGACATTCCCTTTCCTCTCTTATTCAGGAAAGAATGTTACTGACCAGAGTGGATGACCTCAGGTCACAGAGTGAAGGAGTCAGGAGAAAGAAGCTGATTTTTATCTAACTTCCCAAGATGTAAGGTCATGAATTCTGGAGATATATGTTTGGGCTCACAAGAGAGCAACTTAAATCATTAACACAAGAATATAATTAAAAAGTATTTGGTGGGGTGCCTGGGTGGCTCAAGTGGTTCAGAGTGAGACTCTTGATTTGGGCTCAGGTCATGGTCTCAGGGTCGTGAGATTGAGCCACACATCTGGTCTCCAAGCTTGGAGTGGAGCCTGCTTTGGATACTCTCACTCCCTCTCCCTCCGCTCCTCCCCCACAGCGCAGGTGCACTCTCATCTCTCTCACTCTCTTTCTCTCTTTAAAAAATACCAGAAAAAAAAATTGATATCAAGTGCTTTCAGGTACATGTTAACAAGCTGGCTTACGCATTGAAATAATGTCTTATCTCACACAATAGGACACTGAGACATAGTGTATGTTGCAAGGTTAGTGGATTTCATCAGCTAGGTAATTTCGAGAAGGCCCTAGTTTCTTTGGCCTCTCCTTTCCCCTTCTAAAGTGTCCAATTCATCCTAGAGCTGGTTTCTCCTGTGATTGTAACAAGACTCCTTGTAACAATCGCTATATGCATACTTTTCAGGGAAAGACAGAGATAACCTCTCCTTCACACATAAACTAAAAATCTTTCATGTCGGTCTTACTGGGGCCCCCATTGGTCATTGTCAACCTCTGATCAGCTTAAGCCTGGGTTCCTAAACCAAACGCCAGCAAGAGGGAGGGAATTGCCATAACTCATTTACACTAATGGCAGTGGCTGTGCCTTCTGGGCTCTAGAAGGAAAATGATCACTGGGGTGTGGAGCAGAAACCCCCAGGAAGCTGGCAATGGAAATGTAGTGTGAGGAACAGACTTTCGTGATTTTAAGCCACTAAGGTTTTTTGGATTGTTTATTACTGCATCATAACCTAATTTATGTAACAATAGAAAAAGTAAATAAAGTGTTGCAAGCTACGCTGAGAGGATGGAGAGAAGTGAAAATGTGGGTGTAAGTGAACTAAATCCTCCTCTATGAAAGCAAGAAGTCAATAGATGTTTAAAATGAAAATAAATAGTGTACACAGTCATGTTACTTAGAAATATGGAGGAATCTGCCAAGAAAGAAACACCCTCCATCAAAAAAAAAAACTTGTTAGAAAAGTAAGGGGTGCCTGGCTGTTTCAGTCGGAAGAGCATGTGACTCTTGATCTTAGGGTTGTGAGTTCAAGCCTCATGTTGCATGCAGAGATTATTTAAAAATAAAATCCTTAAAAAATTAAAAGTTATTGCCTAGGGAGTAGGCCTGGGATAGAAATAGGTGTGGCAAGAGAATTTTTGTTTCATTATAAACTCTTCCAGATATTTTAATGTTTTTATGTTTAAAGAATGTGCCTTTATTCCTTTGATAATTTTTCTAAATTTCCATTTAGTTGACTTTATTTTTTTTAAAAGATTTTTAAACACTCATTTCAGGGGCACCTGGTGGCTCAGTTAAGCAACTGCCTTCAGCTCAGGTCATGATCCCCAAGTCCTGGGATCAAGTCCCACATGGGGGGGGGGGAGGTTTCCTCTCAGCGGGGTGTCTGCTGCTCTGGCTTCCTCTGCCCCTCCCCACGGCTTGTGCTCTCTCGCACTCTTTCTCTCTCTTAAATAAATAAAAATCTTTCTTAAAAAATCATTTCAGGCCCTGGAAACATGACCATGAAATCTTCCTGAAATGGGAGTTGTGCTTCGGTTGATTCAGATTGCACATACCTAATATTTATTCCTAAAGACCATTTTGCTTTTGACCACTGAATAGTCAAACTGATATTCTGACAACCAGCTTCAAAATTAAGACAAGAACTGGGGCACCTGGGTGGCTCAGTGGTTGAGCATCTACCTTTGGCTCAGGTTGTGATCCCCGGGATCGAGTCCTGCATCAGGCTCCCCACAGGGAGCCTCCTTCTCCTTCAGCCTATATCTCTGCCTCTCTGTGTCTCATAAATGAATAAAATCTTTTAAAAATTAAGACAAGAATGAAAGAATTTTTTGCTTGTGCCATTTAATAACATTTCAAACAGAAAAATACAACAAAGGGCCTCTGCTCAGCAAATAAAGTAATTTCAACTTGTGACAAATTGGGTTCTTTGCTGACCTGGTGTTTTTTTTTTTTGTTTGTTTTTGTTTTTTGTTGTTGTTGTTGTTGTTGTTGTTGTGTTCTTTAATAGACTTTTCCAGGGGCCAGAGTTGCCAGTTTTTCACTAATGGATTCCTCTCCTATCATGGGCCTGAGCCTGTTTTCCAAAGCCACCTCTACCAATATCAGAATCTTCACGAAACTCATTTCTTATCTGGCCCCCAGATCGGTGATGGCTATACTGTCTACCCTCTCTAAAGCCGAGATCCCAATCTGTGCAGATAGTATGGTCATCTAGGCAGGTCCCATTTAGGAACAACATGGCATTTTCGGCATCAAATCTGTTATGGTATTCTATAAAACAGAAACCACATGCCGTTTTCTTAATTCTATCCAGGCCCATAAATACATTCTTGACATCACCACATCTACTAAAGAGCTCATATATTTGCTCTTCAGTAGTATAAAAGGAAAGATTCCCCACATAGAGTGTGGAGCTGTCCTTCAACAATTTCTCCTGCTCATCATTATCTCCACCAAACTGCTGGTCCTGGTACTCGCTCAGCTCCAGGGAGGAATCCCCACACAGAATTCTCAGGTTGTTGGACATGGTGCCCAAGGGGCACCGTGAGAGCAGCAGTTTGCGATCCATCTTAGCAGCAGCGACACCCCCACCAACACCCTAAATTAAATTTTTAAAAAACAAAGTTATAGGGAAGGAAGCAGAAACACAAACTCATGTATATTTAAGAGGTTTGTGCCCTGATGCATGGACACCTCAGCTCTTGACTGTGAGGATCGTGTCAAAACAAACCCAAAGTGGAATGTTCCAGGCCCCAGGAACATGGTCATAAAATGCAATTTTGCAAGCCTTCTTGAAAGGGTAGCTACACTGTCCTCGGTTGACTCAGATCCTACATACCTAATCTATTACCAAAGAACAAATTTAATAACAGAATGCTCTTGGAAAATACAGTATAAAACAGTAAAATGAATCAAATTTTCATAGGGAATGAGCAATACTATCATTCCTGATCGAGGACTAGGCATCTGATCTGATAAATCATATATATATATATATATATATATATATATATATATATATAATCATATATTTTATATAAAATCAGGGTCAAAGCCCAAATACAGTTGTACTATACCTTCTTGTGATTTAAAATAATAAATTTATGATTCAAGTCCATACTATGGAAATCAATATATTGCATTGTTAAGTTAGACAAAAAGTCCCTAAATATATATTATCAAGGGTACATGTATCTCTATATAAATGAAAACTTTCTGGCATCATTAATTTCTAAATTAAGATTATATTTTACTAGCAATAAATCCACTTTTAATCTTAGATTTTAGAAAGACTTGTATATAATTGCTTGACTATACCATCTATTTAAAAAACCTCCCCAGGGAATTTTAACTAATGCCCTTTCCCCCTTTACAAAATTTTCCTGCTGCCGTCAGAGGCATTAAAAATGATTTGTTCAGTTTTAGCTGCACTTTTCAAAAATAGGCATTAGTTCCATCTCCCTCTTCTATTTTGTAAACAGTTCCCAAGTTTTCCCCTGCAAGAAATACCTACAGAACCAGATGGAAATGCAGATTCTTGCAGCCTACCCTTCAGAGATTCTGACTCGGTAGATCTAGAGCAAGATCCAGGAACTGGCATTTAACATTTAACCTGCATCCCTCAGCCCTCCGTGATCCAGATGCAAGTGGTGCAAGGACCACACTTGGAGAACTTTGCTGAGGAAATGCTTTCTCTTAAACACTTAATGAACACTCTTTATTTGCCAGGCACCATGCTAGGTGCTATGAATACAACAGTGAAAAAAAGACATGGTGAAAGTACAATTTCAGAAATTATTTGTATCCCTGGAACAAAGCATGAACGATGATCTGCACACACACAGTAGACATGCAATAAATATCTGTCAAATGAATGAATGCATGAGTTCAGAATTGAGTGATGAAGCCAGACAAATAAACAGGAAAATACAATATGGTGTGATTGACACTGTTGTAGAGATATACATGGGGGAAAGGGAAGAAGGAAATGAACCTTTACCGGGGATCTACTCTGTGATGGCTACTGTGTGCAGTTTCTACTACCTCACACAGGAAGAGAGGCAGTTACCAGCGTGGGAGCATCAGAGAAGGCTTCCAGAGGAGAGGCTGCATGCATTGACTCTCATGGACAAGGACGGTGTGTGTGTGTGTGTGTGTGTGTGTGTGTGTGTGTTTGGAAGGAGGATGTAGAAATTTCGAGAATGAACCAGACACAGAAAACATGTGCAAGGGCAGAACACAGAGAAAAATAAAATAGAAAACTGAAATAGAAGCCTAAATAAAACCAGGTGCATGGGGATTCCTGGGTGGCTCAGTGGTTTAGCATCTGCCTTAGGCCCAGGGTGTGGTCCTGGAGTCCTGGGATCGAGTCCCACATCGGTCTCCCTGCATGGAAAACTGCTTCTCCCTCTGCCTGGGTCTCTGCCTCTCTCTCTCTCTCTCTCTCTCTCTCTCTCTCTCTCTTGCTCATGAATAAATAAATAAAATCTTTAAAAATAAAAAAAAAATAAAACCAGGTACAAATGACAGTGCTGTGTAATTCAAAGCAATGACAATTGGGGGGGTGCTTATTTAGATGTCATTTGAAGAGCAGTAGGAAGCCCACTGCCCAAAACCCATCTTCCTGACAGCCTGTCAATGATGGCTGAAAGTCTGTTGCTAGAAACTCATTACTTTGAGTCATTGACAAATTACCCCGTTAAAAAACAAATATCCCTCCCAGATTTCATTTCCTTTTTTAAAAAATCTGGTTACTAGATTGACAGATCAGAGGATGTGATAGTTCTAGTGGATTTCATTTCATCCAGGCATTGGACAAAGTTTCCCATAATTTTCTTGTAGACGAGATGGCAACGTATAGGCTGGACGCTCCAGCTGTTTGTTGAGAGGAGTTTGTAGCTAGTTGAAGAAATAGTTTGTTGTCAAACCAGGAGGGAAGTTCCAGCAGTGAGCCAAAAGGCTCTATTCTTGGCTGTGTCTTATTCAGCTCATTTATGGTATTGACTTACTGTAAACAAGAGCTTTTAAAATGGTCAGAACTGCCTAAAATGGAATGAGCTGCCTTGGGGGACAATGAGCATGAGGCATGGAGACATTCAAGCCAACCTTGGAGAATCCTCTTACAGAATAGTCAAGCAACGGAGAGGCCCCCTTTTCATCAGCATAGTGTATGAATCAAGCATGTAGTTTGAAGTCAAAAGATCTCGGTTCAAATCACAGCTTCACCCCTTACTAGAAATGTGACCTTGGGCAAAGTGCTTTAACCATACTGGTATCAATTTCTACATCTCTAATCCCTGGGGATCAAAATATCTACCTTGCAGCAAATGCTGTGACATTGTTATGTGTAAAAAAATAAAAAGCACCTAGCACAGTGTTTACCTTGTTGTAGATGTTCAATAAATGGCAGGTATAAGACCAATGATGCCATTCTGTGATTCAGTGACTCAGAATAAGATGTATAAAAACCTATCAAATCTTCTAATGACCCAGGCTAGGAGGAACTTTTGAATGGATCTAGGCAGCCTTGAATGATGCTAAATCCAAACTGACAAGGTGATGGATATTACTTAATACATATTAGTGGTTAATTTTAGATTCAACACAAGGTAAAAGGACAGACAGTAAGGGAGATGGGGAAAGAGCACAGGCTTAAGAGCCCTGTTTTAGAATTGGGACTTCATTTTTTCACTCATTTCTTCACTGGAGCACTGTGCTAGATCCCAGGGAAATGTCAAGAACTAAGTGATGCTTCTGCCCTCAAGGAACTCCCAGTCTGGGGAACCAGCGGACTTAAAAGATACATGACAACAAATGTAATTATTTTACTTACAGGAGCACATGCTAGGCCCAGAGGTAGCAACAAAGAAGGGGGGCCGGGAGGGGGGGCTACAGAGCAAAAGAATGGGAGGGGAGAACAGCTTTCTAGAGGACTGATCCTGAAGTCTTTTTTTCCAAAAGATGATCACATTGTATTTATGTTTCAAGTAAGGTACTCAGACTTCTGGAACAAAGTACAAAATGTACAAAAGGCTGGGAAATGGAAGCAGCCAGTTGGTCTCCCACCCCTGTACCCCAGCCACCCAGTTCTCTGAAGAGGCAAATTACTGTTACTAGTTTCTCCTGTAACCATGCTGACCTCCTCCAAGCTCAATTTTGAAAGTTGAATAAGAGTTTGGCTGGAAGACAAGGGGTCATTCTAGGCAGAGAGAACAGTGTGTCCAAAGGCATGGAGGCATAACGGGTTGTTCAGTTTGCTATTATTTGGGCACGAGGATAATGAAAGCATTACAGGTCATGAGGAGGAGATAAGACTGGAAGGGTAGGTAGGGCCAGGTTGTGAAAGCCCTTGTAAGGCATAAGGAGCAGCTGGGACTCTACCAGCGAACAGTGCAGAGTCAAATAAGGCTTGAAGCCGAGAGGAGTGATGTGATGTGATTCACATTGCAGGAAACTAATTCTAGCACCGGTGTGGGGAACAGATTAGAGGGGGAGTAGGCCAAGAGGCAGGGGACTAGTTTAGAAGCTATTTAAATAGTTTAAAGAAAGATGATGTAGAGTCTGGACTGGCATGCTGCAGTAACATAAAGAAGAGACTTAGCAGGCAGCCCCCATGGCCCAGCAGTTTAGCGCCACCTTCGGCCTGGGGTGTGATTCTGGAGACCCGGGATCAAGTCCCACGTCTGGCTCCCTGCACAGAGCCTGCTTCTTCCTCTGCCTGTGTCTCTGCCTCTCTCTCTTTCTGTGTGTGTCTATCACGAATACATAAATAAATAAATCTTAAAAAAAAAAGACTTAGCAAGTCTTGGCCAGTGCTTGAATGGAGAGCCTAGGGTGACTCCCAAGTTTCAGGCCTGCACAACTGTGTGGATAAAGGTCTACATCGCCTGAATGGTGGTAGTGGGGTAGATAGAGGATGGGGGCAGATTTGCATAAGAAAGATGAATTTGGCCAGGTCCCATGAGTTTAGTCACAATTGAGTATTCAGGTTTGGAGCTCACAAGAGAGGTCTGGGGCTATAAATATAGATTAGAGAGTCATCAGCATAGTAGATAAAACCATGGGGATGCATAAGATGATCTAGGGGAAAGGTATAGAATGAGAAAAATCCTAGCAAAGCCCAGCATTTAAGAGATGGCAGAGGAATAGTCTCCCAAGGGGCATAAGAAGAGGTAACCAAGAGGAATGAGGAGACTTAGGAGAGGAACAGCATGACCAAAGTCCAGGAGTAGACACTTTCAAGAGAGGCACGAGGACAGAAGGGGAGTGAGGGGAATCATTTGTTATCTGCCGCAGAGAGCGTTCCGGGAAAATCAAGACTTCAGTATGTTCCTTGGGTTTGGCAATCAGGATGTCATTGGTTTCCTTAACAAGAGCAGTAAGGGTGGTGTTCTGAGGTCAGAACAGCCAGACTGGGTGGGGCAAAAGGCAGGACTGAGTTTTGAGTGGGAGGTGAGGAAATGGAAATGGCAAGTGTAGAGGGCTCACTTTCGAAAAGCTTCTGCCATGATGAAAGGTAAGAAATGGGCTGAGAAAGTCAAGCGTATCTAAATGCTGATGGAAAGCAGCCAATAAAAAGAGAAAGAGTGGTTGAGGATATAGATGAGAAAGGGGACAACCAATGCAGAAAAGTCCCCAAGAGGTGGGAGAGAATGGGCTCTGAAGCATAAATAGATGGATTAGCCTTGAACTGGACAAGCTATGTCTATTCCTCAAAGACAAAAAAAAAAGGATATTAAGATATTAGGACATGTAGGGCCACAGCTATGTGGCAAGATGGAGTAAGGGCAGGAAAATGAGAGTTAGCATCTAATGGCCTTGATTTGCATAATGGAATAAGTGATGGTTTGGAGGTAGAAATGGTTGAAAGGATGAAGCTTGTCAATGAGTCATTAAAATCCCTCAGGATGGTAGCCAGAGTTGGGGAGACTATAAGTGAGGTGCTGAGGTCCTCACTAAGTGAGACCTGGAGGCAGTAGACAACAGGAAGAAGTATTGGAAGAGGGTAGCTATACCATCCCCTGGCCCGCACAGGACTGGAGAGAGCAGAGATCCTCAACCACCAAACTTCCGGAGAGATGGCTTAGTGGATCTTAGGTACTGTATCTGACCCAAACTAGGTGCTCAATACATGTGAAGAGATGTCTTACCTTTTTAATCATCATAAATTTGCACTAGAAGATCACAGGAGGGAAGGGTCCTCATGTACTTGGCACTCGTCAAACCATACAGAGGGTGGCATGTCCATTCATTTTTAGGTGCCTGATTTTTAAGGTACAGCTAGATGAAGGTCAAGAAACCACTGAAGACTGATTAGGAATTGGGCATGTTTAGTCTCACAAAGAGATGGTTAAAAAAGAAGGTATGACAGCCGTCACAAAACATTTGAAGGATTCTTTCTGCTCCATATGGTAAAAGTAAGATTAATGGAGAGGAGTCACAAAGAGAGGACTGCAAGTCCTTTTCAGTACAGTTTTTCATTTATCCAATCATGAAATATGAACTTATCCATCGTATTCAAGTGGAGGCCTAACAAATACCTACCTATAATGGGAGTTATAAAGGCCACACTTGAGAGGGAGAGAGAGAGAGAGAGAGAGAGAGAGAGAGAGAGAGAGATGGAAAAGCAATCCAGTCATTGTGGGCCGCAGATCATCAAGTTGATTTGTAGACACTGTGAGAGACTATTTCCTGCTTTAGAAAGTAGAGCTTAGCTAGAAGAGAAGGCCCTCCCTGACTTTTGCTATTGGGGAAGAATGAGTCAGAGACTCTAAAAATAGAAGAAAAACTTGAAGAATGCCTCAAAATGATTATAATCAAAATCCTGGGGTGGGGGTGGGGGTGCAGAGGAGAGTAGGTGGCAAGGTAAAGCAAATCACCTTCCAGGAAACAAATTTTACTGGCCTTCTGGAATTGGCAGGAGGACCCCTAGAAAAGCCTTTCCAATAACTGCCTCAAACCAATGCTTGGTATTATTTCAACTATGCAGAAGAAATAAGCCAGGCTGTTTTCTACTGCAGAATAAGGCAGCAGCTCTGAGTAAGGAAATAGAAACAAGCTGGGACCGTAGTGTTACAGAGCTCAGAGTGGCAGAAGATGCTCCTGGGTCTTTAACATTTGTATTTCAGAGTAGTTGAGGGCATGTGGATGGTGTGGTGGGTTAAGCAACTGACTCTCAGTTTTGGCTCAGGTCTTGATCTCAGGGTCCTGAGATTGAGCCCCGGACTGGGCTCTGTACTCAGCGAGGAGTCTGCTTGAGATTCTCCTCACCCTCTGCCCCTCCCTTCTGTTCTCTCTCTCTCTCTCTCAAATACATAAATCAATCTTTAAAAAATAAAAATAAAAGAGCAGTTAAGTGTACACTGAAACAGACTGGCAGACCCAAAGCAGAGACAATGGCCTGGGGCAGCCTACAGGAGAAAAGAGAATCATAAAGTACCTGGGCTCTTAGCTGACCTTGTGCCTAGCAAAACTCTTTCCTTCCTCCTTCCTTCCCTCCTCCCCTTCACCTCTCTTGACTGTTCCCTTCTTTATTTCCTTTGTGAGCTAACCAACAACTAATCATGGGCTGATAGACCTTAGGAGCAGTGCTCATGATGTACCTCCTGATAAGGGAAAGAAAAAGGTGGCTGGGTACATACTGTAAAAGCCTGGGTTTGGGGAGTGGGAAACCACTGACTTGCTTTCCCAGCTGTACGAGTAACCTCCATCAAGCTCACTGACCTTTTTGAGCCTCAATCTCCTGGTCTGTAAAATAAAGGTCATTATCATATGTACCCTGGAGTGCTTTTTTGAGGCCAAAATGAGGAGCAGGTATGTGACTCAAGACACAAGAGGAGCCCAGTGAATGGCAGTCATGATTATTGAAAGCCATCAGTTTCGAAGCAAAATTAGAAAGAAAAAAGAACTACTGTGGTGACCCTCTGCAGCCTTGCAAAGTGGTTCAAAAGTATCCCCCGAGAGCCTCCACGAAAGCCTTATCTACCTCATCCAATTCAATTTCCTTGACTCCGGCTCCAGCCAGCAGTCCCGGCTAAAGCATTTCTCATTCCCTTGGATTGTCTTCCTGCTTTGGCTGAATGACCAAGATTTTCAACTTTTTCCTTGCAAATGGACCTCCCTTCTAGTGCATTAAATCTCTCTCTCTCTCTCTCTCTCTCTCTCTCTCTCTCACACACACACACACACACACACACACACACACACACAGGGTGGGCTGGCCTGGCAATGTAACTACCATTTGTAACAATTTTTTTCTTCTATGGAAGAATGCATGTCACCTTCCAAACAACTGACTTCAGAATGAACTTTGAGATCTCAGCCATCTGTAGGAGTTGGAGGCTGCTTTTATGTCAACATATGGAGAAGTGACAAAGGACTAGATAAACCAGGTCCAGAATTAAAGAGGTGGCTGCAAGGTAAATTAGAAGGCCCCGAGGAGCGGCAAGGAGGGCTAAGAGATCAATCTGAGTGCACAGCATCAAGACTCAGGAGGTTAATCCAGGAAGGGAGATATGCATCGGGAAGGATATTAAAAAGCAACAGCAACAACAACACAAACCATTTTTCTATGATATTAGGTCAGGGGCCCCTAATCAGTAGCTTGGAATCTACAAACGACGTCAAAGCCTTACAAATTATCTCGGCAAGATAGTTGGCCCCCTCCTGCCCTGTTCTCTGCAATGTGCCTGGGGTTCTCAGCTCAGAGAGGAAGGCAGAAAGCAGCTCCCCCACCCCGACACTCTGACAGGCAGTCCCCAGGTTGCTTCAGCTTTCCTCTACCCTTAACCCCCCTCTTGCCAGAGTTGATGGAAAGACTCAGGAAGAGCACCTGGGTGGCTCAGTGGTTGAGCGGCTGCCTTTGGCTCAGGTCATCGTGATCCCAGGGTCCTAGAATCGAGTCCCACATCAGGCTCCCAGCAAGGAGCCTGCTTCTCCCTTTGCCTATGTCTCTGCCTCTCTCTGTGTGTCTGTCATGAATAAATAAATAAAATCTAAAAAAAAAAAAAAGCTTCAGGGGACGCCTGGGTGGCTCAGTGGTTGAGCGCCTGCCTTTGGCTCAAGGCGTGATCCCAGGGTCCTGGAATCGAGTCCCACATCAGGCTTCCTGCAGGGAGCCTGCTTCTCCCTCTGCCTGTGTCTCTGCCTCTCTGTGTGTGTGTGTGTCTCTCATGAATAAATAAATAAAATCTTAAAAAGAAAAAAAAAGCTCCAGGAAAGTACAACACAGGTTTACCTTACAAAAAGGCAGAGGAGTCCTGTATTGGGCAAAATGAAACGACTGCTAAAAATGGGGTCCCTGGACTGGAGGGGTGAAAAGCTAGTTCACAAAGACATAGAAAAAGCAAAGGACTTGGGGGAGTGGGCGGCTGGGCGGACTCTTGATTTTGGCTCAGGTCATGATCTCAGGGCCCTGAGACATCCCTGCGTGGGCTCCCAGGTCAGATAGCGAGCCTGGTTTCTCCTTCTTGCTCTCTGTCTGTCCCTGCCCCTGCATATTCTCCTTCTCTCTCTCTCTCTCTCTCTCTCTCTCTCTCCTTCTCTCTCTCTCCCCAATGAATGAATAAATAAATCTTTAAAACAAGGAAAAGCAGAGGACTTTTGTGCCTTCTTACTGAAGTCTTCAGTAAGAAGATCAATTATATATCTGGGGCACTCTAGGGCAGCAAGCTAGCAATCTCCAATATCCACTATTTACAAATGCCCATTAGAAGCAAAGCCCATGATGCTTTGCAAAAACCATTTGCCCTGGTTTCCCTAGGGAAAAGTGTTTCCCTAATCAGGGCAAAAGGGGAGGGGGGAGTGATTGCCAGCTGCTGGTGAGGAAGCAGTTGCTCATGGTTTTTGTGGGGAAGTGGGGTTGGACTGAGGAACATACTTGTGGACTATGTACACTCTACCCTCTGATCCAAAACAATGAAAGTGCCCAAAACACATGGGGAAAGCTTTTGATTCACTTCTACCGGTGGTCTTCAGCAATACAAGGGCTTCACTAATCAGAAAACTAGAGACTCTTTACTATACAGAAAATATTTTCTGAGGACCCAGGATTTTGTTCCACTTTTTCTATCATCAGCTCTGCTAGGTTCTATATGCCTTTGGAAACTACAATGTGAGTACTCCACGTGGCTGGTGATGGTGGCAGTGGTGGTTGGGCTGGTGGGTCTTAGGAAGAAAAGCTTCCAAGGAAAAGCTCGGAATATAAGTCTATGCTTGGACACATCATATCTGAAATAATGTAATGGGACAAACTGCTGAGTCAGATAACCCAGAAGATCAGAGACAAAAGATTCCATCTCAGTCCAATAGAACCCCAACATAATAAAACCACTACCAACAACACTATCAACCACCACCATGTACGGTGCACTTAATTAGGTGCCTGGCACTATCTTTAGTACTCTACATGCATTATCTCATTTATTCCTCAGAGCAAGCACAGATTGTCATTCAAATTTGTTTGAAAGGATCAGGAAGGTAATAATGATATCTACTATTTATTGAACTCTTACTATGTGCTGGGCACTAAGTGTTTTAAATCCAGTATTGCATTAGGCAAATGCTTACTAGGCACTAGAAAATGGGCCCAGCCTTCTTCATTTATCTTTAAGTCTCAATTCAGGCATCACCTCTTCTAGGAAGCCTTCCTTGACCTTTCCAATCTGGCTTAGGTATGCCCACTCTATGTTCCTTCCATCATCACCCTGGGCTTCCATTTATCACACCTTTTATCTCAGAATTCTCTCTCTCATTCTCTCTCTCAGCTCCAGAAGAAAACACTGTAGATATTAGGATGCAATAATATATGGCCTCCATGAAGCAGTTCTATAAGGAGGGAGGCTAAGGGGCACTTGGGTGGCTCAGTCAGTTAAGCGTCTGTCTTTGGCTCAGGTCATGATCGAGCCCCACATCAGGCTCCATGCTCAGCAGTCTGTTTTTTCCTCTCCCTCTGCTCCTCCCCCCTGCTCATACTGTCTCTCTCAAATAAATAACTAAAATATTTTTAAAAATAATACCTAGAAAAATTAGATATTCTTGAGTGCCAGGGATTTATATTACTACTACTTTTTAAACAAATATTAAAATGGTAACTATTAATTGAGCTCTAAAATGGAAGAGTAAAGTGGCCCTCAAGTGAGATTAAGAAACCTGATAGAAGTACCCATTCACACATCCTCTATACAAATTCTTCTCACTCATTTACAACTATATTCTAGCATCCTACACACACAATACCCACACACAGGCAAAACTCCAGATAGAAGTAAATATACAATCACAAAGACTCAAATATCCTAAATCTGTAGGATCTTAGTCTTGTTTTCTTGTTAACTCTCTCCCATTCAAATCATTTCTTAGTTCATTCTCCTTCATACTTGCATATAAAGTTGCCATCCTTTTTGCATATAAAAAAAAAAAAACAAAAGTAAGAAGGGATGGACATTGAGCTCATCCGGTTCAGCTCCCTATCTGCAGACTAGAGGTGGCTATTTGAGATCTCTGTCTAACTTCTACTTGGTGATCCTTAAGGACCCTTGAAAAATTTCCCCACTTTCTCATCTCTGTATTTTATTTCCTCTTGGTCAATCAACAAGTATTTATTGAGCATCAACTATGCCTAAGCACTGTGCTAAGAAAATTTGTGGTTGGGAACATAACAGCTCCTAAACCTGGCTGTCTATAAAAATCACCTGGATGTCTGGGTGACTCACTTGGTTAGGCATCAGGCTCTTGCTTTTGGCTTAGGTCATGATCGCAGGGTTGTGAGATTGAGCCCCGCAAAGGGCTCTGCGCTGAGTGTGGAGCCTGCTTAAGATTCTTTCTCTCTCTCTCTCTCTCTCTTTCTCTCTCTCTCTTTGCCCCTTCCCGCCCCCTCCCTAAAAAACAAAACAAAACATCTGGGGACCTATTAAAATTATAAATCCCTGGTCCCCTCTCCAGACGTACTGGATCTGAATCCTTGTGGTTGGGATCTGTAATGGGCCATATGGTGTCCTTCCTCCAATCCAATATGCTGATGTCCTAACCCCCCAATACCTCAAAATGTGACATATTTGGAGGTGGGGGTCTTCAAAGAGGTAATTAAATTAAAATGAGTTCATTAAGGTGAGCCCTAGTCCAGTATGACTGATGTCCTTGTAAAACAAGGAAATGTGGATACAGACACATATTAGAGGAAAGACCATGCAAAGACACAGGGAGAAGATGGCCATATATAAGGCAAGGAGAGAGGCCTCACAACACCGTGATCTCAGACTTCCAACCTCTAGAACCGTAAGAGAATACGGTTCCACTTGCCAGCTGTGTAACCTTGGAAAATTCATTCCATCTCTCTCGGAGCTATAAAACAAGGCTACCTCGTAGGCTTGCTATGAAAGATAAATGGAAAATGGTTGTAAAAACCCAGAACAATAGCTCGCATATAGTAAAGGCTCATTCATGTTAGCTACTGTTTTAATATTATGAGGTGGTTGTTCTAGAACAAGGATTCCTAAAAATTCAGAGGATAAATGAACTTCAATGGGAAATGTTACATCTCTCTTTTCACTAGCCCCTAACTAAAATTCAGAACCCCTTCCATTACAAATGCAGAGGACAGACCACAGTAGTATTAGCCGCACATGTGATCTTGTCACTGGTGGAAATCACCATTTTAGGTCACATTACTGTGATTACAGGTGTCTTTAGATCGTTTTTACACTCATCATTACTTTGGAGTTGCCATGATTATCATAGCTGCATCTAGATCTTGGTATTTACTACATTAATAACAAGCACTTATATAACCATATCACAACTTTCTGTTTTTAATCTTTGGATAATGGCATAACAATATAATTTATTTCCTTTGTAACCCTACCTAGTCTATGTATCCAAAAACACTGTTATGAGATGGGGCCCATAGGCTTCACTATACTGCCAAAGGGGTCTTTGGGACAAAAAGTTTAAGAAACTCTGATCCTTTTAAGACCCTTGCCAGCTATAACAATCTATAAATCTGTGTTGAGCAATTGTGCAAAGTTTCGGGAAGGATAATCTGCTTTCCCCAATGAAGAGGTTAGCAAAATTGAATTTCGAGGGTAGAGAAATGGCATTGCCTGAAAATCATTACTTGTGTGCTTTAACTTGAACCTAGCTAGAATGTAAATGCCTAGATATGTTGGATAATCTCTTTGTGCCTTGGTTTCCCTATCTCTTAAGTGAGGATGATGGTAGTATCTAATTCACAGGATCCTTGTGATGAATGAAACTGGATGGTGTCACGTAAAGCACTTAGCATGCTACCTGGCACATGGAAGGTGATCAAAGATTCAGCTGTTATACTATTCAATATTATACCAGATTTGCAAGTATCCTTCCTAGCTCTCCACAGTACAAATGTAAATCTTTAAATACATTATGAAATCATTGATTGGGATGCCTGGGTGGCTCAGTAGTTGAGCGTCTGCCTTCCACTCAGGGCATGATCCTGGGGTTCCAGGATCAAGTCCCATGTCGGGCTCCTGCAGGGAGCCTGCTTCTCCCTCTGCCTGTGTATCTGCTTCTCTATGTGTGTGTGTCTCTCATGAATAAATAAAATCTTAAAAAGCAAATAATGTATTGTCTTTTTTCCAGTATGCAATCTTCTGAACAACAGCTGTTATACTTTGGAAATGTTTGATAAACCTGTCATTACAAAGTTACCTAATTGTTGAGGGCACAAGCTTCCAAGTCAGAAAGCTATGGGTTCAAATTTGAATGCCTGACTTACTACTTACGTGACCTGAGAGCTTTAACTTTCCCAAGCCCATTTCATCACTGGAACTATAGTACCTGCTGCACAGGGTAAGGATTAAATGAGATAATATATGTAAAGTACCTGGCACATAGCAGGGACTCAAGAAGTGATATCTATCCTTTTTTAAAAAATATTTTATTTTTTTATTTATCTTAGATTGTGTGTGTGCAAGCAAGGAAGGAGCAGAGGGGGAGGAGGAGCAGAGAGGAAAGTAGAGGGAAAGAATCTCAAGCAGACTCTGCACTGAACATGGAGCCAGACTTGGGGCTCCTTCTCATGACCCTGAGACCACAACCTGATCTGCAACCAACAATCAGATGCTTGACTAACAGAACCACCCAGGTACACTCTATACTTTAGTTGCCAAATGCATGGCAAACTTGAGAAGTGAGAGGATCTCCTTCATGTTTCACATGAGCCCTTCTAAGACCTAGTCCCTCCTCCTTTTCCAGCCTGGACTCTCACTAGTCCATCTCTCATCTTGTTCTCCCACAACACCAACCTGCTTTGTAATCCACACCCAGCCCCCAGCATATCTGCTGCCCTCCCCTCTGGGACTCTTTCTCTGCTCTCTCCATCGAGATTGTCCCTCTCTTCTTCCAGAGCTGACATCTTCTCCATGTTCCCACAGCACTTGCTCCCACCACACACCAGGCCTCCATTATCACTGCCCATTTGTCCTGTTTTTGTGTGTTGATGTATCTGTTTTGCCAGTGAAGCTGTGAGTCCTTCGAGGGCCTGGGCCATGTCTTCTTTACCTCTGAATCTCCACTAATACCATACCTGGCACAGGGCAAGTGCAGAGTAAGTGACTCTTGAATGACCTCATCTGAGAAGGAGACGCCTATTTTATATTCCCGTTTTTTAATTTTTAATTCATGAGAGACACAGAGAGAGAGAGAGGCAGAGACACAGGCAGAGGGAGAGGCAGGCTCCCTGTGGGGAGCCCGATGCAGGACTGAATCCCAGGACCCCTGAGCCGAAGGCAGACAATCAACCACTGAGACACCCAGGTGTCCCTATATTCCCTTTCTGCTCCACCCAGAAAGCCACCACCAGCTCCATGCAGAAGTGGGATCCCCTCTCCACTCACTGGGTTTATGCAGAAGCATTTTGCAGCTTAGAGTGTCTCCATGGAACACAGTATCTGTGAGCAAAGAGAGGCTTCAAAGAGAGGAGCTAAGGAGGCCCTGCCCAGTTCAGCCTTCCCATAGAGGTATACTATATATCAATACAAGCTGGACTTGTATGGAAACACACAGTAGCTTTCTGACTCTATCTCTGAACTATCTGGATTTTTCTCTAAGTTATATTTGTTCTTGATCAGCCTGGATATAGTATGTAAAGCTACACTGAATTATTAACAACACTGCTTGAAAGCAAGGACTACAACAAGGGAAATGTCAAGGGGACAAAATCTTGGGTTTAATGGTGCCAAATGCCAAGAAGGAAATACTTCCACTAGGGCCTTGTCTCAAGGTTACACACAAAGATAAGAGGACTTGGGACGCCTGGGTGGCTCAGTGGTTGAGTGCTTCCCTTTGGCCCAGGGCATGATCCTGGGGTCCTGGAATCGAGTCCTGCATTGGGCTCCCTGCATGGAGCCTGCTTCTCTCTCTGCCTGTGTCTCTGCCTCTCTCTCTCTCTTTCTCTCTGTGTGTGTGTGTGTGTGTCTCTCTGTCTCTCATGAATAAATAAATAAAATCTTTTAAAAAGAAAGATAAGAGGACTCAGGCAAATATAGAAGCAAAGGGCTCCAGCAATTCTCAAAACACAATTTAAGTAAACATTTATGGAGCTAATATATTTTGTTATAATGTTTAACATAAAATAATTATAAACAAGAGGGAAATCACAAAACACTGTAATTAAAAAACAATTCAGTAGGCTATAAGTCTGCACAATGCATATGAAATTTCATATTCAACTACCTCCTCTGGCTTTTACCCAAGAACATGAAAAAAGAGAGAGAGACAGATAAGACAAGGAACAAGGGGAAATTAACTCATCTAAAGAATCTGCTTTTGAGAGACTAAACTGAATCCTCAGTAGTCTGTGAGAGCACAGGGACCATGGTCTCAGTTCTGCCGCTCTGGTCAGTGACTTCCCAAAGCGTCTGATCTTGGGATCTTGCCGGGAGCCAGGGATACAGCTTATTTCTGGTTTTCTGGTCCCTACAGCAGAGAAGGCACTGTCTTGTCTCCATTTCCGCAAGTTGCAGGGGCCCCATTTAAGACCCACAGGGCCCTGGGAACAGGAGTTATATTTGGCTGCCCTTTGCTCCTCATCACAGAGCTGCTGCTGGTGGCACCCAGAGGGAACTTCAAATGTACGGAAGTCCAATCAGCAGGGACTCACTAGAAAAAGGGTGGCTCTGGCCCTGACTGGTGTCCAGGTGTACAGACCAATCATGGGGGGGTAGGGCTTTGTGGGTAAAGGACAAGCCTCGGTTTTCCTCCTGCTCTGAGAACCAATGCAGTGTGGATTCCACTAGGAGGCATCTCTGTGGTCTCCCAAACACTGAACTCCGGGATAGAGGCAGGGAACTTTCCAGGTCCGAGACACAAGATGGCAGTATACACTGCTCTATGGCAAGGGCCACGGGCTCGTGGGAGGGAAAAAAAAAAAAAGGCAAGCCGGAGGGGGGTGGGGAGTGCCAATTGAAACTGTGAAAATTGAACATCCCGAATATTTTGAATCATTTTTTTCCCCCAGGAACCTATAATCATCGAATCCTGCACATTCCGTAATGGTCTGAGCCTCCCATTCCCGAGCCACCCGGTGAAAGCCTACCACTTGCGCACCCGGCGGGTCCTCGCATTTCACAAAGCCGGGGTAGGACCGGAGGAACCAGCCTGCTTTGCTCTCGGCGGGTCTGACCTTTCACCTTTCCTCAGCCCCAGAACCACCCTCTCCGGGGAGCCAAAGCACCCCGCGCCGCCCGCAGTTTCACGCCATCCCCCGTGTATGAGAGTTCCCTCACCACAGCTCTTGAAGGGGTGAGGGCAGACACCGACGAAAGTGGCAGGCGGGGACCGGGATAAGGGGGAAGCAAGCCTGGGAAAGTAGAGGACGATAAACGACGTGAGGGGTAAAGGGGTAGAGGGATAGACCCCACGAGAGAGCGTGAGGGGGGGGTGTGGGGGTGTGGAGGCCAGGGGCAGCGCGAAGGGTAAAAATAGAATGGGGTAGAATGCAAGGAAGGGGAAAAGAAAACGAGGGAAAAGGAGAAGGGATGGGGGAGAAGGCGGGGGAAACGAGGAAATGAAGAGGAGAAAAATAAATAAGGGAAGATGTGGGGGGGGCAAGAAAGAAATGGAAGAGGGGCGGAAACGGGTCACAAAAGAAACACGTTAAAGAAGGAAAATGAAAGAAAGGGAAAAGAGTGGAGAAGCGCCGAGAGAGACGGTAGGGCAAATGGAAAAGCGAGCCCAGGGAGGGAGAAGGGGCAAGGCAGCGGCAAGCCGGCCGGGAGCTGGCATTCCCGGAAGCCAGGGCAGAGATCGTCTCCGAAGGGGTTCAGGGAAGAGAGGCGAGAGCGAGTGTGGGGGAGAGGGCGAGATCAGTGAGAAGGGGACAGAACCGAGGCGAGTTTGAGCGTGCTTCCGTGAGTTTTGTTGAAGGCATTCCCCGGGCGCTCCTAGAGCGTGCCCGGCACTCTCGGACTCCCTGCGGGGGGCAACCGTTCTCTCCGCATACCGCCCCCCACCCCCAGCCGAAACCGGCTTGTAGACGGCCGGCGGTTTGAGGCAGCCACGAGACGGGCTCACGCGGGCAGCGTCTCTCCTGCAGGGGACCCGTCCTCCGTGGGACGCGCAACATCTGCCCTCCCGCGGAGCTTGGAGAGCAGGGCGCGGTAGCGTCCCCCCGGCCCGCCGCGGGTAGATTTCTGACGGCGAATGCACCCGGAGCGGCCAGAGAGCCCAAGCGGAGGCTCGTGGCGCGCGGACGGGAGGGGGAGAGCCGGGTCCGGCCCCCGGGAGCGCGGGCGAGGAGGGTGCGAGCGGCGGTGCGGGTGCGAGGACTCGAGGGTTCTGAGGGGGAGGGGCGGCGGTGGGGGTGGGGGCAGGACCCAACCCGCAGCGGGAGCCGGCGGCCGCCTGGGGAGCTGCGGGGGAGCGGCCCCCTGGGGTAATTTACATGCTGTCACAGCCCCGTGCTGACTCCTGGGCGTGCAGCTAGCTCCCTCGCTCACTCGCTCTCGGCTCCTGCCACCGCGCAGCCGGCACAGCCCAGGGGAGCCCGAGAGCGGGAGAGCTAGCGAGCCGGAGAGGGAGGGAGCAAAGGAGTGAGGGAGCGAGGGCGCGCCCCGGCTCTCCCTCTGCCCTGCTGCCCGCTCTTCCCGCTGCCACAGGTCCGCGGAGCCCCACTGACACTTGGGAAACTTGGAACTGCGCTAGAGCCGCGTGTGGCACCTACGGGCCGGGGTTGGGGGGTGGGCAGCCCCAGCCTCTAGAGGAGGAGGAGGAAGTGAGCCCGAAGGATCCGCTCAGAGCTGTTTGTCCAGCTGTTTCTATTCGCACCCAGAGCAGCCCAGCCAGGAGGGGCCAAGCCGAGGGTGGCTGGCTTTAGGCACTAATTTTCAACTCTTCTCACAGCTTGTGTTTTCCAGACACCCTGGAGTCCCCTCAGTCCAGCCCGGCAGGCGCGCACCTGCCAGCCAACCCTGACCTGGAGGGCCAAGGGGCCCCTGAGCCAGAGAAGATGGATCAGCCCAAGACCGACTGCCGCTCACCTGTTGGCCTCGACTGCTGTAACTGCTGCCTGGACCTGGCCCACAAGAGCGGGCTCCAGCGCGAGAGCAGTGGAGAGAACAACAACCCAGGCAGCCCTACCGTAAGCAACTTTCGGCAGCTGCAGGAGAAGCTCATCTTCGAGAACCTCAACACCGACAAGCTCAACAGCATAATGCGGCAGGATTCGCTAGAGCCGGTGCTGCGGGACCCCTGCTACCTGATCAATGAGGGCATCTGCAATCGCAACATCGACCAGACCATGCTCTCAATCCTGCTCTTCTTCCACAGGTGGGTGCCTGGGCAGATGGGTGGGCACGCCTTCCCAGCTGGCGCCGTCTTCTGCCGGACCCTCACCTCTGACCGGAAGGGCGACCGGGATGTTCACCGGGTGGAGGTAGGGGGTGGGCATTGAGGAGGCGGGGCTCCTGGCTGCCGCTGCGACCTGACTCAGACCCTTAGGCTACCTGGAGTCTGATGGGGCTGAGGATGGTCCGGCAGGTGGCAGCCCTATTTTGAAGGGTCCCCGTGGAGACTTGCCTAGGGGAGTGCTGGAGGGAGGTGGACAGAGCCCTAGATAAGTTTGGTGGTAGCCGGCGACGCCCCCTCGTCAAATACCCACGTTTCCACCGCCGTTTTGGAGATTCTGCCGCAGGATGCTCCCAGGATCCGTCCCACCCTTCTCAGAAGCTCATTTCTAAAATGCAAACTCGGGTTGAAATTGCAAGGGCTTTTAAATTACCGAGTGGCCCCGACTGACATCGATGGCAAGCAAACTGTCAAGACAAATTAAGCTGCTGTTGGTGTGGGGGAGGGTGAAGAATAAGAAAAATTAGGCATCTGTGAGACTTTTTTGCGACTCTGGATGGGGATACACCCCCACCTCCGTGGATCGCAGCCTTCAATTTCCAGTGATGACTAAAGGCAGCCCCAGAGGGAGCATCCTAACACAGGTGGGTAATTGAACACATGTCCGCGCAGGCCTGTGTTGAAGTGCAGGTCAGACTTTTTTTAGACATCCTGCTGAAGAGCAAGGAAGGAAGGTGGAGAGGAGAACCAATGGGAAGACACAGGGTGGCTGCTGTCCTCCAGTCTGAGACACTCTGGTAAGAGCCAGTCCTGGTAGCAGAGAGACAACTGAGGCAGTTTTGAGGCAGCGGAAGCAGGAAACCCAGCCCCGGGCTTGGTGTTCTTAGAACCATCACCACAGGACACTGGATGGAGTATGGGGGATGTGCATGTGTCTATGCCCCTGTGTGTAAGCACACGTATATAGGGGTGGATCTTATTCTCGCTCAACAACAAAGGTTATGTAAGAGAAGGAGAACCCTGCTGTGGGAGACCAGGGTTGTGGTACAAGATATGGCTCTACCTCAGTGTGTGAACCTGAGCAAGTTCCCTGATCTCTCTGGTCTCTTGAGGTTCCTTGTAGTTTTGAGAGTCCAGATCTTGGGCAGGTGGTGTGTTGAGCCAAGGTAATGAGAAATTTTGAGCACCCACAGAATATTGAATCATTGAGTGGCTTTTCGGTGGAGCACACGTAAGAAATTTTCAAAGCAATCCTATTGGCAGGAACTACCCTCCCTTGGTGCTAAGACCAGGTTTGCCTCCTCAGCTGCAAGCAGTGCTGCAGACTTGGTTAGTATTGTCATAACAAGTTGTATTTCTCAGGCATTTTCCAGGCCATCAGAGCCCTTTCTTTTATTGTTTCACATGAGGCATCAATTGTCTGCAAGAAACCAGGCCATACGGAACAGGTTTCGAGGGAATCTTCGTTTCTGGTGAAAGATTACTGCAAGTGTATTCACACCACAGGCGCCCCACAGCCCTGCCCAGTTAAAGCTCTAACAGGCTCTTAATAATCCTCCGCTGCTCCATAGGAGAGTGGTGGTGGGGGAGGGAAACACCAGGAAAGAGCACCTGTAGGTTTTGGACTCTTTCAACTGGGAGAAAAGCTGCCCCCGAAATTGGCCTTATTAAAGTATAAGAGGGGATGTTTCCTGGGCCCTGGCTCCTAGGTTCAGAGCCTAGGAGGGTCAGACCTAGATGAGTGAGGTGTAAGGCTGAGAGCCTGAAATTAGTGTTGCCTTGTGCCATGCCTTGGGATGCTTTCTGGTTGTCTGGGTTTCTGGAATGGAAAAACCTCCTTTGTCGCATACTCCATGGACTCCTGTCTGTTGACGCTTGGTTCTTGGGAAAGCCTGGAAATGCTATGGGTTGGGCTTGGAGGTGCTGAGGGAGCCGGGAAAATGGTTGAGGAGGTGTACCTGTGTACCATGCCTCCTGGAAGGAGAGCAACTCAGTGTCCCAAACAGCTGAGCATCAAACCTGCAAGCCCTTAGACTTCCGTGAGGCTGGAGAGTGACAGGGTCCTGTGGTCACAGCCCTAGAGTTCTAGCAGGATGAAGCATTGTCTCATTTGCCTTGACCTTTCCCGGGCCCTTAGAGGTTGGAGATTCTGAATGTGGTTTAGGTTTTGCCCAGAATGACATGCTCCGTAGCAAAGTAAGAGACAATTAATGCTGGTCATGGGATTTCTCCAGTATCTGAGCTGGACAGCCTTCTCCAAAGTGAAAATTTCTTCTTCCTTACTTCATTTATTCCCTGGGCATCTGTCTTCAAAACTCAGCCATCATTTTTTACTTCTGTTCCATTTAATTATTGGACCTTTCAAATTCCCGCCTGGACGTCTTTTCCTTTAGTTTGGCTACTTTCAAGGCTGCCTCTCCTTCTGCAGCCCACTCCCCGGCTTCCAGGGCTCCTATATCCTGGGGAGGAAGGGCGGGGCACATTACTCACATTTACCTGGTTTGTCTGCTTTGATTGGCCCCTGATTCCTGGCTTACCTCTTGGAATCCTTGGAACACAAGAATGTAAGCGATTTGAGGGTAGGACCTGTGTTACACTCACTTGGTTTTCCCTGGGCTTCTTGTTATACAGCCAGTCCTCAATAACTGTTTATTATTATTATTATTAAACTGGATGACTGTTTAATTATTGGTGTGGTCCTCTATAAAGATTTTACAACTTTAACCTAATCTTGGAAAATCCTAATTAATATTTAAGTGTGATTTCTGTTGTTTGAACCACATGCATTTTACTCAGTCCGGTAGAGGTCCTGATGGACAGTGTTGTGTATATATCTATGAATCGGTGGTAATGGGCAAGCAGCTTGTTGGTATGTAAAGGTGCCTCTAAAATACTGGGTGAGGGGAGGGAAAAAAAATAAAATAAATACTGGGTGAGGGGAAGATACCATCCCTTCAATCTTGTGTTAGGCAGCTAATAGCAATTATAGATTAATAGCTAACATGTATTGAACTTTTACAGTATGTACTAGCATTCTATCTGCATAACCTCACTTGATACTCACACCAACCCAATGAAATGGGTAATGTTGTTACCCTTCTTTATTTTATAATAAAGGAAATTGAGGCTTGGGAAAATTAAGTAATTTGCCTGATGCCTCACAACAAAGGGTAAAGCCAAAACTCCACCCAAAATCAGACACTAAAGAATTGTCTGCGAAGAAAGAGTTGTTAAACAGAGGTAAATATTAGCCCAGAAACTAATCAAATGGTTAAAATGTCCTTACTAGGTAAGGTGACCAACCCTCCAGCTTGAGGAAACAAGACTTTCAATGCTCAAACCAGGACAGTCCCAGGGAAACTGGGATGGTTGGTCACCCTTTCATTTTATTTTATTTTTTTTAAAGATTTTATTTATTCATGAGAGACATAGAGAGAGAGGCCGAGGCATGGGCAGAGGGAGAAGCAGGCTCCTGGCAGGGAGCCCAATGCAGAACTTGATTCCAGGACCCCTGGATCACAACCTGAGCCAAAGGCAGATGCTCAGCTGCTGAGCCACCCAGGTGCCCCCAGTTGGTCACCCTTTTATTAAAGGAACTCTGCCTCATCATTTGAATATGCTTCTAAAATTGGAAAACTTAGGAGGCAGATAGAATATACTGGGCAAACAGCTAAAACTTCCCATTTAAATGTGGCTTCTGAGGGGCACCTGGCTGGCTCTGCTGGTACAACATGTGACTCCTGATCTCAGGATTGTGAGTTCAAGCCCCACGCTTGGTGTGGAGCCTACTTAAAAAAACAAAAACAAAAACAAAAAAACAACTGGTGGGAGGCTTGGGTGGCTCAGCGGTTTAGCGCCGCCTTCAGCCCAGGGTTTGATCTGGGGACCCGGGATGGAGTTCCACGTCAGGCTCCCTGCATGGAGCCTGCTTCTCCCTCTGCCTGTGTCTCTGCCTCTTTCTCTCTCTGTGTCTCTCATGAATGAATAAATAAAATCTTTAAAAAAAACTGTAAAAAAGTAAAATAAAATATGGGGTGCCTGGATGACTCAGTCGGTTAAGCATTCGACTCTTGATTTCAGCTCAGGTCATGATCCCAGGGTCCTGAGATCAAGCCCCATTTCGGGCTCTGTGCTGGGGCCTGGAGTCTGCTTGAGATTCTCTCTGTCTCTGTCCCTCCACCCCTCCTCCTGTTCATGATCTCTCTCTCAAATAAATAAGTAAATATTTTTAAAAATTAAAATAAAATAAATGTAGCCTATGGAAAAAACCTTGCAAATTTGACATTGAGGGGCCTTAATTCTCTGATCAGTGAGGTGTGGCAAGCTGGAAGGGAAGCTTTTGCCACATTCTGTTATCGTCACAAATGTTGTAACCTCAAATTTATTTCTAAGGCTTTATCCAAAGCTTCTCAATCAACTCTGTTCTGTCTTTGGCCCCCAAGCACACCTGTCCGTTGTGGCCTGAGACCCTTTAAATCTGATTTTGCTTCTAGCTCTAAAAGTCCTAGTTGTCTATCTTTCAGTTCCTAGCTGGCAACAACTGGTTCCCACACTTAGATGCTCAGAAAATAATAATAGCCAAAGACGTTGAATTGCTTTGCATGTGCTAATGACTTTAACTCTCCCTATTAAGTTGATATATAGCAGCAAGGGGGAAAGATAGAGATTCACAGATCAGGTTTCCAAGAAAAATTCACACATAAATTATTTGTGCTTCTCTAAGTGAGTCGTAGCACAAATGATTTCATAAGTGTATGTTGTTGGATTTGACCTCTGAGGGTGGAGCTGCTTACGTGGTATGATTTGAGGGGCAAAACAACTCCTGACTCCTACCTGCCTGCTATAGTGTCTAAATTCCTAGTCCAAGATTCAGTTGTGGCCATATACCACCTAAAACCCCTCCTCCATGGTCCCAGTGGTATGCAGACTACACTCTGAGAAACCTCGAATTCAAGATTGTAACCCTTTGTCAACTAATTTGCCATTTGATTTTAAGGATGGAGGTTTTTTGTTTTTGTTTTTTTTTTTTTTTACTGTAGTGAGGTTTTGGGTTTCCCTGTGGTTAAGCCTGTCATTCTTTGCCTTTGTGGTGTTTTTCGCTTTTGGTATCAAGCTTCGAAAGACCTTCCCTGGCTAAAAGTAATTTAAAAGAACTATTTCCTGAGTACCTGGTAGTGGTCTGACAAAGAAGGGGCACTCTTGGATTAAGGCCCACACCCTGTTAAACACACAAATGCATCTGCAAACTTAACATTCATGGTTTGGGTGCCTCATGAGAATCTTCAACATGTAAGAAAATTCTCTTTTTCTTGAGGCACAGGTGTGAATTCTATGTGATAAGAGGCTTTTGCTGATGTATGTATATGATATAGCATGTGTATATATATGTGTTTTATGTGTGTATATAAGGTACATTAGTAATATATACATATATAGCAGTAAAATAGATATAACATAAAATTTGCCATTTTAACCACTTTAAAGTAGACAATTCGGTGGTGTTGGATACATTCATGACCTGGTGCAACCATTATCACCATCCATCTCCAGAACTCTGTCATCACCCCAACAGCAACTCTGTACCTGTTAAACACTAACTCCCCACTCTTAAGTCCCCCCAGCCCCTCTTAAACTCTATTCTTAACTTTCTGTCTCTATGAATGTGCCAGCTTTAGGTATTTTATATAAGTGGAATGTACACTACGTGGCGTTTGGGTCTGGCTTCTTAGTTTAATGTTTCCAAGGTTCACCCATGTTGTGGCATGTGACAGCACTTCATTCCTTCTTAATGACTGAATAATATTCCATTGTATGGATAAACTGCATTTTTGTCTAACCATTCATCCATCCACGCACACTTGGGTTGCCTCCACCTGTTAGCTATGGTGAAAAATGCTTCTGTGAATGCTAGCATTCAGGTATTTTTTTTTTGAGGCCCTGTCTCTCTGGGGAGAACACCCCCTCCCTGAGTCAGCTGCTAGGGCTAGTGGTTACAATGAAAAGAAAGCTAAAAAAGTTTAATGAAGCGGTGGAAATAGAAGTTTTGTATGGGGAAATGGTGGGCTTTCAGGATGCTTATGAATTAGAGGACTGGCAGAAGTTTTAGGGTGCCCCTTTCATGAATGGACAGGGACTACCATACCTTTTAAAAGTCACAGGTGACATCATTACTGATCATTGACTACCTTGTGTGAATTTATTGATCAGACCTTCTTTCAGGGAGGCCACTCACTGGGAATAGTGTTCTATGGAAATGACACATGGGAAAGCTAAGTTTGGAAAAGAGAGATAAAGAGACAAGGCTGGTGTCCACGGAAGACCTGCTGTAGCATGGAGCTCTGAGCAGTATGAGAGCTGGAGAAGTGTAGTTGGAAGGTTTGTGTTCTTAAAGAAAACTGGTAGGGGGACACCTGGGTGGCTCAGCTGGTTAAGCATCTGTCTTCAGCTCAGATCATGACCTCAGGGTCCTGGGATTGAGCCTCAAGTGGGGCTCCCTGCTCAGTGGGGAGTCTACTTCTCCCTCTGCCCCTTCCCCCCTGCTTGTGCTCTCTCTCAAATAAGTAAATAAACAAGATCTTAAAAAAAAGAAATAAAATGTTAAGAACAGAGCATGAATTTCACCCACTGCTCCAGTTTGCCAGTAACTGGACCCATGTGAGCCCACAGCACAGAAAATAACTCTTTCCAGGGTGACCTTAATTTCCCTCCCTGCCTGAAGAGAAGGTTAACACTCATGTTTGTATTTGCACTTCCAGATAAACTAACACATTCTCAATTCTAGGTAGAGTGTTGGCTTCTTTCCAGGACAGGTCTTGAAGGCTAGGAAGTCTGGGTAAATGGAGATAAATGTGTCTGGCCAAGGCTGCCAGGGTCTTCTGTCCTCTGAGTGATAGAGCCCAGAAGAGCGCTTGCCCCCGTCTTGTGAGCTGGTTGAGGGGAGTGAGGCCAGTCCTGTCTGCACCTGGAGGTGGCCGTTGTGCTATGTTTGCTTATCGCGATGCTGCTCCTACCTGAACTTTCTCCTCTTATGTAAGGCATCCCTCAAGATAACTACAAAGCCATAATCTGCCACGGCTGGCTGGGTTTACATAATAAATTGGTTGGTGTCATGCAATAGCCTCTCGAGCCCTGGAGAAGCCAACGTGCTGCGTAGGACTGAAGCTTGGGCCCATTTAGTAGAGCACTCTGTGTGCTTGGTGCACTCAAGGGAAGGCATTCCATGACCACAGGGGTCAAAAAGACGAAATTTCCCTTTTAGATGAAGACGGCAATAATGGCTCAGGACATGTTGTGCTGTCCTGGTGCCTGCAATAATGGGACAAGTGTTAGGACCTCACTGTAAGACCACAGCTTTGGCAGAGCAGGCCCTCCAAAGAACCCTGTGGGCTGATGGAAGCCCCATGGAGTCCAGAAGGCTAGATCCTAGGCTCAAAGCAGGTTTCATGAGAAATCATGGCAGGGGCTTAGGGAGGCCACTGGATGCTGTGCCAGTTTCATCTGGGCTAAGGAATTGGACTGGGAATAAGATAGAGGCCTGTGAAAGTAGAAAGCAAGCTTTTTCCAAATGCTAATCCAGGCAGGGAGGAACCTTATCAGTGGGCAAAGCAAATTCACCTGTACTTTCCAGCTGGAAAGCCCTGCTGCAAAGCAGCTATTGCCTTTTTGGAAACAGTATATAAGAGGGATGAGATCCCGCCGGCATGGGAGACCTACTGGGAAGCTTCCCATGGTACACATAGTAGACCAAAGAGAAACAAGAGATAGAAGCAGGCTTGGTCAGTGATGCCCCAAGGCACACCATCAGCCTTCCTCTCCTGTGAGCCACTTTCCTCCAATAGGCCCAGCCTAAAATCGAGGCCCTGCCTGTGGACAGAGCCCCACAGGGACCTTCCCCATCCTTCCTTGAAGGAAGAATTTATTCATGAAATAGTCTCGGGTATTCAACCCACTTCCTCTTGTCCTCTCTTCAAGGGAGGTGGAGAGCAGCTGCTCACAGCTTAGTGGTCTGGCCATGATTCCCATCAGAGCTGTTTAGGCCATTGGTTGGCTAGGCCTGCCATCCCTGAGGAAGAAGGGGATGAGAAGAAGGGAAGTGGTTCCAGTGGCTCCTTCCTGGCTTACCAGCCAAGCACCACCACCACCACCACCCTCTCTCACCTTGCTTAGCCTTACTTCCAGGACTAGGCTGGGCCTTGGCCAGCCTGAGGGCCCTGACTCATATCTCACATAGTGCCTTATGTAACAGGGCCAGGGTACCGAGGCATCAAGCTTCTGCTTGCTCAATGGCAGGCTTCCCTGGGGCCAGGCATTCAGAAGCCTGTTGGGTGGGGGTCTACAGAGTTCATCATGTTTCCAAAGGAAAAGCCTACTCCTTTCCCTCTAGTGTCTGGCAAGCAGTCTGCTCAGAAGCAAGTACCAGGTTGCAAAGGTGATTCCCCACCACCACCGCCACTCCACCACCACCGGGCCCCCACACTCAGCAGCAGATGTAAGCAGGCAGGTGAGCTGCTATGGGCTTAGTGTAGTTTGGGGCATTTGGTGGGGGCAGGGAGGGTGACTTCTTTTAGCACCTGACCCTACACCACTAAAGAGACAGCCTCTAGTGTGCCTAGAGGGGCCCCAGGACCAGTCTCAGAAGTCCCTCTTCCCTTTGTATCTGCTTGTTGGTTCAGGGACTGCTCTGGGAGCCCACACAGAAGGGTTTACGACAAGCCAGAAGAGCCCTTTAAAAGAACACCAATTCCCAGCCCATTCTTCATGAAGCCTCCCAAGTCCCCAGGCTGGTCTGAATTCACAATATCTCTTAGCTCTCTCACTGGCCTATTGAGAGAATTATACTACCAGCTTGGTGCATCCGAGCCCCCAGCACAGTAATGCTGGATTCTCTGACATATTTGTCTCTCTCATAAGCTCATTTGACTATCTACAACACAGAACAGGCCAATGAATCAGGTGTTCCCTTGCCGCCAAGTTTGTGCCTAAACTAAGAGATCCTCTTCTTCTCTTCCCTCATCTTTGCCTGAGCCCATCCCACTGTGCTGCCCATGGGCGAGTGGCTCCTAGGCTGGGGGTAGTTGGGGACACTCTTCCTCTTTTTCTCTAACCAAAGAGCAGTGGAAACAAAGTAAAAAGAAAAGTGTGGAAATAACCAGCAGACATGGGTGGGTCCTAAGCTCAGATTCAGGAATCCCCAGACAAGCTCAAGACCATCATCTCGGGGCACAGGAGATATGGGCCCCTGAAGTCCCCCAGATCACAGCCAGAAGCCACTCAATATTGGGGAGCCAGAGGAGTTGGTGCAGAATTTCCCGTTCTTGAGACCCCTCCCGGGCTGTGAACCCCTTGTTTCTCCTTATCCCCCCGCCCTTCCCATTCAGAGTCTGTTGCTGTAAAAAAACAAAAACAAAAACAAAACAAAACAAAAACAGAAAAAGAAAGAAAGACAAAGAAAGAGCCCTGCTCTGTTTGACAGCAACATACTCTGCCTGCCCAGGTACCCGGAGACATGAATGATGGCAGCACCTCATTCGGCCTTGTACCGAGTGACCAAGCATTTCAGACAATCAATTCATCATTTATTGACTGAGATCCCACTGTTGATCGAGCACCCACTGTGGATTTCTTGAGCACCTACCCTGTTTAGCACTGAAGAAGGCAGGCAAGGTGGCAGAGGCTAGGATGGGGCCTGGAGAACTAAGAGTGTAACTGGGGGAGTGGAGTAGCTGTACCCGAGGTCAGTGGGGATCAAAGTAGTTCCACTAGAGCAACTGCAGGCCGCATAGGGACTCCTGCTCCTTGAGGGAAAGGCCTGAGGCTTGCTGCACCCTGGGTCCACAGGTCTGGAGCTTGGGTGGTACCAAAGCCCAACTAGGAAGGGAGACTCTCTCTGGCTGCAGCTTCCAGCAGGGCCTTAAGAGTGGGTTGGCTTTGGCATGTGGGAAGCAGCTGCAGGGCACTCTGGTTGGGACAGGGGAGGGAATTCTTTCCAGTGGAGCAGGGATCAAAGGTAGGAAGGGGCTGGCCTGGAGTAGGGACAGCAGCCAAGAACACTTTCTCTTCTTTCTAAACTGAAACGCAGAGTCACCAAGTTTCAGGGGCTAGAGGAAGGCCCACTCTGGCCCTCCTCTCATGGCTCCTCTTTGACTCTGGCTGAGCTGGCCCCTGGTCCCCTCTCCTCAGGGACCTGGGCTCACCCTGGGTAGGTGCAGGGGCCTGGGAGCAAGAAGGCACCTCTCTTTTCTGCCTGGAGAGAGCTCATTGGGACCAGGTGAGTTGAGCTTCAGAGTGCAGTCAAAGGTGGGCACCAGGAGAGCCTGAGGGGTATGGCTTCATACCTCAGCACCCCTTGCCTTGATCTACCCCAGACCCTTCTGAGGTAGGTGACAGAACCAGAGACTAGTCATGGTGTGGCCAAGAGAATATATACACTATCTGCCCCAATGTCTTTGAACAGATGTTGCTGGCAGCCCCACAGGAGGCCATTTTAGCTCTGTTTGCACCTGGATCAAATAAATCCTTCTTTCCCATATGTCCTACCAGGGAAGACCCCGGAGCAAGGCAAAGGAAGGAGGACAACATCAAGCTGATAGGAAAGGCAGGTGAGGGAGCTACGGTAGTGAAAGGAGGCAGCCTCAGGTCGCCTATGGAAGGGAGGGGTGCTGTTTAGGGTCAGCACTCTTGCTTTCTGGGACCATCTCCTCCAGCTAAGATGCCAGGTGCTCACACTCCTAGCCTTTCCCACCAGTGCTCTGGAGAATTCACATTTAAATTCATCAACAGACTCAGTCAAGAAAAAATATTTCTTGCACACCTTCCCCTGTGCCAGGCTCAGTGTTAGGCACTGGGAAACTCACAAGAGACATGGGTCACAGCCATCACGGAATAATCAGATGAGTGGGAGAGAGAGACATTAACCAAATGGTCACACTAATGAACGCACAATTACAAATGGAGTAAGTGCCAAGAGGGAAAAAGGAACAAGGCTCTATCAGGGAGTTGTTTTTTTTTTAAGATTTTATTTATTTATTGAGAGACACACAGAGAGAGGCAGAGACATAGGCAGAGGGAGAGGCTTTGGCCCAGCGCAGGGGAGCCCAGCGCAGGACTCGATCCCAGAACCCTGGGATCACGACCTGAGCCAAAGGCAGACACTCAACCACTGAACCACCTAGGTGCCCTGTCAGAGCTTAATGAGGAATGATCAGACAAGGCTACCTGAAGCAGGGATACTTGAGCTAAAGAAATGAATGTCTAATACTGAAATCATCAGCCCTGATCTAATTCTAATCAGCAGACCCAGGCCAAAGAAGACATTTTTAGGCAGAGGACTTACTAAGGAGCCCCTAAAATTGTACAATTAGGTAGCGCCTTACACTCTTGGAAATATCTCTAGGCTGTGAGTGGCTGTCAGGTCCAAAAGAGGAAGACTAACAACATTCTGACAAGAGGAAGAGATGGGTTTGAAGCCCACGGGGCAACTAGTACTTAATGTCATCCTTTGCTAAAAATAGCCCATGACAGTATGGAAATGTGTAAAGGCTGGTCCTGGGGACCGGTGATAAAGTGGGTATAGCCTGTGGGGAGGAAAATTTGGTTTTGTAAATTATTTACTGTAAAGAAAAAAAGGAAAGGGGGAGGGTCGTCTGGATTTTCTTTTCTCTTTGCAGGGCTCCTTCTGAGTTATGAATGCTTCTCATTGTACAGAGGCAGTGGGACACAGAGCTCCAGGCTGCACTCCTTTCAGGAGCCCAAGGTGTAAATTTTCTGGGCTGCAAATGTCAGATATTCATCCAGGCTGAAAAACAACCTGAATGCAGAAGGGGAGGGAGGCTATACTGTGCAAAGGGGCAAAGAGGTTGATCGAGGGGATCCAGGGAGCTTTAATTTGAGAGACATGGGTCCCATCATAATGGCAAGGTGCGTGACAGCTGAGAGCTCACTGTGATCTAAGGGATTCGAGTTGGGAGGGGTCCAGATAAGGCCGACAAGACTTATTTAGCCAACAGGAGGTAAACCTTGGACTTCCGGGGGCTTGTGGGGCTGGGCTAAAGGAACAAAGATGATGGCTCTAAGAGAGTTTGAGGATGGAGTGGATGGAGGCTGGTGAAGAGAGAGAAGAGAGGTTGAACTTCAAATATAAGACAAGTCACAACTCAGGGATGGTAACTAGCTGCTTCCAAACCACACCAGGAACAGGCCTCTCTTATAGCGTGAAGAACTGAGATTAGATAATTGGAAGAACTTCCTGATGAGCTAAATGAGGGTACCACGGGCTGCCCTACTGATGTGTAAATGTGGGGAAGGTAGTGACGGTAATAATAAAGAACTGGATAAGAGAGCCGGTTATAAGGAAGGGGACAGAGGGAGACAGACCGGCAAAGAAGGCAGACGCAGGTGCTCCTAAGTTAGAACAAAGTGCGTGTGTGGTATGTGGAAGTGTTTCTCACGAGAATACTTTCATAACAAAAATGCCTGTGAGATGTCCGTTGGATATCAGTCATTAAAGCTGGCACACACTCTCCTGGGACTGGAATGTCTGAGGGGAATGGACTAGAACTGTTAGGGTACCTCCCCAAGTCCTCTGGCCTTCTCAGATTAGCCTCAGTGGGGCACCCATCTTCCACTGGCTGACAATTTGGGGGAGCACTCCTGTGCTGGAGGCCCACCCCACCTACTTGTGGAGGAAGAGGATTCCTCCATCCACGCACACAAGGAAGACTAGACATGAGGGATGCAGCGGCAGTCAACAAGCCAGGCAGGATCCCAGTGGCAGGAAACTTACAATCTAGTGGCAGAGACAGACATTAAATAATAATTAGACAAATAACTGTATCATTGCAATTAATCAGAATGAAGGAAAGGTGCAGAAAGCCATGAGAACACAAGCTGAGGTGGTTCTCCCTAGGATTAGGAGATCTGCAAAAAAGAAGTCACCTTGTTAAGACCATGGGCACTGCATGTACCCCTTTGTGAGTGATTCTTGTCCCAAATCAGTAGCGAGGAAAGGCAGAATGACCTCAAATCACTAAGATGTGGATCGTGAAGTTCCTCTGGCTCACTGAGGCCTTCATGTAGAAGCAAACCCTCAAAGACACTTTCTCGTTGCTGAGATCAAGCAGCCTTGATTTAGGTAGAGTGATTCTCCAAGGGCCTTAATAGACTATCATCTGAAAATCAGGATCAGGAAGACTTTGAAGAGCTCACTTGCCAGATGAACAGGATGAAGGGCAGTGAAGAGAATAAAGAACTAATGCACTGAAAATCATACTTGGCGTTGGCCCCTAGAAATACCAGGTCCCCAAAACGCTGTCTTTACTCTCCTATTCAAACGCGGGAGACTTTGCTAGTATATTCTAATATTCACTGCAAGGTGTGCCCAGGGCCGTCGAGTCCCAGGAAACCAAGATTCTAGAGAAGCAGGGTCCTCCTCTGCTTTTCCATGTTCCTCTACCAGAGGAGTGGGAGGTGCTGGCCCTGGTAGGCAGCTGAGATGGGCTTCCTTCTTTCTCTACCCACGAAAGACCCTGGAGGGGCCACCAAGAGGCAGAAAAAGACATTAGCCACCGTGTGTGCTCATAAAGCACGGGGGCTTCACATCTGATAAACTACCACTGACAGACTCTGTGACCTTGACAAGTGACTTCCCTGGACCTCAGTTTTCTCATCTAAAAAATGGCGGAGGGAGAGTGTGGTTGGAAAGGTTAAGTGAGAGGATGCTCTAGGAAGCATTCAGTCAAGAAAAGCCAGCCTTCCTTTCCTTAGGCATGTCTTAAATGGAACCAGAATAAAATCTTCTCTGACTTTCCTTGCCTTCCTCTCTTACCAGTCCCCTCTGTCCCCTCACTGACCCCTCCCCTGGCTCCAACAGTCACACACCCTCTCCTGCCCAGAGCCAGCTAACACCTGCAACACAGCCTGGCAGGCTCTCTCCCTGTCAAGGCTTGCTCTCTGAACCTTCTTCATTCACATTCATTCAGGTATAAATGACTGAGAAGGCGTTTGGCCTTCCTCCTTCTGAGTGGGGTGAGGGGGGCGGGGCGGACAGTGTGGGTAAGCAGGGCAGGCTGCTGGGACATTTGAAATTTTTACCAGAGATCAAAACTTACAGGAGTATGAGGGCACTCTACCGGCATTGCTAGCAAACGAAGAAGGATTTCAGAGGGCAGTGAAGCTGGGGACCACCTCTTCCAGTTCCCGAGTCTCCCCCTTCCCAGGGTGGGGGGGGGGCAGCTCCTCTCACTTCCACACACATCTTAGACAGAGCCCCAGAGGCTCAGATCTAGGAGGACTTTCATGGCCATTTGGCCCCATCCCCTCCCATTACAGATCAGGAAACTGAGGTCCAGAATAGGCTGTGTACCTGCCCCAAAACAAACAGCCAATTAGTGACCAGCTGAAAAGAGAAACCATGTCTCCTGATTCTCTGACTCAATGGTCTTCCAACTTCTTGTCTCTGGACGGCTGTGTGCATCCCATCCCAGTAGGTACACAATACCTCCATGCCAGGAGACAAGCTTTGGGTCCACGTGATGCCAAAAACAGTGTTTTTTAATTTGGTTTTATTTAATAGAATTGACCAGTGGTTTGGGTGTTATGGAGCCTCGGCCCTAGAATCCTGCTTCTGCTCAGGCGGGGGCTGTGTGCCACAGCCACAGTCATGCAAGGGGGACAGAAAGCCCTGCTGTTCGGGTTGGAAAAGAAATCAGTTGCTGAAACATTGGTCTTTTTGAAAGTTCCAACCACAGGGGCTGGCTGGCAGAGCTGCCGTCTGGGCTCCCCCAGAGGATCTGGCCCTCCCCTTCAGTCTGGGAGTTAGTTTAGGAAGCTGGCCTGGCCTCAGCCTCAGCAGAAGATCCGGAGGGCAGCACTTACCCCTGGAGCTCCAGCCTTCTCTCAGAGCCCAGGAGCCCCTGAGGCACTCAGGGCCAAGAACTTCCTCTTGCCTCCACAGCCCAGCCAGCCCAGGCTGGCCCTCAGACTCTCTGAGCAGTTTGCTTTTGAGCCTGAGGAAGAGTTCCCAGTTGCTCCTGCCCTAGCTCGGCAGCTACAGAGAGAGCAATTGAGAGATTCCAGAGGAAAGGGAGAGAGGGAGGGAGGGAGGGAGGGAGGGAGAGAGGGAAGGAGAGAGAGAGAGAGAGAGAACCAACCTCAGCCAGGCAATCGAGGCTTTCCTGGGCAGTGATGAAATGAAGGGGGAAAGGCTAGAGGAGCCCCAGCTTGTGGAGGAGCCCCAGCTTGGGGAGGACCCTGAGCTCATGGAGGAGGCACAGTTCCTGGAGGAGCTACAGCTCGAGGTGGTGGAAAGTGGGTCAGATTTAGATCCAGAAGATCTGGGTTCCAGTCCTGACTTTGCCACCAATCTGATGCTTGAGCTTGAGTAAGTAACTCCCTACTTTTCTTGGGGGGCTGCTTTTCCTACTAACAGAATGGGGGAGGGGAGAACCAAGGTGGTCTCGAGTCTCCTCCAACTCTGATATTCCTGAAAACACCTCGAAAATCCTGCTGTGTGTGGTTGGGATGCACAGATGCTTTGAATAAGTCAGTGGACTCCTAAATGTTGGAATGCTGTGGTTGGGGAGAAGGGGTTCACAGGAACAAGAAAAGGGAAGGAGAAGGTGGTAAATGTGCACAGAGCCTTGACCTCAAGAGGGAGTCCAGGCTGAATAGAACATTGGGGTCAATTTTCAAAACTCAAAGGATGATGGGCTTGGAATGAGCTAGTAAGGAGAACTAGGATGTTTGGGGGTGTGGTCAGTGCGTGGTTGCTAAGGAGCCTCTCTACTAAATGTCTCACAGTGGCTCCTTGAGCCCCCAAATTCAGGTACTCAACCCAGAATGCATTTCTTGAGTTCTTCCTATGTGTCTTTGTGGAAATTCTCAATTGAATTAGTAGTATTTTCAGGTCTCGGATGTTCACATCCAGATCTAGAAGAGAGACTAAACTGACTCCTTGTCTTAGAAACCTGTTTTCTCGGTAAATCCTCCACTTTTACCAGACCCACTGCTGCATGACCCAGCACAGGGCCCTTTAAAAATTTGACAACCACTATATATATAGCTACTCTCTCCCCCCACTAATGCACAGATGAGACACCAGAAACCAATCTACTTGGTGAGTATTGGTATTTAGTACATTGCACTGCGTTCGGATTCCCTCAAAGTCAGCTGTCCCTCCCTGGATTATATGGTGAGGGTCTGTAAGCCATAATTGATGACATTTCACTAACCAGAGAGTTCCTTCTGGGGCCAGACATGAGAGCGCAGGGCTCCCCATATGGCAGGTCATCTCCAACATCCTCTGCCAACTGTGTCCCCATCAGCACCTCCACTGCCGGGGAAGCTGCAGTAGGGAAAGTGAGTAGAAGGGGAACACCCCACCCCTACACAGACACCTGTCCAGACACCTGCCCTAGTGCCCGCATCCGTGCCACCCCACACTATGCTTCTTGCGACTAGTCCTCATCCTTCTTGACTCGGCACCTTCAACAACCGTTTCTTGCTACTCCATTAATCAATCACAGATTCCTAAGGTTGGAAGGGATCTTGGAATTCTGCAGGAAATAGCGCTGCACTGTCTAGAGCCCTGTGGTCTTCCTTGGCTCCTTAGGAGCTGTCCCAAGGGGAGAAGAAGAAAGGGAAGAGAGAGAGGAGGGGAAGGGAGGGAGGCCAGGTAGTAGGTGAATTCGAGAGAGGGAAAGGGAAGAGGAAAGAGTTTAGAGGAGAGAAAAAGAAAGAGGGGAGGTATATTGTATCACCACCTGACCAAATAGAGGTTAACACCTTCAAACACACAAGGTCACAAATAAGAATCTATGCGTGTCCCTTAAAGCTGTAGGGTTTGGGTCCTCATCTGGCTTGATTTTCCTCACCACAAGGTTTTCAAGCTGGGCTCCCCTGAATTAGAAGGTGTCTCCCATGGGTGATGGAAGTTAGGGGGCTCTGGACAACCCTGGTCCTGCCCCTGAGCCCAGGGGGCAGAGTTTCCAGTCTCAGAAAAGTTCTGCTGCTCTAATGACTTTATATCCAGAGACACTGAGAGCATCCAGCTTCCATTGGCGGTGGGGGTGGCAAGGGATGGGGGATGATTATCTGTTTAACAGCAACAACAAAAGTTGTAAGTCACCAAAGGACCTGAACACTCCAGCCAAAACAGGATCTCTTGTAAAGCATAGGAGGGGGGCACATTGCCTGGGCCCTAAGACATCTTAGCCCTGATTGTTAGAAAGTCCTGGGGTTTACCTAATAGCGGCACACCTCTTTTTGGCCAGGAGAATACTTGGCCTTTCAGGTTCCTGCTGCTGGACGAGTTCCTGCTTCGGGCCTACTTTGTCTCCTGATGACCACCCGAGGAGTAGGCTCTGGAGAGGGAGGGTAGCTGACTTCCCAGGGAAGACAGTGTTCCCAACTAGGGGCACCACATGTTGGGGTGGGGGAGAGTTGGCCAGCCAGAGGTGTCTGTGGCCTTGTGTGAGCGCCTGGCTGGCCAGGCAGTCTACTGATGTGGGCTTGGGGCACTCCAGCCAATACAGCCCCTGGGGCCGAGGCTGAAGAAGTCCACTCCAGAGAGGGCACTGTCCAAGTTAAGTGAGGTCTAGTGTGGAATTCTCAGCCAGAGGGAAGGAGCACTTGACTGGGAATAAGGGCTCTGTGTTCTGCTGCAAACTCCAGCCTTGGCTGGGGCTGGCACCTGAAAGGAGAAAAATAATAAGGGCCCAGGTCCTGGCCCAGAGAGGAAGGCATGAGGGAGGCAGGCCCAGAAACAGTATTCAGGGCCAGGCGGGCATTCTCAAGCCCTGCCGGCTTTACATTGGAGGAGAAGGATATAAAGCCTTGCTTGTTGGCGGTGGGGACCATCTGCATGCGCTATATAGAGAGTACTGTTTCCCCGAAGTGTGGTAAACATATGCTGGTGGTATGCAAGAGGATTTTAGGTGCTCTGTAGACTAACTTTGTTTTTCTATTTTTATAGCTGTTTATTTATTGGACAGGTAGGGGGAGAATGTGTCTAACACATGCACCTTGTGATTTCAAAAATATTCCTAAGATGGGGGCATTTTTAAGAAGTGAATCTACTTAAAGTTATTATTTTAAGTTTTATTTATTTATTTATTTGAGAGAGAGAGAGAGAGAGAGCATGCAGTAGGGAGAGGCAGAAAGAGAGAGAGGGAAAGAGTCCCCAGTGGACTCCATGCTGAGTACAGGACCTGAGGCGGGGCTCCATCTCACCATTTCAAGGTTATGACCTGAGCCAAAATTAAGAGTCGGTCTCTTAACCAACTGTACCACCCAGGCGCCCCTAAGAACAATACTGGTGGTACTGAGATGTGGCTAATATCTTGACAGTGGTAAGCAAGCAAATCACTGCATTCCAGGCCGTACTGCCACACTGTGTTAGCAGAGGCGGGCAAGAGGAGACAGAGGATAATAGGGGCCATCCAGTATGATTTGAGATCATCTCATCCATGTACACCTAGCTTGAAGGCCTCCTCTGACAGCCCTATTCCAAGCGTAAGAACACTCTGCTATTTTTATATCCATGGTGTCCTGCTCTGCCCCATGACACTCAACACTCCAGATTACCAACCAGCAGGCCTTTCCCTTGCCCCAGGGCACTGTCTTACCACACTCCAGAACACGCAGGGGTGGGGGTGTGGGGGTGAGGGAGCTGCAGGAAAGTTGGTGGGGCTGCCCTCACCAGCTTCCACTGATTTCTTCTCAGCATTGTTCATTGGCAAATTCAGCTCAGATGTAAGGAGGTATTTCCAGGAAGCAGGTCAAAGAAGTTAACAATCTTTCTCTGAATGCACAAAACCACAGTAGGACAGGAAGTATGTGACGGTGGCAATTTACATGGACTGGAGCTGATTTCTGGACAGATTTGGACAAGATGTGGTGGGAAATTTGTATAAAATCAGACTGGAGAACAGGGTTCCCATTTCTGCTAGGAGTGTGTGATGAGCTCTGTCTGTGTAAATAAGTTCTGTTCACTTCCTCCTTCCCTTGCCTAGAGATAGGGAACTTGATTCTTAGCCTTGCTTCCTCCCAGAGCTCACCTTGCAGATTATGGGGATGAACCCTGGGGAAGAAGCAGAAAAGTGGTAGTATTATGGGCCTGGTCTCCTGCCTCCCAGCTGGGCTGCACCTCAAGAGCCTTATATCTCTTTCCTCTGTTGTTTGGTCCCTGGAACCATCTTTAGCAAAAGGCCCAGGCAGAGACAGTTGAGCAGCAGACACCTCTAGGAAAGGGAATACCACAATATCCTCTGGTGGTACATTCCAGTGTTTAACAACCTTTGCCCTTGGAGACCGTTCCTCCTAAATTCTGTCCTCCAGCTTTCTTATACACCACTTAATATGCTTCAGTGGTGGTTATTCCACTCCTTGCCAGCCCCTTTGCCAGATCAATTTTATCTATTTAAAAAAAAAAGACTTTGAACCAGCTTGTATTTCTCCATCCTTTAGACAATGTCCAAATTTTCCATCCGATATTTCATTCTGTCCTCTGTAACAGCTGAGAATGTAACAGGCACACCTTTGCCTTTAGCCAAACACCGCCCCCCACTCCTGCCCGCTGTTAATCTCTTCTCTGACCAGTGACACACATTTGGAAGATGGCAAGGTAGGAAGGGAGCAAAATTAACTGGACCTCGGAGGACCCAACCACCTGCCCTAACCCCCTGAGCTAGCTGTCAGGAGACGGGAGCAGTATAGAATTTCATTAGTGGACGATGGCCATGGAGTAGAGAAGGAAGATGACCTCAGAGTTCCTACATGTTTCTTTCCTATTTAGAGCATCCAGGATCATGCTTGTTCCTTAATGATACTAAACTGTGTGCCAGTGATTCATTGCAGCCTCTGCCTTTAGCTGCCCTACCCACATAGCCCCATTATTTTATCTAGGTAGAGTTACACTTTGATTATTCCTATATTCAATATCCAGTTTGTGGAATATCCATAGCAGTCACTGAATCTCATGTTGTCCCCACCCCCCACCTTCTAGCAAGTCTCTGGGTGCTCAGGCATGTGGGGTCACTTTGACACCAGTCTATGTTGAGCATAAATAAAGAAGGCTCTTGTGAAAATAAGTTATCCACTCGTGCATGGATTCCAAATACAATCATAGTGGAATTCCGTGTGGCTGGGGTAACATCAAATATGGGTATAGATAATCCAAAATAAAAGGTAATCTGTAAAAAAAATTAAAAATCACGTGTAGCTCACTTTGAAATTGTGCTGTGGGTCTAGTTGTTGTTTTTTTTTCCAGTAGTTCTGCCTTCCTCATTATTTGGGCTGATACAAAAATGAGCTTGCATTCCTGGAGTGTGCAGAAACGGGGAGGAGAAGGTGGATGAGGGGAAAGCTGAGGTGAGACCACATATTGCCATGGACATTGTGCAAAGTACACGAAGACACCCAGAAAGACTTGGGAGTTGGCTTTGGGTCACCCAGAAGTCTTTTCTGTGTGGCTTTCGAATGTGTCCTGTGGTGGTTTATGCTGTGGATTTGTCCAGGAAATTCCCAGGGGCCTGTCCCTGGGTACCTGGTTTGACCTGGGGAGACACGGGGTCAAGGCACTAACCAGGAAATCATAAGCCCCTTCTCCCTCTTCACTTCACCATAGCCTGATGGCTGTATTCCTGTGCCTGGTCTGGTCGTCTGACCCATGTGAGTCTGAAGGAGGTGGTGCAATTCATCTGAGGAAAATCATGTCCTAGACAGGAAGGGGCACGGCAGCCTCTTCAGCAACGGATTTATGTATCTGTCATGGGAGGGAAGTGTGAGCTGAGAAATGACTCCCAGAAGTGCTAGAATTGGAGGAGGCAGCACTGCTACCTTTCCCAGTCTATAGCATATTCATCTGGGATCTCTGCCGTCTCAGAGAGGCCCCACATCCTGGCCCTTCCTCCTGTGCTCTCTCTGGCTCAGCACACACTTGGGCAAAGAGGGCAGAGCTGGCCAGGTGTGCCCTGCCAGTGGCCGAGCTGGAGCTGAAGGCTAAGAGCAGAAGCGGGTGCTGCTCTCTGTGTATCAGTTAGAGACCAAGTGTCTTGAAGCAACCACAGCAGTGTGCGGCCGCCGCAGCTGGCCTGGTGGCAGTGTGGGTGGATGGGGTTCCTCGGTCCCTGGAGCCCACAGAGGCCAGGGAGGACTCTGTCGGCCGAGAGCTAGACTTCATGCTTGCTGTCTTTGCAAGAATTGATTTTTGCATTTTTGGCCTGCCCTGCATATCTTGGCCATGGGCCTCTGTTGAGCCTGGGACCATGTCTTTGCTCTGTGTCCCTTCCCCTGATGCGAGACTGCCAGACCCTCTCCCTTGGCAACCTCATTAGGCTCCTGTGGTGTCTCTGGAGAATATAAATTGGGCAGCAGTGTTCCATCTTATAGGGCTTTACTTGTCCAGAAGGCTTCTAACCTCTCCAGTGCAAAGGGACCCTGGCACATTCCAGCCCTGCTGTCTTTGGGGGCACCCACTCCACTCAGGTCTGTGCCCAGCACTAGTGGAGACAGACTCCTGGCTTCCACATGCAGGACTTCATGCATTCCTTCTTTATTCTTTGTCTCTAGGGTAGGGGCTTGGCCAACGGAGCACATATCACCCCCTACCACTCCCCCAGCCATGACGAAGAACTAATGACTGTTTTCATTGCTCCTTAGAGAGCAAGGGGTGGCTCATGCCAGGCCTTGGAGCCCAGTAGGGAAGGTGAATGGCACCCCGGCTCCAGAACTCACCAGCACATGGTTCCTGCATTAGGTGGGCAGAGATGCATATGAATTCTGGGGAAATGCCTCTGTCTGGAGAAGAGCTTGCATCTCCCTTGTTGTGAACCTAGCTGCCAAAATCTGAAACATTTTCAGCCTGGGTAGAGGAAGCAGGCACATCTTTCAGGAAAATGGTGAACTGGGTAGGATTTGTCTCTCATCCTCTTCTTGTCTTCCTCTTATCTTTGACACTCTCTCTTCTGCCCTAGACTCCCTTCCAGCACAAGCTCCCTCCAACTACCCTCATCTGCTCAGGGCTCTCAGCTGCATATTCCAGAACTTTCCTGACCCCCTGACCTCTCAGTTGTCCATCCCTCCCTGGGGGAGACCTGCTTTCTGCTACTTCAAAGGGGACACAGAGACTCCAGCTAAGGTATAAACAGCTGGCAGTAGCTGAATGTGCTTCCCTTCCCAAGTCTCAATTCTGCTTAAACACGGACCCTCCAAAGGAGCAAGCAAGGTGAGAACTGTGGCCTCAGCTGCAGGCTGCTGGAGCTGACCTTTCTGGGCAAGACTGTTCTGACTTTTAGCCTCTCAAGTCATGCTAAGCAGGCAGCCACCCCTCTCCACCCACGTGTAAGGCCGTGTAAGGTAGTCCCTGGAGATGCACTCTCCTCTCCCAGAGGTAACTGGGAGAGCCCTGGCTGTGCCCCTCCACCCACCCAGAAGCCCAGACATAAGGGGCTAGGTATCAGGGTGAAGGCCGGAGCTTAGCCTGAAGATCAGAATTGGGGCCGCTAGGCCTCTGTGCCCTCCCCCCAGCCAGCCAGGCAGGCACTTTTGAAAGATGCAGGGAAGAAACTGGAAACACCCCCATCTCTTGCAAATGTACCTGACTCAGTTAACTTTTTAAGTATCTGAGAAAGCAGGAGTAGTGAGGCAATTGTGCATAATAGCAAAACCATTCTGGCTTGAAAGGAAGGGCTCTAACTGCTTACAGAGCAAGGGTTATAGTCATTCGGAGGGGTCTGTTGCGAAGCTATTTTTGGCTCATTCGCTCTTCTTTTCCTCCTTGAGTTCTGTTCCTCTCAGGCCCCTCTGGAGCCCCCCTTTCCACCTCCTTCCCCGGGTCTGTACTCACACAGGCTTATGCAGGGGAAGTAACCCCTCGCCAAGTGATTCTCTCATCCAACACATTTTCTGAGATGGTCCCACTGCTCCCTTCCAGAAAAGCAAGGACAAAGACTGTCTGGACCCATGTAACGACCTCTTCCCTTCCGCCCAGGCACACCGGAATTCCAAATGTTCTCGTTTCCTTCAAGCACAAATGGCTTTTGCTGCTGATCCTCTGCTCTGGGTTACCCATTTCCTGCTCAGCCCTGGCACAGCAAACATGTCTCTGTAGCAGCTACCTCAGGGTAATTTGAGAAGGAGCTCCAGGCCACCACATGTGGAAAAGGAATCAGGGGAAGACACATGTGGAATAAGAATCTCCTCGAGAAAAGATGTTGGGCTTTTTGGAAAGGGCCTGAATGATGTAGAAATACCAGTACCGGATGTTTCTAGGATACCAGCATCACTTACTCTAAGGTGATTTTGGGTGATGATGGGGATGATGATATCCTCCCCACTGCAGTGACCTCAGTGACCTCAGTGAGAGCCCTGACACCGTTCCATCTGCCTCCCAAGTCAGCACCTACCCATGCCCTGCCTGTGCAAAAGTCCTGGGTGTGTATACCCCTATCCAGCCTGGATCCTTCTGCTTTTGCCTGCAGTATCTCATCGGTTTCTGCCTAGTCAGTCAGCTTTGCCCTGTTGCCGAGCCTGTTTGGGTGGGGAGGGTGGGAAAATGGAGCAAGTGTGCCAGGAGGGGACTGTTCTCCGCCTCCCTGCCCCCTGACTCTCCAGCTGTCTTTGTATTGTTACTCTGCTTGTGGGCTCCCATCCTGACCAGGCCCAAGAGCCCACCCCCCGCAGCCCCGCACCTGGATTGCTGGGTCCCAAGTTGTACACACCAGCAGCACTTCCAACCCTCCTCCCCCTGCTCAGCTCCTGGGCTGGTGGCTGGTTTCTGTCTGCCTGGCTGGCCACTGACCCCACCTAAAGATGTCTGGCCAGTTCCTTCTGGCCTTTTCCTCCTCACCATGCTAGGGATGCTAGTTCATGGTGGGGCCACAAGTTAGAAGGAGCTACCACAGTGGATTCCCATGCCCCAACCCCCACCCCCACCCCAGGGAGCAACTCTCCCCCCCCTCAGAGCTAAATGAGAAAACAGGAGCACTGTTCAGTCATTTGGCCTGGGCCTTGTTATACCCATTTCTAGATCCCTTTTTTTTTCATAGGTCTTCCAGCACTGATGGCCAAAGCAGCGACCCCATTCTAGGGTAACCCAAGAACACAGACCTTAGGCAAGGCTGATGAGTACACAAAAAGTGTTGTACCCAACTCTGTCTGCCTTTCTATGGCATTCTCTAACCACCACCTCCTGCTCTCTGCCCTATACCCCTATCCCCCCCAGTGCCCAGGCTCTGGCTGTCATCTGGATGCTCAGAGCACTGGGCACCAGACATGAACTCCTGCTCTACACTTTTAGTTTTCCAGTGTGTTCCTTTGGAGCCCTAGGGACCCATAAAGTGATCTTAAGGGCAAGCAGAAGACCCAGCCAATGGGGCTCCAATGCCTCCCACCCCAACCTCAACTACTCAACAACTCCGGCAGCTCTGCTTTTTTTTTCTTTTAATAAATTGGGTTTTCCCTTGAGACTCCATTTGAGAGAAAGGGTCTAACTTTAAAAATTATTTAAATTGCTACCCTAGACCTTTCTCTTCTCAATGCCCAAATTAACTCACTCCTTCCTTGTCCTTGTTCCTCTGGTCCTGAACTCTGCTAGGGGAAATGGCAGGGGAACACCAACCAAAAAGCCATCCTGCTGATGCCACAGGCTTGCTAGCAGTGCCAGTGTCTTCACACAGCTAAGATGGTGAGGAGAGCAGGCAAGTTGGCATGCTGCTCCTTTGCATCATGTGGCTGCCTCCCCACCCATCATTAATAATAATCCCTCGCATTTGCATAGCACTTGACAATTTCCAAAGCACATTCACAGACTTTATCTTATTTGATCCTTTGGAAATCCCGTGAAGGCCGCCAGGGCAGGGGCTGTTATTTACATTTTATGGACTTGGGAGACTCTCAAGACCATTTAATCGTTGGCGTCTCTGAAGAGCTCGCTAAAGGGAACTAGTTGGTATGAGCTAAAGGGCTGGTTAAAATGAACAAGAGTTGGAACAAAGGTTATACGAGGAGTGACAGGAGAGGGAGATGACACAGAAGGGAACAGCAGAGCCCATTGCTGTCTCCAGTCCATCAGGCTGGTTTGTGAACCATCTGGGAAGTAGTATGGAACTTGGGCAGGGCAGACCCAAGGAGGCAGGGAATTTCTCCTTCCCTGTGATGAGTGACTGTTCCGGCTCCTGAGCCAGCCACTGCCCCTACCTTGTCTCATTCCCATTTTACAAACCTGACCTGATCACACAGCTCCTTGGAGGCTCAGGAAGCCGAGCGTCAAGTCCCAAAACTAGAAAGGCCATAGAGATCTAGCCCCACCCTCATTTTATAAGCAAGGAAGCAGGAGCCCATAGACAAGAACAGTGTTGCCCAAGGTCACACGGAGAAGCAGAGGCAGAGCTGGTTGACACCAAGATCTCCTGACTTGCAGTCCAGAATGCTTTCTACTGTAACCCCCTGCTGCCACTGTGTGTGTGTGTGTGTGTGTGTGTGTGTGTGTGTGTGTGTAGGGGAATATGTATAGAGATGTGAAGGAAGGCTATGTGCAGTGCCTGAATGCCTGTCTGGTGAACTTCTGTGGCCTGGATTTTGTACCCACGTGCAATGACTGGAGGTTAAAGCCATTTATGGGGCCTGGGGTATGGTAGGGTATGAGAAAGACAGGGTTTAGGGTTTCTCTCCCAAGGGGATTCACCCATATAAACTGCTCAAGGTAATTAAGATCCCCAAAGAATTGGCAGCTGCTTGCTGAACAAATTAGACTCTGCCTTTATGGGCATGTTCTGTGCTGGAGATCAGAGGGCCCTCCCTGATGTTTGGTTCATTAGTCATTGTTCCCTGTCAGAGCAAGCACTCAGAAAATTGGACGTCTGGCAACAGCCTGTATTCAGAAATTCAATAGCAGGAGCAGAGATGGCAAGAGCGGAGTGTCTGGGACAGTGCTTCATGCACAGTAGGTGCTTGGAAAATGCTTGTTAGCTAACTAATGAACTAAGTAAAGAAAGCTTTTAGTCCTCCATGCTATTCAGAATGAAACAGTGTCAATAGCAGATCCGATTGCTTTTTAGCCGAGCCACATTTGAACTTTCTAATGGGCGGGCTGGAAGGACTTGGATAAAAACTCACTGGACCCCAGATTTCCTATGCAGATGGCACTACATAGATCACACTGCCCACACTGCCCTTGGACCTTAGGACTAGTAGACTCCAAGTTTGCCCATGACCTCTTTTGAGTCAAATCCAAACACCTTTCTCAAGTCCCAGTCTTCTTTGGCTAGAACAGAGTAAGCCTGGCAGGGTACAAGATGAGGACCCAGGACAGGTGGGCTTTAAAATGAACTTTTCCTTCCTCACCATCTCGCCACAGGCCAGGCCTGCTAGGTGAATTTGGACAGACACTTTAGTATTGTTCTTAAATGTCAGGGAAAGATGTTGTTTTTGTTTTGTTTTGTTTTATATCTTCTACTGAATGTCACTAGTTCAAAATACCCAGGATTCCTTGCAAAGGTCAGCTAGCATAGCAGGACTAACAGAGTCTTAGAAGCTTTTGGCAGTCGCTAAAGGTTACCACTGGTGTCTTGTCTATAGGCCAAGGGAGTGAACTCTGTGAGGGATTTCAAATGTCCTTGATGGACTTTTCCACCATACTAAGAGCCATTAGAATAAGTACTTTTCAGATTCACCTAGCTATCTAGTTACTCCTTCAGATCCCCTCTACAAAGGAAGAAAGCACTAGATTTTACTGAGCACGGCCTTCTTTTGCCTTTGTTGGGGAGGAGGATGTGCATGTGTGTCCATGTGTAACTGTGTACATGTGTCTAGACTTGAGTGTGTGGAGGGGATTTGGGTAGTAACATGGACATGCATAAAAAATAGGTTTAAGGTACATGCAAAAGAGGTATGAAAAAAATATATGGTAAATATAATTATGTGGGGCAGGGGGAGAAGGATACCTGTGTTTGTGAAGGGACAGCTGGAAGGTTAGTGTCTGGTGGGAAGGTTGGTGTTCTTGTGTGTGTGACATATGTGTGTAACTCCATCTGAATCTACTCCTATATATGGAACTTGAGAGTCATGGTAAAGAAGGATATGTAAAAGAGGGGTGTGTGTGTGTGTGTGCACGCGTGTGCGCGCGCACACGTATGTGTGTCTGGTGAGGGTTTGTGAGGGTGTATGTCTGGATTACCCTCAAGTCTTGGGCTTGCCTGGGAGAACCATCTTGGCCTCTATTCCTTATTCTCTACCCCAGACCTCCTTGAATTCTCTGCCTCTGCTTCCTCCTCCTTAAGGAGATACTTTCTACCATGAATCCCCCCACCTCTCTGCTTCATGATCTCTAGTACTGCCCACCCCCACAGTCTCCTCTCCCTGGCCACCTGCAGTTTCTACCAACAAAGTGGGGGTGACTGCACGGTTGAGAAGGGCAGCACTTAATGACTGGGAAACAATCTCTGAGCCAATGAAATGTCTGCCTAAAGATTGTTCTTGGATCAATGGGAATCCTGTGGGTCACCCTTGGACAGATTAACATCATTAGGAAATGTAATATAGATATTCAATCCTAGAATTTGGTGAATTAATTAAATCCTTGTTTTTAGTTCTGTTGAGAAGGAAAATCATTTATTATCTTTAGTCTGACCCTGTGCCTTCAAGAGAACTCTTATTCTGTGAAAATAAGGGCTGAGGTAGGCAATTCACACATACTCGTGAAATCTAAGCAGATTATCTCACCAGTGGCTATACTGTAATAAACTAAAGTGACCTTGGTTTAAACAAACAGATGTTTGGGGCTGATAATTGAAGTGCAAACATGACCCTAATTAATGACTTGGTTAATAGTAAGTAGTTCACTCTTTGGAGATACTAGCTAAATTTTCAGTCTTAGCTATAATACAGGTCTCTGGACAATGTTTGTATTCTTCATGTTAGAAATGAGAGATTTCTAGCTACTTAGTCTGTGAAGCCACTTATGAAACAGGAGAGAAGGAAAACCAGACACAGTTCTGATGGGAATGAGTATTTTAGGAAAAGTATTGATAAATATACATCTATAAATGTACTCCCACCATCAAAAACCAATCCCCTTATATCTTCTCCTAGGTGAACCTACAAACAAGGTGTATGTGGATACCCACAAATGAATAAACATGTTCTCTAAAGTCAATAATTTCCTATCAATAACTCACTCTGGCTCTGATGCAGTCATGTGGCTCAATTCAGGGAGACTGCCACTTCTGAAAATGAACCTAGAAAGCAGCCTAACACCCTGTTGCCAAAGAGATGGATGAAACAGAGTAGAGGATGCTGGGAAATAGAATGTATGCAGCTTCTGGGCTTAATGGCCACTTGGTGTGAGACACCCCACCCTTCTCCCAACTGCTTATCTGTTATTTAATGAAGAGGACAGGGAGGCAGGTGGTTAAGTCAACTGATGTGTTGGATTTGGGTGGCCCTCCCCTCAAGAATAGCACTTTCTTTGCTGCAACGGATACATCCAGCTGCAGATTTCCATCATCACTGAATACAGATGAATTCAGAAATTATACTGGCCTCCTCAATTGTTGCTACTGAGTTGAACAAGCACTATTGGGACTATCCTCTTGGCCACACCACTGTCCTGAATGCCACAGGGGGAGGGAAAAGGGGAGGAAAATAAAAAAACACCTAAGACCTTGGGGGGGTGGAATACGTGCAAAGAACTAACTCAAGCATGCCCTGAAGACATACATCCGCAAATGCAAAAGAACACATACCAAAACATCTCATAAAATGATGGGCTCTATAAAATGATAGGTGGGGATCCCTGGGTGGCGCAGCGGTTTGGCGCCTGCCTTTGGCCCAGGGCGCGATCCTGGAGACCTGGGATCAAATCCCACGTCGGGCTCCAGGTGCATGGAGCCTGCTTCTCCCTCTGCCTGTGTCTCTGCCTCTCTCTCTCTCTCTCTCTGTGTGTGTGACTATCATAAATAAATAAAAAGTAAAATAAAATAAAATAAAATAAAATGATAGGTGGAATTAAGTGGTGGCTGCAACTGTCTGGAATCTTGGTGCAGAACCTCATGAGTGGAAAGTCAAAAAGGACCTTGTTCTGTTGCTTGTATACCACAGTCCTCAGGAAGAACAAGAGCAGTGGAAGTGGTTAGAGTAGCTTCCAAAGTGTGTGTTTAAGTATTAAAAGTAGTGGGCATGATTGTCTTCCGTGCTGAGCTCTTTGTTTTAATGGAGCTGCTCCCAGATATCCAGGCCACCCTGTCTCAGAAAACAGCATGTGCTATTTCCATGCTGGCCATAGTAAAGCGTTAGCAGCTTCTAGTATTGCAGGGGTGGCCATGTCAGAAAGGGCAGGGCCAACACAGCTTCAGCCCCAGCCCAGGGCTTGAGCACAGACACAATCGATATAATTTTGGCCTAAGCATGCCAGGGTCAGCCTTGTGGACTTTGACATTTGCCTACAGTCTGGCCCCCGAGGTGGCTCAAAGTTGAGGAAGCTATGCATGGCTTAAAGCTGGTAAGTACTCCCACCCACCCACTTCCTCTACTGTGTTCACAATTGGCATATTACATCTGGGCTAGGCAAGAGCAGGTGGGCTTTGAATTCCCAAGGATTCATATATCTGTGTCATATATCTGGGTTTGCCTCCCTCCAACTCCACCCCCACTCCCACCAGTGGAAAAATTAGGGCTGGGCTTCCACCTCGTTACAGACTTTGAAGCCTCAATATAAAGAATATTCCAGGAAGGGTAAAGGCAGGGAAGAGCGGGGGTTCCCAGCCCAACTCAGGCTTGACATTGAGCCCCAGGTATGATGCCCAGCTGGCCCAGCAGTGCCAACAGGCAGGACTATTGATAGGTGAAAGGGATCTAGAGTGCTCACAGCCCCTTATGGCCACCCTCAGCTCATCAGACTACATTGCCCACTTAGGTCTGGGTCTGTAGCTTCCAGGTCCCAAAATGTCTGCTTGGGCCTCAGGTTGGGATATCTTCTTTCAGCCATGGCCAGGACCCAGAAGTCTTTGGGACAGTGCCCTAACTTCCAATGCCAGTTGTTCCGCTAGCTAGCAGAACTCTCTGCCTCACTCTGGGCCTCAGTTTCCCCATATGTAAGATGAAGTGGTGGGACCAGATGATTCCTAAAGTGCCTTCTGGCTCTGATGTCCGGTGACTCTAAATGCCCTCCCTTATTTTCAGGGGGTAAATGCTTTTTATGAGGGGGTGAGTGAGGGCCAGGGGATGCTTGAGGACCTTCAGCGTGGAAGCTGCTCCAAAGTTCCCCGGCTGCATTCTTTTCTGTTTCTCCCATTGCAAAGGGCCCAGGGCCACTCTGGTTTGGGCCACAGGCACGGTGGTTCACGGTCACCCTGAGCGCTACTTCCAGTGGGGCGGCCGCCTCCCCCCGGGGCTGCAGAGGAGGTGCTGTGGCTCCCACTGGACTGGACTGGGCAGGGCCCCCTCCCCTGGGTGGCAGCCTTGCAACTGAGCCCAAGAGGTACCCTCAGAGACCTGGCCTCTGGGGCCCCCCCCCAGGGCTGGGTGCGGGAGTGGGCTCTGTGCTTGGGTCTCCCAGGGAGCGGGGACTTCTGGGGACCACATGAAGAGCCCGTGCAGGTCCCTGGGTCAGATAGTTGCCCTGGGGGATCTGGGAAATCGGGTCGCCTGGTGGAGGCCCTGCAGGGGCTGGCAACAGTGAAAGCAATTTGTCATTAGGCTGTAAATGAGCCTGGCGGGGGCTCGGTGACACTCCATGCTCCGGTTCCTCCATAAGGAACCCAAGAGGCCTTCAAGCCCGGATCCTAACTTCACCAGGGAGGAAGGAGACAGGCTTCCATGAAGACACAGGACCAGGGATTGGAGGGAGGGCTTGTTATTCCACAGATCATGTGACCCCGGGGACTTCCCCTGTTTTCCCAGTCCTTTCCCGGGAGACTTTAGGGAGCTGGGACCAGCCTAGGCGGGGAAAACAGTGATGACATGCCACACAGAAGGCAGTGTTGGCCACAACAAACGAGCACAGCCTCTCAGACAAACACAAACACACATAGTCTCTCTCTCTCTCTCTCTCTCTCTCTCTCTCTCTCTCTCTCATTCTCTGTCACACACATACGCGCGCACACACACACACACACACACACACCACGCATGCACACCAGGGCCTCACTGCACACCCATCTCAGGTGCTCCATTGTGGCACTGGCTTTCTGTGAAGACATGCCGGTGGCCCAGCCCACATCACCTGCCAGGACAACTTCACTTTGCCTGGGTGTGAGGAGGGGCAAGGTTCCTTGGAAGGGGAGGGGCATTTTGCAAAGCGAAAGAAAAAGAAAGAAAGAAAAAGAAGAAAGAAAGAAAGAAGAAAGAAAGAAAGAAAGAAAGAAAGAAAGAAAGAAAGAAAGAAGAAGAAAGAAATAAAGAAGAAAGAAAGAAAGAAAGAAAGAAAGAAAGAAAGAAAGAAAGAAAGAAAGAAAGAAAGAAAGAAAAAACAAAGCAAGGCTGAAGTCCTCCCACAGGCAGGCTCATGCTCTGGGTGTGCGTTCGCAGGCCAGAAACTACAGAACTGGGAGTACTGCCAAGTGCTTTATCAAAGGAAACAGCCCGCCCAACAGCTGGAGATGGGCTCCTGCCAGCTGTGTGTGTCTCTCCGTCTCTCCTTCTCCTTTTCTCTCCCCTTCTCCTATCTCCATCCAGACATCTCCTGCAGCCTTGCACTTTGCATCAGGGAGGCCCACAGATGGACTTCCTTGGACCGCAGAGTACCCTTGATGCTGAGTAACTGAGCATATTGCAGCCCCAGGTGGAGGCAGGGGAGGGCTGTCATTGAAAAGGGACGGGCTGCCCCACTGAGGTCTCCTGGCATTGGGCACAGGCCTGCTGGGTGGCGGGCACTGCTGCTGCAGCTGGAGCCTTGGGGAGACACAGTAAAGTAGTCCCTCTGTGGCCTCTGCTTCGCCCACGGTGGGAGGCGGGTGCCTGGCTGGGCTGTGTGTGTTGGCGGCAACAGGGTGTTTTCCAGCAACCTCAGCAACTTTGCCATCCATATTCATTAATTAGTTAATTACTTGGATTCATTTCTCTAAGCCTTGGGCTTCCCAGGGAGGGAGGAGACAATATGCTGGTGGGGGGAGAGCTCCAAAGAAGGGTGCTCTGGTGGTGTGCATGGTGGGGGTGGGGGGGTCCACTGGCAGACACTGGGGAGAGTGAGGGTGAGGATAACCTCCTGTGGTTTCACTCCTTCTTCCAGCCCTCACCCATTTCAGGCTCTTGCCTTGCCAGTTAAAGTGCCCAGGACTGTCCTAAAAGATGGCTCTGAGCTGCCTCTGCAGAAGCCACCCAATAAAGAATGGTTCTAGTGGGGCTTCCTCACTCTTGACAGTGGAGCTGAAGGCAATGGCCCCATCCCCGGGGAGGCCCAGGGGCTTAGAATGTACACAGCTTGCCCCCCTCACCTCAATTGACCCCTTGAGGTGACTCAAGGCAAATCTAACATTTCCCTGGCCAGCCTAGCTGCATCTCAAGGCTAGGGTCCCTATTGTGGTCATCTCTTTGTTCCCAATGCCCACCACACTCTAGGGACTTCAGTAATGCCTGGTGACCCAGCTTCTGGGGAAGCCACTTTAAAGCTTGGGTTTTGAGATGCCTAGGTGTCTCAGTGGTTGAGCATCTGCCTTTGGCTCAGGTTGTGATCCCAGGGTCCTGGGATCGAGTCCCACACCAGGCTCCCCACAGGGAGCCTGCTTTTCCCTCTGCCTATGTCTCTGCTTCTCTCTGTGTCTCTCATGAATAAATAAATAAAATCTTTAAAAAAATAAAAATAAAGCTTGAGTCTTATCGAGTGGGAGGCAGCAACTTGGTCTGTATGTATTCCCCCAAGGTGGCCAAGTTGGGCTTATTTTTTATATTCTCTGGCCGTTTTACTGAGTACCAGTGTCATGGCAGGGCATCACGTGGAGCCCTGTGTCACCAAGAAGCATAAGGCTGCAGACTTAGATGATCTTAGCTCTAGTATCTGGTGGGCATTCTGCGGCCCACCCTCCCTCTTTCCCATCATCACCCCACCAGCTCTCCCATCGTTGTGGTGCAAAGTAGGCACTCAACAAATGTTTATTGCTAGTGTTCATTACTACTGCAGTGTGTGCATGTGTGTATGTATGTGTGTATGTGTGTGTATTGAAGGTGTTTATCACACAAAGCTGGCCTGATAGGGCTACTTGCTAAACCACTGACAAACCAGAGGCCCTGACCAGGTTGCTCAGAAGATACCCTAGCAGTTTGTTTGTCCAGCCCTGGCAACCACAATCCTGGGTGGAAGTCAAGAGCCTGAGGCAGACTTTAACCCCTTATCCTTGATTCTGTCCTTCCCAAATAGGGCTTGCCCTCAGGCCATAGGCCAGAGGAGACTGGCTCCTGGGCATTGATTGGGCCAAATTCTTCTGAAAAATTTTGCCTTCCCCCACAAGTTCGCTGGACTCTGGCTCCCCGACTCCCTTCATTTGGGATCTTATTTGTCTCACGGGTTCACCCCACCCTACGCTCTAACACATAAATCCTTGGTACATTCTCCCCAGCCTGTTGTCAGCCCTCAGTATATCTGAAACGACCAGGACAGGACTCGAAAGGAGTCATTTTATCATGGCCTGTTGATGACCATCTCCTTCAGGGTATGGGTGTGAGTGTGTGTGTGTGTGTGTGTGTGTGTGTAGAGCCTGCAGACTTGGGGTACCAGCTTCTCTGCAAATCTAGACCTTGTGGCATTAAGATTTCTCCTTCCTACTCCAAATACTGACTGCCTGACCTTCCAGCAGCAGCAGCCTTGGGGAGCTGGGCAGGCAGACAACAGGGTACTGACGTGGGCTTGTACACGAGCTGTGATCTAGGCCTGCGCGAATGGAAGCTTGTGGGGCTTGCCCCCTCCAGTTCCCTCACAGGGGCACTTCCGATGGTTGGCACCACCAGCACGTCAGCTGCAGGGAGCAAATGGTGCAAGGGAAGAGATTCCAGGTCTCCTTTGGCTACGGCTGATTCCTTATTTCCTCTCCTTTCCCAGTTCAGGAGCATTTGTTGCCGTCTGAAGGGCCGGGCAGTGCCAAGACCACAATAAACAGCTTGTCCAGTACACACAAGCTCTTTGGACACTGAAATGTCAGCTGGCCAACTGGCTCACAGCTAGACCCTGCTGCGTGCCGTTTGCATCCGGCCCCTACAATGCCGCTCAGCACTTGTAGAACCGTGTGTCATAGCAACAAGCCTGGGGAGTGGGGGGCCCCCCCACCGTGACCCGGTCCTAGCTCTGAGACACCAAATTTAGGAGCTGCACTAGGGTCCCTGGTGAAAAAAAAAATGACTGGCTTAGGGACCCAGGCTCTGCAGATCTCAGAGAAGCAAAGTGGCCTGGCCTCCTCCCCGCCAGGCCTGGCCCCAGGGACAGCCAACCGCCAGATTCCCTATGCCCCATATAGCTGAACCACTGAGTGGTATTAGGCAGGAACATCTCACCCAGTGAATGCTAGTGGAGTGCAGGGCACACGCCTCCAGAGAATGTAGACAGAGTACAAATGGCAAGAGATGAGAGGGAGAGGTAGCGGGGTCTGGTGGCAAAAGTGCCAGGCCAGGATCCAGGAAATCTGGGCTCTGCTCCCAGCCCCTGCCACCAACTCCCTTGGCATCCTTGAGCAAGATCACCCAGAGGGCAGGGTTGGGGGAGCAGGCGCAGGGCCAAGGCCTTGTCTAGGAGAAGGTGAGCTGTGAAACTTGGTTCAGGCATTGGGGGATTGGGGGTGGAGTGTTTAACCAGGAAAACTTTCCACTGAGAGAGGCACCTAGTTGTCTTCAGATGCCTTGGATAGATCTTGACCGGCAAAAGAGCCAAACGTAGTGCCCCGAGGACATATCAGGAGAGAGAGAGAACCACTTCTTCCAAAATGTCCTGTCCTTTGCCTTGCTTGGGAAGACAACAGGCAAGGAACCCTGCTGTGGGGACTGAGGGCAGAGGGCACAGTTGTGCTCTGTGATCGTCCTTACGTCTGCCTCTTACAGCCACCCATAATGACTTCTCTGGGGGCGTGGCGTGTTTGTCCCTGGTCCTCCACGTTTGTATGGAAGAGGCGTCTCCCACTTCACCACCCTATGTGCCCATGCCCCAATGTCTCTAGTGTCCAGAGACCCACACACTAACTCTCAGGACCTGCCTTCATATCTCATCCCTAAGTTTCTTTTGTCTGGGAGCAAAAAATGTGCTGTTTCATCCGGCCCTCAGTGCTCAGAGGGAAGTCATGAGGCACAATAGTCTTCAATAGCACAATACACGGTTGATAGAAGCTACCAGTGTCTGACCCAGGCTTGGTGCTCGATAAATATTTGCCAAACGAATCCAGGCAGGAATAAACTCACAATATTTTCCTATAAAGGACTGCATGTGATAGTGGAAATTTGAGGCTTGGTGGTAGGACCAGTTTAAGGATAGGAGGAAGAAGCCTGTTTGTGACCATGCAAATAACAGCACAGGGGCAGCCACCCTCTGTGTGCAAGGAGGGAAGGTAGGATACACCCACTGGAGGTGGGGGCAGGATGTCTGGGAAGAGGGCCAACATCCACTCTAGTCTGAGGGCCTCAGACACTTCCCAGGGCAGGAAGGCCCCATGGTGTTGTCTAATTGGCTTTCTGATTGTTCTCTTCTTTAGTGAAGGCCCAGTGTGGTAAACCGGTGTAGGGCTGAGCTTCCAGAATCTCTACTGGAGTTCTGAGCAGCTTCTGGTTATTCCCAACCAGGAGTCAGTTGCCCAGGAGGGCCTTGGATCTGATTAACATCACCTGAGGGAGCCAGGAGGGTCTTGGGGGGGGGGTCTTCACAAACCATTCAGACCTTAATATGCCCCCTCTCTCCCTTAGGTTCAGGGGCTCTGGGAGGTGGGAGCCGGCCTTTGCAGATTCCTGGCTTCACTTGCCAGATTCCTGGCTTCGCTTGCCAGATTCCTGTGTTGTCTATGCCTTCACAGCAGGGTGGGTGAGAAAGAGCAGCTCAGGAGGAAAACACAAACAGAGGAAAGGTCTCTAGGTCGGTTGACGTTATAAGTGCTATTGATTTTACATGATTTTTCCATTGGGAGGACAGTGAACTGACCTCGTTTTGCAGCCGGCTCACGCTTTGACGCCACCATCTAGGCCATGAACTGAGAATCCAAGAGGCTATGGCTTTATGTCAACACATATTTGATAGTCACCGCTCTTGGCAAGGCCAGGCAGGGCCTCTAGGGGTGAGATATGGGGATATGGGAGTGGTTGCTGGCCTCTCTGCTCCTTCCACCTTTCACCAGGGACACTGTAGGACCCTGGACCCAAGCATTCTCAGATCCTACTGGATCTGGATGGCAGGGGAGGAGATTGGAATCTTCAAGGAAGGACTCTGGACTTAAAGCTCAGACAGGAAGAGGATAGTTGAAAGAGCACCGAACTTGGCAGTTGGGGACCCAGGCCTTCATCCCAGCTGGGCCCCCAATTAGCTATCCCAATTTCAAGCCAATGACTTCCCATCTCCTGTTGTCAGTCTTCTCCCTTGTTAAGTGATCAGTGGAACTAAATGATCCCTGAGGTCCTGTCCAGCTCTGAAATCTGTCAGGTTTGCAAGAAAGGCAGAAGTTAGGAAGGAGGAGAAGATAAAGGGGAGAGGAAGAGGCAAGAAAGGAAATTTCATCAGAGTACAGAAGGGGGAGATGAGAAAGCAGCAGAGGTGCACTGCTTCATGATGAGTGGAAGTGGCTAGGAGGCCCAGATCCTGTTCCCAGGTCTCCCACTAATGAGCTGTATGACCTTAAGCAGGTCATTTCCCCGCTTTGTGCCTTATTCAAGTAGGAAGGATTAGTTGGCTCCCTGCCCCCAGACCACTTTTCTGTTGGGAAACCTAGATATATACATGGAAGGGCACCAGGGAATAGAATCAGTGGCGAGTGGTGTGACATGGACAATAGGTACATTTGGAGATGGGGAGAGAAGTGGCTGGTGGGCCAAGGCCTTACCTAAAGGACAGAGAGAATAAGAGCAGCGGCTGCCAAATCAGGCAGACCTGGATGAAGTATTGGCCCTTCCCCCTGCCTAGCTGTATTACCCTGGGCAAGTCATTTGCTCTAGCCCAAATTTCACTTTCCTCCCCCATCAAAGGAGGGAATGGAACTCATTGATCCTCAAGGTTCCTTCCATCTCTCTGAATATGTAGGAAAACAAAAATGCAACAAAAAGAGGCCAGAAATGCCAAATAGGCCAAAGGGGAGGATTGCACATTTAAGGAGGAAGCCAGCTGGTGTGCACAGACTTGTTTGCCAGGAGAAAAGAAGGATGATGCTCCCAGAGCAATAGTGGGCTGCTGGTGGGGGGTGGTAGGAAAGGAGAGGAAGAAAAAGAGGAAAAGGCAAGTCAAGGTCATCTCAAAGTAGTGATTGGGAAGGTTAGACACCGATGCATGTTCAAGGAGAGAGGGCTTAGTGGGGAAGGAGCCACCTCCTGGCATGGCGGTACCAAGCGGCTCCCAGACCATGTTGAGGGTGGTGGTGAGTGTTACAACAGACTCACCAAAGGGTAAGCCCTGAGTGGACAGTGGGGAGTTGGAACACTTTCAAACCCATGGGGCTTCTTCCATGGAGGCAAGCATGGTCAGAGGCCCATCACTAAGAATTTGATACTCTTAGATTTTATGCATTACTGACCTCTGCCTGGGACCAGAGAAAAAAGTCTGGGCAGGTTATGGAACTGAGGGCCTAAAAGGGGATTCAGCCTGCCTGGGATCATGTGACCATGTCATTGCAGGACCAAGAGCAAAAGTTGGTCTCCTTCCCGATTTAAAGCATCGGCCTCTGGTGTGGCCCCTGTCCCATCCATTGGATGCTCTTAAAAGAATCCCTGATTGAAATTGTTGGGCTCTTCAGTGGGGGTGTGTGTGAAAAGTGAGGTGAAAAAAAGTCAGTTCCAGGTAAATGAGGTTCTTGGGTCGTTGTGAGGCCCAGCCACATTGGAGGGTAGCTGGTGGGCCTTTTGGCCACCAGGGTCATGCTTGGGGCAGGAGCAGTGACAGCTGGCTTAGGAGTGAAGAGTGTATGTTCCAGAGTCAACGAGGTCCTTAAGTGCCAGTGCTAGGTGTGTGATATTGGGCTGGTCACAAACTCCCTGAACTGCCATTCCCTCATGTATCATCTGTAAAAACAGAACAAAACAAAATTACATAGGGTTGTTGTGAGAAATCAAGGAAATAATGCATGAAATGCACTTGGCACAGTGCCTGGTACCTAATAACCTCTCAATAAGTAGTAGCTATTATCATCATCATTCTTTCCATTACTGGTTTAACAAATGTGAGATTTGGTGATCTTTCTTACCAACCTCCCACTGCCACCGAAGACCCAGACTCTACATGGTGGACTCCCCTCTTCCTTCGTTTACCTCAGAGTCCTGCCACTGATTCAGCTGCTTCACCTTTGGGCCTCTGAGACCACCTTTGCCATCTCTGTTATGGGACCAGCCTTCTTGGTGGCCTCCAGGGAATCCCACCTCCCCCAGACCTGCCTGCCAACATGGGGGCCTGGCAACAGGCAGAGGCAGGGAGGGCGGCAGGTGGCCAGGGCCAACAGAATGAGGCCATGCTTTGCCACCTTGTCACCAGTCCCTGGCAAGGCCTGGCAAGGTCACCTTTTGCTTCTGATTTCCTCCTGGGAAGGGCAGGTTGAAAGGAAACCCTGAGGGAGCATTCAGAGGAAGGCAAGGGCTTTGCCCCCACAATCTGGGGAGAAACCTTCTTTCCAGTGTTTGCCAGACCAAGAGACATTCCAGCCAAGGGGACTGCCATGGCCCTTGTACAGGAGCAGTGCCGAACTGTGGTGGGCATCACTCTCTAGCCTCTAGGAAAAGCTCAGGAGCTCCTGATTTGGGGCAGTGGTGGTGGGGGGAATCCCAGATTTTCTTAGGTAAAGAGACTCGTGGGTGAGGTCCTTCAGAGGGAACTGATTGCTTATTCTGGGAAATTCAGAGGGTGCCCCAAACTGCTCCCAGCCTCTCATCCCGGGGGGGGGGGGGTGGTTCACCAGAGAAACTGTGGAACTAGGCCAGGGAGGGCCGAGATCACATTCTAGTGTGCAGGTCCTAGAGATCAAAGAGCCCAGCCCACTATCGGGGTTGAGAGGTAAAGGGGAAGATTGGAGGGAATAGCAGGCAGGCAGAGCCTGGCGAATCTAGAGGTGGAGCAGGCAATTGCCTATCTGGCTTGATTTCAGGAGGCTCAAAACAGACTCCACCCCCAAAGCTCCACCCTGCCCCCCCCCTCCCCACATAGCCAAACAATGGTATGTTTTTTGAGCACATGCTGGGTGTTCTGTTCTGTGTTCAGCCTCTGTAGCAAATGGTCAAGTTCAATCATTCCCAGCCCCAACCCCCACCCCAGAGTCCTTCCTTTTAAAAGCTTTTGATGGGGATGACTGAGGTCAGGGCTAAAAGAGTGGTCATTCGGCACACAGATGGCTGGAGAGGGAGAGAGAATGACTAGAGGCCCTTGGATGGCAAAGGAAGGCCTACTGGTACATGATGGGTGGTGAAGAGGACAGGGGCAGGGCAGGAGATGTTCTTAAAGTGGAGCTGAGGTGCACAGGAGACCAGACGTGGCTTAGGGCCAAACCCTAGAGGAGAGACAGGACAGGAGAGAGGAAAGGTTCTAGAGGCGCACTGGCATCTTTTGTAAGGAGGGCCCTACAGTCCAACCTGAATGAGTCCTTCAAGCATAACAGAAGGGAGACATAATAATTCCTTTTATTTGTCCAGGACCTTGCCATTTAAAAAGCTCGCTTTCTCTCCCCCCCCCCACATTCTCTCTCTCTCTCTCTCTCTCTCTCTCTCTTCTTTCGTCTTTATAATAGCTCTGTCAAGGTGGGTAGGTCATGGAGTGATTGACGCCCATTTGACAGATGAAGAAATTAAAACTCTGAGAGATGAAATGACTTGCCCAGGGTCACACAGACCATTTTAATGGGATTGATGGAATCAGAACTTTGGTCTCCCAACTCCCCAAGGAAAGCAAATGCCAGAATCAGCCTAATGAGCATTCAGAGCAGAGTGTGGAGGTAAGCACCTCCATAGTGTTATCTTGGGAATTCTGGGAAGGGCCCCCCACCCCATAGATACAAGTGAGCCTCACTCGGCTCACTTGTACCTGAAGTGTCACTCTTAAGAGATTCATTCTTTTGGATTGAAACTGTGGCCCCTGTTACAATGTGATGGGTGCTGGAGGAAAGGGTGGGGCCATGGGAGAAAATCTTAGCACCTCTGAATAATGCCCAAGATTGCTCCTAGGAGAAGGCCCTAGCCACAGAGTGGGGGAGAGGACACAGGGGGGATGTTAGGAGTGGAGAGGAGGCTGTGCAGGCAAACCTCCCCCTTTTGTGTAAGAAGGGGAGGAGTTGCATCAGAGTGTAAATGAGGGCAACACTGAGAAGGGGGGCAGGTCTGCCCAGAAGTGGGCCTCTGAGAGCTCTGATGGGTGACTGTACCAGAGTCCTTGGAGGGAGGCTGGGGGGGAGGGGGATTCCACATGGCTCTGTAGGGAAGACAGCGGGGCCGCCTGGACAAGGAAGTAGGATAGCCTAAGAAGCTGGAATTGTGGAGGGGTGGGTGGGGGTGGGGGAACTATTCAGGGAGCTGGCCTAAAGCCAGGGGCAGTCCCAAGGGGGTGAGCTGAGGCTTGAGAGCTCCAGGCCCCGTTCCAGCTCCTGACCTTGAGTCACCATGCAACTCGGCACTTTTCCTACCTCAGTCCAGACACCCATCAGGTCTCTGTTATCTCGGCTTCCTGTTTTACAGAAAACTGTGTAAAAGTGACTCTCCTGACTCCTCCTGACCCACCGTGCCCTTCCTACAGCCCTTACCACCCTCCCATCCAGCATCCTGCAGGCCTCCTGGGCCTCCTGGAAGCTCTTGCCTGCTACTTAGGGTCCTGAAGGCTGCTCCTGCACCCCACGGTCCTCAGCACAAGGGCCTGAAGGCTTCACCCAGCCCTTGGCCTGGGCCTCTCCACTCAGAGGCATGGCTGCATCTGATAAAGTCAAGGCTGAGAGATGATTAGAACCAGCAGCAACCTCAGAAGTCACTTTTGCCATTCAGTCATTTAGTTCGTTCATTCATTCTATTATTCCATTTGTTGAGCGTTGCTATGTGCCAGACACTGCTCTAGACCTGTGGCGTATGGCTTCATGAAGCCCCCAGTCTAAAGAGGGGTATCATTCACCAAGTAAGCACCCAAGTCAATATAAATTTGCAGCCCTGATCCTGTCTTTTTACATACAGGGGAAACTGAGGCCCAGAATGGTTACAGGACTTTTCCAGGGTTGTTCTGGTAGTCAGGGACAAAACAGGACCAGAACCCAGGTCTCCTGATTACTATTGCAGTGCTCTTTCCACCATGTTCTAGAAATAATACAGCATCAGTATAAGGACATGGTATTTATCCTTCTCTGTAGAGCCAGGCTTACCTACAGTCAGAGTAGCCTGTGGCCTACTTGGCAAGATTTGAAGATCCCTGAAAAACAATATCCCCCCCTCCCATGGTCATCCTCCCCCCACAGTTCTTTCCCTTTCCACCCCAAGAAGCCCCACCCATGCCTAAAATACCACTGACTGAAATCTATGGGTTAAAGCCCCTGTGGTAGGCCTGAGGAGAACCTATGAGCCATTACCTATCATTGACACAAATACAAATGATTTGTCCTTTAGGATTGGCTCCCAAACCAGGTATGTTGCATTTGGTGGAGGGAGACTGAGTCTCCCTTAAAGTGGACACTTCTAGGGAGGACGGGGCATCCCAGATGGTAGTAAGGGGGGCCCACGAAACTCCCAGCAGCAGGAGGACACAGGTCACCTGAGGGGACAGGCAGGAGGAAGGTACCTGAAAAAGGAAGCAGGAAGGTTCTGGAGGCAGACACCTGCTTCACAGTTTGGCCCCGGGGGCCAGCCCTGTGCCTACAGCATGATCCATGACATTTTGTTTTAAAATACATGTTTACATTTGGTCTTTCCTTATACTAGATTATACTAAGTCTTTTGTCCCTTCTGCAGCCTGGCGTCTGAGTGGTTTGTACGTGCAGTTCCTGAGGGGCCTTCCCTGAGTCTGGTCAAGCAGTTGCCCTTAAATGGCCCTCCAGTCCCTGAGTTGATCTGTCTCATCCTGACCTGCCGGGGGCCTCCCCTCTCTTGGGACTGCAATGGGAATCAACCAGCCTGCACCCTAGGGCTCCCCACCCAGACCCTGCTGAGGTTTCCAGTTCTTCTGCAGCTGTGATGGAGGAGGTTTCAGTGGGAAGAAACATCTGTGCCTAGAAGGTAGCCTCCACTGGAAATCTCAAAACAAAGCAAAATGCCTAGCTGGAGCCGACCCAGAGCTTTGGAATCAGGGGTTCACGTTTGGCCTCTGCCACTTACTAGCTGGGTGATCCAAGGCAAGTCACTTAACCTCTCTGGGCCTCTGTTTTCTCATCCACAGAATGGACCTAATGACAATATGATACCCACCCCCTCCTGTCAACTACCTCAACTGTTGACAAGGTTCCAAAGGCTAATGTATATAAGGCTCTTCGCACAGTGCCTGCTGAGCTATCAGTACTCAAGAGCTGCTGCTGTTCTTACTCAGACCAGATGTGGCTTTGAGATCTCCCTGTGATAGGTCAAGACCTAACAGCTGTCCTTCGCGGCCCCCTTGTTGAAGCGAGGCTTTTATAAGACAGGTTTGCGTAAAGTGAGGCCCACCTGTAGGGCATTCTCCCCGTGCTGGTGATTCATGGGTGGGATGCATTCCACCCACCTAATTTAAGCCATTCTACATTTTCTTCTCCCTGACACGGACGTGTTTACAGGAGGACAGTCCCATTCAAAACAAGATGAAAATACACTGCTGGCCCGGAGCCCCAGGCTAACTGGTTTCAGGTCCTCTCCCAGCTGTCAGCACCTCACAACAGGGCCGTGGGGTGGGGTGGGGGCTGCCTGGCCCTATTCCCCTGTCTCCCTCCCTCCACCCAACCTGGCTCCACCTGGTGTGAGGCAGTTGGCCATCACCTGGTTAAGCCAGAGCGGGGCTTCAGGGCTGAGGTTCTGCCAGCATTTTTACAAAAGCAGGAAGGAGGGGTGTCAAGGGGCGAGGGCCACCGGCCACCCTGGCGAGCTCTGGTGTGAGGATTGTGCCTGCTGCCAGGGTGGCCCAGTGCAAAGTCAGAGAGGAGGACTGCCAATGGAGAGTGGCAGGAAATGGCCAAAGAAAACTCCCCCAGCAACCTGCCTTTCTGCCTGGCACTCCCCTCCCCCCCACCAGCCAGACTCATTCCTTTGGGTTAATAAAGGAGGCTCTGGGTATAAAGAAGTGACTTCATGGGGAGGGGGAACCCAGCGACCCCTTATCAGCCACAGAGCCTACCTGAGAGTCCCCTTCTCACCCATGCCGCTTATAAGCAAGTAAGTAGAGGAGGGTATATGCAGGGAGGATGCCCGAAGAACAAGCAAATGAGATCCCCTGGACAGGGAATGCTGAAGGTTAGTGTTGCAAAGTAAGGCTCTGGTATATCCCTGCTCCTCACAGCTTCTTCAGAGCCCATTCCCGAGAAGAGCAGGAGGAGATGATCTCCTTTGTCATAAACTCCCCTGCTCTTTGAGCTGCCTGCTCAGGCACTTTGGTCACATTGAGAGCGAGCCCAGGAATATGTGGGTATATCTGCCTGTACCCCTGAGAGCCCAAAGCCCCATTTAGCCAGAAGCTGTTGTGAGGCTCCTTCGCAGGCAGCACTCCACCCGTCTATACTTAGCCAGCCCCAGGGCAGTTCCCCCAGGAGCCCCCTACTATTCAGACCGCACTAGGCAGGCCACGGTGTTCCTTCCCAGAGAAGAACTGAACAGTGCCCCTCCCAAGAAAGTCTTTTCATTTTAACAGGGATCCTCAACACTTCAAACCCATGGTGACATTAACAGTGAGAATTTCCTTTATCTTGGCCAGTATTGGTTATTTTTGGTCAGGACGGGGTTGTTGTTGTTTTTGCCTGACCCTCCCCCACCTCCCCCCCACACACACAGCATTCCAGTTATATGGCTGTCACTCGCTCAGAATCAGGCCTGCTAGCCCCAAATCCCTCTTTGATGTTGCTGCCAGCCGAGACTTGGCTGCCCTGGTCCCGGGCTTCATCACCCTCCACTGCTCCCTGTGGGTGCCCTGTTCCCAACTGACCCAGCCCCTCCAGCTAAAGATGGAAACTGACCAAAGTCCCAGCATTAGTAGAAAACCATGAGCGGGTGCATACGCACAAGCACATGCACACGCACACACACGCACACACACGCACACACACACACACACACACACGGGTGAATTATACCTTTTATTGAAGAGGTCGGGCCTTGGTTCCAGGTTGTTAGTGGCTACTTAATTAAATTGTACTTGGGTTAGGTTTCCCAAGTATGTTTGATTTTCACTAGTCTTTCATGTTTTTTAACTGCAGAATTGCTCTCAGACAGTGATTGTCTCCAAATCACAGTGTTAACAGAAGGCAAATTCATGAATTTGCCTATATAGTTCTTCCCTACAGAGGCTATTAGCAAAGTTCTAACACTTGTCCAAACCTTTTAGTTATTCATTAAGCATGTATTTACCATCTTGAGACTGTGTGCCAGGCACAGGTCCAGACTCTGGGGGCACAATGGTGAATAGGATAAACCCCTATGCCTGCAGAACTTGTATTCTCAGTCTAGGAAGCCAGTCCATGCTCGCTGAAGATCTTGTGTGTTGCCCACTTCCAGTCATGGTCTTATCTGGCTGTGCCTTTAGTCCTGCTTGAAAGACTTGAGGTCCTGCCGATTACTGACTGCTTGTGCCATCCAAGAGGCCCTTGAGGCCAAAATGTTATGTAAGTTCAAGTCCTGTGTACTGGGACAGATTGCTAAAGAACTTCAAGAGACTGAATTTACTTTTTTAAAGATTTTGTTCATTTATTTGACACAGAGAGAGAGAGCAAGCACACAAGCAGAAGAGAGAGGGGGGCTTTGACATGGATGGAACTGGAGGCTATTATGCTGAGTGAAATAAGTCAAACGGAGGACAAACATTACATGGTCTCATTCATTTGGGGAATATAAAAAATCATGAAAGGGAATAAAGAGGAAAGGAGAGAAAATGAGTGAAAATATCAGTAAGGGTGATGAAACATGAGAGACACCTAACTCTGGGAAAAGAAAAAGGGGTAGTGGAAAGGGAGGTGGGTGGGGGGTTGGGGTGACTGGGTGATGGGCATGAGGGAGGCACTTGGCAGGATGAGCACTGGGTGTTATGCTATATGTTGGCAAATTGAACTCCAATGAAAAAAATAAAGCCATTTAAGTATTAAAGATATATATAAAAAAAAGAAGAGAGAGGGAGAAACAGACTTCGCACTGAGCAGGGAGCCCAATACGTGGCTCGATCCCAGGACTCCGGTATCATGACCTGAGCCACAGGCAGATGCTTAACTGACAGAGCCACTCAGACACCCCTCAAGAGACTGAATTTAAATGTTGATTCCACTTTGATACCAGTCCCTCATGTTACCCCCGCCCCCAAGCAGTACTGGTGACTTGTGACACAATGGAAACAAAACTTGGAACCTGGACAAAAAGTTAGAAATGCCAGACTTTGAAATAGCATTGATAGGGCTGCTCACCCAGTGAGCCGTTGTGTCAGCAGTGTTTGGGGACCAGGACCCTTACTCATCGTGGAGCAGTGTTTGGGGACCGGGACCCTTACTCATCATGGTCACACCCTTGTTACTTTCCAAAGAACATGGCTATGCCACCTACAGGATGTCCACCAAGTCTGGAACCATAGGCAAATATCGTCCATGTTGTTGTAAAGACATCGTCAGTCTGCAAAAAAAGAATACAATGATATTATCTCTGTTTCCAGACTTTGGGGTGTCTGTACACATATCCACCTTGTGTGGTGTATATGTCAGGGAGAGAAGCATCATTCCCATGTCATGAATAAGCAGATGGCAGCACAGGGGGTTTAGAGCCTTCTAAGCAGTCCACCAGCTGTCTAGTGGCCAAGGTGGAGAAAGAACTCTGACCTCCTGATGTACTTTCTTCCTGTTTGACCAAGTTCATGTAGAATGGGTGCTAAAGCCAAGTTTCTCAGGGAGCACCTCCCCTGGCATAGGCACTAGGGCAGTCCCTCTCGATTCTTACCATTATTCTCTAAGAGCTCAGGAACCAGCTCAGTGGGCCAAGTCCATTATTGCAGTAGCCTGCTGGAGAAAAATCACCCAGTGACAGGACCAATGCCTCTGGATTATCTCCCAACTGTGCTCTGGCCCCAGTGCCCCAAGATAACCAGGGACTATCTTTGAAACTCCTTTCTTCTCAACTGCTGAGCTAGGAACTGTCTATACTTGGCCATTCCTCAGTTTCCATATTTACTTTAGCTCTTCTGCGGATCTGTCAACAAACTCCATGGTATTATTAGTTTTAGCAAATAACAGGATGTCAGAACTGTTGACCAGGATTTGTTACTTTGCTATTGGAGCTGTATCCTGGGACATAGGGGCCAGTGTTCCTCTTATTTTCTAAGGTGTCTGAGCTTTGGCAGGAAACCTTTTCCGGGCAGGCCCACCACACTCTGCCCATGCTACAGGCCCTGGAAGGCTACTCCACCCACAAAGACCTGGGCCCTTTGTCCTTGCTCAGTGGTACAGAGATGTCCAAAGGTAGATTCCCCCCCCAAAAAAATCAATACAAATGTTTTTGAATTTTCCAGTTTGGTGCTTTACCCTTAGACTTCTGCTATGGCCTTCTGTACTTGGTAAGATGGTGTTGGGACTTAACACTCATGTTGTAGAGAAGGGTGGGGGAGAAGGGTGGTATTTTAAGCTGGCACTAAGAATTTCCAGGCTTTGGCCCCAAAATATCTTTCTCTTCTAACCCCACCCCCCTGCACTGCCTGTCTCAAGGAGCGAGAGGGGAGGTTAAAAGGGTCACTGTTGCTGACAGGCAACCAGGAAGTCCAAGCCTTGGGGGAAGCATAGCCTTTGTTTATTTAAGCCCCAAACCTAGCAGGCAGTGTAAATTAAACATAAAAATAAAATAAAATACCAAAACACAGGCCGGATGCATGCCACAGAGAGCATCGAATTCCCCTTCAGCCCTCCCTTGGGAGAGAGGAGTTGGCTGAGCAGTGGGGGCAAACCTTCTTGCTAGGGAGGAGCTCACAAGCCATGGGAGGGGTGAGGATGGTAGGGGCAGGGGAGCTGAGGTTTGGATCAGGGTGGGGATAAGCATGTTTGCAGAAATCCTGGTGACTCTTTGTAGTCAGCCCCAGCAGGCTTCTGGGCAGGGTGGGGGTGGTGGGGAATTAGTCACACCCCTCCAGCCAATCTCAGAATGGACCCATGTTTGACCTGGTGGTGATAGCCACAAGGCGAGCAAGAGCTGGCTTTTGTGGAAGGGAGGCAGGGCTGGGTTAATTGACCAAACTGCGCTATTAGAAAAAAATCAGCCCTTCCCTGTTCTCTCCCTCCCCCCAGGGTTCTTCTCCTTCTTCATTCTGGGATGCCCACCTTCTGTCCTCAAACTCCCAGGCCAAGAGTTCCCGCCACTGACAGCTGTGAAGTGTCTTAGAAGCAATCTGTTCCTTCTAACAGGCAAAATGTGGCAGAGGTTGATTTATAAATAAGAGCAGGTTTGGGTTATCCTTCTAATAGCATCTCTCATTCATGTTCTGATCAAGTGTTCAGGAGTGAAAGGGAAAGAGAGCGAAAGGCAAACAGACATTAGACCTGGAATGTGCTGAACTCTATCATTGTGTATCATCCAAAGTAGATCTTGGTGACCCTGACACTCTGGGGGCTCTTTGGGTAGACCTTGTTTTGGCCGTCCCCTTTAGGCCAGCGGTTCTCAAAAGCAGTTCTGTGGAGTAGAGACAGAAGAGTTGCATCCGACCCATCGGAAAACACCCTTCCCAAGCCACACACTATTCCACTGGATCTTCTAGGGCTAGAGTCCAGCCATAAGTTCCGTCTAGGAGATCCTGATGTTAAGAACCCCATGAGGACCCATCCGTTTCCCTCTGCAGCCCACCAGCAAGGTGTACCTGCTGTGTGTCTGGTCGCTTTCCAGTGCTGATCTGCCACTGACCACTCTGTTGAAAGTAATAGGAAAATTGAGTTCATACTTGAGTACTCGTCACTGATAATAGCAGACCATGGCCCTTTCCCAGGGCTTTTGGCAGGAAGAATAAACATTCCTAGTTCCTTGAATTATAAAGCGGTCCTGGAATGATCATTAGAATCCAAGGTTCTGATTCGGATGGTGACGTTTGTAGACACTACAGTAGTCTGGTCGGGCAAAGGACTGAGAGGACTTTTGCTCAGTGCCCTTCAAATCAGACTTCTCAGGTAGCCGGTCACATGTGGCATCTGTGCCAGGGCTGGCTCTAGTTAGAACTGTCCTCATGAGGAGCCTGGGAGAGCCATTTCTTAGGCATTCATATGATTGATTGTGTACACGTAATGCTTGGGGTTTGTTTGTTTTTTAAAGATTTCAATTATTTTTTCATGAGATACAAGAGAGAGAGAGAGAGGCAGAGGGAGAAGCAGGCTCTCCACAGAGCAGGGAGCCCGCCTCAGGACTCAATGCCAGAACCCTGGGCTGATGACCTGAGCCGAAGGCAGATGCTTAACCAACTGAGCCACCCAGGCACCCCACGTAGCACTTGTTTTTTGTTTCTCCTTTATTTTAATGTGTGATTGACATCTTTGAAACCTGTGGACCTAGCGGCACCAGGGATTCCTGTTCCTGGTGTACAGGGTGAGGCTTCAGCTGGCTCCCCCCGTACCCCCTCTAAGCTTCCCCTAAGACCCCGTCACCTAGGATGTCTGCACAGCACGTGGTCAGCTCTGGATGTTGGAGAGAGCCAGGGCTATGTCTTTTGATACTCTGGCTTGGTCTAGAGTGTCCTCCTGCTTTGCCATATTGCCATGTCCTATTGCTTTACTGCTTCTTTTGCATCAGGAGGAAGCTGGCAACAGCAAGAGACACACAGAGACAGGGAGGCAGAGGGGGAGGATCTGCATGATGCCCTTCTCCTGCCTATATCTGTGAACTGGACTTGGTGAAAAGCTGAGAGAATGTTTACATAAATGTGTGTGTGTGTGCTTCTGTGCTTCTTTTTCCCTCCTGGTGAGGTGTGTGTTCCTTGTCAGCAATTCTCAAACCAGGCCAGGAGGCTTTCCTTAACTCTCCCAACACTCCTTTGAGTTCCCTGGCACTGTTCCCATGGCTGAGGTTGGGGGGACGGGTGGCCTGCCCAGGAAGGAGCTTGCCTCATTTCTCTTCTTCTTTCCGTTTGGCCAGTATCGTGTCCCCTGCCCTTCCCAGCACTGCCTCACTCCAGGGAGGCTGCCTTCCTTCCATCCAGGAAGCTCTGGGGTGAGGGTAGGTGGCCAGAGAGTAGGAAGCCCTTTTCAGAGCCCCTTTTCACCATCCAGAGTCCTACCACAGAGGATCAGGGAGCTACCTCAAGTGAGCCCTTGGTGAATAGCTCTGCTGTGAGGTAAGCGATGGCCTGAGTCATACAATGCAAGAGCCCTGGGAGGCTCCTCATGCTTCCCCATCATGGCCCAGGTGCCCAGGCGCCTAAAGAGGCTGGCAGTATTACCATCATTTTGTTCCCCAGGAAACCTGTACCACTACAAAGGTCACCCATTCTATATAGCAGGACCCACGATGGAGCCAGGTGCTCCACCTTGGCTTCTTCATGGGCCTCTTGTCTGCTGGCTCCACATCCCCAATAGGATCCTCCTCATTCTCATCTTCCAAAAGCATTGCCAATAGCCCTAAGTCCTCCACATACCACTCAAAGTAACCTTGACAACTAACAGAAAAAAAATGGGTTGGAATTTCAGGGTTGCTTCACAGAGCAGCAGGGATGGAGAGAGCCCCTGCCAGTGTCTCCTTGGCTCACACAGGCTGGTGGAGGGCTGGTGCCAACAGGAAGAGTAGCCATGTTCTTGCTGCTTTCTTTCCCTGCCCCTGGAGTGGGCTGTGACCAGGGGTAGAGTGAGGAGTCTGCCTGCCTAAAGATGGCGCAGGTCTGGGAGGGTGAAGTGGAGCAGAGGTGAAGACCAAGAGGAGCCAACCGAAGAAGGAAGACCAAGAAATTGGCAGGTAGAGGTGACCCACCCCCCCACCCTTGACACTGTCCATCTCAGAAGGAAGGGACGGTTAGACCAGAGAGAGCAGATCTATGCTTTGTTTCCAAGCAAAGTTTACAAACCCCTCGGTTTACAAACCCTGGGGGTTAAGGAAGAGAATCAGAGTGAGAGGCCCTGGCACTGTTGGCCACCATGTCGGGGAGCCTTTGGTCCCACATAGAAACTCCGAGCCTTGTGGCTGCTGTGTTCTCCCCAAAGGCTAGGGTGAGGAGAAGAAGAGCACAGCCAATTCTGAGGAATGAAGTGATGCCCAGGCATGGCAGTGGTGTGGCCCTCCTGAACCCCAAGCTACCCTTCAACCCACCCTCAAGCCCTAGGCTTTCCCCTGCTTCCCGAAGCAAACATTTCACTGAGATTGAACCAAGTAGGAGCCTCCTGATTGTACCACAGGCCCAGGATATTCTGGAAGGAAGCACGATTTTTAACTTGTACTACCAGTTGGTTGGTAGGTTTGTTTGAATTTCCCCAAAATGGGCCTTGCACTTTGAATGGGCATTCAATCAATTTTGAACTGAATCAAGTGGAACCGACTTAAACTGAATGATTAGGGTGATGTGGAGAGGGAAGAGGAGGAGGAGAAGGAGGTGATGCCATTCACCAAGGTTAATTTTGTAGTCTGTTCTTCAGGAATATCTATTTCTGTCTCAGGGCTGGGTCATGGGAAGGGTGGAAAAAAAGAGGGCTTGGAAAAAGTATGGAGGTAGATTTTCCCAGCTGCGAGGCATAAAGTGAAGGGAGACAGGCATAAATATTGACACAAGGTTCATGAGATTTAAGATCCACCGAGCCAAACAGCATTCCTGGATCGTGCTGCCAACGCTTCCAGTCTTGCAGAGGCACCAGGACAAACCGCCTCCCCCCGCCCATGAGTAGCCATCAAAGTTGGGGTGACAAAGATGGTTCCAACAAGGGCCCTTTTTGTACCTCTCTGAATGAGGGGGAGTGGGCGGGCTGCCCTGTCAGAATGGGGTTTGGTTCTGCCTGTCATCCATCGTGTCACTCGGAGATTGTCTGTGAAGCTCACATGGGACCCTGTCCGCGAGGGAGCTGAAAGGCACGATTCATGGCTCCTGTCGTCATTTGGTGTCAGGATTTGGCCCAAATTGGTTGTCAGAGCTGCTTCTCCAAGACAGTGTCCATCTTCACTGGGGCTCTCCTCGGGGTCCCTCCCACACTGGCCTTCTGCTTCTGTGTCTACATCCTCCTCTCCTGTTTCCTGCCGCCCAGAGTCAGGGTTCTGGGCCTTGGCCATGCAGGGCAGTTCACATGACCCACAGAGGACAAGGCGCTTTCTCTGTCACTGTCTTTCTTTCTTGCTTCCCTCCTTCTGGACTTTGGGGATTTTCCATGAAGCCAAAGTAACCATGTAAGTGGCAGTGGCCTTCCTGTCTCTAGTCCTCCACGCTGGAGGGGAATCAGAGGGGAAGAGAGAAGATAAGACAGACGCAAGGACAAATTTAAACGATGGCATTTCAGCCTCCTTATTCCCCCAGCCTCTTCAGAAAAAGGGACACGTAAGTAATTAGAAGGAGACAGAGCTTCAGCCGGAAGGGGGCTTGGGGTGGAGGAGTCAGTGGGGAGGGCTGTTTTTCAGCCATCCCATTAACTGTGCTAACGTTCCAGTGCTCAATATCCTTTTTGATTTCCTTTTCCAGCTCCTAGCCCTGTGTTTGCTTTGTGGCTTGTCCCGTACCTCTCCCATCGCGTCTTTTTCCGCTTCTCCTGACACAAGGCCTTGTGTTTTGCTGGCAGCATTGCTGAATCTTTGGGTGGAACACTGCCTGTAGAAAATAAGGAAGACTTGCCTATAAAGAGTTTCCTCTGGGCTGCATGGTACACAATGCTTCAAGTGTGACAAAAGGGGAAGTGAGATGTTCCCCCTCGCCACCACCCCCAAACCTACCGCACCCACCCCTCAGCAGCAGCATGCCCAGATCCGGCCCATGGCTTCTGCAGCCCAGACTACCCAGTCTCTGTCCCCCTGCCCCGTGGGAGCCCCAAGGAGGAAGCACTCTTGTCCTAAAGAGTCTGGCTTTTGAAATGGAACAGACCTGTGAGAATGCTGAGACATTTCTCCCAGCTTAAACAGGTCAACTTCCAGGGCCTCCTGAAATGGAGAGGCTTGGCCCTGTCCTCATGATACCACTCTCCGTCTAAAAGGTCCACCGTGAGAGTGAGGGAGGGGCAGCTGCGTCTGTCTAACTGCGGAATCCAGTAGCCTGAGGGCTAGACCTGAAAGCCAGCAAAGGATCTGGCTCATTGGCTGGGCGCTGTTGCTGGGCCGGCTCTGGGTCCAGCCCAGTGTTGTCGGGTGCAGGATGGAAGAAAGGGAATTTAGACACATTCACACAAGGCTGCTGGGCTGTGGATTCCCTGGCGCACTGTTTCCTGCCTGGGTCCCACCTCCGCAGGACATAAGGATGCAGAGAGCCCTGTGGATCAGCAGTTTGCTCAGAAAAGTTAGGTCAGATCATAGATATCTTGTACAGCATAAACTTGGACTGGCTGCAAGGTTTTGCGCAGATATTCTGGGCAGAGGAATTTTCTAGAGTGCCTGGGGTTAAGCAGAAAATCTTTTGGATTCCTCCTCCTTCTTCCCCTCTCCCCCTCCTCTTTGCCCTTGTTCAAAAAATCCCTCTACAAGGACATTTATATGCATTGTCTTGCCTTAGCGAGCTCTGGGATCTGGGGATCCAGCCATCGTTTCGTTTGCTAGTGGTGGAGCCTAAGGCCTCAAGGTGGCTGGCCACTTCTCACTTGGCTATCAGCTGGCAAACTAGAAGTGTAGACAGCATGAGAGATGGACTGAGTGTGGGCTGAACCTGGGACATCCTTTTAAAGTTGTTTTTTAGGGATCCCTGGGTGGTACAGAGGTTTGGCACCTGCCTTTGGCCCAGGGCACAATCCTGGAGACCCGGGATCGAATCCCACATCGGGCTCCCGGTGCATGGAGCCTGCCCTCCCCTCTGCCTATGTCTCTGCCTCTCTCTCTTTCTCTCTCTGTGACTATCATAAATAAATTTAAAAAAATTAAAGTTGTTTTTTAAAACCAAATCCCTGATAGGAGATTGTTTTCTTGTGGTTGGCTTCATTCTCCTAAAAGCTGAGCACAGCAGGAATATGGCATGGGCGGGGGGGGGGGGGGGCAGTTAATTAAGGATGCCAGTTAGTGGGGCCCTAGGAACTGAAAGTTTGCCAGGACTACGATTATTATTCTCAGAATGCTTCCCTTATTTGGGGTATCGTATACCACAGGACGAAATATTTCCATTGTGGGAACCCCCAGTTAGATCAGTATCTCCTATTTCCTAGACGGAGTGAGCTTTCTTTGAGGACTGTGTGGCTGCCTTTTGAAATCATGCGGGCCCGGCCAGCACTCCCATAAGGTTCACTTGGACTCTTTGGATATGCTTCTGGTCCCTGATGCTGCTCTTCCCTTCCACAAGGGTCAGAAAAGCCGAGTGTGCTGACAGTCGGCCTCTGGACCACTTGTCCTGCCACTCAGCCTTTCTTCCTCCTCACTGCTTTCCTTGGCACCTCCCACCCAGCCCCCCACCGCATAGATTTATTTACTCCACACCCACTCCCTACCCCACTAAGTGTGGTAGGAACAGACTTGGTCTCGAGGTCAGGGAGACCTGGGTTGGAGTCCCAGATCCATAATTTCTTAGCTATGGTGCCTTGGACAAGGTAGCCTCTCAGACCCTTGGTTTCTTCATCTGTAAAATGATGGTGACAGTGCCACCACCACAGGCCTTGTGGTGCATCTGGCCCAAATGTCTGGCCCATAGCTGATGCTCACTTAGTGGTAGCCATGATTGTCAGTGAGTCTCAAGCTAAGCTTTTTTTTTTTTTTTCAAGATTTCATTTAGTTGAGAGAGGCAAGGAAGGGGAGGAGCAGAGGGGGAGTGAGAGAAACTTCAGCAGACTCTGTACTGAGTGCAGAGCCCAGATGAGCCCGTGGGGCTCAACCTGGGGCTTGATGTGGGGCTCAATCTCGCAACCCTGAGATCAGGACCTGAGCTGAAACTGAGAGTCGGACGCTTCACCGATGAAGTGACCCAGGTGCCCCATAAAACTCAGCTTATTTTTAATTGAAGTATCATTAACTTAAAATTCAAACACAGCCTTGCTAGCAGACACAACTTCTTTTCCTTTCCCTTCCTGAACTACCTTGATTTCTCTGCCTCTGAGTCCATATAAGGGAGTTACCCTGGAGAAGGAGCTATGTTTCCTTCAGTCCTGTTGCTCGCCTCCTTAGTGGTGTTTTTATCTCTGCCAATCCAGTTTATTTCTCCCTCTCTTTTTCTTGTCATAGTCTCCCTTGGAAGTTTGGGGATGGGTAGCAATAGTTAGTTTGTGAGAACCATTTACAAGCCAGGGAGAGGTCTGAGGCTCTTCCTGGGGCCAAAGAAGCTCTATGTGGCACAGAGGGCAGATTAATATATCAGGGAATTCCAGTAGTAGTGAGGCTTCTGATTTAAGAAAGCTTTTTTTCCCCTCCCTCAGCTAATGTTCTTAATGACCTATAAACAGAGTCTGCACTCTGTTCTGCTTACCACACACAGCTCCATGCAAACACTTTGTGGGGAGGGCTTGTGACCTAAAGGTAACATAATATCTTGAGATTGGGATGGTTTCCCGCCTCACCTAGGGTGAAGAAAAACACCATCTTGGGCTCCTGGGGTGGGTTTGCTCAGATACTTCTATTGTCAGCCCTTTTCAGGTAGGATGGCCTTTGTACATTTGTTACCACCTATGGGACACAGTAGGAGCCCTGTGTCACAGCAGCCAATGTTGGCTATTCGGTGGTGTAACTGCACTGGCGGTCTGGTGAAAAGCAAGGCCTTAAGACTGGGCTTAACTGGGGCCTTGGCCAGGGTGTCAGTGCCAGGCACCTGGTTAGAAGAAATATCCTGAGGCAAATAATAATTACCTCCTTTGCTGATAAGAGGCCCTAGTACTTTTCCAGTAGCCTGATTACATTAGGGTATTTCTTTGGACCACAGCCTGAGTCACAAACTGATCCATGGGCACTGGCCCTAGCTTCATCCAGACTATTGTATATGTGGTGGAACCCAATGTTCCCCTTCTGGTCCTGAGTTGGTGTAAATAATACTAGCAGTTGCATCATCACCTGTGCCTTCAGGTTCGGTGGCCCCCTCTGGCTGCAATTCTGCCTCTGTCCACCAGGTGGCCTCACTTAGGAGAGAGTAGGAGCAAAGCACCTCCAGCCTCTGCTGCCGCCTTTTATTTTTTAAGCTTGAAGCTGAAAAGAAGAAAAGTGTATTTTGATGGAAACATATGTAGCTTTTAGTTGGAAACATTATCCTTGTAACTGGGAATCTGTTCGTTCCCAAAGTAGCCTCTTCGCCCTACCTATGGCTGGCCCCATCACAAGTGTTTCCCTAGGATGGTTTGTAAATAGCCTTGGTTTGCAGTTTTGTTGTCATTTGCTGTTTATAGGAAAGTAACAAGATCTTGTTTTTAAAAACACAGATGTGAAATCCCGGATAATGTTGCATGTATTTTCTCTGCAGAGTAAGGTGTGGAGACCAAAGGAAAGGGGCTGGCATCTTGTGGTTCCTCCAGTGCTCATCCCCCTGCTGCCTCCCCCACCTCCGCCCACCTCCTCTGTCACTCACTTGGCTCCCAGCTTCCCCCTTGTACGTGTTCCCCCACTCATCTGAGTTCTCGGGAAATTCTCTTCTCCCTCCATGCGCACTGGCACTCACAGAGTAGAGTAGTCCAACCCTGTGCTCAGGTACCGAGCATGTCACAGATCTGTGCATGTGTCAGCACCCATCCAGAGGAGGAGGTCAGTGGGTAGGTGCTGGGGTTGGGGGCAGACCAGCGGGCCAGCTGGCTGGGTGATAGGACATGCAAGTGGCAAAGTATGTGTGCAGAAGAGAGTTTGAGAGGGCAGGCGGCAGGAAGGAGGTGAGCCTCCTGATGATCAGAGTGGGTACAGGGCATGTGGTATGTAATGGCGTTGCAAAGCCATGGGGGTATGCTGGCTGACACCTGGAGAAGAGCTTTGAAAACCAGCGCCCCCCTTTACTGAATGCTGTCTGCTCTGGTTAGGGCATTCGTACTTCTCTAAGAATCCGCTCCAGTTCGGTTTTTACCAATCTCCGGAACCCTCTTTGGAGATGCCAGTTGGCACAAGAAAGTGCTGAACTGTTTACAGCCCTAGCCTAAGGTTCAGGGAGGGGATGTGGTTTAACTGGACCACAAAGCCTGGTATAGGACTCATTTGCATGGCCCCTGACGCCATGTGACGCAGCCGGCTCCTCCTATATAAAGAAGCAGGAGCCGAAATATCTCCGAGTCTGGGTTGGACTGGCGGCTGTGGAGTTTGTGACACACAAGGTGACACCCCTCGAGTCACTTCCCTTCAACTCTGAAGCGCCTGCCTGGCTTCGGGTCCAATCGGCAGCCTTCGCCCCCCTCCTAGCCCCCCGGGCAGGACTTGCGGAGCCCAGACCCGTGCAGCGCGCCAGCAGCCCGCAGCCACCCAGCCCGCCCAGCCCCGCCAGAGCTCCGGCCTCCCAAGCCATGAACGCGGAAATGTATCAGACCCCCATGGAGGTGGCGGTCTATCAGCTGCACAATTTCAACATCTCTTTCTTCTCTTCCCTGCTTGGAGGGGATGTGGTGTCCGTTAAGCTGGATAACAGGTAACCGCGGGCCGCAGCTCCTGAGCCCAGGCGCCGGCGGGGACTGGGCTGAGAGCGGGATCTCCGAGTGAGCCGCGCGCTGCCGTCCCCGTTCCCCTGCGGTGCAGCATCCTGGGAAGGGGCGGGGGTAGGGGACGCAGGGAGGAGGGTCACCGCCGCAGTCGGAGCGTCCCTGTGGCCGCTGCGCCGTGAGAAGGAGCTGCTGCAGCCCGAGGCAGAGGGGCGGCGGGGCGGGCTGGGCTGGGCAGGCCTGGGCAGGGGGCTGGCCACGCGCTGTGCGCTGCCGGGGAGCAGGCCGGAAGCTTCCGAGCCAGGAAGGAATTCCTAGCTAGCTTCGGAGCCCGGTAGGTGCCCCCCGCCCACCGCGCGCGCCCCAGGGGTGGGGGAGCCTTTTGGGCCAGCGCGGGGTTGAGCCGCCGGCGGGGGACTCCGTGGGCCTCGGGCCCCTATTGTTTGCCCGTGGCCCGGCCCGGCTGAGCAGGCCACACTCGCCTGCGCGCCCCGGGCCCCGCGCGCTGCTTCACGCGGAGCTCTGTCTGGGCTGCTGCGGCAGGAGCCAGCCCGGTTGGGGAGGTGCAGGCGGCTTGCTGCAGAGGCCCCAGGGAACAAAGTGCCTGGGACTCCGGGCCAGGGAGGCGGGAGAGGAGGAAGAACCAGGGCAGAGGGAGGACTTTGGCCACAACCGCCAGGTGCTCAGAGTGGAACTGAGTGGGTAACGCGGTGGCTTTGCTTTTTGTCTTGGCAGTGCCTCTGGAGCCAGCGTGGTGGCCATAGACAACAAGATCGAGCAGGCCATGGTGAGTGGCATCACTGAATCATTCCCCATCCCCAGACTGAGCTGCTGCTTATGTAACTTGGGGCAGGAATAAGGAGGTGGGTGTAAAGGCCTTTTGCCAAGAGCCTGAGGAAGCTGCCGGCCTGCTTCTTATCCCCTTGGAGGCCCTAGGTAGCCTCCCATCAGAGTGGCACCTTATAGGGCATTTGCAATCTGCCCTTCCTGACTCCCTCCTTTCCTCCACCCTCTCTTTGCAACAGCCTCTGGCTCCCTCCTTGGGCAGTGTGCAGGGCAGGGAGCTCAGACACTTGAATTTGTCTGCATCCCTCATTTGGCAGGGGCCAGAGCTCATTGGATGCAACCGCACTGCAGTACCTCTGCAGAGTCTGGGCTAGGGTCAGGAGTTGAGAGGAAACAGGAAGCAAAGCACCCTACCCCTTCTCCCTCTCCTTTACCAGGTAGAAGTCATACTCCACTGAGCAGCCAAAATAGCTGCTGGGGGTTGGGGCATCCAGCAGTTAGCCACCACTTATTTATGCCTTGGTGCCCAGTGACCCAGCTCCCTGCCTCCAGTGCAGTACTCAGATTCAAGAGAGGATACAGCAGTCCTGGCACCTTCTCCTAGGGCCGGTGTCCTCTTGGGCCAGGTGGCACTGCTGGTGCAACTCAGTGTGCCAGGGCATGTGGAGAGGAGGAGACCCCCAAAATGACCAGTTTCGTTCTCTTGGGGGAAGATGTATACAGGAGATAAATCAAATGGAGTGCCCTGCAGGTCCCTCTTGCAAGGTGGGCCAGCAGCAGGACCTTGGGTGGCATTGGGGACAGAGCCGAACACCAGCAACCAGCAGAGGTCTCGCCCAGAGGCTCCTAAGTGGCCAGCTTTGAAAGTCACTAGAAACTCACAGAAGAATCCTCTGCAGCTAGGAGGGCTCCCAACTCAGGCATGGCCCCCAACTCGAGCATGGCCCAGTCGTATAGTGCTCCCAAGTGAAGCTGAAGCACTGTGGAGGGGGGTGCGTAGGGGGATAGGGCCTCGGGGCCAGTGTGCTGAGGGAAGACCCCGGGGGGGGGTGGTGGCACAAGGCACAGCGCAGGCACCCTGATGGCAGGTGCTTCAGAGGGCCAACAATGGCTCCTGGACAGCTTGTGATTCCTGCCCCACCCCCCTTCATGGCAGGATCTGGTGAAGAATCATCTGATGTATGCAGTCAGAGAGGAAGTAGAGATCCTGAAGGAGCAGATCCGAGAGCTGGTGGAGAAGAACTCCCAGCTGGAGCGTGAGAACACCCTCTTGAAGACCCTGGCCAGCCCAGAGCAGCTGGAGAAGTTCCAGTCCCGTCTGAGCCCTGAGGAGCCAGTGCCTGAAAGCCCACGAGCACCTGAGGCCCCTGATGGTTCTGCGGTGTAAGTGGCTCTGTCCTCAGGGTGGGCAGAGCCACTAAACTTGTTCTACCTAGTTCTTTCCAGTTTGTTTTTGGTTCCCCAAGCATCATCTCACGTGGAGAACTTTACACCTAGCATAGCTGGTGCCAAGAGATGTCCTAAGGACATGGCCACCTGGGTCCACTCCAGTGACAGACCCCTGACAAAGAGCAGGTCTCTGGAGGCTGAGTTGCATGGGGGCCTCATCACCTCCCCCACCAGCCAGTGAGCCTCTAATGCCACGCTCCCAGGGCCTGGGCAACTTAGCTGCAACTGGCAAAGGAGAAAGTAGCATGAGGTGTGATGCCAGTTTACTCCAGAAAGCATAAGGGGTCTGTTTTTTCATTTCCATGGACATCTTCAGCAGCTTCACCTGACGACTGTTCCTTCGGAAGAAGCCACTTGTGTTTTTAGGCAGAGGCAACCTCTCTCTCCTCCCCTGCCTGGCCAAGGCGGGGCCACGGAAAGGAGAGATTGAGCCAAGTCAGCCTTCTGTTGGTTAATATGGTCTAATGCATGGCTTTGTGCACAGCCCAGTGTGGGATTACAGCTTTGGGATGACCGCTTACAAAGTTCTGTTTGGTTAGCATTGGCATAGATTTTCTATATAGCCACACGTGCGTATATATACCCATAGGGCTAGATCTATATCTTAGTGTAGCGATGTATACATAGACACATACACCTCTGTGTTGAAGGGCCTAACGGGTTTTGGGAGTATCAACTGGTCCCTTATCTCTTAAGGTGAATTCTTTGAACGCTGTTCATTTACCAAGTTGATCCAGTGTGTCCTTTCTGTTAAGTAAGACTAAAGAGTAAAGGCGGGGAGGGGGCCAGCCTCCAAATGCAGCCACGGATGTCTTGCTGCTGCAGCCCTTGCCCCATCTGTCCCCTGCAGACAGGTGAGGTCCTCTTTCGAATGCCAAAACCCACTATTCACTGGTGCTGACGACATAGAATGGGGTTGAGAGAAGATCAGCGGGGACTTCACATTGTCATTCAAAACCTTGTGTTTTTTTATGTTTGTGGAAAACCTTCAAGTGAATGGAATGATTGCCTTGCTGGTGTCCCTTTGTGGACCAGGGGTGGGAAGAGGGGATAACTTTGACCCTGATGGTGCCTGGGTGATGTGCTCAGGGAAGCTTGTCTCTGGGGGTTCTGTGGCAGTGAACACTTTCCACTCTCTGACACTTTATCCTGATTTATGTCTCCAGGATTTGGATTTTGATTTTTCAAACGTAGCTTGAAATTTCAATAAACTTTGCTCTTTTTGTTTTCTAAAAATAAACCTGGCATCTGAGTATAAATTGGGTAAGTGGTGGGAGCCCCTCGCATTGCTGGGGGCGCTGTTTCCTGGGCTCACTGAACCTGTGTGAGCACCTCCTAAGTAACAGGCCAGCACTATATCCGTCTGTGATCCTGCATAACTTGTCAAAATACCCTCATTATATGGGTGAAGAGGCTGGGGCGTGGCCAGTGTAAGTGACTTGCCCAAAGTCACACAGCTTTTATGGCAGATTGGGACCCAACCCCACGTCTCCCTCTGTCTTGCTCCTGCTCTCGTAAGATAGCTTCGCAGCAAGTGGCCAGGTGACAAGTAACACATAGGTTCAACTTTATGGGCTGATGTGGGAGGAAGGATACCCCAAGGAGACCCAGAAGGAAAGGGGAGGGTATCCATGTGAAGGAACCAAATAAGTATGAGTGGGCTTCTTCCCCCTTCTGAAAACATCAGAATCCTTTTGCGCATCCTCCTTAATACCAATCTACACGAGACCCTTGACTTTGGCAAAGGACCTAAGAGGACCCTTATGAGAAAAGGACACAGAATGTATGTGGTGCCCACACCGAATCACCCTCACCCAAGGGAAGATGCTCTGGATCCCTGATGTTGTACTTGTCACTGCTGAAAGTTGGCTCACAAAACCCATCCGCTATGTGGGCCTGGCCGGGTCTAAGGATCCTGACTCTACTTCCTTCCCCTGGCTCTCCTTAGGGGCTGTTCTCACCCATCACCCTGGCCCTGGCCCCAAGTCTCTGGCATCTAGAGTCCTGCCATTTTTCTTGATTCGGTCCTCTCCTCTACCACACCCTCACCTGCAGCCACCACAGATCCTAAGCTGTTCAGTGAGCCCTGCCGCATTCCCAGGAGGATGATCCGATTCAATCTCAGCTTCCTCTGGCACCTACGCCTATCCCTTTGCCCCTTGAAATTCAGCAGAACTCCCTGATTTTTCTGAGCCACAAACCTCAAGGACCCAAGAGATCTCAGCTCCCCTCCTTTGTGCCAATTGCTGCCCAAATACATTGAAAAAGCTGAGCCTTCATCATGGTAGAGGTCAGATGTGATGGCCTGGTTCCTTTCCAATTGCCAGGACTCTTTCTGCGGAATGTGACCAACCCCGGCTTGCTGGCCTCTCAAGTCCCAATTTCCCCCACCTTCTAACCTCTCTACTCCCGATGTCAAGGTCCTTGTCTACACTGGCTGCGTGCACACATTTCCCAGCTGCCCAAGGCCCATGCAGTCGCCTGGGACCCAAACACCAAACACAGCTCTCCCCACTTCCCGAGCCCCTCCCCGTTTCAAAGAAGTGCTGAGGGACTTTCTGACTCTTCAGTTCATCCGGAGACTTCCCACACTTTGCAGCCAAACAAGAACCCACAGTTGAAAAAAAAAAAAAAAACCACAAACAAACAAAAAACCACCATAAAAAACAAAAAACAAACCCAGAAGATGGCTCAGCAAATGCTTGGCTCTCTCTGGTCGTCCAGCTCTTCCCTACAAGAAAGGGGAAAAAACTGGCCCAGTGGTCCCATAGTGGGAAAGAAAACAACCCTGTTTCCTAGGCAACCCCGACTAAACAGAGACAAACACTACAGCTTCTGAGGCCACAGCAGTTGCTGGACTAGATAAGAGGAACTTGCTGGCTGTTTAGTCACATCCAGGAGCAGCTCTTTGTTGTTCCTCAGAAAACCAAGTAGGGGTGTGGGGTGGAGAAGCAAAAGAACACAGGGCTTATAAGCCTTCCGGGGCTTGGGGTTCTGGGATTGGCTGGTCCAGCTGGACCCAGAACAAGGGAAAGAACCAGAGGAACAGCAGCGCCAAGGCTCTCCTGCCTGGGCGTGCCTCTTCCTCCAGGAACACTCCTACCTCTTATGTCACCCGAGCCCCACTGCAGCCCTCCCCACACGTCCCTCAGAATCACAAGCACACAGCTATGTGCCTCTGCTCGTGAATGCGGTACATTCTATTTCTTGACCTTAGAAAAAGGAGTGGTTATGGTTTACCTCAATCTGACGAGACAGGGAAACTGAGAGCCAGAGCATTTAGGGCTCTTCCTATGGTTCCCACGTACCCCACAAGGCAGTGGTTCTGGGCCTTGGTGACAACAAGGGACCCTTCTGAAATATCAAAAGTACGCTCAAACGTTCCCCTCCCCCCAACCCAAGAATACTTGAACTTTCAGTGTTCACTGAGAGAGCCAGGGAACTCATCGTGACAAACAGTGCCTGAATTCTATGGCACTTTTTTTTTAAGATTATTTATTTATTTATTTATTTATTTACTTACTTACTTACTTATTTGAAACGCACAGAGAGACAGAGACATAGGCAGAGGGAGCAGCAGGCTCCCAACAGGGAGCCCAACGCGGGACTTGATCCCAGGACCCTGGGACCATGACCTGAGCCAAAGGCAGACACTCAACCACTGAGCCACCCAGGTGCCCCTCCATGGCATTTTTAAAGGAACTCATTGTGTTTGCCACAAAAGCGTAGAGGTGGGTTTGAGAAGTAGGGCAGAAATGTGGGCGTAGATTATCTGCAGACAAGGATGACTGGGGTGCAAGGTGCAAAGCTCTTGGGCTGGAAGCTACCACCAAGAAAGGCTTTCCTGGTTGGGCTCCCAGAGGTAACCCAGGGGAATGGGGGAGATGGTGGCAAGCAGATCTGGAAGCTGGGTGTTGGGACTGGGGTATAGGAAGAAGGATTCTAGAAAGATCCTAGGAAAGAAGGCACACAGCCCATTGTCCCTTTGGGGTATTCTGAAGTTGTCCTAACCTCATCGTAGGGATTCTGGGAAAATCTTGCTTTCAAATCTCACCCCTTCTCCTCCTAGTTGGCTGGAAATTAATAAACATAATTAGAGCTTTGTAGAAGCCCAGTCCCTCAGGTTGTTTCCTGCAGAGAAGCTCACTAGAACCCAAACACTTAATATTTAACCACCTCTGCTAGATCAGGCAAGGTTTGACAGAGGACTCCTTCAGTCAGCCATTCCAAGCAGAAGCGGTTTCCAAGGAGAAGCTGGTTGGAAGGGGTCGTAATCACAATAATTAGGAATAATAGCTAACACTTCCATGGCACGCACTTTGCGCCAGACACTGTTCTGAGTAAGCCCTTTCCCGTTATATTGCCTATTGAAATCATTTCCACAAGCCCATGAGGATATACCATTAAGATCCCCATTTTGCAGATGGGAAAATGAAAACACCAAGACGGCTCAAAAAGTTGAAGCTGGCCCCCAGCTACATGAATCAAGATAGGATCTAACAGGTCTGAGGGAGCCAGGGTAGGCTTAAATGATGTGATGCGAAAGATATTTGCAAATAGATGGGTGCTGGCAGCTGGAGAGGCTAGAGCAGAGAAAGGCTTGCTGAAGGCTGGCCAGCTGTCACTGTAATCCAGGTGTGAGGTGATGGGGGCCAGCCGGGGGACAGGGACAAGGGTCGTTGAAAGGAGACAAAGGGACAAAACTGAGAGACACCGAAAGGGAATGCTTCTCCCAGTGTGGTCTGTGGTGCATGCAGGGGGCAGGGGAGTTCCTTTAAGTACAGATTCCAAGGCTAGGCTCTCAGACTAAAGAGAGGAGCGGGGCTTGGAAACTGATCACTCTGACAAGCAGTCCTGGTAATGCCGGAGGATATGAAAACTTGAAGTGTGAAGTGAAGAAGCAACATGATCTGGTAACAGGGTGAGTCTGGGAGGAGGGAGTGAAGGAGCCCCGAGCTAAGGATCACTTGAGAGGTTTTTGGGGGTTTTATTTTTATTTTTTAGTTTGGTTCTGTTGTTTTTAATCGTGGTAAACCACATATAACATAAGTTAGCACTGTAGGTGTACAGTGTAGTGGCACTCAGCACATTCATATTGTAGTGTCACGATCACCACCATCCATCTCTGGAAACTTCTCAGCTTCCCGGACAGAAACTCTGGCCCCGTTAAACACTGAGTTCCCCATTCTCACCTCCCCACCCCCAGCCTCTGGTGACCTGATTGATTTGAGTCTGGAGGACTGAGGATTCCAATTCCTGGTTCTGTTCATCCTCATGTTGAGCGCTCTGTCTGATCAGGTTGCTGGAGAAATATCCACCTTTAAAAATCAGCCCATGGCAGGGCACCTGGCTGGCTCAGTTGGTAAAGCATGTGACTCTTGAACGCAGGGTCTGGAGTTAAAGCCCCACCTGGGGCATGGGGGCCTACTTTAAAAAAATTGCGGGGGCAGCCCTGGTGGCTCAGTGGTTTACATCGCCGCCTTCAGCCCAGGGCATGATCCTAGAAACCTGGGATGAGTCCCACGTCAGGTTCCCTGCGTGGAGCCTGCTTCTCCCTCTGCCTGTGTCTCTGCCTCTCTCTGTGTGTCTCTCATTAATAAATAAATAAAATATTTTTTAAAAATTGTAAAAGTCAAACCATGCTCAGCGCCATGTAGTTTTGTAGAGGCAGAAATCACCTACAACTTTATCCCAGCCTTTCTCATTTCTCGAAGCACTTCTGATTGACTGTATTGTGACAACACATAAACTCCGAGTCACCAAACTCAAATGGCAGAGGGTGGGCAAGCTGCGCGGGAGACATCTTTGGATCAGCCAAGGAATAGGGTTGCCTTTAAAAGACTTGTGTCTGATACAGATAACTGGAGTGGGCAGGAAGGGCAGGAAAAAGAGATAAGTCAGAGTGGGTGGGCAAAGGAAGACAAGAAACTAGAAGAGGAGGAATGTGAACAAACAAAAAAGGTGACCCCAGCACATTGGACCTTCCTCAGTGGGGCTCCTCTGCTGCTCTGCTCTTGCTCCCACTGATGAGCTGCGGCCACCACCTAAGAGAAAACAGAATAAATTCCCTGCCAAAGACTGGCTCTGTGAGTCCTGACCTGTCCTAAACATCTCTTCTCTGCTGCCTCTTGCCATCCAGAACCGACTCATTTCAAATGCGAAACTAACCTAATTGTCAGGCAAAAGGCCCAAGCGATGTCCCTTGGAATTCAGGAACACAGGGATAAGAGACTAGAAGTCTGGAGGGGGCTGTCCCAACCTCCTCACTCCAGGAGAGGACCTGGAAGCCCATATAGAGAAACAGGCTTGTCCCAGCTACTCACATGGTCAGCAGCGGGGCCAGGATGAGCTGGGCTTCAGTGTCCCCATCTATAAAATCTATAAAATGAACAATTGAACCAGAGCAAAATTCTTTTTTTTAAGATTTTATTTAAAAAAAAAAGGGGGGGATCCCTGGGTGGCACAGCGGTTTAGCGCCTGCCTTTGGCCCAGGGCGCGATCCTGGAGACCCAGGATCAAATCCCACGTCAGGCTCCTGGTGCATGGAGCCTGCTTCTCCCTCTGCCTGTGTCTCTGCCTCTCTCTCTCTCACTGTGTGCCTATCATAAATAAATAAAAATTAAAAAAAAACTAAAAAAAAGATTTTATTTATTTATTTATTTATTTATTTATTTATTTATTTATTCATAAGAGACACACACAGAGAGAGAGAGAGGCAGAGACATAGGCAGAGGGAGAAGCAGGCTCCCTGCGGGAAGCCTGATGATATACTTGATCCCAGGACCCCAGGACCACAACCTGAGCCAAAGGCAGATGTTCAGCCACTGAGCCACCCAGGTGCTCCCAAAATTCTTTTTTTTAAGATTTATTTTATTTATTTTAGAGAGAGAGCAAAAGCCAGAGGGGCAGAGAGAGAGGGAGGGAGAATTTCAAGCAGAGTCCCTGCTGAGTGCAGAGCCCGATGTGGGGCTCAATCCCATGAGATCCGGTGACCATGAGATCATGACCTGAGCCAAAACCAAGAGTCAGATGCTTAACCAACTGTACCACTCAGGCACCCCATCAGAGCAAAATAGCTCTTAACCTTGACTGCACGTTGGAGTCACCTAGCAAGAGTTTAATGCAACCTAATGCCTCAACCTCATCCCCAGAAAAGTTGAGAAAATCAGTCTGGGATTAGAACTTAGACATAGGCAGTTTAAAGCTCCCCAGGTGACTCTTGGATGATCTGGAAAGATTGTTTCAAGCTTGACATCTGGACCCATTCATTCAACAAACATTGGTACCTACTGTGTGCCAGGTACTCTGCTGGGCACAGACCAGGTCAGACATGGACTCTGTGCTACTGAAGCCCATTTCATGTTTCCCTATGGAGAGAGCCAATGAAACAGCCTGCTTTATGATTAATAATGGCAATATTCTTCTCTTCTGTCTGATGTGTGTGTGTGTGTGTGTGTGTGTGTGTGTGGACTGATTCTGACTGCAGGCAGAAGAGAAGGGGTGCTATTCACCAGCCTCCTTAAACTCTAAAACAGATGGGGATGATGGGCAGTATACGAATAATCCTATCACCCCTTCTCAATCACCTCCACATGCCTCTCCTCCTCTAACTGTTGGAGTGCCTCTGGACTCCACTCTGCCCCCTCTGCACTCTCTCTGTCTGGTGGGGTCCATCCATTTCCAAGGTCTTAAACAACATCACCTTGCTAGTGACTCCCACATTTACACCTCCAGTGCTAAGCATCTCCTTGAGCTCCAGCCTCAAATATCCAATGGTCTCCTGCAAGCTCCATTTGTCTGTTTCACAAGTGTATCAGGATCTACTGGATCAAAGTCAGCCTTAACTCCCACCTCCCGAGTGCACCCACCTCAGTGTGGGGCCCATCATCTATACAGCTGTTCAAACCAGAACCTTGATTCCTCTTTCCCCCTCAGCTCCCATATTCAGCCCATTGCCCAGCTGGTACACTCCATCTTCAACATGCACCCCCAAATCCCTCCATTTCTCTCCAGCCCTGTCGTCACTCCCTGATCTACACCACCCTCATCTCTCACATGGGCTCCCTGTCTCATGTGGGGAAAAGGCTCACACCTTGGGCTCCCTGCTTGCCTACTGGATCTTGTCCAATTCCACAGAGCAGCAAGAGTGGCTTTCTTTTTTTTCTTTTTTTAAGAGTGGCTTTCTTAATGCAAAATCAGATCCTGGTGTTCCCTTGCTTGAAGCTTATCAAAGGCTTATCATGGCACTTAGAATAAAGTCCAAACTCCCTCCCACGGCCGACAAGTGTCTACGTGATCTGGCCTCTGCTGACCTCTCTAGCCTTTTGACATGTCACTCCTCTGCTCTTCCCAAGATCCAACCCCACTGAGTTTCTTTCATTCCTCCAACACCCCACTCTCTGCCCGGCAGTTTCTTTCTATCCTTCGGAGCTCTCCCTTCTTCTGAGAGGTTTTTGCCCATAACCCTGTCTAAAGAAGTTTATTTCATTATTGTTTCTTTTTTTTAAGATTTTATTTATTTATTCATAGACACACACAGAGAAGGAGAGAGAGAGAGAGAGAGAGAGAGAGAGAGGCAGAGACACAGGCAGAGGGAGAAGCAGGCTCCATGCAGGGAGTCCAATGTGGGACTGGATCCCGGGTCTCCAGGATCACACGCTGAGGCAAACAAAGGCAGGCACCAAACCGCTGAGCCACCCAGGGATCCCCCTCATTATTGTTTCTTTCAGTGCATTTATCCCAGATTGTAATGACCAATTTACATATTTTTGTTTGTTGCCTCTACCTCACCACACTGGAAGCTCCCCAAGGGCAGGAGCCACACCAGTTTTGCTCAACACTACAACCCCAGGATCGGGCACAGCACCTGACACAACTGACAAATAAATGTATATGAGTTTCAGATACTGTGGCAGGTGATGGTGAGTCAGGGAAGAAATGTGTGGAGGGGGCAGGCAGTGCAGAGCTTTCCCAAAGTCTTTCAAAGCATACAAGTAAATGGTCCGTTGATTGCATCAATTATGAAAGCAATGAATTATTTCTTCTTTTAATATTTTTTTTTAATTTTTTTATTTATTTATGATAGTCACATAGAGAGAGAGAGAGAGAGGCAGAGACATAGGCAGAGGGAGAAGCAGGCTCCATGCACCGGGAGCCCGACGTGGGATTCGATCCGGGGTCTCCAGGATCGCGCCCTGGGCCAAAGGCAGGCACCAAACCGCTGCGCCACCCAGGGATCCCTAATATTTTTTTAACTGAATTTGTCCTACGTGGCAGGCAACTGGGCTAGTAAGCACTGAGACGTGAATCTGAGAGATGTGATGTGGGTTCTCATGGGGTTTATTGTGAAGGGGAACTGCATACAGCCCAGTGGTGTTTCCATGCCTCTTGATGAAGAAAATCCTAACTGTTGGGGCACGTGAAGCATCCAACTCTTGATTTCGGCTCAGGTCATGAGATGGAGCACCCCTCCCCCAAGTCAGGCTCTGCACTCAGAACAGTGTCTGCTTGAGATTCGTTCCTTCTCTCTCCCTCGGCCCCTTCCCTCACCGTGCATGTTCTCTCTCTCTCTCTCTCTCTCTCTCAAAAGAAAGAGTTCTCACTGTTTCCTTTAAGATATTCTGTATGCTCACATTTCTCCATATTCATATTTTAGCCCATAAAACTCCACCTCATTATCTTGAGTGACTTCTCAAGATAATTTTAGGGAGTGGGTATAAGTCAGTTAGGATCAGCTCTGATTACCATTACAGAAAAAATACTAAGAGTTGCTTCATAAAGGTAGAAGTTTATGTCTGCCATCAGAGAAGTCTGAAGGGTCGACAGGGTGACTCTGTAAAGTCACCAGAGACCTAAACTTCTTCTAAGCTACTGTCCCAACTTATTTTGCATGTTGCCTCATTGCCCATGATGGCTGATCAAGCTCCAGACATTGGCTTGACATCTCCTTGGCCAAAACTTAGTCTGGTCACTCTTCCTAAGGGAGGCTTTCTTTAACTGGGTACATTCCCATCCCCAAACAAATCCAACTCTCTGTCTTTAAGGAAGAGAAGACTAGATGTTAGAGTAAGCAACCAGCAGTTTCTTTTCTAGGAGTGTGGATGTATTCAAAGGTGAGAAGGAGGGAGAAGAAAAGAGGAAAGACAAACATTATATGTTCTAATTCATTTGGGGAATATAAATAATAGTGAAAGGGAATAGAAGGGAAGGGAGAAGAAATGGGTAGGAAATATCAGAAAGGGAGACAGAACATAAAGACTCCTAACTCTGGGAAACGAACTAGGGATGGTGGAAGGGGAGGAGTGCGGGGGGTGGGGGTGAATGGGTGACGGGCACTGAGGGGAGCACTTGACGGGATGAGCACTGGGTGTTATTCTGTATGTTGGCAAATTGAACACCAATAAAAAATAAATGTATTATTAAAAAAAAGAAAAAGAAAAGAAAACGCATCATAGAGGGGTCTGTCATGGTTGACTTTCACATAGGGGAAAATGCCTACTGCTGTGGGCCAGAGCTGACAGGCAGGTGTGGCCATCTGCCCTGGGAAGAGAGCAAGCAGAGTACTCCCTTGGTTGGGTGGTGGTGGTTGGTGGGGTCTGGGGGGAGTGTCCTCTGCTGCTGAAGAACCATTTTCTCAGAATTGTTCATCCAAAGGGGACTCAGGAGATGACCCAAGAGGCTTCTCACCAGAAGATTCCAGAAACTGGGAGCCCCAGCTGTCCTTTTAAATGTCTTTATGGAGGTAAAAGGGATAATGATCCCTAAAATAGGCAGCCGCAGGTCAAAATCTGGGGCTCTGGTATCCAAAGTCAACATTCCAGAGAATGCCCTCTTAGATTTTGGTGCTGCAAAAGTTACATCAATATAGGACCATTGAATCTTGGGGCTGCAAGAGGCCTTGACAGGCTTCCAGTCCGGCCTCATCTCACCACTCACCACTGTCTCCTACCCTTCCACCTCACACACTCAAGACAGACAGGCTGCATTGAGATGTTAATTTGACGTGATTATTTCCTAATAGGAAGGTAGCTTTTTGCAGACCAAAAAGATCTTTGTGGGTAAAAATCACCCAATTATACCCAGTTCCCCAAACCTGGGAATACAAGATCTGTTTCAATAGTCTTTGAACTTGCTGAAGAGCCGTTGCTAACCCTATGAAGAATGACACAGACAACTAAGTGTCACGGAAGGACAGACTGCTCTCTGTGAGTCTCTTCTTCTCACCCCAAAGGCAGCCATAACATGTCAGCAGCCTCTGCCTTGCAGAGGGGTCAAGGAATGGGTTTCTCTTAGTAAAAGGCAAAGGGTTCTTTAGAACTTTGGTCCTAGGGGCTCCCAACTGAATTCTTCAACAAGGTTTTCCTTTGAGGGTCTTACAGCTTATTTACCTTCCATCTCCCCCATCAAATCTGCAAAATGGAACAGCAGGGAACCATTACGAACTGCTGGGGAAACTAAGACTTAAAACATTTCTCCTGGGGTGCTTGGGTGGCTCACTGGTTGAGTGTCTACCTTCAGCTCAGGGCATGATCCTAGGGTCCTGAGTTTGAGTCCTGCATCAGGCTCCCCACGGGAGATTAAAGATTTTAAAATCTTTAAAAAATAATATAATAAAATAAAACATTTTTCTGATGCTAGGCAGGGCCCATTCTGGTGCCAGGATGAGCTATGGAAGTCTGTCACCTGACCCTGCCCAGCCACTGTGCAAGAATTCCTCAGGCAGAACATAACTTCTGCCCCTCTCACGAATGTTGAGCATTCTGTTTTTTTGCCCTTAGGAAGAACTGGTACGTAACTGCATTCTCTTTCCCCCATTGCACACCTTCTTCTTTGCAAAACCAAGGAACTAGGTCACATTACCTAAGTCTATGCAGCTTCAAAGGGCTCAACATCAAGCCTCAAACTGTGGTCAGACACACACATTGGAGAACTGCCTGTGTTCTCCTGGGTACACAAAGGAAAGCTGCTATGTTCCCAAGTTTGGCAAATTGTATTTTCATACATTTCTGATCATCTTAACCCATGTGACCTATTTGCATTCCTCTCCTAGAGAGGCATTAAGCTCTCTTAGGAGTACATAAAACTAGCCCAGACAGGCACCCCATTAGGGTACGGGAAGAAGAAGGTTCCCAGAAATCCCTGTCATCAAAGGCACCAAGGCAAACCCCCTTCTTCTTTAGATTCAGTCATTCCAGTCATCTATTTGTTCAGCCAACAAACAATAGAATCTATTGCATGCTGGGCTCTCTGACAAAGGCTGCTGATCTCATGGAGTCTCCCTTCTAGTGGAGGGAGGGGGCAGGCAGCAAAGAAACAAGAACTGGGCACTGGGGTGGCTCAGTTGCTTAAGCATCTGACTCCTGATCTCAGCTCAGGTCTTGATCTCAGGGTCATGAGTTCCAGCCCCACGCTGGGCATGGAGCCTACTTAAAAGCAAAACAAAGAAAAACCAAACCAACCCCCCCCCCCCCAAAAAAAAAGAAAGAAAAAACAAACAAACAAAAAACAAGAACATCAGATAGAAAGGAAGTTGAGACTGGGAGAGAGGAAGGAACTTGCCCAAGATCACACAGCCCAGGTCTTCTGACTCCCTGGCCTTCATTTTCTCATTGAACATACATTGAGCATTGAGAACCTAACCATGTTCCATGCACAGTGCTAGGCATAGAAGATGGAAGATGAAGAAGACAGACAAGGTTCTTGTACTGACAGATCTTATATATAGTCAGGGAGACAAAATACAAACACATAGTGAAAAACTATAGGGACTTTTGGTTTCCAGTCCAGCATGTAAGGAGCTTAGAAGTCACCACTCCATCAAATAACAAGTAAAAAGCTTAAATCCATTAGAGAAGTGAGGTCACAGGGCAAACATCTGTCTATAAAATTGGGAAGACAGACAATGAGATACAAAGAATCACAACTTAATGCCAAAGCCCAGAAGAAGAACCTCCATGGGAACCAGTACTAGGGTAGGAAAACCTAAACTATAACTGAAGAATTGCTGGTGGCTCAGTGTGAACCAGCCTTAGATCTAAAATAAAAAAAATCTAAGCTTCTACCATAGGAAGCTAGAAAAAGAAGAGCAAATTAAATACAAAGTATGCAGAAGAAAATAAGTAATAAAAAATAGAGCAGAAATTAATGAAACTGAAAACAGGAAATCAACAGAGATAATCAACAAAACCAAAAGCTGGTTCTTTGAAAAGACTAAAATTGCACCTGGATGGTTCAGTTGGTTAGGCATCTGCCTTCAGCTCAGGTCATAATCTCAGGGTCTGCTTCTCCCTCTCCTTCTGCCCTTCCCCCCAACACATGCTCTCTCTCTCTCAAATAAATAAATAAAATCTTTTTTTTAAAGCAAAGATCAGGGGCACTTGGGTGGCTCAGTGGTTGAGCATCTGCCTTTGGCTGAGGTCGTGATCCTGGGGTCTTGGGATCGAGTCCAGAATCAGGCTCCCTGCAGGGAGCCTGCTTCTCCCTCTGCCTATGTCTCTGCCTCTCTCTGTGTGTCTCATATGAATAAATAAATAAAATATTTTTTTTAAAAAAAGAGATCATTAAAATCTATGTCTCTAGCTAGGCTAAGAAAAAAAAGCCATAAATTACTAATATCAGAAATGAAAGAGGAGCCGCTGCTACAGATCACACGGACATTACAAGGATATCATGAACAATTTTTTGTGACCCAAATTTGATGACCTAGACAAATGGACCAATTCCTTAAAAGACAATCTTCCAAAATTCACACAAGATGAAATAGACAATCTGAATAGGCCTATAGCTATTAAAGAAATTGAATCAGTAAATAATAGCCTTCCAAAACCAGAAGACATCAGGCCTAAATGGGCTTACTGGTGAATTCTATCAAACATTTAAGGAAGAAACTATACCAATTTTCTACAATCTTTTCCAAAAGACAGAGGTAGAGGAAATGCTTTCTAACTCATGATATGAGGCCAGTAGTATCAAAAACCCAAAACTAGACAAAGCTTTATGAGAAAAGAAGACTGTAGACCAGTATCTCTCATGAACATAGATGCAACATACTGTTTCAACAATATACTGTCATAGTTAATGCAATAAGATGACACTGAAAGAAAAAATATACAGGTTGGGAAGAAATAAATAATAATAATAATAATAATAATAATAATACCATCTCTGTTCATAGAGGACACGATTGTCTATGTAAAAAATCTGATTGAGGAGCACCTGGGTGGCTCAATGGTTGAGAGTCTCCTTTGCTCAGGTTGTGATCCCAGGACCCTGCAGGGAGCCTGCTTTTCCCTCTGCCCATGTCTCTGTTTCTCTCTGTATGTCTCTCATGAATAAATAAAATCTTAAAAAAAGAAAAGAAAACATGTTCAACATCATATGTCACCAGGGAAATACAAATTGAAACAAGAATGGGATACTACTACTACTTATCTTTTATAACGGCCAAATGCTGGTAAGGATGTAGACTCTTATCCATTGCTAGCAGGAACACAAAATGGTACAGCCATTTCAGAAAACAGTTTGACAGTCTTGTATAAAACTGAGCACAGGGGTGCCTGGGTGGCATCTGCCTTCAGCTCAGGTCCTGATCCCAGGGTCCTGGGATTGAGCCCCATGTGAGGCTCCCTGCTCAGCAAAGCGTCTGCTTCTGTCTCTCCTCCTCCCCCCTGCATGTGATCTCTCTTTCACTCTCATGCTCTCTTCTCTCTCTCCCTCTCTCAAGTAAATAAATAAATCAGTATCTTTTAAAAAACAAACAAACAAAAGAACCTGAACATATACTTACCATACAATCTGGCAAGCATGCGTCATGGTATTTCCCCAAATGAGATAAATGCTTACGTCCACCTAAAATTTTTTACGTGGATGTTTAAGGCAGTTTTATTCATAACTGCCTAAACTTGGAAGCAAGCAAGATATCCTTCAGTAGATGAGTGCATAAATAAACTATGGTACATCCAGACAATGGAGTATCACTCAACACTAAAAGGAAATGTGCTGCTGAGCCACGAAAAGACATGGCGGAATCTTAAATGCATATTACTAAGTGAGAGAAGCCAATCTGAAAAGGAGACTCACTGTAGGATTCCAATTATAAGACATTCTGGAAAAGCCAAAACTATGGAGACATTAAAAAAGATTAGTGGTTGCTAAGAGCTGAGGAGAGGGAGGTATGAATCAGTGGAGTGCAGAGGATTTGGGGGGTAGTGAAACCATTCTGTATGATACTATGACGATGGACACATGTAATGATATATTTGTCGAAACCCATAAGACAGACAACCCAATGGATTTTGGGTGATCATGATATGTCGGTGTAGACTCATCAACTGTAACAAATGTCCCACTGGCAGAGGATGTACATAGGGGAGGAGGTTGTGCTTTGGAAGGAAAGGGGGAGCTCTCTACTTTCTGCTCAATTTTGCATGAACCTGCAACTGCTTTAAAAATGAAGATTGAGGGATCCCTGGGTGGCGCAGCGGTTTGGCGCCTGCCTTTGGCCCAGGGCGCGATCCTGGAGACCCGGGATCAAATCCCACGTCGGGCTCCCGGTGCATGGAGCCTGCTTCTCCCTCTGCCTGTGTCTCTGCCTCTCTCTCTCTCTCTCTGTGACTATCATAAATAAATTTTTAAAAAATTTAAAAAAAAATGAAGATCGAAAAAAAAAACAAAAAAAAAAAAAAATGAAGGTCGAGGGACACCTGGATGGCTCAGTGGTTGAACATCTGCTTTTGGCTCAGGTTGTGATTGCAGGGTCCTGGGATCAGGTCCTACATCGGGTTCCCCAGGGGGAGCCTTCTTCTCCTCCTGCCTTGTCTCTGCCTCTCTCTGTGTGTTTCTCATGAATACGTAAATAAAAATATTTTTTAAAAAATAAAAATGCAGGTTGATTGAGGCACCTAGGTAGCTCAGTGGTTGAGAATCTTCCTTTGGCTCAGGGTATGATCCTGGGGGCCCGGGATCGAGTCCCACATCGGGCTCCCACAGGGAGCCTGCTTCTCCCTCTGCCTATGTCTCTGCCTCTTTCTCTGTGTCTCTCATGAATAAATAAATAAAATATTTAAAACAAACAACAAAAAAAAAACAAGTCAATTAACTTAATTTTATTTTTAAAAGATTTTACTTATTCATTCGAGAAACAAATAGAGAGAGAGGCAGAGACACAGGCAGAGGGAGAAGCAGGCAGAGGGAGAAGCAGGCTCCATGCAGGAAGCCTGACGTGGGACTCGATCCCAGGTCTCCAGGATCACGCCCTGGGCTGAAGGCAGCGCTAAACTGCTGAGCCACCCAGGCTGCCCTCAATTAATTTTAAAAAATGGAATGTTGGGGTAGCAGTTCCCTTAAAGATCATCTGTTCACTTATTTGGCATACAGGACAATTGAGGCCCTGAGAGCGGAAGGTACTTGCCTAAAGTCACACAGCAAGCTTGTAGCTAGGGCCCGTGGGTCTAAATCAAATGTTTTGTTTCTCTGCCCAACATATATCATGCAAGGGGCAGCACATCCTTTTCTCAGTTAGACAATGACTTGCATGAGCTCTTCCAAAGCCACTTTACAGGCCCTATTGTCTGCAAAGGGACAGAACGTCTTAGCCCACAGTCCTTTGCCCTTGGAGTGCAAAGCTGGACTGATGGGCCTCCACTTCATCAAAGATCAGTGCTGATGTCCCACTCAGATCACACTTCTGCGGCAAATTATGCTGAATGTTCATGGCCATTGGGGGGTGACCTCAGTCTGAGTGCAGAACCAGGAACTGCGCCTGGGGCCTCTCTCCCTGTCCTGGTCTCAGCCCTCCAGCCCTTTGGGTCTAAGTCCAGAGCTGGAAAGAATAATTGGTGAACTCATCAATTAGGTCCTATTTATTCATTGTAAAGTCTCCTGCTCTGTTTTAAGGGAGACTTTTTTACCTTGCTTATTAGCCTAGACCCTTCTGCGTACACGTAGCTGTGCTGGATGGAGTCTGTACAGATACATCCCATGTGTGGACCATTTGAGGTCCGCAGTGGGCCAACCAGTGCCCCTGTAGAAACCAAATCCTCCAGATGTCTCTGAGCAAAGCCCAGGAGCCTGTTTGAACCAATACGGGATCATGCCTGTGCTCTGCAAGTTTGCAAAGAGCCCCAATTCATGCGTGAATGATTGGTCTTTGCTGCTTCCTTCACATGAAAACTAATTTCATGAGAAATAAGCCTTCAGACAGAGAGGTCTCCCTCCTTCTGCTCAACCCTAACCCCTCTCCTGGGGCTCTCCACGCCATCTTAGCACTACCCCCACACACACCCATACCCCCTGACTCCACTGGATAATTCTTTCCTCTTCTGGGTTATCAGCTTTGTGTGTCTACTAATGCTCCATAGCTAAAATGGGCTGTTTGGCAAAGGTCCCTGAAGAAGGGAACGCCAGACCCAATGGCCATTTTGCAGCCCCAGGCACTGCTGAACACATTCCCTTGGCATCTATCTTCCCCTGGGCCTTGGTAGCCCTTGGCTCTCCTAATTCTTCTGTTTTTTTTTTTAATCAATGAATTAACATAGAGCATGTCATTAGTTTCAGAGGTAGAGTTTAGTGATTTCTTAGTTGCATATCATACTCGGTGCTCATCCCATCAAGTGCCCTCCTTAATGCCTGTCATCCAGTGGCCCCATCCCACCTCCCTTCCAGCAACCCTGTTTGTTTCCTAGAGTTAAGGGTATCTTATGGTTTGCCTTCTGTTTCTATTAACACTCCTTTAAGCTAACTTTATGGGCTCTTACTCGTCTGCCTGTTCCATGTTGGTGCTCCGTAGGACTCCATTCTTGGACCCCTTCTCTTCTCACTATAGTACATACACTCTCCCGTGTTGGCCTCATCTTTTCAACCTCCATGTATATGGTCCTGCACCTATGGTTCAGGCCCGGATCTCTCCCCAGAGCCCCATACTCATACCATCCAATTTCTGAGTGTCCCATGGACACCTCACACTTGACACATCCAAGATAACTTACCACCTTTCCCCACAAATTCTGCCCCTCCTAACTTTGCTCCCCATCTTGCATAATGGCTCTGTCAAACACTCAATCACTTAAGCCAAAGATTTGGGAATTATCCCAGACTCCTTCCTCTTTCTCCTTCACACCCAATCTGCCAATTTATCACAGCAGCTATACCTTTTTTTTTTAATTTATTTTTTATTGGTGTTCAATTTACTAACATACAGAATAACACCCAGTGCCCGTCACCCATTCACTCCCACCCCCCGCCCTCCTCCCCTTCTACCACCCCTAGTTCGTTTCCCAGAGTTAGCAGTCTTTACGTTCTGTCTCCCTTTCTGATATTTCCCACACATTTCTTCTCCCTTCCCTTATATTCCCTTTCACTATTATTTATATTCCCCAAATGAATGAGAACATATAATGTTTGTCCTTCTCCGACTGACTTACTTCACTCAGCATAATACCCTCCAGTTCCATCCACGTTGAAGCAAATGGTGGGTATTTGTCATTTCTAATAGCTGAGTAATATTCCATTGTATACATAAACCACATCTTCTTTATCCATTCATCTTTCGTTGGACACCGAGGCTCCTTCCACAGTTTGGCTATCGTGGCCATTGCTGCTAGAAACATCGGGGTGCAGGTGTCCCGGCGTTTCATTGCATTTGTATCTTTGGGGTAAATCCCCAACAGTGCAATTGCTGGGTCGTAGGGCAGGTATATTTTTAACTGTTTGAGGAACCTCCACACAGTTTTCCAGAGTGAGCAGCTATACCTTTAAAATACATCCAGAGCAGGACCTCTGCTTTCCATCCCTAGGACTACTGGCTTCCATGTCAATCTCTCCCCTTGGGTGCATCCCCCACACTAAAGCCAGAGACACTGATGCAGCATCAACTGGCCCATTTCATTCTTTGGCTCAAAATATTCCAGTGGTGGGATGCCTGGGCAGCTCAGTGGTTGAACATCTGCCTTGGGCTCAGGATGTGATCCCAGGGTCCTGGGATCAAGTCCCGCATCAGGCTCCTTGCAGGCAGCCTGCTCCTCCCTCTGCCTGTGTCTCTGCCTCTCTCTGTGTGTCTCTCATGAATAAATAAATAAAATCTTAAAAAACAATTCCAGTGGCTCCTTGTCACCTGGAATAAAATTCAAACTCCCTGCCATTGCATAAAAGGAAGTCCAGGTTCTGCTTTCTGCCTTCCTTACCCGCCCTTCAGACCTCAATGGTCACCCCGCCCGCCGATGTACGCACACACACACACAGTGCCCCAGCCACTTTAAATACCAGACTTTTTCCCCTTTCTGGATCTTTGCTCCTTATCTCAGAACCGTCCCCTCTACCTGGCCAATCTTGCCAGTCAACCTGGCAACCACATACTCATCTTTGAAGTCAGCAATGGAAACCTTTCCTGGGACCCCAGGCTGAATCTACTATTCCCTCTGCCATGTCCTCTACAGCATCTGTAAGCCACTGTCAGAAAATATCTCTGGAGCATCTGTAATAGTGTGCTGTTCCCACCCACTTTCGTAGGTCACAGATTCTATTCGTTTCTGGTTTATTCTTCTTGTGTTTCTTTCTGTACATGTGTATGGAGGCGTCTGTATCTTCCTATGCTCCCTTTTTCTTCCACAGAAGGAAGCATTCTACAAATACTTCGTTTTTCATTTTGCTTCTTTCCACCACCCCCGCCCACCAACACATCCAAGAAATCACTCCATCAGTTCATAGACAGCATCCTGATTCTTTTTATCCAGAGGCATAGGACTCCATTCTGTGGCTGTACCAAAGACTACCCAATCTCTCAGTTATGAATGGACATTTGGCTAAGTTCCAAATATTTTGCAATTATAAACAACACTGTAATGAATAACCTCGTGCATATGCATTTCCAGATCGTTGGAGGCACACCATCAGGATGAGCCCCTAAGAACGGTATTGGTGAGTCCAAAGGTAAAAGGGCATATCTGATTTTGTGAGATAAGTTTCAAGTTCCCCTCCAAACGCTGTAATCAATTTTCTTGTCCACCAATAATGTATGAGAGTCACCCTAAGGAATTTTTGGAAGACAATTTGCTCAGGACATGAGTGAACTCCATTTCCTAGCTGTCCCGTCTCTGTGACTGATCCACCCCAGTATTCAAGAAGGCACCTCCACCCCTCGGCACAAAAACCTTCCCCTTGAGAACTCCCATCCTGGGCGGGGCAATGGGCAAACCCAAGGCCTGTGTAGCTGGAAATGCTCCTTCATCTTCTGCCTTTCAGGGTCTTTTTTGCAGAGAAACAATATGCATATTATACTGCCTCCAATCACACAAAGCAACAGGCGCATCAGAATATTTTTAATCAAGTGTGAATTAGCTTGAGGAACGCAAGAGGAAGCACAAGGAAAGTTTAGTACTTTTCCATGGTCAACAAATACCAATGTAGTTTGTTCAAAGGCTCCTAATGATGACAGGCATCCATCCTATAAATAAATAAACCATCTTATTGAGAGAAATAATAATAAAAGTAATTCACTGTGCTTCAAGGATCACAAAGTGCTTTCTCTCTCTCTCTCTCTCTCTCTCTCTCTCTCTCTCTTACTTATACACACACACACACACACTATCTCATTTGATCCTTACAATAGAAGCATCCATGCTGGAGCAATTGCCTTGCTTGGCCAATCTTTAATGTACATTAAGTGGTTCCTGGACTTGAATTGTGATTTATCCACCCAGACTTCAAAGGGTTAATGAGAACTGAACTCTGAACAACCTGAACTCATTAAAGGCATAGGGTTGGAAGAAGCCTGGGATCAGGAAGTGGTCAGGAAGCCGAGTCAGCCTCAGGCTCGAATTTCCCTGACTGAGAGCCTCGGATGAATTATGGTGGAAAACCCCCAACTGCACTGTATCCTCTCCCTTTAACTTATGCATTTAATAAACAGATCACATCGTTCTTCTGAAATAAGGAAGGCAAATAATTTCCTTGGATGGAAGGTTCCAAGAAGCCCTTGCAGTTTTGTGTAGACCTTCAAAAGAATTTTTGCAGACAGAGTCTGTGAAACTTTTTATACCGATCTATTAATTTTTCACTAGGCTCCCCTGCCCTCATTAATAGCATTAGCGCAGAGGCCAGCGAACCTGTCCAGTATTTGTCAAACATCCCAGAACCCCAGGGAGGGATCCAATGCTATAAAGCAGGTGATGCCCTCATGAGGCATTTCTCTTGCCAACTTTCCCAGCTGGCAGTGCCCTCCTGCTTCTCTCTGAGTGCCCAGGACCACCCCCGCCATGGCACCATTGTCAGGAACAAAGCGAAAGAGACCTGCTCTTGATTCCTCTGCTCGCAACAGCAAGGCGTCCACCTGCTTCTATCAACATGGCAGGCTGGTACTCAAAATGTAAAATGGGGAGGCAGAATCATTTTCTTTCTTGGGCATTCCTAGCTTGTCAGAGAACTTCAAGGGCACTATGGACAGTGTAGTAAACTTGCTCCTTTAAGGAAGCAGTTATGAGTGCAGGGTGTGGGGTGAGACAGACCCAAATTTCAATCCTGGCCCTGTCCTTTGCTAGCTATGTGCTCTTTGTCAGGTCACTTAAATTCTCTGAGCTTCATTTTCCTTATCTGTAAAGTGTATCTACCTCACAGGGGTTGCTGTGGGGGTTAAATGAGATGGGGACTGTAAAATTCTTAGCCTGGTATCTGCCGCATAACAGCTACTAGACTCTTTTTTTTTAAGATTTTTATTTGTTTATTTGAGAGAAAGAGTGAGTACAAGAAAGAGAGAGCACAACAGGGGGGAGAGGCAGAGACATAGGCAGAGGGAGAAGCAGGCTCCACGCAAGAAGCCGGAAGCGGGACTTGATCCCAGGACTCCAGGATCACGCCCTGGGCCAAAGGCAGGTGCCAAACAGCTGAGCCACCCAGGGATCCCCTAGAAGTGCTTTTTAAAGAGCATTTACTTCGACCCCTCATTTTCTAGATGAGGGAACAGATCTAGAGGGAGGTTATCCAACCCGTTAATGAGAGAACCAAGATCAGAAAAGTTTTCCTGATCCTTTTCAATTTACTGGTGCCTCTCTTGCTTTAAGAACGGTACTCTCAAAGCAGATAGGTAGGTGGTGAATGGAGGCCTGACCTGCTGGAACCCAGGTGGAAAAGATGGCAAATGCCGTTTGGGCTGGGTGCCGTGTAAGTGGATACCAATGCCAAGTAGCAAGTGAGGACTTGTGAGATTATTTTCATGATTGTCTACACCCAAGGCTATTTCAGCAAAGCCTTCACTGACCATCCCTTTGGTGTCGTTTCTTCCTAATCGGTCTTCAACAACGTTCTCCCCCCAAAGTAAACGTTTCTCTCTGGCAAGCAAAGTGTTCATTCTCCTTGGGCTGATAGCAAAGGCGCCTATCCCCACGGCCTCGGGGTGGGTGTGGAGCGAGAGAGGGAAGGAACTTCTCTCCTCAGCTCACTTTGTGGAATGGGAAGCTCTATGGCTTTCACAAGGACAAGTGTGTGTGTGGGGGGGGGGGGGAGGGTGGAGCAAGGGTGCAGTGGTTCTTGTGATTGGCCATCCTCGGATGTGGCGTGTGAAAGAGCAGCCAATCCTATTAGAGCTCGGGCAGCACGCCCCGCCCCCCTGACCTCACGTGGCCCCGCATGAGGTTGCTCCTTGCCTGCTGGGAGACTGAGAAGCTTTGGGAGTTCTGTCCAGCTCAGCACTTTCTTATACAGTGGAAGCAGGAAGGAACTGGCCAATAAGTATTTAGCTCCTGGTTGAGCTATGGCCAGACTAAACAGGGCCGGGATGTGAGACTGAGGGCTGAAACCCACACCACACCCCATCCCACCAGGCAGGGGAGCTACAGAGCCTCACACATCAGGGACACTGACACCAGGGTGCCTTTATTTCCTTCCCACTCTGAGCCTCTGCATTGCCTTCCAGAACTCCCGATGCTCCATGAGGCATCAATGAATTTATCCAACCCGTATCCACATAGCCTTCCCTACTTGGTTTTCTATCAACCTCCCTCTTGTGGGGAAAACAGGGCCAAGAAGCAGTGTGACCTAGGGAAAGTCATTCCGCTGGTCTGGGCCTTGGTTTCCCAATCTGTACAATGTGCAGGCTGGACCCGTGCACCGAAGTCTCCACAGCTGCCATCCTAGGCGAGCTCACCATGGTAACTGCCTGATATGTCACTCTGCTTCCCCCATGGCCCCCCTCAATCCATTACATCGCAGCAACCAGGGGACCCTCAACCATATATCAGGTCTCTCACTACTCCTTGGCTTGAAACCCTCCCATCCCGCTTTATTTATTTTAGAGATTTCATTTATTTATTCATGAGAGACACATGGAGAGAGGCAGATACATAGGCAGAGGGAGAAGCAGGTTCCCAGTGGGGAGCCTGATGCGGAACTTGATTCCAGGATCCCAGGACCCCAGGATAAGGCAGCCGCTCAACCACTGAGCCACCCAGACGTCACCCCCTCATCCCACTTTAAATAAAATTCAAACCCCTTTCTGTGATTCAAAAGGCCCCTACCTAGCTGCCTAGTCTGGGCTCCTGCCTTCCCACCCCTCACTCCCTCTGTTCCAGCCACACACCAACTTTCTTGTACTTTCCACAGGCATGCCAAGCTTGTAACTGCCTCAGGCCCCACCACCTGCCTGAGATGCCTTCCTCTCGCTTTGTGCCTCCTTAACTCCTTGTCTTGCCTGTGGGTTTGGCTCAAGGTCACTTCCTTGGATATAAACCCCTCCATGAGTGGCAGCCCCCATCCATTCCTGCCAGGCTAATTCAAGTTCTGCTGCTATATACTTTCACTGGGACACTGTTCTTTTCTTGCATAGACTTCTCAGAGCTATAGTAGTTTAATGTCTGTCTTCCCCCACTAAGCTGTAAGCTCTGTGATGCGGGAGACTTGTCTGTCCTGTTCACTGTATTATTTTTGGTAACTTGTGCAGTGCCTGGCATATGGGAAGAGCTCATTAAAAACTGATTGGCTGAGGAGCACCTAGGTGGCTCATTTGGTTAGGCATCAGACTCATGATCTCAGCTTGGGTCTTGATCTCAGGGTTGTGAGTTCAGGACACATGTTGGGCTCTGCACTGGGCATGGAGCCTACTTAAAAAAAATGGTTGGGGGCACCTGAGTGGCTCAGTGGTTGAGTGTCTGCCTTTGGCTGTGTCATGATCCCGGGGTCTTGGGATCCAGCCCAGCTTCAGGCTCTCTGCAGGGAGCCTGCTCCTCCCTCTGCCTATATCTCTGCCTCTCTCTGTGTGTGTCTCTCATTAATAAATAAATAAAATCCTTTTAAAAATTGTTTGGTTGAATAGTGAATGAATGAATGAGTGCATGAATGAATGGATAAATAAATAAAGGTTCCTGCCAGCTCCCACCTTCTCTGGGGCTCTAACTAGTAATTTTGACCATTGACCTCCCTGTTAGGCAAGCCAGGAGGGCCAATCTGTCCCTGGAAGACTTGGAATGTGGTCTCTCATGAAGCCAAATGCAAGGACTTTCATTTATGTTATTCATGCCTCTTGCTACTTTCATTAGTGATTCAGCACCGAAGAAGCTACTGGGCACCTACAGTATACCTGGCCCTGTCCTGCACGCTGCTAGTTGAAAGAAAGGCATTCATCTGCCCAGACTAGGACTGGGCTCTTCAAGAGCTTGCATGTAAATAACCAATTCTCTTGTGCCGGGAGCTAAATGCCCCAGAGGACAGAGGAAAGAGCAATTAAGCACTGATTGTCCTGTGGAAATTTAGTAGAGGAAAGGGGAGGAGGAGAAGATTGTGCAAGGGGGTAATCTGATTAGCGATTGGCGGTGGTGCTGGAGTGCCTTTCCCAATGGAAGGATGAATCTCAGGGAAGGCCACCCATGTGGTGGGGAGCCCTTAGGGGGAGGGCTCTCTGTTCATCATGTGGCCACCAGGGGCTCTGCCTGGGCCAGAGAGAAGAAACCAGAAGAGGGTTTCCTACAGGTGCATCCAGGAACAGCAGAATCCGCAGGTCACACTCCGTGCCTCCAAACTGGGCGGTGCTGGAAATAAGCACTCTGGGGGCCAGAGGACTAGCCTGTAGGTGAGAGGGAACCACAGAAGGGGAGATGATGACCTGAATACATGAAATGCATCATTTATTTATTGTACAAACATGTACGAAGGGTCAGGCACTAAGTATTAAGTGCTGTGAGGTTTGCTGGTGCCATCTGCCCACCTGTCAAAGCCAGAAACCAGAGTCTCATCCTGGACTCTTCCCTCTCTCTTACTTATCACCTCCAGGCAATGTTTCTTTTTTTCTTTTTCCTCTTTTTAAAAAAGATTTTATCCATTCATTCATGAGAGACACAGAGAGAGGCAAAGACATAGGCAGAGGGAGAAGCAGGCTCCCACAGGGAATCCAATGTGGGACTCGATCCCAGGACCCCAGGATCACGACCTGAGCCAAAGGCAAATGCTCAACCACTGAGCCACCAAGCATCCCTGGGCAATCTGCTTCCCTGGAACCTCACTGATTCAATCTCTTGTCTGTTGACTCCAGCTCTCCTCCCCAGCCTCCCTGGCCACTGCTTTCGCTCCAGAGCTCACTAATTGCTAATTCTTGCCTGGACCTCTGCAGAAGTTTCTTCACTGCCCTGGCCACACCTAGGCTTGCCTCACTCCAATCCGTTTCCCACACTGTGGCCAGACTGATGGCCTCTTATTTTTAAACAGCTTTATCATGGTATGGTTTGTGTAACATGAAACTCACCTATTTTAAGTGTACAATTCAATGATTTTTGAATATTCACAGAGTTGTGTAACTGTTACCACAATCCAAATTTAGAACCTTTCCATCACCCTGAAAAGGTCCCTTGTGCCCATTAGCAATCACTTCCTGTTCCCACACCCCCAGCCTCAGACAACCACTAATCTACTTTTCTGTCTCTATGGATTTGCCTTTTCTGGGCGTTTCATATAAATGGAATCATGCATTGTGCGGTCGTTAGTGCTAGGCTTTGATTGTCTCTCTTAACACCAAAGTCTGCTCAGCTAAAATCCTAGAATGAAATGGTAACTGGCTGATGGATGTGTTAACCAACCTAACTCTAGTCCTCATTTTACAATATATATATGTATCAAATCATCACAGCTTAAATACACACAATGTCATATGTCAACGTTCTTTGTCAAACTCTCTTTAATGGCTCTCTGTCATCCATCATCCAAACGTCTCATTGTACTGTTCAAGGTCCCTCATGCCAGACCCTGCTTTTGACCTTCCGGTGGTTCCCAAAGACACACCATGGTCTTTCTCACCTCTATGCATGTGTGCTTATGGTTCCCTGCCAGGAATGCCCTTCACCTCCCCTCTAAGGATGCATATAACCTCTATTATAAGGTATCCAACATCCCCTTTCCCAAATTCTTTATTTTTATTATCTTTAAATTTATTTATTTTAGAGAGGAGGAGCATGCAAGCAGGGAGGAGAAGCAGAGGGAGAGGGAGAGGGAGAGAAGCAGACTCTCTACTGAGCGCAGAGCCCAAATTGGGTTTGGATTTCACAACCCTGAGATCATGACTTGAGCCAAAACCAAGAGTCAGTCACTTAAATGACTGAGTCACCCAGGTGCCCCAAATTCTTTTCTTTTTAAGACTTAAAAAATTTATTTGAGGGAGGGAGAGGAAGAGATGGAGAGAGTGCAAGCTGGGGGAGAGACAGTGGGGGAGGGAGAAGCAGACTCCCCACTGAGCAGGGAGTCTGACACAGGGCTTGATCCAGGAACCTGGGAAACACCATCTAAGCCTGAGCCAAAGGCAGATGCTTAACCCATTGAGCAACCAGGTATCCTCACCATCTCCCTAACTCTTTTCATCCCTTATGCTTCTGTAAGCATGTTGTACCCTGTACATGCTTTATTCATTGCACAACTCACTTTGCCATGTGAGCTCCTTTGCCTAGGAGCTCCCTAGGTAGCCTGTGAGTTCCGTGAGGGCATTGGAAACAGATATCCTTACCTTAGAAACAGATCCTGGCTCAGAATGGGTGCTCAATAAATGTTTGTTCAAAAAACAGAACTACACAAGGTTCGGCCCAGAAACTACCCTATGGCAGCTCACAGTCTTGTGAGAGAGTAAATAAACCATTGATCAGCCAACTTACATTGACTGAGGCCTCACTACCCAATGGTGGGAGGAGGGAGAGAATAGAAAAGGATGAGGCATCATGCCTCGTGGTGCAGTGGAGGAGAAGACACACTCTCCACAGATCAGCAGGTTGCCATTCGAAACATGACATCACCAAATGTTAGGTGGGACAGTGGGATGTGTCATGATCCCAGAAGAGAGGGGAGTAACTGCTGTTGGGACAACATGAGTAAGTGTCATGGAGGAAATTGAGGGTGGCAAGGATTAGAACAGAGGTGGAAATGTAAATAACATTATTGGTTTTTTGTTTTGTTTTGTTTTTTTAAATAGGCTCCTTGCCCAGCCTGGAGCCCAAAGCCAGGGGCTTGAACTTAGGAGCCTGAGATCAAGACCTGAGCTGAGATCAAGACCTGAGGTGAGATCGAGAGTCAGATCCTGGAGTGCCTGGGTAGCTCAGTTGGTTAAGCTTAGTGTCTGGTTAAGCATCTGTCTTAGGCTCAGGTCATGATCTCAGGGTCCTAAGAAGGAGCCCTGCATCGGGCTCTCTGCTCTGTGGGGAGTCTGCTTCTCCCTCTCCTCTCTGCTCATGCTTTCTCTCACTCTCTCAAATAAATAGAAATTAATTTTTTTTAAAAAAGAGTCGGATATTTAACATACTGAGCCAACAGTGCCCCTGGAAATGTCATTAGTGGATGACAGTGAGAGAATGGCCTGGGCAACATCTTGGGGCAGAGTGGTGGATGGTGTGCAAGAGGGAGGGCCCAGGGGCAAAGGACTCAAGTCAGATGCTGATGACGCGTTCCAGGAGATGATAAGGACCTGAAACATAGCTGTTATCAGGAAGAATGGATACACAGCTGGAGTAGGGGTTCCCGCCTTAGCAGACAAAAAATCAGGACACAGTGCAAGAGACGTACTTAAACTAAAATATTACTGGTCAGACATCCGAAATTCTATTTAGCTGGGTATCCCTGCGTTTTGTTTGCTATCAGTACACTGGCCGAGAGCAAGTTTGAGCCAATCCATGAAGGCCTTGAATGCCATTCCAGAATATTTACTCTCTGCCCTGAGAGTAATGAAGAGCCACTGAAGGGTTTTACTTTGAGGGTTGACATAATCACATATGCCTTTAGAGAGATGGCTCAGGTTGTGGCAAGGAGAGTGGATTGGGGGTTGGGTTGGCTAGAGGCTGTGACAGCAATTCAGGGGACAGCGGATCAAGGCCTGAGTCAGAGAAGAGGCGGTGAGCATAGAGCAGAGGGTAGAGTCCAGGAGCAACCCAGCTCCAATCAGATGATGCTACATTAATTCTAAGTACACACTGAGGGGTAAGGCATGGGGGTTGTGAACAAAGGGCCAGGGCCAGTGGAGAAGCAGCCTACTAGGGGGGAGGGGCAAAACATCATGTGATTTTTCCCACTGCCTCCTGCCACCCGAGGAAAGAAAGTGAGGTGAGCACAACTGTTAGCTTAGTTGGAGGAACTTGAACGGCTGCCATAGGAGAAACCCCTCCTAGTCTCTCCCCTGGCTGGTCAGCCCTTTCCCCTTGGGCTCCGGCGTTGGTCCAGAGAGCACACAGTGTTCTCCCAAACAGATGCATGCACTCTGCTCTGGGTGATTCACTGTCCCTGGCCAGAAGGGCCTGCCTGCTGGGGCAGGGACCAGGCAACCTCTAAGAACATTCCAACAAGCCCCCTGTGCAAACCTTCATGGAAGGTTCGCACCAGGGAAAACAACAGGTGTCTAAACAGCACTGCCTTTTCTGGGGCGACTTTTAGCCTGGCTGATGAAAGAGAGGCTCCACCTTAGCGCTCCTGGGCTCAAGCCTAACACTCCTGGGGGATGCAAGAGCCCAGAAGGCAGAGCCTGCTTCCACGTGCTGATTGGTTCCCCTGTAGCCCAGACCCTTGTGCCAACATCAAGTCCCACCCATATCCCATGATCCTTGAGGCTGCACATGGACCTGCCCATGGCACAGACCGGGACCACAGGCTGATAGCAGGGAAGAGCTCTCCTCTGCAGGCTGCAAAGTTGGTCGCAGAGGATGGGGTGAGCCTTTTCCCACGATCCCTGCTGTCTTTCCCAGGCTCTGAGGGAGGCCCTGGTCCCTCAGGGCCTGGGGTGGAGTTGCCAGAACCTTCCTGGGTAACCTCAGAGGTCTTTAGGCTATCAGTGTGGAGGGGGCTGTAGCTCTAGACTCAGATGGAGTGGAGTTCTCGGCTTCACCCCCCACCCTGCCCCCACGAGTTACTTAGTGGTTCTCTGTGCCTGGATTTCCACCGCCAATGTGTAAACTGGTGGTGATTAAGGCACTTGAGAGAACTAAATGAGATTATCCCTATAAAGCATTTAGCCTTGGGTCTGGCACTTAGAAAGCATTCAGTACATGCTAGCTTATAATAATTATGCCCCTCTGATTTCTCCCTCTCCCCTGGTCAAATTCTTTTCCCCAAGGTCACAGCTCAGGACTATCCCCTCAGGCCATCCTTGCCTGATGACAGCCTCACCTTACCTCTCCCAACCACCAAGCATCCTTCTCTGAGGAACTCAGTCCTTATTCCCCTGATGGTAGGTCTCCCAGGGCCTCTCATCCTAATTCAGAACCACTTGCCCTCTATACCTCAGCCTTTTCCCTTTTGTCTCCTGTGTCATTGTGGGAGAAGGGGCCAGGGCCAGAGGGCAAAGAGCAGGGGCAGAGAGCAGGCTGGCTGGGCCTTGGTGGGGCAGAGATGCTGAGAATCTGTCCTGTCAGCACCTTTTTCATGTGGGGAGGCAGGCGCTGCCAAGGGACTGAGCTTTCTGAGAATGTCCAACACCGGCTTCTGTCCAAAGCTGGCCTCCCCTGGGGCCATAGCCCCCACTCCAGCAGGTTTTCTGATGTTTTTTTTTTTTTTTTTTTTTTTTGGTTTTCTGATGTTTTGGGTGGAAAGAAGGCACAAGAAGCTCAAAGAGATCAAAAGATCAAATCCTATATGGCCGTGTCTGCGGCCCCTCAGCCCAGCCCAGCCCAATGCTGGCATCCTCCAGGGCTCTCTTGCAGGTGCCTGTGTGCTCCGATTCACAACGCTCACCGAAAACGCAAGGGGACAAAGCTAGTCTTGAAAAGAGAAAGGGTCCTGGAGAGCCCAGCAGTGAGCCGCCACGAGAGGCATCCAAACTACAAGAGGCCCCCAAAGGCACTTTCGGCGCCCCCCGCGCTTCCAAGGAATTATAAAGAGCAAGTGTGAAAGTGTCCCCAGTGCTAGATTAGGAGAGCCTCCACGATCAAGACTTTCTTTGATTTAACACCAACTTTTCCCCAGCTTTTACTGCACCTTCTAGGTAGAATCTCATTAAACTGTCTCCAATCTCTTGGGGAGGGGGGAAGGCAAGCAAGCCCTTGAGAAAAAGAGGACACGAATCGCCGCATTCCAGCCGACTGCAGAGAGCAAATCAGTAGTGTGGGGGGGCGGATAGAGATGTTATGCTTAAAACATCTGGGAAGTGCTATCAGTCCTGTAAAAGCAAGGCTGCCTGGGGGGCCTTTCCATTGGCCTTGCCCATCTGTCTTCCTCCCACTCAGAACGAAATGTTCTGTCTTTCTGTGGTTATAACCTCTTTTCACTTGGAATGACTTGCCCACGTCTGGACCTTGCTCAGGGTTGCAGCTCCGCCAGGCTCGCACGCAAGAGCGGATTACCCAGGGAGCCCCAGGGGAAGGGCCCCGCCCCGCGCCCGCCCACTTTTCTGCCCCGCCCTCGCTCCCCCGCCCCTCGACGGGAGCGGAGTACCCGGCGCCGCGCGCTCTCCGGCGGCTCCCAGCCCCGGCTGCCCCGCCACGCTCGCTTCTGCTCACCCCCCTGCGAGCACAGGTCTTCCCACACGCTGCCACTCGCGGAAGCGGGGAGCCAGGAGCGGGCGGGCATGTGGGCTGCCATGCTGCCGCCAGACAAGGGCGCGGTGGGGGGTCTTCCCGGGCGGCGGCGGCAGCGGCAGCGGCAGCGGCGGCCCTGCCTGGGCTCCCGGGGAGTCCCGGCTTGCTTACCGGAGGCTTCTGGGAGAATCGGAGTTCTTTAGATTTTCCAAAAACCTCTGACAAATGTCCTCACCCCAGCTCTCCCCAAGAACCAGAACAACAGCCACCGACTGTTGGGGAGGGGACAGGGGAGGAGGAGGTAGGAAACGTTGGGCTTCAGAAACCCAGAATTTGGGTGGGATTAAGGTCAAGGGTGGCAGCGCCAGGCGGGCGGGACAGGACCTAGGAAGCCAAGCTTGGGGGCTTGCAGCCAAGCCGGGGTCAAATGCGTCTGGTGCACCCAGATAACGGAAAAAGGTTAAGTGGCCAGGGTGTTAAGACAGTGCTTCTCAGTTTTGGCTGCAAAGTAGAATCAATCACCTGTGGAACGTCAAAATCCTGATGCCCAGGGCCTCATCCAAGATTCATGTTCTCAACCAGATTCATGATATCAGAAGCCCAGGGAGGGGTGGAATCCAGGAAGGGTAGTTTTAAAGACTCCTTAGGTGGTTCCAGTGTGCAGTAGAGGTTGAGAACCAGGGGTTGCAAGGGGAGGCAGAGAGCTGGTCCCAGGACCCACCAAGAGTGTGGAGCCTAGGAGTAAACCCTGGAGCTTGTTAGAAATGCAGACTCCCCTGGCCCCAGGTCAGCCCTAGGGAGTCAGCATCTGCATTTTTAAAGCAACAGCTTTACTATCAAAATTCACCCTTTTAAAGCATACGATTCCATGGGTGTTATAATTTTGTGCAGCTACCACCTCTATCTATCTGATTTCATTTCCCCATCCCAAAAAGAAACCCCATGCCCATTAACATTATGAGTCTGCATTCCCTGCTCCCTCAGCCCTGGGCAACCACACTTCCTATCTCCCTGGATTTGTTTTGGATGTTAGCATCTGCATTTGAACAGAATTCGTCAGCAAAGTACAGTTTGAGGAGCACCAGTGTGAGAGACCTAAAAAACCAGCAGCCCTCACTCCCCTCCCACACTTGTTGTCATGTAGACACGTGAGTGCTAGATTTTCTGCTTTTTCAAGAAAAGCCAGAACTCAGGATTTTTATGCAACATCTTCCACTTTTAAAAAGGTTGACAACTAATTCAGAATTTTGGAAGACACTGTTGGGCCAAGCAAATCCTGCCCCGCAGGCTGGATTCAGCCTCTTTGCTGCCACTTTTGTGACTTCTGATGGTCACCAGGTTCTTACCCACCCCCACCCAAATCCTTCCTATTCCAGCCATGGTCTATTTCTCCTTGATCTAGTTTCCATGGAACAACCATTTAGTAGCGTCCTCATAAAATCTTCTCACATATTATTCTTCCCCTTCTCTAAACTGACAATGCATTTATTGAGGACCTACTATGTGTTTGGTCCTTTATGCTTTTTGGGATCATTTATTTAAAAAAAAAAGATTTATTGATTCATGAGAGACACACACACAGAGAGGCAGAGACATAGACAGATGCAGAAGCAGGCTTCCCGCAGGGAGCCCAATGTGGGACCAGATCCCAGGATCCTGGGATCACGACCTGAGCCAAAAGCAGACACCCAACCACTGAGCCACCCAGGTGCCCCACTTTTTGGAATCATTTAAATCTTTACAACAATCTTTTTTTAAGACTAGGCTTCCCACCCAGCTCAGAGCCCCATGCAGGGTTCAAACTCACAACCTTGAATCTAAGAGTCAGCTGCCTAACTAACTAAGCCACCCAAGGGCACCCTTCATGACAGTCTTTCTGGCAGATATTGTTATCCTGGTTTTAAAGACCAGGAAACTGAAGCTCAGAGAGGTTAAGTAACTTTCCTGATGTTGCACAGCCACTCAGTGTCCAGCTGCTGGACATTTGTACCTGAGCCCTGTCCACTTCCTCATGCAGCTTCTACTTTACCTGCTGTATTTGCCTGCAACTTTTCATCTCCTTCTTCCTCTTCTGAACCTTCCCATTTGTCCCCATTTCTAGATACACCTCTGACTCTGTGAGCCTAGGACCTAGGTTTGCTGAGGAGTGTCATTTGCAAACACTCAGCCTTGTTTCCCCATAAGTACGCTCATTCTTCTCAAGTATGTGTCCTGATCTTCGGTTTGGAAAATGTGGCCAACATGAGTGAGCCATGCTCTATTTTAAGGCTGATTCATATTCAACTTGTGGTCAACTCCCTCCTTCGCTTGGTGTTTTTCTTGTTTATTTGTGTTGAGCTAAATTATGCTGTTAGGTTTTGTCACTAACAAACCCCTTGCACTTGTCTCCACTGAATTTCATCCTGGTTTCACCGGACCTTCTTCCTCCAACCTGTCCGACTGGAAGGTTGCTGCGGGTTTGGCCCCCTCCCAATCTTTATTTCCAAGTACTTCAGGCTTCAGGGAGCTGTCTCCACCTTCTCAGATGTCCCATCAGTCTCTCTCACTTCACTGCTCTGGAAATCTTAGATAGGCCTCCTGTGTGATGGTGCAGACAGGTGGGGGGAGGCAGAATCCATGCCCCAAAACTGGCGAGGGGGTTAGGATGGTTTGGCTGTGGCTGGGAGTGTCCCTTCCTGGTGGCCTTAGGTTGGAAGCGCCAGCCCGTGCCAGCTCCAGACCTAATCTGGCACCGGGAGGGGGTGTCAGGGTTGTGTGGGCCTCTCTTCAGATCAGAGAGATCCTCAGTCCTGGGAGCCCCTCTGGTAAGAGTCAGTACTGACCTCTTGGGACATCCCATTGTCTGAGTGCTGTGGAACCCCGGCTGGTTGGTTGCTAGGCATGGGCAAACAATGTAGTGTGACAGTTCGCCAGCCCGCCCCAGGGGCCTCCCCAGGCCACAAGGGTGTGGTTTGCAGTCTGGGTACATTCTGTACCCTCAATCCGGGGGCGGGTTTGTGGTTCCTGGTGCTGCAAAGCACAGCCCCGCCCAGGCCTTTCCTCTCCAGCTACAAAAACAAAGCTTAGACATCAAGAAGGGAGGAATTGAAACAGAGGCTGGCACTGTATAGCTGGTCCCCGATGACTCCAAGGCAGACCTGCCCCCTTCCCGTTCCCTGAAGGCGTCCCACTTGTGGAAGGCCAACAGTGTCACTGCTTCTCTACAACTGGCTTTTCACTTCTTTTCTCATGTCTCACTGAATGACTGCCTGAGCCCCTGAACAATTGCCCGGGTGTGGAGGGTGAGATGGGGAGGTGCAGAGCAGTGCTCTTTGGGGACCAGCTGGCACTGTCTTCCCCAGAGACCCCAAACCATGGGTTTCCTTTCTCTGGCAGGGATCCGTGGCTCCACATTCCTCTGTCCATTACTCTGCTGAGAGTCCTGGGTCTTTGGTATTAACATTAGTAGTAGTAGTAGTAGTAGTAGTAGTAGTACTAGTACTAATACTATTACCTAGCACCATTCACAGGCCCATGTAGTACTGGGTGCCTTTACCCTTTTCTGTGTAATCATCACAGCTACTTTGTGAAGGGATTGTTGCTGATACCTATTCACACTCACTGTGGGCAGGCACTGTTGCAAGCACTTGACACATCTCATTTAATCCCCACAACAATTGTAAGATAAATCCCTGTGCTATTATTATTTTATTTTTAAAGATTGTATTTATTTATTTATTTGAGAGAGAGAGCACAAGCAGGGGGAGGGGCAGAGGCAGAGGGAGAGGGAGAAGCAGACTCCCCACTGAACAGATAGCCCAACACAGTACTCCATGCCAGAATCCTGGGATCATGACCTGAGCCCAAGGCAGATGCTTGACCGACTGAGCCACCCAGGCGCCCCAGTCCCTGTGCTATTATCAATCACATTTTAAAGACAAGGAGACTGAGGCACAGAGAGGTCAAATACTGTGCCCACGGGTAGAATCAGAATTCAAACCCAAGGCTGCAGCACTGGAGAGTCCGTGATCCTTCCGCTGGCCTGGACCACTTCACTCCCCCCATATCCAGGACAATTCTGAGGACTTGACAGGTAGCACCTCTTAACAGTCTTTTCACTGGAGCATCAACTAGCTTAGGCCTCAGAGGGGAGAGAGTGTTCCCCGGAGAAGCTGGGAGGGGCAGGTGTGACCTTTGCTTCTATGTAGGGATTCCCCAGGACGCCCTGGGAACCAGGCCACACCCAGCTGTTGCTGGCAGTGTCAGCTCTGGAGTGGGGTAGGTGAATGAGTCTGTGTGTGCGTGTGTGCGTGTGTGCGTGTGTGTGTGTGTGTGTGTGTGTGTGTGTGCAGGTGCTCACATACAGACTGGAGGGGTGGGGAAGGAGGTGACCAAAGAAACTCCCCATCCCAGGGCTCTCTGGCACCCTCTTCAGGCGATGCACACTCACTGCCGCTCCTCTCTGAGTGACTAGTTTCAGCCACCTGAGAGGCTCTGTTTAGGGATCTGAAAACCCACCACCCTTCCCTGTGGGCTGCAAGCTCTGTGGACTAGGCCGCTGCTGAGTCTGTTTTCATTCTGTTCTATTCTTCTTTTCTATCATTTTAACCCCTTTGAAGTGTACAGTTCAGTGGTGGGAAGTAGATTCACACTCTTGGCCACCCATTCGCACTGTCCATCTCTAGAACTTCTCCATCAACCCAAACTGAGACTCTATACCCACTAAACAGGGATTCCCCTTTCCTTCCTCCCCTCAGCTCCTAGTGAGCACTAGGATACTTCCTGGCTCTAGGAATTTTACTATTCTCTGCAACCTCACACAAATGGAATCTTATGGTATTTGTCCTCTTGTGTCTGGCTTCTTTCACTTGGCATAATGTTGCCAGAGTACATCCATGTTGTGGCATATGTCAGAATTCCGTTCTTTTTTAAGGCTGAGTGGAACTCCACTGTACATGTACACCACATTTTGTTTATCCATTCATCCTTTGAGAGCCATTTGGATTTCCACCTTTTGGCTGTTGTGACTTAAGTGGTGAGCATGGGTGTACAAAAATCTGTCTCAGCACCTTCTCTAGGAAAATTCACAATCTATTACCAATGTTCCCCAGCACCAACTCTGGCGAACCTCTCCGGGCTTCATTTTCTATTTCTGCCCTGTGTCGTTATGGTCATACTCTCTCTCTTTGAGGGCATGTCAGTCTCCGGCTACCATCTTTGTCAGCTCCCTGAGTAACAGGACCACAGCTGCAATTGCCTTTGTGCAACCAATGGGGGACAGTGTCGTGCAGTGGTTAAAGGTGTGGGTCCTGAAAGGAGACTGTGGGAGTTTGAATCCTGGCTATCTCCTGTATAACCTGAGGCAAGCTACTTGGCCTCACAAAGCCTTAGTTTCTCCATCTGTAAAACGGGAGTGGAGATAGCCATATTCACCTCAGGAGATTATGAGGAACTAAGTGACACCATATACAGGGGCGCCTGGGTGGCTCAATTGGTGAAGCGTCCAACTCTTGATTTTGGCTCAGGTCATGATCTCAGAGTTGTGGGATCTGGGCCCAAGTCGGGCTCCACACTCAAAGCAGCATCTGCTTCTCCCTCTCCCTCTGCTCCTCCCACTGTTCGTGTTCTCTCTCTCTCTCTCATAATTAAATAAAATCTTAAAAGAAAAATAAATGACACCACATACAGAAAATCATCAGTACAATCCCTGGCACACAGTAAATGCTAAATAAATAGCTGTTATTTTTAAGTCCCCTTTCTCCCCTTCACTACCTTTTTTTGAAAACAGAACAAACAAAAACAAAACATCAAGGAGCTGGAGGGAGCCACCCTAGTCTGTCTTCCAGGGAGGGTTGGTGTTGAATTTAGAGACTTCCCTTCTCACCATCACTCACCCCCTTCCCTGTGTTGGTAGTCTGTTCAAGCTGATGCCCCTCCACTGGTGTGAAATGCTTTTGTGAAGTTCGTGTAAACAACATAGAGACTACAGAAATTGTTCTCTTTACTCCTGCAATCCAGCACATTGTAGCCATTGTGGGCTTGATAACCTGGAGGTCCTGTGGGGCTTCCATTCTGGCCAGAGAAGGCTGAGGAAAGCTGAAATTGCAGCTGGCTCTAAGAAACCTCTCCTCCACCCCTCGGGAACCTGTGACAGAGAGGACACATTGTTTATGGCTCCCAGGCTTGAAGAGAAGAAAGTAAGCCACCAGGCTCAGTTTTTTTTCCGTGCTTATCAGTCAAGATAGCCCTATCTGGTTAGTCCTGTTGCTTAAAGCGACATATTAATAGGGTCTATTAATAGAGTCAAAACCATCACTTCAGTCTACTCAATCATTCTCTAAACATTGATTGGGCACCTGTTACAAAGCTGGCGCTGTGGTATCCAGAGATAAGCAGAATGAGATCCCTGCCCTTGAGGCACCCAGGCCAAGAAAAGGCAACTCTTCGACTGCTCTGGGAGAGTTTGAAGAATGCCCTCCTAGGTCCTCCAGGAGGAGCCAGGCAACATTTTCCAGAGGCAGTGCTGGCTTTTGCGTTGACTCTTGAAAAATGAGTTTGTCAGAGCAAGAGGCATGGCAGGGAGGTGAGCACATTCCCCCAGGGGACACTTGTGCATCAAGGGTCTGAAACTGCTGTGGGTGCCAAAAGACATGCCACTGGCTGGCGGTGGCCGAAGCATGAAGAGCACAGGAAGGTGGTGAAGATGTGAGACAGGCAGGGCAGCGGGGCCCAGAGCATGGAGAGGTACTGTCTTATTGTTGGTATTTTCTTTGTGTTGTAAGGAATTTGGACTTTATCCTGTGGGTTTTCTACTTGTGCTTTCTGGAGTACTCAAGTTCCACAGAGTGGCCTCTTTGGGGCTAACCTAGTAGCCGCTAGGGGTGAGAAGGGTGGAAGGTGGAGGAGGACACTGGGTGGCTAGAGCTATAGGAGCTCCACCCTCTCCAGTGAGAGTAGTTCCACATTTACTTGTGTTAAAAGTTTAGTTTTTTGGTTTCAAAGATTATTTTTAAACTGACATTTATTTAAGAAAAAAATTTTTTTAGATTGGGAGAGGAAGGAGGGGCAGAGGGAGAGAGAGAGAGAGAGAGAATCTTAAGCAGGCTGGAGTCCAATGCATGGCTTGGCCTCATGACCCAGAGATCAGGACCTGACTCTTTGTTTCAGACACTTAACTGACTGAGCCACGGAGGTGCCCCGAAGTGCCACTGTTTTTATTTTTTATTTTTATTTTTTAAGACTTTATTGACTTATTCATGAGAGACACACAAAGAGAGGCAGAGACATAGGCCCGAAGGGAGCCTGATGTGGAACTCAATCTTAGGACCCTGGGATCACGACCTGAGCCAAAGGCAGACGCTCAACCACTGAGCCATCCAGGTGCCCCAAAGTGCCACTGTTTGTAAAACAAAAACAAAAACAAACAAAAACAAAAACAAAACAAAAAACACCACCTACACACAAGTTTGAAAACTGCTGCTGTGGACAATGGGCATATATCAAAGGATTTGGAGTACAGGAGTTGATCCATTTATCATAGATGATAGATGATAGATAGATAGATAGATAGATAGATAGATATTTGATGTCATATCCAAACACTCCAATATTTAGAGATCATGAATATGAGAAGGACCACGCACAGCAGACTGAGAACAAGCAACGTGTGAGGTAGGAAAAAACAAGAAACTGTGGGGGAGTCCCAAATAAGATGTGATGAAGAGTTTAGAAGAGTGAGTAATCAAGACGATAACTGGTGTTGAGAAGCCTAGCAGATTGAGGACAGACAATTGGCCATTGGAGTTGGTAACTCCGAAAGAACCAGGGGCCTTGACAAGAACAATTTGGTGAGTTGCCAGTGGGTCTCAAAGCCAGCTGGGCTGGGGGCCACCCTCTCCCAATAGCATGCCAACAGCAGTTGTGGCTAGGCCTTGCAGCTAGCCAGGCCAAGGGCCAGTGCTTCCTTCAGCACACTTACAGTAATCACAGCCCTGCCACAAAAGGATACTGCATGTAGCCCACAGAGGGGGACAGCCCTGCAGCACCTGGCTCTGGTGGCTGGGGGAGTATTGTCCTTCTGGGCCTCAAAAGGACATCTCCTAACTCTAAGACTACCCTTTTCAAGACAAAGAGATCTACCTGAACTACTTAATACACAGAAACAAACACAGAGAGTTAGGTGAAATGAGAAAACAGATGAATATGTTCCAAATTAAATAACAAGATGAAACTTCAGAAAATGAATGCAATGAAACAGAGATAGGCTATCTACCTGATTGAAGATTCAAAGCAATGGTCATAAAGATGATTACTGCACTGAGGAGAAGAATGTGTGAACACAGGGAGAACTTCAACCAAGAAAGTAGCAATCAGAACTAAAGAATACAATGACAGAAATGAAAAATATAAGCTAGAGGGAATAATAGCAGATTAGATGATACAGAAGAATGGATCAGGAATCTGGAAGACAAGATAGTGGAGATTACTCAAATTGAACAGCAAACATAAAAAAAGAATTGTTTATGAAGTAAGTCAGTCGGAGAAGGACAAACATTATATGTTCTCATTCATTTGGGGAATATAAATAATAGTGAAAGGGAATATAAGGGAAGGGAGAAGAAATGTGTGGGAAATATCAGAAAGGGAGACAGAACGTAAAGACTGCTAACTCTGGGAAACGAACTAGGGGTGGTAGAAGGGGAGGAGGGCGGGGGGTGGGAGTGAATGGGTGACGGGCACTGGGGGTTATTCTGTATGTTAGTAAATTGAACACCAATAAAAAATAAATTAAAAAAAAGAATTGTTTAAAAAAATATTTTATTTATTTATTTATTTATTTATTTATTTATTTATTTGAGAGAGAGAGAACACAAGCAGGGGGGAGGGGCAGAGAGAAAGGAGAGGGAGCCTGATATGGGGCTTGATTCCAGGAAGCTGGGATCACAACCTGAGCCAAAGGTAGATGCTTAACTAACTGAGCCACCTAGGTGGACCAAAAAAGGAATGTTTAAAATGAGGATAGTTTAAGGGACCTCTGGGACATCAAGCATATTAACATTCACATTATAGGGGTCCCAGAAGAAGAGACAGAAAATGGTGCAGAAAAGTTATTTGAAGAAATTACTTTTGCAAACTTCCCTAACCTGGAGAAGAAAACACATCCAGGTCCAGGAAACACAGTGTCCCAAATAAGACAAACCCAAAAATATCCAGATGAAAACATATTATAATTAAAATGTCAAAAGTTAAAGAGAGAATCTTAAAAGCAACGGGAGAAAAGTAATTAGTTATACCTGAGAGAACTCCACAATACTTTCATCAGTTTTTTCAGCAGAAATTTTGCAGGTCAGAAAAGAGTGGCATGATATATTCAAAGTATTGAAAGGAAAAAAATTATAACCAAGAATACTCTACCTGGAAAGATAATTATTCACAATTGAGGGGGAGATAGTTTCCTGGACAGTCAAAATCTAAAGGAGTTCATCACCACTAACCCAGCTATATAAGACATATTAAAGGAACTTCTTTAACTAGAAAAGACCAAAGCCAGAAATAGGAAAATATATCAAAAATCCCATTGGTAAAGGCAAATATATAGTAAAGGTAGTAGATCAACCACTTGTAAAGCTAATCTGAAAGTTAAAAGACAAAAATTATAAAATCAACCATATCTACAATAATTTGTTAAGAGACATGCACAACACAAAAAGATGTAAAATATGACATCAAAACCATAAAACGGGGGGAGGGGGAGTAAAAGTATAGTGCTTTAGAATGTGTTCAAACATAGGGGTTCCTAGGTGGCTCAGCTAGTTGAGTGTCTGCCTTCAGCTAAAGTCATGATCCCAGGGCCCTGGGATCTCAGGGTCCTGGAATCCGAGCCCAGCGTTGGTCTCCCTGTCTAACTAGGAGTCTGCTTCTCCCTCTCCCTCTGCTCCTCCTGCTCATGCTTGCATTCTTTCTCTCTCAAAATAAATAAATAAATAAAATCTTAAAAAAAGAATGTGTTCAAACTTAAGTGATCACCAACTTTAAACAGACTGCTATACACATAGGTTGTTATACATGAACTTCATGATAACCGCACACCAAAAACCTTTTTTTAAAATAATAAATTTATTTTTTATTGTTGTTCAATTTACCAACATACAGAATAACACCCAGGGCTCATCCCGTCAAGTGCCCCCCTCAGTGCCCGTCACCCATACACCCCCACCCCCCGCCCTCCTCCCCTTCCACCACCCCTAGTTCGTTTCCCAGAGTTAGGAGTCTTTATGTTCTGTCTCCCTTTCTGATATTTCCTACCCATTTCTTCTCCCTTCCCTTCTTTAATAGGTACGAAAAAAATAAAGGGAAAAGAATCCAAACATAACACTAATGAAAGTCATCAATTTGTGAGGTAATAGAGCAAGAGAACTACAAAAATGACCAGAAAATAATGAACAAAATGGCAGCAAGTGCATACCTCAATTTTATTTTCAATGTAAATGGACTAACCACTCCAACCAAAAGACATAGAGTGGCTGAATGGATTTTTAAAAAAGAAAAATCCATTTGTATGCTCCTTACAAGAGATTCCCCTCAAATCTCAAACATGAACAGACTGAAAGTGAAGAAAAAGATACTCCATGCAAATAGACGCAGAAAGCTGGAGTAGCAATACTTATATCACACAAGAATGACTCTAAATCATAGGGTGTAACAAGAGACAAACAAGGGCATTACATAATGACAAAGGGATCGATCCAACAAGAAGATGCTAACACTTGCAAATATTTATGCACCTAACCTAAAAGCACCTAAATACATAAAGCAAATATTAACAGGCACAAAGGGAAAGATGGGCAGGGATACAATAACAGTAGGGGCCTTTAATACGCCACTTACATCAATAGGTAGATCATCCAGACAAAAAATTAATAAGGAAACAGTGGCCTTAAACAAACATTAGACCAGATGGACTTAATAGACATATACAGAACATCTCATTTAAAAACAGCAGAGTATGTATGATTTCACTCATATGTGGATTTTAAGAAACAAAATTGATGGACAAAGAAAAAAGGAGACAAACCAAAAAACAGACTCTTAACTCTAGAGCACACACTGATAGTCACCAGAGAGAAGGTGGGTAGGGCGATGGGTAAAACAGGTGACGGGAATTAAAGAGTATACTTATCATGATGAGCACTGAGTAATGTATAGAATTGTTGAATCAGGGGTGCCTGGGTGGCTCAGTGGTTGAGTGCCTGCCTTTGGCTGAAGTCGTGATCCCAGGGTCCTGGGATCAAGTTTCCCATCAGGGTCCCCTACAGGGACCCTGCTTCTCTCTCTGCCTATGTCTCTGCCTTTCTGTGTGTCTCTCATTAATAAATAAATAAAATCTTTTTAAAAAATTGTTGAATCATTATATTGTACACCTGAAACTAATATAACACTGTATGTTAATTATAAGATTTTAAAAATTAGCTAATTAATTAAATTTAAAAGAGCTTAATTAATTAATTTTGAAACAGCAGAATACACATTCTTCTCAAGTGCACATGGAACATTCTCCAGGATAGAGCATGTTAGGCAACAAGACAAATCTCAATAAATTTAAGAAGACTGTAATCAAATCAAGCATCTTTTCCGACAACTACACTATGAAACTAGAAATTAATTTTAAGGAAAAAACTGGAAAAAACACAAAATGTGGAGACTGAACAACATGATTCTAAATAACCGATGGGTCAATGAAGAAATTAAAAAGGAAGTAAAGAAATTACCTTGAGACAAATGAAAATGAAAACACAACATTCCAAAATCTCTAAGACACAGCAAAAGCAGTTCTAAGAGGGTAGTTTATAGCAATACAAGAAACATCACCTCAAGAAGCAAGAAAAATCTCAAATAAACAATCTAACCTCACACCCAAAGGAACTAGAAAAAGAAAAAACAAAATCCAAAGTTAGTAGGAGAAAGAAATAATAAAGATCAGATTGGAAAGAAGCGAAATAGAAAAACACAGAAAAATCCATTAAAACTGAGAGCTGATTCTTTGAAAAGTTAAATGAAATTGATAAACCTTTAGCCAGACTCATAAGAAAAAAAGAAAGAAGGCCCAAATAAATTAATCAGAGATGAAAGAGAAGTTACAACCAACACCACAGAAATGCAGAGGATCATCAGAGACTACCACAAAAAAACTATAGGCCAATAAATTGGACAACCTAGAAGAAATGGATAAATTCCTAGAAACATACAATCTTCCAAAACAGAATCAGGAAGAAATAGAAAATCTGAACATATAGATTACTAGTAATGAAATGGGATCAGTAATTTAAAAACCAGATGGCTTCACAGGTGAATTCAACCAAACCTTTAAACAAGTGTTAATACTTGTCCTTCTCAAACCATGGCAAAAAAATTTAAGGGGAAGGAGTGCTTCCAAACTCATTCTATGAGGCCAGCATCACCCTGATATTTAAACCAGATGAAGACACTGTGAAAGAAAAAGAAGGAAGGAAGGAAGGAAGGAAGGAAGGAAGGAAGGAAGGAAGGAAGGAAGGAAGGAAGGAAGGAAGAAAGAAAGAAAGAAAGAAAGAAAGAAAGAAAGAAAGAAGAAACGAAGAAAGAAAGAAAAGAGAAAGAAAAAGAAAGGAAAGAAGGAAGAAAGTTACAGGTAAATATACATGATGAGCATAGATGTAAAAGTCTTCAACAAAATATTAGCAAACTGTATCTAACAATACATTAAAAGGATCATCCACAACAATCAAGGAGGATCTATTCCAGGGATGCAAAGATGGCTTAATACCTACAAATTAATCATCATGATTCACCACATTAGCAAAATAAAGGATAAAAATCATGATCCTCTCAGTAGATGCAGAAAAAGCATTTGAGGGGCCTCTGGGTTGTGCAGTAAGTTAAGCATTTGACTCTTGGTTTCTGCTAAGTTTGTGATCTCAGGGTTGTGGGATAGAGCCCCACACCAGGCTCTGTGCTCAGCAGGGAGTCTGCTTGAGATTTTTTTCCTCTCCTTCTCCCTCTCCCTCTACCATTTCCCCTATTTCTCTCTCTCTCTCTCTCTCAAATAAATATTTTTTAAAAAGCATTAGACAAAATCCAACATCCATTCATGATAACAACACTCAACAAAGTGAGTATACAGGGAACATACTTCAACATAATGAAGACTATATAACAGACCCACAGCTAACATCACACTTATTTTTTTTTAATTTTTATTTATTTATGATAGTCACACAGAGAGAGAGAGAGGCAGAGACACAGGCAGAGGGAGAAGCAGGCTCCATGCACTGGAAGCCCGACGTGGGATTCAATCCTGGATCCCCAGGATCGCGCCCTGGGCCAAAGGCAGGCGCTAAACCGCTGCGCCACCCAGGGATCCCTAACATCACACTTACTGATGAAAAGCTCAATGCTTTTCCTGTACAATTAGAAACATGACAAGGATGTCCACTCATGACATTTTTATTCAACATAGTATTGGAATCCTAGTTACAGCAAGTAGGCAAGGAAAAGAAATAAAAGGCATCCAAATTGCTAAAGATCAGGTCAAACTTTCACTATTTGCAGGTGATATGACACTATATACAGCAAACCTAAAGATTCCACCAAAAAACAATTAGACCTGATAAATGAATTCAGAAAAGGTCCCAGGATACAAAATCAGTATGCAAAAATCTGTTGCATTTTTATACACTAATAATGAAGCAGCAGAAAGAGAAATTAAGAAAACATTCCCATTTACAATTGCATCAAAAAGAATAAAATACCTAGGAATAAATTTAACCAAGGAGGTGAAAGACCTGTACTCTGAAAACAGTGACATTGATGAAAGAGATTGAAGGTGACAAAATAAATGGGAAGATATCCCATGCTCAAGGATTGGAAGAATTAATACTGTTAAAATGCCCATACTACTCAAAGCAATCTACAGATTCTATCAAAATACCAATGGCGTTCTTTCCAGGACTAGAACAAATAATCCTAAAACTCATATGAAACCACAAAAGACCCTGAATAGAAAAAGCAGTCTTGAGAAAGAAAACCAAAGCTGGAGGTTATCATACTCTCAGACTTCAAAATATACTACAAAACTAGAGTGATCAAAGCAGTATGGTACTGGCACAAAAATAGACACATAGATCAATGGAATGGAATAGAAAGCCCAGAAATAATCCCACACTTACATGGTTAATCTATGACAAAAGGGGCAAGAATATGCAATGGGGGAAATACAGTCTCCTCAATAAATGCTGTTGGGAAAACAGGACAGCTGCATGCAAAAGAATGAAACTGGGCTATTTTCTTACACCATAAATAATAATAAACTCAAAAAGATTAAAGACCTAAATGTGAGACCTGAAACCATAAAAATCCTAGAAAAAAAAAACCATCAGGAGTAAGCTCTTTGATGGTGGTCTCAATAATATTTTTTTGAATCTGTCCCCTCAGGCAAGGAGAACACAAACAAAAATAAACCAACTACACTAAATTGAACTAGAAAGCTTTTGCGGGGCACCTGGGCAGCTCAGTCAGCTAAGCATCTAACTCAGGCTCAGGTCATGGTATCAGGATCCTGTGATGGAGCCCCACATCCAGCTCCATGCTTAGCAGGGAATCTGCTCTTCCCTTTCCCTCTGGCCCTCCCTACGGCTAGTGCTTGCTCTCTCTCTCTCTTCTCTCTCTCTTACACACACACACACACACACACACACACACACACACACATAAATAAATAAATAAAATCTTTAAAAAATAAAAAGCTTTTGTATAGTGAAGGAAATCATCAATAAAATGGAAAGGCAACATACTGAATGGGAGGATATATTTGCAAGTAATATATTTGATAAGGGGTTAACATCTAAAATATATAAAGAGTTCCTACAACTCAATATCAAAGAAACCAAAACAGTCCAACTAAAAAATGGACAGAGGACTTGAACAGACATTTTCCAAAGAAGACATCCAGATGGCCAATGGACACACGAAAAGATGCTCAACATCAATCATCATCACAGAAATGTCAGTGAAAACCACAAGGTATCACCTGCACTGAAATGACTATTATTAAAAAGACAAGAAATCACAAGTGTTGGCAAGGATGTGGAGAAAAGGGAACCCTTAGGCAGTGTTGGTGGGAATGTAAATTGGCGCAGCTACTATGGAAAATAATATGGAACTTCCTCCAAAAATTAAAAGTGGAACAACCATAGGATTCAACAATTCTACTTTAGGTATTTGTCTCAAGAAAACAAAAAACAGTAATTCGAAATGATATATCATTCCTACGTTCAACGCAGCATTATTTACAATAGCCAAGATGCAGAAGCAACCTAAATGTCTATTAACAGATAAAAGGATAAAGAGGATGTGGTAGGGACACCTGGGTGGCTCAGTGGTTGAGCGTCTGCCTTTGGCTCAGGGCATGATCCCGGGGTCCTGGGATCCAGTCCCGCATTGGGATCCCTTTCAGGGAGCCTGCGTCTCCCTCTGCTTATGTCTCTGCCTCTCTCTGTGTATCTCTCATGAATAAATAAATAAAATCTTTTTTTTTAAAAGTGGATGTGGTAAATATATACAATGGAATAGTACTTGGCCATAAAAAATGAAATTGTGCTCTATGTGACATGGATAGACCTAGAGTGTATTATGCTAAATGAAAGAGGCCATACAGAGAAAGACAAATACCATATGATTTCACTTACGTCTGGAATCTGAAAAACAAAACAAATTGAACAAACAAAACAGAGATACAGAGAACAAACTGGAGGTTGCCAGAGAAGAGGAGGGTGGGGGGAAAAATGAAATTGATAAAGGGGATTAAGAGGTACAATCGTCCAGTTATAAAATAAATAAAACACAGGATGTAATCTACAACATGGGGAATGTAGTCAGTAATATTTTAACAACTTTGTATAGTGACAGATGGTAACTAGACTTATTATGGTGGCCATTTCATAATGTACATAAATATTAAATCACTGTATTGTATGCCTGGAATTAAAATTATATGTCAATTTTTCTTCAATTTTGTTTTTTTTAAAGATTTTATTTATTCATGAGAGACACAGAGAGAGAGGCAGAGACATAGGCAGAGGGAGAAGCAGGCTCCCCATGGGGAGCCTGATGCGGAACTCGATCCCAGGATCCCGGGATCACGACCTGAGCAGAAGGCAGACACTCAACCATTAAGCCGCCCAGGTGCCCCTTCACTGGGTTTTTATGAAGAATGAGTTCATTCATTGAAAGTGTTTTTTTTTTTTTTTTTGAAAGTGTTTTGAACAGTACTGGTTCCTGATTGCACTCCAGAGTGAAGTTTGAGAATCGGCTATCATTTCTGTATGTTTTAAGGGTCACTGAATTTTAAAAAATATGTATTTAAGAGAAATAACCACTTCATGGAAAAAAGCACCTATAAACTTCTGAGCACTGTCGGTTCTTTTTTTTTAAAGATTTTATTTATTTATTCATGAGAGACACACAGAGAGAGAGGCAGATATACAGGCAGAGGGAGGAGCAGGCTCCATACAGGGAGCCCAATGTGGGACACAATCCCGGGACTCCAGGATCACGCCCTGGGCCAAAGCCAGGCGCTAAACCGCTGAGCCACCCAGGGATCTCCCTGAGTACTGTCAGTTCTGATGGGACTGGTCATTGTGCTAATCAGGACCACAGAGAAGGGCATTCATTATGATCCAAACCATCCACTAGCCAGTGTGTGGCAGTGTGAAATGGACAGTCCTGCATTGCTCATCAAATGGAAAATCAACTAGCTAAGCAGTGGTCCTATCAAACCTTCTATCTGGCTTGCCCTTGAACTTCTTACTATGTTAAATTAACATTCAGGCTACCCTAGTCTACAGGGGCATCTCTGCCAGTTTAGAAGCTTGGTAATTGCAGGAACCTCCCTCCTATGGCCAAGGACTAGAAATGTCTTGTTAGTGGCCCAGTACAGGCAGATCTGCAGCAGCAAAGGGATGAGCACATCCTCCAGTATCTGCTAAGATCACTAGACTGGCTCACAGAGCTGGGAAATCCATAGGATGGAAGGGAGTGGACAGAGGCCACGACAAGAGTGGTCAGAAGCATGTGCCCAAGAACCGCCAAAGCTGGAAGGGCCCTTAAAGATCCCCTAATCTTTCTATCTTTAGAGATTAAAAAACTAGTGTCAGAGAGGGGACAGGACTGGTCCAACATTGACCAGCCACTCAAGTAGTGGGTCAAGGGACAGAGCTTGGGGCTCCTATGTTTTCTGTAGGGTCTTCATGCTTTTTCCAGAGATCACTCTGCCTTCCCGGCCCCTCAAATCCTTCACCTGTGAATCAAGGTTAGCTGGGATGCAGCTCCCTTTGAAAAGAATTAATCTCTTCTATGCAACCCTTTCTTGGTCCATAGACATAACATGACATTTAAAATATTAAAAAATATTTTTTTATTTATTCATGAGAGACACACAGTGACAGGCAGAGACATAGGCAGAGGGAGAAGCAGGCTCCCTGTGGGGAGCCTGATGCAAGACTTAATCCCTGGACCCTGGGATCACGACCTGAGCCCAAGGCAGACACTCAATCGCTGAGCCAACCAGGCATCCCAATGGCCCTGTTCTTATAGCACGTGGTACGGACATTAGCAAACAGCAGAACCAGCTGGAACCTTGGATGGATGAAGGATGGTTCTGACGTGTGGTCAGCGGCCAGAGTCTTCAGTTCTAGAATGATTAAATCAAGCTGCTTGCAATGCATACGGAGATGAGGATGGTGGCGAGAGGTGGGGATGGGGGCAATGCAAGAAAGTGAGGCCCCCCTCCCAAGGCCCAAGACAAATGATACCTGGCTGGGATAGAAGGATGGAGGGGAGTGTCTTTGACAAGCAGACCAGAGGGGAGCCCTGGGAAGCTGCTGGAAGGATATAACAGGGGATAAGGGAGGGGTGGTTGGGAATGGGAGAGAGTGAGTGAAGCCTGGCAGTTACGGAATTATTCCAACTTCACCTTTTCTCAGAAAAGTCATTGTCTGCTTACAAGGACGCACAAGGTAAGTCAGGGCAGGATACATGAAAGCTCGCAAAGCAAAGGCAGCCAGAAAGCCAAGCCAAGAATAAGGGTAGAAATGCATACTATAAAAGCCTCTGCTCCCACCAGGGGTGGGTCTCAAAGTTGGCCATAAGCTTTCCAGCAGCCAACAGGAAAGGGGAAACCTTGTCATTATACAATTCACAATGTCCAGAAGATAAAAACAAACTCGTTGCTCAGAAGGGCAAGTGTTCTTAGTACTAAGATCAGACAGGAATTCCTCCCGGGGGTCCTCAGAGAGGATGCTGTGGGATACAATGAACGACATCCTTGACAACATCCTTACAATAGCGGTAGCAACGTGTTTCAAAGGGCTGTTTTTCCTAAGGACCCGCAGAATCAACAGCCTGTATCCCACTGTAGCCAGGCAATTTGGAGCTGAAAATAGCGCATCAAGGTGCAAATCAGTACATCTAGTATGTTCACACTGGTGGGAAAAAAGAGGGTTATATATGGGCATGCATATGCATAGAACTTTTCTGGAAGGATAAAATGGTAACAGTGGTGGCCTCTAGGGAGAGGAAGTGGAGGACACTGGCCTGGGATAGGAAAGATATTTCCTTTTTTTGGCGTATACCATTTTGTACCACCTAGATTTTTGTTAACTGTTTTTTTTTTAAGGATTTTATTTATTTACTCATGAGAGACACACAGAGAGAGGCAGAGACATAGATAGAAGGAGAAGCAGACTCCCTGCGAGAAGCCTGATGCAGGATTTGATCCCCAGACCCTGAGATCACACCCTGAGCCCAAGGCAGATGCTCAATCACTGAGCCACCCAGGCGCCCCTGTTAACCAGGTCTTATTTTTTCAGTAAAATTTGAGTTACTGAATTTTACTTCCAATTTTAGTTACTGCGAGAAAAATCAACCTCGTGGACAATCAACTCAGTTTCCTTGGCGGGGATGCATGACTGCTTATTTTTCCTTCCACTATTGATTTGTCAGAGAAATGAAAAACTGGTAAGGAAATGGCGGCTATGGGGAATTTAAGATAGCTGTTGCACAGAACGTACTTACACTTTCAGATTATTCCCTGTTTATCTGAAATTCAAATTTATCTGTGCATCCAGGATTTTTTTTAACTTTAAAAAATTGATATAATTGACATCGAACGTTCTAGTGGTTTCAGGGGCACAACATAATGATTCAATACATGTGTATACACTGCAAAATGATCACCACTGTAAGTCTAGTTACTATCAATCTGGTATATCTCACTATGCTTTAAAAAATTTAGAAGATTTTTAAATTTGTGATTATTAGTTTTAAATATTTTATTTATTTACTTTAAAGATTTTATTTATTCGTAGAGAGAGGCAGAGAGGCAGAGACATAGGCAGAGGGAGAAGCAGGTTCCCTAAGGGGAGCCTCACACTCAACGTGGGACTTGAACTCACAGCCCTGAGATCAATAGTTGAGTGCTCCACTGACTGAGCCAGCCAGACATCCTCGAGAAGATTATTTAAATTAAATAGATTTGGCATACAACTTTCATATTTTTTAAGTCCACTATGCCGGGATACCTGAGTGGCTTAGCGGTTGGGCGTCTGCCTTCAGCTCAGGGCATGATCCTGGAGTCCTGGGATCGAGTCCTGCATCAGGCTTCCTGCATAGAGCCTGCTTCTCCCTCTGCCTGTGTCTCTGCCTCTCTCTGTGTCTCTCATGAATAAATAAAAAAAATCCACTATGCCAATCGAAGGCTTTTAATTGGAGTATTTAGACTCCAATTACATCAAATGTAATTATTTGCTAGATATCCTGGAGATCAAGACCACCATTTTATTGTTTGTTTCCTGTTTGTTCTGTTTTTGTTTCTTTCCCTTTACTGCCCGTGTGTTGCTTTTACCATTTGTAGAGTTCTCTTTTATTTTATTATTATTGTTATTATTTTTTTAGAATTCTCTTTTAATTCTAGGCACATGTCAGAAGGCATTGCGGGTTCAGTTCCAGACCACTGCAAATAAAGTGACTATCACAATAAAGCGAGTCAAATGAATTTTTTGGATTTCCTGGTGCATATAAAAGTTATGTTTACACTAAATTGGAGTCTATTAGGGGTGCAATAGCATTATGTCTAAGAAAAAAGTACACATCTGAATTTAAAAAGTTTGTTGCTAAAAGTCTAACCACCATCTGATCTTTCAATGAGTCATAATCACTGATTACAAATCATGATAACAAAAAAAATCATCATAACAAATAATTACAAAGAAAAAGTCTGAAATATTGGGAGAATTGCCAGAATGTGACACACAGACACTAAATGACCATATACTATTGGGAAATTGGCACCTGTAGATCTGCTCCACGTAGAGTCTCCACAGAACTTCAATGTCCTCAAAGCAAAATAAAGCAAAGCACAATAAAAAAAAAAGTATGTCTGTATCTATAGTGCTTTGGGATGCATCTCTCTGTACAACATTTTTAGTGATTCCTCTAGGCATGATATAAAATATGCATAGTTTATCACAGCCTACTGCTGCTATCTGTGTCTTACCATTTGGAGTGAAACCTTGAAACCTTATCTCCCTTTATGTCTCTTTACCCACCTTCATTCATAATTGTCTTTTATCCTATTTCTTATTTTTTTCTAGATTTATTGAAGGATAATTGACCAACATATAATTATTTTAAATATTCTATATTAATGTGTCTCAGTGTAGATTACATTTAGTTTTATCCTGCTTGGGGTTCACTCAGCTTCTCCAATCTGTTGGTTTATGATTATTTTGGTTTTGGGGGGGTATTTTTGTTTTGCCAAATTTAGGAAGTTTTCGGCCATTATTTCTTCTAGTACCTTTCTAGCCTCATGCTCTTTCTCCTCTCCTTCTAGAACTCTGAGGTAATGATTGTTAGATTTTGTTGTTGTTCTTAGAGTCATACTAGTCCTCAAGTTTCTTTCTTTTTTCCTTTACATTTATATTCTCTCCGGTATTCAGAATGAGTCACGTCTGTTGCTCTATCTTCAAGGTCACTCACTAAGACTTCCCTCCGGCTAACTCCATTCTGCTGGTGAGCCTAGCTATTTGGATTTTTGTTGTGGTTTTTTTTTTTTTTGGTATTTTTCAGTTCTAAAATCTCCAATTGTCCTTTTATATCTCTATTTCTTTGCTGAGACAATCTATTTTTTTTTTTTACTGGTTTCAAGTGTGTTCATATTTGCTCATTGAAACAGTTTTATGATGGTTGCTTTAAAATCTTTGTCAGATGATTCTAATATCTTTATCATCCTGGGGTTGGCATCTACTGATTGCCTCTTCTCGGTGAGCCTGAGATCCTCCTGGTTCTTGGAAAGACAAGTCATTTTTTATGGCAGCTTGGACATGCGGGGTATTATGAGACTCTGGATCTTACTTAAAGTTTCTATTTCAGCCAGCTTCCTCAGACACCATGACAGTGAGAGAAGAGAGATGTGGTCTCATGATGAGCCAGGTGAAATAGAAGTCCAGGATTCCCATTCAGGCTCCAGTAACACCCAGAAGCTGAACAGGAGTGGGAGTTCAGGATCCCCATGAGGCCCTCCCTTTGAGGGACGGGAGTACTCCTACTTGACTACACAGAGTGAGGGGCCTTGTTAGGGCCTGGTTGTGAAAGCCAGGGGCCCATGCTAGGCCTTTTCTGAAACTTCCTTGGTGGGAGGTTGGGGACACCTCCTTACAGCTTAGTGAGAGTAGAAATATTGGCTTCCCGCTGAGTCTTTGCTGGCTGGGGGCAGGTAGAGCTGGTTTTCTTTGCAGTATCTGGTTGCCCTAGAGCAGTTATTGTCTATAAGTTTTCTGTCTTGTTAGGCTGCTTCCTTCCTGTTCCTTTGCCTAGAAAGAGCCAGATTTTGTCAGGGCTTCTTTTGTCTGAGGCCCTTTGGTTGTTCTGGGTGGCCTGTGTCTCCAGTGCCCAGTCTAGGATATGCAAGGCAAAAAAAAAAAAAGTAGAAAATCACCATTATGCTGTTGCTCAGGTCATATGGACCCTAGCTACTCTGTCTTCCTCTCTCCATCTTTCAGAGTCTTATTTTTTTAAAGATTTTTATTTATTGGGGCACCTGGGTAGCTCAGTGGATGAGCGTCTGCCTTTGGCTCAGGTCATGATCCTAGGGTCCTGGATTTGAGTCTCACATTGGGCTCCCCACAGGGAACCTGCTTCTCCCTCTACCTATGTCTCTACCTCTCTGTCTGTGTCTTTCATGAATAGATAAATAAAAATCTTTTTTGAAATATCTTTAAAAAAGATTTTATTTATTTATTTGAGAGAGAGAGAAAGTGAGAGACAGAGCAGGAATGAGGGGAGAGGCAGAGGGAGAGGGAGAAGCGGACTCCCCGCTGAGCAGCAAGCCCAAAACAGGACTCAATCCCAGGACCCAGAGATCATGACCTAAGCCAAAGGCAGACACTTAACCAACTGAGCCACCCAGGTGCTCCCAGAGTCTTATTTTTAAAATTATAGAATGCTCTGTGTTTGACATCCTGCATTTTTATTTTCTAAGGCTGGCAACCCTACCCGGGATCCCTATTACTCTTGTTGAGGCCATGAAGACAATGTGGGAATTTTGGATGCTTTTTCAACTACAAGGAATGGAATAATAAGGTTTGCTCAGTCCCTATTAATTAATAAAATTCTTTTTTGAGAGAGAGAGAATTCATCTGAACAGCCAATTTTTTTGCACATTTCTGTTAATCAAAGTTTTATTGTACTTCTAGAACCGTGGCCAACTTCCCTTCCCATATATTTGCCAGTGACATTGAGTTTGTGCTAATGAGGCCCTCTGCTGTCTGCAGAGAGAAGGGCAATTCCATAAATCTGGCCGCTGTAGCAAATTTCACTGCAGTGGAACAAGGTGGATCCGGAGTTCATAAATTACATTCAATGATTAGTGCAGCCGATCCCCAAACTTTGGGGAGCTAGGATGCCCTAGCTCTGTTTGACTCCAGAATACTCTTTCTCTCTTCACATAGATGTGTAGTGACATAGGTTAAAAATGAAGGCTACGCCAAAGTCCATTTTTGACATTTAGTAACAAGCTCTCCCCTTAGCACCCAAATTAGTGTCTCGGGGCTTCATTGGAGCAGGCCTGGGCATGGCAGCCCATCCTATTTGCCAGAGAGAGACAGGACTCACAGTGGCCAAGCTAGGACATGGGGTTGTGCTAGTGTGGAAATTTCCAGGGCCCTTTACTCTGCCAGACTAAGAGGGCAGTAGAACAGTATTAGAGCTAGGGAGGCAGGCAGGCCTCAACCTTTGGAAATAGGATGGCTATGCCTTCAGCATCGACTTCGGCTCCATCCAGGCCTTTGCTTGACAGCGTCCTGAGTAGGAGCATGAAAGGAGGCAGTGGGAGTTGACCTTGTCTCTCAGCGGAGGAAGGAAGTCTGTCAAAGGGAACATGTTGGGGCACCAGGGTGGCTCAGTGGTTGAGCATCTGCCTTTGGCTCAGGTCGTGATCCCATGGTCCTGGGATCGAGTCCTGCATCAGGCTCTCCACAGGGAGCCTACTTCTCCCTCTGTCTATATCTCTGCCTCTCTCTGTGTCTCTCATGAATAAATAAATAAAACCTAAAAAAAGGGGGGGCATGTTGCATATTCTCAGGAGGCCCCAAGAAGGACTGCAGGACACAGCTACTCTCTCCACTAAAAAGCTCTCCAGCTTTTCCCTCCCATCCTCCAACCCATGGGAACCGAGTGACAGTGAGCACTGACTCTTTGCTTTTCCCAGCAGGGAGGAACGAGGAGAACTCATGCCTCTCAAGTGCCAGGAACTATATCAGGGGCTTGATAGAGTTTCTATCACTATTCCCAGCAGCCCTACTACTAATAATGGTGACACTGCCATCAACTGAGGGCTGGATTATATGTCAAGCACTGTTCAAAGCATGTTGCAAGAGTCTTTTCATTTCATCCTCACACCACTACCACAAGGCCTATGCTGTTACTGCCCTTTCCTTTTTTTTCTTTTATTTTAAAAAATATTTAAATTCAATTTGCCAACATACAATAACACCAAGGGCTCATCCCATCAATTGCCCTCCTTAGTGCCTGTCATCCAGTTACCCCATTCCTCTTCTCACTCGCCTTCTGCTACCCTTTGTTTCCCAGAGTTAGGAGTCTCTCATGGTTTGTCTTCCTCTCTAATTTTTCCCCACTCCTATTTCCCCATTTCCCTTATGGTCCCTTTCACTATATCTTATATTATATTCCACATATGAGTGAAACCATATGATAATTGTCTTTCTCCAATTGACTCATTTCACTCAGCATAATGCCCTCCAGTTCCATCCATATCCAAGCAAATGGTGGGTATTCATTCTTTCTGATGGCTGAGTAATATCCTACTGTGTATATATACCACCTCTTCTTTATCCATTCATCTGTCAAAGGGCATTGAGGCTTCTTCCACAGTTTGGCTATTGTGGACGTTGCTGCTATGAACATTGGAGAGCGGGTGTCCCGGCGTTTCACTGCATCTGTATCTTTGGGGTAAATACCCAGTAGTGCAATTGCTGGGTCGTAGGGTAGCTCTATTTTTAGCTTTTTGAGGAACCTCCACACTGTTTTCCAGAGTGGCTTCACTAGTTTGCCTTCCCTTCAACAGTGCAAGAGGGTTCCCCTTTCTCCACATCTTCACCAACATTTGTTGTTTCCTGTCATGTTAATTTTAGCCACTTGCACCAGTGTGAGGTGGTATCTTATTGTGGTTATTTTTAAAAAATATTTTATTTATTCATTCATGAGAGACACAGACACAGGCAGAGGGAGGAGAAACAGTTTCCACGCCGGGAGCCCAATGTGGGACTTGATCCCGGGACCCCAGGATCACACCCTGAGCCAAAGGCAGATGCTCAACCGATGAGCCATCGAGGCGTCCCATCATTGTGGTTTTAATTTGTATTTCCCTGATTGTTACTGGCCTTTTCTTGATTCCACAGCTGAGGAAGGGTAGAGCTGGGATTTGAACTCAGGTTCGACTTCTAAGCCCACCCTCTCTATTCTCTTAGTCACTACACTCAACTCTTGGTAAATAATGGAAATCACATTTGAATGCTCATCTATGAAAAACTTTCAAACCTACAGGTCTAAGCAAGGAAGTCAGATTGATAAAAGCCATGTGACAAAACCCACAGGCCTTCACACAGGAGGGCTTGTGACATGTGTACATGTACACATGCACACATATGTACACATGCATTGGAGAGATCTTAAGCAGTCAGAGTGGGCCTCAAGGTATTGATGCCCTTCTGCTAGGCCAGCCAGGTGAGAGCCACAGAGGTAGTAGCAGCTCAAGTGTGGAGAGCAGTGGCTGGAAGGAGCCAAGAGGGGACGGCTGGGGTGCTGGTCATGTTCTGTTTTTGTTTTTGTTTTATAAGATTTTATTTATTTATTTATTTATTTATTTATTTATTTATTTATTTGAGAGAGAGAGAGAGCCTGCCGGAGTTGGGGGAGGGGTGGAGGGAGAGGGAGAATCTCAAGCAAACTCCGGAGTTTAATCCCATGACCATGGGACCATGATCAAGAGACCATGATCAAGAGACCATGATCTGAGCCAAAACCAAGAGTCAGATGCTCAACCAGTGGAACCACCAGGCACCCCACATTCTGTGTTTTGATCTAGGTGCTGGGTATGTGCAGTTGGTGAAAATTGAGTGACCTATACATTTGTGAACTGTGAACTTCCCTATATTTTATAGGACAAAAAACTTTTGATTTCTTCAAAGACCTATGAAGTTCTGGGAAAATCAAGTAGATGTATTTTTCTTACTCATTCTGGTGAGTACAGTTAAAAACTCTGGACATTATATATGAAACAACCATAGAAGACTCTGGAAGGGGGCACCTGGGTGGCTCAGTGGCTTAAGCATCTGCCTTCAGCTCAGGTCCTGATTTCAAGGTCCTGGGATAGAGCCCCGTGTCAGGCTCTCTGCTCAGTGGGGAGCCTGCTTTTCCCTCTCCCACTCTCTGTGCTTGTGCTCTCTCTTTCTCTGTCAAATGAATGAATGAATGAATAAATAAATAAATACTTAAAAAAGAAGAAGATTCTGAAAGGTGGTGAGAAGGCAGACCAGCTAGAGGTTTCTAACTCAAGAAATAACATGGTTGTGAGTTCCCTGGGTTTTCTTTTTGCCTCATATATTCCAGACTTGGAGCTGAAGAAGCCAACAACTGGGAACCGCCAATGGGCACAGACAAAAGAACCCCAGCAAAAGACATCTCTCTCTAGGAAAGGGGCAGGGTAAGAACACATAAAATTTTAGGTATTAATCTCTCTACTATAGCCAAACAGCACAGGAAAAACTGTGGCCCCACCCCCATCAGCAAAGGCCAAGTAGGGAGCTGAGACTTTGACTTCAGGCTGTAATGAGCACCCCAAGCCCTTGCCACACCCCCTGCCAAGAGGGGTCACAGAAGGCAGAGAGAGAGAGAGAGAGAGAGAGGCGGGGCTTTCATCTGGTTGCCTGAAAATGAGGTTCCCCCCTCCAGTGGTATCAGTGGAGACCACTTGGGGAGCCCAGACTTCCATTCCTGCCAGGCAGTAATAACTACCCTTCCTGGTTGGGTGGTGTCAGATCTGGTGGAGACTTTAAGATTTTCACCATTACCTAGCAGCAACAAAACCACATTCCTCTGACCTTGTGGTGTCAGTGGGGGTCAGGTGCAGAACAGATACAAGGAACTAACTCCTACGCGTCCCAGCCAGGAGGTATCAGTGGAGACCGGGTGGGAGCCGGAACTCCAAATCCTACCCTGCAGCAACAGGGAAGCTCCCTAGTTGTCAACAGAGGCTGAGTGGGACCTGTACTTCAAACTGAGGTGATGCCAATTTCCCCTTCCAGAGCTGGAACAGTGTTAGAGGGAGCCAGCTAAATCAGAGAGCTGGGAAAGACTTGATGAGACACTTCAGCAAAGAGGATATAAGGATGACAAATAAGCACATGAAAAGATGTTCAACATCATTAGCCACTAGGGAAACGAAAATGAAAACTGCAATGAGCCATCACTACACACCTATCAGAGTAGCTAAAAAAAAAAATGGTGACAACACTGAATGCTGGTGAGGATGCGGAGGAACTCATGCTGAAAACCAATCTCTCTCTGTTCTCTGGAGTCAAAATAGAACACAAAGACAGAGTTTGGGGATAAGGAGGAATGAAATGATAGGGATGCCCGGGTAGCCGGGGAACTGACTCTTGATTTTGGCTGGGGTCATGATCTCAGGGTTGTAGGATAGAGCCCCAAATCGGGCTCCACTCTGGGCATGGAGGCTGATTAAGATTCTTTGTCTTTCCCTCTGTCCCCACTCCCCATTCACTCACTCCCTGTCTCATAAATAAATAAATAAATAAATAAATAAATAAATAATAAATAAATAAATAAATAAGAGGGGCAAGAGTTTTATTACTTTTATTACTTTGAAGGCTAGTGCCTTCAAAACTGCAGATCCACCTTGCTGGGACGTTAGTGTGTACATCTTAATTTCCATTCATCTTTATGTTTCTATAATGGCTTGAAAACTGGATCACTCATACATTGCTGGTAAAATGCAAAATGGTACGACCACTCTGGAAACCAGTTTAGGAGTGTCTTAAAAAACAAACAAACGTGCAACTACCACGCAACTCAGTGACTGCATTTCCGGGCATTTGCCTCAGAGAAGTAAAAAGTTAGGTGGATGGCTCAGTGGTTGAGCATCTGCCTTCGGCTCAGGTGGTGATCCTGAGGTTGTGGGATCAAGTCCCGCATCAGTCTCCCCACAGGGAGCCTGCTTTTCTGCCTATATCTCTACCTCTCTCTGTGAGTCTCTTAAGAACAAATAAAGTATTTTTTTAAAAAGGTTAGGTTCACACAACAACCTATACATGAATGTCAACAGTGGTTTTATGCTTGATAGCCAAAAACCAGAAACACTGTCCTTCATTGGGTAAATTGTTAAACTGGTACATGTATACCATGGAATTCTACTGCCTGCTGAAAAGGAACAAACCATTGAAACATACAGCTTGGATGAACTTCCAGAGAATCAGGCGGAGTTTAGAGAAAAAGCCAGAAGTTTACATGTTGTATGATTCTATTTATTTTTATTTTTTTTTAATTTTTATTTATTTATGATAGTCACAGAGAGAGAGAGAGAGAGAGAGGCAGAGACACAGGCAGAGGGAGAAGCAGGCTCCATGCACCGGGAGCCCGATGTGGGATTCGATCCCGGGTCTCCAGGATCGCGCCCTGGGCCAAAGGCAGGCGCCAAACCGCTGCGCCACCCAGGGATCCCTGTATGATTCTATTTAAACAGCATTCTTGAAATGACAAGATTTTGGAAGTTGAGCATAGGTTAGTTAATTGCGAGGGGCAGGAGGTGGGTGGGTATTGAAGGGGCGAGCTGGGAAGGAAGTGGCTGAGGTTATCCAAGGCAATGGTGGGCTCCTTGTGGTGACATCACTGTTTGTGTCTTGTTTGTATCAATGAATCAATTCTGGTTGTATATTACACTACAGTTCTGTCACATGTTACACTGGGAGAAACTGGGTGAAGGGCATATGGGATTTTGTTTTTTACAACCGCGTGTGAGCCTGTAATTATCTCAAAACAGTTTAATTAAAAAAAAAGGCATAGGGACTCTTTTTAGGCTCTGGAGCCCTGGCCCTCCTTTGGAGGAGTCTCTGATTGCCATTTCCTATCGGGGTTGTTGACGTACATAGCCTTCCAAGTCTGGCCTTGGACCCGTTCAACTGTTACTGTAGATATTTAGTTAACCTGCTGCTGCAGCAATTGCTTCACTTAGGCAAACCTCCTAACTACACCAAAATAATCTCATTGTGTTGAGGTGACAGATGATGAGTTGAGGCTTTTCACACACATTTCTTAAATTGTCCGTAATGTTGCTGTAAACTGTCTATAACTTTCAAAAGACCCCCTCTTCCTTTCTGTTTCAGAGCCTTCTGTTGGCTTCTACTTATTTCCCTCCTTCAGATAACCTATAATCCAGATTTTATCTTGTGCATTTAAAACCCTTTATACCTTTCTCCAGGACAGCCCACCTTTCCTTGGGTACATGACCTCCCACACTTCTCCTTGTCCTTTGGATTCCAGCACCCAGAAGTCTCAAGGCTGGCCTAGTTTAGGGCCCCACCACTTCATGACTATCTGGAGAGAGCATTTGGGCAAAAATGTATTGATGGCCACCTGTCTTCTGGCTGCAATGGCTGCCCCGGAAGCCCTCCTGGGGACGTGCCCTGGGGTACCCTTGACTGAGTAGTTCCTCAGTAACCTTCAGCCCCTCATCCCCCATACTCCACGGTACCAGCATCTGCTGTGCACCTGGGCCAGAACAATGGAAGTTGTCCTGGGCTACTCCTTCTCCCTCAATCCTGAGGTCAAAACGTCACCAGGTTCTCTGTTACTTTCGTCCCCGATCGACTATAAATTGGTCTTCTCTCCACCAGCACCTCTCTCACCTTGGCTGTCCTCAGCACCTCCCCTCGGCCAACTGCACAGCTTCCTACCTGACCTCCCTCTTTCACTCTCGCCCCCCCCCAACCCCGTCCATTCTTCACATCACTGCCAGTCTGTTTTTTTTTTTAAGATTTTATTTATTTATTCATGAGAGAACAGAGAGAGGAGTAGAGACACAGGCAGAAGGAGAAGCAGGCTCCCTGCTGGGACCCCGACGCAGGACTCCATCCCAGGATTCTGGGATCACAACCTGAGCCAAAGGCAGATGCTCAACCACTGAGCCAACCCAGGCATCTCACTGCCAGTCTGTTTCAAACTGTGACTCCAATCCAGCCAGCACCCTGCTTAAATTCCTCAGTGGGTCCTCTTTGCTGCCAGGATAAAAGTTCAAACACCATAGTAGGTCTTCTGCAAGTAGGGTTACCATATGATAGGCTTGCCTTGTTATCTGAACCAGGGTACTTTTGAGATCAAAAGGTGATGCCGTCAATAAATACACTTGGACAGTAGGTGTGTGTAGTCACTCTACTAAGATCTTTCATGATCTGGTCTCACCAGCCCCATCCCTCATCACAACTCCCCATCCTACCCCCAAACACACACACACACACACACACACACACACACACACCATATTCTTTAGGGTGCCCACGTAAGCACATGCTAGTCTGTCTGCTGGAAAGACCCTTCTCCCCATTCCCCTTTGGTGAATTTCTAATCAACTGCCTCAAAAGTCAAAATTATTTTCTCCAGGATGTCTTCCTGACTCTCAACACTGGCTTAGGTGCCCCCCTCCTGCACTCCCATCGCATCTTGCTCTTCCTCTCCTCACAGTCCTTATCGCACCCAGTGGTAATGCCCCATCTTCCTGTCTAGACCAGAAGGCCCCGGGAAGGGGGATGTGGTCAGATCTGTTGCTGTGTTCCTAGCATTTAGCACAGTGCTTGGTTGGTGAAAACATCTCGAGTTACACGCTTAGACTGTGTGTGCGCCCCTTCCCACCTGCTGAATGAATGGGAATTGGGCACCGTGTGGTTCCCTTGGCTGCTGGAGACGCTACAGGGAAGAGGGGCCCCGGAGGGCCAGCGGGTGCACAGACTCCCATTCCTGCCTCTGGAGTCGGAGCCATCTTCCCCAAGTGTCCTTTCCTCCAGCGTCCGCGTGGCTCCCCCTGCTGGCAGCTGGGCAGCAGTGACAGGTCCCGGGGGCCAGGCGGTGGCTGCGGGGAAAGGGATTGGAGAGAGAGGTGTCCTCAGCCAAGCTTCAACTCCTCCTGGGCAGCCCTCCCGTCATCGTGCTCCTCCCCAGCCTGGCTGCTGCCCTTACTGCCCCGCAGGGTCCCCATCCACGGGGTCACCAGAGGCCCTACTCCAGGAACATTAAGGGTGAAGACTGAAGTTGGGTGGTGTGGCTTTTCCCTGCCGGAGGTAGAAAACCTCTGCTTGGTGCATTGCCCTTGCAAAATGGATTGATCAAGCCTGGCTGCCCTCTTTTGTCTTATTTCAAACCCTGGATCAGAACCACAAGATGTGAGCTCAGGGCAATTATATGGGTGAAGCAACAAGACCCAGCTGCAGTGTGAGTAGACATGCTGTGTGGCAGTGGGGACTTGGAAAATTTAAGAATGGAGCCAGCTGAAAACACAAAGGGTTTTGGGGGGGTTATGGGATTAAGCCTGTGGCTGTGCTGCAGTTTGATTTTGCTCCAAAGTGAGCTTTTCCCTCCCCCCACTTGTAATGTTATAGCTGGTAGTAGAGCTACTGGAGGAATATATTGGGGAAAGGAGCTCGGGAAAGGGAAAGATGGAGAAGGGCCTCACTCTGGTGGCTTGGAGCATGGGCAGGGACAGCAGCCTGTCACCAAGGGGCATATGATAGGCCAGCAACAAAGAGGATCACACTCAAATGGACTCAAGCTGGAGCAAAGAGCCAGCCAGGTCTCTGAGTCTCTGGGACTGGCGAGGTGACCAAGGGCTGGGATGGAAAACAAAAATATCCTACCCTGCCCCTTTGTCTCCTTCCACTTTGCTCAGCAAGCAAACACACACACAACCCATAAAAAGCAACCCCCCCAAAAAAAACCCAAAACAAAAAACCAAGGGAACGTCCTCAAAAAGGACCAAAAAAAGGACAAGGGGCCTAAAAAACTTCACAGTGAGACTACTTAGGAACATTGGAGGCTAGGGGCATCCAGGTGTGCGGGCAGGAGAGGGAGGCAGAAAAAGAAGTGGAAGATGGTAGGTCTGGAGGAAATGTCTTTCTTGTAGCCCTTGGTGCTGAGACATGAAGTGGTCTCAGGGATGGTGGGGTGGTAGGAATCTGTCCAGGCCCCCACAAGCCTTTTCCCTTTGCAATCCTCTTTTTTAAAGATTTTATTTATTTATTCATGAGAGACACACAGAGGCAGAAACCACTGAGCCACTCAGGCCTCTCTCCCTTTGCAATCTTAGGGGCCATGGAGAGAACTAGTCAATCATGACCCCGGGTCTTCGGCATGAATATGCCTGTGGCTATCTTAGTTCCCCTACAGTTGACCCACAAATACCTAGACTTGGAAAAAAAGGGACTTAGGAGAAGCACTTTATCAGAGCCTTATGGAACACTAAACTGTATCCATCAGGATTTGGGGTAGAATTTCCTTTACTCTTATACAAAGGAGTATTCTCAGACTAGTAGAAAAAAAGATGTGCAAGAGAAAAACAGGCCTCAAAACTTGGCAGGAATAGAGTGTGTGTGTGTGTGTGGGGGGGGGGGGGTTAGAGTCCTGAACTGCAGCATTCTTGCCTTTAAACCATGACCTGACGCCATGACGTCATGGCAGCAACCACCTGTTCTAAGCAGCTATGGGGCTGGCAGGCGGTGGGGAGGCCTAGTGGTGGTAGGGAGAGGAGTTGGGGGAAGATACCATGGTGTACTCTTTTGGATAATCACTTGCAAAAGGCTGAGCCTGTAAGAACAGCCTTTTGGGAAAGCCAGCAGTTGGCAAGAGGCAGCAAATGACTAACAGGCACAAGGTCAATCCTGAGCCTGAAGATGAGATGTGAACTAACTTCCAGTATGTTCTTGCCCTATGGCTGTACTAATTCTAATCCCCCTTCTGCCATTTGCAGCTATTGCAAGGGCAGTATAGATGGCTCTGGTGACCTCAGTTATCATGTGATGGGTGGCAGGGAGAGGGGGATGCTTTGGCATCCCCAGAGGATGGTTGCAAAAGGCCTTACCACTGGCAATGAAAGCAAAGTGCCTGGCAGGAGCAGGGCAAGGGGAAGCCAGAGGAACAGGGAAGCTTGGGCTCAGGGCTCCAATCAACTGAAGAGGCATCTGGCTGGAGACCAGAGCTACAGACAGAAAGGTAGGAGGCTGGCTCCCCCTCCTGATGGTAATGGCTATTTTCACAAACAGGGCATTTATTCCCTCTGTGGTCTTTAGTCAGGGGGGTGGGCAGCAGCAGCGCAGAACCTTCTTCCTTCATCCTCACTTCCAGTGTTTTTTGTGAGGGAGGTGCCACCAATAACCAGATTCCTTTCCAGAAGCCTCTTCCCCTCCCCCTGCAAACAAGCGCTAGTAAGATATGGCAGGGGGCACAATTACTAGGAGGGACAGGTTCGCCCCCTTTTTTCTAAAAAAAACAAAACAAAACTTTGGGCTATTTCTATGATCTGAATAGCCCTCAGGTCAAGGGCTACATGCTACGAACAGCAAATTGAATAAGCTCTCTAGCAGAAAACGCTTCTATTCCAAATATGGCAGGGAGACTAGCAGCCCCGTTTGAGATGAATCTTTTTTTTTAATTTTTTTATTTATTTATGATAGTCACACACAGAGAGAGAGAGAGGCAGAGACACAGGCAGAGGGAGGAGCAGGCTCCATGCACCGGGAGCCCGACGTGGGATTCGATCCAGGGTCTCCAGGATCGCGCCCTGGGCCAAAGACAGGCGCCAAACCGCTGCGCCACCCAGGGATCCCCTGAGATGAATCTTTTTATAAGGGTACTAGCTTGGGGACTCTGTGGGGTTAGCATTCTTCCAAGGAATCTCCCCTCCCCTGGCTCTGAGGGTGGAAGGTGAGGGAGCTGGGGGTGCCTTTTGCTCAGAAGCAGGCCTGTTAGACCTTGGTGCCATCCAGGACGCATGGAGCTCTCCCACTAGAGGAAAAAACCAGAAATGGCCTTGGGGTGCTTATGGCACTTTGCTGGAGTGTCACAGGGAACTGAATACAGACCCCCCTCCCCAGCCCCCCAGGCAGAGGGGCCAAAGTTGGGGACTGAGGGTCTTTTCTGAATGACCTTAAAACCTCAACCTAGGAACTGAATTACCCAAGGAGGCCCATGGTAGAGTCAAAATATTGGGACACAGCAAGCCCTGGCCAATTGATCTAATATTTTGAGAAATTGCAGGATCGGTAGGTTAGGGAACTGATGCTCTGTATCAGGGGCTCCCAGAGCAAAGGCTTGATGAGGTGAAAGAGGGCTGGCATGTCGGGAGCACAGACTTCAGAGCTCACCTCAGTCCTTTTGGAATCACTTTTTCAAAACACTGATTGTAAAGTTGATATCCCAATATTCAACATAAAGCACAACCGGAAGCAGATAAAAGCAGAACTAGGCTTTGAAGATAAAGGAGCACTCTGCACCAAGCTCCAGAAACATGTGGCTTTCTCCAGAAGCAAAAGAATGCCCTTATTTGATGAGGTAACAGAAAACTCACCTAACATTTTGGAATGCATTATAATTCATTCCTCAACTGTACACATTTATCTTCCCCGGTTTTTAACTAGAAGGCCTGAAATTAAATGCCACACGTGGCATTTACTCATCTACTGATAGAGGGAAATTTTGCATTTGGCGAAATTGGTTCCAAATGGATTAATTATAGAAACTATGCTCTTCCTCTAAGAAAGCACTGAATTTCTAGCCCCAAGGATGAGGACCAGAGATCCAGAAGGCCTTATATGCACTGTAACTCAGGTACAATGTGCAGAATCACGCCATACCTAGTTCTCGGTAAACCCAACATCTTAAGATCTTACAGTTGAATAGAACTGCTGCCAAGGTCTTCTCTCAATGCAGCCAACAGTTTGGAAACACAGAAGAGCTATCACTGGGCAGCAGGACACCCAGACCAAACCTTTAAGCAGGAAGACCAGTACAGATATGATGCAGACTTCACAATCACACACAGACACTTTATTAGTTTCCTCTACAAGAGACAGTAACATCAGTCTTTTTAACAGAAATCTCGGGTCATTGGAGAGGCCAAATAGATGGCAGAAAGATGAAATATTTAAATTAATCAAAAGGCACTACAACCCCACCTAAAACCTATGACCACAGCGGTAGTGGGCTAAGGAAGATTATGCTATGGCAAAAAATAATCTCGTGTCAATGTGAGAGATTATGGAGCAGGAAGCTGAGTTTGCTTTCCAGAAGACTGTGGTATGAGGAACATTTGTGCCCCAGAGGACATCTGACCAGGGGAAGGGCAAGACGGCTGAAGGTCAAGCCAAATGGAAAGAACAGGTACAAAGGAAAATCCAGGCAACACAGTCCCCAAGCTGGAGGGGATGAAGGATCAGGCTTTTTCCTCTCAAGAAGCATTCACTGCCCTGTGTGCTGCCTACCCCCAGGCACCCCCCACCCCCACTCCAGAGATCTGCTCACACTGTAAGTTGCCCACTGGCTCCATATTTACAGGACTGAGCAGCCTGAGCTGGGGCTGCCTAGGGTTCTTGCGGTCACTTTGCAGGCTTTTGAGAACTTGTCACAGGTTGGGGGGAAAGGGAGAAAGGGGGTGGGGCTTTGTTGTCAGTAGTTCTGAACCAAGGAAACCCTGAAGTATTCACATGCAAAGTAGTCTGTGCTCTCCCCTCCCCAGGGGAACATTCAAACACCCCTATACAACACCTTCCAAAGCCTGAAATCTTGCTGTGGGCTCAGTGGTAGTTAAAGCCTCAAGCCTCACAGCATCAAGCCAGAATGAGACAAGGTAGGTGCAGGCGGGGAAATCTCAGCAGTTAATCTCAATCTTTCTCTAAATTTAGGAGAAATACTAATATACCCTGATGAGGGGTGTAGAAAGCTTCACCAGAGCAAGCCGGGCCTTCTGCTGAATCTGTCCTCAAATACCAAGGGGGAAAACAAAGGGGTGGGGTTCACTTTATTTGTAAAAAGCCTCAGCAGTTACTCTATTATAAAGGGACGTGGCTGAACAGGTAGGAAACTGATTCCCCATTGTGAGTTCTCCTGATGGCTTCTGCCAGGATCATGGAGATATCGATCACCTATAAGAGCCAAGAAGGGCATTAGGTTAGCAGCACACAGACAGATGATGGACCCATTGCAGACACTGATGAGCAGCTCAACGAGGGGCCTTCCCCTTAAAACTGCTGCCCTGGGGCTGCACCCCCTCGTGAGTCGTGCACCCAGCTATAGTCTGCAGATTATTTTTAACATGACCACTTAAAAAATGATCCAAGTGCTAAGGGAGGGAAACTTTTGACTCAGACTCACCAAGATAGCGGTGAGCTGACACATATGCATTCTCAGCAGTGAAATAAAAAGAATACTTAAGATGGGGATAAAAAATCCTTAAAAAATGTTCCGATTCCACATATTAATCTCAGAAAGCTAAGGGATTACCGAACACATTTTTAATTAAGTGATGCCTTGTCCTTTTAGTGCAATAACACCTTGAACTTTAGTGTCTAATTACTTGGGGGAATTAAAGGAGTGGTCCCAGGACCTCTTGGTTTTGTCAGTCCCAGATGGAGCAGAGGAATATGGATTTTAACAGGAACCCTAGGTAATTAACTTCAGCTGTTTCTAGAGCATGTGACATTCTAAGGCGTGTACCACCACTTTAAAGGTTTCCCTGTGTCTACAGGGGCCAACAGTTAAGAGTGACACACACTGTAAAGCATGGACTTGCAAATTTGAGTGTGTGGCACAATCACTGAGAGAGTCTGCTGAAATGTCGAGTCCTAATGCTCTGTCCTCCAGAGATTCGCCTAGCAATCTGAATTTTTACACGTGATATGTATTTTTTTAATTCTTGGGTCACAGTTCCTGATGATGGACCCTTAAGAGCAAAGGAGGAAATCTTCAGCATCCAGACACCTAATTCGACATAGACAACCACCTCCTTAAATACGTAGCAGAGTCCTATTTTGCAAGAATCTCATCCTTACCTGTATTTTGGAGCAATGCTTCATCTTATCCTCCTGAGGTATGGTATTGGTGACTACGACTGCTTCAAAGCATGCGTTGTTAATGCGAGAGATGGCCGGGCCAGAAAAGATTCCATGAGTCAAGATAGCATAAACTCTGGTGGCTCCAGCTGAGAGAAGTCTAGAGAAAAAAGCAGAGTTGCTCTGCATTATTCTCACTTATCACTAGAGGACCTGAGTTAGCGGGGAGGAGTACATTAGTCAGCCTGAGTGCCTTAAAAACAAGAGCTTTATCTTTCACTTCTGGAGGCTGGGAACCCAGAGATCAAGGTGGTGACAAGGTAGCTATCATCTTGAGGCCTCTTCTCTTGGCTTGTTGGCAGCTGCCATCGCACTGTGTGCTCACATGACTTCTGTATGTACATATGTGGGGGGACCCGGCTCTTAGGTATCTCTTCTTACAAGGGCAGTATTCCCACGATGAGGGTCCCCACCTCATGATCTCATCTAACCCTAGTTACCTCCCCACAAAGGCTCCATCTCCAAATATCATACTGGAGGGTTAGGACTTCAATGTATGAACTTTAGGGGAGGACACAATTTAGTTCACAGCAAAGAGAAATGGGACTGAGAACTTACCTAAGTTCGATTAGCATTGTAAAAGACTGGCAAAGACTACTATGCTCAACAAAATCCATCACCTTCCACCCCGCCTCCCCAGGCACACAGCTGGACTACATTTCCCAGCCTCTCTTGCAAAGTTAGGAGTGGCCATGTGACTTAATTCTAGCTCTCAGAATGTGGGCAGATGTAATGTATACCACTGGCTGGGCTTAGAAGAATCTTCCATGGGTGATTCCCCATGGCTTTTTTTCCTTTCTGGCTGGCCAAACTAGAAATGTCTTCCAAGGTAATACTGGAAGCTTTATGTTAAAGATGCACCACCACCACAAAACCAAAAGAGGGATACCTAAGTCATGAATAAGAAACTATCATGTTAATCAACTGACATTCAGGGAGTTGATCTATTATAGCAATTCGCATTACCTTAATCATACAAGGATGAGATGAATTTTATAAATGTATACTCCAGGATCCCAGTCAGGAATCGCTCAGCACATAAATATTTTCTTAGCCTCTATTATCTGCCAGGCCCCGTGCATGGCACAGACACCCTGAGGTTAAGGAAAAATGATAAGAAACAAGGCTCTCCACAGTGGTGTGGATTATAAGCAATAGGGAGCCAGTTAAGGTTTTCAAGGAGAGGAGTGATGGGCTCTAGCCTTAGTTTTGGACAGATGAGCAAGTGGGGAGGCAATGAGAGAGAGATGGACTAGGGAGGTAAGAGATTGGTGACTAGCAGCAGAGAGAACAGAGTGAAGGAAGTTTAGAACTGTGCAGGCAAGGGATGAGAAATAATATGAACAAAGGTGGTAGCAGCTAAAATGGACAGTCAAGAGGTAAGGCCAGGGTTTCTGGCTTAGGTGAAATATAAATAGAAGAATACGGTGGACCCTGCAACAACACAGGGGGTTAGAGGCACTTACCACCCCCCCCACACAGCTGAAAAATCTGAGCATAACTTTTGACTCCCCCAAAACTTAACTACTGATAGCCTCCTGTTGGCCAGAAGCCTTACTGATAACATAAATGGTCCATGGACATATACTTTGTGTGTTATAGTATATGCTGTATTTTATAATACAGTAAGCTAGAAAAAAGATACTGCTATTAAGAAAACCATAAGGAAGAGAAAATATACTTACAGTTCCTCACTAGATTAATAAAAAAAAAATGCATGTAAGTGGACTCACACAATTCAAATCTGCATTAAGGGCCAACTCCTATCTTTTCAGGCCCATAAATTTCTACTTTGTTTTTTTTAAGATTTTATTTATTTATTTGAGGGTGTTTGAGAGAGAACACGAGCAGGGAGAGGGGTAAAGGGAGAAGCAGACTCTCTGCTGAGCAGGGAGCTCAATGTAGGACTCGATCCCAGGACCCTGGGATCATGATCTGAGCCAAGCCAGACACTTAAATGACTGAGCCACCCAGGTGCCTACTTTAATTTGTTTTTAAAAACTATCAGGGTACTTGGGTGGCTCAGTGGTTGAGCGTCTGCCTTTGGATCAGGTTGTGATCCCGGGGTCCTGGGATCAAGTCCTACATCAGGCTCCTTGAAAGGAGCCTGATTCTCCCTCTGCCTATGTCTCTGCCTCTCTCTCTCTGTGTCTCTCACAAATAAATAAATAAAATCTTTATACAGTTTAGCACAATAAAACTAAGGAAATCTGGGGGGTCAAAGTAAAATATTCATCAATTTATGCATACTGCAATTCAAGCCTACGGTACTAACTCCCAAAGGTAGTTACCATCCCCCTCGGTTCACTTCTGAGGAGCAATCAGCAGGCTTAGGGAATGGAGAAAGTGGCTAGTTTTTCCCTTCTAACCACCCACCCCACCTTCCCACACTCACTTGTCGGCCGCATGGCAGATTGTGCCACAGGTATCAGCCATGTCATCCACCAGGATGGCCACTCGATCCTTCACGTCTCCCACCAGCACCATGCGGTCTACTTCGTTGGCCTTCTTCCGTTCTTTGTGAATCAGAGCAAAGTCCACGTTCAACCGGTCTGCGATGGAGGTCACTCTGCAAAACAGGGTGGTCGCAGTTACATCTGTGCCCATGGCTGTGGGGCTCCTAAAGACGAAAGCCTGGGACTAAACAATGGGCTCCTTTTCCAGGGGAGTATACTCCTTGAAACCAAACTGTTCCCAGGGCTGGAAGAAAACAGCTCTAATTGATTGACTTCTCAAAGGCCAACGGCACCAAGTGGGTTTTATAGATGAATGCCTCCATATCCTGAGAGCAGTTTATAAGCATATTAGTCAGACGTGGATTATAATTAATTCTGGTTTACAGTGAGGGGAGAGCCAGATGCCTCACCAGTCCCAGAAGCAGGATGATGCTCAGGCACGTTCATTTAATAGATTGGCAGCAGAAGGGGAAAGAGAAAAAGCTTTATTAACGAAGGCTGGGAGTGTACAGATTGTCCCAATTTGGCATGCAGATGTTGTGAGAGGAGCCAGCCTGGTCCAGTGCCTATGCTCTCACCATACTCCCCTCAGTGATCCACCAACTGTTATTGTCAACTGTACCTGGACACCAAGCCTGGAAGTTTCTTTTAGGAGTGCTACAAAGAAAGTTATACTAATTAGCTGAGAAAACTGGACATCATGCTATACAGCCCTAAGTCATCTCCAAATCAAAGCATCAGTCTTATTTTTCTATTACAAAACAATATGAACCAAACTAGAAGGTGAGACAGACGATGGAGCTCTGATGACAAAGTACCATATAATTCACTCAAACAGAAATTGACTAGGTGTGAATGACAGCGTGCTGCCCCAGTGACATGTAGGCCCATGCTTCACTGTGCCATCCTCACCATGAGTGAAGCCTATGTTCTGGGTTTTTTCTTTTTTAAGGATTATTTATTTGAGAGAGGGTACACACACATGAGTAGGGGCAGGGGCAAAGGGAGGAGAAGCAGACATCCCTGCTGAGCAGGGAGCACATTGAGGGGCTCAATCCTCCTCCATTCAAGGACCCTGAGATCATGACTTGAGCTGGAGGCAGGTGCTTAACCGACTGAGCCACCCAGGCACCCCTGGGTCTTGCTTTTTAATGCAGCACTGACCCAACCAGAGCATTATGTCTGGTTTCTGCTGCGACTATGGTCACATAATGGAGTCTGTGCTGGGTAGAGGAGAACCCATGACCATGTCATAGAAAACATAAGATCTGAACCACAACCTGGACAGCATATGTACCCTGACCTAAATGAACCACACCCTGTGCTCTCCATTACTACTGTGAGGGCAGTGGGCATCAAGAATAACCAATCTGCTTGGAACATTTAGTTATCCAAGACAAATGCATAATCAAATGAGCTCAAGCATCCCAGATCATCCAGACTCAATGGCCAACAACCTTAATACAGACAAAGCAGGTCTGGGCCAAGTTACTCCCTATGCTCCTGTGAGGAGAACTCTGTGCATGTCACCATCACACAGGATCTCCACCTATGCCAAAAACCCTGCCAAGATGCAAGTGATAGCAAGTGATAGCCACTCACTCTGAAAATACTCCACCACGACAAGAAAATTATTCACACAAAGACAAAATAGTATGGCAGCAATATGTTGTCTACTGAAGGCAGTTTTCCTGTACCCAACTTTGGGGAGGAAATCCTGCTGGATTATTTCAAACACGACTATTCCCCTAAGTCTTGTGGCAAGGTGGGAAAGTAATGCCCAACAAGTTGAGTCTGACCACTACCATTAGGGGGATGGTTTTTGGGCTCTGTTGCTTCACGGATGATGACTAGCGATTATGTGAGACTCACAAAAGCCCTGTCTAGCTGGATAATGAACTCCAAATTCTCAGCTTAACAGTTCTGTTGAAGTTACTGAAATAATGAGGCTGCTGAGAAACAGTCACTGAAAATTTGAATGGCCTTTAGAAAGATCTGAATGAGCTTTTCCTAGTCATCTGTATTTTGTAGCTTCTTCATTCTATTTCTGCAACAAGAACGTATGTCATCCTTTTGAATGCATTACTAACAAGGGATACTCTAAGGAAATTGAGAGCTCTTAGTGTGCGCCACGTGAGCTGCAGAGCACTGACATTGGCCATCCTTGGCCATTAGCTTGTTTATAAAATGTTACGGTCTTGGTTTAAAATAAAGTCCCTCCACTTTATTTTCCTTCCCTGCTTAATATCTTAATGCCAGAATGAAGATGGTCTAACCAACGAGCATCACGAGTCTAAAAGCCTACTCATCCACTAATAGCAGCACATGGTTGGAAAGTGGGTGCCATTCATTAGAAATCCAAATTTCCCACCATTCCTGAGAGTTGTACAGTGTGGCTAGCTAGCTCTGTGGTGCCAGGCTACTCACAGGTTTCAGTCAAGCTCTATGATACTGTAACTATTTAAGCCCTCCACCCCACTTAGTGCTGTCCTGTCTTTCAGGCAGTGATGCAGGCCAGTAAGAGGGTTAATAAAACTACATCTGGCTCATGTCCCAGCCACACCCATTCTGAAGTACAGCAGACCCTTGAAAAACATGGGTTTGGACTGTGCAGGTCCACTTTATGAGCAGATTTTTCTTGAAGTACAGTACTGTAAATGTATCTTCTCAGTGACATTTTCTTTTCCCCAGCCTGCTTTCTTGTAATATGGTATGTAAAACACATAAAATACAGGATAGGTAACTGACTGCTTATGTTACTGGGAATACTTCCAGTTAAGAGTTGGCCCCCAGTAGTTAAGTTTTGGGGTGGTCAAAAGTTAATGTGGATTTTTGACCACATAGGTGGCGGGGGTTGATACCCCTAACCCTCATGTTGTTCAAGGGTCAACCATACTTAAAATAACTGTCACTAGCTAGAAAAATATTACTTTCTGATGTAACTGTCTGAAAGATTTCCGTAGTACTTTGAGAATAATAAGCATTCTGGCCATACCTCTTAGCTCCACCAGCATCGGGTGAGACAATAGTACAGTTCCTCCACTCAGAGATGTTCTCCCTTATCCACTTCAGGACAGCTGGCTCTGCATACAAATTGTCCACTGGGATATCAAAAAAGCCCTGAAGAAAGAAGCTGAGTCACTTTTGCTTTGTTTTCTGCACTTCCATTTACAAATGACTGCTGATACAAAGAGGTTACTAACTTGCCCAAAGAATACCTTCCTGTTAGCATTCCAACAGATTAGAAGTCATGCCCAGTGTAGCAGACTAGAATGGGCTCCTCAGGCCTGGGCTGCACAAGAGGCCAGCCGACAGGGAAGCAGCCTGCCCTCAGCTAACCCACGGCTGTTCATAGGAACGTGAAAGTGAGCCCTTGGAAAGATCGGCCCATTCAGCCCATACCAGAACGGCCCAACATGCAGACTTGTGAGGTCATACTTACTGCCTTACGCCACCAAATGTTGGGCTGGCTTGTTAGCTAACCCAGTTAGAGATGCTTTGATACACAAGCTTAGTGGAATATATCTATTATAAATGGCCACACAGAGTAAAGAGAAATCAGGAGATCTGTGTTCCAATACTAGGTGCTATAAGATTAGTGGTGCTTCTCAACAGATCTGTTTCTCTTCTACAGAATGGGTAGAATCACCTACCCCATGTACCTCACTGGATTGCTGCAAGCCTCCAACGGTGATCTGAAAGTCCCTTTAAGCAGTACAAAATATAAGGTAGTATTCTGCTCCCTTTATTCTATGTTTATGCTAGAAAGTATGCTGATAGCTGTGGTTCTCAATTTGATGATGACCATTAACAGTTCCTATTTACTAAACACCCATCCTGGGCCATGCATTCTACCATCAATTTCATACTCACAGTTAACAATGCGGCATGTATTCAAAGAAGTTAAATAACTTGCCCAAGGTTATAAAGCTGCCAAGTGTCAGAGCCAGGATTCAACCTCAGTTTGAAACCAAAGCCTCTGCTCTTCTCAGAATTCCAGACTACCTCCCTTATCCAACTACCCCAAAGCAACTAGGACCAGGAACAATGCTTCAGGTAAGGATGCTTACAGTGATGTCAATGTCTAGTTACTTTGAGCTGTATTTGGGCATGTGTTTGCTTCTCTGCAGTCTCTAGCATTATCATTATTATTCCTCCCCCGTCCCTTTCTAATGTCAAATATTTAGCTTCCAGATACCTGAATCTGAGAAGCATGCAGGTCCATGGTGATAATATGATCCGCGCCTGCCACAGAGAGCATATTTGCCACAAGCTTGGCTGAGATTGGAGCCCGGCTCTAAATGGGGGGGAGGGAGAAAAGAACAACAAAACCAAAAAGCCATTTTGAGACACAATCCATTTGGTCAAGAAGCATTTCTTTATTGTGCACTTACTATGTTTAAGGTACTGCACTACAAGGAAATTCATACAAGGTGCCATGGCCATTGGCTTTACGAGTAAATCACAATCTAGCACAAATATTAAGTGCAATATCACTTTTTCAAATCAGGATGTTTTTCAAAAAAGAAAACTACCTTCCCACCTTTTGTTTTCTTAACTTAATGTAAACATTTTCAGCCTATCAAGTGTTCCAATGATCAATTATTTAAACTAGGTAGACTTAAAAAAAATCTTTTTCACAAGAATTTTAAAAATCTCTTTTAACACATACATACTCAAACCTGTATGACATGTAACAGGTCAAAATTTAAAGCTCTAGCACAGAATAGAAATTATAGTTTATTTTGTAAATTAGTACCACTCATCCACTCATCTGGAGGTCAACCTTCCAGCAACTTCAGCTTCCTTAAATAACAGGTAAATATGCTGGCTGCAATATAAAATAGCAAAGCCCATGCTCTTTATACTCTGTAGGAGCACTACAATCTCTCAGAATAAAAATATCTGGCCTTCTCCCAGACATTGTAAGGAAACTTTGGGCACTGATTATTATAATAGTCCTGGCAAAGTTTTATGTATATACCTTAACCTCTAATATACCAGATGAATGAGGTGAGATGTGTATGTGTATAATGAGACCAAGCATTCATGTAACCAACTTTAAGTTTTACAGAAGAGGTCATAGCTGAAACCCCAAGAGGGTCCCAGGAGATCTACCATAGCTTAAAAAATCTTTTCCACAGTAGCTGGTGTTTAGTCCTACTGTCACAATTAAAAAGTCATAGTGAGCTAAATGAAAGTCACATACATATGACTGGAACAAATACAAACTACCAATGTGTTGGTTTATATAAACCAACCACATAGCGATTGTTTTTGAACACTGGGTAATACCTATGAGAATGCAATAAAAAAAATAATACCCTCTAAATATGCGTCTGAGGATTAAGGATTTGTGTGTGTGTTTGTGTGTGTGTGTGTGTGTGTGTGTGTGTGTGACTTTGGGCAAGTGCTTCTCCTGATTTTTTAAGTTTTTTTAAAAAGGAGATTCTGCGCTCACCTTATCCTTCTTATCCTGCCGGGCATAAGGGAAGCATGGGATGACTGCGGTAACCCGGCTGGCTGAAGCAATCTTGCAGGCATTAATCATGATCAAAAGCTCCATTAGATTGTCATTGATTTCGCCACAACCACTCTGAACAATGTAGACATCCTCTCCACGTACGCTTTCTCCAATCTCCACGCTACAACAAGAAAGGAAGGAAAGCAAAAAAACAAATAAGAGATTTTAAGGCACTATACTACACTTCTACAGACAGTGAGGTCTAGAAAGTATAGCTTCCCTACTACTATGCTGCTCATGGATTATAGCACAGTGGGGGTCATGTGGACACTGATCCCTTCAGACTTTGGGTGATCCCCTGGAGAAGCCCCAGTACCAGAAGCAGTTTTACTGCCTTAGTTCAAATATTACCTACTTTTTCTTTTTTAAAGATTTTATTCATTTATTCATGAGCAACACAGAGAGAGGCAGAGGCATAGGCAGACGGAGAACCAGGCTTTCTGCAGTGAGCCTGATGCAGGACTCGATCCCAGGACCCCGGGGATCATGCCCTGAGCCAAAGGTAGAAGCTCAACCACTGAGCCACCCAGGCATGTCAATATTATCTACTTTTACATGTGATATGGCATGAAGAAGATTGGCTAAAGTACTTACAAGTAATTGGACATAATTTCAGTGAGCTGCCTGTATCTCATTTCATATAGGAATAGAACATGTAAATGCAAATTTGATACAGAATCTGGGACTGTCAAAATCCACATATAACAAAAGCAGAAGGATCACGTAAGGAATGAATCACTACTGTTCTATAATGATGCCTTCTACGGAAGCCAGTATCACATCTACCATATCGGCACTTCACTCAATAAATAGTCAATGTTCATATGTCAGTCACTTCTAAGTGCCAGAGACACATGGAGAATAAAACAGATGTGGTCCTCCATTTTATGCTAACTATATTCTATTGAATTAGTAAGTCTTGTTTAAAAAAATATTCCACAGGAATTTAATTATGGAGTAGGGCTATACTTTACCATAAAATGAAAATTTTAATATCCATGCTTGGATCCTTACCAAGAATAACTTATGATTAAAAATCATAACCTCTGTGATACCTCAAAGCAACACCATTTCCCCAATTAATCCCATAGGTGAGGTGGGGGTATTTGTGGGTGTGTGTGTGTACAGTACATAGTGCGCATTCATCAGGAGTAGGTCAGAATAATTGGTAACTCCCACTGATCAAGAGAAAAAGTTGAACAAGAGGTAATTCCATTACCAGAAACAGCTGATACAGTTGTTAATTAACATTTATTCCTTTCCAATCCAAATAACAGTTAATTTTTAAAATAACGGGGTTCGTTTATATAGTAAAGCAAAAAAAATGAAGAGCAAATGGTAAAAATACAGAGGGGGGAATACTTTTCCAAGGCATTTTACGTTTTTACAAGGCCAGTATTCACGAGACACCTGAACCAGACAAAGGCAGCATGAGAAAACTACACAGAGGGAGAAATGGTGCAGGTGTGGTTACAACAGGAAGGAGCCTTGTGGTGACAAGATGGTTTTGTATCTTGACTGCATCAAGTTCCATATCCTGCCTCTTGCATTACACTCCAGTTTTACAAGAAAACTATAGTTTGGAAGAACTCTGGCTGGGAGCTTCGGGAAAAACTGGGAAATGCATACACAGGATTTCTCAGTATCGTTTCGTAAAATTCCAGGTGAATCTACAATTGTCTTGAGATTTGATTTTAAATGAACAGGGCGTTACTAGACTTTGTGTATACTTGGGTAAACTGTTACTGCAGCCCTCCATGAAAGTAGAGGTCATGAAAGCGCTGACTAGAAACAACAGCATTTCTGTATTAAGTCAAAGAGCCTAGTTCATTTATATTATGTTCTCAGAAACTATGTGATACGGTGAGGGAATGTGGAAAACTCTGGGTTGCTTTTGACTTGAGAAATAGCTCATCTCCAAATATTTTCTCCCTAGCTTACTATGCATCGGTCACACAGTCTTCCTCTTCTTTCCCTGAATCTGTCCCCCCTCATGTCATTGCCTTGCACTTCCCACTACCTGGAATGCTCTTCCTCTGATGAGCTCATTTATTTCTCAGGTCTTTAGTCAAAATGTCTCCTCAGACTATCTTAATTAAACAAATGACTTCCCTGAGGACCAAAAGATTAAAAGTGACTTTAAAAAAAAAATCAGCGCACTTGGGTGGCTCAGTGGTGGAGTGTCTGCCTTCAGCTCAGGCCGTGATCCTAGGGTCCTGGAATCAAGTCCTATGTTGGGCTTCCTGCTCAGTGGGGAGTCTGCTTCTCTTGCTCCCATCCCTCTCCCCCTTCTGCTCCTGCTCTAGCTCACACACACACACTCTCGCTCTCAAATGAATAAATAAAAAAATCCTTAAAAAATCCAATCAACTGCACTGTATGGGCCTCATTTGCATGCCAATTCAAGCAAACTGAAAAAAAAAAAAAACCAGCACATTTATGAGACAGGCAAATTTGAACACTGGCTGGATATTTTATATTGAGAGACTGCTGTTAATTTTTTTTTAGACAAGAAAATGGTACCATGGTTACTGAAATATATATGGATGATATGATATAATTTATCTAGGTTTGTCTCAAAATAATCATGGGTGTGTGTGGAAGGGGGAATTAATAGATGAAACAAGATTAACTGCTGAACTAGGTGGGTGATGGGTACACTGATAGTATAATGGTACTATTCTACTTTTGTTTGAAATGTTCCATAATAAAGTGACCCTCCCCAGTTACTATCCTCCCAACACTTCTCATAACTTGTTATCACCTTACTTTTTACCTACGTGTCTCTTCTCTTAGAATGCAAGCTCCCTGAGAGCATGGGCCAGGTCTGGCCTGCTCTCTTGTAGCCCCAGCTAGCTAGAGCTGCTGTGACACAAAGGGTGAAGGAATTAATACCTCCTCAGGATTAGGATGCCTCTTGAGATCCACTCAAGTCAGAATGGAAACCTGCAGGCGTGCTATTGACAAGACTGAAAAGACTGGCTTCTATCATTCACTGTGATCCACTTCTAACTCACTCTGAGTGAGTTACTCAGAGTAATTCACTTCGCACTGGAGGCGAGTGAGTCTAACATGTTTGTCTAAAAGATTTTGCTTAAATCCGCTCATACCCTTTTCACAGATACTCTGCTGGCAGAGATTTCGCTTTGGGTACAACTACAACCTGTTGGGCCCACCAGAATAGGATAGCTACGAAGAAATTTGTGGCAGGATCCTGGAATTGTGATATGAAGGCAGCCTAATGAACAATATGGCAATTTTGTGCATCCTGGTTTGGCGGAACAGACATGTATTAATCACCAAGATCAGCCTTAAAAAGGAACAGGACTCTGTTGGCAACGTCAACTATGCCGTTAACTATGCCGATGCTGAAACTGCTTTCTGAAGACATTCTTCAAAATTCAAATGGACAAGCCGGGCAGGGGGTGGGTGGGGGAAAGCTAGGGAGGGTTTTCTGGGAGGGTAACTTCCTTGCTTTCTGAAAAGTAGGTTCTAGAATGGCACTGCCCAATCTGGGAGTCACTGGACTTGTGTGGTTATCAAGCACTTGCAATGTGACTACCATTTCTGAGGAACTGAACTGAAATGTGCCGTAAGCATAAGATTCACAGTCTATTGTCAAGAAAGTTTTAAGTAAGAGGAAAAACGTATCTCCATTTTCACGTCGCTTGTGTTAAAACTATCATATTTTTGGAAATGCTGGGATAAATAAAATACATAAAACACAAGTGGACAAGGCTAAGTAACACCTCCTGGAGGAGACCGTGTTCTGCAAGTTGCTCATCGTGGAAGGCCAAAGTTAAGAGGTGGTGGTGTTTAAAGGGACTTCTCAGATCTCCTCTACTCACGTTGCCCACCCTTTGAGAAATTCAAGCTGTAAGGGCCCCTTCTATGTTTTACGGTGCACAGTTCCAGTGTTGACCAGGTACTTCAAATACCTGAGAGTGACTTCAAAACTTAGGAAAATTTTAACCCCTCCCAGAGGTATGGGGTGAGCCCCATACCTCATCACTTCCTTGATTAAGAGCTCCATTTCCCAGGGGCAGAACCAAAGTCAGGCACACTGACTTCCAATAAAGTCAACAGTATCCTCTACATCTGAGATGGGAGGCCTATGGCTCTGATTGCAGTCAAGAAAACAGAATATAATATCTGTGGTCCAGACATTCACTCAATCAGAACCAGGTTGTCTGATTAGGAGCTAGGGAACAGCAGTTTAACAACTGATCCAAGATGGCATTAAGAGAAGGGCTTATTCTCTATTTCAAAGCTTTCTTATTTTCAAGTAAGACCAGAAAACAACATCCTTAGACCATGATGGCTTATCTCTCTTTACAAATGCCTCAACTACCAGAGTCAATATAAAAAATACCCACAAGAGGCACCTGGGTGGTTAAGTTGGCTAAACCTGACTCTTGACTTCAGCTCCAGGGTCCTGGGATCAAGCCCCATGTTGGGTTCCACACTCATCAGGGAGCCTGCTTGGGATTCCCTCTCCCTCTGCCACCCGTCCCCCCTCTCACACCCCCTCCCTCCCTCTCTCTCTATCTCTCTGGAATAAATAAATAAATCTTTTAAAAAATACCCACAAAATTGCTTACATTGTTCCTTATGTTACTAGATATCATTATTTAAGGATCCCACTCATAAAATTCCTAGAATTTTGTGCCCGGAGGGATCTAAAGAATTTTATGAAAATAGAAACAGAAACTACATAATCCACTGCATATGCCTTTATCCCTTTGGCTGCCAGGATGCCAAGGGATACAGTTCAATTAACACTGAACTTCAGTAATCACTTTATGCCAAATTCTTGGCGCAATTATGATAGTCCTTTGTTCTAAAAGGCTTCTGATGCATCTATTAAATGAACCTTTTGTATGTGTGACTAGCATGAAACACACTTCAAATCCTTTCTTGAAAGCAGATAAGGTATTATAAAATTAAATTATGGGGTGCCTGGGTGGCTCAGTCAGTTAAGCATTTGCTTCAGCTCAGGTCTGTCTGGAATCGAGCCTCTCATCAGACTCCTGTTCAACACTGAGAGTCTGTTTCTCCCTTTCTCTCTCCCTCTGTCTATCCCCCTGCTCCTGTTTGCTCTCTCTCTCAAATAAATACATAAAATATATTTTTAAAATAAATATAAATAAATTATCACAGCCAACTGAACATCAGGGATCATTTGCTAAATACAATGATACTTTAGTAGAAATGGCTCTTAAAAATATTCTAATATCATAGGAAGTTGAAAAAATAATTTTTTACAAGAGCACCAGCTCAGCACCCAGCACAATCACTAGTAACATTTTTGTGTTATTTTATCACCTGATGATAAGTCAACCAGCAGTTCAGTCACTTCCCAAAGCAAAATTCAGGTGTAAATCTTACCCTCAAGCATAGAAAGTGTTATGATCAGGCATGTATCTAATAACTTGAAAATTTTATTTATTAAACTATACTCAAAATAAAGTGGTGCAGGGGCAGCTAGGTGACTTAGTTGAGTGTCCAACTCTTGGTTTCAGCTCAGGTCATGATCTCATGGGTTGTGAAACTGAGCTCCATATTCCTGCTCTATATTCAGTGGGGGGGGGGGTCTGCTTTAAGAAGTCTCTCCCTCTGCCCACCTCCCTACTCACACACTCCTGTGTGCCTGCTCTCACTCTCAAATCAATCAATCAGTCAAAATAAAGTGGTGCAAGTAAACTAGGACACTGCCTTGTTTTACTGTGCATAACTGTGATCTCACCAATGAAGATCAATCCTTCCCTCCAGTAGTGTTATAGTGTATGGACTTTCATAAAGCCCCAAAAGCCTGCAAACTATACTCAGCTTGGTTAATAAAAAGTTCAAGGAATCCTCAAAAAATCTGATTTTTTCTTATGGTTGCCTCTAAGTCAAAGAGATGATAAATTAGGCAGCGATTGGTGGTAGAACGGCTGTGCCTAAAACCTGTTTGCTCTTAATGTAATCTATCAGGTGGAAAAACCTGGTTTAGCAATTTAAAGAGTAATACTCCATGTTCTCTCCCTCTAGCTAATGGCGTGCTTTCCAAGTGGCTCTGGGCCAATCTTTCTCCCAATCTTCTAGCGAGGCCAGAATGGCTGTCTATCCAGTGAGAAAAGTAGCTTCTTCTTTACCTTTCTTCTTTAGCATCAGGCCTGAGTGCATCCATCTAGCATGGAAGGCTACACAAAAAGAAATAAAGTGAAATCTAGAAGGCAGGTAGCATTCTTAAGAAAATTTCAAGAATTTAGATAGAGGCATTGGCATGTGCAAAATGCAAGGGATTAACTAACCAGGGGATATGGTTCTTAGGAAAATCCTAGGCAACCAGTTAGTCTTTCCCCTCCTGGCCTATCCAGAGTAATGAAATAAAACAAAGGAACTTATCACTATTGATGAGAATCAAAAAATTAAAAACTTTAGTATATTCAAAAGTTTTATCGTATTTTTTTAAAGATTTTCATTTATTTGACAGAGAGCCAGAGAGCACAAGTGGGGGGGACGGTAGAGAGGGAGGGAGAAGCATACTTTCCACTGAGCAGGGAGCCAGACGCAGGACTCCATCCCAGGACCCTGGGATTATGACCTGAGCCTGAAGGCAGGTGCTTAATAGACTGAGCCACACAGGCATCCCTATTAAGAAGTCTTAAAAGTCAGATGAGATAATGTATCAGCAAAAATTTAAACAGTAATACCCAGAGTTGGGCAAATTATTTAACCTCTGAATATTAGTTCCTTCATCCATAAAATGAGGATAGTAACTTCTCAACAGTATTGGGGGGATTAGTGGATAAAGTAGTTAGCATAGGAACTAGCACATCTTAGGCACTCACTATACATTAATTAATTATTATTAGTATTGTTATTGCTGATGAGAGCAGAAACTGGGTCAAGTTTTTCTAGAGAGCAATTTACCAACATGTTACCAAATGCCTAAAAAATGGTGTAATGGTCCCCTTAACCTAGTGATTCCCCTTCTAGGGATTTGTCCTAAGGAAATCAGAAACGGACAAAGATTTATTATGTTCAAAGGTTTTCATATAAAAAAAAAGCATTAGTCAAAAATGGGAAATATCTACCAGCAGGGACTTACTTGGTTATCTACAATTATGGTAAAACCATAAGACTGTATGCAGCTATTTAAAACCATGTAAACTAAATATTAAGAAATTATTCAAAATATATTGCTAAGTGATGAAAGTTATCAACATTTTATATTTTAAAAAAGATTTTATTTATTTGAGAGTATCTGAAGCAGACTCCACAGAGCCTGACACAAGGCTTGATCACATAACCGTGAGATCATGACCTGAGCCAAAACCAAGAGTTGGACACTTAATTGATTGAGCCACCCAGGTGCCCCAAACATCTTACATTTTTAAAAAAGATTTTACTTATTTATTTGAGAGGAAGCAGGAATGGAGTTAAGGGCAGAGGGAGAGGATGCTGGAGAAGCAGACTCCCTGCTGAGGGGGAGCCCCATGTGGGGCTTGATCCCAGGACCTTGAGATCATGACCTGAGCTGAAGGCATGTGCTTAACCAACTGAGCCACCCAGGCGACCCAACAACTTACATTTTTAAAAATTTTTTATTTATTTATGATAGTCACAGAGAGAGAGAGAGAGAGAGAGGCAGAGACACAGGCAGAGGGAGAAGCAGGCTCCATGCACCGGGAGCCCGACGTGGGATTTGATCCCGGGTCTTCAGGATAGCGCCCTGGGCCAAAGGCAGGCGCCAAACCGCTGCACCACCCAGGGATTCCAACATCTTACATTTTTGAAAAAGTATATAAACACAAACATCTGGAAGGTAATAAATTAAAACGTGAACAGCTGATCGTGGGTGGTAGGATTATTTGAGGTGTCTTTTTCCCCCTTGTCCTCTTATGTATTTTCCACATTTTTCTGCAATACCATCACCACCACCTTTTATCAACATTCACTGCATTTATTGTGCTGGGACATCATTCTAAAAACTTTACTCCTATCTCATTTCATCTTCACAATAATTCCATGGATAGATATTACTTTACAGATGAGATTACTGAGGCAAAGAAATGCAAAGATTTCAATGGTAGGTTCTCTGATTCCAGAGCATGAGCTTCTAAATCCCTTTTATCTATCTCTGTCTCTGTGTGTGTGTGTGAGATACATCCACCTACAATATATATGTATGTATGTTTCCTAAATAACTGGACAGTAATGGATGATCTTGACTGGCAGAGAAAAGCCACGCTGCTCAAGAGAGCGCCAACCCCTGAGATTCTGCCAAATTGTACAGATAGCAAAACTATCTCATTTGAGGCTGGGCTCTGCAGTTCTACACCTGATGACCCAGAGTACCCACTGAGCTGCTCTGTCCATGTCCTTTAGGGCCCAAGAGTTACAGAGGGCAGCAGTTTCCATTTCTTCAGTGCAAAAGAGCCAAAGGTGAAGGCGGGGAAGATGGGGAGGGGGGAAGTTCCATAGGTAACATATTGCAGTATGTTCAATGAAGATTTCATTTCAGAACATGTAAGGAACCAAAAAGCTAATGATTAAGCCTGAAACAGGGAAACCAAACCAGTCAGCAATTTTCCACGTTGGGCTTAATCTTAACTAGCATTTCCAAGCATGCTATTATCTGGCTGTTTAAAAATGAAACCAGCCTGATCTCTGTCGTAGATTGGGATTGCTGATGAATTCAGATCAGTCAGAACACTAAATTGTTCTCACCCTCCCCATCTCCCAATATACCTTCAGGTTCTAGGGTGTTGTATGAGGCACAGGGTGAAGGGTTAACAGAAAGAAAAATAAGGTCTTCGTGTTTTTCCTACAGGTGCAAAGAAAGGATTTAATACTACAGTCCTGGGTGGCTCAGTCAATTAACCATCTGCCTTCGGCTCAGGTCATGATATTGGGGTCCTGGGATCGAGCCCCTCATCAGGCTCCCTGTTCAGCAGTGGAGTCTGCTTCTCCCTTACCCTCCCTCCCTGCTTGTGCTCTCTCTCTCAAAAAAATAAATAAAATCTTTAAAAAATAATAGTAACCACAGTTCTCTAAAAGGGTCAAAAAACCTCCCTAAATGAACAACATTCTTGTTCCCTACCTACAATGCCACTTGCAAAGTCTGGTCCTGGATTGTCTTATTATTATTATTATGGCGTCATAACAGTGTGGTCACAGGTAAAGACAACTGCTTGGCCAGCCTCTTCTAAGCTATTGCCTGGTTACAGACCTTGTCAGCGTTGTACTATCATTTGTATCACAACCAGCGGCACAATAGTCAAGTACCCAGATGGGAGCTGTCCACTACAGATGAATGCTTTTATCAGCAGGTCTAGGAAGCATAGGGTAGTTACACTTCAGTAATAAGTTTAAATAGGGAAAAAAGAAGGAAACAAAGGCATCTAGGAAAATATATTGAAAGTAACGTTAACTAATTTAACTGGTCACTAGGTTTGGTGTAAACTTTCCCCTTAACAGATGACTGCCATCTGTGAGATTGTGGGCACTGTTCTGATTTGATCATCAGGGCAAGGAAACACGAAGTAGGCCTATCAGAACCAGAAAATTCTACATTCAGGTGGCAGGATCAGGTAAGGAAGTTTATCTTTAATATGGCCCCCAAGGTGCAGGAGGAAGTTGGAAGTGGGGGGAGGGAGCAAGTTTAATTAGCAAGGCAATGAAAAAAATTCTAGCTGCAATGCACTGCAATTCCGGTCTTTCACTCCGTTATCTTTCCACCATTATCTTAACACTCAGGGATTAAAAAAAAAAAAAAAAGCTGATTCCTAAATTCCCATGAGGGGTTAGAGAAGTGGACAAATTCAGGATAGACTTTGCTCCTGAAAAATAGGTCTCTGCATTTCGCTACACTGGGGAAGGTCAAGGATTCCAGAACTAAGGTTCCCTAAAATATTCTGGATGGCTCCAGCCGGCATGATGCTGGCAATCAGGATGCTGAGCTAATGCATCACTTTATCTGAGCAACTGCATTTAACTTCAGTATGGCTCCACTTCTAAAGATGTGATTCTGAAGATGTGAAAATCCAATCGCCTGCCAATGCGAGGGAAGTCCTCAGTAATAATTTTGGCGCCCTCAAGTACATAATGTCAGTTTTCCTCACTACGAAACCCAATCGACACCATTTCGAATTGAAAAGCTCCTTAGTCTCAAAGAGAAACACCAGGAGAGTTCAAGGGTTCAGTACGCTGTAAGGTTTTCCCAAGCAAGCTGGTCCAAGAGCTACAGTGAACCCAGTCCCGTCTGGATGGCTCAACAGTGAAGCGACAAAGCCACGTGTCCCCTTGGCTGAAGCTAAGCGTCTTTCCCTTTCCGTCGCTCTAGGCAGCCGCTATCCCCGCCTTGGGTCCTCCAGCTCTTGCCCTCAAACCCAGCAGCTTCGCCTCATGCTCCATTTTGACTCCACCCCACGGCACGGTGAGAATGAACGTGACCCTCCCGCGAGAGGTAAAATAACGGAAACAAGCCGCGGGGCACGCTAGCCAAAAAAGCTGCCCCTTCCCCCGCCCCAGTCCCGGTCCCTCAGAACTCACGCGGCGGCCCCATCCCCCTACCCCTGGTCGTCCAAGCACTGCCCCCGCCGCCCCGGCAGGTGAGGCCGGTCGGGGTCCCAACTTGGCCCTTACCAGGTCTCTTGATTGCTGAATTTCTTAGTCACCACCTTGCCTAGCTCCAGGCCCAGGCGGTCAGCAATTTTCTGGGATAAGTCCTGGTGGGAGCTGCCGCTGAAGATCTTAATATTCGGCATCTTGGGTGCCTACCCTAGGCACTCTCTGCTCAGCGATCACGGCTGCTGCTGAGACGGGACCTGAAGTCGGCCAAGAGACTCAGTGCTAACCGCTTCGCGTGGCTACTCCGCCATCTTACATTCCCGCCTGGCGTGCGGCTCTAAGTTACCCAGCGCCGGGAAGGCGGGGTCAGCGGGGAAGTCCACACCCCGCCGCCCTGATTAGCTAAGCGGGCGCGAGGGGCGGGTTCTCGATGTAGCTTGCCTGGCCTCCAGATGGCTTATGTATTGGCTGGAGGCCATGAAAGGGGCGAGGCTAAGCCGTAGCCCCTCCCTCCGTAGCTAGGCCACCGGAGAGCGCTGGCTGGTGAGCGCCAACGCGAACCGCGCTTCATAGTGGGTGGAGGGATGTTGGTGACGCGTGGTACCAGATCGTTCCCGCAAGCGGCAAATCGGACACGCTTTTTTTTTTCTTTCACCACGAGAAAGTCAGTCTGGCTCTGGTTTACAGTTCCTTTTAAGAAAATCCGTTTATCAGGATGGCAGCCAGTTTCTCAGAATGAAGGGGGTATTTCTGAATAGGAGTTTGCATGTTTCTGAATGTGATTTTTATCTCTTTATAAGAGCAGGGCTGATTTGAAGTACGTTTACATTACAGAGAGACACCTGTGGCACAGGTGCCTCCAAACGGCATCTTTGCCCTTTGCAACAGTGTAGTGTCACCTTTGCCTGGAAGACAAATCCCAAGGGGAAAGTGACCTAGGGCACACCACCTCAATCATCCAGAGACATGGCAAGAAAAAGTTGTATTTTGTTTCGGATGATGGGGCCAAGTGTGTTCAAACAAGAGGAGGAGTGTGGGTTTTCCAAAATACCTTGGCAATAAAGGTCTACTTTATCTAATCCTTGGAAAGGAGAGAAAATATAGTATACGTATGGGAATTCAGATAAATAACCCTGAATGAATCACAAAACCTATTTTTGGTTTTATCTGCCTCATGTGAGCCTCAGCTTCATTTCTGCATGTTGCTAATGTGGCCTCTTATGCCATGTTCTATTATTTCTATGATACTTGCTAATGGGACCAAAGAAGATCTTCATTCCTTACCCTACATTTTCATTAAGCATATTCCGAGCACAGGTTAGAAGAAAAAAATCATACAATTTTAGAACCATACAATTTTAGTTATGAGCACCATCACTACAAGCTGTAAAAATAGAACGGACTTGAGAAATCATCTCGTCTCCTAGCTTCATCTTACATATGGTGAAACTAAGACCCAGAAATGGGAAGGGATTTGTCCAAGTGGTAAAGGTAGAAAATACTCAGAATAGCATCCTATCTTTCTCTTATTGCCATGTTCAGGAGTGTCCACAGAAGACCTCTCCTTCTGACCGTTTGTCATACTTCTACAAGTTCAGAAATTTAGCATAGGCCCAGGTATCTAGGGGTACTTGGAGAAGGAAGCAAACAGCAAGACAAAATAGTAGCCCTCCACCATACCTCATTCATTAAATATTTACTGAGTGCTTTATTGCATGCAAAGCAGTGTGGGGGCACCTGAGTGGTGGCTCAGTGGGTTAAGCCTCTGCCTCTTAGTTTCAGCTCAGGTCCTGATCTCATAAACCTTGTGATCCAGCCCTGGGTCAGACTGTGTGTTCAGCATGGGAGTCTGCTTTAAGATTCTCTCCCTCTCCACCCTCCCCGCGACCCCCCAACTCTGTCTCTCTAAAATAAATAAATAAATCTTTAAAAAAAAAGCAGTGTGCTAGGCATGGAGGGAACTAGAGAGTATTTGCACCCAAGGAATCCATTCATTCAAAAAATATTTATTGACTACTTTATTTTTTGGAAGATTTTATTTACTTATTCATGACAGACACACAGAGAGAGGCAGAGACATAGGCAGAGGGAGAAGCAGGCTCCCTGTGGGGAGCCCGAAGTGGGACTCGATTCCAGGACCCTGGGATCATGACCTGAACAAAAGGCAGACGCTAAACCACTGAGCCACCCAGTCATCCCTGTTGACTACTTTTAATGTACTGGGCCCTGTTCCCAGCTCTGAGAATATGATAGTAGACAGTCAAAAAAACCCTGTTCTTGTAGAGATTTTGCTCTCAAACAAGAAAGGTGTCGTTAAAGATAATATATAATATTTCAAATAGTGGTAAGTGCTGTAGAGGAAAATGAGGCGAGGAAGTGGGATAATGTGCTAGGGTGATAGTAGGGGAGAGGGAGAGTATAGTTTTAAATGGGGTAGTCAGAGAAAGCTGACCTGGGAAGGTTACATTTGGGCAAAGACCTGAAGGACATAAAGGAAGGAACCATGTTGCTATCTGGGACAAGCAGGGGGAACAGCAGAAGCAAAGACCCCAAGGCAGAAGAGTATCTAACTTGTTTGCAGGATAGTAGAGTGGGTGGTGTGTCTGGTACAGAGTGAGTGTTGGGGCAGCGGGGTTGGAGCACACCTGGAAGAGTAAATAAGGAAAATGAGGTCAATAAGGCAAGAGCAATCGGTGGGAGGCTGCCAATCATGGACCTTATAGGACCTTGTAGGCCATTCTATGGATTTCTGCTTTTACCCAGTAAAGTGTTTTGTTGTTGTTGTTTTAAGCAAAGCATGACATGATCTGACTTCCCTTTTAAAAGGATCATATCAGCTGAGAATAGCATGCAGGGGGCAAGATAGGAAGCAGGGAGACCTATAAGGAGTCGGCTTCTTAGTAGAGAAAATGACACACTTACACAAATAATTATAAGCCACAGTACAACAGAGAAGCCTCCACTGTGGCAGAGCCCTTAAATGCAGCAGCTTGAGTAAGACAGATGATTTCTCTGACATTACATGCTGGCCAGTCTAGGCTAGTGGAGCAGTTCTTCTCCCCACAAGGTAATGGGCACATCCACAATTCTAGCTCATGGGAAGGAACAAAGAGTTCCAGGGAAGGGATCTCCTTTGCAGCAAGTCAGGTGGAATTTGTCCACTTCACTTTCCATCAGATCCCTTTGGCAAGAGCTTTGTCACATGGCAAGAACTTAGTTGCAAGTCATACCTAGCAAGCAGGACCAGGAAACATCTTGGGAGGTGGCCCTGTGCCCAGGCAGAAGAGGAAAATGGATTTTGGAGGTACACCTAGACATTGGCCACAAGACCCAAACAAAGTGATACACAGACTCAGTGGTAAAAGGTATCACCTCTGAGTGGCACATCCCGGGAGGTGGTTGTGAAGGTAGAACTACATGAGTTAGGGTGAAGAATGAGTAGGGTTTTGACAGGCAATGACTGGGAAGAGGTGAGTCTCCCCAGGCTTGAAGCAAAGGTGAGGAAGTAGAGAGGGATTTTAAGTAAAAGGAAGTCCTCTACTTTGGCTGGAGCATCAGGTACTATGTTGAGACTTTATTCTGCGAGTGATGGGAAACCATCATTCTGGAGTAAGGGAATGACATGATCATAATTGTGCTTTCAGCAAATTTATCTGTAGAGAGGATGAATAATAGGGAGAAGACTGGAGGCAGGCAAACCACGTTGGGAGGGTGAGTCATGTCCTTAACTGGGCCATTAGTTAAAGGGTTTAACAAGAGGGTCGGAAGAATATTATTTGTGAATCTCAACCTTTTGGAGATTATGGACCCCTTCAAGAGTTCTATGAACTCTAAGTTGGTTTCCTGTGAACTCTTCTATGGATCGTCCTCCAGATAAATGATCAAGGAACCTTGGACTCATCAGAGTAAAGCTCAGGGCCCCTGGGAGAATTTTGTAAACACCCTCCTCATTGGAAGGGATTTTTTCCCTCCCCTACCCGGTAGGGCAGTTCTGGTTGTGCCTTCCCCTGAGATCCCAGACATTATAGGAGAGTCTGAATTCATCCATTTATTCAATCAGATGTTTCTCTACCAGGCACCTCTTGGGCAGCAACTGTGGGCAAAGTACAGTGCTCAGCCTTTGGATTATAGAAATGAATAAAAGATAGCCCCTTTCCTCAATATGTTTTACAGACTTACAAATGACTACTTTAGAAGCAGATAAAGAAAGCCGTGTTCTCTCTTCCCACCCCCAGCAGGACTACAAGAAAGTAGCGACACCAAAGTCTTCTCTTCCTGGGCCTGCCACTTTAATATCAGAACTTGGGTGCTACTCCAGGATCAGTTTTTACTAGCTGAGCTTCCTGGTCTTCTTCAAACAGTCTTTCCTGTTCTTCCTGGATATTAGCATTTCTTGCAGGGGATTTTCTCATTTTTTAAAGATTTTAAAAAAATTATTCATGAGAAACATAGAGAGGCAGAGACATAGGCAGAGGGAGAAGTAGGCTCACCATGGGGAGCCCAATGTGGAACTCATCCCAGGATCCCGGGTTCACTCCTGAGCCAAAGACAGATGCTCAAACACTGAGCCACCCAGGTGCCCTGGACTTTCTCATGTTAATGAAGGCCCTATGAGGAAACCACCCTTAAAAGGATTTTATACCACCTTGGAAGGAGCCCTCCAACCTTTCCCATGTGATAGACAGATGACAAAAAACCTGATTGCATGACGGTTTCATGGAGGGTTAATCAGAGCAAAGAGCCCACCAACAAGCCCATAAAATTCCCTGGACTTAGAAACTCTCGTGGCAACCCTCTTGGGTCCCCTCCCTCTTTGGGAGCTTTGTACTAGTGCTCAATAAACTTTGCTCTGCTGCCCACCACCCTTCATCTGTCTGGTCTATCTCTTCACTCTTCGAAGCAGGGTGACCAAGAACCATGGACCAAGGGAAAAGAAATCCTGCAACAGTTTCTGTCTCCCATGTTCTGATTTTTCCCTCTAGAGGCTAGCATGACCTGTCTTCATTGTTCATGTTGTTCAGTGATGGCAGCTGGGTATCTCACTTGTAAGCACAGCAGAGGGCTTTCAGAGGCCGCCACAAAGTGCATCACATCTGGAGAGGATTCCCCAGGTGCTGTAGCCAGCCACCCCCACCCTGAGCTCACCAGCTGTCAGCAGTTGGCCCTGAACTCCTGGACTCATGTTTTCTGTGACTTCAGCAAGCATGCGAGCTTTTTGAGGGCAGAGACCATGTATCTCCCACACCCCCCAGCATAGCCCTTGGAGTGGATGCAAGGACATATATGTAAATCATGGTTTTTATTAACAGAAGTCTATCTTAAAATTAGTCCTCTTCCAGAAGCTTTATCTCACAAAGCACAGTTTGCCTGTTTTACCTTAAGTTGGATTTGGCTGGACCCTTTAGCTGCATTCTCTCCTGGGGGTTCTAAGTTGGTTTCCTGTGAATGTAAGCTTGATTGTACAAAGGTCAGTACCTCAGGAAGCTAGAATCATCTAAAAATGTAAGAGATGGGAGACTTTAGGGGTGACTGGGCTCAGTCGGTTAAGCATCTGCCTTCGGCTAAAGTCATTATCCCAGGGTTCTGGGATCGAAGCCTGAGTTGGGCTCTCTGCTCAGTGGAGGTCCTGCTTCTCCCTCCCCCTCTCCTTCTCCCTGCTGTTCTGTCTACTTGTGCTCTGTCAAATAAATGAAATCTTTAAAAAGAAAGAGAGATGGGAGACTTTGGCACACCCTGGTGCAGAATAGCACAGGATAACCTCCCCCACCCCACCCCGCAGAGGCAAGTGGGCTCTGTCGTTTGCTCTGGTGTTTGTTTGACTTTTTTGAGGTCTGGTATTCTCCCAGTTAAATTACCGATTTGGGGGAATGTTTGGGTGATGCTAGAAGTACTTGCCTTTGTTTTTAAAATACTTCAATGAAAGTATGTAGAAAAAGGTGCTTTTTAAAAGTTTAATAGGCTCTCCAGTTCAACCCACTCATTTTACATAGCGAGAAACTTCATACTCAGAGAGAGGAAGTGAATGTCCAAGGTCACGCAGCTAGTTCTTGGAAGCACTTTGAGTAGAACCAAAGTCTTCTGGCTCCTGGTGTGTGGCCCTTGCTTGCAGCTCTGTTACAGAGCCAAGCTAGCGTGGGCTTGGTGCTGCAGAAACTGCAAGTCAAATCAAAATCTTTTCTAATGTTCAGCAGGGGGAAAATCTGTCCACTTGCTACTTGGTTCGTTGAATTTTTTCCAGGTCCCTGGAGGCATTGTGTGAATATTCCTGCCATGCCAGGTTAGAAAGGGGGCAAGAATTTTTGTCCTTGCTCTCACTTTCTTACTGATTCCTTTGTTCTTGGTGGCCAAGACTCTTGCCATTGTCATAGCTGGTTGTTTTGCCTAGAAATCATTCTAAGAAGTGGGGATTACAGCTGCTCCCAAGAAACTGCAAACTAGCTTGCCCCTACTGCAGATTTCGCCACAAGCAGGGAGGGTCAGATGGGCTCCTTAGTTTACAAGTGGGCAGGCCAAGGGATGGAGTGATTAGGGTTCTAGAGAAATCATAGAGAACGTATTATCTCAGTGGCTTGGCCACTCCCCACTGTCATAATTCCATAATTGAGAGAAGGGATTTCCCATAGCCACACGTTACCAAGGTCACACAGCATGCATACCAATTAAAAGATCAGATTCATTGCCTCCCTATTGGCTATGACTACATCTAACATTGCAGGAAGCTCTTAGGCACAACACAAATTGCTTTATTTGTTAATCAGATGGCTTAAAACCTAACATATGCTCCTAATACCAGTTTTTGTGGGGTGAGGGGAAGAGGAAGAAGAGGTCATTTTAAAGGGAAGGCAGGCCTAGCATGTCATCACCATCTAGAGGGCTGAGAAGCTGAAGGAATTGCATGAGGACCCGGGATGTCCTGGTGAGGATGGTGCAGGGAAGGCCACTAGGGGGTGGGAAGCCAGGCCAACTTGGCCTCCTAGGCCATTTTGCCATGATCCTGGGAGCTGAACCTCCCCCTCCCCTGTGGCTCTTTGAAAGTCCTTTCTCTTGCTGCCCTGGGCACAATGCCATATGTTGGCACCCTGCTAGGGTAGCCGTGGGGCCCACAGGAACTAAACGTGGCTGTTACAACTGGGAGCCGCCACTGGGAGGCTGGCAAAGAGTTGGGAGTTGAAAGCCCTTTCCTCTGAGCTAAGAGCCTGAATGTTGAAGAAAAATGAGAAGTTCGAGCTTCCTTCCAATTATAGCTGCTTCTAACAAGGAAGAGAATGAAGAGGGGACGGGAGTACATCAGAGAACCGAGCCAGGGAATTGGCCAAAGGCCAACAAGACTGAGCCTCAGGTCCTCCTCAGGCGTGTCCACTGCAAGATGAGGCTCTTCACTGAGGTAGCGGGAGGACTCCCTGATTTCAAAAGGAAGGCCTCAGGGGGACGGGAGATCCCGCATACCCCTCTTGAGAGGAAATGACTGGCAGATAGCTTTGACCAAGGAGAACAGTGAGGATTTTAAAGGAAATGGGCACCTGGGTGTCTGGGTGCCTGCTTAATTCATTTCAGGGCCAGTTGCAAAGAGGCAGTTCTATTTGCTCTTGTTAAGCTCACTACAGCCAGGATGAAGGATTTTTATAGCTGCTTTTACAGCACCACCGTATTAGTCCTCTGAGCTGCAGAGACAGAGGCTGAGGACCCAGTCAGCTTCGTTTTAGGGAAGAGATGCAAGGAGGTAAAATGACTTGCCCATCATATGGCAAGTCAGTGACTGTGCCGAAAATAGCACTAAGCCCTTATTCTGGGGAATTGCTCAGCTTAGTCCACATGGCCTCCCTGCTTCATTTGTTTGTTGCAGGTGCAAAAAATCTTTGGCTTGTAGGGAATCTGGCTTCCCCCGCTACCCTTGGGGCCCACCTTCATCTCAAGTGTATAACAGGCAACATGGGAGGCAGGGACTGGGAGGGAGGGAGGTGGAACCCACTTCTTCCTAGCATCTCTTCTTGGCACAGTGCCATGCCAGGTCTCATTCCTGAAGAGGTGCTGGACCCCTGCCTGCATGCCCAGATTCATGGATGTAGGCCCGTCTTTGATGGCCTGCCTTTGGGGCCCATGCCAGCAGTTAGCTCACCTAATGGGCCTTGAATGTGTCCAGAATTTCCACCAAAGCATGTCTAGTAGTAGAGGATAGTGAACGCTGAGTAGGTGGGCATGGGAACATAGCTGGAAGCATCAGACATGAGTTTCAAGTGTCTCTAAAAAAATATTTTATTTATTCATGAGAGACAGAGAAAGAGAGAGAGAGAGAGAGAGAGAGAGGCAGAGACATAGGCAGAGAGAGAAGCAGGCTCCACGCAGGGAGCCCGATGCGGGACTTGATCCTGGGATTCCAGGATCACACCCTGGGCTGAAGGCTGTCGCCAAACCGCTGACCCACCCAGGCATCCCTAAGAAAAGATTTATTTATTTATTTATTTATTTATTTATTTATTTATTTATTTATGAGAGAGAGAGAACAAATGGTGGGGAGGGGCAGAGGGTGAAGGAGAAGCAAATTCCTCATTAAGCAGAGAGCTCGACTTGGGGTTCGATCCCAGGACCCTGAAATCATGACCTGAACCGAAGGCAGGCGCTTCACCGACTGAGCCATCCAGGCGCCCCAAAATGATACATATTCTTTACAAGGCATGCAACTTGTGCATTCCTCACCATGATATTTTGACATAAAATATTTAATGTATCATTCACGTGATATTTTCCTCCCAAATCTTTTTTTAAAATATTTTATTTATTTATTCATGAGAGACACACAGAGAGAAGCAGAGACATAGGTAGAGGGAGAAGCAGGCTCCCTGTGGGGAGCCTCATGTGGGACTTGATCCCAGGACCCTGGGATCATGACCTGAGCTAAGGTAGACGCTCAACCACTGAGGCATTCAGGTGTCCTTCCTCCCAAATCTTTGGGAAAAATGTGTAAGGAGTATGGAGTCTGCTCAGACTCCAGTTTGAGGAGCATGGTGGGAGTGGTGTTTCATAATTTTGATGGTGGCTTTTTGGACACATCAAATTTCTACCCACAAATTTCTATGCACAAATACCAGTTCACTCCCTGGTTCTGAGAGGCACATGGCACTAGGGCAGCCTGGTGAAGAGAGGAGGGGGGGCAGGTGGGCTTGTAGTACCCCACACTTCACACCCCAGTGTTACCCATGACCTGTTGGCTATCCATTTGCTGCCTGGATCGCCGAGCAACATTTCCAGGCCACCTGCTGGTGAGTGTGGCTGCACCTGTGCCTCTGTTTCCAAGGGAACTGCCTCAAAGGTGGGGCTGGGCCGAGTCCTATGGAAAGCTGATGAAAGCATGTGTGGGTTTGATCACTCACTAGCTTATCACTTACCAGCTGTGTGACCTTGGGCTAGTGATTGAACCTCTCCGTGTTCTCCTCTGAGAAATGAATACAATCATAGTCTCTCGTAAGCTTTTAAAAATATATATAAATATAAATAAATAATTTAAATATCTAAACATATCTAAAACATATCTAAATATTAATAAACATATATTTGAATAAATATGTATATTTAAGTAAGCTCTTTGCTGACTGTGGGGCTTGAACTCAAGACCCTGAGATCAGAGTCACATGCTCCACTGATTGAGCCAGCCAGCCGCCCCATTGTCTCTCTCTCAAAGGGTTGCTAGGAACAATAAATTATATCACACATGTCAAGTACTTAGCACAGTGCCTGGCATATGGCAAGTGATCACACAGTTGTTTTCGCATATTTGAGGGAGGGGGTCAACTTTTCTGTGTTGTGGAGGGTTCTCAGCACAGGACAGACTCCTGCTCCTTTTAGCTGAAGCTGTGAAAATAAGAATGAGGAGTCCACACCCAGAGGGGAAGATGGACACCACCAACAGGAGGACTGGGTAGCTCAAAGCAAGCTCATTCCTGAATGGGTCCAGAATCTACAGCTGGAACTGTCAGCAAGGGCACCAGAGCATGTCCCTGTAATACTGGGAGTGTGGGAAGCACCCCAGGGCTTGGTGGCATGGGCGAGAAGTTGCTATAAGCACTGAAGTGAACAAGAACTTGCGTCTCTGTGAGAAGGCAGGCCTCCGTAATTTTCCTACCAGTGGCTTCCAGAAAGTCAGGTCACTGGGACTAAGAGACCCTCCTGGAATTCAGGCCATTTTTCCAGAGCCCAGGACTGAACCCTCAGAGGTTATGTCCTCCTACTCCATGGAGTACCTCCTCCTTGCTCCAGATGCACACCCACAGCCTGACTTCCAGCCTACAGGATGGGGAATGGGATGCGGTTCTCACTTGCATCCTAGCAGCTGTTTGGAGGAATTCAACCCTAAGATATACACTGATGCCCCTTCCCAGTGCTGGCAGCTGATCCTCCTTTGCCCCTTTGGCAGGAAGAGTTTTGGCTGAGGCAGGTCCTTTCAATTCATTTCTGATGAAATTGTGTATTACCCACAGTGCCTTGACAAGAGCTTGCAAAAAATGTGGCTCTGCCAGCACCATGGGCATCCTGGGCCCATGCCAACAGCATGAACCCTTTAATTGGCTGAAGTCAGAAAGCAGGAGTCAGGCTTTGGGAACTCAGGCCTGGTAGTGGGTGGCTGAAGAGCATCGTCTTCAGGCTCTGGCTCAGGCTGACCAGTGAGGTTGATACTGGTAGGAAGATGGCCTTCCCCAGTGCTTCTGGGTACCACACAGTGGTCCTGGGGCCACAGAAAAGACCAGTGGCCACCTCAGGAGAGCGTCCAAAGCTTCTGGAAAGTAGTTAGGGGAAGAGCGCTGAGTTAATGGGACTCTGGACAATGGACCTGACTTCACATTCTTTGATAGGAGGAGGCCAGGCTGCCTGGCCTTGTCCAACCGCACTGCCCTGGGTTAGCCTTTTCATGAGGTACAGAGTTCTGGGAGGGCTCTCTCATGACACTCATCTCATCCAACAGTCATTCATTCCACAAGTATTTATTGAAGGCCCACAACACGCAGGGTCCTGTGCAGATGGGTACCCAGGGCATAGAACCAAGTAAGAATGCTTTCTTTTTTTTTTTTTTTTTTAAAGATTTTATTTATTTATTCATGATAGTCACACAGAGAGAGACAGAGAGGCAGAGACACAGGTAGAGGGAGAAGCAGGCTCCATGCAGGGAGCCTGACGTGGGATTCGATCCCGGGTCTCCAGGATCACGCCCCGGGCCAAAGGCAGGCGCCAAACCGCTGCGCCACCCAGGGATCCCAAGAATGCTTTCTGACCAGAGGGAGCTACTAATGTAGTAGAGGACGAGAGGCACCCCAAATTTCTGGACTGTCCAGTTAGGTCATTTTAAGTGGTAACAGGTCTCATGTTACAGTGGGACTGCCTTCCGCTGAGTCCCAACCTTGGGACTGTGGGCAGTAGCTCCAGCGGGCGGCTCCCAGAAGAACTCTGCTACAGGGGCTGTCAACCCTATGGCCTCCCCCATGCAGAGGGGAGCTCTGACTGCACTGTTTCTGGCTCCTCTGTGCTCTGCTCCCAAACCACTTTATTATTATTTTTTAAATTGTATTTATTTATTCATGAGTGACAGAGAGAGGGGCAGAGACACAGGCAGAGGGAGAAGCAGGCTCCCTGTGGGGAGCCTGATGCAGGACTCTATCCCAGGACCCTGGGATCACGACCTGAGCCAAAGGCAAATGCTCAACCACTGAGCCACCAGGTATCCCTTCCCAAACCACTTTAGCTAGGACCTCCGCAGACCTGAGGAGAGAGTCCATGTCCAGGGTTTGAGAGGAAGTAATTAATCAGGGATCCAGTACATGGCTGTATCGTTTGTGTGCCTGGCCAACAAGGCCAGTAGGGATGGATGGAGCTGAAACCATCAAGCCTGAGTGTCCACAGGGCTATCATCACCCAGAGAATGATGCCCTTTCTAATTCATCACGGGGGTGTGTGTGGCAGGAAGAACATTTATCTAGTTGGCATGAGGGTGCCTCATATGTTAGTGGGGACCTGTGACTACCAGAACAAAATGAGAGAACAGAAGAAGCAAAATCATTTCCCTCCGTTAGATAGCTTTCTGAAAAGCCAGAGAGGTGAGCCCAGCTTAGGGTCCTGGGGCTCCTATTCTTTAGAAACATTCCCCACCTCTCAAGAAATCACCAGAGGGCATGGCAGGAGATTCCCAATAAGAAGGCAACCGAGCTCTACTCTGAAGCAACTGGGCACGTTTCAGAGGGAGGGGGCCCTATTTCCCAGTTCTACCCAGAGAGCTGTCCCCTACCTCGTGTCTGTCCCGTACCTCCCAGGCCATTGGGTTTACTATGCACAGAGCCCATTGTGTTTCTGTGCATCCCACCCCACTCCAACCCCCACTGCCTGCTCCCTTCAGCCTGTCACAGCCCGGCTTAAGAGAAAGGAGGTCACATTCAATTCCTGTGACCGTGACTGTGACTCATAGGGGGCTTCTAAGAGGAGCAAAGAAGGGGGAGGCAGCACGAGCAGGGCCCTAAGCTCTCATCACTCACTGGGACCTGGGTAGGTGGGAGCAGGAACTTGGGAGAGCACTGGGGGGTGGGGGGGCACCAACAACCAGCAATTCAAGGACAGAAGGACACCCACAAAGAGACACTGCAAAGACTTATTGGGATAGTAAGATGAATAGATTTAATCATTCTTGTTTGAAAAACAAGACATAAATTAGTATATATATATAATTTATATATTTTATGTAGTATATATACTATATACAGACATTAGAAAATGTGTCCTCTCCATGAGGCTGAGGGAGAGGTGAAGGACGGTGGTGGAATGACTTGGGGGTGGGGGGCGGAGGAGGCTGAGTGGTGAAGGTGCAGGATCAAGGAGTTGGTAGAAGAGGAAGAGGAAGATCACCACAGTGCTAGGGCTTCCAGTGGTCACGGGGTGGGGGGTAGGGAGTGGGGGGAAGGGTTCCCCAATGGCTGCATCTCTGGCCCATTAAACAATTTGGTCCTGGGGGAGGAGAATCAAGGAAGGGGGCGGGGGGGACCAGTTTCTGGGGAAGGGCTCCCCTGATCCTTGCTGGGAGAAATTACCACTCAGGGAAGGGAGGGGAGGGGGCTTTATTGCGCTAGGGTGGGGGTTCCAAGGATGGGTGGGGGGTTAAGCACAATGTACATCATTATAAAACTCACATAAGAATGAGAGATTACACATGGTGGTGAAAGGGAGGCAGACACAGGGCAGGCATGAGCCTGTGGCGAACAGGGGAGGTATGGAGAGGTGGACAAGAAGCAATCTATACAGAAGAAACATTGGCTTTCTATGTTCCCTAACAGTGGGACAGCTGGTAGGGACTCCGTGTCTTCACTCCCATGAAGGTTATGGGGGACGGGGGTGGGGTGTAGGGGGGCATTGTGGCAGCAGCAGTAGTTGTGTGTCAGGGACGATGCTAAACAGTGTGAATTCCCTTCCAGAATGTCTGGGTGGTGGAGAGAGAGAGAGACAGAGAGAGCGGTGCAGGACTGCACCAGGTAAGGCGTTCAGCTTCTTTTCTTAGAGAGACAAATCCACAGGTTCAATACACAGCCAAAAGCATATACTCAGGATTAACATATCACGCTAGCTTCCAGAAGTTTAAGATATAGTCATCGACACCCCCCACCCCTACCCGATCCCCCCTCCCCCCACCCCCCATCCCCAATCCATAGCTAAGTCAAACTCCTAAGGACAGTCTGTCTGGTAGATGTTGAGAGAGGAACCCCACCCCTGAAGCAACAGCCCCTGTACTTAGCTGGGCCGGGCTGGGCCAGGCTGGGCTGGGCCGGGCGGGCTCCAAGGCCTGCCATGGGTCTCCCCAGGGCAGACGTTTTCACCCGTACCTTACCCAGAATGAGTGGGGTGATCCCAGATGCTTGCTCCCTAGTGGACTGAGCCACCCTGCCCATCAGTGAGGGACAGGGCACTTTGGGGATGGCTGGTATGGAGCTACTGTGCCTGGGGGCAAGGGCTCCCAAGGCTGACAGCCTATTGGGCTGGCTGTAGACAGCCCTGTGTGGTGGCTGTTTTCTGCAGACCTACCATCAAGGCATGGGCCCTTTAGGGTGGCTTCTGCAGAAGTGAGTGAGTGTGAGCCCAGGGTGGGTGGGCACAGCTGAGCTGAGTGCCCTCTCCCCTCCACTGGGTGCTGTGCCCTGGTACTACTGTTACTGCTCCCGGGAGGGGGAGCAGACTCCAGGAGGAGCTCAAGGCCCGCGGGCCTGCCTACTTCAGGCCCTAGCTCCCCTGGCCCCCAAAACAGAAGAGGAAGGTGAGCCTGATGTCACCTGTCAGCCCTAAAGAAGAGATAAAATCCAGCTCTGCGGCAGGCAGGCGTAGTGACGAGGGGCCTTTGCCCTCACAGTGACGACCAGAGGCTGGGGAAGAGGCAAAGATACCCAGGGTGGCAGCTGCCGGAGCCCGGAGGGACAGCCTCAACCCAGGGAGTTCTCACTCCCTGAAGACGGAAAGCTCTCCGACCCTGACAGGGCTGGGCAGATGCATACAGGACACACCACAAGATGCAAAGACCACAAAGCTCTGAACCTGGGGCCGTGGTTGTGGGGGGCAGGCCTGGGTGGGTGCCCTACTTGATGAGGGTTTTTAAGGAGCGGGTGAATGTGCTCATAACAGTCGCTGAAGTTGGGGAGCCCGGGAAGTGCCCTGTGGCCACCCCAACAGCTGCTGCCTGCTGCTGCTGCTGTTGCTGCTGCTGTTGCTGCTGCTGCTGCTGCTGCTGCTGCTGCTGCTGCTGCTGATTAAGGTTCCGGGTGGTGGACTCCTCGGCCGCACGCAGGAGGAAGGTGTAGTTCCTCACCACCTCTTCAACCTTGGCCAGCAGCTCTTGGCGCTGGGCCTCGGAGCGCACGATGAATACCAGCCGCACAAAGGTCTCGATGAGGCTGCTCAGCACCTGGAAGCTGCCCGTGATGGCTGCCAGCATGTGAGTTGGGCTCTTGTCCACATTGGCCACGCGGCGGCAGGAGGCCCGGAGTTCCTTGAACTTGAGAGAAAGCTCGAGCTTGTACTCAGAGATCTGAGATACATAGGGCTTTGGAGCGCGGGCCTCAGGGCTGGCCACGCACTGCCGCAGGACCGTCAGCAGCTCGTTGGTGTCCAGCCTGGCGGCCAGGAAACCGTCGGGCAGGCCGTAGGCGCGGGCCCGCAGGGCACTGATCTTGGCCAGGCTCCCCTCGAAGGTGGAAACCCGCAGGTCAATTTCCTGGGTGCGGGAGGCCTCGGGGCTGCTGCTGCTGCAGGTGGTGGCATCCAGCACCTCCAGGGTCCTGCTCATCACGGGCACCACCTGCTCTTCCAACTTCATGCCCGGCAGGATCTTCATGGGGATGGAATAGGAGAGCTCGTCCTTGCCATCACTGGTGTCATCCCCCATGTCGCACTTGCGGTAATAGAAGCAGTAGCGGATGGAGCAGCATTTGCCGCTCTCGCTGTCCTCATCCAGGTCGACGGGCTTTCGGTACACCTCTTCCGGCAGTGAGAATACTGCCATCTGTCTGGGGCCTTTGGTCTCGGGGGCAACCTGGACATATGAGGGGTCTCCCAGGGTTGGTGACTCCAGTGGCTTGTTTTTGGGACCCAGGCCCAGGGGGAGGCCTGCCTCTACCTCCTTGGCCTCCCTAGGCAGCATGCCCAGGGGTGGGTGCGGATAGATGTCTGAGGTCAGTGATGCCCTGTCACCCTGATCCAGTTCGCTGATACTGTAGCGGCGCATCAGCTTCCGATAGTTGGGTGCTCCCAGACACTCCCCCCCTGAGGCACACGTGGTCAGGCAGGAAACGCCACTCTCTGGGTCTGATCGGCACTCTCGGGATTCCAGGCTTGTGGAGCGGATGCGCCCCATGTTGGTGGGGCTGCTGAGGCTCAGGCCCGGGCCGGCCTCTGGCTGCCTCTGGGTCAGGGGGACTCTGTCCCTCTCCCGCCCCTGGAGGCCGGGCACTGGTGTCTGAGGGACCTGAGGCCGGCCCCCCCGGCAGAGGCGCTTGCAATCACAGCTACGCCTCTGCTCCCGTGACATGCCAGGCCCCTGCTGCACAGGGCTGCTGCGCAGCTGGCAGCTGCAGCGACCTGGTGCCGGGGGCTGCAGGTACTCAGTGCCTGGCAGCTCCCCCTGGCTCGGGGGCTTCAGAAGCTCTTCAAGGAACTCGAGCTCGTACTGCTTTACCTTCTGCAGCTGGGCCTGCCGCTCATCAGTCTCCTTTTTCTGGCGGGTCGGGAACGTGGCAGAGAATAAATTGCGGAGCCGGAAGGGCCCTCGGGAGGACTTGGGCTTTGTGGGGCCTTCAGAGGCTGAGTGGGCTCCATCCAGGGTTGTCTCCAGCTTCAGGGAGGGCATGGTGCTCACCTGCCGGCTGGCAGCCTGAGGCCTCAGGGGGCTTTGGCCCCGAGGTTGGCAGCTGGGGCTCTGGCCTCGGGACTGGCTGCTGGGGCTGTGGCCATGGGGCTGGCAGCTGGGGCTCTGAAGAGCCATGGAATAGCCGGCTCGGGGTACCAGGCTGGTCTCCTCGATCTTGCTGCTCTGGGCCATGCCCTCCAGCTGCCCCTTCTCCCCCTGGCTGGATACGGTGCCCTGCTTGTGCAGGGTGGGCTTAGCACCCTCTGGCCCAGCCTTGCCTGCCACCTCCCCTATAGACTGCTTGCTCAATGACTCTCTGCTCGCTCGTGAAAGGTAGCTTTTGGGAGGGAAACTCTGAACAGGCAGCCTGTCCTCTTGTGGGGAGAGGTGTGGGCTGTCAGCCCGGCTGCCTGCAGGTGCTCTGGAGCCAGAGGAGACCTCGAGGCTCAGCTGCTGCTGGGAATTCCGAGAGGTCTCTGGAGCACCGGGGCTTATTTTGAACTTCAGATTCTTATTGGCACTACCGCTCATCATGCTAACTTCCGTCCTTCCCATGCTGACCTCGGGCCTCCCCACGCTGGTCTCCAGCCTTCTCTCCCCACTGCTGGGGGGGTTCATTATGGCCCTGCTAGGGGTAGGGAGGCTCTTAGGGTGAACCACCTGCTGGAGGGCGGCTGAGATCATAGCCGGGGTCACGCTGCCCTTCGGGTCTAAGAGAAGCTTGGGACTCAACCTGACTTCTTTGGGCACGTTCTCCCTTAGTTCAGAGACCTGCTCTTCACTGAGGGACGGTGTGGCTGCCCTCAGTGACACCTCCAGGCCTGCCCGAGTGTGGCCAGGCCCCTTGTCCTCAGGAACTGGGGACAGCAGGCTCAGATTCTTCTGCTCACTGAGCTGTGGGGACAGCGCCGGGTGCACTGCCAGGGCGTATGTTCGCTCCCGCTGTGGCTGGGATTCTGATGTGGGCAGCTTCCTCCGAGTGCCAGGGGGGCCGGGGCTCTGGCCTGTGACAGTTGGCTGCAGTGCTGGGTTGGGATCCGGGCGCCCAAGAGCATAAGGGGCTGTGAGGACAGCCTGGGCTGCGCAGCTCTGGATCCGGAAGGGCAAATCCTTGCGAGCCAGGAGGCTCTCCTTGTTGAGGTGCTGGGCCAGAAAATAGGTGGTGTTCTGGTGCTGCTTCATGGCAGACATCATCTCTGACATGTCCGTGAGCTCTGAGGAGTTGGTTTCATGGCCTGAGTCCAGCGATGATTCAGGGGTGATTGTAGCCAGCACAATCAGACCTGGAGGGACAGGGAGAGGGCTTGCTGCACTTACTCCAATCAAGTCCTTTTGCCAGCCATATGGAGAAAGTTTAGGGGGGTGGGGGCCAAGGGCAGCCAGCAGGATTGAAGCTGGGGTGGGGGTGGGGAAGCCTGTCAGTTCAGGCAGGGGGGGCAGGGGGAGAGGAGGGGAGAGTTGGGGAGGGGCAGAAGGAAGCAAGCTGGAAGAGGGCTCCCAAAGGGTGGGGAATCCGAAAAAGAAACAAAAGAGGCAGAGAGGATGTCTTCTGGGCAGTTTGATGGCAAATTAACATGCATGGCACATGCAGAGCAGCATGCTGATCATCACTATTTTTAGATTCAATAGTTAGGAAATGTTTGTCAATTGTCTTGAAGAGGGCTGCCAAAGAGATGCCCCTCTCTATCTAGCCCTCCTCAACTGGTCAGGCCTGCCTACAGCGAGGCCCTTTCACCTGCATCTGTCCTCTCCCCAGTGACCACAGGGGCCTCCAGCTAGCCTGGGAGTAGCTTGTTTCTAAGCTCCAGACTCTGAGCAAAAAGGAACGGTGGCCCCAAAGGCTAAACACAGCGGGGGGGGGGGTGCCCTACCACCAAGGATGCCCTCATGCACACAGGAAAGGTAGGGGCTGGTACTCTCCCAGGTCTCAGCTGGGCTGCCTCCTCACCCACTCTCTTCGTCTTCTCTGTCCACACTTCCTCCTGCCTCACATACTTTCTCATCCGCCCTATTCCTCTTTATTCCTATTATGTTGCTGTAGCGTTCACCTGGTGAACACCTTTTTTAGGTGTCTCTCTGTTCACCCGGTGAACACCTTTTTTAGGTGTCTCTCTGTGTGAGCGCGTGCGCGCGCTTGTGTGTGTGTAGGTATGTGTCGTGAATATGGGTGCATGTCTGACACATGAGCTTGTCTACAAGATGGATGTATGTGTGTCCGAAATGGGGAATAGCAGGCATGTCGGCTGGCTCTCCCACAAAATAATCACTACTAGTAATGGCTACTACTTATGAGTAATACTAATGGCTTTACTTCTTTTTACGTTCTGGGCAGTGCTTTGCTTGAATGATCTCCTTTTGTGCTCACAGCAAGCCTACATGATACGACTGTCATTACAGACCCACTTAAAGTGACAAAAGTGAGGTTCAGAGAGGGTAGGTGCCTTGCCAAAGGTCATACCGAAAGTGAGCCAAGAAGCCAGGACTTGGGCGGGTCTGACTGGGAGCCTATGTTCTTAGGCAAGATAAAAAAAAGAACTCAGCCCTGAGCAGGGTTGGCTCCTGGCTCCCCTGATCCTGGGTTACTAGGTGGTTAGCTGGTCATTTTTTTTTTCTTCCAGCCATGTGCATGCTGGATATTCTTTGCCTGTCTTCTAGATCTCTCACAATTTTGCTCTGATTCTTCATCCTGGCCTGGCTCCGGGGCTGTCACAGCCCCAATCCCTGGGGTCCATCTGCAAGACATTTCCAGAGATGGAATGGTGAGAGCCAGAGTTCTAGCTGGAGATGAGCAGCCGGCCCCTGGCACAGCATTGTTGATTTCCTGATCCTATCTGAGCTACCTGTGGCCATCCACTGCCCTGGCACACCACGGTTACTTTGACCTCAGCTCAGAAATAAGCAATATCACCTGTTGGCCCTACCTGGCCGGCAGAAGGGAGGGGAGGCAAGAGGGAGGAGGAACAATAGGCTTTTACCTGCAGTCTGTGGGGGTGGGGGGTGTGGTCCATCCTCTGAAGCTGCCAGGGCTTCCAGAGCCTGCAGAGTGGACACCAGGGCATCATCTAGCTCCTGGGCATGATCTCGTACTGTCCGGGTCTGCACACTGTCAATGAGTGTCACTGGAATCTCATCATACAGGAGCCCACACAGGTGGCGTCCTTGCTCCTGGCTCTGGACTGCCCGGCGCTTGGGGTCGTCCTCATCAGAACTATTGTCTCGGAAACCAGGAGGTGGGGCGGCAATGGCAGGCAACAGGGAAGTGCTCTCATCTTCCTCCTCCTCCTCCTCCTCGCTCCCAGGGGGTGGGAGGGACATCAAGTCTACCATATTGTCACGAGAAGAGCTGGGCTTTCCACCTTTGCGAGGGCCCAGCTGCTCCTGGAGTTTGGCTTTGCAAGAGTCACAGTAGAAATTCAGGGCTTCGGCCCCAAGGGAATTGTCCAAGGTGTAGGAGCGGGCCCTGCTGGTGCAAGGCTCATGGTTGAGGCTGGCTGCATCAAAGTCATCGGGGATCGCCTCATAGCCTTGGCCGGAGCTTTTGGAAGTGGGATCGGACTTGGTCCGGGGCCTGGTCTCCTCAAAGAAGATTAAGTTCTCGTTGACATCCGTCCGGCTTTCCTGCTCCTTCCTTTGTTCCCGCATGTGGAGGTAGCAAAAGCTGACAAGCTCAGAGTCGGCAGGTGGGGGTGTGCAGTGGTTCGACTTCCGGGGGCTGGCGCCCATGCTGCCCACATAACTACTCTCCTTTTTCCCCAGGTGGCCCCCAGTGACAGGGCGGTGGGCGCTGTGCATGTAATCTAAACCCAGAAAGAGAATCAACAGATGAGCCCTGGTGCTCAGGACCATGGCTGCAGCTCCCTGGTGTTTCTGGTACACAGCTGGATGGCAGGTACCGACAGAGCATTATTACCTGGCTGCGAGAGACCCTGAGAGTAGCACAACAGCCCCATGGTGTCTGAAATGGAAACCGGCATGGGGTGACGGGGGAGGGGCTGAGCAGCTTGGTATCTGGGTCCAATGGGTCTCTTACATGGGTATATCTGCTCTTAAAGTCAGCTGTTAACACACTTTCACTTTTTAAAGTCTGAAATCCCCCTTCAGATTGTCCCTGCCCGTCCCCACCTCTCAGAGCCTTTTCATCCCCCCAGGGCTCTGTTACTCTTGTGTTAGGTTCGACCTCTTCTGGCAGAAGGCAATAAATCTAGCCAGTTACTTAGTGCCTTGGTGGGAAAATGCAGAATGGACCACATACAGTACCTGAAAATTTGCATTTCAGAGAGGACTGTCATGGAAGGACCCTAAAAGAATAAAGCTCTACTTATAGTATTGTGGGCCTCTGAATGTGCAAAGTCTATGGGAAATTCGCTGGGATGTGTGGATGTGGGAGGAGGATGTGGGATGGGAAGCATTCTTCCGAGTCCTCAGATCTCACTACTTCTCTGTATCTGTGCAGGGCCAGCCTGCCTGCTCCAGTAGAAATTGGGGTAGAATGTTCTTGTCAATAGCTTTTAATGATGGTAGGTGTGTGCATCTGAGAATTATCCATCACAAATGAAATGCTTTCTCTCTACATGGCTTCTCTCGCGTAGACCGTTTCGGGGGCCCTTCCCCATGTCATCTGGGAGAATATACTCAGACAAGGCCAGTTCATTTTGCTACCAGCAGACAGAGCGACAGAGGGCAAGCAGGCACTAACTTAGGCTAAGGTCATCACACACCACCCCATTTAATCTTCACAACAAGCCAAGGAGGTAGGTGCTGTCACGATCCCCACTTTGCAGAGGAAGAAACCAACCTGTTTGGTTATGTGACTTATCCAAGGTCACGAGTCATAAATGGCAGCCTGTATTTGAGCGCAGGTCCGAGGGACTACAAAGCCCATGTTTTAAACCATTGCTCTATCGTTCCTCATGGTGGTGAAGGTACCAGAAAACAAACCTTCAAAATGCCTTCTGATTTCCAGTTTGACAGGGTCAATGTGTCAGTGTTGCTTTTTAGTAGACCTTCCAACCATTACAAAAGGATGGTGCTGGCACTTCACGACACAACACCAAAATACATGAAGCAACAACTGACCGAACTGAAAGGAGAAAACCACACAATTCAACGGCAGTAATTGGACACTTCACTACCCCACTTTCAACAAAGGATAGAGCAACTATACAGAAGATCAACAAGGAGATAAAGGGCCTGAACAGCTATAAACTAAGTAGACGTCACAAAAATCTATAGAACATGCCACCTACCAACAGCAGAATATACATTCTTCTCAAGGGTACCTGGAACATTCTCCAAGATAGACCATATATAGGTCATAAAATGAGCCTCAACAAATTTAAAAGAAATGAAATCATACAAAATATATGTGTGTTTGAGCACAATGGAATTAGAAATCAGTAACAAAGAAATTTGGGAAACTCACAAGTATGTGGAAATTCAGTAAAATGTACCTAAATAACCAATGGGTCAAGGAAAAAATCACAAGGGAAATTGGAAAATACTTTGAGATGAATGAAAATGAAGATACAACATACCTAAACTTGTGGGATCTAGCTATATTAGTGTTTAGGGATAAATTTATAACTATAAATACACATTAAAAAGAGATTTCACATCAATAATGTAACCTTCCACCTTAAGAGACTTGAAAAAGAAGAGTAAACTAAACCCTAAGTAAGCAGAAGAAAAGAAATAGGAAAGCATAGAGAGGACAGAAAAACACTAGAGAAAATCAATGAAAATAAAAGTTGTTCTTTGTTGTTTTTTGAGAGAGAGAGGGAGCACATGTGAGTGAATGGAGGGGTAGAGGGAGAGAAAATTCCAAGCAGATTCCACATGGGGCCCGACATGGGGCTTGATCTCATGACTCTGAGATCACAACCTGAGCTGAAAGCGAGTCGGACGCTTAAACGCCTGAGCCACCCAGGTGCCCCAAAAGATGGTTCTTTGAAAATATCAATAAAATTGACAAACATTTAGCTGTAGAGACCAAGCAATTAAAGAGAAGAGTCAAATTACTAAAATTAGGAATGAAAGAAGGACCATCACTACTGACTCTACAGATATGGACTTGATTATAAGGGATTTTAAAAAGAAGCTTATACCAGAAAACATTAGATAACCTTGGTGAAATGGACAAATACCTAGAAATACATGATCAAACTGACTCAAGAAGATAGAAAAACCTGAATAGGTCAATAGCAAGAAAAGAAATTGAATTAGTAATTAAAAGTACCCACTCCCACTAAAAATAAAACTCAGGCCCAAATGGCTTCACTGGTAAATTTTGCCAAATGCTCAAAGCACTTATACAAATTCTTCACAGATTCTTCCAAAAAACAGAAGAGGAAGGGAACACTTCATAACTTATTCTATAAAGTTGATACTACCCTGGTACCAAACCAGACAAAACATCACAATAAAACTACAGAGCAATATTTCCTATATAGAAACAAAGTTCAACAAAATACTAGCAATCTGAATCCAGAAACATATAAAAAGCATTATACACCACAACCAAATGGGATTATAGGAATGCAAGGTTGATTTAACATCCAAAATCAATGAATGTAATATACCATGTTAAGAGAATGGTAGACAAAACCCACACAATCATCTCAATAGACTTGGGAATTCTTGAGAAAAGAATTTGGTAAAAGCCACCACCCTTTCTTTCTTTAAAAAGTTTATTTATTTATTCATGAGAGACACACAGAGAGAGGCAGAGACATAGGCAGAGGGAGAAACAGGCTCCCTGCAGGGAGCCCAATGCAGGACTCCAGCCCAGGACTCCAGGAACACAACCTAAGCCAAAGGCAGATGCTCAACCACTGAGCCACCAAGGGGCCCTGAGCCACCACCCTTTAATGATAAAATTCAAAAGGCTAGAAATAAAAGGGAACTTCCTCAACATGGTAAAATTATCTGATTATCTGTGAAAAATCCACAGCAAACAGACCTGATAAAAAGACCTGGTAAAAGACTGAAAACTGTTTTAACACTTCTACTCAACACTGTACTAGAAGGCGTAGCCAGGACGATTAGACAATAAAATTAGATATAAAGTATCCAGATTGGAAAGGTTCTCTGCATGCAGATGACATGATCTTGTATAGAAAAAATCCCAAGGAATCCACAAATGCATTATTAGAGCTAATAAGCTTAGCAAGGTTGCATGGCAAAGGACAATACAAAAATTAATTGTATTGTTATACGGTAGCAACAAACAACCTACTAATGAAATTAGGAAACAATTCTATTTACAATAGCACCAAAAGGAATACAATACTTAGGTATAAGTTTAACAAAAGAAGTGCAAGACTTGTACAATGGAAACTACAAGCATTTGTGAAAGAAATTAAGGAAGATTTAAATAAATGAAAAGATATTCTATATTCATAGATTGGAAGACCCAATCTTGTTAACATGGCAGTACTTTCCAAATTGATCTACAGATTCAACATAGTCCCTATCAGAATCCCAACTGACTTTGTAGTAATTGACAAGGTAATTAAAAAATTCATATGGAATCACAAAGGACACAGAATAACCAAAACCGTCTTTATAAAGAACAAAGTAGGCAGACCCACACTTCCTGATTTCTCTTTTTTTTTAATTTAAGATTTTAGTTATTCATGAGAGAGAGACACAGAGAGAGGCAAAGACACAGGCAGAGGGAGAAGCAGGCTCCTTGAGGGGAGCCTGATGTGGGACTCGATCCCAGGATCCCCGGATCACGCCTCAGCCAAAGGCAGATGCTCAACCGCTGAGCCACCCAGGCACCCCCACTTCCTGATTTCAAAACTTAATACAAAGCATGGTAATCAAGATGGTGTGATACTGACTGAAGGGTAGACACATAGATCACTGGAATAGAATTGAGAGTCCAGAACATAAACTTTCATGTTTATGATCAAAGAGCCCAACTGAAAAATGGGCAAAGGATTTGAACAGACAGTTCATGAAAGAAGATATACAAATGGCCAATAAGCATATGCAAAGATGTTCAACACCATAAGCTATGACGATGCAAATCAAAACCATAAGATACCACTTCACCTCCACTACAGTGGATGTTAAAAAAAAAAAAGACGGATGATAACAAGTATTGGTGAGGGTATGGTAAAACTGAATCCTCCAACATTGCTGGTGGTAATGTACAATGGTGCAGTCCTTTTGGGAAACAGTTTGGTAGTTTCTCAAAGTTAAACACAGAGTTACCATTTGACCAACAGTTCCACTCCTAGTTGTATACCAAAGAGAATTGAAAACATAAGCCTCCACAAAAACTTGTACATAAAGGTTCATAACATTATTATTCATAAAAGACACAAGATAGAAACAATCAACTATCCATCAACTGATGAATGGATGAAAAAAGGCAGTCTGTCTGCCAGATGGAATATTATTTGGCCAAAAAAACCAAATGAAGTAGTGATACATGCTACATCGTGGATAACACTATGCTAAATGAAAAAAAGCAAGCCACAAAAAGACTGTAAAGTGTATAGTTCCATTTATCCACAATGTCCAGGATAGACAAAGCTATAGGCCCAGAAAGTGTGGTTGTTTAGTGCTGGGTGGTGACTAGGGGGGAACTAGAGAATGAACACTAATAGATACAGAGTTGGTTTTAGGAGGGGTAAAAATTTTCTAAAATTAAATTGTGGCAATGATTGCACAGCCCTCTAAATACATTATATACACTCAGAAACGCTGAGTTGTGAACTTTAAATGGGTGTATTTTCTGGCTTGGAATTTATATCTCAATAAAGCTGTTTATTTAAGGAGTGCCTGGATGGCTCAGTCAATTAAGCATCCAACTCTTGTTTCAGCTCAGGTCATGATCTTGGGGTGTTGAGATTGAGTCCTGTGTCAGGCCCATGCTCAGCATAGTCTGCTTGAGATTCTCTCTCCCTCAGACCCTCACCTCACTCATTCTCTCTCTCTCTCTCTCTGTAAATAAATAAATAAATAAAATCTTTTTAAAAAAGCTGTTTATTAAAAAAATAAAGTACAGTACTGGGCAGAAAGTGAACTCTCAATCTTTAGAAAAAGAGCCAAAAATGTGCTCTGCACTTGAAAGAACTTTATGGGGTTTATCGTACGTAATCCTGTCAAATCTCTCCTGAGGTAGGTCCTGTTATCCTCAGTTTACAGGTAAGGAAACTGGACTCAGTTTATGGAGTCTATTCATGATCACATGACTAAGATAGGGCAGAACCATGACTAGAATAGAAGCCAAGTCTCTCTACCTTCAGATTCTAAGCCCTTGCTGTGTTCCATAGACCATGGTGCCCCTTTAAAGATAGACTCAGGTGCACCTGAGTGGCTCAGTGGTTGAGTGTCTGCCTTTGGCTCCAGTTGTGATCCTGGGGACCTGGGATCACAGGAGTTGGAGTTAGTGTAAGTAATTAAATCCAGTAGGTTCAATTTAGGCCTTAGTGGCTGTACCTAGGGTGCTCTGGATCAACTTGGGGAATAATATGTAACTACCCTCTCAACCTTAGTGAAGAAGTGCTCTAGGGCAGTGCTAAGCCTGAAGCACAAACTGTCAGTTCAAGAGGTTTCTATCCTCAGGCACTTTCCACAGATCCAGGCCATCCACCAGGTGCTAACCACCTATGAGACAGCTGTACCATCAGTGCAGCCAGCTTGGCAATAAGCTGCCATAGAGGTGGCTCCCAGGGGCATGTCCACTAAGCAGGTGGTTACTCTTTTCAGACAAGGGCTGGAGGTCTAAGGATGGATTCTCTCCCTGAAAGGTGGGAACATTTCCCAACATTATGATTACAAGGCCAGGTGATGCCCAGACCACCACTTGGTACTGTGATTTCCAGATCCAAGTTGCAGCACAGTGCTGTGTGGCAGAGAAAATATGTCTGGAAAAGTGCAGAGCTCCTCCAGACATAAGGTTAGAAATGCAAGGAGAGCCAGGTGTGCTCGGCTGATGGCTGGAACAGTGTGCCTCTCAGATTGCAAATCTGCTCTAAATTGCTAATCAGCTTTCCCCAAGGGGGATGTCCTCGTCTAGCTCTCTTTACTCAGCCACTCAGAAGACTGACTTAAAAAAAATGCTTGTAAAGAACAGGATGGCAATCCAACTAGAGTTATGTTAAAAAATATATGCAGTGTGTGTACACACACATATATATACACACATACATAGAGTCAGGGCAACACTGAGTCAGCCAGATTTCTATTAGTTGGCTTTGTTATATTCTACAATCTGATGATCAATACTGGTCAAAAGGGGCACCGGAGTGGCTCAGTGGTTGAGCAATTGCCTTTGGCTTGGGGCGTGATCCTGGGGTTCTGGGATCGAGTCCCACATTGGGCTCCCCACAGGGAGCCTGCTTCTCCCTCTGCCTATGTCTCTTCCTCTCTCTGTGTGTCTCTCATGAATAAATAAATAAAATCTTAAAAAAAAACGGGCACAGGGATGACCTAGAGGCCATTAGAGACACTCAATTTCTTTCTGAATCATCTGAAAGCATCTAGTATGTTAGGTCAAGCTTTAGTACTCTGTGCAAGTTGCTGGTTTTTAACTGCATGAAAATAGGTGAGTTGTGCATCGGATATACACAGTAGCCATTAACCAGAATATTCAATTTACCAGACCGAGCTGTCTTCTAACCATGGGAGAAAATCAGTGAGTTCTTCTGACTGTGCCCCACCACTGGGACCCCCAAAACCTTATTTTCCTGTATCTCCCACGATACTGGAGACAGCTGGTGGCTGCCTCCAGATCTCCCAATAGCTCCGTACAGGTGAGAACTGGCATTTGTTTGAGACTTTCTCTAAGCTGTGTAGGTCCTCAAGCCCAGGCATTGTTCTGTTGTGGCAGTTGAATTTTCCCTATGCAAATTCAAAGGCACTCACGACTGTACTGATATTGTCCATTCAATCAACACTCTGTGTTATCCCACTAGACTGTAAGTTCTGTGAGGGCAAGGACCCAGCATATAATGAGTTCCAGACAAATAGTTGATGAGCAGCCCCTGGGTGGCTCAGTCAGTTAAGCATCCAACTCTCGGTTTTGGCTCAGGCCCTGATCTCAGGGTGCTGAGATCAAGCCCTGTGTTGGACTCCGGGCTGGGCGCTGAGCCTAATTAAGTCTCTCTCCCTCTCCCTCTGCCCCTCAAACCCACCCAGTGCACTGGAGGTGCATGCATGTGCTTTTTCTCTCAAAAAAGAAAGAAAGAAAGAGTTGCTGAGTAAATACATGAGATAACTACTTTGGGGAAACCACTGATAAACCCAAGAGGCAATCCCTCACCTTCCATGTCCCTAGTTTCCTTTTTTCCTGGGCCCCCAGTGAGATGCAATGCTTTCTTTCCTAGTTGCTGGTTTCACAGCAGCCTTTAGGCCCAGCAGGCTAGGCACGGAGTTGGGCCAGCTGGCAGCTGCTGTGAGACAAGAATATTGCACCAGACAGAGAGATCAGGCCCTTAGCAGGCTGCAGTGCTGGCCCTGAGGAAAAAGCCCAGATGAGTCTGGCAGGATGCCCGTTCCCTATAGGCCTCTGCTAAACAACAGCTGGCCACAAGGGCTTCTTTCCTGGGATGCAAGTGGGGGCCCAGGGAGGAAATGTGTTTCCACTTTGTACCAGGAACTGGTGGCCCCGCATCATAACCTGAGTGGAGGGCTCCCCAGTGCACTGCTTGCAGTCCCCCTTTCTGTTTCTGGGGGTCACAGGATCAGGTGTGCACACTAGCCTCCTATAGTATATAGCTGTAATGCTTATCGTGCCCCACCCACCCAAAGCACTTAGTGGTTGCCATTGATCCAGCATCTAACAGCTCAAAAGGCCACATACTGGGCCCAGGCATGGACCCACACCACTGAGGAGGCGAAGCGGTACAAAGTGAACAGCACGGTGCTCCATCTGGCTCCTGCAAAGAGACAGGCCCTGTGCTGGAGGCAGCTGAGCCACTGTCACTCTGAAGGCCCCAGCGGGGACTCTCAGGAACCAGGGAGGGGCTCTAAAGCCATGCCTAGCATTTACATAAGCCTTCTTTCCAGGCTGAAATCCCTTCTAGAGAATCCAGTGAAACTGATTCGCCTCTGGAAAGGCAACAGGGGTGTGTTCAGCAACAGTGATGAGGAACAGGAAGCCCGTGCCCTCACTTGGAGGCACTATGCTCAAAGAGATTTATACCTAAGGGTGACACTGACCAGGATGCTGATGGGATAACAGAACCCTTTGGGAGGTGGATAGGATTACAGAGCCATCTCTGGGGCCTTCCAAAAGTGGATCCCCCAAAGAGCCCTCACTTTTACCTCTGGTTCTTGGCTGGGCTCCAGGCTCCCCTCTTCTGCCTTTCCTTCTCCCTTTCTCTCTCCCTATCCTGCTCTATAAGAGGCATCATTTACTTGGCTTTGATGACAGAGAGCATCACAATGCTAATCTAGGCTTGGAAATCACTTGGCCACCTGCAGGCTTGGTAATACCTATGGGCATCCAATTCAGAGCTGTTCACCTGGGGATGTGTGGCAACTCGGCCTCTTGGTTTCTTCCATTCCTAGTCAGTTCCTTTGCTTTTCTACATGGAGCCTCCTCCTATGCCTTGGGGCCACCTGTCCTTTCCCCAGCCTATGTTTGGTGGATTGCCCTCCATGTCCTGTGGATGATGTTAGGAGATGTACACATGAGTTTGTTACGATGTTCATGATGAAGACCCATGAGGGGATGGGGGTGTGTGGGGTTGCACAACTCTCTGGGAGCTGGGACATCCATTGGGAGTTGGCTTCTACTCCCAAACTCCTCCATCTAGATCAGATATGACCACACTGTAGCCCTGAAGAGTGAAGAAATGGCTGACCTGCCAGGCAAATGGATGGAGAGGCTTTGGCAGGCAAGGAGGGCAACAGTTTCTGCCATGATGTTTGAGAGCTGAGCTGGGGATGGGGTGGCTCTACTGAGCTGCATACCTGGGAAGCCTCATGTTGGGGGTTGCACTTGACCTTGTTCTTCATGGTCTCTCTAAGCCTCCTGCTGGACTGTACTCTGCGCCTGCACAATCTTGCCTACCCCCAGACTTAACTTCAGGCAGCTCTGTCAATCCCCATTATGATGAACAAGAGGAAGATTTTATCTCCACTTTCAACCTCCAGTTCTGCTGAGTCAGAGCACCCATGCCTCTCTCCTAGATCCCTGTACCTCTACTGTACCTCTAAAACTGTGCCTTAGATCTGGTGCAGTTCTCTAATTGGGCCTACTTATCGCTTATTTTCAAATTTTGATCTTACATTCATTCACTGACTTGATCATATGCAATGTGTTGTCACAGGCATCCTTTCTGGGCCAGACCCATCTGAAGGCCAGCTGTCTTTCCCACTAGCTTGTGCCAGGTAGGACCCAGTGGTATATAGTGCTGGCTGCTGGGAAACCAGGGTGCTGGTGGAATGGGGTAAGCAGAGCTCCTCCCTCAATGTTTCCAGGGTCCAAAGGCCCTCCAGTATAGTGAAAAACTGAGGCTGAGCCCTACCTGCCTTGATCATTGGAGGCGGAAGTGGCTGGCTGGCAGGCCTGGAAAAGACCATCTTCCTGGAGTCCAGAAGGAGACGGCAGTACCCCGCAATCAGGCAGGCAAAGTTGGTGGCTTCGGGCCACTCCATCAACAGCACCAGAGGCTGTGGGAGAGAGACAAGAAGAACTGTGAGGACGTGGGAAAGAGGGGAGCGAGTGCATGTCCAGGAGGATGACAGTGAAGAAAAGATGGCTCGCAGAGGTATGAGAATCATACTTTCTAAACCAAAAATCAAGGTGCGTGGACCGACAGATCATTTCATCTGAGTTGAGAGCATATTTATGGTTAACTCATACTCAAGTGTCAAAATTAAATCAACCTTTAACTACACATTTAATGAATTACCTTTACTTAAAAAAAAGATTAAAATTATATAATATCGTGTGACTGCTGCATGGCTGTATTTGTGTTTGTCAGGGCCCGGCAGATATGTGGGCCAGATTAGGAGAGTTGGGGTGAAAAAAAAAAAAGGAGAGTTGGGGTGAGTCCTAGCTAGAGTCCTGGGAGTCCTGGCTGGACTGGGGAATATCCTTGATAGAAAGTTCCTGAATCCACGAACTATCTCTTGATCATCTTTATTTTTTATTTTTTTAAAGATTTTA